>NC_088388.1:80710000-81960000 GCF_037993035.2 Macaca fascicularis | reverse complement strand
TGGTATGAGCAGAGAGTGACACCAGTGGATTCATCCTCTTTGGATACAGATGCACATTTTAGTTAGTCTTTGGTGGCAACAACAGCATGGGAGCATGAAATGAGTTCTCAACTGGAAATAGAAGGCCTGGATGCCAAGTCCTAGCTTCGTGGGTAACCAGTTAGTTAGGGGACAGTTTCCATTAATATGGGGAGGTATACACTTGCCTACCTCACTGGGTTGCTGTAAAGATTAAATGAGACCATCAATAAATATTTGAGCACCTCCTGTTTGCCAAGTTCTCTATTTGCTCTAAATGGACCCTGACGTCTCCCTCATGAAGATTTCAGTTTAGTGGGAAAGATGGCTATTAAACAAATTATTACAAGTAAGTGCTACAGGCATGTCAGGTGCCATGAGGGAGAATGGCAGGATGTATTGCAAGAGAGACTGTGTGGGGTGGAGAGGTGGCTTAGTGGGAACCTAACCTAATCTGAAGGTTCTGGAAAGCCTTCCTGAGGAAGCAGTCTTATTTACTGGACATGAATACACCTGTGACCTGTAAAATTTGTGCAATTAGAAAGAAATATTAGTATTTTCGTTGATGTTCTTATTTCTCAAGGCCTTGTGATTTATACTCTGGAGGATAGTTTGTTTTCAGTAGTTGTCTACTCTGTGCAGGGAAATTCAGGGAAATTGAGAAGTAATGCCTTCTTTGTTATTAGAATTTTTAGTTATTAGGACTTAGAACTGGTTGATAACTGCAGAAAAAGTGAACCTTCATCAGGTTGTGTATTAACCACTTTTTGTAAAAAAATACTCGAAGCCCAGTGAGATTAAGTGACTTGACCAAGGTCATAGAGCTTAAGAGACCTGAAGGGAAATTATATTGTTGTCTGCCATGGCATGGTTCTTGTTTTCTTTAACAAAGTTAATACCTTAATACATTCATTTGAATTTCGAACTGGAAAAGTGGTGAGGTTGGCTGTCCCTCCAGTTGCTGATTAAATGCCAGCAGTAACAGGATAACAGCTTTTTGTGTATCATGCCTTTGGTAATATGGCATTGTGTTTAAGAAAGTGGACTCTGGGACCACAATGCCTGGTTGAATTGGTTCTGGGACATACTGGCTATGAGATGCTGAACAAGTTAATTAATCTTACTGTGCCTCAGATTCTTCATGCAAGAAATGGGTATTGTAATAGTATCCACCTCATAGGGTTATTGTGAGGAATAAGTGAGTTGCCACAAGTAAAATGCTTAGAATAGAGCTTGGCACATAATAAATGCTTGACGAATTTTCTTTGTGTATTTTTTAAGAATGAAAAGGAAACTCTTAACAAAGAAAAAAAAAACACACAGAAAACAAAATAAGCCCCTCTTCCGAACCAGAAACACACCCAACAATTTTTTTTTTTTAAATTTTCAGTGCTTTTTTTTTTTCTTTAGGGCAGAAAGTAACCGTTAAATTATTTGTGTTCCCACTAAACACATTTAAACCATTAAAGGTGTTCACATTTCCAAACTAAAGCAAGGCAAAGCTTTTTTTTCTTTTTTTCTCCAACCTGCTCCTTCTCCACCTGATTCTTCTGTTATGCCTTTACAGCTACAGATCTGGGACACAGCAGGTCAAGAGAGATTTCGGTCCATTACCCAGAGTTATTACCGAAGCGCCAATGCCTTGATCCTCACCTATGACATTACCTGTGAGGAATCCTTCCGTTGCCTTCCTGAGTGGCTGCGGGAGATAGAACAATATGCCAGCAACAAAGTCATCACTGTGTTAGTGGGTAAGTAAGGGCTAACCAGGAGGGAAATTGATTTGTGGGCATTAGAGGATTTATAATCACATAAAGCTCATACATTGCTACCTTCCAAGAATATAGTCTATAGCTAATAATTCATGCAGTCAACCTTTAGTTCTTCTGCAATTGAAGAGAAAATGAAATAGGTGCCATCCCATGGTGACGGTTTAGAAAAATAAAGTAGAAAACATTTTCTATCAATGTAAGCTCTAGGGAAGAAGTTGGATGGCCATGAAAGTTATGTGAGCTGCTAAAAATTTAAAAAGTCTAATTACAAGATGAAAGAAATGGCTGTTCTAGAAGAAAAATGTATCTTTTAAGTTGATTAGGAATTCATTGTTGAAGCAATTGTTTATTGCCTTAAAAATGTATTTTGGTAAATTTTTTTCCCTTCCTAACATACAGCCTGATTTGAGAAACTCTATGTTTCAGAAAGAATCTGCTAAGGGCAATGCTATAGTTTGTTTCATTTTGTAGGAGAATAAAACCTCTATTTAGTGTCGGGGAAAGCATAAAACAACCCTTGATTTTCTATCATGACTGATACATGCATTGAAATGGACCAGGTCATTAAAAACTTCTCTGTCTGTAGTGGAAAAGTGTCAGTAACCATTTGATCATTAACATATTTTCTTCCTAGAAAGGAACGTTCCTATATAGTCTAGCAATACCTGAATTTGGGAAATTTGAGTAGAGAGCCTTAGAAGCATTGTTAAGTTACAAATTATGGTTAATAATAAGCTCAGTAAACACTTTAGAATAGTGTTATAATTGGTATATGTGTGCCAGGAATGATACGAGGAACTTTATGTATCATGATCCCTGATTTACAGATCAGGAAACCACGACTCAAAGAGGTGAAGTTCTTTTCCCAAGGTCACACAGCATGTAAAATCAACTCCAAGCCCTGTAGTTGTCCAGCTGTAATATGTTACATTGTAACAAATTGCTAGACTCTTCCTTCAAGCTGCTGGGTGAAGCATCTGTGTTTCTATGAGCTAGTGCTCCCTGTAAAACCCTTTTGGACAATGTTGAACCTTTGCCATGAAGCATTTGAGAGTTCTACATTTGTACCTTCTGTTTTACAGAAAGCCTTTAGGAACTTGAGTCAAAGCATTACTACTTGGGATTTTATCTAAGGAAGTTAAATGAAAATTTGAGGGGAGATAATTAGTACAATATGAAAGAGGAATTGGCTTAAAAAACAATTTTACTATGGAAAATTTCAAACATAAGCAAAAAGTAGAGAAACAGTATAGTGAATCCCCTTCTACACATCTCCCGGCTTTCACAGTTACTAACTCATGACCAATCTTATTTTCTCTTCCCTAGCAATGCGTCCACCTTCTCCCTCAGATTATTTTGAAGCAAATCTCAGCTGTTGTATTAATTCATGTTTCAATATCTGTGTATATCTCTAATAGATTTTTTAAAAGAAAACCTAACCTCAGTGGCATTTTTACACCTAAAATATGTTAACAATTCCTTAGTAGCCTTAAAAACTTAGACAGAGTTCACATTTCCCTGATCAACTCATGAATTTTTTGTTTGTTTGTTCAAATTAAGATCCAAATAAGGTCCAGAAGCCAGGCACGGTGGCTCACACCTGTTTTGGGAAGCTGAGGCAGGAGGCTTGCTTGAGCCCAGCAGTTCTGACCAGCCTGGGCAATATAGCGAGATTAGCCAGGCATGATGGCATGAACCTGTGGTCCCAACTACTCAGGAAGCTGAAGCAGGAGGATCACCTGAGCCCAGAAGTTGAAGGCTGCAGTGAGCTATGATCACACCACTGCATTCAGCCTGGGTGACAGAACCAGACTCTGTCTCAAAAAAAAAAAAGAACACCATCTAAGGTCCATACGTTGTGATTGACAGCTACATCTTTTCATTTTTTTTTCTGAAGTTTCCACTCCCATTTTTTTTCCTCTATTAGAATTTATTGCTAATGCATTTGTTTGTCCTATAGGCTTTACAAGTCTAAATTTTGTTTTATAGCCCCTGAGGTATCATTTGATATCACCTCCATCACCTGTATTTCTTGCAGATTTGTAGGTAAGTCTAGAGGCCTGATGACAGTCAGGGTTTTTTTGGTTTTCTTTTTAGACAAAACGCTACATATATCATACTCTGAGGGGTAGTTCTCATAGGACAGGCAAGAAGAATGCTTGATTCTTTTTTATTCACCACTTTTCAAGGTAATGAGCTGGTTCTCCAGTATCTTCTAAAAGTATTGACATCTGTTTATATTTTTAATATTATTATAAATTTATAGATTTAAATAAATTTGATGGGCTGGGCGCGATGACTCACGCCTGTAATCCCGGCACTTTGAGGGGCCGAGGCAGGTGGATCACTTGAGGTCAAGAGTTTGAGACCAGCCTGGGCAACATGGTGAAACCCCATCTCTACTAAAATATACAAAATATTAGCCAAGCATGATGGTGTGTGCCTGTAATCCCAGCGGGAGGCTGAGGCAGGAGAATCTCTTGAACCTGGGAGGCAGAGGTTACAGTGAGCCGAGATTGCACCACTGCACTCCAGCCTGGGTGACAGAGCGAGACTCTGTCTCAAAAACTAACTAACTAACTAAATTTGATGTATTTCAGTCCCTTGCAATTATTATTACTGATGCTCCCATTATTCCAACTTTACCAGTGGGAGCTTCTTCAAATGGGCTCCTGAGTCCTTTTGATATGACCCCAGGAATGTTGGATAATTTTTTTGCTTTCTGGTATAACAAGTGTTTCAGTCACATCTTGTGCATTTCCTGCCCCAGACCTGGAATTAGCCATTTGTTCAAGAAGTGCTTTATTTTCAATAGGGAGTCATATTTAGAGGCCACAACCTAGGTGTTAGGAGCCCTCCTGTTTAGCCATTGTTTTTAGGCCTTTCAGTGGACAGAGCTTGTTTGTATGTGTGCATGTGTGTGGTGGATTCTGTAGTATCCTCAGGAGAGTTTTCCTATTATGTTCTGCTAGCATTCCGACTCACAAGACTACCATAGACCACGCATGGCATCGTGTTCACTTAGAAGGACGCAGGACAGGAAACACAGCTTAATAGCAGATCAGCATCCAGCTTCCCTCTTCAGTGGAAGTAATCCTAGTAGCAGTCCACGTAACTTTCCAGGACCTCCTACCCGGTCCCCACACCCCAGACAATTCTAGTGTGAGGGAGCAAGGTTCATGTCAAACAAATGGAGGATCTGCCTTGGCCTAGCAGCCTCAATACCCCATAGGAGCCTAAATCTATCATAGCAACTCCACAATCATAACTTTCAGGGTCTCTTCAAGTGAAGTCACCACATTCAGGGAAGCTCAGAGCTATGGCTTTCCATTAGGTATTTATAATTTGTAGATAGAATTCCCAGGCCAGAAGTAATTTATCAATGAGGGGTCATTTTTACCATAAGTGGTGTTGCCAGATAATACAATTGACACACCTTTGTCAGGTTTCCTGGAGAATTTGAGGTAGGTAGAAAACTTTTTAAAGATAAAATACATCATGAATTATTCATACTGATACTTCTATTTATAATTCAGGACTGCAGAAATTTTACTTAACCTCATTAATCTTATGTTTATATTTCATTTTTCCTATGCCAAAAGTCCCAGTTCCCAAAGATACCAGCATAACTACTAATTTGCTTTATCCCATAATACACAGATAGCAACCTCAGAATAATAATACCAACAGCATCACCACCAAGAATGATTACTGAACAGTTCAAGATTGTTTCTTCAATTCTTTTTGTCCTTAGGCTGTATACCACTGGGGTTGCATGGAATTACTGTATTTTAAACACCTTGAAATAGTTACTCTGTTGGCCTGGCTTAGTGGCTCAATAGTCTATAATCCCAGCACTCTGGAGGCCGAGGCAGGTGGATCGCTTAAGCTCACAAGTTCAAGACCAGCCTGGACGTGGCGAAACCCTGTCTCTGCAAAAAAAAGAAAATTAGCTGGTCATGGTAGTGCACGCCTGTAGTCCCAGCTACCGGGGAGGCTGAGGTGAGACGGGATGGCTGGAGCCCACGGGACGGAGGTTGCAGCAAGTCAAGATCGCGCCACTGCGCTCCAGTCTGGGCAGTAGAGCCAGACTTTGTCTCAATTAAAAGAAAAAAAGGGTTATATTCTGTGTGGTTATTCCACACATGATAAACATGTTCATTTGCTTAATTTTGCTTTCAGTTTTTAGGGATTGGTTTTTAAATTTAATTTTGAAATTAATTGTATAATTATATAAAGCATTTTTAAGTTCCTAAAGTAAAATCTACAAAACAAAGTATATTCAGAGAGATCGGGTTTCTGTTCCTTTCATCTCAACCCTGTTCTTTTCATAGGTAACCATTTTCTTTTAAATTAAGATTTTGATTTATTCTTCTATTAAAAAATAAAGAACTAAAATACGTGTGTAATATATGTATTCATAGCCTTCCCTTTTTCTTGGGTAGACAGTTGCATATTGTATATACTTGTTTTTTCTGCTTTGCTTTTTTTTTTCTTAACAGCGTATCCCAATGTTTCCATTACATGGCAGTATATAGAAATACTCCTAATTGATTTTTACAGCAGCAAATACTCCATTGTGTGGATGTACCATAGTTTATTCAGTCAGTGCCCTACTGATGGACATTTGGGTTGTCTCTAGTTCTTGCCATTATGAATGGCACTCTTTTTTTTTTTTTTTTTTGAGATGGAGTCTCACTCTGTTACCAAAGCTGGAGTGCAGTGGTGTGATCTCGACTCACTGAAACCTCCGCCTCCAGGGTTCAAGTGATTCTTCTGCCTCAGCCTCCCAAGTAGCTGGGACTACAGGCACGTGTCACCACACCCAGCTAATTTTTGTATTTTTAGTAGAGACAGGGTTTCACCATATTGGCCAGGCTGGTCTCGAACTCCTGACCTTGTGATCCGCCCGCCTTGGCCTCCCAAAGTGCTGGGATTACAGGTGTGAGCCACTGTACACAGCTGGCACTCATATTTTAAAGTAAACATTTCAGTAATCACAGTCACATTTGTTTTGCTTTACTTGCCCATCTGTCTGGTTTGACTTCAGATCTGGAGTTGAATTTTGATGCTTCTCAGCCTGCAAAAAGTCAAATACTGATTCTTTATTTGATTTTACTACTGTTATAGGCAACAAGATTGACCTGGCTGAAAGGAGAGAGGTTTCCCAGCAGCGAGCTGAAGAATTCTCAGAAGCTCAGGACATGTATTATCTGGAGACCTCAGCCAAGGAATCTGATAATGTGGAGAAACTCTTCCTTGACTTAGCATGCCGACTCATCAGTGAAGCCAGACAGAACACACTTGTGAACAATGTATCTTCACCCTTACCTGGAGAAGGGAAAAGCATCAGCTATTTGACTTGTTGTAATTTCAACTAAAGGCTGAGGCACGGAGAAGCAAAAGGAATCAGCAACTGCCCTGATGGGCCATGAGATGCTGGGGAGATCTGGCGATGACTGTGGCTCCCGCTCTCGGACCTTCGGACTCCTGTGGGCTCCTGAGCTTACAAAGCATGGCAGGCCAAGGGCCTCGACCACAGGCCAGCATTAGCAGAACATATAATGGTTTCACCCTTTTGCAGTCTGGAGTTGGAGCAAGGAGAAAATTGCACTAGGCACTCCATGATCTGCAGAGCATGTTGCTTTTGTTTTTTTAAAAAGCAAGTAAAAGCGCATTCCTGAACAGAGTCCAGGGGGAAATGTACTGTAGGGTTCCCTCCTGCACATCAGTGGGTGCATGTGGGAGCTGTTCTTTAGGGCTTCGGTGGTAATCATCTTGGGGCCCTGGTTTTCTTGTCTACCAGATAAACCAAAACTGGGAAGGCCAAGTACAGTCTCTGTGGTGCGTATTGACGACCCCATGGAGATTTTGAAAAGTGTTATTTCTCTTGTCCACAGGCACTTTCAAGAACTTTGGGATGTAAAAATGAAATGAAACCTTTACCCATGACCAACAGTAACAATCATTGTTTTAATAATATATACAAACTCCGTGACTCCTTTTGGTGCTAATGATTCCGCTATTTCACAGACCAAACGTTTTAGTACGTTGATGTCCTTAAATGTATTATAAAGAAATAAAAAAAAAATGGGGGAAGTCCATGAATCAATACTCTTTCTCAAAGTCTCATTACTACCTTTTTAAAGGTGGATTTTTGGGAAAAGAGAATAGTTTTCTTTTTATGTTCTTCTCTGAATCTCTACCACTTTCTTCTCTTGTGTCTCCGGCCCTTTATGTAAATGAAAAAGTTTGCAAAATGAAAAAAATAAATAAATAAATGGTTGATGACATTCTAATATAAAAACTTAGCTCTAAGACATTTTGAGTAGTATGAGGAAACAGACCAGATATGACCAAAATACTGTGGATGAATGGACTGTAGTGCAGGGCTCCAAGCAGAGCACAGTCCTCGATAGTAGGTCACGTCTTTTACTTCCTGGTACTCTCCATCTTGGACAGACCAAGGCTTAGGATTTTGTAGATTTTTTAGTATGGTAAGTGAGAATAGCAACAGATGAAAAGTCTCACAACCCGTTTTTATATCTTCTGTGATAACCTTAGAAAAATTCTGCTTGTGGAAGCAGATTGAACTGTCATTTATCCCCTCCTTCTTGTAATAATGTTACCTTCAGACGCTTAACCGTACGTTCTTTCTTTTTTCTTTCTCCTTTCCTCTCTGTTTTTCTGGTCTCTCCTTTTCTTCTTCCCTCCCTCCCTCCTTCCCTCCCATCCTTATATGCATGTGTTACTGCAAATCTCCAATTCAAATGGAGGTGTATATGCCTTTACTTAGCCAATTTAAAAACAGGACTCAAAATGGGAGATGTGCTGCTGAATATGTGTTTCTGTTTCTTCAGTGCCATACTTTGATAGCTTCCAATTTGTTCACTGATATAAATGCAAATTGGGAAAATAATTAAACCTGTATGCTGTTGATGCTGTCAGATGTTTCTGTAGCTTGCTGCTTAGCATAACTGAGGGAGGAGTAATGGAATAAGGATATGATGTTTAATTCCACTGTTGCTGTAGATGGTGACAATCTCAGTCCTGATATGTTGATGTTTGAAAGCTATTTAATTGTAAAGAATCGAGTCATGTAAAGACACGATGTGGATAAAGCATTTCTGGCATTTCTCTAGCAGATTCCAGATTGACCAGTCTCTTGCACATGAGATTATGCATATTTTTTTAAGGGACTGATACTTTTGATTGGCCTCACTGTGTTTTTCCTGATCCTATGGGAAAGAGAAAGGGATCCCAGAAGTTTGACTTGTTTTTCTTTTAGAATCTGTCTCTGCAGGAAAGAAAAATCATTTTAATAAAAACCAAAATAATTTATAATAATTGTTGCCTTTCCCTCCCCATCCTCTCCACTAAGCCAGCAACTAAAGGTATTCAGAAAACAAGTTAATCAAGGAGGGCAGAAGAACTTTTTTTAAACTGTAAGGAAATGTTCCTAAGTTTAGATTTATTACCTGTCATTTAGGGCAAAAATCCAGTGTCCCCAGCACATGACGACCCAACTTTGTCTCACAGTAGCAAGTGTGTTGAAAATAAAGTTGCTTTGTGAACTTAGAGGAAATGGCTGTGTTAGATTGGACTGATTTAGTTGCAAAATAACACCTTTTAGGGTCACACTTGTATTATTCCCTAGGGTTTAGCCTTCTCTATATACCCTTGGCCAGACTCAGAAGGGGATTAAAAAGCTCTGATCTTGGCCTCTTTCTTCCTTGTTGCTCCTCCCAGCCTTTCCATAACTTACCCAGGCACAGCCCATCAGCAGGAACACATGAGAATGTGGGACTTTGTTTCTTTTTTTCTTAGTTGTGTGAATTCCAGATTAGGCCTTACAGATGCTTGTCTACTAATATATCTCAAGTTTGAAAACAATCCCTGACAATTTTGTAGGTGCAATAAATATTAGTCAAATAAACATTTAAGTGCCAAGAAGGAGGGGTGGGGGAGGAGCTTTTTTTGATTAAACAGAAATTCCTTCAAGTAGAACTTGAGAAAGGACACTAATTACAGTCATCTTAACCCAGGCCAGAACCTAAATTTATTGGTTTGCCTAACAGTCTTATTGTCATGGCACTGTTTGCTAAGATGAGCCTTCTTTACATAAAAATGAACTCTCATCTAATGGTGGATGAAAAAAGAGAAATTGCTTTATCATAGTTTAATTTGGCTTGGACTACCAGGGTTCATGTATTCCTCCATTTTTGGTGTGATCTTTTCCTTCTTTCAATAAAGTTATTAAATATATGGCAAAACATTTTTGTTTCCAATGAAAATGCATGATACTCATGTCATGGAGTCAGGCTTGGGAAAATCTATGAAATAATAGTTTGCTGATAATGATATTTTATTATGGCTTTGTGTAGACTACATCCTCAAAGGAGTTTGTGCTTCTTTGCCCATAGAAGGCTTTTTCTCCCTTTGTATGCTTTTATTAAATCTGTTGAATTATATTAATATTTTTTGAATTTACAGGGCCAATGATCTTTTTGGTGGGTTACTTAGATTAGGCCATGGGCTCTTCCTGACCTTTCTTTTTCTCGGTCTTTTAATCATTTCACGTTTTTATCTCTCCCTGAGTAAAGTGGCAAGAAAACTAAAAATGAAAGTTAAATGGGTTGATTTGACAATGTGTCAAGTTCTGATTTAGAGTTAATAAGGAAGGTAGAAACGATTGACCAAAATAAGATATTTGGATCAGGATTATTTAAGCCGTTTAGATTTGGCCAGAGACGCCAGATTTAACAAAGGACTGGGTTCTTATCTTCTTTCATTCATGAATATATGCCTTGGGAGGACACTGGTGATTCCCACAGAATTAGGCCAATGATTTGCCACATTACCCTTTAAGTTAGCCCATAATTCTATCAGATCCCGCACCAAGTTTCAGTTCATGACTCATACTGAATAAATAGCAGTTGTAAATGATTTTGAATTGGTCTTCCTACTAAAGTGAAACATCTTCTTTTAAATCAAGCCACATGAATGAAATAGCACAATCAGAAAAATTGTTTGTTTCTTTTTTTTTTTTTTTTTTTTTGCATATCAAACCAATGGCCTTCTCCACTAAGCCAGCAACTAAAGATATTCAGAAAACAAGTTAATCGAGGTGGGCCGAACTTTTTGAACTGTGAGGAAATGTTCCTAAGTTTAGATTTATTACCTGTCATTTAGAGCAAAAATCTAATGTCTTTTTTATTTCTTAATCCTGTAGAACTCTGTATTTCACAGTAACGAGTACTTAGGGATCATTGCTCTGTTAGCCTCTGGGAGAGATCTTCTAGGGTTTGCCATTACTTTTTTTCTATAATATTTTTTGTTGTTGTTGTTTTAACTGCAACTGGTTACTTTTCTCAACCATGGTCCTGACATGTTTATACTATGATACTTTTGAGACTTCACTAAAGAATTAAAAGCTGTGAAACAACATTTGCTTCTCATCCTTCAGACAAAATGTGTTCCATTTAAGCAGCATGGTTAAACACTAATTTTGGGATAAGGGAGGGATATGTTTTCTTTACTTTCTTTTTGGATTTTATTTCTGTGACATAAGCCAATTTGTGTTTGGAAGGAAAGATGCCTTCCTTTACATTCTTCACACTGGCAAATGTTTCATACTGAATCAAGAAATTATCATCCCTTCAAAACACATATTAATATAGCAATGTTAGAGTAAGGGAGATGGTGTATCATCTCTCCTCAGTCCCTTGATGTTGGAATGTTATTATCATTTCCAGGAGCCATACTTTGAAATTAAAAACAAATGGAGGCATTACCCGTCAGGTGAAGGAATTTTAAATGCAAGACATTTAAAGAATACCTGAAGGATTTGGGGAGACTTAGGTTAGGAAAAAGAGGGGATTACAATTAGTGCATTAGAACAAGATGATCTGTGGTTCAGAGGGGTGGAATGAGGCCCACTGAATGAGGCCGTAGGGACACAGATTTGGGTTCCATGTCAGGGAGACCATTCTCAAAAAGTTGGTTCACTATGGGACAGGCTGCCTCAGGTGATAGCCTCTGTCAAGAGGCAAAGATGTGGAGAGGATCCCATTGGTTGGAGATTGGAGCAGGTGACCTATTAACCTAAATTCCCATGTTGTATGTAGTACTTTGCCCCTCATAATATGTTCAATTAAATATCTGTTAATTCATAGATAATGATTTTTTGAATGGGCCCTCGTTCTTCTGCCACAGTGCATCCCACCTTCATCTTTCAGGGAAGAGGTTGGTTGCACGTTGTTAGGCCAAGAGACTGACCCTCCATTATGCCCTATGCTGGACTTGCTTTATCAGTCCATTCGTTGATGTCCTGTTGAAATCACAAATTGGTTCTTGAGTTAAAAATCAAAAGGTATTGTTTTAGTAGAAGTTACATGAAATTATTCATTTATCACTTGCCAAACATAGGCCTTGCTCTGTTTAATAAATAATGGGTGTCTCCTTCAAGATTTTAGGATATGCCTTTTTAACAGAGCAGAATCTTTTGTTAAAGTTCTCACAAACAGACCAACAAGTAGTTTTGCAGCTCCCAAGAGAGATGGGCTGGTGGGTCACTGACATAAAGCAGTCCCCAAGATCCATTTTAGAGAAGTCTCAATGACATTTCCTTTGTTGGTTTGATTCTCTTAAGAATACTTAAGTTTAAAAGAACTGAGATCAAATTGCTTTATGTGGAAAGCAATAAAAACAAGTATTTTTGACTTGAAAATTAGAGGTAACTGTAAGCAATTTTTGGCTAATGAAGCCTATGACCCAAATTATTCCACCTGCAAAATAACTTTCACCATTGCAAGGCTGATAGATAGCTCTTCACTGGTCTTTTTTTGTTTGTTTGTTTGTTTGTTTGTTTTTTAAGTCATTGGTCTTAAATCAGTATGGTGACAAATCTATTTGAGTTTGATTGAGACTTTCTTGGACTCCTTTGGACAAGAGGTCAGAGCACAAAGGCTAGTCACCACTTCTTTGACTTCTTGAGGTATGAGCCAAAATTTTACTTTTCCATTGATTTAAAGCAGAATTTTTGGAGATGCTGTGTTCTAGTTCCTGATGGAATCTTTGGTGGTTGGTGACTTTGATACTTCAGAGAGTGATGTGGGGAGTTATATAGAAGGGGAAACACTAGTTTAGGTGTGAGGAGTCCTAGTATGCCACAAATTAGCTGAGACTTTAGGCGAAGCACAATGTCTTGAGCATCAATCTTCTCATCTATGAGACAGACCTGTCAGGATTATTGTGAAAATTAGATAAGTTGAAAGTACAGTGCTTGGTAAACAGCACTCAAATATTAGTTCCTTTTCTCCTTAATTAAGAGCAGACTGAATGGTCTGATGCCAAGTGTAGATCCTTAAGAGACAAAACAAAGAAACTTTCCTGGCTTCAAAGAAAAGAACTCCATTTCTGAAAGGATGCCTTAAAAGGAAGTCATTTATCTGATCCATCCTTTTGCCTTTGGGCATTGCTGTCACCCTCCATTTATTTACAAACTTCAGGCAAGGTGGTCTCTCTCTCTCCCAATAGGCAATTCCAGGGTTGTAAACTCATTATCAGGAAGCTTAATCTTAGAACTGAAATACCTCACAGAGCAATTTAAACCTCTTTCTTCTTGATCCTATTCTTCATGGGAAGAAAATTGGGTTGATCCCTCTTCTTTTTAAGGAGCCATGTATGCCATTTATTATTGCTCTTTTGCCTATTTAAAACAATAACAGTCAGAAAAAAAATAATGATTATCATTGAAATGATAATCATTAAAATGATAATCATTATTTACTTAGTGAATGTCAGGATAGGTATTTATTACTCTTAGCTTCTTACTGGTATCAGATGTAGATCACAGTCTTACTGTTGATTAACTCTTCAGTTATATATATATACTTTGATTCTTTAGTTATATAATTGATAACAAAGTGTGCTTCTGAAGAATTATTCTGGCTGTATGGTTCTTGTTTCCTTCCCTTGGTAAAAATGGAGTCATGAATCTCAGTTTTGTGATCTGCTTTTAATTTCATATATGACATTATTTGATGTACATAATTACCAACATCCAAAAGGGTTTCTTCCCCTTTCTACATGTGCACTAAATTCTAAAACAAAAATTGGAATACAAAATGCCTAAAAAAGCAAAAATTCATGTACAGAAAAGCAAAAGATAATCTAGTTTGTTAAGATAATTTGTCACTAGCTGGTTGAATAATGCACAGTTTTTGTTTAAGGTTACACAGTTATGCCTGGATTAAATAACAGTAGTAAAACCTGACAAGTTTTGAAAAACAGCTGCTAAACATATTGCTTTCTGGAATGTAATCATTAGCAACAAATATTCTCTTATTCTATACAATTGCAGAATGCTAGTGGAACTTTCTTGTAGGCTGTTTGACAATGAATGTTAATTGATTTATTTTTTAAAAATGTAAAATCCTCTTATCCCTTTAAGGCCGGTTTAGGCTTTCATGTCCCTGTGGTAGAAAATTTCAAATGCTGGCTTCTAATTTCTACTCACTGAAGTGTCTTCCAGACATACCAGATGGTTGGAGCTCCTTTGATAGTATATAAGGGAGCTACATAAATGTATTTGAACTAACTCGTGAACAAAATTTCTGTTTTCAGCAAAAAAAAAAAAAGGAAAAAGAAGAAACAAACTCTACTCCAAATTTCAGATAATACAGGAGTAAAAAGAGGTTTTTGATAATCTGAAGGGAAAAAGTGTGCCCCATATATCTTGTACACACTTTTAATGCATGACTTTTAGTATAGAGATGAAATAAAATGCAAAATATATAATTCTGGAGATCTCAGCAACTAGTTAAAATATTTAGAGAAGCTGCTTTATGAAAACTTAGAGAATCCTTGATCTCCCCCACCTTTCCTATCACTCCATTAAGACATGGATCTTTAATATTAATACACACATAGTTTTAACTAATAAACAAGTTAATCACTGAGTTTTATGAACTCGATTCTTGATATTTGGCTATTGGTTTTAAGCATAGGATATCAGTATTATTTGTATACAGCAATATATAAAATCTAACCAACTTCAGTATAAGAATAGTACTTGATTTTAAATGTTAATATGCAAATATTAACAGTATACCACATCATATTTTATGTGTTCATATATTGATCTTTTTACTTAACAAAAAGCCTGTTAGAAATATAACCCACTGATGACCTGAGTCCAATTAGCTGAAAACATTCTGTAGAAAGATGATTGTATGAAAAATTCAATCAACATTAAAAAAGGGAAGGGGAGAGGGAACACAAACTTGAACAAAATATTCTTAAATGAAGTTGCATCTCTTTTTAAAATTAAGATATAATTCGTGCACCATACAGTTTACCCTATTAAGGTGTAAACGTCAATGTTTGTAAACATATTCACTAAGTTGTGCAACATCACCACTGCCTAACTTCAGAACATTTTCATTACCTCCAAAAGAAACCCCATACCATTTGCAATCACTCCTCCTCCTCCTTCCCCCAGTATCTGGCAACCACTAATCTACTTTCTGTCTCTAAGAATTTGCCTATCCTGGACATTTCATATAGTCAAACAATATGTGGCCTTTTGTGTCTGGCTTCTGTAAGCATAATGTTTTCAAAGCTCATCCATGTTGTAGCATAAATCAGTACATTGTTTTCATGGTTAAATAATATTTCATTGTATGTATATGCCACATTTTATTTGTCCATTTATCATCTGATGGACATTTGGGTTGTTTCCACTTTTTGATTATAATAATGCTGCTATGAACATTTATGTAAAAGTTTTTTGTATGGGTGTATGTTTTCACATCTCTCTTAAAAACAATTAGTCTAACAAATCAAATCATTTATGTTTAAGCAGAACCTCTTGCAATCCTATTTGGTGAGTGCAACTTATGATCTTAGTTTAACTGATCAATTAGGAGACCCCTGAATAAAGTCTAACTCCCCAATATATCCATAAGAATTTTTCTATGAGCCTGTCATTTAGATGTGATAATCAATCAATTTCATGAAGACTGTTTCAGTCTTGTAGAAATTGAGTTGCCATCACGTAGAGGATTTCTTGTCCTCTGCATTGTTTAAAGGACAACTACAAATCATGCTGGATAAGAGTGCTCATTCAATCTTTTAGGATTCAATGAAGTAGCATTTTAAATATGTAAGTTATTTTGTATATTGTCTGTCTTTTAAAGTTTGGACTTTACTTCTTGAAAAAAAGTTTGTCAAATCGCCAAACCATATGACTGTCCATTCATTGTAGCTTATGTTTTTATTATTCAGAAATAATTCATACTGAGAGTAAAAGAAAAAGAATGTATTTTGTGTGCAAAGGATGAATGTATTAAAAACTTTTTATTTGTAACAATTTTTTTAAAAAACTAAATGGAAATTGCTTTCCCATGTACTTGTATATAAATAAACATTTCCTGTTGCCCATATTTGGATAATCGTATGCCATCAAAATATGTAAAAAGCAAACAAACTTTAAGTGTACTAATGTCTTTCAGCATGGTGCAAAATGTACCCTGGATCTGGGGGATCTGGAGATCTGAGTTTAAATGTTGATTTTCTAACTGGCTAACTTTGGACAAGTCATTTAACATTTTGCACTATGGTTTTCTCCTTTATAAAACAAAGGGCTAGATTAGATCATCTTTAAGGCGTCCTCTGATTATAAACACTAAATGAGACTACTCTGCTATATTCAGGATATGAAAATTGTATGCTAATTATTTCTATTGGTGAGAAAGATCCTTTATCCTATCATATATATTGGAAGGAGTATTACACTGAGAACTAGGAATCACAAATTCTAGTCCCAGTTCTGACACTGAGAAGCCATAAATTCTAGTCCCAGTCAGTGTGACTTCAGGTTAATCACTTCATTTTAAACTTTATTTTTCCCAACTACATAATATGGACACTAGATTAGATAGTTTCAAGATCCCTTCCAGCTAAAACACATTATATGATATCACTTGAGATTTTCTACACAATTAGTAATAAGACTACTCATCACTAGTAGGACATCCATTCCTTCACCCATTCATTTATTCACCATTTATTGAACATCTACCATAGGGCAGGCACAAGAGTCTGCCTTTTAGATGCCCCCATCTCCACTGTAGAAGTCAGATTTGCACCTTTTCCTGAAATTCATTTCCACTCCAATCCTTGCCTCTCACCCTCTGCCTTGAGCGTGCATTTCAGAGTTGTATGTCCTAGATTAAGAGTACAGGAGGTCATGGAACATGATAGAGTTAACAGGATGACAAAGGTGTCAAACCTTTGACCTTGGGCTCTCTAGCATAGTGTTCTTTAGTTGATTGAACACAGGCAATCTGTAACCCTTTCTGCCACTATTATTTAATATTTATAAAGTATTGAGCTTTGAAAACCATCTGCTATAATTTTATGTTATTGTCCTGTGGCAGCTTATCTGCAGTTGGTAAGAGGCTCTTAATTTTGCTATTTTACCACCTTCACTAAAAGGATATGTTTGCAAAAATTTCTTTTCTAAATTTGCATCTGTCATGGTTTTTAAGCGTTCTATTATTAATATTAGTTTGAGCCACATGGAATTGGTATTCTTGTAAGTCAAAACCAGCCAGATATTGGCAATTTTATATCATTCTCATATGATCTTGTAAGTCATAGCAGCAAAGACTGGCAGGCAAATGCCACTAGCTGTAGAAAAAAATTAAAACTCTTAAGTTTTTTTCATTCTGCTTTGTTTTTACCACTAAGGGAATTTAGACAAGTTAGTTTGCCTTGCACGTTGGTTTTTCCACTAGTTAAATGGGACAAATTGCAAACTTGCATAGAATTTTAAAATGCTCATTCATATAAAAATCATTACAGATCACTGAAGAAAAACATAAATACAGTTTATTCCTAAAATATCAAAATGTTTAGATCATTGTGCTTCTCACATGGGCAGTGTAATGATACAGATACACAATTCTTTGGCAAATTGGAAATCAGTATTTTAAAAAGCATTGAGGATCAGTATTATTAATTGACTCGATTATTCCATGTCTGTTACCTGGCAGACTATAATTGACATATACTATCTATATTCCTCAAAATGTATCTGTAACTGAGAGATGAAACCTGGAGCTATAGTTAAACCATAACCACATGGGTGTACTTTCGGCCAGGTGCTCACATCTGAATATTTCAAGACCTGTAGTACATTTCAGGAACTGAAATACCTTATTTCTATTACTCGCAAGAAACCACATGTTTAATAATATAAGACATCTTATCTGTATTTTCATGCCTGGACTTTATTCTGGCCATAGAATGGTTGCATTTTCACATCTAGATCAAAATAATCTTGAAGACACAGTCTTTCTGACTTTGTTCTTAGAGATGAACCCACAAGAATTAACAACTGTATGAGGCCTAACATTCTACAAAGTTTACTGATGCTCATATTTATATTCAATCTTCATTGTAACCCTGTGAAGTACTTTCGGTTCCTGAAGTACAATGCATACAGATTTTGAGGCAAGGCAAAGATTAAGACACTGCTTTGAACATGGAAATATTCTGGGCAAAGGGAATGAAGAGTACAAAGGCTTTAGGCCAAAGAACCTATATTACTTTGGACAAGTTATTTAACCTGTTTTCACCTCAGTTTCCTCATTTATTAAATGAGGATCTCAATGCTTGTCTTCATTTATTTGTCAGTTACCTGTTATGTGCCAGGTAGTGTTCTAGTCACTGGAACTATAGCAGTGAACAAAATTTTAAAAAGGTACTTTTGTGGAATTTGCATCATAGCATGGGAGGGGTAGAAAATAAAGAAATGTGTAGTACATCAAGTGGTTATCATTACTATGAAGAAAATAAGGCCAGGCATGGTGGCTCACACCTATAATCCCAGCATTTTTGGAGGCCAAGGTAGGCAGATTGCTTGGGCCCAGGAGTTCGAGACCAGCTTGGGCAACATGGTGAAATCCCTTCTATACAAAATACAAAAAATTAGATGGCATGCTGGTGTACACCTGCAGTCCCAGCTACTCAGGAGGCTGAGGTGGAAGGATCGCTTGAGAAGGAGGTCTAGGCTGCAGTGAGCTGTGATCGTGCCATGGCACTCCAGCCTAAGTGAGGGTAAGAAAGAATAAACAAACCAGGGAAAGGCCATGATGGTGGAGTGTTGCTAATTTATGTAGGGTGGTCAAGGGAAGGCTTCATTGATAATGTGTCATTTGAAAATAGACCTGAAAGAAGTGAGGGAGGGAATAGTATACACATCTTGAGGAAATGTGTTGTAGGCAGAGGGAACAGAATGTGCACAGGCATTAAGGCAAAAGAATTCCTGGATCTCTAGGAGCATCAGTGATTCTGGTATGGGTGAAATAAAATCAATGAGTAGGGGCAAGGATAGATGAGATTTGAGAGGGATACTGGCATAGATCACAGCACCTTGGAGGCCATTGCAAGGACTTTGGTTTTCACTTAGAGTAAAATGGCAGCCCTTGGAGGGTTTTGAGTAGAGGAACAATTTGGATTTATATTTTAGCATGGTCACTCTGCTGTCCTGTGAGGATAGATTATAAAGGGCCAAAGGCAGAAGAAATGAAACCATCTAGGGAGACTGCTGCTACAATGCAGATGAGGGAAGGTGACTTGTACTATAGGAGTAAGTGTGGAGATTGTAGAAAGTGCTCATGATCCTGGCTATATCTTATTTAACTTTGTATTATATTACAGAAAATGTCAACATAAATAAAAGCAAAATAGTGTAATGATACTTTATGTACACATAATTATCAACTCATGGTCAATAACTGCAATAATTATCAACTCATGGTCAATTTTATTCTATCTATATTCCCTCCATTTTCTCCATTCTGTACTATTTTGAAGCAAGGCCCATACGTCATACAATTTGTTTCTTAATTTTAAAATTTCAATTCAATTTAATAACTTTTTTTTAGAGATGGGGTCTTGCTTTGCCCAGGCTGGTCTAGAACTCCTGGCTTCAAGCAATCCTCCCACCTTGGTCTCCAAAAGTGCTGGGATTACAAATGTGAGCCCCTGCACCTGGCTCATCACACGATTTCATCCAGAAATATTTCAGTATGTATCATTAAAGGACAAGAGTTTTAAAAACAACCATAATATCATTATTGTATCTGAAAAGTTTTGAATATATCTTTGATATCCTCAAGCATGGATTCTGCATTTTTAAAAAGATAGAACCTATAGGTCTATTTGTTTATTTTTTTTTAGAAACAGGGTGTCTCTCTGTTGCCCAGGTTGGAATGCGGTGGTGCAATCACAGCTCACTGCAGCCCTGAACTCCTACGCTCAAGCAATTCTGCCACTTCATTCTCCTAAAGTGCTGGGATTACAGACATGAGGTACTGTGCCAGGCCTGGGCTTATTGTTTTCTAAGATAATGCTAATAATTTGGACACTGACAGCTGTTTTACTAATCAACGTGTCATTAAGAGCAGAATTATTTGGCTTTAGAAAATCGTGCAAGGCAAAAACAAAAACAAACACCCAACCATGTGGTGGCTGGGCACAGTGGCACATGCCTGTAATCTCAGCACTTTGGGTGGCCAAGGCGGGCAGATCACTTGAGCTCAGGAGTTTGAGACCAGCCTGGGCAATACAGCGAGACTCTGTCTCTACAAATAATAATTAAAAAAAATTAGTTGGGTATGGTGGTGCACGCTTGTAGTCCCAGCTACTCAAGAGGCTGAGGTGGGAGGATTGCTTGAGTCCGGGAGGTGGAGGTTGCAGTAAGCCAGGACTGCACCACTGCACTCCAGCCTGGGTAACAGAGTGAGATCCTGCCTAAAAAAAAAGAGGGACTATTTTTTTAAAACAGGCAAATAAGGAGGCACAAAAGGACAATAAGGAGGGATGATAAGAAAGTACCTCTGAGGCCTGGGTGAGTGGGGATCCTGTCACAGCCCCTACGCTTCAGGGAGACTAAGGCTTTGGAATGCCTCCCTCAAGGTTCCTTCTAAATGCTCTAGCGCCTGGTAGAGGTGCACCCTGAGCCTGGACCTGGTCCCATGTGGGAGCTAGTTGCCAGAAGTGCCTCCCTTGAAATTTTCTAAGTCTCACTTTTGTGCTTGTGACAGTGCCATTTAACCAACCCTCTACATCGTGTTTGGTGTGTACCAAATGCCCTGAGGAGCTTGGGACTTGCGCCTATGAAATCAAACCTGGGTCTTAAGAGAATGGGTCATTCCCGTTGGCTGAGGCAATAGTGCTTTCATAAGATAGTACAAGATTGGGTTGCCAGAATGGTGCTGACATATTTTTAGAAGACTCTCATATTCATTTAGGTGACTCTCACAAGTTCAGGGTTGTGGCTACCAAAGGTCACCACTGGTCCTCGGGACTGAGTTGTGTGTGTAGGCCTATGCAGTGGGGCTTCCTGGTCTGCGAGGGTAGTGGCAGCTGTTATTTACCCTGTCTGCCTCCAGCCACTGACACCAGGAAGGTTACCCTTCCCACTTCTGCAGGCCATGCCTATCTCCTCTGAGGCCTTTAAGACTGTTGGTCCCCAATGCCAGTGGGCAATTCCAATCAATGTCCTCTCATTTCCAATTGATAGTTACACTGTGCTTTCCAGATTAGGTGTTAAGCCATACTGATGGAGGAATAGACATTCTTTGCACAAATGGAACCACTCTTCTTGCTCCAACCATGAAGCAAGGATGCCTATCCTTCCAGGGTGCAGCCAACATTGAAAGAGATCACAGTATAGGAATGCAGTAACTGCAGCCTAAAATGTTCAAAAGACTGCATGGTTGGAAAGCAATATTTAGTCCAAATGGTAAATAGGACCAAAAAATGGATTGTTATTTATTTTCCTGTACACTCTGGGTAGGATTTGCTTGCTTTTCGGTAATCGCCAGGGAAGTACGGTAACAACCTTTGAGAGATCATTGGAAACCAGTATTCACAGTAGCACAACGAATGCTGCATCATAAAGGAGGAAGTAGCATTAAACAAATGACATTAGGGAGCTGCTGAGGCAAGATCTATACAGCTCAACACAAAACAGTTTCTGAAGTCATGACATTGTAAATCCTAACAGCATCGTTACTCTTTTATCACAGAGGGAGATATGAAATTAGCCAGGAATAGCACATCTGACAAAAAGAACACAGACTATTTCCTAGTCCCAAAGACTAGGGAACAGTCTAGAAAGAATTAAGAATCTTTGTATGAACTGGTTGGACAATAAATATGAACCAGTTTTTTTGAGACAGGGTCACCCAGGCTGGAATGCAGTGGCACAATCTCAGTTCACTGCAAGCTGCACCTCTTGGGTGCACCTTAGCCTCCCAAGTAGCTGGGACTACAGGCGTGTGCCAGTACACCTGGCTAATTTTTTGTAGAGGTGAGATTTTGCCGTGTTGCCCAGGCTGGTCTTGAATTCCTAGACTCAAGCAAGCCTCCTGCTTTGGCCTCCCAAAGTGCTGGGATTACAGGCACAAGCTACTGGGTTTGGCTGATTGTTCTTTTCATAGGAAAAATAAACATTCTTGAGTCTGTAGTGATAGAAGGAAAAGCAAAGTCATTTACCATCACTGACCCTTTATTCTTAAAAATGAAAAATAGGCCGGGCGTGGTGGCTCAAGCCTGTAATCCCAGCACTTTGGGAGGTCGAGACGGGCGGATCACGAGGTCAGCAAATCGAGACCATCCTGGCTAACACGGTGAAACCCCGTCTCTACTAAAAAATACAAAAAAAAACTAGCCGGGCGAGGTGGCGGGCGCCTGTAGTCCCGGCTACTCGGGAGGCTGAGGCAGGAGAATGGCGTAAACCCGGGAGGCGGAGCTTGCAGGGAGCTGAGATCCGGCCACTGCACTCCAGCCTGGGCGACAGAGCGAGACTCCGTCTCAAAAAAAAAAAAGAAAAATAAAGTATGTTTAACATCGAGATCTGGTGGGCAACATTTTAACCAAGCAATCTAACTTAGCATTACTAGTAGTGGAATAACTTGATATTGTGTCTCCTCGTGTTACAACATAAAGTACACAACATGAGCCATGAAATATCCCTGCCAAAACCTGAATCGCATCTAGTCTTTAGGCCTAATTTTCAGGAAATGTGGGGACTGGGGTGGGGTAGAGGAACAAAGTACTGATAGTATAAGGAAGCAAACATACCAGTCAAGAATGTGGGACATTCTACAGAACACTGGTTTGATTTTTTTTTCTCAAAAAGTTACTATTATGTGAAATAAGAGGTGAGGTTCTAGAAAAAGAGACAAGCAAACACTGTGGATGAACCATGATGAAATTCTGGTTAAATAACAATTATAATCTGGGGACAAGTAGAAAAATTTGATTATGGGCTGAATATTAGATGATATTGGGGAATTACTGTTATTTTTCCTTGGTGTGATAATGATACTGTGGCTATGTAGAAAGAAACCTTTAAGAAAATTTACACTGAAGAATTTAGGGGTGAAATGTCCTGTCCGCAGCTTACCTTTAAATGGCTTAGCAAAGCAAAACTGTATCTATATAGACACACAGAAACCAAACACATACACACAAGGCAAAATCTTTAAAATGACTGAATCTAAATGGTATGTACAGATACCGTATCATCGTGCTATTCTTTCAACCTTTTTTTTTTTTTTTGAGACAGAGCCTTGATCTGTCGCCCAGGCTGGAGTGGAGTGGTGCAATCTTGACTCACTGCAACTTCTGCCTCCAGGGTTCAAGTGATTCTCATGTCTCAGCTTCCTGGGTAGCTGGGATTACAGGCATGCACCACCATGCCTGGCTAATTTTTGTATTTTTAGTAGAGACAGGATTTCACCATGTTGGCCAGGTTGGTCTTGAACTACTGACCTTAGGTAATTTGCCCACCTCGGCCTCCCAAAGTGTTGGGATTACAGGCGTGAGACACCACGTCTCGCCGCTTTCAACTTTTCTGTTTGCAAATTTTCAAAATAAAAAATTGGAGAGAGGGGAAGACACAGTAGGGCAAGAAGGTAAAAATATAGGGGGAATATTTGGTATAAGACTTCAAAGATGGGTGTAATAGATCAATAGTCTAAATGGAAAGATTAGCACTTAGATGGTGTGTATCATTTTCTGAGACTAGAGGAGTACAGGTAGTCATGTGGGTAGGTATGGGTGTGGGAATTTGAGAAAATATCAAGTGATCTCAATATTCTTCAAGAGACAGGAGGCAAGGAGAGTAGCAGTTGCTTTGTGGCATAAAGAAAGTTGTTTTGGAATGGTTGCTGTGGGGAATGGCAAAGGAAGCTGACCAGGGATATGTGAAAGATTTCACAGGGTGCAGCAGAGCTGCTGCTAAGACTTGAGTGTCTGAAAATTGCTTCTCATTTTTGTTCCTATTAGCATCCCAAGCTTAGCTCCTATCATAGAACCCACCAGATTCTAATTGCCTGATTATTCCAATAGATCATGAGTTTGAGGGAAGGAGCTTGATTTTTATCTTCAGTTTCCAGCACTAAGCACAGCCCTTGACATGTAGAGTAGGCATTCAGTGTATACGTATTAAATAAAATAGCAACAGTTTCACACATAACTTGTAAATAGTTTTTTTTTTTTTTTTTAACGTTTCTTCTTACCCTCAGCTCACTGATGGGTTAGCTGCTTTTCTTCCATGCTCCCGCAGCAACATAAATGTTTGTCATGCCCATTACAAACCCATATCATTGCATTTTCTGCACTGTATGAAATTACCTGTTTCTCTGTCTGTCTTCTCCAGCAGACTAAAATATTTTGAGATCAGTGATCTTGTAGCTTTCTATCCCAAACTCAGCACACTTATTGGCCTATAATATAACAGGCATTTTCTGGTCTGAGCTGAACAATTAAAAAAGATTAAGTTTTGGTTTGCAAAGGCTTTATTTCTGGATGTATAGGTGATTTTAACAAATATTAATACTTTCAAAAACAACCTTAACAATATTATTAAAGTAAAATAAACAGTATAGGATAAAGTGCTCAATTACCTAATCATAGTATTCTAGATAAAACCTGGGGAAAACAATGGCTTTATATTTTAAAAGGCACAGTAGCACCCAGCACAGTCCTCTTTTTCAATTTGCTTCTCTCCAAGTGTTCAAAATGTAAGGAATGCTTTCCATACCCCTGAAGGCAAACATTTCCAAACAGATTTAAAAGTTCAGGAATTGGGTTCAGGTGACTTTTTGTTAAAACAATTCAGGTGACCAAGCACTTTGAGTATCACACACTGAAGGTGGGCCTTTTTCTGAAAATGGAAGGCAACATTCTAAACAAGAATCAGGTCTAAGAATAGGGTGCAGCTGAGGTGCTGCTAAGACTTGAATGTCTGCACATTTGGAAATCCAGCCTGAACTTTTACAGTTATATTTAGGAGTTTTCTCTTTCATAACAACTGCTGTAAGCATATTCTTTAATTTCTTCTTAATTAAACCTTTATTGGTTCCTTGTCTAATATGTTTCAGTTTCTTTCTTGGTAACTCTTGATCAGGGAAATGATGGGCAGCAAGGCATTTCCCTAGACCTATGACTTGGAATCCAAGTATATCTGAAGGAAATATTTTTTGTGCGGTAGGAGGGACCCATTCATCACTATCAGTTTCATGGCACTCAGCAAAAGGAGAGGGATTGAAAACTTCTGGTTGTGAAATACCAGATACAACAGGGCTTCTGATTTTCTGGCTAGGTGTTTTTATATTTTTTGGACAGCTTGGGCTGGCTTGCTGTTTGTCATTTTCCGGGAAAATCCTTATTTTTTCATAGTTAGCATCAAGATCTGAATAAAATACAGGTTTTTTAAAAGCTCTGTTTATCCCATGAATTCTTGTTTGGTGGAATCCTGAAATTGGAGTTGACTGTGAACACGGAACAAAGTCTTGACTATTTTCAACATTATATTCTGAATCTGATTGAAATTGAGGTGTTGGAGAGCATGTTCTTGAACGCCTAGAGCCAGAAATGCTTTGCAAGGATAATTTTTGTGAAGGCTGGATGAAGTCTTCAGAAAGTGATCTCAGTGAAAAATCAGACTCTGAAGGATAACTTTCTGCCAAAGACGTTCCCCGTTGTAACAAAATTTCCTGTGATTTTTTGGTAATCTCTGTTGCAATGTCCATTTCTTTAGCAATATCATCAAAGAGATCAGCAGAGGCATCATAGCTACCTTCATAACCAATAGAATAGCTCTGCGTTAAGTTGTTATTGATATGTCCCCAAGGCATTTCTTTCAATGCATTTGTACTTCTATTTGGACTATTGCAAAGAGTTTCTAAAGGATATGTAAGTTTCCTGCAAATTGTAAAACTGTCATCTTGGTTCTTGGACCACCTATAATATTGTTTATTTTCTAATTTGCAAAGATCAGAGACATCATTATACTTCCTAGAACATAGAGTTGTCAACTTTTCATTCATTTCTGAAAGTGATTTTTCTCCACATCCATTCAAATATTTGTTATTTGGACTAAAATGGTCACTCTCTGAAGTACTGGGCCTAAATAGAATTTCATCCCTGGGTGGTGAGATTCTGATAGTCTTCTTAAGAGTAACTATTGTTTCTGAATCTTTTGAAGATGAAAACAGAGCTGACAGGTAAGGATTTGGTAGAAAATACTCTGACATACCTCTTCCATTATGATTTACAGAGACAGCCTCTACTTTGTTATCTGGTTGTGACTCCTTTTCAACACTAGGACTTAGATTTACTTTACAGTTGAAAAGGAAGTCATCTTTGCTACAGTTTGCTTTGACTATTGCTTGTGATGATCTTAAAGCTATAGGTGGTATATGCAGGGCTCCAGTAGTTCTCTGGGGAGTCACAGATAACCTGCTGTGGTCTGCATGAAATGTATCAATGTCATTATCTACATGATGCTTCCTACTACTGACATCTGCCTGGGTTATAGCAATCTCACTTTCAAGAACTGCCAGAAATTTGTTCAAGCTTTCAGAGAATGGTAGATCATCCCAAATTTGAGGGTCGCCATCCTGGGAATTGCTGGCTGTCTCTTCAAGTCTGACTAATGAAGGTGGGCAACATGTAGACCTCTTTTGAAGGCTAGTGGGGGTATCTATACCATGATGCTGGAAACATGGTGGCTCATGCTGGGACCTATTTTTAATTTCCACTGCACTGTGGAAGGATTTTGTATTACTTGACTCAAGAGGCTCTCGCATTTCCAAAGAGAATAAATTAGAGTCATTAACTCCAATTTCATGATGACTGCTGTGAACTGCACTCAGCTCCTTAGCTTGTAAGCCAAGTTCTTTACCCAACTTTTCTGCTGTAATCTTTTTATCCATATATGAAACAAGGCTCCATGAATCCTGAATGGGATCATGGCAGCTATTGGAACCAGTGGCCTCTGCAATGGAGATGGAATTTCTGTTCTGCTGAAGAGTACCAAAGGCCTTACTTTGTTCTGAAGCTGAAAAATCATCATTATCTGTTAGTTTTGAAACAATGGAAGTGAACTCAAGTGATGGCTGCCAGAATTTTGAAAAAGTATCCTTGCTGCAGGACTTGAAAAAATAAGAAGTGCTGTCAGAAGTATATATGCTGCTGAGATCACTATTTGAGTGATCTAAAGAAAGTAAGTGATTGTTAGGTGCGTTAGAGTCACACTGAAGTTTCCTGAAATTAAAAGTCTGCAAAAGTTGACAGAAGTAGTCAATGACAGTAAAGCCTGCAACACCTGGGTCCGGTAGAACAATCTGGCAAGCCACTAGTGCTCTGGCTTTTCTTTTGTGGTCAGAGCATTGCTGTAAGAAGTTACTGGCATCTGCACCTTGTCCAGAGTGGCTTTCAAAATTCTGTGAAAGAATTTAAGTAAGAATAAAATTGTCTTCCTTTTACTTAAAACATGAAACAGAGATTTAGCCAGGCACAGTGGCTCATGCCTGTAATCCCAGCACTTTGAGAGGCCGAGGCAGGCAGATCACTTGAGCCTTAGGAATTTGAGACCAGACTGGGCAACATGGTAAAACCCCGTCTCTACAAAAAAATACCCCCACAAAAATTAGCTGGGCATGGTGGGTGTATGCCATGCTACTCAGGAGGCGGAGGTGGGAGGATCTCCAGAGCCTAGGGAGGTCAAGGCTGCAGTGAGCCATGATCTTGCTACTGCACTCCACCCTGGGTGACAGAGTGAGACCCTGTCTCAAAAATAAAATAAATAAACAGATTTAAAAGGTTAAAACAGACACAACTATTACCCCCACCCCCTAATTCCAATTTCGATTCTGTTAGAGTTATAGGCAAAGTAGCATATGTAAGAGAATATAAACCTTAGAGTAAAGAGCTTGTTTAAACTGATTTGAAGAAATCCTAGTTCCAGCATTTACTAATAGTGTTGAGACTGGACAATTTATTTAACCTCTCGGGGTCTTAGTTTTCTCATTTATAAAATAAAAATAAAAATGCAGAGTACTGTTTAGTAATAAAATGGAAAACCGCACAGTGCCTAGAAAATAGTAGTGGTTAAATAAATGGCAACTATCATAGTTCTCATTAAATAAGGAAAGAGAGGAAGGGAGAGGAGGGGAAAAAAGGGGAGGGGGAAAAAGAAGAGAGGAGAGAAAAGGATTGTCTATGATTTTAACAAAGTAAAGCTCTGTAGCTGCTGATTCTACTTTCCCTTTGGATTTTTCTCACTCTTCTGTTGTGGAGTGCTCTATTTCCTCTTTTAAAACCCTGATTTCAGTGTGGAAAAAAATGTCTCTTTGTTCCCTTTAGCATAGATGAGACAGAAAACTATTACTCCTTCAAAGTCAATACATTTTTTAACTTCTTCTACAGTCACTTTTATAATTATTTAAGACCATATTTCTTAATCTAGTTTTAGTATTCTTATCAATACTCAGATATTTTGCCTTCAGTGTTCCATTATTCTCTTTTTATAGATGACAGAATTAAAAAGCTAGAGAATTGATGGAAGTTTTACTATATAATTTGAACAAAATCTGGAGGGCAAAATAAATACTAACAACCAAAAACAAATATCTAACATTTCTAAATATATAATAAATGTATATTTTTAAGCTCTGAAAGCATTTGAAGTAGGCTCCCCTGACTTTTGAAAGAGGAAGTTGTTACACATGGTGTTTTAACAGACCACCTATAGGCTATTTTTAAGTAGTTTAAAGTGTTTCCACAGGCCTTCACATTTATAGAACTCCTAACAACTATTTAGAAAATTCACATAATTCATTATAATGGAAATGTTAACAGATTATTAAAAAGAAAGTTAGTCTCAATTACCGTCACTCCAAAAATAAAGCTTTGTCCAACAAAGCAAGTTTCAACTGCTTTAGTTAATAGATTCTGAGTTGTATCATTGTCGAGTGTTTCTGGAATTTTATTAGGATCCTGAATGTACCTTGATTGGGGGAAAAAAAAAATGTGAAGAAATAAACTTTGAAATTTTAACTTGCCATAAAGTCAGAGACACAATTAATTTGAAAATGCAGCATGAATCTTTTATAGAGGAAAAAAAAGTGACTTTAAGAGCCAGGCAGTTTGTTCTCTCTAGTTTCTCACAGCACAGAAAAACCAACAAAACCAATTGATCAAGTGTGAGTAAAGTAGTTACCTGACTAACCATCAGGCCCGGCAATAATTATAGGGAAAAATAAAAGTGGCAGTGCAAATAGTGGTGGGATCTCTAGTCCTTCACTTCAAAGCAGGAAAAAGTCTTCCCTTTTCTCTGATAATCCTGGTTGTGGTCCCTTTATTGTCTCAAGCACAAAAACATGGACATAGATTTCTTGTAAGTGATTAGGGGAGGAGGGCAGAAGATTGAAGGAGAAGAAAAGCTTTAATTGTTTATCCTTATATTCTCAGGACAATGTCATAAAAGGTCAAACTATGCAAATAAAGTTGCAATACAGATAAAAAAACAACAAAACTTCAATTTCTGATATGCAAATATTCCCTCAAATAGATTCTCCTGCCTTAGGGGGAACTTAACTGTTTGAATGCTAACCTCAATTTGGATAATTCTTCAATTTGAAATTATGTTACTTTCTTAGCCTCTATTTCTGTAACTTGGATTAGAGATTTATAATTTAATATTCTAATTACAGATTAATTACCCTAAATAAAAGGAGACTGTTTTAACATCATCATAATATGTATTCAGGAAATAAACATCTTTCTAACTTGCTTGTCCTTTAAAGGAATTGACGATCTGGGGTTGAATGAACATCTTTTTACAAAAATGCATATTGCCTTATAAACTTGTATCTTCAAATTCTAAGGGCAGTCAGGAAAAAAGGATGTTTTAAGTATTCTTACCTGTGCAAACCAGTGGCAGTAAGACCAAAAAATGTATCTAAGCAACTTCCAAATACAGTAATAACAAACAATTTGTTTGATTCTGCAACTTTTAGGGAAAGTTTGTATCTGTAATTGGCATTTCCAGATTCACCAGTACAGCCACATTTCGGACAATTAGACCTAGGAAAGTGGTGGAAAAAAGTGTGGAGATGTTCATTAAATGTTTTTCATATGATGAAAACTCCAGAAGAGTAAAAATTTAAAATAACATTTTGTGTATAAACGCTCCTACACAACTCAAATTCTTCTTAAACTCTTTCAGATCAACTTCTTTTAAATTTCTCTATTCAGAATAGTCAGCTTTACTGATTTAAATTAAATAGCCCCAAGTTGATAGAAATACATACCAAATTGATAGAAAACTAAAGGAGAACTGTACGTGAAAGAGAGGACAAAAAGGCCGGGCGCGGTGGCTCATGCCTGTAATTCTAGCACTTTGGGAGGCCAAGGTGGGGGATCATGAGATCAGGAGATTTAGACCATCCTGGCTAACACGGTAAAACCCCGTCTCTACTAAAAATACAAAAAAATTAGCCAGGCATGGTGGTGGGCGCCTGTAATCCCAGCTACTCAGGAGGCTGAGGCAGAAGAATGATGTGAACCCGGGAGGCGGATCTTGCAGTGAGCCAAGATCGCACCACTGCACTCCAGCCTGGGGGACAGAGTTACACTCCATCTCAAAAAAAAAAAAAAAAAGAGAGAGAGAGGACAAACAATAAATAATCTCAAAATATTTAATACCTATTTATACACAAAGCACTTAATTGCGTTTTTCTCACCATAATGAAAATTACTTTCTTTAATTCATTAGAATATGTTGATAACTTACCAGATTATAAAACTGGATATGAAAACCATGCAATTTAACTTGTTTTTTTAAGACAATATGTAATGGTGGCTAAAGGCTTTCTAGTAGAAAAAGTGTACATCTACATGGCAGTGTAACTCTATTGCCATGTACTCATTGTCTGACAGTTACAAAATTCTTGTGTTCCTCATCTATAAAGTCCAGGGCTGAAGAAGGATTAAAATAGACAAATAAAGGGTCTAGTGCAAATACTGTGAAATTAGTGTTAGTCTGCTTTGCCCTCATAATTATATTAAGTATTGTGATAATTACTGTCACTTATACTGTTTCCTTCTTTTCTAGTTTGCAATGTATTCTAACTCTGATTTCTATCTTTCATGTTAATTTCCACCCCCTCAGTTATGTTAACTTTATTTAATAGACAGAATAGTCTAAAAAATTTTTTGAAATATAACAAGCACCTAAAAACATTTTCTGGTAATGGCTAATACTAGAATTTTGTTTTTTCTTCAGGTTGCTAAAGATCTTAAAAAAGAGTGGCAAAAGGCAAACAGAAAGCAAGGTGAAAGATGGTTGTATAAATTTGATTGTTGCCAGATAGCCACTAGGGGGAGTCTAAAATCTGTAGCTCTCAAAGTGACTCACCTTTATTAGATCTGTGCTATGATTCTTCTGCCATACTGAGGATGGATCTATACCAACCCATTCATATAATCCTACACAAATCTGCTGGAGTTTGTGCTGTAGGTTAGCCATAGAATGAATTAAAGGTAATTGACTCACTAGGGGATAAAACTCCATTAGTACCAAACTCTAGTGAAATGAACTGTTTAAAATATTTATTGGAATTTCTTTAAAGGCTATGCAATAATAACACATATATGTCTAATGTAAAATTCCTAGCAAAACTTAGACTAATTAATATGCATTAGCATTAAGTTTACAAATGTTTTCAACATGCATTATTTCATTTTTATAGGTAAAATTTACAAATGGAGAAATTAGTTTGAATTTTTATCTAAGATGACAAAGTTGGTAAATATATGACCCAAACCCAAGGCTGCGAACTCGTATCATGAAGTTCTGATATTATGATATGGTAACAGTGGGACCAAATGGTTAAAATAAAGAATCGCTTGCAATGACAATATCAATAATAGCCTCAAAAAACTATGTCTGTTAGTGTTAATGCATTTACATATTAAACTATATATGTTTTTATAAAGTACATATGTATAATGAAGATATTTATTTATATAGTTTGCTTTAATCCTTTTAGGAACGATGCTGGATTGAAATAAATGTTAGTGTGGTGTAATATAGATCAGAGTTTCTCAAACATTAATATGTATACAAATCATCCAGAGATCCTGTTAAAATGAAGATTCTGATTCAGGAAGTCTGGGATGAGGCCCAAGATCCTGCATTTTTAATAAGCTCCCAGGTGATGCTGATGCAGATGTACCTTAGGCCATACTTCGAGAAACAAGGACATAGACAACATATTCACATCACTGTCCCCTAATTTAACTTCCAGAGGCACCCCTATTTCTAAAATGTCATTTGATACAGAATAGCAGTTTTCAAACTTTTTGATTTCGCACTCCTTTATACTCTTAAAACATTATTGAGAATATCAAAGAGCTTTTGTTTATGTGAATAGTATCTATCTTTTTTTATTCAAAAATATTTACTTGGGCCAGGTGTGATGGCTCACACCTGTAATCCCAGCACTTTGGGAGGCTGTGGCGGGCAGACCGCTCAAGCTCAGGAGCTCGAGTCCAGTCTGGGAAACATGGCAAAACTGCATCTCTACAAAAAACACAAAAATTAACGAGCGTGGTGGCATGCGCCTGTAGCCCCAGCTACTTGGGAAGCTGGGGTGGGAGAATTGCTTGAGCTCAGGAGGCAGAGGTTGTGGTGAGCTGAGATTGTGCCACTTAACTCCAGTCTGAAGGTGACAGAGTCAGACCTTGTCTCAAAAAAATAAAATAAAATAAAATAAAATAATTTACTTGCCAAAGATTGAATATATTCAAGGTATACAACATGATGATTTGAAATACGTATACACTGTGTAATGATTACCATAGTCAATTTTTTTTTTTTTTTTGAGACAGAGTCTTGCTATTGGTCAGGCTGGAGTGCAGTGGTGCGATCTCAGCTCACTGCAGCCTCCGCCTCTTGGGTTCAAGTGATTCTCCTGCCTCAGCCTCCCGAGTAGCTGAGACTAGAGGCGCCCGCCAGCACACCCAGCTAATTTTTTTGTATTTTTAGTAGAGACAGGGTTTCACCGTGTTAGCCAGGATGGTCTCACTCTCCTGACCTCATGATCCGCCTGCCTCAGCCTCCCAAAGTGTTGGGATTACAGGCGTGAGCCACCGCACCCGGCTACTATAGTCAAATTATTTAACACATCATGCATTACCACTCACGCTGTACACTAGATCCACAGAACTTGTTCTTCTTGTATCTGTCTATATTTCTTTTTTGGTTTGTTTTGAGACAGGGTCTCACTCTGCTGCCCAGGCTGGAGTGCAGTGGTACTATCATGGCTTACTGTAACCTCAAACTTCTGGGCTCAAGAGATCCTCCTGCCTCAGCCTTCTGAGTAGCTGGGACCACAGGCACATGCCACCATGTGTGGCTAATTAAAAATTTTTTTTAGAGATGGGGGGGTCTCACTGTGTTGCCCAGACTACTCTTGAACTCCTAGGCTTAAGTGATTCTCTTGTCTCAGCCTCCCAGAGTGTTGGGATTATAGGCGTGAGCCATCACACCTGGCCTCTATCTATATTTCTCATGAAATGAGAAATTAAATGAAAGTGAGAAATTAAAACTGAGAAATCAAAAAAATATTAATTCATTAAAAACAGACCCATTACATGGTTAACACAAAAACACACTTTTATGAAAAAGTTACATTTTTCAAATTTTAAAAATTAGTAAGAAGAGACCAGCATTGTTTCACATTTTGCAAATCTCTTTAATGTCTGGTTTCATAAAAAGACAGCTGGATTCTCATATCTGCTTCTCTGCTCAATCTGTTGTGATAGTACATGTTGTGTAGCCTGTGGGAAACTCCATTATGCACTCATGAGAGACTGAGAGTGAAAAGGCAAATAATGCCTTAGAATTATGAAAACAGATTTGAGTTCAAGGAGCCTCTGAAAGGATCTATCTGAAATAATGGCTATAATTTGCTATCTTTTTTGTTTGATCCCAGTTAAAACACCGAGTTTCATTTGTTTATTTTTTATTTTTATTCATTTTTTTTTTGAGACAGGGTCTTGCTTTGTTGCCCAGGCTGGAGTGCAATGGTATGATCTCAGCTCACTGAAGCCTTGACCCCTCAGGCTCAAGTGATCCTCCCACCTCAGAATCCTGAGCAGCTGGAACTACAGGCACATGCCATGATGCCTGGCTAATTTTGTTTATTTTTGGTAGAGGATAGGTCTCACTATGTTGCCTAGGCTGGTCTCAAAATCCTGGACTCAAGCCTATCTTGGCATCCCAAAGTGCTGGGATTACAGGTGTGAGACACTGAGCCCAGCCTAATTTTAAATTTTTTTTTTTTTTTGTAGAGACGGGGTCTCACTACATTGCCCAGACTGGTCTCAAACTCCTGGACTCAAGCAATGCTCCCACCTTGGCCTCCCAAATGCTGGGATTACAGGCATGAGCTACTACGTCCAGCCTGATTTATTTTTCTAGTGTCCTGATATTTAGCCCAGATGTAGAAGAACTGGATTAATGTTTTCTTAGTTTTGAAAACCTTAAAAAATCAGATGAAAGCAATGGACTCACTCTCTCCCCTCAAAAAACATATATGAACACAATATTCTACATATTTTAGGGACTGGAGGAGTCATACACACCTATAATGTATCCACAGATTCCAGTTTAAGAATATCCTGACTATATGGTTATATAATATCCCTTTCCGAGTTTATAGACCCAGATTAAATATACACAAAGTAATGAGACATATTTTAAAAAACATATCTCTTAATGCTTCCACATATCACTTCCCCCACAAAATAAGAAAACTATGATCTATATGTGTGAAATTAAATTTGACTTGCTTAAGTAAATGATATAAGCTCTTTGGGTACTTGGGAATGGGGGAGAGGATAGGTAGTCTCTGAGCGATGAGTCCTATTTTAAGACAGGAAAAGAAAGTTATTAGTGTTAGAGACGGATTTCTAGGCTAAAAGGGATTATGGGTCCCATTAGTCACCCAGAAGGGCAATTTCTATCTGTTTGGGCTAGATGGATAGCTTGTCTGGATAAATAAATTCCTTCTCCAGCTTATAATTTTGGGGAGAGTACAGACATACACTATTGTGTGTGTACGTGTAGTTACTGCTTCTCATGAAGGACTGAACTAACTTTGTACACTTTGTTTTATAGATGTATGTCTATGTTTGTATATTTATATAATGACACCCCCTTTCGAATGAAATGTAACTTGGAACACTAATATAAGGATGAGAATAGAGATCTTGCTGAAACTAACCTGGGGGCCCTGGAGTCCTTCCTACTACTCAGCACTATGCACTATTACTACTCTAATCCCATCTCTCTCCAGAAGCACTTCCATGGAGCGCCAAGGCTCTGCAGAATACCTATAGATTGAAAACTACTTTCAATCTACTGATCTTATCTTGGAGGTTAAGAAAAGAAAAAAGTTAATTCCATAAAGCACAAAATACTTATTATGATTACAGTCACTAAAAATTTCAGGTTCAAAGAAAATATTTACGGAGGTCTCTCTGTTCTTCAGCATCTCTAAGATCTTCTGCAAAGGCAAGAGCATGGAACTCCTCTGTCATAAACTTGCTGTGCTACAGCAATGGGGAAATGAACATGAAGAATTTCTGTTTCCTATGTTGGCATACAACTGATTTCAAGTAAGAAAAGAGGGAAGCAAAAACAACAGTAGAAAAGATAAGTACCAGGATTTAGATCATCATGGCGAATGGGAGGCAGGATTAGATTGCAGCTCCAACTTGGATGGACAGAGCAGCATGTAGGGGCTCGCGTCATGAATTTTAGCTCCAGAACAACTGCAAGAACAAACAGGAATCCCAAGAGGACCCACAGACCCTCTGAAGGAAGTGGACTGCTCCTGCAGGACCTGGGAGATACCCCAAATACTGTGTGGTATTCATGGCTGAGAGACCCAAAGACAATTCACATCACAGGACTCTGTGCAGACAAACCCTGAGTACCACCCTGGAGCCAGATAGACTTGCTGGATGGCTAGACCCAGAAGAGAGATAATCACTGCAGCTCGGCTCACAGGAAGCCACATCCATAGGAAAAGGGGGAGAGTATTACATCAAGGAAACATCCTGTGGGACAAAAGAATCTGAACAACAGCCTTCAGCTCTAGACCTTGCCTCTGACAGAGCCTACCCAAATGAGAAGGAACCAGAAAACCAACTCTGGTGATATGACAAAATAAGGCTCTTTAACACCTTCAAAAAAAATCACACTAGCTCACCAGCAATGGATCCAAACCAATAAGAAATCCGTGATTTACCTGAAAAAGAATTCAGTGAGGCACCAGAGAAAAGTGAAGCCCAATGGAAGGAAATCCAAAAAACAATACAAGAATTGAAGGGAGAAACATTCAAGGAAATAGAGAGCATAAAGAAAAACAATAAAAACCTGAGGAAACACTGGACACACTTACAGAAATGCAAAATGCTCTGGAAAATCTCAGCAATAGAATTGAACAAGCAGAAGAAAGAAATTCAGAGCTTGAAGACGAGGTCTTCAAATTAACCCAATCCAACAAACACAAAGACAAAGGAATAAGAAATTACAAACTAAGCCTCCAAGAAGTCTGGGATTATGTTAAACAGCCAAACCTAAGAATAATCAGTGTTCCTGAGGAAGGAGAGAAATCTAAAAGTTTGGAAAACATATTTGGGTGAATAGTTGAGGAAAACTTCCCTGGCTTTGCTAGAGATCTAGGCATCTAAATATAAGAAGCACATGAGCATCTGGGAAATTCATCAAAAAAAGATCATCACCTAGGCACACTAAAGTAAAGACAAAGGAAAGAATCTTTAGGAGTTGTGAGACAGAAGCACCAGGTAATCTGTAAAGGAAAACCCATCAGATTAACAGCAGATTCTCAGCAGAAACCCTGCAAGCTAGAAGGGATTAGGGTCCTATCTTAAGCCTCCTCAAACAAAGCAATTATCAGCCAAGAATTTTGTACCCAGCGAAACTAAACATCATATGCGAAGGAAACATAACAGTCTTTCTCAGACAAACAAATGCTGAGAGAATTTGCTACTACCAAGCCACCATCACGAGAACTGCTAGGCCGGACACAGTGGCTCACACCTGTAATCCTAGCCCTTTGGGAGGCCGAGGTGGGTGGATCATCTGAGGTCAGGAGTTTGAGACCAGCCTGGCCAACATGGCAAAACCCCACCTCTACTAAAAATATAAAAATTAGCCAGACGTTATGGCGGGTGCCTGTAATCCCAGCTACTCGGGAGGCTGAGATAGGAGAATTGCCTGAACCCGGGGGACGGAGGGTGCAATGAGCCGAGATTGCGCCACTTCATTCCAGTCTAGGCGAAAGAGCGAAACTGTGTCTCAAAAAAAAAAAAAAAGAAAAAAAAGAAAAACTGTGAAAAGGAGCTCTAAATCTTGAAACAAGTCCTGGAAACACATCAAAAACAGAATCTCTTTAAAGCATAAATCATGAAGGGCCTATAAAACAAAAATACAATTTAAAAAGCAAAAACAAAAAAACCCAAGATACACAGGCAACAAATACCACGATGAATGCAATGGTACCTCAAATCTTAATACTAACATGGAATGTAAATGGCATAAATGTTCCACTTAGAAGATAAAGAATAGCAGAATGGATAAGAACTCACCAACCAACTATCTGCTGCCTTCAGAAGACTCACCTAACATATAAGGACTCACATAAACTTCAAGTAAAGGAGTGGAAAAAGGCAGTTCATGCAAATGGACACCAAAAGCAAGCAGGGGTAGCTATTTTTATATCAGACAAAAACAAACTTTAAAGCAACAGCAGTTAAAAGAGACAAAGGACATTATATAATGATAAAAGGCATCGTGCAACAGAAAAATATCACAATCCTAAACATTTATGCACCTAACACTGGAGCTCCCAAATTTATAAAACAATTACTAATAGACTTAAGAAATGAGATAGGTCTGGGCGCGGTGGCTCAAGCCTGTAATCCCAGCACTTTGGGAGGCCGAGACGGGCGGATCACGAGGTCAGGAGATCGAGACCATCCTGGCTGACACAGTGAAATCCTGTCTCTACTAAAAATACAAAAATAAAATTAGCCGGGCATGGTGGCGGGCGCCTGTAGTACCAGCTACTCAGGAGGTTGAGGTGGGAGAATGGCAAGGGAGGTGGAGCTTGCAGTGAGCCGAGATCATGCCACTGCACTCCAACCTGGGCGACAGAGTGAGACTTCGTCTCAAAAAAAAAAAGAAAAAAAAAAAATTACCAACAAAAAAAAGTCCAGGACCAGATGGATTCACAGCAGAATTCTACCAGACATTCAAAGAAGATTTGGTACCAATCCTTTTGACGCTATTCCACGAGATAATGAATTCCTCTCTAATTCATTCTATGAAGGCAGCATCACCCTAATACCCAAATCAGGAAAGGACATAAGCAAAAAAGAAAATTACTGCCCGATATCCTTGATGAACACAGACGCTAAAATCCTTAACAAAATACTAGTTAACTGAATCAAACAACATATCAAAAAGATAATCCACCATGATTAAATGGGTTTCATACCAGGGATGCAGGGACAGTTTAGCATACATAAGTCAATAAATGTGATATACCACATAAACAGAATTTTAAAAACAAAAATCACATGATCATCTCAATAGATGCAGAAAAAGCATTCAACAAAAGCCAGCATCCCTTTATGATTAAAACTCTCAGCAAAAGTGGCATACAAGGGACATACCTCAATGTAATAAAAGCCATCTATAACAAACCCACAGCCAACATAACAATGAATGGGGAAAAATTGAAAGCATTCCCTCTGAGAACTGGAACGAGACAAGGATGCCCACTCTCACTATTCTTCTTCAACATACTACTGGAAGTCCTAGCCAATGCAATCAGACAAGAGAAAGAAAGAAAGGGCATCTAAATCAGTAAAGAGGAAGTCAAACTGTCACTGTTTGCTGACGATATGATTGTTTACCTTGGAAACCCTGAAGACTCCTCCAGAAAGCTGCTAGAACTGATAAAAGAATTCAGCAAAGTTTCTGGATACAAGATTAATGTACACAAATCAGCAGCTCTTCTATACACCAACAGCGACTAAGCAGAGAGTCAAATCAAGAATTTAACTCCTTTTACAATAGCTGCAAAAAAACAAAACCAAAGACAAAAAACCAGACAAATAAATTTAGGAATATACCTAACCAAGGAGGCAAAAGACCTCTACAAGAAAAACTCCAAAACACTGCTGAAAGAAATCATGGACAGCACAAATGAATGGAAACACATCCCACGCTTGTGGATAGGTAGAATCAATATTGTGAAAATGACCATGCTGCCAAAAGCAATCTGCAAATTCAATGCAATCCCTACCACCACTATTCTTCAAAGAATTAGAAAAAAACAATTTTAAAATGCATATGGAACCAAGACATAGCTGGCATAGCCAAAGAAAGACTAAGCAAAAAGAACAAACCTGGAGGCATCACATTACCTGATTTCAAACTATACTATAAGGCCATAGTCACCAAAACACCATGGTACTGGTATAAAAATAGGCACACAGGCCAATGGAACAGAATAGAGAACCCAGAAATAAACTCAAATACTTACAGCCAACTGATCTTTGACAAAGCAAACAATAGTGGGGAAAGGACACCCTTTTCAACAAACGGTGCTGGGATCATTGGTTAGCCACATGTAGGAGAATGAACCTTATACAAAAGCAACTCAAAATGGATTAAAAATCTAAGACCTGAAACTATAAAAATTCCAGAAGATAACATTGTAAAAACTCTTCTAGACACTGGCATACCCAAAAGCAAACGCAATAAAAACAAAGATAAATAGCTGGGACTTAATTAAACTAAAGAGCTTTTGCATGGCCAAAGAACAGTCAGCAGAGTAAACAGACAACCCACAGAGTGAGAGAAAATCTTCACAACCTATACGTCTGACAAAGGACTAATATCCAGAATCTACAATGAACCCAAACAAATCAGTAAGAAAAAAACAAACAATCCCATCAAACAGTAGGCTAAGGACATAAATAGACAATTCTCAAATGGCCAACAAAACATATGAAAAAATGCTCAACATCACTAATGACCAGGGAAATGCAAATCAAAATCACAATGCAATACCGCCTATTCCTGCAAGAATGGCCATAATCAAAAAATCAAAAAACAGTAGATGCTGGTGTGGATACAGCGATCAGGGAACACTTCTACATTGCTGGCAGAAATGTAAACTAGTACAGCCACTACGGAAAACATTGTGGAGACTCCTTAAAGAACTAAAAGTAGAACTACCATTTGATCCAGCAATCCCACTACTGGGTATCTACCCAGAGGAAAATAAGTCATTATGTGAAGAAGATACTTGCACACGCATGTTTATAGCAGCACAGTTCAGAATTGCAAAATCGTGGAACCAACCCAAATGTCCATCAATCAATGAGTGGATAAAGAAACTGGGGTGTGTGTGTGTGTGTGTGTGTGTGTGTATATGATGAACTACTACTCAGTCATAAAAAGGAATGAATTAATGGCTTTTGCAGTGACCTGGATGAGACTAGAGACTATTATTCTAAATGAAGTAACTCAGGAATGGAAAACCAAACACCATATGTTCTCACTGATGTGTGGGAGCTACGCTATGAGGACACAAAGGCATAAGAATGATACAATGGACTTTGGCGACTTGGGGGGAAGGGTGGGAGGGGGTGAGGGATAAAAGACTACAAATAGGGTGCAGTGTATACTGCTCGGGTGATGGGTGCACCAAAATCTCACAAAGCACCACTGAAGAACTTACTCATGTAGCCAAATACCACCTGTACCCCAATAACCTATGGGGAAAAAAAGATAAGCACCAGAAATTACGGCTATAGTTTAAAAAAATTTTTGTGTCAATATAGTATGTGCAGAAAACAGGTTATATTTCCATGGACTATGTTTCCACAGGCAAGGACTATGTGCCATGGGTTTTATATTCCAAAAGAGTCCCGTCACTTATATTCCAAAAGAGTCCCGTCACAAGTCCTTTCCCAGGGCATTTTAAGCTCTAAGAAAGAGAGAGGAAGATGTCATTCTGAATACAAATTTCACTGCCAATTTGGAAGTAGTATGGTGATTATGAAGGTAGACAGAATTCAGATTGTGTAGGCTTGAATATGTTTCTGCCCCTAACTAGCTGGCTGTGTGATGATTTGCAGTAAGTTACTTAACTTTTCCAAGCTTCAGTTGTCTCCTTTAAAGGCTGGCATTAACAACAGCATTCACTTTATAGGGCTGTTGTATTAAAAGATATAATGCCCACAAAGCTCCTAGCACAGTGCCTACTGTACAGTAAACACTCACTAATGTTATCTATTGGTATTACCAGTCTAAATAAGCAACAATGGCATTATTGTTCAACCTAAATTTTTGTTGCAGATTATCTTTAAAATAAATGACCGGAAAGAGTTTTAAAAATATTTTATATCTATATATTACTGATAATGTATCACACAATGTTCTAGGCATGTTATGCATATTAACCTATTTGATCCTTACAAGAACCTTATGAGGCAGATATCACTTTCCCCATTTTGAGGCTCAGATAATTACAGTGACTTGCCCAAGGCCACACAGCTGTAATGGCAGGGTTGTGATTTGAATCCAGGCAGTCAGCTCCAGAGAATTATGCTTTTAATCATGATAACATACTGCAATAAGGTAAAGTATACTTATAATAGATTATAATAATAATAGCTGCCACTTTGGAAATTCTAATATATATTATGTATTCTACTAGAACATTTCTGTGCATTATCTCTAATTTACAATGATCCCATATTGTGGGTACCATGATCCCACCTTACAAATGAGTAATTAGACTCACAGAAGTTAAATATCTTGCCCTAGGTCACAAAGTTAATGAGAGCCAGAGCCTACATGCAACTCTGTTGTGTTCTCTGAAGCTTGAAATTGTTCCATTACAGTAAGTCCTCATTTAACATTAGTGATAGGTTCTTGGATACTGTGACTTTAAGCAAAACTACTTATAGCGGTTCTCAAATAACATCACTATAACGTTGATGAGAAAAAAATTTGTTTCACTATACATCATTTTGCTTAAAGTTGCGGTGTCTTAGAATCCGACAACATTAAGTAAGGACTGTATACCACACTGCTTCTAAGTATAGATTCTGATGAAAGGCAAATAGCCCATGGGTTTTAGTTGTTTCAAATGACAGGCAGGAACCTGAAAATGGGTGAACCTAAGACAATCTAAACACTATCATGCTATCACTTATTCATTCGTCTAACGAACACTTGTTGAACATTTTCTATGAACTAAGCCTGAAGATGGATGCCAAGGATTTAATGATGAATAACACAAACAGGGTCTTTCTCTCAGAGCTTACAAATGAGTACTTGAGAGACTGGCTTAATAAAGGAACAGTGTGATAACTACTTCAAGGATTACTTAGAGTCTAGATATGAGTTAGAACTGCCCATCTCCCTTTGTGCCTCCCCATTCAATGCTAACTAGACAAAAAGACTAGTTAAGAATATTGTTGGCACACTACTCTTTCTTACATAGTTCTAGCTACTTACTAGTTATTCTTATCCTCTCTTCCATGCAGAGAGACAGTGTTCTGGAGAAACTTCAAACCTAACCTCTCATTTCTACTCTATAAAGATAAGAGGAAGACCTTAGGCTCTCAGGTATAGTTGGCTTGCATCTGAGCACCATAATAAAGAATTATATGCCAAACACCTTTCTAGTTGCTAAAGGATAGAAATTACTATAACATAGTCCCTGGTCTCAAGGAGTTTATTTATTTACATTAAAAAGTATTCTAAGGATCATGCAAAAATAAACAAACAATAAACAAAAGCCTGCTGTATTATTCCCAGGGATATCCCAGAAATGGGTTAAGTTTTGTACCCAGTATTGGGACTTACTGAGAAGTTATTTTTCTTCAATGAGGCAAGCATTTAGCAAAGGACTTGACAGTAACTTAAAACTTTTCTCTAGTAATAGATGATTAGCAGTGAAATCTGTTCTGGGATTTACAGAAGAACCAACTCCTGAGAGTTGTCCTGGTTTGGTAAATCTGGTCCTTGCCCTTGAGCCATAGGAAATCTACAGTGTGCACTTGTATTTCCTCTCTCACCCGTACAGACTTTACTTTTACCTTTTGGAGACCAGGGTTATCCTAGAGAAGCACTTCTGACATGATGGATATATAAAACTTGAATTCTGGAGAGCAAGTACTGAGGCTAGAAGAAATTTTCTTCTTCTATTCATGTGTTCACACCGTGGCCTGCAAAACAAAATAGTCATTGGGATGACTGGCAAATCTTTCATTACAGCGCATATTCATTTCTTAGGAAAATCACAACCTCTACTGCAAAGCTAATAGATGTCATGTGTTTCACTTTCAAAGTGAAGGTGGTGTCAATGTATTGGAAAATTAATTCTTTTTCTACTTAAAATATTAACAGGAAGAAAATCAGATTTAAAACAGTGTGGTTTAAGCAAATTCTTGTATCCTGTTTCTTAATAAATGCTCTATCCCAGTAATTCAGGAAAGATGTCATTTAGCTTCTTCACACCTTTACAAGAAGATACAAAACTTGTGTCTGCCATCAATACAAAGGAAACTACAGGTTGAGCATCTTGAATCTGAAAGTCCAAAACCCAAAATCTGAAATGTTTTGAGTGCCACCATGATGGCACAAATAAAAATTCCACACGTAAGTACTTAACACAAACTTTGTTTCATGCACTAAATTATTAAAATAATTGTGGCTGGGCGCAGTGGCTCATGCCTATAATCCCAGCACTTTGGGAGGCCGAGGCGGGTGGATCACCTGAGGTCAGGAGTTCGAGACCAGCCTGGCCAACATGTTTTCTCTACGAAAAATACAAAAATTAGCCGGGCGCGGTGGCTCACGCCTGTAATCCCAGCACTTTGGGAGGACGAGGCGGGCGGATCACAAGGTCAGGAGATCGAGACCATGGTGAAACCCCGTCTCTACTAAAAATACAAAAAATTAGCCAGGCGCGGTTGTGGGCGCCTGTAGTCCCAGCTACTCGGGAGGCTGAGGCAGGAGAATGGCGTGAACCCGGGAGGCGGAACTTGCAGTGAGCCGAGATCGCGCCACTGCACTCCAGCCTGGGCGACAGAGCGAGACTCCGTCTCAAAAAAAAAAAAAAAAAAAAAAAGAAAAATACAAAAATTAGCCGGGCATGGTGGTGAGTGCCTGTAATCCCAGCTACTCAGGAGGTTGCAGCAGAATTGCTTGAACCTAGGAGGCGGAGGTTGCAGTGAGCCGAGATTGCACCATGGCACTCCAGCCTGTGCGACAAGAGCAAAACTCCACCTAAAAAAAAAAAAAAAAAGTATTGTATAAAATTACCTTCAGGCTATGTGTAAAAATGTATATAAAACATAAACAACTTTTTATGTTTAGATTTGGGTCTCATTCCTGTATCTCATTAATTGTATGCAAATATTAAAAAATGCAAAATTCACAAGACTTCTGGACCCAAACATTTCAGATAAGGTATATTCAATCTGTACACGAACTTACATGAATCTTTTAAAGAACCTAAATTGGTGGAAATGGTACTTTTTTAGCTGAAATATCGTTTTATTAGATTCCAGTGTGCTCATTTTATACATCTTGAAGAGAAAAGAAGACTTCAGATTTTGTAAACAGAAAAAGCAAAATGTTACATGTCAAACGATAGCTCAAAGTGTTTTAATATCCTTGTATAAAACACACCAGGAAGGCCAAGGGTGGTGGCTCATGTCTGCAATCTCAGCACTTTGGAAGACTGAGGTGGGGGGCGATCACTTGAGCCCAGGAGTTTGAGATCAGCCTGGGAAACATAGGGAGACACTGTCTCTACAAAAAATATAAGAGAATTAGCTGAGTGTGGTGGCACGTACCTGTAGTACCAGCTGCTTGGGAGGCTAAGGCAAGAGGATCAAGGCCATAGTGAGCTATGATGATGCCATGGCACTCCAGCCTGGGTGATAGAGCAAGACCCTATCTCCAAATAAACAAAGAAATCAGAGGAGTAAAATAATAAAATACAGACATACCTCATTTTATTATGCTTCACTTTATTAAGCTTCACAGATATTGCATTTCTTTCTTTTTTTTTTTTTTTTTTTTTTTTACAAATTGAAGGTTTATGGTAACCCTGTCTCAAGCAAGTCAATTTTTCCAGCGGCATGTGCTCACTTTCCACCTGTCACATTTTGGTAATTCTCACAATATTTCAAAAGTTTTCATTTTTATTATATCTGATGGTGACTTGTGATCAGTGATCTTTGATGCTACTATTGTAATTGTTTTGGGGCACCACAAACTGCACCTGTATAAGACGAATTTAATCTATAAATGTGTATTTGACTGCCCCACCATCTCTCTCCCTCTTGTTGGGTCTCCCTATTCTGAGATACAACAATATTGAAATAAGGCCAGTTATTAACCCTACAATGACCTCTAAGTGTTCAGGTGAAAGGAAGAGTCACACATCTCTCACTTTAAAACAAAAGACAGAAATAAAAATTAAGGTTAGTGAGGAAAGCATGTTGATAGCCGAGATAGACCAAAAGTTAGGTTTCTCGTGCCAAACAGCTAAGGTGGGAATGCAAAGGAAATGTTACTGAAGGAAATTAAAAGTGCTACTCCAGTGAACACATAAGTAAGAATGTAAAACAGCCTTTTTTTGATATGGAGAAAATTTTAGTGGTCTGGATAGAAGATCAAACGAGCCACAACATTCCCTTAAATGAAAGCCTAATCCAGAGTAATACTCTAATGCTCTTCAATTCTATGAAGGCTGAGAGAGGTGAGGAAGCTGCAGAAAAAAATGCTTGAAGCTAGCAAAGGCTGGCTCTTGAAGTTTAGGAAAAGAAGCCATCTCCAAAACATAAAACATAACTTGCTGCAAGGTAAAGCAGCAAGCGCTGATGTAGAAGCTGCGGAAATTTATCCAAAAGATCTAGCTAAGATAACTAGATCTTAACTAGTTGATGATGGTGGCTACACTAAACAACAGATTTTAAATGTAGACACAACAGGCTTATATGGGAAGAAAATGACATCTAGGACTTTCATAGCTAGAGAAGTCAGCGCCTGGCTTCACGGCTTGTCAGCACCTGGCTGCAAGGCTTCAAAGAACAAGCTAACTCTCTTGTTAGGGGCAAATGCAGCTGGTGACCTGATATTGATGCCAGTGCTCATTTGCCATTCCAAAAATCCTGCAGGCCTTAAGGATTATGCTGAATCTACTCTGCTTGTGCTCTAGAAATGGAAGAATAAAGCCTGGATGACAGCACATCTGTTTATAGCATGATTTACTGAATATTTTAAGCCCACTGTTGAGACCTATTGCTCAGAAAAAAAGATTTCTTTCAAAATATTAATGATCATTGACAACGCACCTGGTCACCCAAGAGCTCTGATGGAGATGCACAAGGAGACTGATATTATTTTCATGCCTATTAACACATCCATTCTCTACCCATGGATCAAGGAGTCATTTTGACTTTCAAGTCTTATTATTTCAGAAACACATTTCCTAAGGCCATAGCTGCCATAGATAATGCTTCTTCTGATGGATGTGGGCAAAGTAAGTTGAAAATCTTCTGGAAAGGTTTCACTACGCTAGACGCTAATAAGAACATTCATGATTTATGGGAGGAAGTCAAAATATCAACACTAATTGGAGTTTGGAAGAAGCTGATTCCAGTCCTCATGGATGACTTTGAGGGGTTCAAGCTTTCAATGGAGGAAGTGACTGCAGATGTGGTGGAACAGCAAGAAATCTAGAATTAAAAAGTGGAGCCTGAAGATGTGACTTAATTGCTGCAATCTCATGATAAGGCATGAACTTATGAGGAGTTGCTTTTTATGGATAAACAAGAGAGTAGTTTCTTGATATGGAACCTACTCCTGGTGAGGGTGCTGTGAACATTGTTGAAATGACAACAAAGGATTTAGAATATTCCATAAGCTTAGTTGATAAGCAGTGGCAGGGTTTGAGAAGACTGACTCCAATTCTGAAAGAAGTTCTACTGTGGGTAAAACGCTATCAAACAGCACTACATGGTATAGAAAAATCTTTTGTGAAAGGAAGAGTCAATGCAGCAAACTTCAATGTTGTCTTATTTTAAGAAATTGCCTCTGCAACCCCAACCTTCAGCAACCACCACCCCAAGCAGTCAGCAACCATCAACACTGAGGCAAGACCCTCCACTACAAAAAATTATGACTCATTGAAGGCTCAGATGATCATTAACATTTTTCAATAATAAAGTGTTTTTAAATTAAGATATATATTTTTTAGACATAATGCTATCGCATACTTAGACTATAGTATAGTGTAAACATAACTTTTATGAATATATGCACTGGGAAACCAAAAAATTTGTGACTCACTTTACTGCAATATTTACTTTATTGCAGGGCTCAGAAACCCAACCCACAATATCTCCGAGGTATGCCTGTAGCGATGTTCTCTTTATACTTTCTTTTTAAAAATTCAGCCTGGGCAACATGATGAGACCTCATCTCTCCAAAAAACAAAAAAAAGGTTAGTCGGGCATGGTGGTATGAGCTTGTGGTCCCTGCTACTTGGGAGGCTGAGCTGGGAGGATCGCTTGAGCCCAGGAGGTGAAGACTGCAGTGAGCTGTATTCATGGCATTGCACTCCAGTCTGGGTGACATAGTGAGACTTTTCCTCAAAAAAAAGAAAAAGAAAAAAAGAAAAAAAAAATTAAAAGGTTGATATGTGGCAGAGTGTGGTGGCTCACGCTTATAATTCCAGCACTTTGGGAGGCCACGGTGGGCACATCAACTGAGGTCAAGAGTTTGAGCCAGCCTCGCCAAAATGGTGAAACCCTGTCTCTACCAAAAATATAAAAAATTAGCCCGGTGTGGTGGTGTGCACCTGTAATCCCAGCTACTCAGGAGGCTGAGGCAGAATTGCTTGAACCTGGGAGGCAGAGGTTGTAGTGAGCCAAGATCATGCCACTGCACTCCAGCCTGGGCGATAGATCTCTTTGAGGCTCTGTCTCAAAAAAAAAAAAAAGGTTGGTTGGTTTACTAATTTTTTAAATGGATTAGCTTATTTATAACATAAAATACACACCTCACAACAAAGGTCTTTGTAACTGTTTGAGATAAAGCTGTATTAAGAAACTTTCATTTTTAAGCACATGGCAAAAGCTTTCAATTCTGAAATGGGTGATACTGTTTTTGACACTGGCATCAGCAAACTGACAAAGTGGAGGTCACTCGTTTTAAAAGAGTAGAATCTTTTTGGTATAGTACTCCATAAAGATGATCACAAACATAGAAATGTGGTGACTATGTAAGGGAGATGTTAAAGTGATACTAATCCTGTTAGTCAATCAAAATAACATGTCTATAAAAATAAAATCTTGCCACCTAAGTTAATAAGATGGAAATTTGCAAAGATGAAAGATAATAATTTACATAAGTCACTGATCTGTATAAATTAAAGCGAGCATAGAAAAGAGAAGGCTAATCCTAATTTTTTGCTATCCTTGTTGGGATTCTTATGTATACATTAGTAAGGTTCTGCCAAAAGCCGATTATGTATTCCTAGATTTGGTTATCACCTTAGGCTACATGGCAATCTCAAAGGACACGGTTGGGTAGGGAATATAGGATACAAATGAAAGGCAGAAAGAAAGGTCAAAGAAAAGTGCCATTATGAATGCTAAAATCTCAAATTCCTTGCCATTGCAACTGTCAAAAGACAAAATTACAACAATTTTGCGAAAGATCTTAATTGGCTTTATTTATGATTCTGTGAGAGGTGTTTGAACAAAAGCAACTCCATCTTGTCTAGAGGGCGGGTACAATGAAGCTGAGACATACTGGGCTGAATTCCCAGACGCTTAAGGCATTCTAAGTCATAGGATGAGATATGAAGTCGACACAAAATACAGATTATAAAGACCTTGCCGATAAAACAGGTTGCAGTAAAGAAGCCAGCTAAAACCCACCAAAACCAAGATGGTGACGAAGGTGACCTCTGGTTGTCCTCATTGCTACGCAGCCACCAGCGCCATGACAGTTCACAAACACCATGGCAACATCAGGAAGTTACCATATATGGTCTAAAAGGAGGAGACACAAATAATCCCATCTTGTTTAGCATACCATCAAGAAATAACCATAAAAATGGGCAGCCAGCAGCCCTCGGGACTGTTCTATGTCTTTTATTCCTTTACTTTCCTAGTAAACTTGCTTTCACTTTATGGACTCGCCCTGAATTCTTTCTTGCACGAGATTGAAGAACCCTCTCTGGGGGTCTGGATTGGGACCTCTTTCCTGTAACAGTTCTAGAATCGGGAAATACTTTATTCCATAAAATACAGTAAGTGTCCCAAGGGGCAGAACAGAGAAGTTTGGTTTTATAGACAGAGAAGGGCTGAAGAAAGTAGAAACAAAGAACAAAAAGCAGCTTAGTCATTTCAGAGGTACTTTCCTCCTAAAGTGGGAACAGAGGGACAGAAAAATACAGGAATAATTGGTTGACATAAGCCTACTTTTTGTTGTAAGCATCAAAGGCAGAGCAAACTTCATTGTCATGACAACTGAAACTGGCATGTGTGGGAAATTTGGTTATTTCTCTCTACTGAGTTCTAGGAAGATCAGATAACAATGCAGTTTTGATTTGGTGAGGTGGAACTTTAAGTATAAATGTCTCTATTTTGATTTTTAGTCAGGTCTACTGGGGCCTAGTGCACGAGCTTAGTCCAAAACAAAGGCCTCCTATAACTTTTAGTTAACACAACAATGGTGTAATGTCAACAAGGGCATCATCCCTCCACATTCTAAAATCCAATTTAGCGTAGGGTTTAGTATAGAGGTATACCTACCTGTGAGTTAGAGGAGCTAAAACAGCATAAAGCTCACTCCTGAACATGCTGTCTCTTACCTGCTTAAAATCCTGTTATTTAGAATGAAGCCTCAATATCTCACAATGGTCTGTGCAGCCCTGGGTTAGCTAGATCTTGCCAATCCCTGACCTCACTTAATACCACTCTCCTTCTTAATCACTGTATTTCAAGCCATGCTGGCCTTCTTTCTGCTCCTCAAGCATACCAAACAATTCCCTTCTCAGGCTTTTGTGCTTACTGTTCTCTTTGGCTAGGATATTCTTCCCTTAGGTCTTGGAACAGTCGGTTCTTTATCATCCTTCAATCTGTAACTCTGTTATCCCCTCAGAGAGCCCCACTTTAGCTCAAGTAGAATCCTCCTTCCTCTTAGTTTCTATGGCATCACCTGTTTTATCCTTCATGGTACTAATCGTGCTGGATAGTCATCTTGTATATGTCTTTGCTTACTTATTTTTGTTCGTTCTACCCATCACTAGCCTAAGTTTCATAAAGATGGGGACCTAGTCTACCCTGTTCTCTACTGTAACCCCAGTGCTTAGAACAGTGCTCAGCACACAGTAAGTTCACAATAAATATTTATTGAATAGGGCCAGGTGTGGTGGATCAGGCCTATAATCCCAGCACTTTGGGAGGCCAAGCTGGGAGGATTGCTTGAGCCCACCAGTTTGAGACCAGCCTGGGCAACACGGTAAGAACTCTGCAAGTAATAAAAAATATTAGCTGGGCATGGTGGTGCACTCTTGTATTCCAGCTACTCAGGAGGCGGAGGTGGGAGGGTCACTTGAGCCTGGGAGATTGAGACTGCAGTGCACAGTGATTGTGCCACTGCACTCCAGCCTGAGCAACAGAGACTAGTCTCAAAACAAAATTTATTGCATGAATGAAGAACTATAAGCAGAATTTTGCAATTCAAGAAAATTTTTATAACAGAGTAGGCATATGCCATATGATACCATAATTTTCTTCCTATTTCATTTGAAGTTCCCCTAAAAAATCTTTATTAACAAAGAGAATGGCTTTTCTTTTTTTCTACACCATATACTATTGTACCTCTGTAGTCCTACCATTTGTTTTGTCTATTGTAGTGTATTGTCTATTTGGTTTTATTCTCCCTAATGCCTATTCTCTTAACTTTCTTTTTGCTCTTTATGTGCTAGTAATTTATGCCAAGGGAAACAATCTGAGTTGTGTTCCTTGCTTCCCCACTCCCACAGTATGTTTCACATTTCTATGCCTTTGTTTTTTTCCATTCTTCTCTTTAAAATGCTCTTTCATTCTCCTGGTAATGCTTATTCTTCTTTAAGATCCTTCTTAGAAGTCGTCTTTTCTAGAACATTTTCCCAGAAGTTAAATTACTCTTTAATTCATCACATGCCACATTATATTAAAATTATCTGTTAAATATGGTTTGTTTTTCCTGGACCCAGAGTAAGATCTTAGAAGGACTATCTGTTTATATCTTCAGTGCCAAGCTCAGAAATTGTTAATCTGAACTTCAGATATTAATCTTCTTCATGAGTTGCAGTCCCTCTTCCTAAGCCACAATTTTGTCACTTAGTGTTAAAAACACAATTTTACCAAATCATAAAATTATCTTATATTTGTATACGAAGTACACAGACTAGTTTCATATATAGTACCTTATTTAATACTTATTTTAATCATTACTTATGTCTTCTCCTCACTTCTAATATTTTTACTTGTGTTCATATTGTGAGCAGAGACTATTTTCTTTAGGGCTCTAAAACAGAATTTTATATTGTACCACAACAATATGGGCATTCATCAAATCATATTCTTTACACAATTGCTATTCAAACTTTAGGAAATGGAATAAACTTGTAATATGACTCGTACACTGGGCTAAGTGAAAATAACATACTGTCTGTCCTAAAAAAATTTGTTAATTGGGCAGACAACTCATCAATAAGTGAAAAACTTAAATAAGCAGGAAATTTTGGATTCATTTCTAAATTAATTGTGCCAGCACTTATTACTATACTTTTAAAGGAAGGTTGGTTACATTGTTTTTATTTAAGGGTTTATTGCCCTCTAGTGGATCAAATGAGTAAGTCTAAAAATCTATAAAAACAGCAAATTTGAGAACTGTAATGAAAGGGGTCATTAGTATTTTTACTATTTGTATTTCACCTGGTGAACCCCAGAAATTGGCGAAAAGGCTTCCCATTTATTGTCTGTTGGACAATAACAGAATAAGATGCTTTCAGACAGTTAATATTAATTAATTTCCTTTGGTGTTTTCATAGTATTTCCTTCATACTTGCCACCTAGTTTATTATTGTATTTATTTATTTATTTATTTGCCTAGGCTCTGGGGTGTTTTTAGAGTTTGTTTTATTTTTCTGTCTCTCTCTACTGCATGACTTGCAGTATAGTGGATGCATGTCTGATGAATAATTGAAACACCAGGAATAAGTAAACACTAAAATTAGGAAGACAGGATGACACACTTGGGAACAATTTCATATGTGGTATCTTTTGGAGTTTATCTTTCTTCTAATATTTATTGGGAAGGATGGTGATATCGTATTACATTTCTTTCAGCTCCATCACAGCAAACCATATCCCAATTTAATATGCTAACATATTTATTTATTCATCAGTTATTAATTGTGCGGCTGCTAAATGCTGGGGGGAAGAGCGTGATTGATGGACAAACAGACAAGGTCCCTACCTAGTCAGTAGACTTACTGTCTAGTGTAAGAGACAGACATTAAATAATCACACAAAAAATTTACCTGCAATTCTGGCAAATTCTATTTCGGAAATGCATAGTGCCATGAGAAGATATAACAGGGGGACTAATTTAGTTTTTGATGGAAGGAATGGGGAAAGAGAAGAGGATACTTAGGAAAATACATAATCTTATTTTTAAAAAGTATTTTCTCAGGGTAGTAGTGTTAAGAGCAATTTTTATTTCCTTTATATATTTAAGATATTTTCTAAGTGTATGGCTTTCATAATTAGAAAAAATCAATAAATACAATAAAAATACTGGAGAGGGACATTAGCAATAATATACAAAGAAAAGCTTGCTTTCTTTAAATCTCTCACACATAAAAGTAGAAATAAGGAGGGTAGAAAGGGATAAAAGTATAAGTGTTGGGGCAGAACTAATTAAGGCCTCAGTTGGCCTTTGTTTTGAAAGCCCAGGGATAACCCAGGTCAATGTCCAGGAATGAAGGCTCTGATAGACTTATGCTTATTAAAATATGTGGGGTCTATGTGGACACACTATAGTACATATCTAATTTACCATGGAATATTCTGGAATGCTTTCTCTCCTTTTAGACAAGCCATTATGGGGAGCTGAACCGTAATCCAAAGATGTTTTACTAATTTACCATGAAAAATTACCATCACAGGGAAGGGACATATCAGAAGCCTGTATTTAAATATTTGGTATAACTATATATTATACTCAAATTACAAACAGAAAGTTGCTTGAAGAAGAGCTGTGTGGTGAATCGACTATTTAATGGAATCAAGCTAATGCCTGATGCATCTTTCATTCTAGAGATGATTTTTTCAGTGGTACCAGATATATAAACTCACTGATTACAACCTCTGCATCCCATTTTCATACTAGACAAGTATTTCTCAACCTTTATCATACATCAAAATCACCCAGAAGGCTTGATAAAACAGATTGCTGGACTCCAACTCCAGAGTTTGATTCAGTAAGTCTGGGATAAGTGTCTGAGAATCTGCATTTTCATAAGTTCCCAGGTAATGGCCAAATTGTCCACACTGGAAAACCAGTAGCTTAGTCATTGAGACTATCTCATGGTAAATAACACTTGTGATAAATATGGTTATAGTTAAATTCCCAAGGCCTGACAGCATCTCAGTCTCGTTTAAATTATTTTGCAATTCTTTGCTCTAATCCATTATTTGGTGACCTTTCAGCTTAACTACTTCATAATCAAGTTCTCAGAAGGCATCTTAATCATTTATGGAAAACTGTGCCCATACATGCACATACCAACACAACTTTTTTTCTTCTTTGGGCTAGACTAGAAGATCTAGAATAACTGGGTTAGATTAGAAAATCTAGACTAATTCTTATTCTATGTTAGATCCTAGAGAAAAAGTTCAGTGAAGTATTTAGTGTAAATTGGCATCTGGGGATGGGGCTGAAGAGAACATAAAAGTATAAGATATGAATCCTATCTTAAAGTTCATAATCCAGTTTGAGTTCATTTGACTGCTTTACAGTTTGCAAAGTGCTTTTGCATCATTATCTGATCCACTTAGAGAAGTTAAATAACTAATTAAAGAATAGGAATTAGGAGAAATCAGGTCTGGAACTCATGCCTTCTGATGAGTAGCTTACTAGTCTTTCTAGTACATCACTCTCTTTGTTCAAGCTTCACACTTGAAAGAAACTATGTGTATTTGCTTCAAGACTGTGCCCAAAGGATGAAATTACTCCTTTAAAAAACTAGTCTTAGTTCTAATGGCATAAAGAAAAGAAAGTATGACTAACTTTTCTCCCTTTCTTCATTCCTCTCCAAACTGTTCTTGCCTTGCATGAAAATCTTTGTCACCTTGTAATTATCCAATTTTCTATTTCATAATTTACAGGCCAAGAGGCCTCAGTTATGGGAAGGGTGGCTATTTTGAACTGTCTTCTTAACACTATCTAATGGTTTCCTCCAAGGGCACATACTTGTTTAATTTTTCTAAAGGCAGTCATAATTAGTCTCTAAAACATAATTTAGTGACATTAACATGAAAACTCTAGAAAAGTAAGAGAGGCAGGCAGGACAGTGAAAATTAAGTAAGCAAAAAAACAAAGAGACAAAACCCAGTGAAAGGAGAAATACTGATGAAAAATACTTTAAAAACATGAACCAGGAAAATTTTAGTACAATACGGTTTTTCTGTTGACTGTCATTTATGGGATATTTATTACAGGGATGGAGAAGGTAATAGGGTTAAAGAGAGAAAAATCAGGCTCTTGTGTTCAAGGAATTTATAATCTATTGGCTAAGACAGGCAATACATAACTATCCATGAAATAATATATGCAAGCTCCAGACTTCTATACCTTAACTGCTTACCTGAGAGCCAACTGTATTCGATGTCTCATAGGGATCTCACGGTTTAATAGTTAAAAAACCTGAATTCTTAGTTTCCTCTCAAACCTCTTTTTTTGCAATTTTGCTCCATCTCAGTAAATGGTACCACTCACTAACCAGTAACTCAGGCCAGTACCTGGGAGTCATTTGTCATTCCTCCCTTTCTTTCACATCCCACATCACACTCATCAGAAGGTACTTGAATTTACTTCCATACTTAGAAACCATCATTCACCTTTCCCTTATATATTCTGCCATCATCTTAATCCAAACCACCATTATCTCCTGTTTATGGTGCTGGATTAACCTCCTTATCATGATTCGGTCTCTGCCCATCTTTCCAGATTCATCTCATACAACTGTCCTTTCTGAATATATTCCAGCAATACTGGTCTTTCCTTAGATTCTTGAACATTAACATGTCAAGCTCTTTCCTGCCTCAGGACTTTTGCACAACCTGTTCACTCTGTTTAGAATGTTGTTCTTTTCCTCTCTTGCACAGTTGGATCATGCTCATCTTTTAGGCATCAATATCAACTCCTCGGAAAGGTCTTCTTAGACCAGTCTAATTCACATAGTTTCCTTGTAAATTCTCCTTAATTCTATCCATACAAGGTAAGTTCCATTAGAACAGGAATCTACCTTGTTCATCATCGGATCTCAGTACCTAGCAGTTCTTGGCACAGACCAAAGAAGCACTTAACTATCTGCAGAATAAACAAATAATTACTTGTTGCTCTGTGATCCAGTCTTGTGGGGTCAGGAAAGGGTTTCTGATTTAAAAGGCTTTGCAAACTGGGTAAGAATTAGCCAGGTCACGGACAGGGTCAGAAGACGGTTTGGGGTGAGAAAGAGGATAGTACACTTCAGGAACACAGAAGACATTCTATATGGCTGGAGCGGTGGAAAACCACTGGGGCTGAAGAGGCAGGCAAAAGTCAGACAGGAAAGAGCCTGTAAGTCATGTTAAAGAGTTTGTGCTTAAACCTGAGGGCAAATAGGAGGGACTGAAAGGTTTTCAATGGGGAGTGCCTCGGGCAATTATCTTTATCAGCCCAGCAATGTGGAGACTGGACTGGAATGTGGCAAGATTGAAAGCAGGAGAACCAGCTGGGCCAGGTGGGGGGTACTGCCACAGCTATGTAGCAGTCATAGGGTCGAACCAAAATAATGTCAGTAAAAAACGGAGAGACGTGAACAGATCTGAGATATTCAAGAGGCTGTTAGGGACTGGCTGGATGCGAAAAGGAAGAAAACTTTCAAGTTCTGGTTTAAGCACCTGGCTCAGTTAAAGTATGTTCCCTCTAAGCCATGATACCAGTTTGGCAGATCCCCTTTTAGCACATACTACTCTGCACAGTGGCCCGCTGAATACGTATTTGCACATCACAGAAGCAAGAGTCGCGCCTTTTCCACTCTATCTCCGATTCTAAAAGCTCACTCGGAGTCTAGCTCGATGCCACTGAAAGCGTTCAATAAACGTTCGTTAGGTGATTGCAACTGCACTGAGTCTAAAATAAAATAACTGACGTTTATATCTTTTACCCTCATGTCCGCCCGTTTACAGAGAATAACTCGTGAAAAAACAAGTGCCGGGCTCTGGGTGGGTCTCATTCATAATGAAGTTAAGCGCCTCCTTGGGAGTCTCCGGCCCTTAGGCTTCCCGAGAACCCCTTTACCCAGCTCACCTGAGGGAGAAGACCAGTAGCGGGCCCAGGCGACACACAGTGACTCAGACCGGCCGGATCAGTAGTTCGCCGGGAGCCTTCCAATCGAATCTCCCGCGTCCTTTTCCGCCGGAAGTAACGCTTTGGCTGCGTTCACTCAGAGCCAATCAGAAGAAAGCGCCGCACAGGGTGGCGCTTAGCCAAGAAATCCTACAAGCTTGTGGGAACGACCATTTTCGTCAAACTGCGGGTAGAGTCGGTGGATCAGTAGTACAGTCCGTAAAGTTGGTTTTGGCTGCGCTAAGCCTCCTGGGCGTAGGGATCCCCGGAAAGTGTGGAGCAAGCCTGGGCGTCCTGGGGTCTGGCGGGGTGACTGAAAGAGGGAATGGAAGCCGGATGAAGAGGGTTGAGGGAGCTTTGGAAGCCAGACCCGGCGCTGTCCTAGGGGCTAGCACTACCCAGGGGCGGAGGGGGGAAGGGGGCTTTGGCAGGAGGCAGGAGGGAGGTGGAGCGCGGAGTGGGTTTTCGGGTGCCGAAGAAGAAAGGGGGCGTTACTTGAAAGAAGGGACCGGGACCTGGCGGGATTTAGGGACGATGTGGACCCGGGGCGACCTCTGTAATGGATGGGTTGTGCAAGCAACACAGTTTTGGGGTTACCAAAGAACGGAGTATCATAGGGAGTGGTTAGGCTCCATGATGGAGGTGGGTGCAAGGAGCACAGTCTTTGGAGCTGGACCCAGCGGTCTGCGACGACGTGCTCCGCTTACTGCTGAGTGATCTAGTGCAAGTTCCCGCACCTCTCTGAGCCTCCGTTTCCACATCTGTAGATGGGAATAACAATCGAATACGACGCACAAGATTGCTGTGACGATTGAGTTAGAGATGATGCCTGTGCCTCCCTGCCTCCTGATATACTGGCCTGTAGTGAACCTTCAATAAATTGTCATGGAAGCTGTTATTGCCTTTATGTGGGATTTGCGGAGGGCAGGAGGTGTAGCAATGGAATTGAGGCAGCCAGGGCAGAGTTTGGCGGTGATTATAATGGTGGGGATATAGGATGACCTGAAGGACAGGTGGGCTTCGGGGGCGCTATAGATAAAGCATGGGCTACAGCGATGAGGTAGGAAGAGGCCCTAGCATGATAAAAGCAAACTTGGGATGTGACCGCAATGAAGGTGAGTGCTAAGAAGCAGACGGCACGAGAGTAAAGTGGAGTGGAGGCCGTGCCCTCGGGGATGGGGGCGGAGTGGCTGTGGTGACCTGGTTTGGGCGGTGTCTGAGGAGCTGGCTGGCTTTGGGTTTCCCCCGGGAGGAGCCGTTTTGCGGCGGGCGGAGCTGCAGACTGGGCAGGGCTTAGCCCGTGCGCTGCTGCTGGCCTCCTTTTCGCCCTCCCACCCGCACTGCAGCCGCCAGCCTGAGCCATGGGCCGCCGAGCCCTCCTGCTCCTGCTTCTGTCTTTTCTGGCGCCCTGGGCCACCAAGGCCCTCCGGCCGGCTTTAAGGGCCCTCGGCAGCCTACACTTGCCAACAAACCCCACATCCCTCCCGGCTGTAGCCAAGAACTATTCGGTTCTCTACTTCCAACAGAAGGTAAGGGGGAGTGGGGGCTTCGCCGTCCCCGGCCCAACCGCCGGGAACCCTCAGAGCCCGGGCAACGGAGCCCACCTCGAAATTCACACCCCTTGATGCCTGGGATCTCTTCGGTCTTTGGCTCATGTCTTCCAGAAGGTGGTCTCAAATCCCAGTTTTGCTGAATTTTTCTCCTCCCATTACCAATAATTTGGTAGTACTTCTGGCTCCGTACTCTTGATTCAGGCTGTTCTGCAATTGGACACGGCAGTCACTTCAACTCCGCCTGCTCCCATAGGGTGCCCCAATCCGAACTCCCTTGACCTTCCCTCAAATTCAAATTATTAAATACCAGCTCTGCTACCTAGTCTGCGGTGATAGTCATCCTTTGCCCCAAGGCAGCCCTAAATACAAATTCTAGTATCTTTACCTATTAGATAATATTGCATAGTTACCCATCCTAAAAACCAGCCTCTCATAAGGGGTCAGCTCAGAGCTGATTTTGTAGCCCTATTATTAAGAATTGTTGAAATCTCTATTCCCCATAAGACTGAACGTGTGTAGCCTATGGTTGTAAAAGGAGTTGTAGGAGCTTGTGGTGGGGTTGGGGATTAGCCTTTCTATGGTTTGTAACATGATTTTAGAGCTTTTTAGGCTTGATGCCTTTGTGCTTGGCTGCAGCATGGAGGCATTCCCCCACAGGTCTTGATGGAAAAGTACATCCTCTGTGAAATGACGAGGATTCCTTACAGTTCAGCATTTCTGAAAGCCTGGTAAAAATAGGAAAAGATTTGGAAAGGGTTGGGATTAGAAAGAGTGCAAGGGTCTGAAGCTTGGCTTTAGGAGTCAGGTAGAACCAGATTCTACCCTGCTAGCTCTATGACCTTGGGCAGGTTACAGTACTTCTCTGAGCCTAGTTCCTTGATCTCTTGGGGTTTGTGGTGATGGTTAAGTGAGAGCAGATAACGTGTTCCTAGCAGAGTATCTGGCCTCAAGTAGGCACTCATATAATATGTGGTTATAGACCTACGTGAAATTTTGTTGTTGTTGATTGTATAGAAACAAGGCTCACTATGTTGCCCAGGCTAGTCTTAAACTTGTGGACTCAATAATCCTTCTGCATCAGCCTCCCAAAGTGTTGGGATTACAGGCTTGAGCCACTGAGCCCAGCCCTTATATGAATTTTGAATGGGAATTTGTGGTAGAGGGATGTCATAGACTTCCAGAATAACTTAGAAATAATTTAAATTTTTTTTTTTATTTTTAAAAATAGAGATGGGGTTTTGCCATGTTGCCTAGACTGGTCTTGAACTCCTGGGCTCAAGCGATGTCCCAAAGGGCTGGGATTGCAGGCGTGTGCCACTGTGTGCAGCCAAGAAACAATTTTTAACTCAGACATTTGAGTTCAAGTTTATGAGGAAGATAAAACATTTTAATTTTACCAGGGATACCAGGAAATAGTCTTTTTTCTCAGGCAACTCCCTTAAATTAATTCTCTAGGCATAATTCCCTCATTTGTAAATTGGGAGGGTTGGGACAAAGACCAATGTGTTTCACACTTTACTGAGGAAAATTAAGGGCTCTTTGGGGAGCTGTTTCAGAGGGAAAGTGGATGAAGCCTGAAGTGGAGGCCACATTAGGTGCTCCAATACCCCTCTCTTGGATCTCTTTCAGCTTTTATCTGTTTTATATGCTGGGATTTTATATACAACTATTTGCAGAGCTCAACTGCTAAAGTAAAATGGGGAGAGGACTATTGGAATGGAAGATCTCTAAAATCCCATTGGGATCGATGAAAAAGAGAACTATCAGCAGAAAAGGAGAGAGTGAAAGAGTGAAAGAGTGGAAGGGAACAAATTTGTTAGTACCTTAGTTCCTACTTTATGTTCCTTTATTGTAGATTCCTTTCTTGGCCACTACACTCCTTAGAAATACAATTCAAACACCTTGGCATGGGAATCCATTGTTCCTTACTATGAAACCCTAGCTGGTCATTCCAACTTTACATTCTGCCATAATCCTCCATCCCAGCTCCTACTTTTAGCAACCTAACAGACTCAGATGACTTTTACTGTGTCAGAAATTCTGTCTGGAATAACATCCCTCTTCTCCACTATTTAAACTCATACTTCTATTCCTGCAGAAATGTCACCTCTTCTGTGAATCTGACTTTTTTAAGGCAATTTAGTTGGTCTTTTTTCATCCTGCTCATTTCTATATTGTACGTGTCCCTCTAGCTAGTTAGTACTCTACAATACCTAGAAGAGCCTATAAAAAAGTATAAAGCACAAAATAGCTGTTGAGAGAGTGAATGCATGATTATCCAAAAAGAACCTAAACAAAGGCTACCATCATTTAATTGTCACAAATCATTTTTTATTTTTCTTTTTATCTTTTACTTTAGTTCTTTATTAATTATTTTTTCCTCCTTTTTCAAAGCCTTCAAATATTGATTTAGGTAGGAATATTTGATTTCTTTTACCTGAAATAACTGAATTAGGAGACCAGAGAAAGGATAGTACATCACTTGGGCACATCAAGGCTCTGGGTACATGTGTAGTATGTGTGGTATCAGTGTCATAAAGGGCTCTCTGGAATGTGTGGCTTGTGGTTACAGTGTTGCATGCTTATTACCGTGTACCTCCCACCTGAGCCCCTCAGGCTAGAATGTGAGTCCCGAATCACACATTTTAGTGTGTGATATAGTCAAGAGGGAGAATGGGTCCTTGTCAGGCCATCATTTTTCTCAGTGGTAAAATTGGGAGCAATATCTATTATATTGTCAGGGTGTGTGTCTGTGTGTTTCTCTCTCTACAAGAGAGATTTTTATTAAGGAATTGGCTCATGCAGTTGTGGAGGCTTAGTAAGTCCAAAATCTTCAGGGAAGGTTGGTAGGCTGGAAACCTAGGAGAGAGTTTGCAGTTTGGATGCACAGGCATTCTGCTGGCAGAATTTCTTCTTGCTTAGGAGAAGTCAGTCTTTTTTTTTTTTTTTGAGTTGGAGTTTCGCTCTGTTGCCCAGGCTGGGGTGCAGTGGCGAGATCTCGGCTCACTGCAGCCTCTGCCTCCCGGGTTCAAGCAATTCTCCTGCCTTAGCCTCCCGAGTAGCTAGGATTACAGGTGCTTGCCACCACGGCTGGCTAATTTTTGCAGTTTTAAAAATACAGACAGGGTTTTACCATGTTGGCCAGGCTGGTCTTGACCCCCTGACCTCAAGTGATCCACCTGCCTCGGCCTCCCAAAGTCAGGGGAAGTCAAACTTTGTTCTATTAAAGCCTTAAACTGATTAGATAAGGCCCACTCAAATTATGGAGGGTAAAGTCCATTGATTTAAAGTCCGCTGATTTAAATGTTAATCTCATCCAAAAAATACCTTCACTAAAACATCTAGAATGATGGTTGACCAAATAGCCGGGCACCATGGCCTATAAAGTTGGCATGTAAAATTAATCATCACATCCACCAAGGTTGTTGTCAGAGTTCAGTGTGATAACACATGAAAGCCACATGGATGGTGCATAGAACATGGTAGGAATTTAAACAACTTAATGGAACAAATGCTAGTTCCTTTACAACTCTGTCCTGAAAATTCACTCTCATCCAAATGCATGGCGATAGTGGTAAAGGCTCTTCTGAAAACTTAGTACCCCACCATTCCTATTTAACTGCTGATCATTGTTTCTGTTAGAAGTCTGTGTTTTGGCCCAGCATTGAGCTCATGGTCACTGGCTCCTGCAGCTCCTTCCTCATCTGCTGTGAGGGAATCACATCAGTGGGCTAAGCTATTTAAATTTACATACGTCCTTTATAGTTCTGCTTTCAATTCCTGTTCTAGGTTCCCCTTTCCCACTTTTGTCACAGTGGTCCTGATGTCTAGTAAAATGTTATGTCTAGCTATGTTAGGCACCTTGGAAGGCCATGTTGATAAAGATCTTGTTCTCCTTCTTTAAATTTTTCTTCCCGTTTCTCCTCTTCGTATCTGTTCATCTACTGATGGCCTTCCCCTTAGGCCTGGAGTATCCTGTCAGAAATATTATGTGAATTCAGAACCGATTTATGTGTTTGGTGATACAGAATCATTTTTAGAAGGGGCCTTGGTGATCATGTAGCCTCCCCCTTAGATATGATGGATTGACCTTGATCTAAATTATAGAGCATCAGAAGCTTGATAGAGCTTGAATAGTAGGGTGGTTCAAAGCACAGCTTTTAGTGTTGGGTGTGGTGGCTCACCCCTGAAATCCTAGCATTTTGAGAGACTGGAAGGATCACATGAGGCCAGGAGCTAGCGACCAGGTTGGGCAACATAGTGAGACCCTATCTCTACAAAAAAATAAACAACAACAACAAAATCCAAAGCATATCACTTAGAGGCAAACAGGTTTGAGAACAAGTTCTGTTTCTGCCACTACCTGAGTAAGTTACTCAGAGGCAGCTCCTATTTTCATAATCAGCAAAATGGAGATAATTATATTACCTATCCCATAAGTTTGTTGTAAAAAGAGGTGGTATGTGTAAAGTGCTTATTTAGCACAGTGCATAACACTTAGTAAACTATAAATGATGAACATTTTTATCTTGCCGTTTCCTAATGTACATGGTTTTAATTAACCCCTTCACTTTTTTTAAATCAATAGGATTAAAATAATCAATACTTTAACACACTTGTGGCCTAGGAATTAACCTTTTTTCTTGCTTGAAATCATTCTTTTCACACAAAATTCTGTACATAAAAAGAAGGATATGAAACTATTTCTATCTTTCTTTCTATGCTATTTTAAGTGTTGATAAAGTGTTGGGGGGAAATGTGGTAATGAATTTACCCTTTCAGGTTTTTGGAAGTAGCTTCTTCTCTTGATAATAATAGTAAATCTAACACTGTCTTTCTGATAGCTGAGTTTTAAATTTCTTACTAACTAATGCTAAAATCTAAGTTCAGTAAAAATTAACTAAGTTTTTCACTGTCTTGTTTATATTCCTCTGTCAGCACATTGCAAGGACTTTGTGCTTTAGAGAATTTAGACTTTTAAAACATTTTCAAAGTTTGGGTTCTAGGATCAGCCCTGCCAGTAATTCACATCATACTCTTGGGCAAGTTGCTTAACCCTCTAGATCTCATTGTACTAATTTGTAAGATAAATGGATTGGATCTGCTAATCTCTGATATACCTAGTATTCTGTTCACTGAGTGCCTCCTGTTTATTGGACACTGCATTAGGAGCAGTGGCAATGCGGGTACAAGTTTTGTTTTTTGCCAGAACATTAATTGTCTTTGGTGAATTGGACCTAAACAACTTTACTGTCTTGACTTTGAATAGGACACAGACCCATAACATATAAAGTATTTTTAAATTAAAAAGTAGTCACCTCTTAAATTGCTACAATATTTATAACACTGCATAGTTGATCTATTTTATAATATAATAGAACATTGTGTTTATGATTTTGAAGTTTGCTTGGTTGTGGGTCTATTGGAGAAGAAAGGAGCATCATAGGTAAGGAGAATACCTTGATGGTAGATATTGTTTGTCTTCGTTTCTAGTGCCTTGGATGGTACTTCTTTTTACTTTTTTTTATGTGGTTCTGACAGAATATGGTACTTCTTAATAAAGATATTATGAATTGAAAAAATTGACTATAAATTAAAATGAATAAGGAGTAAGAGATGAAAGTAAAATGACATATGTAGTGTAAATGTGTCTAATGCATTATTAATGATAATAATTTACTACAATTTATTGAAAGCTTCAAATAACCTAAATATTATCCTAAGTACCTAATAGACATTCACTTATTTAATCCCTATTACTGTTCTGTGAGGTAGATGCTATTATTCCATTTTGTAAGCAAGAGAACTATCCTTTTTGTTTATTTGTTTTTAGACAGGATCTTGCTCTGTCACTCAGGATGGAGTGCAGCCATGCGATCATAGCTCACTACGGCCTTGAACCTCTGGGCTCAAGTGATCCTTCCACTTCAGCATCCTGGGTAGCTGGGACTACAGGTGTACACCGCAATGCCTGGCTAATTTTTGAATCTTTTTGTAGAGATGGGATCTCGTTATATTGCCCAGGCTGGTCTTGAACTCTTGTTCTCAAGCTGTCCTCCTAGCTTGGTGTCCCAAAGTGCTAGGATTATAGGCATGTGCCATCAAACTCAGTGAGCAAGAGAACTATCATATAGAGAGGTTAAATTATTTTACTGAGCTATACTGCTTATCTGTACCATTTTGTTTTTCTGAAATTAAACTCTGATGAATTTCTAGTTCTGAAATGAATGTCATTACCTTGTTTGCATTATCCAGGATAGGTTAGGTTTTGCTGCTATAGTAAAATGTATGAATTTTGGTCACTTAACCTAACAAAGTATATGACCCTTACTGTCATAAACTTCCAATTGAATAAGCAGGGGGCTGTGCTCCTGCTTTCACTCAGGGACTAAGTGGTTGTGCGGGGTTTCCTTTTTATCAGGTGCTTTCATGAACATTTAACAGTGGAAAAAGAACATGGAAGATCTCATATAACTGCTCCAAAATGGAAATTAAATTACTTATGTCACTTCTCACAATTCCTTGGCTAGAACTGGTTAAATGACTGTACCCAATCACAGGATAAGGAGACAAAAAGTCTTGGCTTTGTAGTGCCTAGACAGACAGGACTAATGACTACCATACTCAATCAGTCACTTACCCACCCATCTACCCACCCACCCACCTACCTACTCAGTGCTGATCCGGTATCTTTTATATGTCAGGCACTGGGCTAGGTCCTGGCCAGGCAGAGATGACTATATCCTGAAGGAGCTCAAATTGTACCTGTTGACCATTCCAATTGCATATACTCCAACTTATATCTAGCACTGAAGATTTTGTAATGTCTTGGCATTCATCTGACTCCAACACACAGATTGCTTCAAGAAATAGCCCTGAAGTGAGGTGAATTTTTAAAATGTTTTCTTGCTTAACTTGTCATCATTATAATAGTTTACTGACCTGTTGTGTATATACATTAAAGCACATGATAAAAAGGAACTTATTTATTAATTCCATCATTCAGTAATTAAAAATAATTATTTTGCCTATCTTTATTATAATAAAAGAAACAAAATTGATTTAGAGATTTTTGTAATCTTAAGTGTGCTTTGGTAAGTGTGCCAATCCAGCATCTTTTATATATCAGGCACTGGGCTAGGTCCTGGCCAGGCAGAGATGACTATATCCTGAAGGAGCTCAAATTGTACTTGTTGACCATTCCAATTGCATATACTGAAACTTATATCTAGCACTGAAAATTTTGGTAAGGGTTGAGTAATTTTTAATTAAAAAGAATAATTCTATGTTGAAAATTTTTATTATGTATTTAAAATCTGTTTAAAAATATGTATGTAATTGGATAATTTATAATTATAATTTTGTAAAAATATTTTTTCTTTCTGGTTCATAATTTTAAAAATCCTAGGTATTGTTTATGAGAAGCGAATGAATGAGCATTTATTGATTATCTACTCTGAGCTCAATATTATGCTAAACTCTTTTACATCGTTTTAAAATTATGATTAATATAATTGCTTTTTGAAATAGATGGTTTAATTGAAGCTCATAGAGGTTAGGTGTCTTAATTAAGCTATTAAACAACAATATTGTGAGTCACATTTTTATCTGTTTCTTTCAAGATCTATGATCTTCATTGACATCATGATGCCTCTGTAATGTAAGCAGTCGTAACAAAACTGATGTCTCTGTGTCCACTTATTAGTTCATATTCAGCCTTTACAGCAATCCTGTGAGGTGTATATCCTTACAGAAATATCAAAGGAAGAAACATCCAAAAATACCCATTTGTAAATATCCTGGTTTTTCAGTCCCAAACTGTAAATAACTTGTGGTATGTCTGTAAAATGGAATATTGTTAGCCCAAAAAATTATGGTCTTAAAGTATTTTGACAATGTGATAAAATGTTTATGCATTAATAATAAATGAAAAAAGCAAAATAGAAAATGAATGTTCAATGTGTGTCTAAATTCATTTACCAAATTTTTTATTAGGTGCCTACTATATTCGAGGCATTGGGGAAAGAGCATTCTAGGCATGGGGAAAAACATTCTAGGCACAGTAAATGTCTAGGCAGGGAAGATCAAGTGCAAAAACCCTGAGGTAGGTGTGCGCCCAGTGGGAGGAACTGTAGGGAGGACGGTATGTCTGGAGGGACATGCCCAAGGGAGAAAGTAATAGAGGAGCACAGAAAGGAGGTTCAGGGAGCCAGATAATGCGAGGACATCTGGGCCATTGTAAGGAATTGGCCACAAATCAGAATGAGATGAGAAGCCTTTGGAGCTTTAGGGGCAGAAGAATGACATACTCTGATTAATAAGTCTTAAGAAACACTTTGGCTATTGTGTTGAGAATAGACTATGGAGGAGAAAGGGGGAAAACAGAAAGACCAGGTTGTTGGAAAAGTTCAGATTAGAGACGATGGTGGTTTGGATTAGTGTGGTAGCGGTGGAGGCTGAGAAGTGCTCAGATTCTGGATATTTTTGAAGGTGTAGCTGAGGTGTAGTTGATGAAGTAGATGTAGGGTGTGAGATAAAGAGTCGAAGATGACTCCAAGGTTTTTGTCCTGAGCAGTTAGAAGGTTGGAGTTGTCAATTACTAAGATGGGGAAGGCTGCAGAAGGAGTAGGTTTGGGGAAGCAAGGAGAAGAGGAACTTGGTTTCAGAAATGATATTGAATGAAGAATTTAGAAAAAAGGTGGGGCAAGTAATATAAATTTGAAGCTGTCAGTATACAGATGATATGTAAAACCATGAGATTGAAGAGAGCAACAAAGGAGTTAATGAAGATGGTCTTTTCTTTTAAAGGTGATCTTCTCAACACTGCATATTTAGAAGTCAGGGAAATGGGGAACCAGTTAAGGAGACTGAGAAGGAACAGTTGGAGGAGGAAAACCAGGAGGCTATGATACCCTGATTACTTAATGAAGAAAGCATTTCAATAAGAAGGTAACCAATAGTGCCTAAATAAATGACTGGGAATTGGCCACTTGATTTAGCAATGTGGAGGTTATGGTGACCTTGACAGCAATTTCCTTGGAGGGTGGGTGGAGGCGAAAGCCTCATTGGAGTGCATGCAAGAGAGAGTGGGAGAAGTTGTATTGAGACCACGGGTGTGGTAATCTTTTGAGGAATTTTGCTGCGAAGGGGAGCAGAAATATGGTGTGGTAGATGGAGGAGAAGAGGGTTCCCATTTTTAAGACGGGAGAAATAATGGAATGTATGCTAAGGGAAATGAGCCGAGAGAGTGAGAAAGTGATGGAACAAGAAGGAAATAGAATTGCTAGTGGGAGATCTTAGGCAAGAGGAAATGGGATCTAGTTGAAAAAACAAGAGCATGAACAGTTTGACCATAGTCAAACTGGGTTAGGCACATCATATATGCACAGATGAAGGTAAGAAAGTGGTATGGTAGTGAGAGCTTGTGTGCTGTTTTTCAGAATGCTTCTCTTTTCCCAGTGAAATAAGATGGGAGGTCATCAGCCGAGAATGAGAAAGGGAGAGAACAAAAATGCTCCTCTAGCAGAGAAGGAAAGTAAATGCACTAGGGACATACGGTTTGATTGCAGGGCAGCTTTTGTAACTTTGTAAGGCCATTTGATGTAACTGTCATGTAAGTTAGTAAGGCCATTTGATGTGGCTGTGTGTTTCTCTAGCTACATTCAGTTTCTTGGGTATGGTTGTGGAGTTGGTGAATTTCACTTTTTGCCAAGTGGAGAACAAGGTGAGAGAGGCCTGGATAGTGAGAATTGCATGCAAGGGAGTGATTAAAGCCCCTTGTTGTAGCCCCTGTTACTGCCTCCCCTGACAGCTAGAAGAGTAAACCAGTTGGTCCTCCTAGCTTCCTGCAGTTCCCCCTCCAGTACAGCTCCCATGGGTTGTCACATAAATCACCTCTCCTCCAGTTGAATCACTGTTCTGTTCAGAAACTGCAACAACTTTTTATTGTTTGCTTTATTAAGAACAAAATCCTGTAGCATTTAAGGCCTTTCAATCTATGGCCCTAACTGTCTTTCCATGTTGCTAATCTATTCACCACATATGCCCATTTCTTTCCTTTCTATGAGTTAATCCACATTGTTCCCTTTGCCTGGAATCTCTCTCTCTCCCATGGGTCTTACCTCTTTTATCAACCCCATTCCATTTTTTAACCCCTGCCTCTAACACTGCCTCCTTCAGGAGCTGTTTTTTTTTTTCTTCTGCTTCTGCTGCTCCTGCTGCTGCGTTGTCTTTGGCTGCTTCTGCAGCTTCCTCTGCTGCTTCTGCCTCTGCCTCCTCCAGGAGCTGGCGTCATTCTCCTTCTCCTTATCCTCCTCCTCCTCCTTCTTCTTCTTCTCACTTCCTCTTCTTTCTTTCTCTTCCTCCCCGTCCTTCCTCCTTCCCCCCTCCTCCTCCCTCTTCTTCCTCTTTTTTTTTTTTTTGAGACAGAGTCTTGCTCTGTCACCCAGGCTGCAGTGCAGTGGTGTGATCATAGCTCATTGCAGACTTGGCCTGAAACTCCTGGGCTCAGGTGAACCTTCTGCCTCAGGCTCTTGAGTAGCTGAGACTAAAGGCGTGTGCCACCATGCCTGGCTATTTTTTTTTTTTTTAAAGAAATGGGGTCTTGCTATGTTGCCCAGGCTGGTCTTGAACTTCCGGCCTCAAGTGATCTTTCCACCTCTACCTCACAAAGTGTTGGGATTACAGGTGGGAGCCACTGCATCCAGCCCGTTTTTAAATCTCCTGGACAGTGTGTGATTGGTCAAATCTTTTTTTATACTTTTATGGCACAGGTCTTATTCTAGCCTTGTGTTATATATAATCTTTTATACTCCTCTCTTATTCTACATTTAAAGCAGGAATCCTGTCTTGTAAACATCCATACTTCTCCATAGCACATGTGACATTGTTTTTCCTAGAGTATTGTTTTCACAAATCTGATGAATCTCTATCTTTCTCCCTCCTTCTCTCCCACTTTTCTACGCACTGAGGTAAGGAAGGTATGTGTATATGGAGGAGGGGAAGGGTAAGGAAACTTGAATCCTAGCTGTCTCACATCCTTTGGAGAGCACAATAGAATGTCAGATAAAGACAGACCTACCTGTTTTACTTTTCTTATTTTGGTGGTTTGGAAGCTGTGGCTAGAAGTTTGTGCTTTTCCTTCTTCCAACATATATACAGAGACAGGATTAAGGGAGGGAATGCTGCCTATCTTGCTTTTTCTTTGTTTTGTATACGGGTGAGGGCTGGGATGAAGAATGAACACAATGAGAAAAATGTTCCTTACATGCCACTTTCGTGGTAATTGTGTACCACCTGTATTTATTATTAGAGTGTTACAGTAAGCTTTTTATGATTTCGGTTTTTCATTTGCAAATGGAAGCCACTTAACTGTGTATATTTGTAAATCCTTACTTTTATGGCATACATGTTAGTTCAAGTTGCCCTGTGGTGCTGCGGCTGGAGAGAAGCAGCAGCTGTGTCTCTGTCAAGCCCACGATGCTATCTTCCCTGCTGCTCATGTTGTGCAGATTGCCCATATGGGTTAGGAGAAAACAGATTTGTTAAAGGCAGATTTCCTTGGAAGCTTTCTCTGAGCAGCCCTGCAATTTGGTTGTATGATATGTATGGGCAGAAAGGTGCAATACTTTTTCTCACCCATCATAAGGGTCATGGTCAACATTCCTATAATAAAATACAGGTTAACAAGAGAAAAGCATAACAAGTTTATTTAAGCACAATTTTATGTGACATGGGAGTCTTCAGAAATGAAGACTCAAAAAACTCAGGGAAAAATATTCATTTTTAGGCTTACGTTTGATGAAGAATGGACAGTCCTGTAGAAATGTGATGGAACAAAAAGGGAATGATCCTAGTGGTAATAGTCTGAATGGGGAAACTCAGCAAGGTCTATCTGTTCTGATTCTTCTTGGTCTCTCTGTGTGGCATTCTTTCTCCCTGGATGTAGTGTCAGACCCCTTTTGGAATGAAGGTCTTAAGATCAACTATGAGACAAGGTAGGTCAGATAATTTCTTTTTAGCCAGCTCCTACACAGAAAGGAAGGGGAAGGTTAAATTTAATATTTCTAGGCTTCATGACTGGCTTTCGGGAAGAAGGGTCCTAGTTTCTATTACCTGCCTTGGTGGAGAAAGAGGAGCAGGAGAGAGAAAGACAGAAGAGGGCCAGAAGAAGACTGCTTCTGAGACTCTTCCAGTGTTCTTCAGTTCAAAGTACTCCCAAGGAACAATACTTTGATAACAATGAAGTATCACCCTATGATAGTTGACATAATATCAATACTTTGGGGTATTGTTTTCTGAGCCCCAACACATAACAATGAAGTATTACTCTATGATAGTTGATATAACAGTTACACAGTGAAACACCACAGTCATACATTCATTTAAAAATATTTGTTGAACTCTTCCTTTGTGCCATACTCCGAGTTAATAGCTAGGGATAAATGGAAAGCAAACATAGGCCTCATGTGGCTTACAGTTTATTGAGAAAGAAGATAGTCATAAGTAATTATAAGTGTGATGTATGCTTTAAGGAAGTACGAGATGTCTATAATGAGGTCCTGAGTCTGGAGTATTAGGGAATCCTGTAGATGGCAATGATGTTAAAAGAGACCAGAAAGATGATTAGGAGTGAACTAGAAGAAGGGAGATGATAAAGATTTCTGTCAAGGTAGAAGGTATATCATGTACAAGATCCTAAGGTAGGAAAGACCAGGCTGTGTTGGAGGAACTGAAAAGAGATCGGTAAGACCGAGATGGGGGCGTCAAAGATGATGACCTTGGAGGTGGGCTTCCAACACTGTGAGGTCAGTATTGTCATTATGTCCATTTACATACACGCGGTGTGGATATTCCTTCTCTGCAGCTTTCATTGACTTTAAGAGCATAGCTTGGTGTTGAGATGGTGTGGGATAGAACACAGTTGATCAGAGTATGGTTGTTTTGTATTCATCTTGTGATGGCACTGAATAAATGCACGTTTATCTTTTACCCTGTAGGGAGTTACTACAATTTTACAGAGGAAAAAGGGCTCAGAGGCTGAAGTGATTTATGCATGATTGCATAGCTGATAAGTGATAGAGCCAGGATTTAAACCTGTCTCTGTCAACATCACAGCCCTTGTACCATGTTGCCTCTATATTTCAGAAATAGAAGGTTTTACAGTTCATGGCTTATATTTAATTCATGTAGTTCAACCAAGCGTGATGGTTCACACCTAAAATTACAGCACTTTGAGAGGCTGAACTAGGAGGATAACTTGAGACCAGGAGTTTGAGACTAGCATGAGGAAGAAAGCAAGACCCTGTCTTAAAAAAAAATACAAAAATTAGCCAGGCATGGTGGTGTGCACCTGTGGTCTCAGCTACTTGGGAGGCTGGGGCAGGAGGATCACTTGAGCTTTGGAGGTCAAGGCTGCAGTGAGCTGATTGCACCACTATACTCCAGCATGGGCGACAGAAGGAGACCCTGTCAAAAAATTTAAGAATTAAAAAAATTCAGGTAGTTCATGGCTGATTTAGAGATATTAACCCATATTAGACAGTAATAAAGTTGAAGAATAAGCAGAATTTTAATTCTCCTAATACCAGGTTGGGTAATTTTGGACAGCAAAAATATAATGGAGATTTCAATTATACAGAACTTTCTTCTGACTTTGACTTTGTGTTACAGAAAGAAGAGGTTTAAATTAATGGGAACTATGTTAGCATCAGAAGGGGACTATGAAAACTTCTAAAATAACACTATGAGTTATTTTGGGTAGCTCTATAAATTCATTGAGTAAAGGATGTTAAGAGACCTCCATTGACTATCACAAAAAGGTCCTATTCAAGGGAATAAAGGAGGATGCATCATTGGTGAGGCAGGAGTGAAGTCACTACTATCGAACTTTGTCTCCTGAAGCTTGGTGCTCAGTCCATGAGCAAATTATCCATTTTAAGCTTTCCCAACAGTTTGTGTATAAAATTTGGTTTGGAATAAGTTGTAGAGTTTGTGTAAAAGTCTCTAATTCAAGCTGCTGGACTGGTCACTGACATGTATTCATCTTTCACTCTTGGAAGAGTGGAAGGTCCTTGCATGTCCCTCTCTTGCATTCTGCTTTTGAAAGTCTACCAGCTCTTCGATTAGGGAGTCAAATCTAGTAAACTGTACCTAAGCATTTTATTTTCTTTAAAAGCCTGGAGACTGGTCTTATTTTTAGCATGTTGTTTAGAATAAAAATACATTATTCTATTTAATAAAGTATATAATTTAAAGGGATATTAGACTGAAAATTTAAGCTAGTCTCCTTAACCACATTTATGAGAAGACTGGCTGTTTGGACCATGATTGTAGTTGTATTATTCTGCCATCTAAGGGGAAATAAATAGTCCCTTGAGAAGTGGGTTTATAATCTTCAGTAATATGGAACAACGAAAGTGATGTCACACATTATTTAAAAAATAAAATATCCAAAGCACTCATGTTATATTTCTGCAATATGTACCATTCCTCATAGCTCAGTTATTTATACAATGATAAATGTATATATGAAGGGGTGGCCTGCCCCTCCACACCTGTGGGCGTTTCTCATCAGGTGTGGAATGAGAAACTTGAGAAAAGAAAGAGACACAGAGACAAAGTATAGAGAAAGAAAAGTGGGCCCTGGGGACTGGCGCTCAGCATACGGAGGACCTGCGTCAGCACCGGTCACTGAGTTCCCTCAGTATTTATTGATCATTGTCTTTACCATCTCAGAGACGGGGAAGTGGCAGGACAATAGGGTCATAGTAGGGAGAAGGTCAGCAAGAAGACATATGAATAAAGATCTCTGTGTCATGAATAAGTTTAAGGAAAAGTGCTGTGCTTTGATGTACATATATGCAAACATCTCCATAAACATTTTCAGTGCATAAAGAGCTGAATTGCCGCTAGCATGTCCCACCTCCCTCTCCTATCTCAGTAAACAGAACATACAATCGGGTTTTACACCAAGACATTCCATTGCCCAGGGATGGGCAGGAGACAGATGCCTTCCTCTATCTCAACTGCAAAGAAGCCTTCCTTCCTCTTTTACTAATCCTCCTCAGCACAGACCCTTTACGGGTGTCGGGCTAGGGGATGATCAGGTCTTTCCCTTCCCACGAGGCCATATTTCAGACTATCACATGGGGAGAAACCTTGGACAATACCTAGCTTTCCTAGGCAGAGGTCTCTGCGGCCTTCCGCAGTGTTTGTGTCCTTGGATACTTGAGATTAGAGAAGGGTGATGACTTTTAACAAGCATACTGCCTTCAGGCACTTGTTTAACAAAGCACATGCTGCACAGCCCTGAATCCATTAAACCTTGAGTAGACACAGCACATGTCTCTTCAAGGACAGGGTTGGGGGTAGGATTACAGATTAACAGCATGTCAAGGCAGAGGAATTCTTAGTACAGAATGAAATGGAGTCTCTTATGTCTACTTCTTTCAACATAGACAAAGTAACAGTCTGATCTCTCTTTTCCCCACAGTATTAAATATATATTACACATGTCACAGCATTGGTGACTGTAACTGAACAAAAAGGAAAAAGAAAAGCATGTCATTTACCAGGCTACATCATATTTGGTGTATAAGAGGTTCTTACTGTCACCAAGACACTACCCTGTTTCTGTTATCTGTTCTAAGATAGCTGCCATTAAAAAAGTAATTTTACTTTGCAAGTCATAGTTTCTTAAGTGACCACTCAGAACAAATTGCTGAAGTTTTATATCATATTTTTTCTTTCACATGACAATATTGGGCACTGATGACATACATTGTTTGAACTGGGAGGTGTGTGCTAGTAATACCTTGCAAAATATATTAGTAATAAATCAAGCCCTTACTTCTTGCAGGCCCTTGCTAGGCACTTGCACATATGTATTTTCCAACTAAATCATTACAAGACTCCTCTGGTAGGTGTTATTTTTTTCATTCTGCATTTGAGAAAGGAAGCCCAAAGCCATGAGCTTGGTTAAGTAGCTAATAAATGGCCAAGATGGCACTGAAAGTTAGATCTGTCTGCAAATTCCCTTCTCTTCCCACTACATCAGAACATTTGTGATCTTCAGAAGGAGGAAAAACAGGGTTTTAAAAGGTGTCCTTGGTACAGATTAAATTTTATTAGTGCAAAAGTATGTGTGTTTATGTGCTTAAGACTTGATACAACTGGATTTTTTGTAGTTGTTGTTGAGACAGGGTCTCACTGTGTCTCCCAGGTGGGAGTGCAGTGGTGTGATCATGGCCCACTGCAGCCTCGACGTCCCGGGCTCAATCGATTCTCCCATCTCAGCTTCCTGAGTAGTTTCACTCCAGGTATGCCCATCATGCCTGGCTAATTTTTGTATTTTTTTCTAGAGATGGGGTTTCTACAGGTTGCCCAGTTGGTCTCAAATTTCTGGGCTCAAGTGATCCTCCTATCTCAGCTTCCCAAAGTTCTGGGATTACAGGCCTGAGCCACCGTTCCCAGCACGAATGACATTTTTGATAAGTTTTCCTGATGGCATATGACTAGCATGTTTGGCCAGCATCATTGTGATTGAATAACCTAATTTAAACCAGGAACTACAACCCAAACAATGGCTGTGATTCAGCAGATAGGAAAGTAAGGAAGTACTTGTTATCATTTGTCAGTGAATTTATATTTTTATGCAGTTTGAACTGTGGGTCACGCTGCAGACACTGTCCTTTAAAACTGTCGGAAATCTCTGCCTCTTCCTGAGCACTGATGGCCTCTTCCTTTGAGGGAGCAGCTCATACAACAATTTTGGAAAGCAGCGGTGATGACTCCCTTCTCCTTGGCGTTGAGTGGTTCCTTCCTCTTGAACAATTGGCTCTAGATGACAGTGACCAGTGCAGACTAAAACAGGCTGTTGGTTTGCCTTTTTATGTAGTCTAATTTCTAAAAAATAACAATCCTTTAAAAGAGGTGGGAATTTATACTTACCAACCGCCTTTCTGTGATTTCATTAAGCAACCTTGGGTCACACTTATCTGTGCATCTGAGAGGCCTGCAGCAGCACCAAGTCTCATCTTTGCTTACGCACATCTAACAAGTGCAGTCAACACTGATGTTGTGAATTTATTTTTACGTGCTTTAGTTTTAAATTCCAAACTGACTGACCCCTGCCTCCCAGGATATCTTGAATGCCCATCCCTTGCTTAGCTAGTGTAGGCTTAGACAATGCAAATATATTTTAGGATCAACCTTTAAAAACATCATCAGATAAATAAATCTGCCAGAAAAACTCTAATATTTATTATTTATTATGATTTATTATTGACACTGTGTGCCAGACATTATACATTCGTCATCTCATTATTTTGTACACAGTATATTGAGTTGTGGCTTACATAGTGCTGCTATCTGTCAGCTTGGAATGGTTTGTCTTCCTCCTTTCTCTCCCTAGCAAACTCCTGTTCATCTTTCACTGCTCAGGTTTTGTATCACCTTTTCTTGTTAGGAACTGCTTTGCCTCCCTTCCATGGGCTAGGTAACTGACTACTTTCCTCTTTGTGCCTCTTACTGCACTTTATAGCTACTTCGATGCTGCTACTCTGGATTGCATTGCTTTATTTATATGTTGGTATCCTGTTGGGACTGTGAGCAGCCTGAGTGCTGGGACTACACCCATCAGTGTATCTCAGTGTGTGCTTTCGTCAGCTCTTCAGACAAATAACTGGCTCAAGCTCAAGTTATTCTTCTATCATTAGTACTTGGTTTTGTCAACAGTCTGCCAGTATTGTACTACCAATATGGCATAGACACTGGCCAGTCAGAACAGAAGCTAGTCATGGAGTTGAAGCCTTTTGAAGTACCATGGTTCTTTAGGTCTGGAGATCTAAAAAAGGGTCTGGGGCAGTAGGGCAGAGTCTGTGTGTGTGTGTGTGTGTGTGTGTGTATGTATGGGGGTGTTGCACAGGTAGTTTTTCTCCAACTCGTATGAAATATTTCAGTATTTAATAACTGGCTCAATATCAGCTTTGGTCCTCCCAGGTAGTGAGTGCCTAAAGAATGGGATTCGGCTTGTACTGCTTAGTGTCCCTAATATGGATATCTCAATGCAACTCAGGTGTCCAAAACAGGTTAAACTTCTACAGCAAATGTTAATGTTATTACATAACACTTCTTTTTAAAATTTCTCCAAATTTTTCCCATTACTGTTAATGGTACAACAGTTGACCCTGGAACAATGTGGGTTTGAACTGCACGTGTCCACTTATACACATTTTTATTTTTAATACATCTCTTCTGTCTCCCCTTTAATCTCCTTCACTTCGTCTGCCTCTGCCACCCCTGAGACAGCAAGACCAACCCCTCCTGTTTCTCCTCCTCCTGTTCAGCCTTCTCAAAGTGAAGATGAGGATAAAGACCTTTATGATGATCCACTTCCACTTTAATGAATAATAAATATGTTTTCTCTGCCTTAAGATTTTCTTAATAACATTTTTACCTAGCTTATTTTATTGTAAGAGTACAGAATATAATACATATACAAAATATGTGTTAATTGACTTTATGTTATCTGTAAGGCTTCTGGTCAATAGTATGCTCTACTAAGTTTTTGGAAGTCAAAGGATATAGGCAGGTTTTTGACTGTTCGTAGGTTGTGGAGGGTGGGTCAGTGCCCCTAATCACCCTGTTGTTCAAGGGTCAGTTGTACTCTCCTGTTCACATGGGATAGAAAACTTTGGAATTTTCTGGTTCTCTCACCTTCACATTCAAACCAAAATCCAGTCAGTAGCCAAGACCTTTCCAAGATTCCTTCCTAGTTTCTGCCCCGTCTTTGCTTTCCCAGGGTTACCAGTTTGTACCATATAATTCCAGGCTAACTTATTATAATACCCCCTTCAGTCCCTCTGTTCTTTTAGCTTCAGTCCAGGCCAGCTGGCACCATGGTTTTTTTCTCCTCTCCTTTTGTCCAATCCAGGCTTTACAGGGCCCTGCGTAAACCCCACATCTTCAGAGAAACCTTCCTCTGCTGACTCAGCCCAGCAGGGGCTGTCCTACCCCCAGGTGCCCTAGTACTTACTGTCTGTAGCACACATTTGGATGTTAACTGTGCTCTACTTTGTGAGACTGCCTGAACTGTAATTACATCTTCAAATGACATTGAATAGGTGGTTGTCCCTCAAGTAGAGAACACACACTGCCATTAAGTGAGAATTAAGACATTCACCAGGGCATAATGGTTCAGGCCACTTAGATTTTTAAGATTTCTTAATAGAAATAATTTCAAATTCTGTAGCTTGGTTGCTGAATAGCATGAAATTTTGTTAAAAGAAAAATACTATGACCCACTAAATGAATTCCTAACCTACAAATGGATCACAACCTCCATTTTATAAAACCCTGATCTAGACCACAAAGGCCTTAAAAAGAAGAATGTTTCTCTCATAATGGAAAGGTAAGACCTGGAAGCAAAAGCCTTTACTATGAGTATAAAGTATTGCAAGAGAGGCATAAAGTATGCAGGTTTAGAGGAGGCAAAATTGCACGGTGAAAATGACTTCCTATTGTAGGAAGATGATTCTGTTTGTGGGAGAAGGGACTTGGCAGTGGCTTAGCAGTTTATAGATTTTCCCTTGAAAATTAAGTCATTCATTGCAGAGGGTTTTTTTTTTTTTTTTTTTTTTTCCTCCATAAGGGCAGATGGGAAAAACACGCATTTCCTCCTCTCTAGTTTTCCTTAGGCTTTTATTTATTCACCATTTTGTTTTCCTTCTCAATATTTTTGCTCTTGCCTAATAGCAAGGCTTGGTAAGATTTTCTGATTTGGACTGTGTTTCTAAACACTAAAATGAGCAAAGTGAGGAGGTTCCAAGATGGCCAAATAGGAACAACTCCAGTCTACAGCTCCCAGTGTAAGTGATGCAGAAGATGGGTGATTTCTGCATTTCCAACTGAGGTACCAGGTTCATCTCACTGGGGCTTGTCAGACAGTGGGTGCAGCCCATGGAGCAGGCCTTACCCGGGAAGTGCAAAGGGTTGGGGAATTCCCTTTCCTAGCCAAGGGAAGCCATGACAGATGGTACCTGGAAAATTGGGACACTCCCACCCTAATACTGGGCTTTTCCAACAGTCTTAGCAAATGGTACACCAGGAGATTATATCCCGTGCCTGGCTCGGAGGGTCCCACGCCCACAGAGCCTTGCTCACTGCTAGCACAGCAGTCTGAGATCGAACTGCAAGGTGGCAGCGAGGTGGGGGGAGGGGCGTCCACCATTGCTGAGGCTTGAGTAGGTAAACAAAGTAACCAGGAAACTTGAACTGGGTGGAGCCCACCGCAGCTCAAGGAGGCCTGCCTGCCTCTGTAGACTCCACCTCTTGGGGCAGGGTATAGCTGAACAAAAGGCAGCAGAAACTTCTGCAGACTTAAACATCCCTGTCTGACAGCTTTGAAGAGAGTAGTGGTTCTCCCAGCATGGGGTTTGAGATCTGAGAATAGACAGAATGCCTCCTCAAGTGGGTCCCTGACCCGAGTAGCCTAACTGGGAGACACCTCCCAGTAGGGACCAACTGACATCTCATACAACTGGGTGCCCCTTTGAGATGAAGCTTCCAGAGGAAGGATCAGGCAGCAACATTTTCTGTTCTGCAATATTTGCTGTGCTGCAGCCTCTGCTGGTGATACCCAGGCAAACAGGGTCTGGAGTGGACCTCCAGCAAACTGCAACAGACCTGCAGCTGAGGGTCCTGACTGTTAGAAGGAAAACTAACAAACAGAAAGGACATCCACACCAAAACCCCATCTGTACGTCACCATCATCAAAGACCAAAGGTAGATAAAACCACAAAGATGGGGAGAAACCAGAGCAGAAAAGCTGAAAATTCTAAAAATCAGAGTGCCTCTTCTCATCCAAAGGAATGCAGCTCCTTGCCAGCAATGGAACAAAACTGGATGGAGAATGACTTTGACAAGTTGAGAGAAGAAGGCTTCAGATGATTGGTAATAACAAAATTCTCTGAGCTAAAGGAGGATGTTCAAACCCATTGCAAAGAAGCTGAAAACCTTGAAAAAAGATTAGATGAATGGCTAACTAAGATAAACAGCATAGAGAAGACCTGAAATGACCTGATGGAGCTGAAAACGATGGCACAAGAACTATGTGACACATGCACAAGCTTCAGCAGCCGAGTCGATCAAGTGGAAGAAAGGGCATCAGTGATTGAAGATCAAATGAATGGAATGAAGTGAGAAGTTTAGAGAAAAAAGAGTAGAAAGAAGTGAACAAAGCCTCCAAGAAATAGGAGACTACGTGAAAAGACCAAATCTATGTCTGATTGGTGTACCTGAAAGTGATGGGGAGAATGGGACCAAGTTGGAAAACACTCTTCAGGATATTATCCGGGAGAACTTCTCCAACCTAGCAAGGCAGGCCAACATTCAAATTTAGGAAATACAGAGAACACCACAAAGATACTCTTCGAGAAGAGCAACTCCAAGACACATACTTGTCAGATTCACCAAAGTTGAAATGAAGGAAAAAGTATTAAGGGCAGCCTGAGAGAAAGGTTGGGTAACCCACAAAGGGAAGCCCATCAGACTAACAGCGGATCTCTCAGCAGAAACCCTGCAAGAGTGGGGGCCAATATTCAACATTCTTAAAGAAAAGAATTTTCAACCCAGAATTTCATATCCAGTGAAACTAAGCTTCATAAGTGGAGGAGAAATAAAATCCTTTACAGACAGGCAAATGCTGAGAGATTTTGTCACCACCAGGCCTGCCTTACAGGAGCTCCTGAAGGAAGCACTAAACATGGAAAGGAACAACTGGACCCGCAACTGCAGAAACATGCCAAATTGTAAAGACCATCGATGCTAGGAAGAAACTACATCAACTAATGAGCAAAATAACCAGCTAATATCATAAAGACAGCATCAAATTCAAACTTAATATTAACCTTAAATGTAAATGGGCTAAATGCTCCAATTAAAATCCACAGACTGGCAAATTGGATAAAGAGTCAAGACCCATCAGTCTGCTGTATTCAGGACACCCATGTCACGTGCAGAGGCACACATAGGTTCAAAATAAAGGAATGGAGGAAGATCTACCAAGCAAATGGAAAACAAAACAAAAAAAAGCTGGGGTTGCAATCCTAGTCTCTGATAAAACAGACTTTAAAATAACAAAGATCAAAAGAGACAAGGCCATTACATAATGGTAAAGGGATCAATTCAACAAGAAGAGCTAACTAAATATATATGCACCCAATACCGGAGAACCCAGATTCATAAAGTAAGTCCTTAGGGACCTACAAGGAGATTTAGACTCCCACACAATAATAACGGGAGACTTTAACACCCCACTGTCAACATTAGACAGATCAATGAGACAGGAAGTTAACAAGGATATCCAGGAATTGAACTCAGCTCTGCACCAAGCGCACCTAAGACATCTACAGAACTCTCAACCACAAATCAACAGAATATACATTCTTTTCAGCACCACATCACACTTATTCCAAAACTGACTACATAACTGGAAGTAAAGCACTCCTCAGCAAATGGAAAAGAACAGAAATTATAGCAAACTGTCTCTCAGACCACAGTGCAATCAAACTAGAGCTCAGGATTAAGAAACTCACTCAGAACTGCTCAACTACATGGAAACTGAAAAACCTGCTCCTGAATGACTCCTGGGTACATAACGAAGTGAAGGCAGAAATAAAGATGTTCTTTGAAACCAATGAGAACAAAGACACAACATACCAGAATCTCTGGGACACATTTAAAGCAGAGTGTAGAGGGAAATTTATAGCACTAAATGTCCACAAGAGAAAGCAGGAAAGATCCAAAAATGACACCCTAACATCACAATTAAAAGAACTAGAGAAGCAAAAGCAAACACCTTCAAAAGCTAGCAGAAGGCAAGAAATAAGTAAGATCAGAGCAGAACTGAAGGAGATAGGGACACAAAAAAACCCTTCAAAAAATCAATGAATCCAGGAGCTGGTTTTTTGAAAAGATCAACAAAATTGATAGACCGCTAGCAAGATTAATAAAGAAGAAAAGAGAGAAGAATCAAATAGATGCCATAAAAAATGATAAAGTGGATATCACCACCGATCCCACAGAAATACAAACTACTATCAGAGAATACTATAAACACCTCTACGCAAATAAACTAGAAAATGTGGAAGAAATGGATAAATTCCTGGACACATACACCCTCCCAAGAGTAAACCAGGAAGAAGTTGAATCCCTGAATTGACCAATAACAGCTCTGAAATTGAGGCAATAGTTAATAGCCTACCAGCCAAAAAAGTCAAGGACCAGACGGATTCACAGCCGAATTCTACCAGAGGTACAAAGAGGACCCGGTACCATTACTTCTGAAACTATTCCAATCAATAAAAGAAGAGGGAATCCTCCCTAACTCATTTTATGAGGCCAGCATCATCCTGATATCAAAGCCTGGCAGACACACACACACAAAAGAGATCTAAGACCAATATCCCTGATGAACCTCGATGCAAAAATCCTGAATGAAATACTGGCAAACCAAATCCAGCAGCACATCAAAAAGCTTATCCACCACGATCAAGTTGGCTTCATCCCTGGGATGCAAGGCTGGTTCAACATATGCAAATCAATAAACATAATCCAACATATAAACAGAACCAAAGACAAAAACCACATGATTATCTCAATAGATGGAGAAAAGGCCTTCAACAAAATTCAACAGCCCTTCATGATAAAAATTCTCAATAAACTAGGTATTGATGGGACATGTCTCAAGATAGTAAGAGCTATTTATGACAAACCCACAGCCAATATTGTACTGAATGGGCAAAAACCGGAGGCATTCCCTTTGAAAACTGGCACAAGACAGGGGTGCACTCTCTCACCACTCCCATTCAACATAATGTTGGAATTTCTGGCCAGGGCAATCAGGCAGGAGAAAGAAATAAAGGATATTCAGTTAGGAAAAGAGGAAGTCAAATTGTCCCTGTTTGCAGATTGTATATTTAGAAAACCCAATTGTCTCAGCCCAAAATCTCCTTAAGCTGATAAACAACTTCAGCAAAGTCTCAGGATACAAAATCAATGTGCAAAAATCACAAACATTCATATACACCAATAACAGACAAACAGAGAGCCAAATCATGAGTGAACTTCCATTCACAATTGCTTCAAAAAGAATAAAATACCTACGACTTCAACTTACAAGGGATGTGAAGGACCTCTTCAGGGAGAACTACAAACCACTGCTCAATGAAATAAAAGAGGACACAAACAAATGGAAGAACATTCCATGCTCATGGATAGGAAGAATCAATATTGTGAAAATGGCCACACTGCCCAAGGTAATTTATAGATTCAATGCCATCCCCATCAAGCTACCAATGACTTTCTCACAGAATTGGAAAATACTACTTTAAAGTTCATATGGAACCAAAAAAGAGCCTGCATTGCCAAGACAATCCTAAGCCAAAAGAACAGAGCTGGAGGCATCATGCTACCTGACTTCCAACTATACTACAAGGCTACAGTAATCAAAACAGCATGGTACTTGTACCAAAACAGAGATATAGACCAATGGAATAGAACAGAGCCCTCAGAAATAATACCACACATCTACAACCATCTGATCTTTGACAAACCTGACAAAAACAAACAATGGGGAAAGGATTCCCTATTTAATAAATGGTGCTGGGAAAATTGGGTAGCCATATGTAGAAAGGTGAAACTGGATCCCTTTCTTACACCTTATACAAAAATTAATTCAAGATGGATTAAAGATTTAAATGTTAGCCATAAAACCATAAAAGCCCTAGAAGAAAACCTAGGCAATACTATTCAGGATATAGGCATGGCCAAGGACTTCATGACTAAAACACTAAAAGCAATGGCAACAAAAGTCAAAATAGACAAATGGGATCTAATTAAACTAAAGAGCTTCTGCACGGCAAAAGAAACTGCCATCAGAGTGAACAGGCACCATATAGAATGGGAGAAAATTTTTGCAATCTAACTGTCTGACAAAGGGCTAATATTCAGAATCTACAAAGAACTTAAACAAATTTACAAGAAAAAAAATCAAGAAACCCCATCAAAAAGTGGGCAAGGGATATGAACAGACATTTCTTAAAAGAAGATTTTTTTTTTTTTTTTTTTTTTTTTTGAGGCAAAGTCTTGCTCTTTCGCCCAGGCTGGAGTGCAGTGGCATGATCTCGCTCACTGCAAGCTCTGCCTCCTGGGTGCACACCATTCTCCTGCCTCAGCCTCCCTAGTAGCTGGGACTACAGGCACCTGCCACCATGCCTGGCTGATTTTTTGTATTTTTTTAGTAGAGACGTGGTTTCACTGTGTTAGCCAGGATGGTCTCGATCTCCTGACCTTGTGATCCACCTGCCTCGGCCTCCCAAAGTGCTGGGATTACAGGCGTGAGCCACCACGCCTGGCCAAGAAGACATTTATGCAGCCAACAGACACATTAAAAAATGCTCGTCATCACTGGCTATCAGAGAAATGCAGATCAAAACCACAATGAGATACCATCTTACACGAGTTAGAATCACAATCATTAAAAAGTCAGGAAACAACAGGTGCTGGAGAGGATGTGGAGAAATAGGAACACTTTTACACTGTTGGTGGGACTGTAAACTAGTTCAACCATTGTGGAAGACAGTGTGGTGATTCCTCAAGGATCTAGAACTAGAAATACCATTTGACCCAGCCATTCCATTACTGGGTATATACCCAAAGGATTATAAATCATGCTGCTATAAAGACACAGGCACACGTATGTTTATTGTGGCACTATTCACAATAGCAAAGACTTGGAACCAAACCAAATGTCCATCAATGATAGACTGGATTAAGAAAATGTGGCACATATACACCATGGAATTCTACGCAGCCATAAAAAAGGATGAGTTCATGTCCTTTGTAGGGACATGGATGAAGCTGGAAACCATAATTCTGAGCAAACCATCATCGCAAGGACAGAAAACCAAACACCACATATTCTCACTCATAGGTGGGAACTGAACAATGAGAACACTTGGACATGGGGTGGGGAACATCACACACCCGGGCCTGTCGTGGGGTGGGGGGAGGGGGAGGGATAGCATTAGGAGATATAACTAATGTAAATGACGAGATAACAGGTGCAGCACACCAACATGGCTCATGTATACATGTGTAACCTGCATGTTGTGCACATGTGCCCTAGAAGTTAAAGTATAATAATAATAAAAAAAAGAGCAAAGTGAGATAACATAAAGGAGATTTATCTTTTGTTTAATATTCATCCATTTTGGGATGATCAAAAAAGAACAATTTAAAAATAGGGAGTTCTAGAAGGTACTAGGCTATGGGATGAAAACACCATCACTTGCAAATGGTTATAATTATCTTTTAATTGTAGGCTGCTAACATTATGGTTTTAAAGGGAAGGAATGTCCTGTAGTAAATAGTAGTGGCAGATTATAATTATTACCCCTGAGTCAGTTTCTCTCCAAATGTGCTGCTTGGTTTTCCACTGATTATTTTTTTTTCTTAGTGAAATGAGCCTTTGTGGTAAATCGTTTCTCAGTTATATTCTTTGTGGCAATTTTCCCTTGCAGAAGATCCTTTATGTAAAGGCTGTATGAAATTGTTTTTATTGCTTAAGTCAGGACAGAATTGTACCTGGGGAAAATGGATCATCAAACAGCTTTTTACATTCTTCAGGGTCACATGCTGTATTAGTCTGTTTTCATTCAGCTGATAAAGAACATACCTGAGACTAGGAAGAAAAGGAGGTTTAATTGGACTTACAGTTCCACATGGCTGGGGAGGCCACAGAATCGTGGTGGGACGTGAATGGCACTTCTTACATGGGGGCAGCAAGAGAAAATGGGGAAGAAGCAAAAGTGGAAATCGCTGATAAACCCATCAGATCTCTTGAGACTTATTCACTATCATGAGAATAGCATGGTAAACGACCCCCATGATTCAATTACCTCCCCATGGGTCCCTCCCACAACATGTGGGAATTCTGGGAGATACAATTCAAGTTGAGATTTGAGTGGGGACACAGCCAAACCATATCATACCACCCCGGCCCCACCAAATTTCATGTCCTCACATTTCAAAAACAATCATGCCTTCCTAGCAATCCCCCAAAGTTTTAACTCATTTCAGCATTAACCCAAAAGTCCACAGTCCAAAGTCTCATCTGAGACAAGGCAAGTCCTTTCTGCTTATGAGCCTATAAAATCAAAAGCAAGTTAGTTACTTCCTAGATACAGTGTATGTTCAGGTATTGGGTAAATACAGCCATTCCAAATGGGAGAAAATGGCCAAAACAAAGGGGTTACAGGCCCCATGCAAGTCTGAAATCCAGCAGGCAGTCAAATTTTAAAGGTCCAAATTATCTCCTTTGACTCCAGGTCTCACATCCAGGTCACACTGATGCAAGAGGTGGGTTCACATGGTCTTAGGCAGCTCCACCCCTGTGGCTTTGCAGGTTACAGCCTCCCTCCCAGCTGCTTTCAGTGGCTGGCATTGAGTGTCTGTGGCTTTTCCAGGCTCACAGTACAAGCTGTCGATGGGTCTACTATTATGGGGTCTGGAGGATGGTGGCCCTCATCTCACAGCTCTACTAGGCATTGCCCCAGTAGAGACTCTTGTGTTGGAGCTCTGACCCCACATTCCCTTCCAGACTGCCCTAGCAGAGGTTCTCCATGAGGGCTCAATCCCTGCAGCAAACTTTTGCCTGGGCATCCAGGCATTTCCATACATCTTCTGAAATCTAGACAGAGGTTCCCAAACCTCAATTCTTGACTTCTATGCACCTGCAGGCTCAACACCATGTGGAAGCTGCTAAGGCTTGGGGCTCCCACCCTCTGAAGTCACAGCCTGAGCTCTATGTTGGCCCATTTAAGCCATGGCTAGAGTGGCTGGGACACGGGGCACCCAGTCCCTAGGCTGCACACAGCATGGGGACCCTGGGCTCAGCCCATGAAACCACTTTTTCCTCCTGGGGCTCCAGGCCTGTGATGGGAGGGGCTGCCCTGCGGTCTCTGACATGGCCTGGAGACATTTTCCCCATGGCCTTGGGGATTAACATCAGGCTCCTTGCTACTTATGCAAATTTCTGCAGTCAGCTTGAATTTCTCCTTAGAAAGTAGGTTTTTCTTTTCTACTGCATCATCAGGCTACAAATTTTCTGAACTTTTATGCTGTTTCCCTTTTAAAATGGAATGTTTTAACAGCACCCAAGTCACATTTTGAATACTTTGCTGCTTAGAAATTTCTTCCGCCAGATACCCTAAATCATCTCTCTCAAGTTCAAAGCTCCACAAATCTCTAGGGTGGAGCAAAATGCCACCAGTCTCTTGCTAAAACATAGCAAGAGTCACCCTTGCTTCAGTTCCCAACAAGTTCCTCATCTCCATCTGAGAGTACCTCAGCCTGGACCTTGTTGTTCATATCACTGTCAACATTTTTGTCAAAGCCACTGAACAAGTCTCTAGGAGGTTCCAAACTTTTCCACATTTTCCTGTCTTATCCTCAGCCCTCCAAACTGTTCCAACCTCTGTCTGTTACCCAGTTCCAAAGTTGCTTTCACATTTTCAGGTATCCTTTCAGCAATGCCCCACTCTACTCGTACCAATTTACTGTATTAGTTCGTTTTCATGCAACTGATTGAGACATACCCGAGACTGGGAAGAAGAAGAGGTTTAATTGGACTTACAGATCTACAGGGCTGGGGGCCCTCAGAATCATGGCAGGAGGTGAAAGGCACTTCTTACAAGGTGGTGGCAAGAGAAAATGAGGAAGAAGCAAAAGTGGAAACCCCTGATAAACCTATCAGATCTTGTGAGACTTATTCACTATCATGAGACCAGCACAAGAAAGACTGGCCCCCATGATTCAATAACCTCCCCCTGGGTGTCTCCCACAACACGTGGGAATTCTAGGAGATACAATTCAAGTTGAGATTTGGGTGGGGACATAGCAAAACCATATCACGTGCCAAATGTAAAAATACACATATGGTTGTAATATGCTTTTGTGTGTTTTTTGTTTAATACCACAATATAAAATTGTTGTTTGTTATCAGTCATTGGGATTATTTTTTCAGTCTTTGCTGTGGTCAGGGGCTTGTACACACACCACCTTGAATCCTTGCAACCTTGTAAGTAAGTTATTAGTTTTCCCTTTTATAGATGAAGCAACTGAGGTACTGAGATATGAAAGAGTTTTCTGGAAATCACCTAGCTGGAAAGTGGCACAGTCAGCATTTCAACGTGGAACTTTCAGGTTATAGAGCTGGGCTGTTTTCACTGTGCTGAGCCAACCTTCAAAACAGTGATAGCACAGTGTGGTGGTGACTGTTCTGGAAGCTGTCATAGAATCAGAGAAAGAGCATTCTCCTTTGGGCTTGGGGTTGTCCTAGAAAACTCTGCAGAGGGGACAGCACTTGAATGAACATTTTGAGGATGAAGTAGTAGTTTTTTTTTGTAATGATGCGAGACAGGAAGGCATTCCGGGCAGGAGGAAATCCATGTAGAGAAGCCTGGAGACTTGAGAAAGCGTATGTCCAGAGCATTTCTGGAATATGAAGTGGGAGAGGGCCATGTGGTAGAAGATGAAGCTGGAAAAGAGGGGAGCAGGGTGCCATGATGGACATTATCAGCTTCTCTGAGCTTGCCTTCACTATGGCCTTGTGTACCACTGGTTAGTTGGGTGGTGTCTCCTCTTTGCTGCCGTAACAATCACCTTGTTCTCACCCACATTCATAATGTGCATTCCTTGTGTGCAAATAATTTCTTTGCTTGCTTGTCTCCTCTGGTAGACTGTGGCCTCCTTGAGAGCAAAAAATAAGGCTTTTATCCTTGTATCCAGTGTAGCCAGGCACACAGAGTAAGCACTCAGGAAATGGTGGGACGGTGAAAGAGCCTTGTCTTTGCTGAGGAGTCTCACTATTAATTATAGTCACCTATGTGTTTACAACTTTTCTACTTTTCAAGGTTGAGTTGGATTTGAACTGGATAATTGTAGTATCTGTTCACATTTCCTGAGGCTAACACACCTCTGATAGAAAGAAAACGGTCTTGCTGGTAGCCCCACAGGCCTAGAGCAGAGTTAACTGGTGTAGTCTAAGTTCGGGTGAGGTCACTCGGTCTTCAGGTGTCACATCACACATCTCACTTCTCCCAGTTCAACTCAGGAGTCATTGATGTAGCAAGGCCTGTGCACATTGTGCTTTGTGCTTTGTGGGTACAGAGATTAGCCAGAAAGGGAGAGGCAGTAGGGCATGGAGAGGGAAAACACAGCCTCTCTACTCCATAGGGTTCCTCTGAAGAACAGTTGAGATTATTTACCTATAGCCCTAGTTCAGCCCTTACACTATTCACAGGGGCAGGAGGAAATAACATACCTCCTGTGGTGTGTTCAATAGATTCTAACTTTTTTTATCTGGGTTTTTTTACAGTTTCACAGTTTATAGTAGTATGAAGGTTATAAGACATACATGTATAAATAACTACAGTGCAAGGCTACATTTGAAAAGATTATAATATAGCTAAAATACCCTGAAAGCACAAAGAAGGCAGGAATGCTTCATGAAGGGAGTGGCGTTGAATAGAACCCCCAGGACCTTTCACAGGGTAGACAGCTGTGTGGATTAAAGGCTTAACTATTGCCTGCTCCAAGACTTCTTTTCTGACCACCCTATTAAAAGTCGATCTGCCTCTGTTATTCTCTATCAAAATAAAACCTGTACAACTAGTTTCCTTTTTTTCTTTTTTTTTTTTTTTGAAACAGGATCTCACTCTGTTGCCCAGGCTGGAGCCCAGTGGTGTGATCACAGCTCATTGCAGCCGCGACCTCCTGGGCTCGGGTGATCTTCCCACTTCATCCTCCTGAGTGCCTGGTAGCACAGGTGCATGCCATTATGCCATGCTAATTTTTATATTTTTTGAAGAGACGGGGTTTTGCCACGTTTCCCAGGCTGGTCTCGAACTCCTTGGCTCAAGTGATCTGCCAGCCTTGGCCTCCCAAAGTCCTGGGATCACAGGTGTGAGCCACCACACCCAGGTAAAACCTGTACAATTAGTTTCTAAGTTCTTATTTGTGTGTTTGCTTGTTTGTTTTCTGTTTCTTGTTGTCTGTCGCCAGACTATAAGCCCTGTGAGGGCAGTGACCATATCTAGCTTGTTCACTGTTGTAACTCTAGTACTTATCCCATGGTAGGCACTCAAGAAATACTTACACATCCTACTAGCTCTGGGAAGTTGTTGATTATCTGGTGATGTGGTGGCAAAACCACCTGAAAGTAATCAAAGGAAGCCACTTGGTTACATTTGAACTTGCTGTTATTGTTCTGAGCTTTTTGGTTTCTGCTGAGGATATCCTTTTCCCTTCCTTTATCTTTTTTACAGCGCCGTTATCATTTAGACCGGATGAATGTGCAAAACAATGAGTAGTCTGTAGAGTGTGTCTTTAAGATAATGATAAAAAGTCCCTGGAGGACATTTTATAGTGAAATCAGGACTGCAAATTTGATGTTGGAGTTTCCAGGAGGAAAAAACTTAGACATTACTTTCCTCAGCTGCTTCCTTTTGTGGATGCTATTCATGTGGGGATTTTGTAAAGTTTAATTTTCCAGAGTGCTTTAATATCATGTATTTTTCAATGTGATAAAAAAATTATTTTAAAGCGGTCTCTGAAAAGAGGTTGTAAGTTTTCTGTTTCAGTGGTTCTCACGGTATCATTCACAGAAGATTCTCCATTTAGGAAGAAGAGTTGTATTTTAGCATTATGTTGTAATACTATGTTTGTATGTGCTTTTTATTTTTTTAAAATGTAGTTTATTAATTCATCAGAGGTAACCAGTGAAGATTGTGGCTGGTTGATGTCTTTTATCTCACCAGGGTGGAACAGGACCGAAACGTTTGAGAACAATTAGTTTATTACCTTCTATCAATTTCTTTAATAGGTTTTGGAGAAAAGGGTAGCAATAGAATATGCTTTATTGACTTCTATTAAATGCTGGGGGGAGCCTGATGGCCTTGGAACTCTTTTGCTAATTTAGTGGGGTGTTTAGTGTTTACAATGCCCATAGTCAGGACCAGTGCAGAATCTGTTATACATGGGCTATGGTGGTGACTACAACTGTTCAAAAGACTTCCTTTTGTCGATTGTTGTTAAACGAATACTGCTGATGTCATATATTGAGTCCTTCTTCATTGAGATCTTTTTTGGGTGTATTACGACTTTGGAGAGTAAACATTATTATATATGTTGAATATGTAGCAATTTAAGAGCGACCTACCTTGGCTTGAAGCCTGACTTGTTCTCATAATCATGTGCCATGTGAACCTTTCAATAGCCTTCTGCTTTCTTCTCACTTTCTTTCTTTTTTCTTTTAAAAAAATTTCCTCTAGGCCATCTTCCACAGAACAGGTAAACTGATCTTTTTTTTTTAAAATCAGAATAAGTTTTAAAACTCTTGAAGGCTTCGTATTGCCCTTAACTTCAGACTTTCAGACTCCCTATCATAGCCCACTTAGCTCTAAGCCTCATCCAGTACCATTCTCTGTCTTGTTCACCACTGGTCTTATTGTTTCCACATTAAGCTCTTTCTGGCCTCTAGCTCTTTGTATTTTCTGTTTCTTCTTTCTAGAGTTCTTTCCCTGTCTGCCTCCTTCAGGCTTCAGTTCCATTGCCACCTCCATAGAGAGACCTTCTGTATTAGTTGCTTTGGGCTGCAGAGTATCACAAACTATGAGGCTTAAAACAACAGAAATTTATCCTCTCACTTCCAGAGACCCGAAGTCCAAAGTCAGGGTGTCAGCAGGATTAGTTACTTCTTGGGGACTCCGAGGGAGAGCCTGGTCCGGGCTCCGAGGAAGAGTCTGGTCTGTGTCCTTTGCTAAGCTTCTGCTGGCTGTTGGCAGTCCTTGGCATTCTTTTGCTGGAAGCTGCTTGATTCCAATCTCTGCTTCCATTGTCACGTGGGCCATCTTGCTTTTGTGCATCTGTGTCTTCATATGGCATTCTTCTCTCTGTGCCTCTTTGTCTCTTCTTTTCTTACAAGAACACCAGTCATATTGGATTAAGGGCCCACCCCTCTCCAGCATGACCTCATCTTAACTAATGACATCTGCAATGATCCTATTTCTAAATAAAGTCACATTCTGAGGTTCTAGGAAGGACATAAATTTTGGGGGGATGCTATTCAACCCAGTATACCTACATGACTTTCAATTAAAAGTAGGCTGTGTTATTGGAGCTATACAGTAGTCCTCCCTTCTTCATGGGGGATAAGTTCCAAGACCCCCAGTGGATGCCAGAGACATTGGTTAGTACTGAACACTATATATACTATGTTTTTTTCCTATACATACATACCTATGATAAAGTTTTATTTATAAATTAGGCACAATAAGAGATTAATAAGAGATTCGTTATAATGAATAATAAATAATTATGACACATTATATGAACATGTAGTCTCTTTCTCTCTCTCAAAATATCTTGTACTGTACTCACCTATTTTCTGACGATGGTTGACCATGGGTAACTGAAACTGCAGAAAGCAAAACCATGGATAAGGTCTATAAACACACTCACAGGTTATTTATTCCTGGCCAGTGATGAGCAAGGCACTTTATTAGACCACATGTTACATATTGTACTCAGCTCTGGGCACACCATCTGTAAGAGGGAATGTTAATTAATCCAGAGTGTGAGCAGGGTTAGGAGGACTTTAGAATATAGTGTTATATGGGAAATAGTAAGAACTGGGGTTGCTCAGTTGGAGAACAGAAGATTTGTGACGTCATCACAGCTCTTTGCAGGAGAGGTAGTATGCAAGATTGGATTGTGAGTTACATAGATCACAGGTCTGAACTCCTGTTCATGAGAAATGTGATTTTTGCCCTTTTTGGGAGGTTGAAGGGTCTTTGTCCTTTTACATTATACTGTCAGATACCAGCCTCTATCTCTCAGAAGATGTGATGTAGTTATATCAGTGGTATCAGGAGAACATTTTGCATGTAGAGAAGAAACATTCAGAAAGGCCAGGTGCAATGGCTTATGCCTATAATCCCAGCACTTTGGGAGGCCCAGGTGGGTGGATCACTTGAGGTCAGGAGTTCAAGACCAGCCTGGGCAACATGGCAAAACCCCGTGTCTACTAAAAATACAAAAAGTAGCTGGGCATGGCAGGGCACACCCATAGTCCCAGCTACGCGGGAGGCTGAGGCAGGAGAATCGCTTGAACCCAGGAGGTGAAGGTTGCAGGAGCCAAATCATGCCACGGCACTCCAGCCTGGGCGACAGAGTCAGATTCTGTCTCAAAAAAAAAAAAAAAGAAAAAAAAAAAGAAAAAGATTTAGAACAGTAGATTATAAAGGAAGAAAAACAGTAACACATCATCTTATGTTTAGCAAAACAGAAGAATATAAACTTGTAAGGCCTTGATGATATGTAGCCTTACATTATTTTTATAAGATTATTATTGAAATGCTTATATATCATATATATGAGTTCTGGCAAGATTATTTACTCCTTAAAATAGAATAAATACAGCATAGTTTAGATTACCTTGCAAATCAGCTAACAGATTATGGCAGCATTTGTCTGTGGTGGACAGGACCTCATAGCTCTGGGTATATTCAGGCTGCATGAAGACAGGAATGACCTTAATTCTCTTGCCCCCTGTCCTCTCTCACAACCCCTTTATGACATTCTCATCCTGGTTTTATCCAACCATCGAACTTCTCTGCTCCTGCTCCTGGGTTGTGAATATCTGCTAAGCAAGCCCATACATAGGCAGATTATTGTGCCTACCAATTCAGTCTCCAACCTCAGGAACTTTATGGAGTCTTAGGCATCAGTTTTTTCTTCCATGCTGCACTTTTACCTGTCTTTAAATCATTGCCATCCTGGGTTCTCTTTTACTATCTCTTTTAATAGATTACCTTGTCTCTTTACTTCATTGACTAAAAACTAAGGTGTTATATGACAGGCATTTTAACTAGAACCCTTTTAGTTTCCTCCCTCGATAATTAGAAAGATAACTCCTGCATCCATCTGTTTCCCAGTGGAGAAGCGGTTCCTTGTTCGGCCCAAGTCAGGTCCTTCTGTTGGTGCTATTGACCCCATTCCCTCCTTGGGATCTGGCTGCATCACATATCCCTCACTTACTTATAGTCTCAACTATTCCCTCCAGTTACTTTTTGTCCTAGGGCATTTCACCTCTCCCCTGTTTCTTCCTTAAAACTCTGTTGTTGGAAACACATATTTTACACATTGATCAAATCAACATTTTGCAGCACATGTGGTTCACCAAACACTAGTATGCTGCTGAACGAGCTACTGTGTTGTACATTTTACAGAAAGCTGTTTCTCAGGTAAAGTTATTGTGTCCTGGCTGACAGCCATGACTTTAAAGTCCTTTCCAGTCTTAAAAACTTTGACTTATAACCCTGTCACCAAGATTAATTATGTTTTAGGTAATATACTTTGGTAAAATGCTGATTAGCCCTTCTCTTGCACCCCCTGCAAAGATGGCCTTCTGTCTGTATTATTTGTAGTTATTTATAACTGTTTCTCCACCCAGCAGTAGGCATGCATTTCCTACTTCCTCAGCAGACCAAACTGTTGTGCGTTGCCCTTAGATTTGAGGCTTGGGTTCTCCCTTAGGCATGTGATTTGCCACGGGGCAAAAGGCACATCCAACTACAGTGTTGTGCAACTCTTCCAAAGCTGGGAACAGACCCACCCAATAAATGAACCTGCACAAACTTGACCTTCTTGGGAACTTTGCTTTCCATTCTCAGTTTTGTTTGTATACCAACTGCACAGCCACGATACATGCATGCATTCATTTACTCTCTATATATTCACTGGTCTTCTACTACATGCCAGGCTTTATTCCAGTCACTGGACAAAACAGAAAAAAGTCCCTGCCTAGTTGAGTCTATTTCCAGTGGATGTTTTTCATTCACTGTTGGTTTAGAGAAACAATCTTGGATTTCAGCTAGGTTTCTTTCCTCCCTTTCTCCCTCCCTTCCTCTCTTTCTTCCTTCTTTCCTTCCTCCTTTCCCTTCCCTTCTCTTTCTTCTGTCTCTCTATACTGCTTTTTTTCTTTCCTTCCTTCCTTTCTTCCTTCTTTCTCTTCTTCTTCTTCCTTCTTTTCTTCTTCTTCTTCTTTTTCTTTCTTCTTTCTTCTTTTTTTGAGATGGGGTCTCGCTCTGTCACCCAGGCTGGAGTGCAGTGGCATGATCATAGTTCACTGTAACCTCAAACTTCTGGGCTCAAGGGATCCTCTGATCTCAGCATCCTGAGTAGCTAGGACTACAGGCATGTACCACCACACCCAGGTAATATTTTTATTTTTTGTAGAGACAGGGTCTTGCTATGTTGCCCAGGCTGGTCTTGAACTCCTGGGCTCAAGTGATCCTACTGCCTTGGCCTCCTGAAGTATTGGAATTACAGGTGTGAGCCAGTGAGCCTGGCCTGGGTTTTTCTTTTTCCTTTTTTTTTTTTTTTTTTTGAGACAGAGTCTTGCTCTGTCACCCAAGTAGGAATGCAGTGGTGTGATCTTGGCTTACTGCAACCTCTGCCTCCCAGGTTCAAGTGATTCTCAGGCCTCAGACTCCCAAGTAGCTGGGATTATAGGCATGCATCACCACACCCAGCTAATTTTTTTGTGTTTTTATAGAGAAGAGGTTTTGCATGTTGGCCAGGCTAGTCTCAAACTCCTGGCCTCAATTTGATCCTCCCACCTCAGCCTCCCAAAGCGCTGGGATTACAGGTGAGAGCCACCGTGGCACCCGGTGAGTCTAATCTCATCTCCCATGTCTTCCCCTCATAAATGTCTTGCCGTAAAACAACAGCTCCTAATTTATGCTCATTCTGTATAGCTCATCATAGCACATGTTTTTCTTCCTTTGCTTGAAATGCTCTTTTGTACCTGAAAAAAAAAATTCTTCTCTGTGTCAAAGTTCAGCTCAAATATTACCTCCTTGGTGCAGCCCTCTGTAATTTCCACCGGCAGAGTAGTGGCTTTGGCTTCTGAGCTCCCACAGCGCTTTGTATACAGAACTTAACCACACCACTGCTTGGTTGTTTACTAGCACATGAATCATTTCTCTTAGATTCCCCAGAACTTGAGAAATGGAATTGTATCTTAGTTTTTTTTTTTCTTAATACCTACCTTTTAGTGAGTACTCAATAAGTATTTTTAAATGAAAGAAAAATTTAATATTAATGTGATTTAGTGCAATATAATTTACATATGACTATATAGTGAAATAGAAATATAAATATGTACCTTGTTAAATAATATATATCTTCAATAAGATTTTAAATGTTTATCAATATGCTTTTGAATTATCTTATTATACGTACAGAACAATGCATTATCCTAACTCCAGAATCCCCTTATTCTCTTTTACAGTCACTTTTCTCCTGCAATGGTAACCAATATCCTGGTTTCTGACAGCACAGATTTTGAATCCTGACTTTAAAAAGAAGGGAGATGATTGCTATGTTTCAATTATGTGAACATATATTTATTTAGAAAAGAAAGATTTAAAATAACTGGCATCTCCTCGTCTGTTTTTTATCCAAGAGTTTGGACTTGAGATCTAAGTTCCCTTTCTGTCCTAAGATTTTACGAAACTTAAATTTAAAACTTAACAAACCGGGTGTGGTGGTGTGCGCCTTTAGTTCCAGCTACTCTTGAGCCTAGGAAGGAGGATCGCCTGAGGCCAGGAGTTCGAGGCTGCAGTGAGCTGTGATCGGACCACTCCACTTTGCCTGGGCCACAGAGGGAGACCCCGTCTCTTAAAGAACAAACAAAAAAACCCTAATGGTCTTTCCGACTTTACTACTTATATAAGGTCGCCCTCTAGTGGTGTAAGATTTCCTAAAATTTATATGCAGTACTTGATTACAGCAGCACTTTTTCTCTAATTTGGGAGCTTGAGCTGTGGCCAACTAATTCTCTTAATACAAAGCTTCCTGAGCCATGGGAAGGCAGTGATTATGTGGTGCTTTCACAGAGCTGTTTGGCCAACAGATAGAATCTCCCTCTAATGAAACACTTAACTGTTATTTGATACAACATGCTATTTCTTGATTTACTGGAGCCTTTTAGGTATTCTCAAGGGCAGGATATTTTCACCTCTGTTTTAGCAGTAAAGCAAAGAGTGTTTTGGTTTCACAGCATTTTGATGACTTAGTGATTCCGCCTCTGGGGCACAGAGTTCTTGGTTTGAGGAAGGAAAGGTTATTAAGCGCTGCAGAATTTTTCGAGAGGGTGTTTTCCCTCCCCATTTCGTTACTGAGCACATTTTTTTTTTCACTTAGATAGATGCTGTTGTGATATTTATTTATACCATTATTGAATTTATAATAGTTTCTCATATTTTCTCAAGCACTGGCTACTAATATATAACACATCTATGATAATTTTAACATTAACAAGGGAACCTCATAATCAGAAACACAAGAACCACTTACTTAGAAGGTTTGAACTGCATCAATTGAACAATTATCTATGGCTGGGCACAGTGGTTCATGCCTGTAATCCCAGCACTTTGGGAGACTGAGGCAGGCGGATCACTTGAGGTCAGGAGTTCGAGACCAGCCTGGCCAACATAGTGAAACCCTGTCTCTGCTAAACATACAAAAATTAGCCGGGTGTGGTGGTGGACACCTGTAATCCCAGCCACTAGCGAGGCTGAGGCAGGAGAATTACTTGAACCCAGGAGGCGGGGGTTGCAGAGAGCTGAGATCACGCCACTGCACTCCAGCCTGGGTGACAGAGCAAGACTCTGGCTCAAAAAATAAAATAAAATAAAAACAATTATCTATAAAGTATCTGCCATGTACAAGGGCACTGCGGTAGCTATTGTGTTTTTGCCTTTCAAACTATCTGAGTATAGGAGGCTGGGGCACCAAATTTTCCCCATGATGGATTCTCCCATTATCATTTATTTTCTTCCCTTTCTCATTTACCATTTTCTCTTTAAATAAATTTATTTCTAAGAGTCTCATTTTTAAGATTAGAGGCATGTTAGGAAAAAAAAGCATAGGAGTCAGGGAATGCAGTTCTCTCTCCTGGTTAACACTTATAGAAGGGCGTGTAAAGAGGAGCAGTGTCTTATTACGTACAAAGATGATTGCCTTTGAAAGATATCTCGGCGAGGACTTCCACCCTTTTTGTTAAGATGGAAGCTCGACCCGTTAAGATTGGCAATGACGAGAGCATCTTTGTGGGAAGGGAGGACAGTTCCTTCTTGGACTCACCTTCCTCTTGGAGGGACTTGTTAGCATTTCCTTTGCCACCACCACACTTTCTGGGGGATACTGTTTCCCCTTTAATTCTTTAAGTCAAATTTAATCTCCAATACTTTCTGGTATCCTCATTGTACGGATGAGTAAAGCTAGAACATTTAAGCAGGGTTTTTGAAAGGCCTTGACATAATAAAGAAGAAATAAATCGGGAGTCATCCAAGAGCCAGAGATCTGAATCATAGGATGTGGCTTGCTCTCTGATCTTGTCCTAGCTCTAGGGTGCCCGTGTGTGAGGGACAACTTAGTAGGAACCCACTCCTAGACATCCATCCTTCTCCAACTGTAGATCTAGGGCTTGTCTAAACTCCACCTTCCTGCCACGTTTTAGTCCTTCTTTGGGAACCTGTGTTCTTCTAACATAAAGGTGTCCATCCTTTCAGGGGATATCAATTGAGCTTGCCCAGAAAGTTGTCAGTATCCATTTAAGAACTCTAATGGAATGTAACCCCACAATCCCCAAATTAATATAGGACACATACATCAAATGGGAGAAAGAAGGTCTTATTTTATTTTAGCGTCTCTGCATTAGAGTTGAAAACCAGAGCACATGAAAAACTCCTTTAAGGTGCTTTGATTTATTGGAGGCATTAGTTAATTTTTTTGGTCATGTATATCTCTGGGTACACTTTTTGTATCTTTAGTAAAATTTTAGTTAACTGTTATTAGACATCTGGGTGCCTGAATAAATCCAACTGCATACTGAATTTTCTAAAACCGAAGGCTGCTGAGAAGGAGCCAATGTGATTTTGGTTTTATCAGTGGCCTAATGGAGTTAGCAATAGTAGTGTAGTAACAATTATTGTCAGGTCAGTGAAAAGACCAACATTCCACATATTCTGCAATGTAACTGTTAGTAAATGGCTGGGAGATTTGTCCTTCATTTTGCAAATTTAGGAGAAAGATACTCACTCTGAGTGTCCCCTACTGAGCGTTGAAGTTTATAGTCAGCTTTATCTGCATGAGCATGTTATAATGCAATGAGTATAAAGATCTGGGTTTTCTTGGAGGTGGGATTGGGTAGGGGTTAAAAGCACATGAAAAGAATTACATTTGATTCCTAATTATTAGTTACATTCCCTTGGGCAAGCTATCTGACCTCTCTGAGCATCAGCCTTCTTATTTTACAACTGGGTGATGAAAGTGCCCCAGAGGGTAACTGCTGAGATGGTGAAGGGATATGTGTAAAGCAACAGCGCAGTGGCAGACACGTGGTAGGTGCTCTGTGTTATTCCCTCCCATCCCCACCTCTTCCACACACGCTGTCCCCAAGTTGCCAGCAAAACTAACAGATGTAATGTTGCTACTGATTTTTCTGTATGCAAACTTTATTCTTGAGCAGTTTTAAAGTCCAAATAATTACTTTTGTATAATAAACATCATTTCAAGAATGGTCTCTTTTCTTCTTGCCTACCCATTCTCACAGATCTATTTCTCCTCCACGTGGTAAAGTGGGGAAGCATGCTTTGAAATTTCTTGGACCATACAAAAAATTAAAAAAAAAAAATGAAATTTCTTGAGCCATATGCTAGAAAGAACTGCTGTGCATGACTAGAGAGGTTTGTTTCCTTTCCGAAGTCATACTGTGTTGTCTTTACAGTGCTATTATTTATTTTAATTGGCTCAATAAACCAAATTGCAAAAATAAAGTTCTAGCTCTGCCTCTGCCTTGTGACCATGGCCAAGTCACGTGACCTCTTCGAGCCTAATTTCTTCAGTTGAGAAACACAGAGGCAATAGTTTCTAAGGCCCTTGTCACCTTTTCGTGTTGTGATTCATAAAATCTTTATTCAGGAGCCCAGAACAGGAAGTGGCATGTGGGTCCCACTTCTCAACAGCAGAGGGCATACTGCCCCTAGTGTGTCTGGCCATTAGGTATTGAAAACTATCTAGTTATCTAGCCAGAAGTTGATATCCTTGATGATAGGAAGGAGCCAAGGAAAATCTGTAAATTCAAGTTGTGCAAAGGACATTTCACTACATATTTCCAGTTGTTTAGTACCTAGGTGAAGCACTAAAAAAATGGGAGATTTTGACATTCTAAGGTCCTGTAATTCTGTGAAGAACTTAATCTGTCTCCCATCTAAGTACTCCGTGCTTAGGATTGGTGTGCAGATGGGATGGAGAGAACTAACATCTTTTAAGCATGTATATATCAGGAACTATGCCTAGTACTTTAGGTACATTTTCCCTATCCTCACAGCAATCCTTTGAATTATACGTGGTTATCCTTATTTTATACAGGAAGACACTAAGGTTCAGAGAGGTTAAGTGATTTGCCCGAGGCTTCACAGTTAGAAGAGATTCAAGTTCAGGTCTGTTAACTCCCAAGTCTGCTTTCTTGCCAGGGTTCCCCTCTCTTTTCCCCAGTCTTAACGATCAAGGCTATTGCTAGGAGCAGGAGTACCTTGGGCACGGTCACACAAGGGAATTTGGCTTTCTCTGGTTCTGAAGTTCTTGTGACCCTTGTGATTCTAGATGGAAGTGTTTCTCTGGCAAGAACTTTTTATCAGTTATATTTAGCATGACATATACAAACACATACCCATGTTTTCAAATTTGAAAATTTTAGACTGGATTATTAATGTTTTTCTTTGTGGGATGCTTTTTTTTTTTTTTTTTTTTTGACGGAGTCTTGCTCTGTCACCCAGGCTGGAGTGCAGTGGCCAGATCTCAGCTCACTGCAAGCTCCTCCTCTCGGGTTCACGCCATTCTCCTGCCTCAGCCTCCCAAGTAGCTGGGACTACAGGCACCCGCCACTTCGCCCGGCTAGTTTTTTGTATTTTTTAGTAGAGACGGGGTTTCACCGTATTAGCCAGGATGGTCTCGATCTCCTGACCTCATGATCCGCCCGTCTCGGCCTCCCAAAGTGCTGGGATTACAGGCTTGAGCCACCGCGCCTGGCCTGTGGGATGCTTTTAAAGGCTACAGCAATATCTCAGTTTACATGAAGACTCAGTTCTGTAGTCAGTGGGTGAGGTGAAAATCATTAGGGCAAAATTATCTTCAAGAATCTCATGGGAAGGTGTCTTGTTAGAGAGCCATGAGCCTCCTTTCTTTAAGTCCAACACAGTCAGTTTTTCCTCCCCTGTTGAAACCTGCTGAGCTTCAAAAGGTGTTCCTGTGGTGGTTTCTCATGTTGAGTTTCAAATGATACAGTTAGCTTATATTTGGGGGTATGTTCAGTGGTAATTCAAATCTTTAGACACCAGAGTCTCATTCAGCATGGTGAGATGCTTACAGTATTTTAGCTATTCTAAAACCTAGAACAAGAGAAGGAATAACAAATTAATGTCTTATTGTGGTGCTTATGCTAACTCAGTCATTTTCAAAACTTTACAGAATCACCTGTAGGGCTTGTTAAAGCACAGTTTACTGGGTTTTACCCCCACAGTTTCTGTGACTGCATTTCCAACAAGTTCCCAGGTGAAGCTGATACTGCTGGTCCGGGGACCTCACGTGGAGAACTACTGTACTAACTGAATGGAAGCAGGTGGAATCACTTGTCCGTCTTCCTTTCACTGTCTGTCTGCCTTTCTTGCCCTTTCATTTTTAGGCTGAGTGGATATAGTTGAGTTCGTTTAAGTTAAATTCAGGGACTGTAGCTCAGCCAACTCTTTATCCCACTGCTTAGCTTAGTATTTGGCCCAGAATAGGAGTTCAATAGATTCTTGTGGAGTGAAAGATTGAGTAAATTAACATGTATAATGGAAGGGTTTATAGCACACGGACATCATTATTACATACCTAGTCCATAAAAACTGCTTATTTTCCTGAAAAGTAGACAGTCTTTAGATCAGAATATTATGTTTTAGGACTACATATGGTGATGATCATAGATACCAGGAAGTATGCAGTTAGGTAAAGTTTTGAGACACTTGCGTTTTGGAACCTGTGGTGTGAATGGTAACTGTGTATGTAGATAGAGCTGGGTGCAGGAAGTCTCATCTGTTTTAGAATGACCTAGGAAAGTCTTACAGGGTTTACAGTCTGGTTTAGGTCAGAACTAAGCACTGTTCCTGGGAGACTGGAGCAGCACTGGAACAGCATATGTCTGATCCAGACTTGGTGCTGCATTCTCATTTCTGTCCTTCCAAAGCACTGAGGAATTCAGCCTCCATGATGCTAAAGGCTCAGTGAGACTGTACTGCAGGGTAACTCTGTAAATTCAGATAGTTGTACATGAATCTTACCATGTTGTAGTATTTGATAATTACATTTTAAATATTAAGTTAAAAAATCTCAAAGGGTAAAAAAAATCTCAAAAATATATTTAAAGTTCAGTTTAAGAAATCATTTTCATATGTAGCCAAAACAATATGATCACTTTTGACAAAATGAACAAGTCTTTAGTACAAATTGAGTATTTGTTCTCTGAAATGCTTAGGAACAGAAGCATTTCAGATTTTGGATTTTTTTTTTGATTATGTAATAGTCATATTATAGTTACTGATTGAATATAACTAATCTGAAAATCCAAAATTTGAAATGCTCTAATGAGCCTTTCCCTTGAGTATCATGTTGGTGTTCAAAAGTTTCAGATTTGGAGCATTTGGGTTTTGGAGTTTTGGATTAGGGATGCTCAACCTGTATCATTTAATAACTAGTCCGTATTAAAATTACACATTTGTCCCTACATCTTTATTTAATATTGTTTGTTCAAACTAGGATCCAATCCAGGGTCATGTATTATGTCTGGATCTTATGTTCCTTAAAATTCATTTAATCTAAAATAGTGCTTTCTCATGATATTGCCTTGTCAATTGTCTTGTAAAATGTCCTGCCTTCAGTATCTGTTGTCCGTTTAAAGTATCTTCAACTTGCTCTTTTACCTTTATATTTCCTGGAACCTGGAAATTAGATCTAAAGGCTGGATTAAGATAAAATGGAACATTTTTGGCAGGAACACATCATAGGTGATATGGGCTTCAAGTTGTGCCACATGAGGAGATACATAATCCTTGCCTGCTCTACCATTGATGATGCTAACAAAATTGATTACTAGATTAAAGTGATGACAGCCTGATCCTTCCATTGTAGTTATGTTTTCCCCTTGTGACAAGAGAGTATTCTCTATGGTATTACTCTGATACTATATGAATGTTCATTTTCATATTATCCGTTTTCCTAATGCTTTTAACACCAATTGGTAATTCTTGCCTGAATCAGTAAATTTACAGAACTGTCATTATTCTAACTCTGTCATTCCTTCTACATTAGCTGACATTTGACTAAACACAGCTCTTCTTTATTAACTGGGACTATTCGCTGCCATCAAATACAGTTCTGTTGGACAGGCAGGTTAAATGTTGAATTTTTTACTTTTTAATTCCCAATTTCAAAGTAAGGAGTTGATTTAATAGACAACTTCAATGGTGGCAAATTAACTTTTTCCTTTCTTTCCTTTTTAAAAATATTTTTGTGGATGAATGGAGTTTCATGAATTGAATGTTTCAATTAACTACAGTGATTATTCTCTTTATGTTTAATTTGTTTTTGTTTTACATTCAATTTATTAAAACGATTGCCAGTGATAGTCCCTTGTAGTTGGTTCCTACGTTCTTTAAATGTAACTCTCCATTAATTCTGAGCACTTTCTTGCTTCCTTGCACAGCAAAATGCATAGGCTTATCTTGCAGCTTTCTTGTCCCAAATGTCACTCAGCCACTTCACTAATAAGCCCTAGTTTCTTTTGGTGGGAATGGTATAGACATGAAAATCTTATAACTTAGAATGTCTGTGGTGTGCTGGGATGACAAGGTTTATGGACCTTTTCAGTAGTCTGCTTAGTTCATGAATTTTTAATATTGAAACTGTGTATAATGAAAATTCAGATAGTAGGGGAAAACTGTATTTTGAAAAATAATAGGATGTATTATATACTTAAAAATTGTTAAGGGAGTAGATTTTAAGTGTTCTTACCACAGAAAATGATAAATATGTGAGGTAATGCTTATGTTAATTAGCTCAATTTGGCCATTCGACAGTGTATACATATTTCAGAACATCATGTTATATACACCATATGTAAAATTTTATTTGCCAATTAAAAAATGCATTAAAAAATTTAAAAAGGGTTCACATTGTATTAACGATTCAATTTTAACGTTATGTTTTTAAGTAGCTACTTGACTTTATAATTGTATTTTTTCTTTCACATTGAAAATCTTGACTACCAATAGCAAACATTGCTTTATTTTATAATACAAAGAAAATGATTTCAAAATAATATTATCAATATTACTATTAATAATAAAACAATGAAGTTTAAAATTTCTTCTGATTATTTTTGTAGTATAGATTGATTTTAATGGAAGAATTAATTACCTTTGTGTTGATCTCATTTTATTACTTTCCTTTGAAATATGTTTTGTTTATTTTGTTTTTATCACAGGTTGATCATTTTGGATTTAATACTGTGAAAACTTTTAATCAGCGGTACCTAGTAGCTGATAAATACTGGAAGAAAAATGGTGGATCGATACTTTTCTACACTGGTAATGAAGGGGACATCATCTGGTTTTGTAATAACACGGTATGTGCAGATTCATGAAATTCCAGTGCTCAATTTGACTTTTATTATGATAACTTGGAAGAAATGTTTTGCAGTATATATGACCAAGCATTACTGTTCTTAATTGTAAAGTTCTATTAAAAATAACAAAAAAATTAACTCACTAATAATAGAAAAATAGCAAAAGTACATGAATAGAAAGTTCATAAAAGAATTAAATACAGATATCCAATAAGTCTGCATATTCAGCCTTCAAGAATTACAAATGAAAAGGATAATGTACAATTTTTGGATAATTGAATTATTTCATTTTATTTTTCATGGACTGCCTGAACATCCCAGAGAATTGAATTTTGCAAGTTTTTTGTTTTTTGTTTTGCTTTGCTTTGTTTTTAAAATCCCAGCTTATTTCTAGAGTGAACAAGAATATAAGGGAAACAGGGATAAGAATGTTACTGAGTACAGTTTATTTTGATTATGGTCTCTAGAAGGTGAAAGCAAGGGCAGGAATTTTTCTATGTTTAGTGTTATATTGTCAGTGTCCGGGACATATAGAAGGTGATAAACATCTGTTAAATGAATGAATGAATAAAACCTAAACAAAGCCAATGCAAATGAGAAAAAAATATGCAAATAAGGATGGGAAAAGGTAAAGTTGTAGCTACATTTTAGTTTAGCTTTCCTGTTCTACCATTTTCTTTTATTTGTGAGGGTTAAAAATAGTATATAGCCTGTTAGCTTGCTTCCCTGACTATATTTTCTATCGCCTTTTATAATGCTGAAATCCATGAACAAAACTTAATTTCAAAAGATATGTGAAAGGAAGAAATGCCCCTTTTCAACGTGTCAGTGCTGTGATGAGAAAATGTCAACTTTTTACCAAAAAACTAGTTGTGAACTACCTTAAAGTGGGGAATGAATTATGTCTTATCCCCAATGCCAACATCTGGCATGATGCTTGGTATCAGGAGGTCTCAGTAAATGTTTGTTGAACTGGTATATGAATTTAAAGTAAAGATATGAACCCAATTACGTTGTTATTGTATTTCTCATTTCTGATTATTTCCTTAGGAATGTTAAGAATCTAAGTAAGTTAGTTGAAATAAAATAATTCCCAGAGACATGAGATCCTAGGATGCCTATTGCTTTTAGATCAGTGGCAAGTGAAATCAGGACCTCCTTTCCATCAGATTCCCGTTCTGTTATTCTGTGAAATAACAGAGGCTGCCTTGTCTCTTTTCTCCTTTTGGTGTGACTTTCGTTTTATGTGAAGGCCATAGGGTAACTTCTCCTCTCCAGTGATTTTTCCAGTTTCCATTCTCTTTTATTATAGGTAGGTAGCTGTTCCTGCCTTCACTAGGCACTACTTTGACAGACACTGTGGCAGAACTTAAGGTTTGCTGGGGTATCTCTGTTCTCAGGAAGTGGTGGAAAGGAAGAGATATTCAGTGTAGGAACAGTTCCAAAGAACTGACTAGAGGCAGATCATAGAGGAGCAGATCCTGGCCCATCCCCAGGCCCAGAGACCTTCCTTTACATACCAAAACGTTCCAGTGCACATTCACTTCTGGACATTAATTTGTTCAGAGGCAGCAATCACACAGTGGTCAAGAGTGAAGGCTTCAGCCAGACTGACAAGGTTTGAATGCTGATTTCGCCACTTTGCTGTGTGACTTTGGGTAAGTTTCTTGTTCTGTGCCTCAGTTGTCTCATCTGTTAAATGGATACAGTAATAATAGTTCATGGAGTTGTGTAAAGACTTAAAGAAGATTAAGGGACTTGCAAGCACATAATGTTAAAAGATGTTGATATATTACATGAACCTCTTTTGAAAAATAAGAATACTCCTGAAATGGATCACTTATTACTTTTTGAACTAGTTCAATGAAGTTGCCTCCTCTCAAAGCCTGAAGTCAACTGCACAGAGGTCTGGACATTTTAATGGATGATCTTTACTCTTAAGATACTCATGGTCTGGTGTGTGTGTGACCTACATGTAAGCAAAATTTGCGGCACAGTACCAGGGACATATACCTAGCACAGTGGTGTTGAGAAGGGGGAGTGATCAGCACTGCCAAGGTGGGGCCGGCAGAGGTGGGCATGCTTGAGCTGGGTGTTTGCAGGATTTGTAGTTAAATGGCAGGGGATGAGTAGATTCTTAAGAGAGAAAGTGGAGGTTATTGAAACCATCACAAATATCTGGTTAAATTCTCTATTCTTACATGTGTATGACTCTTCTAATTGTTCATTTATTGATCAAAACAAACAAAAACACTTGAGGTTCTTAGTCTTTGTTAGGCAGCAGGAACTCACTAAATAGCAACAGTGTGCACTAGGATTGACAAATAGTTTTAATCTGTGCTAAATCTAAATCTAATCCTTTGATGTTGATTACCTAGAATGCTTTGTTGAGAAAAGATTCTGAGGCCACAACTGAGTAAGTGAAAAAATGAAATGATTGGCTAATGACCAGATATAGATGATTCTAGCAAGGAGATCTAACAGTTCTTGATGATGGTGCTCTGGAGCCAGACACCTATGTTTGAATCATGGCTCTGCTGCTTGCTAGCTGTGTGAATGTTGAAGGTTATTTAAACTCTTGTGCCTCAATGCTCTTGTCTATAAAATGGAGTTAATCAAAGTGCCTATTTCAGAGATTGCTGTAATATTTAAGTGAATTAATACATATAAAATGCTTAGAACAGTGCCTGGCACATTATAAACACTGAGTTATTTTAGCCATTGTGAGCTACTATTTATTAATTGAAAACCCTTAGGGAGTTTAGTATGCTTGTTTGTTTTGTTTTCTCTTTTATGTTGTCAATGCCTGTGAGTAGACAGCTGCTTTCGATATCTTTAGCTCTTTCCTAGAAGATTTGGCAAACAGTGCAATTTGAAGATAATTTTTTTTTTAAAGTTGAAGTTACTTTTTATTTTTATTTAATTTGTTTTCTCTCCATTGTAGTTTTTTTTTCTTGACTTTTATTTTAGGTTTAGGGGGTACATGTGCAGGTTTGTTAACTTGGGTAAATTGTGTGTGCTGAGATTTGGTGTATGAATGATCCCATCACCTAGGTAGTAAGCATAGTACCTGATACGTAGTTGTTGAATTCATGCTCCACACCCACACCCCCTGCGCTGTTAGCCCCCAGCCCCTCTAGTAGTCATGCAGTGTCTATTGTTCCCATCTTTGTGGCCATGTTTATTCAGTGTTTAGCTCCTGCTTGTAAGTGAGAACATGCAGTGTTTGGTTTTCTATTGCTCTATTAGGTCACTTAGGATAATGACTTCCAGCTACATCCATGTTACCACAAAGGATATGATTTCGTTCTTTTTAATGACTATGTAGTATTCTGTGGTGTATATAGACCACATTGTCTTTATCCAGTCCACTGTTGAAGGGTATCTAGGTTGATTCTGTGTCTTTGATATTGCAAACAGTGCTAAGATGAACATGCAAGTGCATGTGTCTTTTTGGTAGAATGGTTTATTTTAAATTTTTATTTATTTTTTAATTTTATTTTTTGTAGAGAAAAGGGTTTCACTATGTTGCCCAGGCTGGTCTCGAACTCCTGGACTCAAGTGATCCACCTGCCTTGGCCTCCCAAAGTGCTGGGATTACATGCATGAGCCACCACACCTGGCCTATTTTTCTTCAGGTAGTGAGGATTGGTGGGCTGAGTGATAGTTCTATTTACCCAGTAGTGAGGATTGGTGGGCTGACTGATAGTTCTATTTCAAGTTCTTTGGGAAATCTCCAAACTGCTTTCCATAGCGGCTGAACTAATTTATATCCTACTAACAGTTTGTAAGCGTTCCCTTTTCTCCACAACCTCACCAATATCTTGTTATTTTTTGACTCTTTTTAAATAATAGCCATTCTAACTGGTATGAGATGGTATCTCATTGTGGTTTTAATTTGCATTTCTCTGATGATTAATGATGTTGAGCATTTGTTCATGTTTGTTGGCCTTGTGTATGTCTTCTTTTGAAAAGTGTTTATGTTCATGTCTTTTGCCCACTTTTTAATGGGGTTGTTTGTTTTTTCTTGTAAATTTATTTATTTTATTTATTTATTTTTGAGACAGAGTCTCGCTCTGTCGCCTAGGCTGGAGTGCAGTGGCCGGATCTCGGCTCACTGCAAGCTGCGCTTCCCGGGTTCACGCCATTCTCCTGCCTCAGCCTCCGAGTAGCTGGGACTACAGGCGCCCGCCACCACGCCTGGCTAATTTTTTTGCATTTTTAGTAGAGACAGGGTTTCACCGTGTTAGCCAGAATGGTCTCGATCTCCTGACCTCGTGATCCGCCTGCCTCAGCCTCCCAAAGTGCTGGGATTACAGGCATGAGACACCACGCCCGGCCCTTTTATTGTAAATTTAAGTTCCTTATAGATTCTAGACATTAGGCCTTTGTCAGATGCATAGTTTGCAAATATTTTCTCTTATTCTGTAGGTTTTCTGTTTACCCTGTTGATAGTGTCTTTTGTCGTGCAGGAGCTCTTTAGTTTAATTAGGTCTCACTTGTCAGTTTTTGTTTTTGTTGCAGTTGCTTTTTGGGACTTAGTCATAAATTCTTTGCCAAGGCTGATGTCCAGAATGATATTTCCTAGGTTTTCTTCTAGGGCTTTTGGGCTTTTTATAGTTTCCAGTTTTATATTTAAGTCTTTTATCCATCTTGAGTTGATTTTTGTATATGGTGAAAGGAAGGGGTCCAGTTTCAATCTTCTGCGTATGGCTTGCCAGTTATCCAAGCACCATTTTATTGAATAGGGAGTCCTTTTCCCATTGCTTGTTATTGTTGACTTTATTTAAGATCAGGTGGTTGCAGGTGTGTGGCTTTATTTCTGGATTCTCTATCCTGTTACATTGGTCTGCATGCCTATTTTTGTACTAGTACCTGATGTTTTGGTTATTGTAGCCTTGCAGTATAGTTTGAAGTCAGGTAGTGTGATGCCTCTGGCTTCGTTTTTCTTGCTTAGGATTGCTTTGGCGATTCAAGTTTTTGTTGTTGTTGTTGTTGTTGTATATGGATTTCAAGAGTTTATTTATTTTTTTTCCTAACTCCGTGAAAAATGTTGGTAGTTTGATAGCAATAGTATTGAATCTGTAAATTACTTTGGGGAGTATAGCCATTTTAACAATATTGATTCTTCCTATGTATGAACATGGAATGTCTTTCCATTTGTTTGTGTTGTCTCTGATGCCTTTCAGCAGTGGTTTGTAATTCTCATTGTAGAGATGTTTCACTTCCTTGGTTAGCTGTATTCCTGGATATTTCATTCTTTTTATGGCTATTGTAAATGGGATTGTGTTTTTGATTTGGCTGTTAGCTTGATTGTTATTGGTGTATAGACATGCTACTGATTTTTATACACTGAATTTGATACTGAAACTTTACTGAAGTTCTTTTGTCACTTCTAGAAGCCTTTTGGCGGAGTCTGTGGGGGTTTTCTAGGTGTAGCATCATCTCATCTGTGAAAAAAGATAGTTTGATGTCCTCTTTTCCTCTTTGGGTGCCTTTTATTTCTTTCTCTTGCCTGATTGCACTGGCTAGAACTTCCAGTCCTATGTTGAATAGGAGTGCTAAGACAGAACATCCTTGCCTTGTCATAGTTCTCAAGGGGAATGCTTCCAGCTTTCGCCCATTCAGTATGGGTTTGTTGTAAATGGCTCTTCTTATGTTGCGGTATGTTCCTTCAATACCTAGTTTATTGAGAATTTTTACCATGAAGGAATGTTGAATTTTATCGAAGGCCTTTTCTGCATCTATTGGGATGATCACATGGTTTTTATTTTTGAATTCTGTTTATGTGGTGAATTCCATTTATTGATTTGTGTATGTTGAACCAACCTTGCATCCAGGAATAAAGCCTATATGATTCTGGTAAATTAACTTCTTGATGCTGCTGGATTTTTGTTAGCTAGTTTTTGGTTGTGGGTTTTTACATCTATTTTCATCAGGGATATTGGCCTGAAGTTTTCTTGTTTCATTGTGTCCCTGCCACGTTTTGTATCATAATGATGCTAGCTTTATAGAATGAGTTAGGGAAGAGTCCCTCCTCCTTATTTAAAAATAATTTCAGTAGGATTTGTACTGGCTCTTTGTACGTGAAGACCATTTTAGACATAATGTTGATTCTAGGGCTAGAGTGTCAGGATAAAAAGACATGGATGACTAGCGGATGAGCAACTTGGGATTATTTTTAATTGTTTCACTCATAAAGTGTGAGATTGATATGCAACAATAAGACAGCAATTATGTCATTTATTTGTAGCACAAACATAAATTGTGCAACTTTTTAGAGTGCTCTTTTTGGTCTGGCTTAACATGTATTTCATATGGTTTGCCAAACGGTTCAGTGACTTTCACATCCTGATTTTATCCTGTGATTTTGTAAACTCTTCTTAGGGGTTCATGTGGGATGTGGCTGAGGAACTGAAAGCTATGTTGGTGTTTGCTGAACATCGATACTATGGAGAGTCTCTCCCCTTTGGTGACAACTCATTCAAGGTAAAGATACTTTTTACTTTTAAGTTACAAGTTTTTTCTTTTCAATTTAGAATAGTTTCTAAATTACATGTCCCACTGTGAGACAACTTTAATTTGAAATGCCTGAAAGCTCAATAGTTTATATTTAGTAGTTTCTTTTTAGATACAATTTGAACAGATTGAGGTTTTTTTTAAGCCATTTTATTATAATTCTTAATGTTAATCAGTTTTTAACTTGGTGTGCCTCAGGAAGTTAAATTTTACTCTGTGGCTGCAGAGACAGTACAAGGAACTTTTTACTATTTCAAAAATATCAGTAAACAATTCCGCTTTATAAATTGTACACTTAAATTATTGAGCCTGCCACTGGAAAAAATACAATGAGCATAACAAATTTATCTGATGTTTTTAATAAAATAAAATCAATAAAATAAGGACAAATAAGCTGTATGATGCATTAAGGTCAACTGGCCTCTTGGATTCCCTTTGAACGTCTCCTGTTCTCACAGGAGCTTTGGCCTTTGTCACAGACTCTCTACCTAATAAACCAGGACACTTTTTCTTCAACGGAGTCATTCATGTACTTCTACCCTTGTGACTTTGGCTACATTAATTTGCCACATGTACTATTATTTACTTAATGTTTTTCTTTAACCAACTCACTTTTTAAACTTAGCATTATCTTAACCAAGGGCTCTATGTACTGGTTATTCTTTCCAAATTACACTAAAATAAAGCAATAAATGTTCCATTAAAAATGTTTGTGTGCTTCCTAAGACCACCAGTATATACAAATGCTTTTGGGAACTCTCAGCTGTAAGGACTTGGGGCCAGTCCTTTACTAGGCTGCCTGTTTTGAAAGGAGTTTTTTATTTTTAAAAGGGAGGTTTTACTATCTCATATTATAAATAAATGCATGAGTAAAAATAAGTAAAAGTGTTGTGCTATAAATAGAAAGTGGGATAATTTGCTGGTATTTGTTGGGCTGTATGGGAAATTCATTCTTTAGCTTGATATTTTGCATAAATATCTGATTAGGGGACTTGACAGGTCCTGAAACCTTGGGAGGCAGTTAGCTTGTTGTAGATAGAAACATAACTTCTTCTCCTAGGTTTCTGTGATTGATACTGTGTTAGCAAAATGGAGCCAGGGGCTCTTTTTGATATACGTCTTTCCCTTTGTGTGCTCACAGAATATGTCAGTAGCATGAGAGATATTACAGATATTATGCAGGATTAGAAAAAAAAATGCACTCAACTGTACAGAGTGCCATAAAAACTAGAAGTAAAGGATAGTGACAGACAGGGAGAGAGGAGGTAAGAAGGCATATATCTTGGAAGAGGGGGGAAAGCTAAAGGAGTAGGAGGCATATATAGGAGATAGGAATGATGGGATCTGTGTGATTCAGTAATATGCCAGATGACGGAAGGAATCAGAATGGTGAGACCAAAGCATGAAAGTCAAACAGGGTAGCCTAATAGAGGTATGTATTATGGTAGTTATCTATTGCTATGTAAAGATGTACCTCAAACCTCATGGCTTAAAACAGCAATAAATATCTATTACTTTATAGTTCCCATGGGTGAAGAATTAGGAGTGGTTTAGCTAGGTGGTTCTGCTTCAGGGGGTCTCATGAGGTTAGGATGTCAGCTGATGCTGCAGTCATCTGAAGGCTTGACTGGGGCTGGAGAGCCTTTCTACTCATATGGAGGATCACTCACATAAGAGATAAAACTGGTACTGGATGTTGACAAGAGGCTGCAGTTAAGGGCCTACTTGAGTTCATTACAAGGCAACTAATTTCCCTCAAAGTTGGCAGTGCAGGAGAGCAAGGTGGAAGCTGCAGTGTATTTTTAATGACCTAACCTTCATAGTCACGTATCATTATTTCTGCCCCATTCTATTAATTAGAAGGAAGTCATTAAATCCCATCCAAATTCAAAGGGAGTGGAATTAAGCTTCACCTTTTAAAGGAAGGAGTGTCAAAAATTTGCAGACATATTTTAAAAGACCTTCTTAGCCTTCTCAGCTCAGCAGGACACTAAGCTTCGCCTTCTGCAATAGGGAAATTGTCTTCATGTAGAGAGCAGGACGATTATGAAACTTAACATTATGAGTTTTCCTTTTCTAAAAGATCAATGTCTTGTGTTGCCTGTTTTCCAATACCTGAAAATAGTTTTTTTCTTTCCAATTTTATAGTTGTTTAAAATAGGTAGGCTACTTTGTTTCAGTTGTTGATATGGCCGAGGTCATACATAATCTTTCCGATAAAGAAGGGTGAGTTTTATTTTTACTGGTGATTCTTCCCTCAATTGTCCACTAGATTTAGTTTATATTTGCCTATGTGGTAGACATTTTAAATGTGCCAAGATTTAAAACAAAAGTTATAACAGTTATCTATTAAACTTAGTTTATATTCTATCATATTTGCTATTAAATTTTACCTACAATTTGTTCTGTTGTTTCTACAACCTTAAACAAAGTCTTTGGTAAATAGCATTTAATAGAAATTACACTTGCATGCGAAGTACATTATGTTCTTCCACAAACTTAAAATAATTTTCCTGAGTTTAAATCCACACAGCTATTGCTTTGACTAGGCGTTTTAGTACAATTGCCTAGAAATTCTATTTGGAGAAAAGCTTATCTGACACTGGCTCTCTTCTGGATCCATGCTATTCCTAAGCTGCTATTATGTGCACATTTATACCCATGTTCTTTGTTATTTTTCTTTAGGATTCCAGACACTTGAATTTTCTGACATCAGAACAAGCTCTGGCTGATTTTGCAGAGTTAATCAAACACTTGAAAAGAACAATCCCAGGAGCTGAAAATCAACCTGTCATTGCCATAGGAGGCTCCTATGGTGGCATGCTTGCAGCCTGGTTTAGGATGAAATATCCTCATATGGCAGTTGGGTAAGTGCATTTATACTGGACATGAGTGTTTCTTAATGATTATCAAGGCAAACGTAGAGGTTCATTTTGGGTAAAACATGTTCCATTCTACTGCACTGAGATTTCTGGCTTCTGTCTCATTAACAGCTGTGTTATTTTTCTCACTATTTTTATTATAAGTTTCAACTTTAAAACTTGATTTAGATGACACACATATATATATATATATATATTTTTTTTTTTTTTTTCTTTTCTTTTTTCCTTCTTTGATTTTCTTGTCATTTAGAGCTCTTGCAGCTTCTGCCCCTATCTGGCAGTTTGAGGATTTAGTACCTTGTGGTGTATTTATGAAGATTGTAACTACAGATTTTAAGAAAAGTGGTCCACATTGTTCAGAGAGCATCCGCAGGTCCTGGGATGCCATTAATCGACTCTCAAGTACTGGTAAGCTTTAATTAAGAGAATGGAATTGTGTGTTTATTTAGCCTTTCATTTGTTAAATTCAGTAGTTGTCACTTTTTAAGTAAACATTTTATTAAAGCATAATGTACATACAGAAAATTATACAAATCAAAATACATAGCTTGATGAATTTTCACAAAACAAGGACACAGTGTAATTAGCATTTAAATCAATAAAGGGCATTGCCAGCATCTCAGAAATCTCCTTGTGCCTTTTCAGTCACAACCTCCATACCTATCCAGCAAAAACATCCTCACTTCTAGAACCATAGGTTAATTTTTACTTGTTCTTAAATGTTTTAGTAATTGGAATTACATAGCATGTCTTTTTTTGTGTCTACTCTCTTTTGCTCAGCACTGTTTGATAGATACATCCATTTGTCTTACTTAGTTGTAGTTTATATATTCTTGTTCTATGGTGTTCCTATTTATTCATTTTAGTAGTATCTTAAAAAGGGAGAATAATTCTGCATACTAATTCTGGTAAACTCTATGAGGATAGGCAACTTGTCTGTCATGGGATTCTCCAGTTGCTCTAAAAATATCCTGGGAGAAGGGGTATAAAAGATTGAGTTTTCTAAAATACTATGTGAAGAATACATTATCTGTAAAGCCATCTGTTGACCAGTACTTTTTAGATTCCAACAATGTGATTCTATTCCCAGGCAGTGGTTTGCAGTGGCTTACTGGAGCCCTTCACTTATGCAGCCCATTAACTTCTCAGGACATCCAACATTTGAAAGACTGGATCTCTGAAACCTGGGTGAATCTGGCAATGGTGGACTATCCTTATGCATCTAACTTTTTACAGCCTTTGCCTGCTTGGCCTATTAAGGTAATAGGAAAATGTCCTCTCATAATTTTTAATAACATACTTCTCTCTTTTTTTTTTTAATGTGCATACTCTGACTTTCTGCATCAGAGAAAGTCCCAGTGACAAAGGGGCTCTGGAGTTGGTCAAACTTGAGCTGGAATCCTGGGTTCTGCTGCTTTCTGATTATGTGGGCTTGGACATGTTACCTAGCTTTTTTGAGCCTCAATTTCCTCATTTGAAAAATGGAGATAAAATTCATTGATTATAGAGTTGTATGAATTAGAAATAATACCGAAAGTTGCTGTTAATGGAATAATTACTATGTGCCAAATCCTGGGCTGTATACTTTGCCTGTCCAATTTATTTAATCTCTGTGATATGTGTGTAACTTCCATCTGTGTAATACCTGGTTGATGCTTAATAAATGGCAGTCATTATGATAGTACTATGATCTAGTCAGCTGCGAAAGCATTGTAAGTGCTGCCCACAGTGTGAAGAGTGACCCCCAGGCATCACAGTAGAGTGGAAAGAACATCAAATTAGACTCTGAAAGTGAGGTTTTGGTCCAGAACTGCCGCTTCACTTACCACCTGTGTGATCCTGGGCAAGGTGCTTTTCTCTTCTTATCCTCTGTCTTCCTCTGTGGAATGGAATAACAGCACTTACATACCAAATAGGGTTGTGCTGAGAATCAAATAAAATGTTGGATGTGAAACACTTTGGAAATATAAGGACACATTACAGTATAAATTTTAAGGTTCTTTTCATGGCAAAATTCTTTATTGTGTATGTTCATTTTAAGCATTTCTTTGTAAAGAGCATTCCTCTTAGTTTTAAAAACAAAGGCTGGCCAACTTGATGGTTAAATTTAGAGAATATAACTGACTCTTCAGCTAGAATGAGTGTTGGAAATGAAAATAGAATTGGTGATATAGATTCGGGTTTCAAATTCACTTTTAATTTAACCACCCCTTTGAATTATTACATGTATACCTTGCTTAAAATTTTGTAACTAAAACAAGTTCACTTGCTATTATTTTTCTTAATTTAAAAAGTAGAATGACCAGTGAGTGTCTTGCATATAGTAGGCTGGAGGTAAATATATATTGAATTAGATTGAATTTTGATAATACAAAGTTGTTGAAAAGAGCAGATCATGTTTTATGTTAGAAAACCTAAATCAAATCCAGCACTTTGGGAGGTGGAAGTGGGAGGATTGCTTGAGGCTAGAAGTTTGAGACCCACCTGGGCAACATAGTGAGACCTCATCTCTACTAAAAATCAAAAAAATTAGCAGGGCATAGTGGTGCCTGCCTGTAGTTCCAGCTACTTGGAAGGCTCAGGCAGGATGATTGCTTGGGGCTGCAGTGAGCTGTGATCATGCCACTGTACTCCAGCCTGGGTGACAGAGCTGGATCCTGCCTCAAAAAAAGAAAAGTGAAAAAAAGAAAACCTGGATCAAAATGACAAGGAAAAACGAAATCTAAACTAGTTCATCTTCATAAACATCTATGTGCTAATAATGCCTTATCTGTCCATATTATTTACTATCTACAAAGCACTTTCATGTATGCTGTCTCAATTCTTATACAAGTACTGTATAGAAAAAGAGGTATAATCCAAGATTTTTGGAGAGGAAATTAAAGCTCAACTAAGAGGTGGTAGAAGTAGGATTTGAACTTGGGTCTTCACTGTTCCGAGCCTATGCTCATCTACTGCATTGCACTGGATTAGGAGGAAACTTGACTGAGGGTTGAGGGGGCCATTGCTCACAGTGAGACATCTATCAGATTTAACTCGATATCTAACTGTGTACAAGGTGAGAATTACATTTGCATCTTTATTCTCACTTGAAGAATGAATGAGTTGTCAGATGATAAAAACATATGGGGAATTCTCTCATTATTTAGAACAGAGGTTGACAAACTTTCTCCATTTAAAGGGCTATATTTTTAGGCTTTGCGAGCCGTATGGTTTCTGTCACAATTACTTAACTCTGCCGCTGTAGCATGAAAGTAGCCATAGATAATAAATAAGCAAATGAGGATGGCTGTCTCCAATAATAACTTATTTATAAAAATAGGCAGTGGGCTGGATTTGGCCTGGGAGTTGTACTTTCCCAACCACTTATCTAGAAAAAGGCTGGAGAAATATAGCTGTTTAATGTTAGTTGGTGTAGCACAATTTGGAATAGTGAGCAGTCTAACTGGTTTTCTCCCTACCTCTTTAATGTTCATTCTGGGATATTTTGCTGTTCAGTCTTACATGTGAATAAATACTTTATCCTTTGTTCTTCTAAATAATTACTCAAAACCAGCAGAGTATACCTCAAATATTTTGTCATCTATTTTTGATTTACTGCAATCTTTTTATCCTTTATATATATGCAATATAAAAGTTTATTTTTAAGGTAAGATATCTTTAGGTCTTTCCCTCACAAGCACGCTTTACTTCTTTTATCCAGGATTAATTCTTATCATTCTCTTCAGTTATTTCTTACTGACATTATCCTTTCTTTTGACAGATCAAGGAATTCTTTATTGCTTGTATTTATGATTCTGTTTCCAGCCTGCACCCCCACCAGAAGTAATCTTATCTCTTGCCCCTTGCTTGAGAAATTCCATTGCCTCTGTTTCCAATTTCATCCTATAGTTAGTTACCCATCTGATTTTCAGAATTTTTCCACTACGTCTCCCTCCCAAACTTGTAGCTTCAGATCACTTTCTTTCACTGTTCATTCTATTTCTCCTTTTTTGACCCCCTCTGTGTTCTCCCAACCCACTAATCCCTGGAACACTACCCAGTTGGGGACCGCTCTTTCACTTGGATAGTTCCATTTAACCAGAACTCCTCCTCCCTCTGATACACTTCCTCCTTTTTAAAGGGCTGACAAACAGGCGTCCTTTTCTGAGTCTGTAACTCAGGCTTAGGATGGTGAGATAATATGTAACAGTTGGGTTATGAAAAAAAGCAGGTGATTTCCAATTCTGTCTGGGACCTTGTACAGTTCTGAAGGATCCATGGGCAGCGACTAAATGCCATTTTCCGTGTCAATTCAAGTATCGTTCCTTTTAATTTGTCTTTGGGCTTTGCACACTCAGACTCCATTTGCTTTTGTTTACTGTTAACAGAAGCTGCAACATTCATGCAGAAATAATCATGGACTTGGCTGGTAGAACACAAGGAAGAAGAGAAAAGAGAAACAGAAAACCCCTCTGTCATTTGACTGTTCTGTCAGCATGAAAACTACTAGGTCTCTTCTTAGCTTAAAGAGCAATTTTAAAGGATGCTGTCATTTGTTAATTTTGGAATCACATTTCAGCTGATAGCTTCTCAAATATTTCAGCGTAGCCTTCTGTGAATGTAGATAGATATAGTGAAATAATGACATAAGATGGAAAAATCTCTTCCGTTTGTCTTGGTGTTTGGTAATGTATGCGACCTCTCTGGGTGGTTTAAGCGGTTTAGGTGCATTCTATGAAAAGGGAGCTTTTAATGACAAAACTAATGTGATTATCTGAGTGAGTGTGAGAGGGGTATTGAAGCCTTAGAGAAAGAAAATCTGTTAGAAAAGCTGAATGTATCTGCTTAATCCTTTCTCTAATGTGGATGGACCATGCTCTGAGAGGAGATTGGTCTTTTTTTTTTTTTCCCCCCAACTTGTCTTCTTTCCTTCCTCTGTTAAAAAATTTTCTTTGACCCTCTTTTCCTTCTCTTATTTAAATGTGTACTGTCATAGGTAGGAACACTTAAAACTTTTAAACAAATCATTATCTTTACTTTGTCTGGTGTATGTGGGATTAAAGGGCAGAATGGAAATATTTGGTTGCAGATATGATTAGTTTGGTACTAAGGTTGCATGAATGTTCTATTTTCTCAACTATTTCTATACACTTTAAAACTGGAATGAGTAAAATGGACTTTCTAATGTTCTTTCTGTTTCCTGAATGTTCATCTTTATTCCAGGAAATGCCTCATATCACTCTACTATTTTACAGTTTTGGTTTTTTTTGTTGTTTTTTTTTTTTTTACTATTACATACTTTTAAGGTTTTATGATTTCATATTGCCACAAAATTCATTCTAAGTTTTTGCCAAAACAAATAAACCTAGAAAAATATGAAGATGATCTAAGAATCAGAAAAATTGTTTTAAAAAGTTAAGCATGAGACAGCAGGTATATTTAAGCATTGTATGTGTTGTTATTTTTCTTTCAGCTTTTAGTTGAATATGTGTAATATAGTTACAGTGGTTGGAAGCTCCAGAGAGTCTGCATTTGTGTTTTTTTCTTTTCTTTCTTTCTTTCTTTTCTTTTATTTTATTCTATTTTATTATTTTTTTTTTGAGAAGGAGTCTCGCTCTGTCTCCCAGGCTGGAGTGCAATGGCACGATCTTGGCTCACTGCAACCTTTGCCTCCCAGGTTCAAGTGATTCTCCTGCCTTAGCCTCCCGAGTAGCTGGGATCACAGGCGCCCACCACTGTGCCCAATTTCTGTATTTTTAGTAGATACGGTGTTTCACTCTGTTGGCCAGGCTGGTTTCGAACTCCTGGTCTCAGGTCATCCACCCGCCTCGGCCTCCCAAAGTGCTGGGATTACAGGCATGAGCCACCACACTTGGCCTCTTTCTTTCTTTTATTTATTTATTTTTTTAAGAGAGAAGGTCTCATTCTGTCACCAAGGCTGGAGTGCAATGGCAAGATTATAGCTCACTGCAGCCTCGAACTCCTGGGCTCAAGGGATCCTCCCACTTAAGCCTCCTCAGTAACTGGGATTACTGTATTTGAATCCCAGTTCTGCCACTTCCTTGCTGTGTGGTTTTGGGCAAGTTTCTTAACCTCTCTGTGCTGTAGTTTCCTCATTTACAAAATGTGTATAATAACAATTGTAATGCTTATTAGGGTTGTTAAAAGTATTTCATAGCATCTGGTGTAAAGTAAAAGCACTAAATTGATGCTAGTTATAAGTAATAACAATAGCTATTTTTATTATGTAATATTGGGAAACCAGATGATTATACCAGGACTTTGTGGTCAACATCTTGATTGAGACCTATATTCATAGTACTTTTTTTTCCCCCCACATCAGATAGGTAATGTGCCGACAGCATAACCAGGTTTGAGGGCGGTCCATTTCACACGAGAGCATGAAAACCCAAACATATGCTTTCTACATTCATAGTTTTAAAATTGTATTTCTGTAGCCAGACCTCTGAGCTTGTTTTTTCTTCTGTGAAATGGGAATGATCATTATATGGTGCTCTCTGGGTTACTGTGAGGAAAGAACCTGCCTTCAAAGAATATATGAGTTGTATGAGCAACCTCAGTCCCAGCTGTTCACGTTTCAGTGCATTTACAGTATGTGTAGGAATGACACGCCTTATGTAGAAATTGTTTAGAAGAAGCCGTTTGCTAGGGCTCACAAAATAAATAGAAAGTATAGTTCAGGGGTACCTGGGTGTTGAGTATTTTGGACAGAGATGGTTGGCCAAGACTCTTTCCTTGTTGTCTGATTATATCACAGCCTCTATGTAAACAATCAACAGGCCAAGTGCTTGCTTTTATCACATGGGTAATATCTGCAAATTATCAGTGTTAAGCTAAAGTATTATATGAGGTTGAGACAAAATTGTTGATATTTGACTGTTTTTGATTTATACATGTGAGAATTTCATATGGTTCAATTTAATATTTATGTATTTTGTGCATCCTACAGTTCTTTGATAAAAGTATGTGAATATCTCCTTTTAAAGTACTCGTCTTTTTTTTTTTTTAAGAGATGGAGTCTTGCTCTGTCACCCAAGCTAGAGTGCAGTGGTGTGATCATAGCACTGGAGCCTAGAACTACTGACTGAAGCAATTCTCCCACCTCAGCTTCCTGAGTAGCTGGGACTACAGGCATGTGCCATCATGCCTGGCTAATTTTTTGATGTTTTGTAAAGATGAGGTCTTGATATATTGCCCAGACTGGTCTTGCACTCCTGGCCTCAAGCGATCCTACTGCCTGGGCCTCCCAAAGTGGTGGGATTACAGGCATGAACCACTGTGCCTAGCCTTGAGTTACTATAGTCTTTAAATAAGCATGCGAATAGTGCTGAGGTCTTGCTAATATGACTTCAGTATTTTTTTGAAACTTCATTCACTGTGCTACCAAAATTGTTAAGGAAGTGCAAAGAGATATTAGAGATTCTGTTTTTTAATGCTAGAGGATGATGCTTGGACTCACAAAATCTTTGAGTTAGAAAGGAACTTTAGAGTTACCTAAAATAAAATTTCCATAGTAAATTCGCAAATATTTTGCAAAAAAAATTTTAAGTGACGTTTTTCAGGCTTTCTATCTAGCATACTAGTAGAATTAAAAATCAACACTTCCTTTCTATAAGACAGTTTGACATGATGTACCAAGGGCCTTAAAAATATTGATCTATTTTGAGCCAGTAATTTAAGAATTTATCTCAAGAAAACAATTAAGAATATATGTAAAGATTTAGCCCCAAGGATATTTATTGTAGCCTTATTTGTAATGAAGAAAGGTTGGGAATGACCCAGTTTTAGGGTTGCTTCAGCTGTTTTTCAGCTCCCCATCCCGATTGCTGTCTTCTAGATTTTCTAATGTTGATCGGTGCCCTTCATAACTTGTATACAAAGCTGGATCCAGTACTCCAAGGGTGATCTGACCTCACAGAACACAGTGCCTGGGGAGTGCCCTTAATCTGGACTTGGAATCCCATCATACAGAGGCCAAGTCTCTGACTATGGTGTTCTCTCTGTGTAACTGGGGCTGCTGAAACCCAAGTATTGTCAGCCAGTGCCGGTCTCCAGCCATGCTTGTGTCTTTTAAGAAGTGACAGTAACTGCTATTTGTGGAGATGGCTATTCATAGGGACTCCTTTTCTTTGCCTGACAGAGGCCCAGTGTTCTAAGCTCTAAGAGGGGCTCTGATGCCAGCATGTGAGTCACACTCACTTGCTACTGTTCTTTTCCAGAGTTTTGGGCCACTTGTTGCTCCACATCACTACCTCCTCTCCCCCTGCCCAGCTTGCATTGTCGCCCTGCCCTATCTACCATGCTGTGCTTGTACATAAGGTGCTTCTCTGCATTCCGTGTATCTACTTTGTACTTTTGTGCTGCATTTTGAAAGAGCTGAATCGGCTGTTGGTGTCCAGGTTCAGGAAAGAATGCTGATCAACTTTTGGCAGTAGATGGTTTAATATAACTTATGATTGTTTCTTGATTTCCATATTGTCTTGAGTTATATCTTATTGGCATATTTCCTAGGAATGTTTTCTAAGAAAAGTGCCATGCAAATGTTAGGTATTTTTTGACTTACCATGAAAAATCAAGAGTTGTCAAAATAATAAAACACTGTTTTGACTTTTAATTTTTCGTCAGTTTGCATTTCCTTATTGCTTTAGTCTTCATAGGTTTGTGAAGCTCTCAGTTTAGCTCAATTCTGTCTCTTCATGTACATCCTAAACCCTGGTATTCCTTATTCTTATGACCTCACAGTTACTTTGTAAAGGTATATGCAATTATTTGAACATCTTAATTTCTGACTTTTCTCACATTCAACAGTTCTAAAAACTTTTGGCAATGATGCACACTCCGTCTTCCTTTGAAAAGTCATATTACATTTGAGCATGTTAAAGGTTCTGAGAAATCCTCTGAAATTATATAATAATAACAACCAGCCAGAAAAACTGTTCACATTTGCTAATATACAGTTTCTCAAAGCTATTTGACTAGGAAACATTTTTCCACAAAGTACCAATTAACATTCCATGGAAATATTGTTGTGCAGAATATACCTGGGGAGAGGCATTGAATTTTCCTGAAAATTCGTTTTCTTGTTTACAATTTTCCTTTTTTTTTTTTTTCACTGGCAGCTGGTGCCAGGCAGAACTGTGATGAAGGGCTGGGTTTGGTTGCATCCTTTCTCAATATCCTCCTTTCCTGACTGGGAGCATGCCCCCAGCCCAGGCCTTGTTACGCCTGCTGCCCAGAATCTCTCTCCCTGAGGTGGGGTAACTGGGCTCCTTTCCGGGCTTCTTCTCTGGACTAGTCTCTTTTTTGTCAGGACTAGTCTATTATATATATAATCTTTTCCATATGAAATGGGAAAGGACCAGGTTACTGAATTCATGTCAGAGTCAATAGAGATTCAAGCTTACCGGGTTTTCCTTGCCACTGGGGCTATTTGTGGTTTTTCAGGTGGACACTTCCTAAGCTGTGTGACATAATGGATAAGATGAATATTTCATAACCAGAGACAGCTGGGGACAAATCTAGGCCCTATTATTTACTAACTGAGTGACCTTGAAGATGACTTAACCTAAGAATCAGGGTTTTTTTTCATGTAAAATAATGGACAATCATCTACCTGATAGGATTACATGGTGTATTGGTTGGAAACCCAGGGCTTAATAATTACTAGCTGTTGTTGTTGTTAATATTATTCAGCTATGATTCCATTGCCTGTTATTTTTCTCCAACATTTTATTATGAAAAATTTTAAACATATGGAAAGTTAAAATAATTGGATAGTGAACACTCATAAACCTAACATCTAAATTCAATAAATAATATTTTATTATATTTGATTTGTCACATATATATTCACCTATCCATCACTTCATGTATCTTTTATCTTATTTTAAAATGAATTTTAAAGTAAATTGCAGACATCTTCCTCTTAAATACTTCAGCTTTATTATCATTAATGAGAGTTCAATATTTGTGTATGGTTCTTTCGGTGGTGGAGGGGTAAAATCTAGATACCGTGAAATGCACAAATTATATCATTTTTCATGTAACCCTATTAAGGTATAGAATATTTCTGTGCCCGAGAAAGTTTGCACTGGCTCTGTTTAGTCAGTCCTCACCTTTACTCCTAACCCTGAATATTGTCTGATTTTTATAGCTAGGATTCCAGGCATGTTTTGTAGGATAGTGATAGGAATATTTGGGAGCTGGGGAGTTGCAGCATATGCTTTTTATCACACCATGGATGCTGGACCTTGGTATAGTTTTTCCATACGAGATTTTATAAATTTTGCATTTTTATAAAAATATAGTAACTCATTCAGCAAACATTTACGTACCAGATACCTTGCTAAGTATTGAGGGAGACATTCTGGAATCAAGTGAGTGAAGTAGAGCATTACAGAGGCTCTAATAAAAATAGGTACAGGGTATAATGGAGGCACCAAGAAGGGAGAGGTTGAGTTCTTCCCAACTCGGAAACATAGGCAAGGATAGCCTTGAAAAGAGGAGGTGATATTTGAGCTGAGTGTTGTAAAAGATGAGTTGGTGTTTGAAGGCATTAGTGGAGTGGGAGAGCAGTTGGAAAACAGTGTTTTAGGGTGAGCAAGGGCAAAGGGGAAGAAGGAGCCTGTGTGGTGGGGAATGGTTTTCCTAGGCTGGAGCAAAGGCAGCAAAGAGGAAGCTAAGATGGTAGATGCAAATGACTTTGGTTTATTTTTATAGCCTAGGGAGTAATTGAAGATATTTAGTCATTTATGGAGGGGATTAAACTCAAGAGAGAAATTGTTAAACAATGCAGTTAGTAGCTTAAGAATATTTTATGATCAGATAAAAATCATATTTCTTCTTTGTGTTATTAAACTGTAATTTTATATTCATATTCTGACTCTTTCCCCATTTATCTTTCTAAAATGACAGGTAGTGTGCCAGTATTTGAAAAATCCCAATGTATCTGATTCACTACTGCTGCAGAATATTTTCCAAGCTCTGAATGTATATTACAATTATTCGGGCCAGGTGAAATGCCTGAATATTTCAGAGACAGCAACTAGCAGTCTGGGAACACTGGGTTGGAGCTATCAGGTAAATATGTATAATTTCCCCAAGTGGAACTTACTTTTCACTGATACAGCTGTGCTGTAAAGAAAAAATCAGGGTACACAAGATTTTGTCACCTAACCTGGATCCAGTTTTGGCTTCTGTTACTTTATGCTGTGATACTATGGACAAGTTTTCTTGTTCATTCATTTGTTCATTTAATAATCACCAAATATATATTGAGTTCTTACCATGCATCAGGCACTCCTCTAGGTTTCAAAGATACAGAGATAAATAGTACATGATCAAATATAGTGTAGTGAAAAAGTAAGTAATTAGTATTTCAATAGATCTTGATAAGTCCTACAAAGGGAGCATTTTATAGACATATAAGAGAAAGGGAGTCTAATTTGTCCTTCATCTGCACAATAAGACAGTAATAATAATAATACTTTCCTTCCAGAGTTGTTTTGAGGGTTAAATATGATAATAAATGTGAAATCAAGCAGTTTGCAGTGAAGGGATATAATCCTGACTTCTGTGGCTTCTTGACCAAGTCTTTTTAAGAATAATGAGAGATTATAGGGCACACAAGTAAAGAACGGGGCTTTGAAGCGGCCTTGCCTGAGTTCAAACCCTGCCTTTACTACTTACCAGCATTATGACTTTGTATTATTTATTTAACCTCTTTTTGCCTCATTTTTCTAATTGGATTCTCTCTTGGTTTGCTTTTTAGGCCTGCACAGAAGTAGTCATGCCGTTTTGTACTAATGGTGTCGATGACATGTTTGAACCTCACTCATGGAACTTAAAGGAACTTTCTGATGAGTGTTTTGAACAGTGGGGTGTGAGACCAAGACCCTCCTGGATCACTACTATGTATGGAGGCAAAAACATCAGTTCACACTCAAACATTGTTTTCAGGTGAGTTTTTACTGTCCAAAGATAAACTTCAGTTGGTGGAACATTTATAGAATATCTGAAAAAATAGAACCAGGAAAATCCTGGACAATAGAACAATATAGAATACAACAGTGGTACCCGTCATGTTTTCCTATGCCTTGAAAGATAGGATGCTGAGAAGAGATAGAATTTTTTGCTCTATTACCAATGTGCTTTATTAAAGTCTTAAAAATCAACAGCAACAAAATTTTTAAAATATTAAAAAAAACCTCTCCAGCACAAAATAAAGCATCATCCGCTGTTCTCAATTTGCCTTATTATTGTTATGCTGTTGTTGATGATAATAAAAAATTTCAGTATTCAACACTTTTGAAGTGCCCACTGCATTCTGTTCCAAGTACTAAATGAGGCACTTTAAATAAATTACCTGGTTAAATCCTCACAACAACCCTGTGAAGTAGTTCTTCTAGGCCCTTTTTCACTGTGAAGGAAACTGAAAGTTGCTGTGTTCAATCACTTGCCAAAGCTCATCCAGCTTTGTTTTAGTTACTAAGTGATAAAGCCAGCTTTCTATTATGGCCTGACTACAAATCCCATGTTTGTTTTTCTACATTACACTGCTCCTTAAGAAGTCACATATTTGCCACTGGTTCACATTGGAGTTAATTGAGCAGACTCTATGTGTATCTGACTGGGCCTTCAAAATTTCCATGTTTTGAGTTGAACATTAGGTTGTCAGCTATTAAAATAGCAACGAGTTATTCAAGAATTTCCCCAAGTCTATATAGAAATAGGAGATACCACTACATACCTGTTAACCAGAGCTATTTTTTAAATTGTAAATGTCATTCTTTTACAAGTTCTTTTATTTGTTTTAATTTTTACTCTTTGAAAAAAAAATCTGTTAAAACTTTATCTTGCATTTTACAGAAGTCTATGAATGATTTTTAAAAGGTACCTCCTTACCCCATATCACATTTCTCTGACAGTTGTTAAAGTAGGCAATGAGTATATCACTAGCTTGAGCATCGGCATCTTGCAAGGATTTCAGACCAACCAACCACTCACCAAAGAACTTGGCAGCTTTTTAATCTTGTTTTTAATACAATGGTAGGTCCACTCTGATGGCATACTTATCCAGCCAAATCTCTACAACACACTGCAAAATCAGTGATTAGCAAATTGGTTAGCTTTGGCATGCAGCTGTGCTTATTTGCCCGTGACAGCCTGGTGTTGATACTGGCAACAGAACTTTCGCACTATAAGAAACAGAGTCGGGTACCCTTCTGCAGGATTGTGTCTGGTGATCAGCATGTGTGACATCACCTTGACAATTCCTTGATGTATCAAGGGCTAGTTTCCTCCAGCCCTTTTATGAGGCACTACTCTGTTCATAAGGGGGCAGCCCCATAACTTAAATGACATATTCCTTGATGTATCACCTCAAGACATTTTCTGTTTCTGTTGGAATCTCCCTTTGATTACAAGTTGGTTATTACCATCTATAGAACCACTTGTACCCAATTCAGCCAACAAAAATGCAAGGAGGCTGGGTGCAGTGACTCACTCCTGTAATCCCAGCACTTTGGGAGGCCAAGGCAAATGGCTTGCTTGAGCCCAGGAGTTCGAGACCAGTCTGGGCAACATGGTGAAACCCCATCTCTAGAAAATATACAAAAATTAGTTGGCATGGTGGCATGTGCCTGCAGTCTCAGCTACTCGGGAGCCTGAGGTGGGAGGATGGCTTGAGCCCAGGAGGTGGAGGTTATAGTGAGCTGAGATTGCACCACTACACTCTAGCCTGGGCAATAGAGCCAGATATTGTCTCAAAAAACAAAAACAATAACAACAACAAAAAAAAAACAAGAAACATGAAAACAAAACAAAACAAAATAAATGAAAAAATGCAAGGAAATGTTTGGGCTGATTATGTAATAGTTTATAGATATCCATAAAGTTGACAAAAGGAGTTTTCTTCGTTCCTACTTGGATGACCTGTGGAGGTTTCATGGTGAATTTCCTTTTCTTTCAAGCAACCGTATCTGGATTCTTTCCCCTTATGATGTTGAACACATGATCCAGCAGCTCCTCATATGTGCAGTCTCTTTCTGAGCCTACCTCACAGGGCCTATCTGATTACTGAATGAGACAACATCGTCTTTTTGCTATCTTCATCTTCTAGAGCTATATCTTTTTTATTTTTGAGACAGAGTCTTGCTCTGTCACTCAGGCTGGAGTGCAGTGGCATGATCTTGGCTCACTGCAACCTCCACCTCCCAGGTTCACACCATTCTCCTGCCTCAGCCTCCCAAGTAGCTGGGACTACAGGCTCCCGCCAGCATTCCCAGCTGATTTTTTGTATGTTTAGTAGAGACAGGGTTTCAACCATGTTAGCCAGGATGGTCTCGATCTCCTGACCTCGTGAGCCACGTAACTCGGCCTCCCAAAGTGCTGGGATTACAGGCATGAGCCACCACTCCTGGCTAGAGCTGTGTCTTTAGTATTCCATCCTCATCTGGGAACTTGACATTCTTCTTTCTATTGCCAAGCATAATGTCAAGGTCCTCCTCTGGTTCATCTGGTTCTTGAACATCACTTTCAATCTTAAGATCCTTTACAACTTCTTCAGTTTTATCAATATCAAATATCTTTTTTTTTTCTCCTTTTTCTTCTGAATAAAGAAGTTCAGGTCATCTAGAACATCAGAAACGTCTTTTTTCCTACTGTCATCTTCATTGGCTTCTACATCTTTGTCCTCAGTTGGCTCCGGTTCCTCTTCTTGGGCTAGTTTTTCTCTGTTTGTGTATCCCCTTCCTCATCTAACATAAAGGGGTTTTTCTTTTTCTTCTTGCTCATAGTAGGATCAAAAACTGTCTCATCCCCAGACATGGCTGTGGCTCAAGTGGGCTCAGCACATGGGAACTCGGACAGCTCAGCCCCAGGCCCCTGGGAGCATTGCTGCTCCTGCCAGTACCTCTCCGACCACTGTACTCTACAAATTCTTTTAAATAAGAGTCAAATTTGGCCTTTGGTATGTAGTCAAAAGTTTTTAGGGATAAGGAGAGCTGTTTGCCTGTACGTTGACTCTGAGTTTAGGCTGGTAGCACTGCCCACTTTGCAAAAAAAGGTCTCTGACTCATTAGACTCATTCTATTTTCTCTTTTAATTTTTAATTTTAATTTTTATTTTAAGTTCCGGGGTATATGTGCAAGATGTGCAGGTTTGTTACATAGGTAAACATGTGCCATGGTGGTTTGCTGCACCTATCAACCCATCACCTAGATATTAAATCCAGCATGCATTAGCTATTTTTCTTTTTCTTTTGAGATGGAGTTTTGCTCTTTTTGTGCAGGCTGGAGTGCAATGGCACAATTTTGGCTCACTGCAACCTCTGCCTCCTGGGTTCAAGCTATTCTTGCCTCAGCTTCCCAAGTAGCTGGGACTACAGCTCACCTGGCTAATTTTTGTATTTTTAGTAGAGATGGAGTTTCACCACGTTGGCCAGGCTGGTCCCAAACTCCTGACCTCAGGTGATCCACCTGCCTCAGCCTCCCAAAGTGCTGAGATTACAGGCGTGAGCCACTGCACCCGGCCTTAGCTATTTTTCTTAATGCTCTCTTTCCCCCAACTCCATCCACTGACAGGCCCCAGTGTGTGTTTTTTCCCTCCCTGTATCTGTGTATTCTCTCAGCTTCCACTTAAAAATGAGAACATGCAGTGTTTGGTTTTCCATTCCTGCATTAGTTTGCTGAAGATAATGGCTTCCAGCTATGTCCCTGGAAGGGACATGATCTCATTCCTTGTTATGGCTACATAGTATTCCACCCAGCAGTATACCTTTCCCCAAATATAAGGCAAGACACTTTAATGGAAAACTTGAAACTACTTTTTGTTTAATTTTCTTCTGTTGTGTTCCTTGTTCTCAACAGGATTCTTCAAAACTATACTCTTAAGCTCAGTCTTACAAAGTGACAGTTAAGCAAATAAGTCTGCTTAGGATGTTTAAGGAAACTGTGCCAAATTTAGGTTATTTGAAATCAGGAAAACTTGAAAGAACTGAGAGGGTTGAAAAAGACCTAAACATAAGCCTTTGAGTTTGTCTTAGTCCACTAGTGCTGCTATAGCAAAAAACCTGAGAGAGGGTAATATATAAACAGCACAAATGTATTGCTCACAGTCATGGAGGCTGGGAAGCCCAAGATGAGGATGCTGGCAGGTTTGGTGTCTGGTGAGGGCCCAGTCTCTGCTTTCAAGATGGCACCTTAAGGCAGCATCCTCACATGGCGGGAGGTGGAAGGCCAAAAGGGACGTAAGCTAGTTTCCTTCAGCCCTTTTGTAAGTATTTTAGTTATCCATTGCTTTTTTATGTTATCTTTCTCAGACTGTCAAAATGATAATAATAATAATAATCGTCATCATCACCATCATTATCATCATTGGAGAAGGGGGCATATTTTGTGAGAAAAGTCAGTGGGTAGGAATTAGAGCTCCATGTAAGAAACTGTTAGCTCAGTGTAAGAAAGGACTTTCAGGAAGGGCTGTTCAAAGGTAGAGTGAGCTGTCTTGAGTAAAATTTCGTAAGCTTTTTTGATTCTCAGTTTTATCCTTTGTGAAGTGAGAATAATAATACCACTCACCCCATAAAGTTGTTGTGGTGCATCAAAAGAGCTCATCAAAGTACTTGGCCCAGATCTGGCAAATATCTACACTCAAAATATATTTGTTGAATGAATAAATGAAAGTACACTCTTCACCTTGCCCTTTATGTTCTAGCCACAGGGAACTGTATACTTATCTCTGAATGTCCTTTCTCATCCTTTTTCCTTTTTCCTTAAGTCTCATACCTTCTCCAAGAAATATTCCGTAAGGGAGGATAGGTTTCTACCTCCCCCTTACTTCTAGTAGCACCTATAAGTACCGCTTATCACTCCATGTAGTTATTTGTTTGTGTTTCTATCTGCCCCATGAGATTGTGAATTTATCACTGGCAGGAACTTCATCTTAACCATCTCTGTATCTTTAGCGTTTGCTACAGTGACTGGCACATAATGAATGCCCAGTAAATATGCCTGTTGTTGATAAGGATGATGAATGAAATACACAGCTCAGGAAGGCTTCAGAAGCATGTGAAAGTTTAAAGGCAAGACTGTGTAAAGATGCTGGTTTATCTTTTTGCAGTGGCAAGTCTACTTTTACAAAGAAATCTTTTTCTATAGTTTGCTAGGTATGAGAAATACAATGCAAAAATTTTTAAGTTATTAAAAAATTCAAAATTCTCCTACTTTTCTGAAGAAAGAGCACTCCCAAAGTAAAGGAACAGCCACAGGTGTGTCTGTTCTGTGTACTTCATGGCCACTAGCTATAAAATGTTTCTGGTTGCTGAGTAAGAAGGTGTCCAAGCATAGGCATGGGCAAAGACTTCATGACTAAAACACCAAAAGCAATGGCAACAAAAGCCAACATTGACAAATGGGGTCTAATTAAACTAAAGACTTCTGCACAGCAAAAGAAACTACCATCAGAGTGAACAGGCAACCTACAGAATAGGAGAAAATTTTTGCAATCTGTCCATCTGACAAAGGGCTAATATCTAGACTCTACAAGGAACTTAAACAAATTTACAAGAAAACAACAACCCCATCAGGAAGTGGGCAAAGACAGTTCTCAAAAGAAGACCTTTATGTGGCCAACAAACATGAAAAAAGCTCATTATCACTGATGATTAGAGAAATGCAACTCAAAACCACAGTGAGATACCATCTCATGCCAGTTGGAATGGCAATTATTAAAAAGTCAGGAAACAACCAATACTGGAGAGGGTATGGAGAAATAGGAACGATTTTACACTGTTGGTGGGTGTATAAATTAGTTCAACCATTGTGGAAGACAGTGTGGCAATTCCTCAAGGATCTAGAGCCAGAAATACCATTTAACCCAGCAATCCCATTCCTGGGTATATACTCAGAGGATTATAAATCGTTCTACTATAAAGACACATGCACACGTATGTTTATTGCAGCACTATTTACAATAGCAAAGACATGGAACCAACTCAAATGCCCATCAATGATCGACTGGATAAGGAAAATGTGGCACATATACACCATGGAATACTATGCGCCATAAAAAAGGATGAGTTCATGTCCTTTGCAGGGCCATGGATGAAACTGGAAACCATCATTCTCAGCAAACTAACACAGGAACAGAAAATCAAACACTGCATGTTCTCACTCATAAGTGTGAGTTGAACAATGAGAACACATGGACTCAGGGAGGGAAACATCACACACTGGGATCTGTCAGTGGGGCAGGGATTGGGGAGGGATAGCATTAGGAGAAAATACCTAATGTAGATGACGGGTTGATGGGTGCAGCAAACCACCGTGGCACGTGTATACCTATGTAACAGACTTGCACATTCTGCACATGTATCCCAGAACTTAAAGTATAGTTAAAAAAAAAAAAGAAAGAAAAAAAAAGAAAGTGTCCAAAGAGCCCTGTGGAAAGTATCTTAATCTTCATTTCCAGATTTCTCTCCCTAGTCTGCCTCACACGAATCCAGGTGTGATTGCTTTTCTGGTTGGGAAGTTTAATCTTTAATTGTTGGATTGGAGATTTTTCAGTTAAGGCTTTGAAGTCAGGTAGACCTTGATGCCATTTTTCTTCTTCCCTGAATTAGCTGCATGACCTTGGGCAAATTGCCATTTCATATTACTTAGGAATAAGAATGAGTACCTAACAGGGTTATTTCAAGGAACAAATTATCGTGGAAATAAGCAACAGAGATTTTGTCTGTTTTGTTCACTGTGGAGTCCCGTGCCCGGTCGGTGCCTGATATGTAGTAGGCACTCAGTAAACATTTGTTTACCTGTTAATAGTCTCATTACAGCAATTCTTTTTTTATTCCACAATTGTTTTTTGGGGGGAGGTTTATTTTCTTTCCCAACTTGTAGACATAATTTTACCAACAGTCATTCTCAGTTATTTTAGTATAAATCCAAAAGGGAGTCCCTGAGGAGCTGGTTAGTTTAACATCATTTCTCAGGCAAATTAATTGTTGCCAGTGACTAAGTGAAGCTCCCTGTTGGGTAAATTTTACCCAGGCATCTAGATCCTCTCATGAATGCCAGTTTTTTTTTTTTTTTTTTTTTTTGTAGATTTCCCAATGACTGGTTTAGCTTTCACACATCTAGGACCAAGAAATTCAAGTCCATGTGCATCTTAGGTCTCTCAGCAACTCCAAACACTGTTGCTAAGCCACTAGGCTATTTCAGATGACCTTTTAAATCAAATGCAGTTTGCTTATTATGTGGCTGTTGGGATAGCTTTTTTGTTTTGCAAATAATGGAGAGTTTCCTATCTGGGTTGGGCTTGTCAATTTGGAATAATGACAAAAGCGATTTATTAATTTAAGAGAACCCAACTCCTTATGTAGTTTTCTTTAAAAGTTTACCTGGTAGTTGAAAACTGAGGCTTGTATTTAACATGAGTTTTTCTTTTTGTTTTTAATAAAACCAAAAAAGTACACTTCTGGAGTGTAGGTTTTTTTTTTTTTTTTTTTCCAAGGATGATGTTAAGTTGCAATTGAACAGAGGACAATTTTTATTTTATTTTATTTTTTTGAAACAGTTTTGAAACAGAGTCTTGCTCTGTTATCCAGGCTGGATTGCAGTGGCATGATCTCGGCTCACTGCAGCCTCTACCTCCCGGGTTCAAGCCATTCTCCTGCCTCAGCCTCCTAAGTAGTTGGGACTGCATGCATGCGCCACCACGCCTGGCTAATTTTTGTATTTTTAGTAGAGGCAGGGTTTCACCATGTTGGGCAGGCTGATCTCAAACTCCTGACCTCAAGTGATCCATCCATCTTGGCCTCCCGAAGTGCTGGGATTACAGGTGTGAGCCACCATGCCTGGCCAGGACAGGCAATTTTAAATTGTATTTCAAACACACATATACTTAATGTACCTAATTTTTTTTCTCATATAATTTGTACATTTACATTTTCATAATTTATTTACTTCTTGGTAGTGGTAATACTTATTATGCTTACAGAATATGGTAATAACTATAATGACATCACACGTTCATGTAGTAGTTTATTTATTTTCACATATATTATTTGACTTGGGCCTCACAATAGTTCTGTCTGAGAAGGGTATTATCTTTCTTAAAAAACATTTTTTTTCTATAATCCACATGAGAATTGAGGTTCACAGGGGTCAGTAACTTACCCAAAGTCATGCAGCTAGTAAAAATGTACAACTTAGATCTACTGAATGAATTCATTGTTCTTTCCACTATTAACACACAGCTGAAGGTCAGTCTCTTTATATTTGTATTAATCATTTATATGAACTTTTCTTTCCCACGTAAAAAGTACCAAAGTGATTTACAGCGTGTTTATGAACTTGCATATGTGTATTTATAGATGTCTATGATGGGCATCCAGTATGTGGCCACAGCCAACTAGACACTTTTTAAGTTCATTCAGTAAATTTTTTGGGCCTCCTATTGTGAGCCAGGTCTGCTTCTAGGAACTTGGAGATGTAGAAATAAACAATATGGACAAAAATCTCTGCTCTCATGGAGTTCTAGTTTGAGAGATAGGAAATGAAACAAGATAGAACTTATAAATATGTTAGAAGGATATAAGTGACAAGGAGAAAAAAGTAAACCAGGAAGGGGACTGTAAAATGTCATAGGGAGGGAAAACAGTTGAAATACTTTATTAGAGTGACCAGGGAAGACTTCATCAAGGAGTGACTTTAAAAAAATGATATAGAGGAAGTAAAGGAGCTAGCCATGAAGTTGGTGGAGTAAGAGGATTAACTGAAGGCAAAGGCCTTGAAAGAGAAGTGTCCCCAGCCTATTCTTCAGGTGGAGTAAGGTCAGTGTGGCTGGAGTGGGGTTAATAAGTGAGAGAGTAATAGGAGGTGAAATCAGGGAGGGAGCAGAGGGCCCGAATTATGTGGAAACTTGTTGGTTCTAGTAAGGACTTAGGTTTTTACTGTGAATGAGATGGGAAAACTTGGAGCTTTTTGAGAAAAGGAATGACATTATCTGGTTTAGGTTTTAACAGGATCAAGTTGGCAGCTCTATTGATATTAAATTGCAGGGAGACAAGGGTAGAGGCAGGAAGGTCAGTTAAAAGGCTATTGTAGTAACTCAGGCTAGAGATAATGGTGACTTAGATTAGGGTTGTGCAGTGGAGGTAATGCAAAATGGTCAGATTATGGATATATTTGAAGATATAGATGACAGGATTTGTTGACAGATTGTGTGTTAAACAATGAGAAAATTAAAGAGTGAAACCAAAAAGATTAAAGAGTGACATCAAACTTTTTGACCTGAACAATGAAAAGGATAGACTTCCCATTGACAGAGATTGGGGAAGATGGCAGGAGGAGCTGGTTGGCATTTGGGAAGCATCAGGAACTGCCAAGTGTCTAATTTGACTTCCATGTAAAAATGTGAAGTTCACATTTGAACTTTGGTTCTGAAGTTTAGGGGAACAATCCCGGCTAGATACATTATTTGGTAGTCATCTATATATAGGTTGTACTTATAGTTGAGAAGTTTTTTGATGATTATGCAAATTATGGGAATAATTTCATGTCTTTGATAATGTGAGCTTGAAGACTTTTTATTTCAGGCTTTGTTGTAAACAATACCAGCAAAATGGAGTTTGTATTAAACAAATATCAGGACACACATAAAAATGTCCTATAAGTGATTTCAAGTGGTATGTAGTAAAGATATGCCAAGAGGTACCATTCGAGGGGAAAGTGATCTAATACATGCCATGGGCAGAATACTCAGATCCAGGTAGTTCAGTGACAGTTTTTCCCCTGGGGAATCTGTTTCCATGAGATTAGGTAGATGAAAGGCAGACCTGGGACTAGAAGCAAAGTATGTCTGATCCCAAAGCTCATGCTCTTCTTACTTTGCAGCACACAAGAGAGCGTGAGCTGTCGACTTTCAACAGTAGTCACGGTTCCACTGAATTGCAACGTAGTATAAAATTAAGCATTGGACTAGGGTTTTTAGAGCTGTGTTTGAATCTCAGATTTGCTAAGTCAAATGATTTTGGCAAGCCTTTTAAATTCTCTGGGCATTAGTTTTCTCTTTTATAAAAGAATTGTAATTAAACCTACTTCATAGGGTTGTTACAATGAACACATGTGAAAGGCTTTGTAAACACGAATGCAATCTATGCATAATATGTTATACTAGGGAAAAATTTGATTTAAATAGTATCAAGAATAAAATGCTTTGGAATAAATTTAACAAAAGAAGTGCAAGATGTATACATTGGAAACAAATTAAAAATTGCTTCCTTTAAATGGAAAGACCTCTCATGTTTATGTATTAGAAGAATTAATACTATTAAGGTGACTATTACTCCTCAAGTTGATCCACAGATTCAATGTGATCTCTATCGAATTTCCAGCTGGCCTTTTTTTTTTTAAAAAAAAAAATTAGAAACTGACAAGCTGATCCTGAAATTCATATAGGAATATATGGGACCCAGAATAGCCAAAACAATCTTGAAAAGGAAGAATGAACTTGAAGAACTCACACTTCCTGATTTCCAACTTACTACAAAGCTACAGTCAATACAGTGTGATACTGGCATTAGGATAGACATATAGACAAGTGGAAGAGAATCAAGTGTCCAGAAGTCAAACCTTACATGTATGGCTTATTGATTTTCAACAAAAGTAGCAAGACAATTCATTGAGAAAAGAAGTTTTTTCAACAAATGATGATGGGAAAACTGGAGATTCGCATGCAGAAGAATGAGGTTGGCTCCCTATTTCATACCATAACAAGAAAAATCAACTCAGAATAGATCAAAGGCTTAAATGTAAGGGCTAAAATGATAAATCTTATAAAGGAAAACATAAGAATAAATCTTCATGACTGTGGGTTAGACAGCAGTTTCTTGGTTACCATACCAAAAACACAAACAATGAGAAAAAATAGATAAATCAACTTCATGAAAATGAAAAACTTGTGCTGCAAATGATACTATCAAGAAAGTTAGAAGATAGTCTACAGAATGGGAGAAAATATTTGCAAGTCATATATTTAATAAGGGACTTGTATCCAGAATAGGTAAGGCTTTATAAACAATACCAGCAAAACGGAGTTTGCATTAAACAAATATCAGAACACACATAAAAATGTTCTGTAAGTTATTTCAAGTGGTATGTGGATAAAGATATGCCAAGAGGTGCCATACAAGGGGAAAGTGATCTAATGTTTGCAATGGGCTGAGTACTTAGATCCAGGTATTTCAGTGCCAGTTTTTTCCCTTAGGAATCTGTTTCCATGAGATTAGGTAGATGAGAGGCAGACCTGAGACTGGAACCAAAGTGTGTCTGATCCCAAAGCTCATCCTTTTCTTACTCTGCAACACACAAGTTAAGAGAGTGTGAGCTCTCAGTCAAAAATAAAAAGATACATAACTCTAGTTAAAAAATGAGCAAAGATATGACTGGGCATTTTCCCAAAGAAGATATAAAAATGGCCAATCAGCACATAAGATGTTTAAACACCATCAGTCTCTTGGGAAATGCAAATTAAAACCATAGTGAAATATCGTTTAATACTTACTAGCCTAGGATGTCTAAAATAGACAGATAATAATAAGTGTTGAAGATGTAGAGAAAGTGGAACCCTCAAATGTTGCTACTGGGAATATAAAATGGTGTAGCCCCTTTGGAAAGTAGTCTGGCAGCTAATCAATAGGCTGTTACCATATGTCCTAGAAATTCCTAAGTATATGCCTAAGAGAAGTGAAATCATACATCCACACAAAAACTTGTATGTGAATGTTCAAAGGAGCAATACTCATTAGACAAAAAGTGCAAACAATACAAATGTGCATCAAATGATGAAGAGATAAGTAAAATATGATGTATTCGTACAATGAAATATTATTTGGCAATAAAAAGGAACACGTACTGATTCATGCCGCAACATGGGTGAAACTTGAAAACATTACACTGGGTGAAAGAGACCTGTTGCAAAAGACCACCTACTATTTAATTCCATTTGTACGAAATGTCCAGAATAGGCAAATCTATAGATTCAGAAAATAGACTCATGGTTTCCTGGGGCTGAGAGCAAGGCAGGAAGGTGGGGAATGACTGCTAATGAGTATCGGTTTCTATTTGGGGTGATGAAAATGTTCTAAAATGGATTGTGGTGCTGGTTGCACAACTCTGAGTATACTAAAAACCATTGAATTGTATATTTTAAATGGACAAATTCTGTGGTAGATGAATTATATCTCAACAAAACTATTCAGAAATATTATTAGGGATGCTGTCTGTGGTTGTATTGGATTTTTTACTCAGTTAAACTAAATACTCAGTTTTAGTGACTGATTATCTTTACATTATTCTGAATTGTGTTGTGTGAACCAGTCGAGACTAATAACCTAGTAGCATTTCCTTAACTTTAAAGCTAATGTAAAATGAAGATTTTTGTGTAATGCGCAAATTTTTGGATTCCAGATCCCGGTGACATTTTTCAGATCTACTATCCTGTTTCCCAAAGTACTGTACTGTATTGGATAAAAAATGCAGCCTCCTCCTTTCCTCCCTCCCTCCCTCCCTCCCTTTCTTCTTTCCTCCCTCCCTCCCTCCCTTTCTTCTTTCCTCCCTTTCTCCCTTCCTCCCTTCCTTAAGAAAATGGGGTTTCACCATGTTCCCCAGGCTAGCTGGGCTCAAGTGATTCACCATCTTGGCCTCCAAAGAGCAAAGATTACAGACATGAGCCACTGTGCCCGGCCTGTTATCTCCATTTTACAGATGAGGAAACTGAGTCAGGTAACTTGCATTATATAACTTTTGAATGATGAAATCAGGATTGAAATTCAGGTTTCTAAATTTCATATCCCAGTACAATCTAGGTTGATTTATGGGAACACCTCCTTCAATCATCTCTGGTTCCTTTTTTTTTTTTTTTTTTTGCACCTGGTTGCAGGAATATTGCAAAACTCCAGTATGAATCATCTCTCCATATGATAAATTAGGTCCTCAGATCAAATCCCCCAGGTTACAAGTTTATAATTTTAAGTGTTAAACATATAATAGGTTTCTCCTAGCTTATCTGCGTGTCAGTATGAAAAACTAACACCTTTATTTTTTCTTCTGTTTTTTACTTGCAGCAATGGTGAACTAGACCCCTGGTCAGGAGGTGGAGTAACTAAGGATATCACAGACACTCTGGTTGCAGTCACCATCTCAGAGGGGGCCCACCACTTAGATCTGCGCGCCAAGAATGCCTTAGATCCCACGTCTGTGCTGTTAGCCCGTGCCTTGGAAGTCAGACATATGAAGAATTGGATCAGAGATTTCTATGACCGTGCAGGAAAGCAGCACTGAGAAACTTTTGATTGTTTTCAGTTTCTTCTTTTATGTTCTAACCACCACATTCCCATTCACTTTGGTTTTCTACGTGTAGTTACCTTCTCTTGTGTATCATTAGATTTGATGGGCCAAGGTTGAGATAGAATAGAGGGTGATGACGGTAAGAGCAACTGTCCCATGAATGTGATTTCCTGGGTTCTCACTGTCTTTGCACCATGTCTAGGAAGAATCTTCTTGATAACTCTCCCACACCATCAGTGGCCTTCATAACTGGAGCAGAGCTCCTGATTGCTTTTCATAAGAGGGAGAGTTACTTTCTTTGTATCTCTGCAAGCAGAGATTTCTTTTTGGCTTTGAGGTTGAAGTCTCTTTAGCCCATTTGTAAGTCCCCATCCCTACCCTACACAAAGTAAAAGCAGAAGATAGATTAAAAAATGATGTAATTGCAGCTGGTAGGATGTCTGGTGCCAATCCAGGAAGTGAGAGCCATTTCTTTTGTACTGGATTTAATGACTTTGAACTGTGCTGTAAATAAAGAATACAGCTGGACCTTATACCTGTGTGTTGCTTCTGAAGCTCACTCCGGCTCCGGCTGTTGGGAATGCTGTGTGCACTGGGCTTAGCTGGTTTTGGAAAGTCCTTTAATTTTTTCTCTTCCACTTGGCAGCTTTTCTTAGTTCTGGGATGTTGGCCACTGTGGTACTGCCAGTAAGAAATCTGGCCTTTTTCTGCTCCATTTCTCTTTGTTTCTAAGGTCAGTTTTGTGGTAATTTGGTTGAATTCTGCCAGTTTAGGAAAATGACTCTGTTTTGTCTTTTTAAATCTGAGCAAGCTTTATGCTGTAGTCACTAATTATATTTCAGTAAGAAGCCTTTAAAAATTGATGAATCAGCTGTTCCCAAAGTAGAATATAGTAATATTTAGCTTTTAAATTTTTTAAATTTTATTTTCTGATAGTTGTTACTGCTGTCATTAAAACCAGAAGTGTTAGACACTAACAGGCAGGTGCACGAGAACTTTTCTGTATGACTCCCAAAAGACAAGCTGACTAATTCATGCAGGCAGCATATTTGACATTAATAAATGGCCAAGCCATTCCTATTTCCAAGGGGTTGGCTTCTTTCAAGCAGTTCTTACACTGAGACCTTTCTTCAGAAGGGCTTTTCTAGGATAACAAATAGGGTTGGATCAAAACCTTTCAGGGACACAGAGAGACAGAGAGACTAACAGTTTCTACTCTGTTGAAAGATTTCTTCCTCCTTGTTTCTTTTCATTTTCTCTCAATAATTTTTTTTTCTTCACACTGCCTTGGGAACATTTTCTGCTTTTAAAAAACTGTACCTTGAGCTTGATCATTTTTAAGGCACTTTTTTTTTTTTTTTTTTTTTTTTTAAGTACAGATACAGAGTTCGTTCTTGGGATGGAAGGCTGAAATATTTCCTTTACTTTCCCTGGCATCTGGGAGATTCAGGAAAATCTTTGTCTTATTTTGGAAGGCTTTAGTTCTCATTGTAATGAGTTGTCTATCAAAGCATTTGGTTACCATTTTTGTTTCAGCATCAGAGAACAATCTCTTTGGGTGGGAATTTAAGGGCCAAAACAATACTGGGTTTTTTTCTTTGTCAACTAAGAAATTATATAATGCAGGGTTTATGGGCTTAATAGAGGATATTCTTACAATTTATTTTACAATTTTAGGGTTTTTTCCTTGTGTCAAATCTTTAAAATACTTTGCCATTTTATTTAATATTGATTGTTTAGATGAGTTACATTATTCTGAAGAAACAAACTGCAAAAAATAGAATTTTTTGGCAAGCATAATTGTATCCTATTACTGTACGCATTTTAGGGATATAGATGGCAGCCTTAATTGAAGTGAGTACAGTTATAATATGCTAAAGTTTAATTTTAAAATGAAAAAGAATTGGAGTGTCAGATAAGCCTCATTATTTAAAGCATCCCTCTAATAAAACTGCACTTTTTACCGACAGGGAAAGAGAGACATGGAGACTTGAGTGCTTTCTATTTTTATTTTTTTCAGCTCCCAAGAGCTTAGAAAGAATTTCTCCTAAAGAAATTTAGGAAAACCTTCTTAGGGAATCTGTAGCCCCAAGAGGTTATCCAGAGGAGCCAGTGTCTAAGCCAGCATTGTAGAGGGCGAAGGCCCCTGAGATATCCAGTTCAACTGCATCATTTTGTAAGGGATAGAATTGTAGCCTAGAGAGAAGGAACTTGTCTAAGGCCTCACAACTCCTTTTTGGCAAAATTGCGACAGAACTGGGGCTCCTTTTTGGCAGATTTTGTTTGTTTGCTTCATTTTACTCGTACAGTTTTATTTTTGTTTGGATTCAAGCAACAAAAGCCCACAAAACCAGCTTAAGGAAAAGAAATTTTTTGAAACTGCAAGATCAGCTCCAGGACTTGGGTTACTAGGAATCATGGGGAACTAGAACTGGGGTCTGGAAGGTCGTTAAAAATCAGTACTGCTGTGTTCTGTTTCACTTTCAACAGAGGTGACCTGTTGTCAGACTGGTTTGGATTTGTTCGTCAGATGTCTACAGTTTGGTAGGCAGTCTAAAGCGTGCATCAGAATTACCCAAAAGGGCTTGTAAAAATGCTGATTCCTGAGCCCCATCCCAGAGTTTCTAACATGTCTTGGGATGGATCTTGGGAAGTTGCATTTCTAACGAGTTCCCAGGTGATGCTGGAGCATCCCACTTTGAGAGCCCCTAGTTGAAAGAATCCGGAATTTGAATTTGAATTCAGTTCATCTCACTTCTGTCATCCTGCCTGACTCATTTGAGTGTGGGAGCCCTGCCTAGTGCATCTCTTCCCATGACTGCTTTATTCTCCCCCTACAGACCAGCTTCCTTTTCTGTACTCACAAGGCCCATAAGGACTTCTTAGAATGGTGTCCTCAACCCCCTGAGGGAGCAGTGCTTCACAAATGCACAACTCTCAGGTGGTTAGGGAAGGACAGGGCCATGAAAACATGGTTACAAAAGTGTACTTCTTAGGACTGGAGAAGCAGTTCAGGCAACTCAATCACACGACATCTATCACACAGTGTTTCTTGGAGCACAGGTATCCAACAAAATGCCAATAACTTGTGTAGTAGAAAGACCTATACCCATAGTTGAACAAGTGTGGAAAATAATGGGACAAATGAAGTTGAATAGTTGCTTTGTTTATCTGTAAATAGTATGTGACTCTCTGAAATGGTGATGAGAATACAACTCTTTCTTTTCTTTTTTTTTTGGAGACGGAGTCTCGCTCTGTTGCCCAAGCTGGAGTGCAGTGGTGTGATCTCTGCTCACTGCAAGCCGCGCCTCCCGGGTTCACGCCATTCTCCTGCCTCAGCCCCCAGAGTAGCTGGGACTGCAGGCACCCACCACCACACCCGGCTAATTTATTATTATTTTTTTTAGTACAGACGTGGTTTCACCATGTTAGCAAGGATGGTCTCGATCTCCTGACCTCGTGATCCACCCGCCTCAGCCTCCCAAAGTGTTGGGATTATAGGCGTGAGCCACTGTGCCTGGCCAACTTTTTCTGTTCTTAACAGAGCATCTCCTAGGCATAAGGCATTGGTCTAAAACCTGAAAAATACAATGGCAAAAAAGCAAACACAGCACCTAATTTAATAAGGTTTATGTTCTGGTGGGAGAAAGACACAAAATGTCAATTATACAGTGAATTGGTACAACTATAAATGTTATGAAGAGTTGAGGCTATTAGGACATTAATTGCAATTTAATAGGAAAATAGAGATTAATTGCTAAATGTTCTAATCTAATGGCCTCGACTCGTCATAACACTAAATGTTAAATGTTTAGCATTTAACAATGTGAGGTAGTCTGGGGGAATAGCAGTGTCTTTTTGATATGCTACATTTTAACTGTGATCTAAATGATGAATGGGAACTATACTAGGAAGAGGAGTGCAGAAAATGACATGTCCAAAAGCCCTGAGTGTAGCATATTCAAGAAACTTGAAGAAGGCCACTGCAATGGGAAGGCAAACAACCACAGAGAATGTAACGTAAGATGAATATGAAGACATGGGCAGGGGGAATGCTCATTCAAGTAGAATTATACAGATGCAAAACCTTTGATGGGCTTTAATCGGGGGAGTGACACGAACAGATTTTCATTTAAAAGGACTACTCTGGCTATAGAGTAGAGTATGCATTGTAGGGTATAAGCAAGTAAGGTAGGAGACCCCAGTCACAGTTGTCAAGTTAAGAGAAGAAGGTAGGTTTGACTAGAGTGGTAGAGATGGAGACGAGGAGAAGTGGAAAAATTGGAGAAAGATTTAGTAAGTCAATGGAATTTGACTCAGTCTGTGCTGGAGAGTCATGGTGAGTAGATGGCAATCAAAGCATGGGCTCAAGGAGCTGGTGTTTGGGAAACATACTTCAGGAGCTCATTGTGTAGTGTCCTTACCCTGATACTTTTTAAAGAAATACCCAAACATCCTAACTCCTCTACATATGACTCCACTGATCCAAGACACCACTTGAGCCCCACTACAGCCTTTCCTTAAATTAATTCTCTGGACTCATTTCCCATTTTTACTGCCACCCTTCACTTTCCTAATAACCCTGCACTATGGCTGTATCAAACTCATCGTTCTGAAATACTGCTCTTCTGTTTAAAATTCCTTTCTCAGCACTAACCTCCAATATGTTTTTTACTGGTAAACTGCTGTGCATCATTTAAAGCCCAGAACAATTTGATTACCTTCCCTCTGAAGTCTTTCCCAGCTTTCCTAAAGGAAGTAATTCCTTGTCTGTGCTCTCAAAGAACCAGGTTTACACTTAGTGTGTGAGCCTGAATGTAAACTCCACCAAGGTGGGGATTGTCTGTCTTCTTTTGTAGCACTGTAAACAGTACCTGACCACCTCTAATTTGGTATACATATCCTAAGTTATAAGACTTTGCTTAGTGTTCTCACCCTGTTTTTAGGAAAGCCAAGCTCTCTGAAGACAAGGACTATGTCTTATTCCTTCTAATAATCAGCATCTAGCACAGGTCCTGGCAGCCAGGACTCAGTAGGCCCTCCATACATTTATATTTAATGAATACATTTTAGGGCAGAAAGGTCAAGATTTCTGTTGATCTCTTTGTATAGCCATGTACCTTTCAGAGCTCTGATGTGCCCATGTGACCTCGTGCCCTTGGCTTCCCTGGATTTTGGAAAGGGGGTCTCCAGCACTTAGTACCTCTGGAACTTGGACTTTCTGATTTACCCTCAGTTGAACTGCATGTGCCCGGCTCCCTCTTCCACTCTATCAAGCAGGAACTCTCTGTCAAGGTAGTTGCATGTAATTTTGCCTTGATGTTAGGTGGGAACAGAACATTGAACACAGCCATTCAAGGAGCCAAAGAACGAGTTGGGGCTCAGCATGGTAGCTTACACCTATAACCCCAGCACTTTGGAAGGCTGAGGCGGGAGGATCATTTGAGCCCAGGAGTTCCAGACCAGCCTGGGCAATATCGTGTATTGCCTTGCAAAAAATTTCTTTAAAAAAATTAGTTGAGCATGGTGGTGCATGCCTGTAGTCCCAGCTACCCAAGAGGCTGAAGTGGGAGGATCACTTGAGTCTGGGAGGTCAAGGCTGCTGTGGGCCACGATCATGCCACTGCACTCCAGCCTGGGTGACAGAGAGAGACCCTGTCTCAAAAAAAAAAAAAAAAAAAAAGGATGCGGGGGGATTGGTGTCAATAAACTTTGCTAATAATGGGAATGGAAAGATAGAATCTTCCAACAGCAGACCTGGAAAGCAATCTTGGGATCATTTAGCTCTATGTGTTTGTTTAATGTGGCTAACATCTTTAACAAGAAACTCAAATGTGAAAGTTACTTGCCCAAGGTTGAGGTATTGCTTCTCACAAGAGGGCATTAGCTGCAGGGGTTTGCCCACAGACCCTGGCCTAAACAACGGATGAATAAAAAGTACATTGACACACAGATATTCTTTTTTGCCAGTCCTGCTGAGTGTCCGACTGCCTGCACACCAAGAGAGGTTTGTCACTGTGGCCGGCCTGAGCAGTTTGCACTCCAGGCATGTATTTAGTTTACAATTAACAACAGAAGCTTTGAGTCCACACACTTGTGGATAATTAACATGGTTAAGAGAGTAGTTCTACGCATGATTAAAGCTCAGGTACCGCAGTTTAAAGTAAATACCATTAGGGGGCAATATTCCTGGTAGACCTCCCCCTGGAGAGGGCCATCTGGCTGAAAGGTTAGTTAATGGAGGTAGGGTAAACAGACTTAACTGGGGAAGCCTCTATTGTCCATAGTATTTACCCTATGACCTAATGCTCTAAGGTAAGAACCGGCTGCCTTCAGCCTGTTCAACTATTAGAAGCTATGTAACCTTTCGGCCTTCCAAAAAGGATTGTGACTATTCCCTATAACTTTCCCTAATATTTCCCTTTAATATTTCTGCCACCATCCTGAGTGAATCCCAACACAAGATCATACAGCTCAACATGTTTATTATTCATTTATTTTTGTCACACCTTGTTCTGAAAGGATTTCAGGTGATCTAAAGATACACATTGAGGCTGGGCATGGTGGCTCACACCTGTAATCCCAGCACTTTGGGAGGCTGAGGCGGGAGGATCATGAGGTCAGGAGATCAAGACCATTCTGGCTCACATGGTGAAGCCCCATCTCTACTAAAAATACAAAAAATTAAGCAGGCATAGTGGCATGTGCCTGTAGTCCCAGCTACTCGGGAGGCTGAGGCAGGAGAATTGCTTGAACCTTGGAGGTGGAGGTCGCAGTGAGCCGAGATCGTGCCACTGCACTCCAGCCTGGGTGACAGAGCAAGACTCCATCTAATATATATATATATACACACATTGAACACAGCACAAGTGGGACATAAGAGATTTAAAAGGGTTAGAGATGTAAAATGGATCTAGGAATGGAAACCATAAAGCGGGATTTAGCAATTGGATTCCACAGAATGCTATTAAGGCCAGATGTTAGCAGGTGTTACATAAAAAAGGGGTACCATGAGCAAAAGTATTTGAACGTGGAACATGGTTGAAACAAGTTTAAACAGATTATCTTTATTACCAAATATCTCAAACCTTTAATACGCTGTAAACATTGTGAATCAATAAAAAACTTTCCAAAACTAAGGTTTTTTTCCCAAAACTTATTTGATCCCTTTTTCATGTAACATTTCACGCATTGTGAATCAACAAGAATGTGACATTTCTCAAATTTATTTGATCTGAAACTCCTTTTTAAATGCAACATTTGAGAAACTAGTGCTCTGTTGAACACGTGTTGGGAAATACTGCCATGGAAGTCTATATATTTTCTGAAGATGAGGGCTAAGAAAATCTGGCTTTAAGCTTTCTAGCAGAAAACAAAAATGAAAGCAGTTTACTCTATGCAGCAGATAAAAACAGACCAATTAATCTGCAGAAGTCCATGCAGGAACTTACTGGAAGGACCTCAGAAATGGGAAAAGTATGAGTGAGTGATCTAATCTCCCTTCATATATTTATAGATTTCATTGTCTTCATACTTGTACAACCTTTCAGTATAGATGAAAGTCATAACACCAGAGTATAACAATTATTTTACAGTGAACAAAGGAACTATATTACAGGTATATACATTTTTGCTAATCTGATTTAATTTAGAAATAGATTATAGTTTTTGGAGAAACATTTGCAGCCCAAATTTTGCTAAATAAATGTCTCTTGGCCAGTTTAAATGTCTTAGTAGATAGTTGAACAGGGGAAGGAATAATGTGTGGTAACACAAATGAAGTAGATTTGAAAATGAGCTCAGACACCAAATATACTCTCATCCTACTTGGCTTAGAGGTGAACTAGGCTCCTCAGCCTTGGGAGGCAGAGTCAAGACAAGCAACCAGGAGCTTCTTCCAATACAGAGAGGTTGGCATCTGTTACTAAATTACCTCTGTTCATTTGGGGGAGTGGTGTTAACTGTTATCTGTGTTTTGTAACTCCTAAAATGTAGAGGTACAAAGGAAGGTTAAAAAAAAAATCCATCAATAACTCCAAGATACTAAACTCTAAATGAAGCTGTGTGCTAAGGAGATATAGGATAATAGAAGCAAGATGGCCGAATAGGAACAGCTCCAGTCTCCAGCTCCCAGCGCCAGTGACACAGAATACGGGTGATTTCTGCATTTTCAACTGAGGTACCGGGTTCCTCTCACTACGGAGTGCCGGACAATCAGTGCTGGTCAGCTGCTGCAGCCCGACCAGAGAGAGCTGAAGCAGGGCGAGGCATCACCTCACCTGGGAAGTGCAAGGGGGAAGGGAATCCCTTTACCTAGCCAGGGGAACTGAGACACACAACACCTGGAAAATCGGGTAACTCCCACCCCAATACTGCACTTTACCAATGGTCTTAGCAAATGGCACACCAGGAGATTATATCCCACACCTGGCTGGGAGGGTCCCACGCCAGCGGAGCCTCCCTCATTGCTAGCACAGCAGTCTGCCATCTAACGGCAAGGCAGCAGTGAGGCTGGGGGAGGGGCACCCACCATTGCTGAGGCTTAAGTAGGTAAACAAAGCCGCTGGGAAGCTTGAACTGGGTGGAGCCCACAGCAGCTCAAGGAGGCCTGCCTGCCTCTGTAGACTCCACCTCTGGGGACAGGGCACAGCTAAACAAACAAACAAAAAAAGCAGCAGAAACCTCTGCAGATGCAAACGACCCTGTCTGACAGCTTTGAAGAGAGCAGTGGATCTCCCAACATGGAGGTTGAGATCTGAGAAGGGACAGACTGCCTGCTCAACTGGGTCCCTGACCCCTGAGTAGCCTAACTGGGAGACATCCCCCACTAGGGGCGGACCGACACCCCACACCTCACATGGCAGGGTACACCTTTGAGACGAAGCTTCCAAAGCAAGAATCAGACAGGTACACTCGCTGTTCAGCAATATTCTATCTTCGGCAGCCTCTGCTGCTGACACCCAGGCAAACAGGGTCTGGAGTGGACCTCAAGCAATCTCCAACAGACCTACAGCTGAGGGTCCTGACTGTTAGAAGGAAAACTAACAAACAGGAAGGACACCCACACCAAAACCCCATCAGTACGTCACCATCATCAAAGACCAAAGGCAGATAAAACCACAAAGATGGGGTAAAAGCAGGGCAGAAAAACTGGAAATTCAAAAAAAAAGAGCGCATCTCCCCCTCCAAAGGAACGCAACTCATCGCCAGCAATGGATCAAAGCTGGACGGAGAATGACTTTGATGAGTTGAGAGAAGAAGGCTTCAGTCCATCAAACTTCTCAGAGCTAAAGGAGGAATTACATACCCAGCGCAAAGAAACTAAAAATCTTGAAAAAAGAATGGAAGAATGGATAACTAGAATAATCAATGCAGAGAAGGCCATAAACGAACTGACAGAGATTAAAACCATGACACGAGAAATACGTGACAAATGCGCAAGCTTCAGTAGCTGACTCGATCAACTGGAAGAAAGAATATCAGCGATTGAGGATCAAACGAATGAAATGAGGCGAGAAGAGAAGTCTAAAGAAAAAAGAGGAAAAAGAAATGAACAAAGCTTTCAAGAAGTATGGGATTATGTGAAAAGACCAAATCTACGTCTGATTGGGGTGCCTGAAAGTGACGGGGAAAATGGAACCAAGTTGGAAAACACTTTTCAGGATATCATCCAGGAGAACTTCCCCAACCTAGTAAGGCAGGCCAACATTCAAATTCAGGAAATACAGAGAATGCCACAAAGATACTCCTCGAGAAGAGCAACTCCAAGACACATAATTGTCAGACATATAATTGTCATATTCACCAAAGTTGAAATGAAGGAAAAAATCTTAAGGGCAGCCTGAGAGAAAGGTTGGGTTACCCACAAAGGGAAGCCCATCAGACTAACAGCAGATCTCTCGGCAGAAACTCTACAAGCCAGAAGAGAGTGGGGGCCAATATTCAACATTCTTAAAGAAAAGACTTTTCAACCCAGAATTTCATATCCAGCCAAACTAAGTTTCATAAATGAAGGAGAAATAAAATCCTTTACAGATAAGCAAATGCTTAGAGATTTTGTCACCACCAGGCCTGCCTTACAAGAGACCCTGAAGGAAGCACTAAACATGGAAAGGAACAACCGGTACCAGCCATTGCAAAAACATGCCAAAATGTAAAGACCATCGATGCTAGGAAGAAACTGTGTCAACTAATGAGCAAAATAACCAGTTAATATCATAATGACAGAATCAAGTTCACACATAACAATATTAATCTTAAATGTAAATGGACTAAATGGTCCAATTAAAAGACACAGACTGGCAAACTGGATAAAGAGTCAAGACCATCAGTTTGCTGTATTCAGGAGACCCATCTCATATGCAGAGACACACATAGGCTCAAAATAAAGGGATGGAGGAAGATCTACCAAGCAAATGGAAAACAAAAAAAAGCAGGCGTTGCAATCCTAGTCTCTGATAAAACAGACTTTAAACCATCAAAGATCAAAAGAGACAAAGAAGGCCATTACATAATGGTAAAGGGATCAATTCATCAGGAAGAGCTAACTATCCTAAATATATATGCACCCAATACAGGAGCACCCAGATTCATAAAGCAAGTCCTTAGAGACTTACAAAGAGACTTAGACTCCCATACAATAATAACGGGAGACTTCAACACCCCACTGTCAAAATTAGACAGATCAACGAGACAGAAAGTTAACAAGGATATCCAGGAATTGAACTCATCTCTGCACCAAGCAGACCTAACAGACATCTACAGAACTCTCCACCCCAAATCAACAGAATATACATTCTTCTCAGCACCACATCACACTTATTCCAAAATTGACCACATAATTGGAAGTAAAGCACTCGTTAGCAAATGTACAAGAACGGAAATTATAACAAACTGTCTCTCAGACCACAGTGCAATCAAACTAGAACTCAGGACTAAGAAACTCAATCAAAACCACTCGACTACATGGAAACTGAACAACCTGCTCCTGAATGACTACTGGGTACATAACGAAATGAAGGCAGAAATAAAGATGTTCTTTGAAACCAATGAGAACAAAGATACAACATACTAGAATTTCTGGGACACATTTAAAGCAGTGTGTAGAGGGAAATTTATAGCACTAAATGACCACAAGAGAGAGCAGGAAGGATCTAAAATTGACACTCTAGCATCACGATTAAAAGAACTAGAGAAGCAAGAGCAAACACATTCAAAAGCTAGCAGAAGGCAAGAAATAAGTAAGATCAGAGCAGAACTGAAGGAGATAGAGACACAAAAAGCCCTCCAAAAAATCAATGAATCCAGGAGTTGGTTTTTTGAAAAGATCAACAAAATTGATAGACCGCTAGCAAGACTAATAAAGAAGAAAAGAGAGAAGAATCAAATAGACGCAATAAAAATGATACAGGGGATATCATCACTGACCCCACAGAAATACAAACTACCATCAGAGAATACTATAAACACCTCTATGCTAATAAACTAGAAAATCTAGAAGAAATGGATAATTTTCTGGACACTTACACTCTCCCAAGACTAAACCAGGAAGAAGTTGAATCCCTGAATAGACCAATAGCAGGCTCTGAAATTGAGGCAATAATTAATAGCCTACCAACAAAAAAAAGTCCAGGACCAGATGGATTCACTGCTGAATTCTACCAGAGGTACAAGGAGGAGCTGGTACCATTCCTTCTGAAACTATTCCAATCAATAGAAAAAGAGGGAATTCTCCCTAACTCATTTTATGAGGCCAACATCATCCTGATACCAAAGCCTGGCAGAGACACAACAAAAAAAGAGAATTTTAGACCAATATCCCTGATGAACATTGATGCAAAAATCCTCAATAAAATACTGGCAAACCGAATACAGCAGCACATCAAAAAGTTTATCCACCATGATTAAGTGGGCTTCATCCCTGGGATGCAAGGCTGGTTCAACATACGCAAATCAGTAAACGTAATCCAGCATATAAACAGAACCAAAGATAAAAACCACATGATTATCTCAATAGATGCAGAAAAGGCCTTTGACAAAATTCAACAGTCCTTCATGCTAAAAACTCTCAATAAATTCGGTATTGATGGAATGTATCTCAAAATAATAAGAGCTATTTATGACAAACCCACAGCCAATATCATACTGAATGGGCAAAAACTGGAAGAATTCCCTTTGAAAACTGGCACAAGACAGGGATGCCCTCTCTCACCACTCCTATTCAACATAGTGTTGGAAGTTCTGGCTAGGGCAATCAGGCAAGAGAAAGAAATCAAGGGTATTCAGTTAGGAAAAGAAGAAGTCAAATTGTCCCTGTTTGCAGATGACATGATTGTATATTTAGAAAACTCCATCATCTCAGCCCAAAATCTCCTTAAGCTGATAAGCAACTTTAGCAAAGTCTCAGGATACAAAATTAATGTGCAGAAATCACAAGCATTCTTACACACCAGTAACAGACAGAGAGCCAAATCATGAATGAACTTCCATTCACAATTGCTTCACACAGAATAAATACCTAGGAATCCAACTTACAAGGGATGTAAAGGACCTCTTCAAGGAGAACTACAAACCACTGCTCAGTGAAATCAAAGAGGACACAAACAAATGGAAGAACATACCATGCTCATGGATAGGAAGAATCAATATCGTGAAAATGACCATACTGCCCAAGGTAATTGATAGATTCAATGCCATCCCCATCAAGCTACCAATGACTTTCTTCACAGAATTGGAAAAAACTGCTTTAAAGTTCTTATGGAACCAAAGAAGAACCCACATTGTGAAGATAATCCTAAGTCAAAAGAACAAAGCTGGAGGCATCACGCTACCTGACTTCAAACTATACTACAAGGCTACAGTAACCAAAACAGCATGGTACTGGTACCAAAACAGAGATATAGACCAACGGAACAGAACAGAGTCCTCAGAAATAATACCACACATCTACACCCATCTGATCTTTGACAAACCGGAGAAAAACAAGAAATGGGGAAAGGATTCCCTATTTAATAAATGGTGCTGGCAAAAATTGGCTAGCCATAAGTAGAAAGCTGAAACTGGATCCTTTCCTTACTCCTTATACGAAAATTAATTCAAGATGGATTAGAGACTTAAATGTTAGACCTAATACGGCAAAAACCCTAGAAGAAAACCTAGATAATACCATTCAGGACATAGGCATGGGCAAGGACTTCATGTCTAAAACACCAAACGCAACGGCAACAAAAGCCAAAATTGACAAATGGGATCTAATTAAACTAAAGAGCTTCTGCACAGCAAAAGAAACTGCCATCAGAGTGAACAGGCAACCTACAGAATGGGAGAAAATTTTTGCAATCTACTCATCTGACAAAGGGCTAATATCCAGAACCTACAAAGAACTCAAACAAATTTACAAGAAAAAAGCAAACAACCCCATCAAAAAGTGGGCAAGGGATATGCACAGACATTTCTCAAAAGAATACATGCATACAGCCAACAGACACATGAAAAAATGCTCGTCGTCACTGGCCATCAGAGAAATGCAAATCAAAACCACAATGAGATACCATCTCACACCAGTTAGAATGGCAATCATCAAAAAGTCAGGAAACAACAGGTGCTGGAGAGGTTGTGGAGAAATAGGAACACTTTTATACTGTTGGTGGGATTGTAAACTAGTTCAACCATTATGGAAAACAGTATGGCGATTCCTCAAGAATCTAGAACTGAAGTACCATATGACCCAGCCATCCCATTACTGGGTATATACCCAAAGGATTATAAATCATGCTGCTATGAAGACACATGCACACGTATGTTTATTGTGGCACTATTCACAATAGCAAAGACTTGGAATCAACCCAAATGGCCGTCAGTGACAGACTGGATAAAGAAAATGTGGCACATATACACCATGGAATACTATGCAGCCATAAAAAAGGATGAGTTTGTGTCCTTTGCAGGGACATGGATGAAGCTGGAAACCATCATTCTCAGCAAACTATTGCAAGAACAGAAAACCAAACACTGCATGTTCTCACTCATAGGTGGGAACTGAACAATGAGATCACTTGGACTCGCGAAGGGGAACATCACACACCAGGGCCTATTATGGGAAGGGGAGATGGGGGAGGGATTGCATTGGGAGTTACACCTGATGTAAAGGATGAGTTGATGGGTGCTGACGAGTTGATGGGTGCAGCACACCAACATGGCACAAGTATACATATGTAACAAACCTGCATGTTATGCACATGTACCCTAGAACTTAAAGAATAATAATAATAAAAAAATTAAAAAAAAATAAAGAAGACATTTCCTCCCCCCACCCCCCCAAAAAAAGAAAAGAAAATGCCATGACACTGAGAATGTGCAGTAAGTGTCCTTGAATAAGTTTACGGAAGTGGAAGAAGCCAGGTTATTTGATAAATGGCCTCTCATCATCAAATAACTATCAGATTATTACTATTTCAGAAGTCTCCTTTACAGTTAACAGAAGACATTTTATATGTTACCATATGATGTCAGTTCTTTTGGTCAATCTACCTCCCTTCAAAATGGAAGGTAAAATATAAATCAGTAAAACATCCATCTGCTTTACCTTTAAGGAGCTTACATTCATATCTACCATCTGTTTTGTCTCCTTTTCTGATGCTACAGAGCCCTCACCTGCAGGAATTTGTTTTTTAGGTCTAAAACAGTGGTTCTCAACTTGTAGCAATTTTGCCTCCTAGAGGAGAGCTGGCAATGCTAGAGATGGTTTTAGTTGTCGCAGCTGGGGTGGGGGTGTGCCAGTTACATCCCTGCTACAGACCAGAGATGATGCTGAACATCTTACAATACATAGGACAGCTCCCGCATAACAAAGAATTAACTGGCCCCAAATGGCAATAGTGTTGATATTAACTGAGTCCAACCTAAAATTTTCCCATCATAAGTTTTACCCTGCATATGAAATGAAAAACTGATTATTAACTCAATAACCTTACACTTTATCCTCTAAACAGCACAATAGCACAATGTCTAGTGTAGACATTAATTACAAATTTAATAAACTTTATTTTGGGGGCTGATTCCAGAGATACTTCCTCTTTTCTGGACCAAATAACCCCAATTCTTTGGATTGTTTGTTTACTTATCACTGATTCACTCAAACATTCATTCAATGGCAACTTTGTGCAGGTATAGTGGGAAGGAGTTCAACTGTTTAAAGGTAAAGCTCAGTGTTCTCAAGGAGCTCAAGGCTCCTGGGGAAAGAGTCACAATGTCAGACGATTACATACATTGGGCTAAGAATCTGTGTTGCATTTAGGATGCTGTGGGAGTGTGAATGCAGATGTGATGAACTCATCCTAAAGTTCTGAGGAAGGCTTTAAAGGAGAAGTAACATTCAAACTGCGATTAGAGGGATGAGAGTTTGCAGCATGGTTGGGGACTTGAGGGAAAGACAGTAAAAGCACTATTCATTGAGAAGAAGTTGTTAAGCACTCATTATATGCCAGTGGTTAGGCACCACATGTTACTGTGAAAAAACAAAACAAACCCCAACACGTAGCTTCTATCATGGGGCCTATTTAAAAAAGAAATGAATAAAATCTCCTCTTTAATGCTTGAATCATACTTTATAGACCTCAGAACTCTTCTGCTTACCTTTTCTCATTTTAGTCCCACAAACACCCTGAGTGCGAGGAGAAATACATATTGTCTCAATTTTATAAATAAGGACCACGAGGCAAGATAAACGAAGTGACTCCCTTCTCTCCCCAACCGTCACCACAGATCTAGTAAGTGGTAGTTGCCTGATTCCAAGTCCTGTGCTTTTCTACTGTTTTTCAGTTTCAAATGCAATTTCCTGTGGCAGAGAGGCAAGCACACTCCTTTCTACCCCCTCCTTGCCCTTGCTGTCTTCATCTCTTTCTAAGCTGTTTTCTGCCAGCCTCAATGCTGAAGTCGTTTTCCAGTCTTCCCAGTTCTGATTGCAGAGGGACTATCCAGGGAAGGAAGGAGTGAGGGTTGCTGTGCAGCCACTGACCATCTGCAAAATCATTTCTACCTTCATTTCCCAAATTTTTTGAGGAAAAAGGAAAACTGAGATGTGGGACAGAAAATCCCTTTTGTTTGTCTTGGTGTTTGATAATGTATGCAACCTCTCTGGGTGGTTTAAGCGGTTTAGGTACTTTCTATAAAAGGGATCTTTTAATGACAAAACTAATGTGATTATCTGAGTGAGTGTGAGAGGCGTATTCAAGGCTTAAAGAAAATCTGTTAGAATAGCTGAATGTATCTGCTTAATCCTTTCTCTAATGTGGCTGAACAATGCTCTGGGAAGCCATTGGTCCGTTCTTTCTTCTAGTAAATGCTTGCCTCCAGAGGTAGGGACTGTTTGCAGCTTTTGATACCCGTATGCTTCACCTTCTCAGCTGCACAAAAGCACACGAAAAGCTGAAGGAGTTCGAAGCACAGACAGAAAGCAATGTCCACTCTGAATGCTGAGGGCTAAACGTATAGCACATGGCATGCTAGCTCCAGGGAATCCTGAGAAGCAAGGACTGTGGTCACCATTGGTATGGCATCTCAGAGAAGGGTCCCCTTCCCAGCACTTGCTTTCATTAGGTGCTGGGTGTCAGATCACTTATTGATGTTTAAAATAAAATCTTACACCTGAGTTTTAAGAGTGACCAGCCTGATCAACATGGTGAAACCCTGTCTGTACTGAAAAATACAAAATTAGCTGGGCACGGTGGTACATGCCTATAATCCCAGCTACTTGGGAGGCTGAGGCAGGAGAATTGCTTGAACCCGGGAGGTGGAGGTTGCAGTGAGCTGAGATCGCGCCATTGCACTTCAGCCTAGGCAACAAGAGCAAAATTCCATCTCAAAAAAAAAAAAAAAAAAAAGAGTGGCTTAGCTATTTTTCTTTGGGGGGAGGTGGGCAAGAGAAACAGGGGGAATCAAAGTGATAGAGGTTTGAGTTCTGCAACCTCCTCTGTAACTTCAGGCCAAAATTAAATTCTTCTGGTCCTCTGCTCTCTCATTTGTGAACTACTGATAATAATGCTTACCATATTAATTCATGTGAGAATCGAAATGAAAATGGGAACATGAACATAAAAGTGTCCCACCAATCTGGAATATTATCATATAACATGTTGCACACTTGTAATTTTTTATTTTAAAGTTTTAAATCTTGTTCTTTGAAGAATACTCCTCTAGATGTATAATTTAATTTAGCTCCATAAAGCATTTATTGACTACTTACGTGCTGGGTGTTATGCAGAGTTCTGGAGATACAGATAGGAGTAAGTAAGTCTCTGACTTTTAAGAAGTTCGCAATGTTGTAGGGAGGCAGACATGTAAGGTGCAGCTAAAAAATTTGTATTAGAAATGATTAATTCTAACTTGGGAAAATTAATAATAGCTAAACCTCATATAGTGCATATTACTTGCTTGGAGGTGAGCCAAATCCTTTGCTTGAGTGACCTCATTCAATCCCAACAGCCCCAGGAGGTAGGAACTACTATCATCCCATTCACAGATGAGGAAACTGAGGCTCAGTCAGATCAAGTCAGTCACATTCCCATAGTATCACAGCTGGCACGTGGTGGGCCGAATTAGAGTCCTGGGTCTGCTTGACTTCCCATTCCGAACTCTTCCCCATTGTTTGGTGCTCTGTCCCAAGTTAAAAGAGACTTCCTGGAAGATGTGGCCATAGGTGGGTTTCAACACAGAACTGGAAGTTTGCTAGGTACACAGAGGAGTAAGGGCATTCTGAGCAGAGGGAACGGCACAGGTGAAAGCACCTTGGCCAGGAAAGCATTTGTGCAGACAGGAACTGGAAGCAGTTAGTAGTGGAGTGGGAACAGGTTAGAGGAATAAGCAGGGGCACAACTGTGATCTCCCTTATGGGCCCTTTGGTGAAAAAATAAAAATAATTTATATTTTAATTAATTATTTTGCTTATATATCCCGTCTGTCAAAAAGATTTTGCAGCAAAGTGGGATCTGTTGTTACCTTTATGGTACAGGGTTACAAAACATACTTCAGATTTTAGAATCAGAAAACTTTAAGGATGGAATGCACTTACAAGATCAAATTCATTCTATGCAAGAGGAAATCAAAACTGAATGCGTGTAAATGTCTCAATCAAGGTTACAAGGGAGTTTAACCAGCCAAACCAGAATATTTGCATTTTTTTAGATTAATTATGGTGTTAAAGTAAATATTAAGTGAGAAGTACAGAATTATCTTCAGATGCATTTATAGAAATTGGTGAGTTGAAAAGCGGGAGAGATGCAGTTGATAATTCCAGAAAGTGAGAAGGAAGTTCTGCTGAAGCTGTAGGTTTCCCATTGAGAACGCTTGTGACAACTCTTTGGAGAATGCTGCTGGGTGTCCAAGTGGGTGCCTTGGCTGGGTAAAAGCTGGGAATCAGGTCTGCCTGGAAGGTAGAATTTATTGTTATCTTTCTATGTTTATTTATTAATTTTCATTGGCTACTTAAATGGGGGCCTGGTACAGATGTGGCCTGGTTCTTGTTCTCACAAGCTCATGATCTGAAAGATATAACAGACAAGAAAACAGGTAATTGCAACAAACTGGGATTAGTCACATAATATGGAATAGGATGCTTTGGGAGCCCACAGGAGTGAGCAACCAAATGGGTTAGGAAAAGCTTCCTGGGGAGAGTAATGTCTAAAGAAAGACTTGAAAGGTGAGTGAAAGTGGGGTAAAAGGGAGAACAAATAGCGCTCTAGGCAAAGGAAACAGTTTGTGCAAATGCCCCAAGAAGACCACAGCATTTGGGAAAATTAGCTTGAATGCACTTTCCCATTTGATAGTCCTGGCATGGAGTGTGTAAGTTGGGAGTGACACGAGAGTTTTTTCTCTACCTTTTCCTTCTCCAGTACGCAAATATATATATATATATATATATATGCAGTTTATTAGAGAATGTCACAACTCTGATAAAAAAGATTGAAATGCATTTGGGAATGACACAGAGAGCAGGTGCTGACATGCTGGGACACACTAAATGATTGCAGAAAACAAAAACTCCAATATTCCTCTTTCCCATGTCACTACAGCCATCCCACTGACCTGAGAACCAGTCTCCCCAAAGTGACTACTTCTCACCCTAAGAGGGAAAACAAAAAGGCATGAAATCAATGCTCTGAATGTAAACTAGAGAGAGTACAGCAGGAGGGGAGAGCAATAAAGTGAGCAGGCCTGAGTGATGGTGGTAGCCAGCTGGATTCTCAGGTCACAGAGTAATTTACTGACTGGTCCTAGGCCACTGGCTAATTATCCAGACAGCCCTGATCCTGGTGCGAAGCCTCCTGCTGCTCATGTTATTAATACCAGCAGCAACCAGCGGGCGTTGGTGAGAGCAGAGGGGCAGACCGAGTTGCCAGACTGCTGAGCGAATGCAGGGGCACCTGCCTGGTGCCTCTGAATTGGACCTCACCAGGAAAACTGACCCAGCGACAGCATTCAGCTCTTGGCTCAGCCACTGCATGGGCCCCCCGGGAGACGCTCCCCAAGGATGGCTGAGAGCTTGGGCAGAGGAAGAAGTCACCCAACTCCTGGAGTTTGACCAGCTTGTGTCAAAGAACCTCTGCCCGTTTCCTCCTTGGAGTTGACTGGAAAGTAATTTTGAAGCCTCCCCAGAATAACTTAATACCCATGGAGTAATGTCAAACACTACTCTTTGACACGGCGTGGGAATTAGGCTTCACTGCACTCAGATGGGGCCAGGGAAGGTTATGGTGTTTGTTTTAGGGTTTAATAATTTGGGAGATTGACCTTAGGTTACCCTGAAGGGATTTCAGGGGCCAGTTGGGATGGAGGTGGAGTTGTCTTGTCTCACATACCCCACTTTAAATTATGATAACATATGTAAAGTGACTAGCGCATGGTAGACATTTTCAATCAATGTAAGTGCACTGCTCTCTTTCCCCTGTAACTTTATCCAGTAAACGCCCTCCATCTGACTGATCTTTCCTCTTTTCCCTCTAGGACAGTGGTTCTCAACCAGCAGCAATTTCGCTTCGTAGGTGACATTGCAATGCTGGGAGACTATTTTGGTTGTCACGACTGGGGGCAGTGGGACATTCCTGGCATTTGGTGGAAGAAGCCAGGGATGCTGCTAAAAATCCTGCAATGCACAGAACAACTCTCCACAACAAAGAATTATCAAGTCCAAATATCAGTAGTGCTGACGTTGAGAAATCCTACTCTAGGAGATTCTGTACACTGTAGCCTGAGTAATCCCTGTAAATACAAATCTTGTCATTTTCTTGCTTAAAAAAACCCAAATGGTCTAGTTATCATAAGTAATGCACTCCAAATTATTTACTCAATACAGAGCACCTGTCCTGTGGCAGGCACTGTGTTATGGTGTGAGATTGCACAAGTACATCGATATAGACCCCAACCTTGAAGAGAAGGTTACAAAACACTGGCTTCTCGTCATCTCCAGGGTAAAGTCCAATCAACCGAGGGTAGAGATGGGATGTAGAAGAATGAAAAATAAGAACTTTGTTTTAGGATATGAGGAGCTAGTTTGGTGGTGGGCCATCCAGGTAGATTGGGCAGAAAGGACAAGAGCCAGTACATTAGATGTGGAAGAACTTTCTACACCAAAAAGAGGGGGAATCTGTGTGTTTCTAATTTCAGTAAATAGAACTCCCAGCTTTGCAGGTTCCAAGCCAGGATCCCATGCTTTCTTCTTGACCCTTTTCTCTTTCTTAGGCTCTCTATTCTGAATACCATGAAGGAATTATGCCCCAATGGTGTAAAGTATCCATTGTGTAAAAGTATCCAATGGTGTGAATTATCCATTGTGTAAAATATACCCAATGGTGTAAAGTATCCATTATTTTACACCATTGTGTGTGTAATGGATTAACATCTCACCATTGCATTTAGAAATGGTATTAACTATATACCATTGTTAGGATAATTTTTAAAAAAGTTATTCATGATATTTTTTGTAGAATTTAATTTTCTCAAGAGACTCTTACTGAGACAGACTGCCAAACATTGTGTCTCTATGGCTCGTGTTTTAATTGAACTCTTAACGTTATTATCTTTAAAATATCTCTTTTCTTTTCTTTTTAAAAATAACAATCCCTCATGATTACCATTTGTTTTGAGACAAGGCCTGTCTCTGTAGCCCAGGCTGGAGTGCAGTGGTGCCATTACAGCTCACTGTAAAGCTTCATTAAAAAAGTTTGAAACACCTGCAAACTTCCAAAAAAGTTACATACACAGATTTTTAAAACTTAAACACTTGAGAGTAAGCTGCTGACACAATGTCCTGTTGCCTCCAAATACTTTAGTGCACAATTCTGACAATTCTCCATAACAACAATATATCATCAAAATCAGGAAATTAATATTGGCATATTATTAACATCCAATCCTCAGATCCTATTAGTTACCCTAATTGCTCCAATAATATGCTTTATAGCCAGGAGTTATAGTTCAGAATCAAGCCTCGAATTTAGTTATTATCACTCCTTCAATGTGAACCAGTTTCTCAGACTTTCCTAAATTTTCATGACCTTGAAACTCTTGATAATTACTGGCCAGTTATTTTGTAGAATGTCTTTCTGTTTGGGTCTGCATAAAATTTCCTCATGGTTAGATTCAGGTTATGCATCTCTAGCAGGAATGATGCTGTGTTTTCACAGCATCTTACTAGATAATGCATGATTTCAATTTGTCCTGCTACCAATGATGTTTACTTTAATCATTTGATTATCTCTGCCGGATTATACAGTTAAATTTACTCATTTTTAACTTTGTAATAAATAAGTATTTTATAGGTAGGGAATTTGAAAATTTGTAAATAATGTGTTTCCCTTTGAACTTCTCATTTATTCATTTATTTATTTTATTCAATGGGTTATACTTTGTTACTATTTTTATTTTGCTGCTCAAATTTTCTTTGATTTGGTCAGTAGGGACCCCTTTAAGCTGAATTCTCTGTCCTTTTGACCTGATGGTTCCATCATTCTCTGAGCCCTCCTGTGTTTTTTAGCACAAGATATTCTAGGCTTATCTTGTAATTTCTGTACCCCAGCCCTGAAATCAGCCATTTATCCAAGGAGCCCTGGTTTCTTTCCCTAGAGAGTGGTATTTTAGAAACCACACATTGGTACGAATTGTACTCATAGCTAGTGAAGTGTTGCTGATCTCAGACCCTCTCAGGGGACAGAGTTAGGAACGATCTCTATCTTTCCATAGTGATCTATCTATCTATCTATCTATCTATCTATCTATCTATCTATCTACCTATGTATTTCTACATCTATCACTATATATTGAAAACCATGATGCTTCCAATTTCAGTCCAGTATCACAGGGTTCCTGCTAGTTTTATTCCTTTCCATAATTGTAATTCTCTTTTCTAACAATGAGAAACCAGCTCTCAATATCCTTAATATATTTACTTATTTGATCAATCTCCCCATATGTAACCAATCTTCCATCAATGACACCATCCTTTCTTAGCATGTATTACTTCTCACTCTACTTGGGTGGAAGCCTCCTGTATTAATCTGTTTGGGCTGCTATAACAAAATGCATAGACTGGGTAGCTAATAAACAACAAAAATTTATTTCTCACAGTACTAGTGACTGAAAAATCCAGTGACTGGTCAGGACCCAGCCTTCTTATTAATAAATGGTGCCTTTTAGCTGTATCCTCACATGGTATAAGAAAAGCGCTAATGACCGGGCGTGGTGGCTCACGACTGTAATCCCAGCACTTTGGTAGGCTGAGGCGGGTGGATCACGAGGTCAGGAGATCGAGACCATCCTGGCTAACACGATGAAACCCTGTATCTACTAAAAATACAAAAAATTATCTGGGCGTGGTGGCGGGTGCCTGTAGTCCCAGCTACTTGGGAGGCTGAGGCAGGAGAATAGCGTGAACCTGGGAGGTGGAGCTTGCGGTGAGCCGAGATAGCGCCACTGCACTCCAGCCTGGGCTACAGAGCAAGACTCCGTCTCAAAAAAAAATAAAAAAAATAAAAATAAAAATAAAAAAAAGAAAGAAAGAAAAGAGCTAGCTCTCTGGGGCCTCTTTTATAAGGGCTCTAATCTCAATTATGAATGCTCTGCGCTTATGTCCTGATTACCTCCCAAAGACCCCACCTTTCAATATCATCACCTTAGGGGTTAGAATTTCAACATATGAATTTTGAGGGAGACACAAATATTCAGACCATAGCTCTCCTTCCCCTAATGGACCCTCTTCTCACCCTGCTAGGGTTCATATGGGGTTGACCTCCACCCAACACCACATGGATACCCTTCTCACTCTGATCAGGCTCCAGTACCTCATGCCAGCTTTCGTGGATGGCCTCCTCTTCCTAGTCCTCAAACCTCTGCACCAAGCAGCCCTCCTATGCAGCCAGACCCCTTCTCACCCTACTTGAGCTCTGATACTCAGCACGGTGCTCACCCTCATGTAGAAGCCCTTCTCATCCTGTTTAGACACCATCCATCTGAAACTCTTTGTTTCCAAATAAAAAAAATTTTTTTTATTTCTTATTTTTTTGAGACAGAGTCTCACTGTGTCGCCCAGGCTGGAGTGCAGTGGTGACATTGTTATCTATGGCAGGCATCTGATTTACCGGCAGCGAATCCATATGGATCTGCAGCAGCCTCAAGTCTTGCCTCCTCAGAATAAAGAATTCGATTGAGGGGCATAAGGCAGAAGAAGAGACTAAGGCAAGTTTCAGAGCAGGACTGAAAGTTTATTAAAAAGCTTTAGAGCAGGTATGAAAAAAAAAAGTGAAGTACAGTTAAAAGAGGGCAAAGCCGGCATCTTAAAGGACAAGTGCAGGGTTTGACCTTTTGACTTGGAGTTTTATATGTTGGCATGCTTCCAGGGTCTTGCATCCCTTCTGCTCTGATTCTTTCCTTGAGGTGGGCAGTCTGCATGTGCAGGGGCCTGCCAGCGTTTGGGAGGGACCACATGCACAGTGTGTTTACTGGAGTTACGCATGCTCACTTCAGACATTCTTCCCTGACCAGCCCAATGTTCCTAGAAGGTCATATACCAGTTAAAGTCGGCCATTTTGCCTCTTAGTGCGCATGTGTGAGCCCACTTACCCAACTCCTGAAATCTTATCAGCAAGCTACACCAGTTCCAGGTTTTTCCTATCTATAGGGAGCCTACCTTTCCCTGGTGCTGGCTGTGCCCAGTTATTGTTTTAAAGAGACAGTTAACAACCTCCTGACCATCACCTGATGTTCCTCTAATTTTCCTGGAGTGGGGGGACTCTCTCCCGCCCTGTTTATGTCTAACTAGCTACCTGTTGTAACCTTATCAAAGCTCACTGCAGCCTGGACCTCCTGGGCTCAAGCAATCCTCCCACCATAGCCTTCCAAAGTGCTGGATTACAGGTGTGAGCCACCATGGCTAGACCATATGACACTGTACACAAGGCCTCTCCTCTGTAGGGATGACCTCCTCACCCTCTTCTGACTCGGATACCTCACACCAGGCTGCTACCACATGTGGATGTCCTCCTCATCCCCTGTGGGCTCAGATTTCGGGTGATGGAGCGCCCTGCTGTACAGACACCCTCTTTACCCTGCCTGGGTTCCAGCATCCCACTCTGTGTCACTCTGGGTCCCCTCTCTGACTGCAGACCTGGCTTGGTGCCACCTAATGTCTTGGCACTGAATTGTAAGGGAAGGGAAGGGAAGGGAAGGGAAGGAGAAATGAAGAGAGTTATACTAACTTTTAATATTTTTAAAGCAAGTTCTCTTACTATTTTTACTTATAAAATTTTTTTGGCTGTTTTTACTTTTTTGATTGCTTTAAAATCATTTTTGGAGACAAAAATCCATTGAAATTCTAGTTGCAATTGCATTGGAAAGGACTGAAATTGTTATGTTGTGAATGAAATCTTATACTGAAACTTGGTAAGCTTCTCTGCTTAGTTTTTGTTTTATATTTTTCTATGAGATTTTATGGTTTTCCATTATACAGATTTTATACTTTTCTTGTTAAATTTATTCTTAGATGTTTTATGAATACAAGTGGAAATTTTCTCCTATTTTCCTTTCTAATGGATTATTGTCACAAGGAGACAAGCTACTGATTTTTGTATGTATGCCTCCTTCTTTACTGAAAATCTGATCATCTTGACCTTTGAATACTGATATGTGGCAGGACTCAGTCCTTATACTTCTCTTTGCAGTCTATACTTACTCTCTATATTATCCATCATTCTCCTGGCCTTAATATCATATATATACATACATATAAAAATATATATGTATGTGTGTATATATATGTATATGTATACTGTGTGTGTGTGTATATACATACACATGTATATACATATATACACACACATACAGTATATATAATGTAAAAATATATATGTATGTATATATATACTGATTCTTATGTCTAGACTGTATTCCAGACACGTATTTCAAACTGTCTACCCGATCTCTCCATTTGAATGGCTAATAGACATCTCACACTCAGGGTCCCCAAACTGGACTCCTGAATCTGTTTCTCCAAACCTGCTCCCCATGCTGTCTTCCCATGTCAATAAATGACAGTTTTGTTCTTCCAGATTCCTAGTCTTAGACTTCCAGAAGTCTTAGAATAATTCTTGAATTCTTTCTTTTGCATTCTGCATCCAATCTGACAGAATCCTGGCAGCTCCACCTTAAAATACATCTCACTGCCTTCTCTGCTATCGCCTTTCCCTATATATATTTTTCCTTCAATGCCTTATCATTAATAATCAATATATTTTACTTATTTATTTTGTTTACTCTTTGTTTCCCATCAGCAGTACAGTGAAAGCTCTATAGGGTCAGGGATGTATTTCTGTTTTGTTCATGTCTGTATCCTCAGCTCCTAAAACAATTTCTGGAACACAGTATGTACTTATTAAATATGTATTGAATATGTTTGGTATGTTGTATTCTACTGTCTTGACAAATGCTAATAATATGTTTTAAAGAGTCCTTTGGATTTTCTAAGTGTCACTTATACATAATGATAGCATTGTCTCTCCTTCTTAAACATTATACAGATTTTATATTTCTCTTATCTCCTTGTATTAGCCTAAAGCCTTCCAAAAACAATGCTCGGTGATAGTGGTGATAGCAGTCAACATTTTTGGTTCTTGATTACAATGAAAATGTCTTCAGTATTTATCTGCTTAATGGGATATATGGTTTTGTTTTTGGTTACTTTATCAAATTTAAGCAGTTAATTTTTTGAGTTAAAAAGATGCCAATGCTTGCTGAATTAACAAATACCTTTCCAGCATTCTGAGAATACCTGTGTGTAGATGGTGGGGATGGATGGTTGTTTTCTTCTTTGCCTACTATCACACAGACCTTATGGTTGCTTTCCTTCCTTCTTGCCTATATCATCCTAGGTATGCCACATATTTATTTTTCGCTTTAATTTCCCTCAAAGCATCATCAAGAAAAGTTATGTCTGTCATACTTTCAATAAAGGTTTGTGTAACAAAAGGGGTTATAGCATGTGCATGTAACAACTGACAGCTATCACTGATGTAAATATCAACAGACTATTTCTTGCACTATGGATTTCTGGCTAGAAATATTTTCCAACTCACTGTCATGCTTTCTGGCATCATTGCTCTTCTACTCTCCCCCTAACCTCCTAGTTTTTAGCCTCCTTCTTGTACATTCCTGCTACTTATACACAGTTACTCAATTCTCTCTGTATTTTTACTTTCTCTTTTCTGCCATGACTTGCATTAAATGTATAATTGTTGTAGTTTATTCAGCATCTAGAAATTTCTTAAAGTACATAGTCTATCATGCTGTAAGCAATTTATGTCTCTGTTTTTGTCTCTTAAGTTCTTACAATATTTCTTTATTGAGTTATACATTACAGTCAGTAAAATGCACAATCTGAAGGGAATAGGTCAGTACTTTTTAAAATATAGATATAAACTTATGTGACCATCATCCAGATTAGAACATTTTCATGACTCCAGAAAGTTTCCTTATGTCTCTTTCTGGGTGATGCCGCCCCCTTCCAGAGGTAACCACTATATTGATTTCCATTACCATAGATCTGTTTTGCTTGTTATTGAACTTCACATAAATGGAATTATACAGAATGCACTTTTGTTTCTAGTTTATTTTGCTCAACATAACAGTTTTGAGATCCCTCGTTGTTTTCACATGTTAGTAGTTTATATTATTGAGTAGGTATAATTCAGTACTAAATTCTATAATTCAGTACAAAATACTAGCACATTGTATCCAACAGCAGATCAAAAAGATAATACACTATGGTCAAGTGGGTTTTATTCCAGGGATGCAAGGTTGGTTCAACATACATAAATCAATAAATGTGATTCACCACATAAACAGAATTAAAAACAAAAACCATATGATCATATTGATAGACGCAGAAAAAGCATTATAAAAATCCAGCATCCTTTCATGATAAAAACGGTTACCAAACTAGCATAGAAGAAATATACATCAAAATAATAAAGGCCACATATGACAAACCCACGTTCCTACTGAACAGAGAAAAGTTGAGAGCATTACCCCTAAGAACTGGAACAAGACAAAGATGCTTATTTTCACCACTTGTATTCAACCTAGTACTAGAAATCCCAGCTAGAGCAATTAGGCAAGAGAAAGAAATGAAAAGCATCCGAATTGGAAAAGAGGAAGTCAAATTATCTCTGTTACCTGATGATGTAATCTTACACCTATAAAATCTTACAGACCCCTCCAAAAGATTCCTAGATTTTATAAGTAACTTCACTGAAGTTTCAGGATACAAAAATCAAACTACAAAAATTAGTAGCATTTCTATACATCAACGATGATAAAGCTGAGAACCAAATCAAGAATGTAATCTCATTTACAGTAGCTATGAAAAATATGTAGGAATACATTTAACCAAGTAGTTGAAAGATCTGTACAAGGAGAACTACAAAACACTGATGAAAGAAATCATATATGACAAAAACAAATGGAAAAACATCCCATGCTCATGGACGATCTCCTCCAAACTATTTTTTTCTGATTTCTCTTCTTCCTTTTTGACAGAATACAAAGGGGAGAAACCTTCCTATTTTGAGTATCTCCATTCTTCCCCTGTCGGCCTTTACAAATTTTGAACTATTTAACAATATTGATTGAATGAATCAAATCTTGATTGGAAGAATAAAAAATCTTCCAACAATAACAAAAAAAGCCCAAGACCAGAGAGGTTCAGAGTTGAATCCTTTTTTTCCCCATATACTTTGTGCACACCTCTTATAGGCTTTGTAACATCACAATGTGATTATGTGTTTTTTATGTTTGTTGTTCTCACTGGGCAGGGATACTGACCCCCTCTGCCTTTCTAAACTATCATTTATTGATTATCTTCTATGTCCAAGGTACTGCCTAAGAATTTAACCTAAGGAATCTTATTTAATTGCTTCTTCAGCAACATCTGGAAATAGGTATTATGATCTCCACTTTAGAGGTGAGGATACAGAGAGCACAGATTTGAAGTGGCTTGCAGAGTTGTGAGTTGGTTGTTTACCTCTTTGTATTCTGCATCAGCCAGCCTCGGGACCTGGCATGTGGCAGATGTTCAATGTTGAGTTACAACTAATATTATGAAGGTAAACCTCAGTGCAGACACCATCTATTCTAGGAATCCTCTGTAGACTATTTCTGCGGATATTGCCTCCTCTTTGTTGCACGTGAGCCTGGAACAGTCCTCTATTATCACACTTCTCACACTGACCTTGATCAAGTCAGTTTTCTAAGTGTGTGGAGTGGACTATATGGATTTTGTATATATGTATCTTCTGGCAGGAGGGGGAGCTTGGACTGCCGAACTGGCTCTGGAGAAATGCTCCCAGAGTACCCAGGACTGAGGCAGTTAATTTGCCCCAGTGGTGAGGAGGAAATTTCTTGTAAAAGCTAGCTCCCCTCAGAACAAAGTGGCCTTTTATTTTTTAGCTTTGGAAGGGAGCCTAGCTGTCCATGGAAACAAAGAGAGGAGAGAATCACTGAACCAGTCTTGCACATAAAAAACTGACCATGCCTGTCTTTGAAGTCTCCTTTATGTCATTTAGAAAACTTTGGATTATAGGGGTGTTTTTTCCTCCTTTTCTTCCTCAGTTCCTCACCCACCCCAATTTTTTTTTTTCAGAGAAAAGAGAGAACTGGGTATAAGAGAACCTTTCTTTGAAACGGGGCAGAAGTCATTAATTAAGGTTCCCATTCATTCCTGCTGACACTTGCTCATCAATCAGATTTCCTCTTAGCATTCTGATGACCTTGCTGACCTGGGTCCTCCATACTGTCTGCCAGACAGAATTGAGACTCAGACCACACACCAGAACTGAGGGAGTGGGCTCTGACTCTCGGCTTCCTGAGATGGAGGAGAAAGGGTCTGGGGACAAAGCTGGCTGGTCCTGAGCTCTTCTGACTGAGGTGAAGGTGAATAAAGGAGACATTTTCTTTGCGGAAGCAAGTGTTGCTTACTTCACACAAGCAGTGATCTATAGCTGCCCTTCTCTTTTTCCCCAGAACCCAGAGCCAGCCATGGAGCTTGGAGCCCAGCCAGCTGAACCCAGGAAACGAGGCTAGCAATTTCTCTCTGCCAACTCAGCGCTGCTGAAAGAAGTTAACAGTTCTAGTCTTCTCTCAGAAAAGTACAGGAAACTGTTCTGGAGATGGGGGTGGCATCTGGGACTAGTCAGCCTAAGGTGTGGGACTTTTACTTCATTACTTGTTCATTTATTCATTCATTAAATACACATTTACCTGGCAGCCACTATGTACTAGGCAAATTTTACATTATGTATAGTTTATCACAATTAAAAAAAAAGAATTAAAAAATTATGTGTGTAGATAAACTTGGAAACACAAAAAACACTTGCTACATTATTGGGGGTAGTAAGGTTGTTGGTAAATTTCTTCTACATGTCTGGTGCTAGAAAGTATTTGCAAAGCATAAATACCTTAAAGAAAAAAATGGGCAAAAAAATTAAATAGATTTTTCTAGAAAAAATATATATACACAAATTGTTAACAAATGCATGAAAAAGTACTCAATGTCATTAGTCATTAGGAAAATGCAAATCAAAATCACAACACACTACTTCAAACACACAAGATGGCTATGATAAAAGAAACAACAAAAGTGGAAAATAGCATATGCTAGCAAAGGTGGGGGAAAATCAAAACTTTCATGCATGACTGGTGGGAATATATTAATAAAATGGTGCAACTGCTTTGGAAATACAGAAAAGGAGAAGAGATTTTCTGGAATGATGCCTTTTTAACTAAGGGAGTGGGGACGGCATCTCATGTACAAGTGGACAAGTTGGCCTGAGGTAGGAGTAAAGACAATCCATTCACAGTAATGAGAAGGAAGGAGGCGAATGTGGGCACAGACAAATGCATTAGGTCAAATGTCGTGATGCAACTTCTGAAAGTTCTATATGACTGTTTCTACTTCCTCAGTGAAGAAAGTGGAAGAGTGAATGGATCCGGAAGATGATTCCTGAGCAGTTATAAGGGCCTGCTTGAGCTTAAAGTCATGGAGTTAAAGTCAGACCAGTCAGCATGGTTGTGTGTTGATCTTCAGCCAGGTTCAGCTGCTCAGGTGCAGACTGAAAATGAACAGGTGAATCTCACTGAGGTTGGAGCTTTTCAACAAAAGTATAATGAAGCAAGAAAGGGAAAATACAGTTGAAGAGAAAAATTATGATGATGAGAATACACTCTAAGCTAGATGTGGAGGGGAGGGGAGTGAAGCCTCTACAGGTACTGATAGTGGTGGGGGGTGGTGAAAAGGAATGGTATCTGTAGATTGGAGGTCTCTGTGGGGTCAAAAACTTGCTGGAATTGGGACACTCAAACTGGAAAGATAAGAGGGGGGATAATCAGAGAGTGGGATGCTTGAATCTCGAATTAGGTAAAACTTGCAAGTATTGGTAATAATAAGGTGCAGGACATGACCATGGGAATGAACGGCTAGATGAGGGTGTGAGACAATGGAGGAGATGAGGTCAATGAATACATAAGCCAGGATACAGGGAGGAAGAACTGCATGATTATTTAAATTATGTCTCAGTGAAATTATTGATTTAAACTAAATGAGAGCAAAAGTGAGATATAATCTTCAAGAAACAAAGGAGCATGACTTAGAGGCCAGTAGAAGACAGCAATGAAGTGGGAATAGGGGACTGTATAGCCTGGTGATGTGATTAAAAGCAGAGCGTTAGGGCAGAGGGGTGAAGTGGTCCACAGGCATCAAGATGGGCAAGGAAAACTTTTACGCCCACCAGGGCTCTGTGTGTCACGAGTTTGGAGATAAAACAGCAACCACTTGAGAGGGTTTCTGGAGAAGCAGTGGCCTCCTGGAAGAGTCAGATTTCTGTTAGAACAAGAAGACCAAGGGAGAGTACAAGATTGAAGATGTATAGGATTTGCTGATGACTGGCTCTGATTTCCAGGAGGATATAGCGGGAGGGTTTCCTCAGACATCTCCCCAGGTAGATGGCATCAGAAAAGTGGATATAGCAAGCCAAATGGGGATGAGAGCCCAGAGGACAACGAAGCTCCACACTCCTTTTGGTGTCTGACTTAAGCAAATGTAAAGGGCATATGAGATTAACCCTGATGGTCTCGAGGCAGGTAGGGGTGTAGGCTGTGAGTGCTGGAGGGACAGGAAGGAGAGAGTGAGGGTCCTGTCAGGAGCACAGATCTCAAGAGAGGGGTGGTCTTTTCTGGATCAACCCAAACTCTGAGGCACTCTTCTCACTTATATGGCACAAGGTGTTCTGAGGCTTTCTCCTGACTCGATTGGTGGATGTTTCTGGTGAAACTGGGCTGCAGTTACTTGTTTAAAACCATCTATTGACATTTATTCCAGACCTGCTTTGGCTCCCCTTATGAACTGGGATGTTGGAAAGTAGCCTGGCAGGCTCACTCCTAAATTTGGCCTTTAAAATTGTGAATAACTCAGTGTGGTTGAAGATAATCACGGGATTACTAATAGATCATTCGTGGCAGATGTAAGTCAGTCAGGATATCCTTGATTCTGGGATGTCTGGCAAAGCACTGGGAGTAAGATGTCGTTGAATCTTAGTGTGCTCTTTGGGCCAGATCTGCTAGTGGTGTATACTATGCACTTTTCTAAAAGTGTACTGGGCATCATACTCACTAGACTATCCAGATTATTTTTTAATATATTATAAATCTTGCTGCTTTGCAGCTCTTCACTCAATGACTCAATGTCGTCATCTGCCACTGCAAGGGTAGATACCACCATAAGCAAAAGGTCCATTACTCAGAACTCAGCTTCACCCCTGAATTCTTTCATGAATTTCTAGTTAAACAATGGTTTTGAGATCAGGCATTTTTGACAGAAAAGATTGATTTTTTTTCCTTTTTTCTATTTTTTGAGATGGCGTTATTGCTCTGTTGCCAATGCTGATCTCAAAGTCCCGTATTCAAGCAGTCTTTCTGCCTCAGCCTACCAAGTAGCTACAGGGATGCACCATTCTGCCCGGCAAAGATTGATTTTTTTAAGTCTTAAGCTATCCTTACATACCAAAAGCATTGTTTGAACTTCTATTTATTTATTTTTGAATTTTTCAACATGTTCATTTAAATGTACCTAGTGATTTTCAGTTTTTGTTTTGTTTTGAGACAGGATCTAGCTCTGTCACCCAGGCTGGAGTGCAGTGATGCAATCACAGCTCTCTGCAGCCTTGACCTCCTGGGCTCAAGAGATCCTCCTACTTCAGCCTCCTGAGTAGTTGGGACTACAGGCATGTGCTACCACACACAGCTAATTTTTTATTTTTTGTGGAGACAGGTTCTCACTATGTTGCCCTGGCTGGTCTGGAACTCCTGGGCTCAAGCAGTCCTCCTGATTGGCTTCCCAAAGTGGTGGGATTACAGGCATGAGTCACTGCACTGGCCTGGACTTTTTGATTACAATCTATGGTAACAAATATATTTTTCGTTATCACTCAACACACACACACACAGACATACATACACACATTCATGTAAAATTGTAATAAAAATTTCAGGAAATAGCATTGCCCTTACTTCAGGAGATGCCCTCTGATTGATACTTTTTATTGTGTTTTAGATTTTGTTTCTAAAAATCTGGTTTTGACCCGCTAAATTTATTTTATGACACATTAGTAAAGTATAATTTTAAAAATTGCTATAAACCATAATACAAGGAATGTTCAGGGTTCGTAGGAAAAGGCTCTGACTCATGATAAATGCCTTGAGAAATCCCACCTCTTCTGGCATTGTTAATCTTGGAAGGAGAAGAGAGAGCATGGTAGGGTAAGACAGACAAAACACCAGCGTCCTCATTTCCCCCTCTTTTCAGGGTCTAACTTTGAGGTATGTGTGCGTGTTTGTGTGAGGGATGTGTATGTGTGTGTGTTTATGTGTGTGCACCGTGGAAGTCTTCAGAGAGGCATAAGACAACTGAAGGCATTAGAAATACTGGCCTGGGTCCAGGGCTTAGGGACACAGCAAGCCTCTAGAAGAAGTTGTGCATTCCGGTTAGCACTGAGCCTAAGCTGAGGCAGAAGCTGTACAGGGCAGCAGTGGCTGAGAAGTGGCCTAGATAGATAGTGTACGATAGTACTGCTGATTCCCCTGGTCTGTGCAGGACACACAGGGAATTCAAAAGTTCCTGCTTGGTTTGGTGATGGGGCTCAGATATGCCAAGGAGATGAGCAGACTAGCCGAGCTGGGCTTGAGATAAAGAAAAGATCACATAGAGGCCAGGTGCAGTGGCTCACACCTGTAACCTCAGCACTTTGGGAGGCAGAGGCAAGTGGATCACTTGAGGCTAGGAGTTCAAGACCAGCCCGGCCAACATAGCAAAACCCTGTCTCTACTAAAAAATACAAAAATTAGCTGGGCATGGTGGCATATGCCTATAACCCCAGCTACTCGGGTGGCTGAGGCAGGAGTACCACTTGAACCTGGGAGGCAGAGGCTGCAGTGAGCTGAGACTGTGCCACTGTACTCCAGCCTGGGTGACAGAGCAAGATGCTGTCTCAAAAAAAAAAAAAAAAAAGAAGAAGGAAATAAAGATCACAAAGATCACATAGGAGTTTTGCAACCCAGCTAAATGACTAGTACTAAGAATTTCAAAAGCAGTAGATACAGTATGCTAGCCTTAAAAGACACGATGGAATCAGCAACGCCTCATCGTGTACCAGTCTAGAGGCCAAATGAGAGTACAACATAAGGAACTTTCTGGAGAAATGTGAGGACCCTCCTCTTCAACTGCTGCAAGTCCAGGTAAGCTCCTCCTCACTGAGCCAAATGCCATTTCTAGGTGGATCAGAAGAAGGGAGAGAAAGTCAAAAGATCACTGACCCCAAAGACACCAACATACACAAAAGAGACTGTTAGACACGAAGAGAAAGAGACACCAGGAATTGAAAAATGTGTCTTCTGTCTCCTGTAACTTTTGAGGAGAATTGGAGCAATTAAAGAAAATATGAAACAGTAGTTTGTTAAATTGCACCCTCATTACAGGAGTACTAATTTCAAGATATTTTGTCTTAGTGACCTGGACAAGCATGATCGTGCTCATCTTTACGTACCAACTGGGAAGTTTAGACAGCTTACCGATCACCCCAGCTCAGAAAGTATGTGCCATTAGCCTGATATCACCGATGAGGGTGCACAAACAAAAACATAAAGTAATGTGCCCAAGGCTGCATAGCTGGTAATTGCTTATCTGCCTTCAGGCCTATGTGATTTTCTCTGCACCTTGCAGTCTTCTCCGGTGATGTAATCAGGCCGTTGTCCCAGGCAGCATGGCAACTGGCAGTCACCGATTCCTTCGCTTTGTCCTAGGTCATAGATAGGACAAAACAGAAACAGGCAGATGATGATTTGATAAATATACTCAGAACCAGACTCTAGAGAGCCTTTAGATGCTCTTAATACTCACTTATGTTTAGTGCTTCATAGTTCACAAAACTTGTCACATTTCTTAGTTGATCTTTATGAAAATGTCGAAGCAGATGTTCCTATTATTCTTTCTCCATAGAGGAAGGAGCCAGGTCTTAGGAGGCCCAGGTAAGTTTCTGAAAGGCACAGTGAAGGAGTGGAACATAGACCCTCAGCCAGATCCTTTTACTCCTAGAGAAACGCACATCCACAAACTCTGCCGCCCTATTTAGGTCAAGGATAGGAAGATACTGACAAAATGTTCTGTTATGTTCCTGTCTTCTTCTCTGCAAGTGGGCTACAGGCCCCTTGGCTCTCCCTCACATCCCCCTTCTTGTCCTCTGACTGGTGCTTGTCTTTGTGTGTCTGGCTGTGCTGTTCAGGACAAGTGGAGTCTGAATTTTTGACAGGTGATAAATGGCTATGGTTTCATTTTCCTCCCTCCAGTCTGAGGGTTGGCAAGCACTGCAGCTGGGAAGCAGCTGCCCAGAGCTGGGGCGTGGTGGGAGAGGAGCCTCTGGAGGATGCCTGGCTACAGGCTGATGCGGTTACACAGGCTCCTGCCTCCACAGCCTTTGAAAGAAGGTCCTGCATGAACTCAGACCTGTCTTACCATCTGGTTAGGTATCTTTTCCTCTCTGGTTTTGAGGAGTCAAGAGGTAGTTAAGGGATAAAGGACAAATGTTTCCCTGGTGACTAGACACCTATCTTGGAGGCCTGAATAAACTGGCTTCCACAAAAATGAAGAAAACAAAAAGCTCTAAATGAATTGTAAACAGAAGAACTGATGTGTCTCTTATCAGTCTGCTGCCTGTAGACTTTGGCTGAGAGATAATCACCATGGTTAGTGAGGATCCTGGAAGCCAGTTGTTATTCATTCCTAACTGTGTTCTCCCACCATTGTTTTGGCATAATAAAACCCCAAAGAATAGAAAATCCCCAGTGCTCTGCAGCATCGCGGCTTCTCTTTATGAACCAAAACCTCCTCATCCTTTTCCCAGCTCTCCCCATCTGCTTGCACCCCCACCCCCACCAAGTGCACAGGACAAGGAGGGGGCTGAGCAGGTGGCATTCTGTACCTCACACCTTCACTTCCATCAGAAGAGCTCTGCTCTCATCTGTTTTACGAAATGACCTACTGGGCACCATTTACTCATAAGGTTTCCTCTGTGGAAAGGTGAAAACTGCCTGCTGTCAGATGTTCACTATCTTTAGCTACAAGACAGGGTTGGGGAAGAGGGTGAGGTGGGTGGATTCAGGCTTCCTGCTCTCCACTTATTGTATAAGTAGGCACAAATAATTGTTGGTGCTTGCCGTCTGTTTTTCCCTCCAACTGTGACACAAGAAGGAAGGCGAGGAAGCCCTGGCACATCCCGTGTGTTCAGGTGTCTGAAACCTAACTAGCTGCCTTTTCTTGATCAGTCTAGTGTCTCACGTCCTCCTGCCTCGGCCTCCTGAGTAGATGAGACTACAGGCTTGCACCACTACACCTGGCTAGCATTTTATTATTTGCAGAGACAGAGTCTTGCTATGTTGCCCAGGCTGGTCTTGAACTCCTGGTCTCAAGTGATCCTCTTGCCTCTGCCCCACAAAATGGTGGGATTACAGGCATGAGCCACCATGCCTGGCCCTTTGCTAGATCTTGATGGATACATTCTAGGAAGTTTCCTGCCTGAATTCTTACTAGGAGGAGATAAACAGGAATGTGAACACTTAAGGAAAGCCCAGAGGAAATAGTAAAATCTCTATTAGGATTGAGAGATTGGGCTATGCATAGAATTATTAGCAGGCACTGGGCCAAGTGCTGGAACCCAGAGGTAATCAAGACCCAGTCTTTGCCTTCATGGTGCTCACAGGCCAAGTGCCCTTCACGGAAGAGAAGGCAACTTCCAAAGCAAATAGTTCCAATACAGTTTGCTCAGTGTTGTAATAGACTGCATATCAAAATCCATAGGAAGGAGAGAGTAATTGCTGAATGGTAAGCTTCATGAAGGTAAACATCCTGTCTATCTTATTCACTACTATTTACCTAGGACCTCGCAGGGTGCTGGGATGTAATAGCTATTTATATATATTTGTTAAATAGAATTGATTCATTTACTCCAGGTATATCAAATGGTTTGACTCACTGATGTGATTATTCATTCATTTATTTAGTCATTTATCCACTCCTTAAATAGTATTAGCTATTCATACGTAGTAAGCAACTTATTGTCATTTAATTTGAATATAAAGTTATACTCAAATAATAGTAGGGGGAATTTTGATTAAATACAAGTAAAAAAGTAATGGTCTTGGACAAACCTTAGGGAATAGCTGACAAGTAATGAGAACACCTACCCTTTATTGCACAACCATAGTGTCCCAGGTTTCTCAGAAGGTGAATAGTATTCTGTTTCTTATGCAGATTGAAAAAGTTTACAGAACTGACATAACTTACCCAGCTCATATAATGGGACTTAAACCGAGATCTCTGCCAGACTCCAAGTCATTCCCTTGGAGTCAGGCGGGATCATTCCCTACTCTACTCTGCCTCTGCCACAGGGTATGAAACTTTAAAGTCAGGCCCTGGAGAAGTGACTGGGGCTAGGCACAGGGAGGGCCCATGTTGGAGGAATGAAGCTCTCTGTAGAGGAGATCTGACCTCTGACCTCTCGGGGGGGATAGCCAAGAATTTGATTTAATCCAGACTGGTATCAGGTGGCCAGCAGTTTTATCTGGGAACCAGAACCACTTATGATACAGCAGCAAGGGTTCTTGGCAGTGATGATACTTAGACAATAGGGAATTGGGGTAAGGCAGGGACAGGATTTGAAGTAGGATTAGAGCTAGCATCAAACTGGGAGGTGATGGTGAGAGAATTGGGATGGGGCAGAGACTCCTCAGCAAAGGTTGGGAGGGCTTTAGGACCCAGATCAAGCAGGCTGGGTTCAAAGAACTAAAGTAAACCAGGAAATTGCTGAACTAAATTAAAAGTTGCTTTTTAGGGGACAGCTCTCATTTTATCCTTTCGCCGATGTATTAACAACATAGCCGCCGTGTGGTGCAGTATAAAGAATTTTGGACTTCTGGCACCTTTACCCATAGTTGCTGGCTCTGAAGGTTTCATCAGGTGACCAAATCTCCCTGGATTTCATTTTCCTCGTCTTAAATGAGAGGACTTTGACACTTGCTTCGCTCTGTGGTTCTGAGGATCATATGAGAGAGTTTGTGAAGTAGCACACTGTTAGGATGCTAAGGCTTTGTAACCACTGAAGTCGTATTCTTATGTTCTATGTCTCTCATAAACCAGGGCTTGAAACTATGTGAGTGGATGCTGGTTTTGAAGGCAGAGCTGGTGGAATGGTACATGTCAGTGATTGTAGGGCAATGGGGGCATCGATTAAAAATGGACCTTTTTAAGGCAGGGGGTGGTGGGGCTTTATTGAAAGTAACAAGAAATGCTCATAAAACAGCTCTTTATGCAGAGAGGAGCCAGTTTTTGCCTTGTTGCTAAGGTCCCGATTGTTTCCTGGCTGTGTTTTGTGTGTCTGTGTCAGGCCATTCTGTGGGCTCCTTTCAGGAAGTTGGTGATATTGGCCTGCAGATAATTAGATCAGTGTCATCACTTTCACTGTCCCCCTTTTTATTCTGCTGGGACAATTTGCATGAAAATAGAAGTGGGTGATATTCCTTTCCCATTAATAAGGCTCAGCCTCTTACTTGGGGGCTATCCACATATAGGGGATTTGGAAAAAGGAATCCCAAATCTCTATATAAGTGATCCTTTTTAAAAAAAAAAAGGCCTTAAAGACCCAAATGTTCAGCCCAACCATCCCCTTCCCAAACTGTCCTTTAAAAAAGGTTTCCTCATAATATAGGTCTTCATCTGGGATGCAGGTTTTTCAAGAGAAATGTTTAGGAGGCCTGTATTCTGCAGTGAAATTTACTCTGATGTTAATAAATATATATTAGTTTTTACAGGTTTTCCCTCAGCTTACAACTTATCAAAGAGCTAGACCCATTAGAAATCTTACTTTGCAACAGTGAAGTTTGGGAGGAAGATTCACGTATTTGTCGTTAATTTGCTATAAAGCAGTGGAGATGCAGTAGAAAGGATAGGTTTAGGCATCAATCAGAACTAGATTTAAATATTTGCTCCACCATCTACTGGTGGTATGACCTCAATAACCCTGTTTTCTCATCCATAAAATGGTGACAACAAACTTACCTTGCTATTTTCATTTTCATATACAAACATGCGAATGATATATAAAAGGCCTAACAACGCAAGAGGCACATATTAATTGCTTGTTGGATTTATTTTTGCTTTTTTTTTTTTTTTTGAGACAAAGTCTTGCTCTGTCACCCAGGCTGGAGTGCAGTGGCGAGATCTCGGCTCACTGCAAACTCCACCTCCTGAGTTCATGCCATTCTCCTGCCTCAGCCTCCCGAGTAGCTGGGACTACAGGCACCCATCACCACACCTGGCTAATTTTTTGTATTTTTAGTAGAGATGGGGTTTCACCTTGTTGGCCGGGCTGGTCTCGAACTCCTGACCTCGTGATCCTCCTGCCATGGCCTCCCAAAGTGCTGGGATTACAGGTGTGAGCCACTGCGCCTGGCCTATTTTTGCTTCTTGTTCCTTTGTAATCTTCCCTCTCTCGTATTTCTTAGTAATTAATGGAGAGATGATATCATTTGGGCACAAGACTTCCTGGATCAATGGATTTTACACTAACTGCTTCTAGCACATGTGAAATCATTGACATGGGGTAGTTTGTTTTTGATGTAGATCAAAATGCAGACGTTAGCTTTGTTTTTCGTCTATTAAATGTAAGACATTTTCCTCCAGAAAGTGCTCCCATCCAGAAAATTCTCTCATCCAGAAAATTTTATGGGCAATTTTTTTTCAAAAGGAGTATGAGAGAAGTGTGGAGAGGGTAGAGGAGGAGGAGGAGGGGAAAGAGAGGCTTTTTTTTTTTTTTTTATGATTACTTTTCCAGTGCTAAGAAAAAGAAAGTTTTCTGAGTTATTTAAGAAGCTACGTTCATTTTTAGGCCAGGATAGATATTTGAGATGTTAATTATGTTATTTCTCTCTACATCTCTACATCTTCCTCACTTTCTTCCCCACTTTGAGCAGGTAGCTAGTCTTTATGCTCCTTTGCCCCAGCATTTGTGGTAAGATAGAGAGTAGGGACTACCCACATCTTCCTTTCCTGATTTTTCTCCACCAAAAGTCCAAGCCTGCTGAAGAAATCTTGCTGGATGTCCTAAGGGGTAGAAGTGAGGGATTAAAAATAAAATTTAAAATGTGTATGTTTTTTCTTTGTTGTTGTTTATACATTGATATTCTTATCTGCTAAAAACTTTGATAAAATTTGGCAAAGGAGTGTAAAAAAGTATATAATCTCATCTAAAATATTAACATTAATAACTTGCATTTATTGAGTGCTTACATATGCCATGAGACATAATATATTTTTTTTAAAAAGTATATAGATTTTGGAGATACAAGTGCAGTTTTGTTTCATGGATATATTGCATAACGGTGAAGTCTGGGCTCTTAGTGTAGCCATTACCTGAATAGTGCACACTGTACCCCTCAAGTAATTTCTCATCCCTCACCCCCCTCCCACTCTTCTCAGTCTCCAGTGTCTATTATTCCATGTGTATGAATTATTTCACTCCCACTTATAACTCCAGTGTCTATGCCTATGTGTATGAATTATTTCACTTCCACTTATAACTAAGAACATGCAGTGTCTCATTTTCTGTTTCTGAGTTATTTCACATAAGATAATTGCCTCCAGTTCCATCCATGTTGCTGCAAAAGACATGATTTTGTTCTTCTTATGGTTGAGTAGTATTCAATTGCATATGTGTGTGTGTGTATGTGTATATATGTGTGTGTGTATATATATATATACTACATTTTAAAAATCCAATCATCCACTGATGGATACTTTAGTTGATTCCGTATCTTTGCTATTGTGAATAGTACTGAGATAAACATACATATGCAGGCATCTTTTTAATATAATGATTTCTTTTCCCTTGTGTAGATGCCCAGTAGTGGTATCACTGGATCAAATGGTAGTTCTATTTTTAGTTCTCTTAGAAATCTCCATATTGTTTTCCATAGAGGTTGTACTAATTTATTTAATCCTGTGGCCTTATGTGGACAGGATTAAGGTCCTAGGGAAATTAAATAACTAGTCCAAGCACAGACCATCACTAAGTCGTGGCCTTAGGATTCAGATCTAGGATAATGTGATTTGAAAGCCATTGCTCTTTTCCAGTAGGAAGCATCTGATGCTTCCACACTACCGCCACTAGGTAGAAACATCCTCAATGAAATAATACAGGTTTAATTTATGATCATATTAAAAAGTGCATACATCGGCCGGGCGCGGTGGCTCACGCCTGTAATCCCAACACTTCGGGAGGCCGAGGCGGGCGGATCACGAGGCCAGGAAATCAAGATCATCCTGGCTAACACGGTGAAACTCCGTCTTTACTACAAATACAAAAAATTAGCCCGGCGAGGTGGCGGTGGCTGTAGTCCCAGCTACTCGGGAGGCTGAGGCAGAAGAATGGCATGAACCTGGGAAGCGGAGCTTGCAGTGAGCCGAGATCGCGCCACTGCACTCCAGCCCGGGAGACAGAGCGAGACGCCGGCACACACACATACACAAAAAGTGAATACACCATAAAATACGTAGTTCAATTGCAGAAATACTAGGAAAATCCAATATTAGTAAATATAATAATAAAATCATCACATGTAAATCATCTTGATAAAAGTTAAAAAGTAATTTGAAATGAATTATATACCATGGTTAAGTGGAATTTATTCCTGGTATTCAAAACTGATTCAACATTTAAAAAATCAATTAATGTAATTTTTCACATCAACAGACTAAAGAAGAAAAATTATGTAATTTTTCAAATGTAAAGAAAGCATTGGACAAAATCCAATACCCATTCATTATATACAGTCTCAGAAAACTAGGAATAGACAGAAACTTAAAGTCTGAGAACAAAATAAGGATGTCTCCCTCACCATTCCTATTCAACACCACATTGGAAGTCTTAGCTAATGCAATAAAATGAGAAAAGAATTGAAAAGGGATATGGATTGAAAAGGAAGAAATATAACTATGTTTGTAGATGATGTAATTATCTATTTGGAAAATTCTAAAGAACCAACAAAAAATCCTGGAACCACTAAGTGATTATAGTGAGTTTGCAGGATAAAAGATTAATATAAAAAACTCAATTGTTTTTCTGTCTAATGGCAATGAGCAATTGACATTTTAAATTAAAAACACAACTTCTTTTACAGTATCACTAAAAATGACATAGTTATAAACTTAACACGATATATATAATATTTATATGAGGAAAACTATACAACTGTTAAAAAAAATCAAAGAAGACATAAATGAAAAGATAATTCCATGTTCATGGACAGCAAGAAAATATTATTAAAATGTCAGTTCTTCCCATATAGATTTAACATAATCCCAATCAAAATCACAGTAATTTATTTTGTGGACATTGGTAAACAGATTCTGAAGTTTATATAGAAAGGAAAAAGAACCAGAATATCCAACACAATACGGAAAAAAAAATATTGGCATTCTATGGCTTCAAGACTTACTATTGAGCCATAGTGATGAAAACATTGACAAAATAACAGACAAATAGATCAGTGGAACATAATGGAGAGCCCAGAAATAGACCCATGCAAATATAGTTCAACTGGACTTTGACAATTGAGCAAAGGCAATTCAATGGAGAAAAGGTTTTTCAATAAATGGTGCTGGAACAACTGGACATCCCCATGCCAAAAAACAAAATAAACAAAACAAAACTTAGACACAGATTTTATACCTTTCACAAAAATGAACTCAAAATGAATCATAGACCTAAACATGATACAAAAAACTATACAACTTCCAGAAGACAACATGGGAGAAAATCTAGGTGAACTTGGGTTTGATGATGACTTTTTAGATATAGTGCCAAAAGTATGATCCGTGAAAGAAGAAGTTGATAATTTAGACTTCATTAAAATTAAAGACTTCTCTGTGGAAGATAATATCAAGAAAATTTAAAGAAAAGCCACAGACTGGGAGAAGACATTTGCAGAACACATATCTGAGAAAGGACTTACACCCAAAATATACAAAACACTCTTAAAACTTAACAATATATAACCAACCCAATTGTGTTAAAACAACCCAATTACAAAGTGAGCAAAAGATATGAACTGAAGCACCTCCAAAGAGAATATACAGTTTGCAAATCAGCATATGAACAAATGCCCAACATCATATGTTGTTATGTAATTGCAAATTAAGACACCAATGAGATACCAATACACACCTATTAGAATGGCTAAAATCCAAAACACTGACAACATGAAGTGGTGAAAATATGTAACAACAGGAATCCTCATTCATTGGTGGTGGAAATGCAAAATAATAGAGCTATTTTGGAAGATAGTCTATCAGTTTCTAACAAAGTTAAACATACGCTTACCATATGATTCAGCAATTTCACTTCTTGGTATTTACCCACATAAGTGGAAAATTTATCCACACAGAAATTTGCACATGAATGCTTATAGCAGTTTTATTCTTGATTGTCAAAAATTGGAAGCGACTAAGATATCCTTTAATGGGTGAATGGATAAACGTACTGTGTACAATGGAATATTATTCAGTGATAAAAGAAATGAACTATAAAACTGTAAAAAGAGATGGAGGAAACTTAAATATATATATATAGCTAAGTGAAAGAAACCAATCTGAAAACCTACATACTGTATGATTCCAACTATTTGACGTTCTGGCAAAGACAAAATTACAGAGATAGTAAAAGGAACAATAGTTATATTACCAGTTGAAGGTACTTGTTCAGGTTCTTAGTATTTTGAACAAAGAATTGGACAAAATGTGCAAACAAAGCAAGGCAGCAAAAGCAGAGATTTATTTTAAAAGAAAGTTCACTCCACAGGGTGGGGGTGGGCTCAAGCAAGTGGCTCAAGAGTGTCAGTTACAGATTTTTCTGGGGTTTAAACACCCTGTAGAGGTTTCCCATTGATTCACTCTATGCCGATGAAATAGTGGCCCGTGACCAGTCTGATTGGTTGCAGGAGGGGACCAATCAGAGTGAAGAGTAGGCCCACGACCCGTCTGATTGGTTATAGGAGGGGACCATTCAGAGGTATTGTCATTTTTCATCTGCCACCCAGAAAAAGGAGGGGTTGAAAAGAAAGTAGCCTCTGATATCCAGTCAGCATGAATCGGCCTTAAGTTCCCTGCCTCCAGACCTTATTCTCCTGCCTCAGTTGGTAGAGGTTTGGAGAAAAGGGACAAATAATTGTAACACAGGGCATTTTTAGGTCAGTGAGACTATCTTGTGTGATACTGGAATGGTGGATACATGGCATTAAACATTTGCCAAAATTAATAGAACTGTACAACCCAAAAAATGAACCCTATGGTAAACTATAAACCTTAGTTAATAATAATGAATCAATATTGGCTTATCAATTGTAACAAATAGCATAAATGCAAGATAATTGTAAGAGAAACTATGTGTGTATGGGGGAGGGTTTTCATGGGAAATCTGAGTTTCTGTACAATTTTTCTGTAAGCCTAAAACAGCTCTAAAAAATAAAGTCTATTAAAAATAGCTATTAACAAAATTCAATATCTATTCCTGTTTAAGTGTCTTTGTTTTATCAATGAAAGGATATGTTGTGAATGTGATAAATTATACTTACCGTTAGCCACCAGTCAACAATTACTCTCTCATTTCTTCTCTCCTCTTTACTATAAAATTTCCTGAAAGTGTTGGCTAAACTCACTCTCTCCACTTTTGCATCTTCTAGTCTATCCTAATTCTTCACCATCATAGTGAAACTACTCTTGTTTACCAGTAACAATTGCTGTCCTGTGTCAAAAACCGAATGGTTGATCTCAGCCAGTATTTTTCTTGACCTCTCAACAGAATGCAACAGTTTTGTCTCCATGACACTACATTCTTCTCATTTTCTCCTACCTCATTTTTTACTTATGACCAGCTTCTTTTGGTGGCTCTTTCTCTTCATTCTGAGTTCTGAATGTTGAGGTGCTATTAGACTCTTCCTTCCCTATATGATCTGATTTACTATAATGGCTTTCTTTACATAACTTTTACATATTGATGGCTCCTGAGTTTTATATCTGACCCTGACCTCTTCTCTGAGCTCTAAACTCATGAACCCAATAATCTTCACTTTGATTCTAAGAGGCAGGTCCATCACATATAGTTTTGTGTGCACACACATACACAGACATACACATATACTTACACACATATATACATATATATGTCTCAGAATCAATATACATCTCAACATGAAAAAATATATATAACTTTGGGAGGCCAAGGCAGGAGGATTACTAGAGGCCAGCAGTTCAAAACCAGCCTTGGCAAAATAGTGAGACTCTGTCTCTGCAAAAATTTAAAAATATATATATATATGTGTGTGTGTGTATAAATGTGGATGGCACTCCACAGAATCCCGTAGAGTTGTGCAACACATCATTCTTAAATTTGGTATTTTAAAATTAAACATGGCCAAAAATCACATTTTCCTCAAGTTCATTCTTACTCCGGTCTATCCCAACTGATTACAAGGCACCATCTTCACGCCTTGTACTACAGAGGCTAGAAACTATACCTTTACTGAACTTTCTGGCCATAGGGTTCTAGGTATGATTTAAGTTCTGACTATAAGATGCATTTACTTAAGACTTGGAAGGTCTTAATCATCTATGATGGTGATGGCTAATGTGTTGGCCCTGGCAGACATGAGATTTGCAACCATCAGACTCTATGTTTCCCCATGAGGAACAATAATGACATTATAGTACACCAGTCAGAGTGGGGACTAGGGAAATCAGGTGAGAAATCAAATTTTGGTGGCATGCGCCCATAGTCCCAGCTATTTGGGAGGCTCCTGGGAGAGCTGCTTAAGCCCAGGAGGTCGAGGCTGTAGTGAGCCGAGATCATCATGCCACTGCACTCCAGCCTGGGTGACAGAGGAAGACCCAGTCTCAAAACAAAAAACAAAAAACAAAAACAAACAAACAAAAAGTCATCAGAGATATTGGCCTCTAGTTTTCCTTTTTTAACGTGTTTTTTTATTTTTTACATATTTTTTGAGATGGAGTCTTGCTCTGTTGCTCAGGCTGGAGCATAGTGGCACAATCTTAGCTCACTGCAACCTCCATCTCCCAGGTTCAAGTAATTCTATTGCCTCAGCTTCCTTAGTAGCCAGGACTACAGGCTCCCACTACTATGATAGGTAATTTCTGTATTTTTAGTAGAGACTGGAGTTTGCCACGTTGGCCAGGCTGGTCTTGAACTCCTGACCTCTGGGGATCCACCTACTTCAGCCTCCTCAAATGCTGGGATTACAGGTGTGAGCCACTGGCCTTTTAATGTGTTTTTGTCTGGCTTTAATAACAACGTTATATTGGCCTTGCAGAATGAGTTTGGAAGTATTCCCTCTTCCTCTATTTTCAGAATAGTTTGACTAGGATTGGTGTTAGTTCTTTAAATGTTGGGTAGAATTCAGCAGTGAAATCATTGGGTCCTGGGCTTTTCTTTACTGGGAGACTTATTACAGCTTTGATGTCATTACTTGTTATTGTTCTGTTCAGGTTTTGGATTTCTTCATAGTTCAATCTTGGTACGTTGTATATGTCTAGAAATTTGCCCATTTTTTCTAGATTTCCCAATGTAATGACATACAGTTGGTCATAGTAGCCACTAATGATCCTTTGAATTTCTTCAGTATCAGTTATAATGTCTCCTTTTTCATCTCTGATTTTATTTATTTCGATCTTCCCTCTTCTTAGTCTGGCTAATGCTTTGTCAATTTTGCTTAACTTTTCAAAAAAATCATTTTTGTTTGTTTTTTGTATTGTTTTCTTCATTTCAATTTCATTTATTTCTTCTCTGCTCTTTATTATTTCTTTTCTTCTACTAATTTTGTGTTTGGTTTGCTCTTGCTTTTCTAGTTATTTAAGATGTATCATTAGGCTGTTTATTTGCAGTTTTTCTTCTTTTTTGATGTGGGCACTTATAGCTATAAACATCCCTCTTAGCACTGCTTTTGCTGTATCCCACAGGTTTTGGTCTGCTGTGTTTCCATTATCATTTGTTTTAAGAAAATTTTCCACTTCCTTTTTTTATTACTTCATTGGCTCACTGGTCATTCAGGAGCATGTTGTTTAATTTCCATGTATTTTTATAGTTTCCAAAATTCCTCTTGTTATTATAGCTTTATTCCATCGTGGTCAGAGAAAATGCTTAATATTATTTCAACTTGTTGAATGTTTTAAGACTTGTTTTATGACCTCACATATGGTCTATCCTTGAGGATAATCTTTGTGCTGAGGAAAAGAATCTCTATTCTGCAGCTGTTGGATGAAATGTTGTATAAATATCTATTAGGTCCATTTGGTATATAGGGCAGATAAAGTCCAGCGTTTCTTTGTTGATTTTCTGTCTGGAAGACCTCTCCAATGCTGAAAGTGGAGTGTTAGAGTCTCCAGCTATTATTATATTGGAGTCTATCTCTCTCGAGCTCTAATAATATTTGTTTTATTATATATGAGTGCTTCAGCATTGGATGCATATATATTTAAAATTGTTATATCCTCTTTAGCAATTCAGACCCCTTTATCATTATATAGTGACCTCCTTTGTCTCTTATTATAGTTTTTGTCTTGAAATCTATTTTGTCTGATATAAGTATAGCTACTTCTGTTCTTTTTTGGTTTCTATTGTCATGGAATATACTTTTCCATTCTTTTGTTTTCAGTCTGTGTATTTCTTCATAGGTCAAGTGTCTATTTTGTAGGCAACAGATTATTGGGTCTTGTTTGTTTTTAATCCATTCAGGTACTCTATGTCTTTTGACTGAAAAGTTTAGTCCATTCCATTCAATGTTGTTATTGATAAGTAAAAACGTACTTTTGCCATTCTGTTATTTGTTTTCTGGTTGTTTTGTGGTCTTCTCTTTCTTCTGTCTTTCCATCCTGTTTTCCTTTAAGTGAAGACCGTTTTCTCTGGTGATATGATTTAATTTCTTGCTTTTTATTTTTTGTGGATTTGTTGTATGTATTTTGGTTTGAGATTACCATGAGGCTTGCAAATTCTGTCTTATAACCCATTATTTTAAGCTGATAACAACTTAATGCTATTTTCATAAACAAATAAGCAAACAAGCAAAAAGGAAACTAATAAAAACTCTATGTCCTAACTTTGTCACCCTGCTTTTTAAATATTTGCTGTTTCTATTTACATCTTATCGTACTGTCTATGTCTTGAAAGCTGTTGTAAGTATTATTTTTGATTGGTTCATCATTTAGTACTTCTATTTATGATTAGTTTACACACAACAACTACAGTGTGATAATATTCTGTGTTTCTGTGTACTTACTATTGCCAGTGAGTTTTGTATCTTCAGATGATTTCTTATTTTTCATTAACATCATTTTCTTTCTGATTAAGGTACTCTTATTAGCATTTTTTGTAGGACAGGCCTGGTGTTAATGAAATCCCTCTGCTTTTGTTTGTCAGGGAAAATCTTTATTTTTCCTTCATGTTTGAAGAATATTTTCACCGGATATACTATTGTAGGGTAAAAGTTTTCATCCTTCAGCAATTTAAATATGTCATGCCACTCTCTCCTGGTCTGTAGGGTTTCTACTGAAAGTCTGTTGTCACATGTTTTGGCACTCTATTGTATGTTATTTATTTCTTTTCTCTTGCTTCTTTTAGGATTATTTCTTTATCTTTGACCTTTGGGAGTTTGATTATTAAATGCCTTGAGGTAGTCTTCTTTAGGTTAAATCTGCTTGGTGTTCTATAACCTTCCTGTATTTGGATATTAATATCTTTCTCAAGGTTTGGGAAGATCTCTGTTAGCATCCCTTTAAATAACTTTTTACCCCTATCTCTTTCTCTATCTCCTCTTTAAGGCCAATAACTCTTAGATTTGCCCTTTTGAGGCTATTTTCTAGATCCCGTAGGTGTGCTTCACTGGTTTTCATTCTTTTTTTGTGTGTCTTCTCTGACTGTGTATTTTCAAACAGCCTGTCTTCAAGCTCACTAATTCTTCTGCTTGATCAGTTCTGCTATTAAAAGACTCTGACACATTCTTCAATATGTCAACTGCATTTTTCAGTTCCAGAATATCTGCTTGATTCTTTTTAATTACTTCAGTCTCTGTTAAATTTGCCTGATTGAATTCTGAATTCCTTCCCTGTGTTTTTTTGAATTTCTTTTGAGTTTACTCAAAACAGATTTTTAATTCTCTGTCTGAAGGGTCACATATCTCTGTTTCTCCAGGATTGATCCCTGCTGCCTTATTTAGTTCATATGGAGAGGTCATGTTTTTCTGTTTATCAATTATTGATACATTTAGATGTTAATCTGTGTTAGGCATTAAAGACTTAAGTATTTATTGTGGTCTTCTCAGTCTGGGCTTGTTTGTACCCATTCTTCTTGGTAAGATTTTCCAGATACTCAAAAGGATTTGGTTGTTGTGATCCAACCTGTGACTGCTTTAGGGGGCACCACAAGTCCAGTAACTCCGTGGTTCCTGCAGACTTATAGAAGTACTACCTTGATGGTCTTGGACAAGATCCAGAAGAATTCTCTGGATTACCAGGCAGAGACTCTTGTTCTCTTCTCTTACTTTCCCCAAACAGAATCTCTCTCTGTCTCTATTTTGAGCCACATGGAACTGGAAGTGGAGTGACTCAGGTATCCCTGTGGTCACCACTAATGGAACTGTGCTGGGTTAGACTTGAAGCCAGCACAATACTGGTCTTTCCCAAGGCCTGCTATCATCATTCCCTAGCTGTGGCCTATGTTTGCTCCAGGCCCTGGGGCTCTACAATCAACAGGTGGCAAAACCAGCCAGGACTGTGTTCTTCTCTTCAGGGTCGTGAGCTCTGCGGGGCTCCAGGTAGGTCCCGAGGTGCCGTCTGGGAGTGAAAGAGAGAGGTGCCATCTGGGAGTGATTAGAGTAAAAAACCTTAGAAGTCTACTTGGTGTTCTATTGTATTGCAGTTAAGCTGGCACTCAAACTACAAGACACAGTCCTTCCCACTCTTCCCTTTTCTTTCCAAAGGCAGAGCAGCCTCACCTGTAGCCACGGCCATCACAGGTGCATGGGGAGTACTGCCAGACTACCACTGATGTTCTCTTAAGGCCTGAGGGTGCTTCAGTCAGCTTGTGGTGAATGCTGCCTGGCCTAGGACTCACTCTTCAGGGCATCAGGCTCCCTTCTGGTCCAGGGCAGGTCCAGAAATGCCATCCAAGAGCCAAGTCCTGGAATTGGGGACCCCAAGAGCCCAGTTGGTGCTCTACCTCCCTGTGGCTGAGCTGGTGTCTAAGACAAGGTACCCTTTACTTTTTCCTTCACTTTTCTCACATGAAAGGAATCTCACCTCATAGCCACCATAGCTGAAAATGTGCTGAGTCTCACCTGAAGCCATCAAATCTCAGAGTCTCACCCAAGGCCCTCAACATAGTACCTGGGTATTGCTACTGGTTGTTCAGGGAAAAAGGGCCCTTCAGTTAGCAGGTGATGAATGCTGCCAGGATTAGGTTCGTCCCTTCAAGGCAGTGGGTTCCCTTCTGGGCCAGTGTTTTTCAAGAAATACCATCTGGCATCTAAGGCCTGTGATGGGGGCCTCTTGACTCTGACCAGTGCTCTATCCTACTGTGGCTGAGCTGGCATCCAAAATGCAAGACAAAGCCCTTGCCACTCTTCCCTCTTCTCTCTTAAAGCAAAGGAAAGGGATCTTTTTGGAGCCATGAGCTATGCAGCCTTGGGTTAGGGGAAGAGTGATGTCAGCAGTCTCTTAGCCATCCTGGCAGGTGTCTCAGTAGGTTACATGCCCACCACCAGTCCACTGGCTCTGGGCTCAGTTCAGCCTTAGTACTCATACAGGAGTTGAAGTCCTTGTGGCCTATACTGCCTTTCAAGTTTGTTTAGAGCCCCAGAACACTTAACTCACAGTGACTAGGCTTGTAGGAACTCATCTTTGGACTGCTGGGCTCCGTGATTTCTTCTTGGCTAGGGCTGGTTTAATGCTCCCTTTGTGGGTGAGCATCAGCTGAGTTTGTTCTGGTTTTGTTTTCTGTGATAATAGGGCAGCTCTGAGTTCAATGTCTCAGAATTACTGCTCTCTCCTTCCCCCTAGTGCACAGAAATGTGCTCCACACCATGCCACTGCTGTTGGGTGATGGGTGAGGGGTTGGTATTGGTGATTCAAGACTGTTTTTTTTTTCTTACTCTTCAGTGCCTCTTTCAGTGATATGAAGTTAAAACTAGGTACTGTGAGTGCCCACCTGATTTTTGGTTCTTATGAAGGTGCTTGTTTTGTGTAGATAGCTGTTAAATTGGTGTCCTTATGGGGAGAATGATTGGTGGAGCCTTCTAGTCCATCATCTTGCTCCCCTAAAACTTTCATGTTTAATATTTTTAGAAATTGCCAAACTGTTTTCTGAAGTGGCTGCATCATTTTGTATTCTCACCAGAAATGTGTGAGTGTTTCGATTTCTCCACATTCATACTGACACTGTTATTGTCTTTCTTTTTCTTTTTAGCTATCCTAGAGAATATAAAGTCACATCCCATTGCTGTTTTATTTCTACCAATGAAGTTGAATATCTTTTCCTATGCTTATTGGCCATTCGTGTATATTCTTTGGAGAACTGCCTATTCAAATCACTTGCCCATTTTAAAACTCTGTTGCCTTTTTGTTGTTGAATTGTAAGACTTAGTGTATATTCTGGGTACAAATATCTTTTTGGATATATGATTTTCAAATACTTTTTTCCCATTCGTGAGTTGTCTTTCTATTTTATTGATACTATTCTTTGAAGCAAAATGTTTTAAATTTTAATGAAGCTCATTCTATTTTTTTTCCTATCTCTTGTGCTTTGGTTGTCATATCTAAGGATAGACACACAGATTAACAGAATAGAATTGAAAGTCCAGAAATAAACCATTATGTTTATGGTCAATTGATATTTGTCAAAAGTGCCAAGACAATTCAACTGGAAAAGAAAAATAAATGGCGTGGGATAACTGGATATCCACAGGCAAAAGAATAAAGTTGAGCCCCGAACTCACACCACATACAAAAATTAACTTAACTGAATAATAACTCGAAGTATAAGAGTTAAAACTAGAAAACTCTTAGAAACAGGAATAAGTATTTGTAATCATGGATAATTTTAAGGAAATTGATTTTCAGATCCTAAGCTTCATATTTAAAATTTTGGATTCCTAAAATACACCTGCTTGAGAATGTGTCTGTGTGTCCAACTACTCTTCTGATACTTTATAAATTCTGTTAAGGTATGCTGAATTCAGGCAGATGAGAAAATAAAAGTGATATCTTGACCTTAGCCTAACACTATTCACAACTAAGAACAAACAACTATGTCATGAACCACAGTCCAGAAAAAACTTTTAATTTGAGATAAAAAATGAAACAACACTTTATCTTTTCTTAAACTATTAATAGTTCTGCTTAACATTAATTCCTATCATAGATGAAGTATTGGGTTTATTTCTTCTAAGTTACTGACTTCCACTGAGAAAACAAGTACATGGCTCACTGCTTGTAATGCTGACCTTTGCAGTTGTGTAGCACCCCTTGCATGTACAATAATCACATGAGAAGCTACTGTTTTTCTTTCAATGAAAATAATGGATAAAATAACAGTAACTTTGTTCTTTTTGTCTTTAAATATTGCTATCGTTTTTATTCAGTGCATGCATTCTTTTGGAAGCTGGCCCCTTTGCAAGCAACTTCTCTCAGCATTCAAATTTGTCTCTGAATCTTTGTCATAGAGTGAGGTGGTGGGAATACTGACAATTTTTGTCTAATGATTATACCTTTTATCTGATTGTTTAAAAAGTGTATTGCCTTTGAGAGGAGTCTGGAAACAAAGCAAAGTGAGAGGCTGGTAAAAAATACCAATGCCAAACAAATCTCTAAAAACTACATTTAAATGTGAGAAATTCTTTTTAACCATTCTAAAAACTAATACCTAGGATTGTGTCATTAGCGAAAAGAAAAGGTGCTCTGAACAGCTAATGAAGTACACATTACATTATATAGATAGGTGATGCTGATTGCTTTAAATGCAATTGGAAGGTGCGCTGAGGCTGCCAAAATCTTCAAGCTAAAATGGATCAAGTCCATGGATGAGTTTTTCATGATTGCTTTCCAATTCAGTATGTTTCATTTATTATGGTAGCTTACAGCCAATTCTCATCTCATTTCCTCATATAGAAATTTAAAATTTTCTACTTCCTATTATTAAAAAATAAAATAATTAAAAAATTCAGTGTGCCAGAATTATTAGGGTTTGAAGATACACGTATATGCTCCAATATGGTAATGACATATGGTTTTTGAGCACTTAAAATGTGGCTGGTCTACCTTCCTTACACCATATACAAAATTAACTCCAGATGGATTAAAGACTTAAATGTAAAACCCAAACCTATAAAAACTCGGGATGACAACCTAGGCAATACCATTCAGGACATAGGGGCAGGCAAAGATTTCATGATGAAGACACAAAGAGCAACTGCAACAAAAGCAAAATTGACAAATGGGGTCTAATTAAACTAAGGAGCTTCTGCACAGCAAAATGAACTATTAAACAGACAACCTACAGAATGGGGGAAAGTTTTTGCAAACTATGCATCTGACAAAGGTCTAATATCTATTATCTATAAGGAACTTAAACAAATTTACAAGAAAAAACAATCCCATTAAAACACAGGCAAAGGACATGAACAGACACTTTTCAAAAGAAGACATACACGTGACCAACAATCATGTGAAAAAAAGCTCAACATCACTGATCATTAGAGAAATGCAAATCAAAACCACAATGAGATACTATCTCACACCCATCAGAATAGCTACTATGAAAAAGTAAAAAAGTAACAGATGCTGGTGAGGTTGTGGAAAAAAAGGAACACTTATACATTGTCGGTGGGAGTATAAATTAGTTCAACCATTATGGAAGACAGTGGGGCAATTCCTCAAAGTCCTAAAGACAGAAATACCATTCGACCCAACAATCCCATTACTAGGTACATAACCCCAAAATATAAATTATTCTATTATTAAGACATATGTACGTGTATGTTCATTGCAGCACTATCCACAATAGCAAAGACATGGCGTCAACTTAAACGCCCATCAATAATAGACTGGACGAGGCAAATGTGGTACATATACATCATGGAATACTATGAAGCCATAAAAAAGAATGAGATCATGTCCTTTGCAGGGACATGGATGAAGTTGGAGGCCATTATCCTTAGCAAACTAATGCAGGAACAGAAAATGAAACACCACATGTTATCACTTATAAGTAGGAGCTAAATGATGAAAACACGTGGACACTTAGAGGGGAACAACACACCCAGGGCCTATCAGAGGGTGGAGGGTGGGAGGAGGGAGAGGATCAGGAAAAATAGCTTATGGGTACTAGGTTTAATACCTAGGTGATGAAATAGTTTGTACAACAAACCCCCATGACACAGGTTTACTTGTGTAACAAATCTGCACATGTGCCTCTAAACTTAAAAGTTAAGAAAAAAGAAAAGAAAGGAAATGTGGCTGGTCTAGATTGAAATGTGCTGTGGGTGTAAAACACACACGATGTTTTGAAACTTAGGACAAACAAGTAAAAATCACTATTTTTTACATTGATTTCATGCTGTGCAATTATAATATTTTTGGTATATTAGTTTAAATAAAATACATTCTTAAACATCTTTTTCTATTTCTTTTTCCTTTTAAAAATGTGGCTAGAAAACCTAAAACTACATATCTGCCTTGCATTTGCGGCTTGTATTATAACTTCTGTTGTATAATGCTGATATATATGTCTGTCTTCCATTAAATGTGAGAACATGTTTGATCATATATATGTAGTCTAGAGCAGAGATCTTCAAAAGTTTTGCTTGCATATCCCTAAAGGAATTTTATTTATTTTATCTATTTATTTTCATGCAGAGACTCACTCTGCTGCCCAGGCTGGAATGCAGTGGCATGATCAAGACTATGCCTGGTGAATTTTTATTTATTTATTTTTGTAGAGATGAGGTCTCACTTTCTTGTACAGGTTTGTCTTGAATTACTTCCTGGCCTCAAGCTATCACACCCACCATGGCCTCCCAAAGTGCTGGGATTATAAGCTGTGAGCCACCTCGCCTGGCCTCTCCCTAAAGGAATTTTAAACAGGTTCATACCCCCTCACACATTTTCAAGTTGACATCTGCCATTTTCATATACATTTAAATATTGCAAGGATTGTAGTTTTTAAAATACATTACAAATATTGACATTTTAACGAAGGAACTGTTTTATGACTTTGAAATGAATCCATGCATATTTTTATGAAACTCATGTATTTGGAAATAGCATTGGCTGGGCACGGTGGCTCATGCTAGTAATCCCAGCAGTTTGGGAGGAGGCTGAGGTGGGCAGACCACCTGAGGTCAGGAGTTCGAGACCAGCCTGGCCAAAATGGTGAAACTCAGTCTCTACTAAAAATACAAAAATTAGCTGGACATGACGGTGGGCGCCTGTAATCCCAGCTACTCAGGAGACTGAGGCAAGAGAATCACTTGAACCCAGGAAGCAGAGGTTGCAGTGAACCAAGACCATGCCACTGCACTCCAGCCTGGGTGACAGAGCAAGACTCTGTTTCCTAAAACAAAAAAAAGAAAAAAGAAACTTACTATCATCCATTTAAAAAATAAGTGAACAAGCTCCTTTTCAATATTTGAAAATTTTGTATTTATCTTTTTTCTTATTTTTTCCACTGCCTTAAAAGAATTTTATTCTTAAGTAAAATATTGAAAGTCTCTGTAGATTATCCTGTCACAGTTTTTTGCAACAAATGTGTATATTCATGTGTACGTATATTTTAAAATTTCTTATGACTATAAAGACTATAAAGCTTCAAAGTGTCAGACCCTTTCTTTTTGCTTTATCATTTCAATTATTAACTGATCAAATCGACATAAATATTAGGTAATTTAATTAATGATTATTAAACATAAGAGATAAAATCATATTTGGAAACGCATTTCTTAATGAGATGGATGGGACGGTGGACTTCACAGTGCCTTGATTGAAGGACTTCTCACATGATCTCTTCATTTTGATGCCCTTGACATTTTACACTTCATGACAATACACTATCTTAAGATTTGAGATGAATCATCTCTATTTTTATTATTATTATATTATTATTTCAAAATAATCACAAACTTACCAAAGAGTTGAGATACAATACAAAGTTTTTTTGTGGGTGTGAACCATTTGAGAGTAAGTTATGACATGATGTCTCATCACTCCCAAATACTTAAGTGTAACTTTCTTATGAGGAAGGTCATTCTTGTACATAAACGCAGTACAAGAGTTAACATTGGGAAATTAACATTGGTACATTATTACTATATATTTCTTAGATCTTATTCAAGTTACACCAGAATTTGCTCCATATCACTCTTTGCATTTAGTTGTCCTGTCTCTTTTGTCTTACTCAATTTAGAACAGTTCCTTAGTCTTTCCTTCTTTTACGACTTTGGCAATTTGAAGATTATAGGCCAGCTACTTTGTAGAATGTTCCTCGATTTGGGTTTGTCTAAGATTTTCTCATGTTAGATTCAGATTATGCATTTTAGGCAGAAATATTTCAGAGATGTTTCTGTATTCTCAATACATTCTTATCTCAATCATATAAGATTTCAATCTCTTCGATGATGTTTATGTGATCACTGAAGTTGTACCCTCTGTCAAGTTACATATCCACTGTAAAGTTACTCTTATACTTTACACAAAATACATATTTGTGGGAAGGTATTTTAAAGCTCTGTAAATATTCAATTTCTTAACAAACTTTTAATTTATTCATTTATCTACGAATGTCTGTTTGGATTTATGGTATTCTATTTTATTGAACAGATTTCTGTCATTGTTGTTGAGACAGAGTCTCGCTCTTGTCACCCAGCCATGCAATGGTGTGATCTCGGCTCATTGCAACCTCCGCCTCCCGGGTTCAAGTGATTCTCCTGCCTTGGCCTCGCAAGCAGCTGGGATTACAGGCGCCTGCCACCCACGCCTGGCTAATTTTTTTGTATTTTTAGTAGAGACCGGGTTTCACCATGTTGGCGAGACTGGTCTCTAACTCCTGACCTCAGGTGATCCGCCTGCCTCAGCCTCCCAAAGTGTTGGGATTATAGGCGTGAGCCACCATGCTCAGCCTTATTGAATGGTTTATAATACATCATGATCATTATTTATTTTGATGCTCATGTTGTTCTCTATTTAGCCAGTGGCAACCTCCTCAAGCTGGCTTCTGAGTCCTTTGGATAAATCTTCATCTTTTTTTTTTTTTAGCATGTCTCTTCTGGTACAAAAGGTGTTCCAGGCTCATTTTGTGCTTTCCCTTATCAGTATTAAAATCAGCCAGTTATCCAAGGAGTCAAGAGCTAAGTGCCAGGTGTGCTCACTATTATTGGACTACTGCTGTTTCCAGACTCTCTTAGTGGACAGGACCAGAGAACACACATTTGTGTCTATATTTCTACACATATCTGCCTGTATTGAAAACCAAAAGTTCATAGCAAAGCCTCCAATTCTAATCCAATACCGCAGGGACTATTTTAGTTTTTTCCCCTACATTTCAGTATTTATGCCTGTCTTCTCTGAAAGGGAGAATCTTGGCTCTTTTTATCCTTAATATATTTAATTTTTGATCTGTCTCCCTGCATGAAGCCAATTTCCCATCTCTGTTTCCTACGTGAATGACCTCTTCCACCCTCTCCAACACTCTATGCTGGGCCTCCCCTCTCCATGGATGCCTACCTTACCTTGCTTGGACAAATCATGTCATTCCCCGTTCCTCATTGTGCTCTGGCTCTGACACTCCACAGTGAGCTCCACTCCAGTGAACTTCCTCCTTGCCAACATCACGCTGCCTCCCAGACTTAACACCTCAACCTGCTTGATCATGGACCACCACAGCTCCCCTTCTTCACCCTGACCCATAGTTGCACTGCCAAGAGACTTCTACTTTGCTCTGCCTTACCTAAATGCTTTAGAAGTGAATTGTTCAGGAAGAGAAGGGAAAGGAAATAAAGAGAAAGGGAAAAGGATTAGGAAAAGGGGGAAAGAAAAAGAAAAGGGCTATGCCTTGCTTTTTAAAAAAATAAAAAGAAGACAATCATGAGAGCCTGGGACAGGAAATGAACCTCTACCATTAATTTTAAGAAAGAACCCATACGGAATTTAGGATACGGATATATATCTTGTTAGAGCTACAAGTATCTGAGTACTCTTGAAGAATCTTTTCACATCCTTAGGTGTATGTAATACACTAGTTTGAAGACCACTGATACCTAAAGTAAGTGAATGAAAAACCTAAACACCTAGGAAGACACTTCCTACATCAGAATTCTGGAAAACAGGCCCCCAAACATTCTAATTACCATAATTTTTTTACCCTAACCTCTGCAAGTGTACTCCTTGCCCCTCTGTCCTTCTTTCATCCAGCTCTCCTGTCTAGAAGCATAGTGCTGTCTATCCACACCTTCTCTGTGTGCTAGAATCCACTGACTTGGCCCTTTCTTCAACTTCCTCCTCCCCCAACTTTAAAACCAACCTCCTTTATAGATGGGGGCTCCAAGAGTTCTTCCTTTGCCTTTGCTGTGGGGATAGGTCTTTAGTGATCGGTGGTACCTCTGGTTAGAGATTTTCCCCTCAGGGACTCAGGGCTTGGAGTTCTGAGGTGGGCTGGATTAGAGGACACATTGAAGTTGGAAGGAGACTTGAGCTGGGACTTTGTATGTAGCAGATCTAGGAAAGAAATCTTTAGTTTGGCTGCACTAAGTTCCACAAAGCACTATTATGAGATAAGTGTTTTATCACTACCATTTTACATAATGAATCTAGAATTATTTACTGAAGTAACTTGGCCAAGATCACAAATCTAAGAGCAGAGAACTAGGTAGATTTATTTCACATAAATTAATAATTAACACCTTCAATTAAACCTGAGACACTGTCTGGCAATCATACTAGGTCCCTTCAGAATGCTCCTTTACCCACTTTCCATAATGGCTTCTGACATTTTTTTCTCTCTCTTCTGTCAAGAATAAAATTAGATGAAACTAGAATTTTTTCTTTTTTTTGGGAGACTGGAGTTTCATTATTACTCAAATCAGTCTCCTTGAGCATTTGGGGATCAGATCAGAGTTTTTAAGGACAGCTTGGTGGATGGGGGGAAGCCAGTGAGCCGGGAGTGCTGACTGGTCAGGTCAGAGATGAAATCATAGGGAGTCAAAGCTATCTTCTTGTGCTGAGTCAGTTTATTGATCTGGATGGTGCCAGCTGAAAACTAGAAATTTTTAAAAAGTGTATTGTGCATACAGTAGAACAGTTCACAAACCAGGAGACCTCAAACTGAAAGTAGTAGGAAGCTCCATTTATCAGTTACAAGTGCAGGCATAAAGTATACACGAATCAGCATATTTATCTTTATTATAATTGGCTATCATAAATCTATATTTCTCTTAGGGCAAGTAGAGCTGCATAAGCTCATTTGTCCATAGACGGTTGTTTTAATTTTTTTAAATTTGATTTTTAATTGTGCATATTTGTGTGGTACAATTTGATGTTTCCATGCATATATATGTTGTATCATAATTAAATCAGGGTACTTAGTTTACCTATCATCTCATACATTTATCATGTCTTTGTGGTAAGAACATTTAAAAGCCTCTCTTCTAGGTATTTGTAATATATAATACCTTACTGTTTACTATAGTCACTCTACTGGGCAATAGACATCAGAACTTATTCCTCCTATTGAATTGTAGCTTATACCTGTTGATCAACCTCTCCCCATCCTCTCCTCCTTTGCTCCCCTCCTCAGCCTCAGGTATCCACTGTTATACTGTTCCACTCTCTGCTCCTGTGATGTCAACTTTTATTTTTAAGATTCCACATATGAGTTAGATAACATGGTATTCGTATTTCTGTGTCTGGCTTATTTCATGTAACATGATGTCCTTAGGTCTATCTATGTGATTGCAAATGATAAGATTTCATCCTTTTATGGCTGAATAGTATCCCATTGTGTGTATATACCAGATTTTTCTTTATCTATTCATCCATTCTTGGAGACTTATTTGATTCTGTATCTTGGCTATTGTAAACAGTGCTGCAGTGAACATGGGAGTGCATAAATCTCTTCGAAATACTGATTTCATTTCCCATACAATCCAGTAGTGTGATTGGTGAATCAGATGGTAGTTCTATTTTTAACCTAATCTGGTTTATCTCTTTATGTATTTTAAACATATATTATTTATTTTATTTGTTTTTTTATTATTTTTGATACATAATAGTTGTACATATTTATGGGGTACAGTATGATATTTCCATACACGTATGCAATGTGTAATGATCAAATCAGGGCAATTAGTATATCCATCCTCTCAAATCTTTATTATTTCTTTGTACTGGTAATATTCAAAATCCTCTCTTCTTGCTACTTAAAAATATACTATAAATTGTTTCTTATAGTCACCCTACGGTGCTGTAAAACACTAGAACTAATTCTTTCTAACTGTAACCTTGTATCTATTAACCAACCTCTTCCCATGTCCCTACCCCTTGTCCTTCTCAGCTTTAGCAACAAGTATTCTACTCTCTACTTCTATGAGATCAACTTTTTAACCTCCCACATATGAGTAAGAATATGTGGTATTTATCTTTAGGTGCCTGACTTATTTCAAATAACATAATGTCCTCCAGGTGCATCCAAGTTGCCACAAATAATTGGATTTCATTATTTCTTGTGGCTAAACAGTATTCCATTGTGTATGTATACCATATTTTCATTATCCTTTTGTCTGTTGATGAACAATTAAGTTTTTTCCATATTTTGGTTATTGTGACTAGTGCTGCAATAAAAACACCAGGCGGCTTTCCCCTCACAGTGTAAACAAAGCTACCAGGAAGTTTGAACTAGGTGGAGCCCACCATAGCACAGCAAAGCCGCTGTAGCCAAACTGCCTCTCTAGATTCCTCCTCTCTGAGCAGGGCATCTCTGAAAGAAAAACAGCAGGCCCAGTCAGGGGTTTATAGATAAAACTCCCATCTCCCTGGGACAGAGCACCGGGGGGAAGGGGTTGCTGTGGGCACAGCTTCAGCAGACTTAAATGTTCCTGCCTGCCGACTCTGAAGAGAGCAGTGGATCTCCCAGCACAGCACTCGAGCTCTGCTAAGAGACAGAAATGCCTCCTCAAGTGGGTCCCTGACCGCAGTGCCTCCTGACTGGGAGACATCTCATATAGGAGAGCTCTGGCTGGTATCTGGCAGGTGGCCCTCTGTGATGAAGCTTCTAGAGGAAGGAACAGGCAGCAATCTTTGCTGTTCTGTAGCTTCCGCTGGTGATACCCAGGAAAACAGGTCTGGAGTGAACCTCCAGCAAACTCCAGCAGACCTGCAGCAGAGGTGTCTGACTGTTAGAAGGAAAACTAACAAACAGAAAGCAGTAGCATCAACATCAACAAAAAGGACGTCCACACAGAAACCCCATCTGAAGGTCACCAGCATCAAAGACCAAAGGTAGATAAATCCACAAAGATGAGGAAAACCAGCACAAAAAGGCTAAAAATTCCAAAAACTAGAACGTCTCTTCTCCTCCAAAGGATCACAACTCCTCATCAGCAAGGGAACAAAACTGGACAGAGTTAAGTTTGACGAATTGACAGAAGTAGGCTTTAGAATGTGGGTGATAACAAACTCCTCCAAGCTAAAGGAGCATATTCTAACCCAATGCAAGGAAGCTAAGAACTTGAAAAAAGGTTAGATGAATTATTAGCTAGAATAACCACTTTAGAGAAGAACATGAATGACCTGATTGAGCTGAAAAACATAGCCTGAGAACGTTGTGAAACATACATAAGTATCAATAGCCAAATAGATGAAGCAGAAGAAAGGATATCAGAGATTGAAGATCAACTTACTGAAATAAAGTGAGAAGACAAGATTAGAGAAAAAGGAATGAAAAGGAACAAACAAAGCCTCCAAGAAATATGGGACTATGTGAAAAGACCAAACCTATGTTTAATTGGTGTACCTGAAAGTGACGGGGAGAATGGAACCAAGTTGGAAAACACTCTGCAGGATATCATCCAGAACTTCCCCAACCTAACAGGTCAGGCCAACATTCAAATTCGGGAAATACAGAGAGCACCACAAAGATACTCCTCGAGAAGAGCAACCCCAAGTCACATAATTCTCAGATTCACCAAGGTTGAAATGAAGGAAAAAATGTTAAGGGCCACCAGAGAGAAAGGTCAGGTTACCCACAAATGGAAGCCCATCAGACTAACAGCAGATCTCTCTGCAGAAACCCTATAGGCCACAAGAGAGTGGGGGCCAATATTCAACATTCTTAAAGAAAATAATTTTCAACCCAGAATTTCATATGCAGCCAAACTAAGCTTCATAAGCTAAGGAGAAATAAAATCAATTCCAGACAAGCAAATGCTGAGAGATTTTGTCACTAACAGGCCTGCCTTATAAGAACTCCTGAAGGAAGCACTAAATATGGAAAGGAAAAAACAGTACCGGCCATTGCAAAAACATACCAAATGGTAAAGACCATCAACACTATGAAGAAGCTGCATCAACTAACAGGTAAAATAACCAGCTAGCATCATAATGACAGGATCAAATTCTCACATAACAATATTAACCTTAAATGTAAATGATCTAAATGCCCCAATTAAAAGACACAGACTGGCAAATTGGATAGAGTCAAGACCCATCAGTGTGCTGTATTCAGGAGATCCCTCTGATGTGCAAAGACACATATAGGCTCAAAATAAAGGGATTGAGGAATATTTACCAAGCAAATGGAAAGCAAAAACAAAACAAAACAAAACAGCAGGGGTTGCAATCCTAGTCTCTGACAAAACAGACTTTAAACCAACAAATATCAAAAAAGACAAAGAAGGGCATTACATAATGGTACAGGGATCAATGCAACACGAAGAGCTAACTATCCTAAATATATATACACCCAATACAGGAACACCCAGATTCATAAAGCAAGTTCTTAGAGACCTACAAAGAGACTTTGACTCCCACACAATAATACTGGGAGACTTTGACGCCCCACTGTCAATATTAGACAGATCAACAAGACAGAAAGTTAACAAAGATATTCAGGACTTGAAATCAGCTCTGGACCAAGCAGACTTAATAGACATCTACAGAACTCTCCACCCCAAATCAACAGAATATACATTCTTCTCAGTATCTCATCATACTTATTCTAAAATCGACCATGTAACTGGAAGTAAAACACTCCTCAGCAAATGCAAAAAAGTAGAAATCATAACAGTCTCTCAGACCACAGTGCAATCAAATTAGAACTGAGGATTAAGAAACTCACTGAAAAACACACAACTACATGGAAACTGAACAACCTGCTCCTGAATGACTACTGTTTAAATAATGAAATTAAGGCAGAAATAAAAAAGTTCTTTGAAACCAATGAGAACAAAGACATAACATACCAGAATCTCTGGGACACAGGCCAAAGCAGTGTTTAGAGGGAAATTTATAGCACTAAACGACCACATGAGAAAGTGGGGCAGATCTAAAATCGACACCCTAACATCACAATTAAAAGAACTAGAGAAGCAAGAGCAAACACATTCAAAAGCTAGCAGAAGACAAGAAATCACTAAGGTCAGAGCAGAACTGAAGGAGATAGAGACATGAAAAATCCTTCAATAAGTCAATGAATCCAGGAGCTGGCTTTTTGAAAAGATTAACAAAATAGATAGACCACTAGCCAGACTAATCAAGAAGAAAAGAGAGCAGTGTTAAATAGATGCAATAAAAATGATAAAGGGGATATCACCACTGATCCCTCAGAAATACAAACTACCATCAAAGAATACTATAAACACCTCTATGCAAATAAACCAGAAAATCTAGAAGAAATGGATAAATTTCTAGACACATACACCTTCCCAAGACTAAACAAGGAAAAAGTCGAATCCCTGAATAGACCAATAACAAGTTCTGAAATTGAGGCAGGAATTAATAGACTACTAACCAAAAAAAAAGCCCAGGACCAGATGGATTCACAGCCGAATTCTATCAGAGGTACAAAGAGGAGCTGGTACCATTCCTCCTGAAACGATTTCAAACAATAGAAAAAGAAAGACTCCTCCCCAACTCATTTTATGAGGCCAGCCTCATCCTCATACCAAAACCTGGCAGAGACAGAACAAAAAAAGAAAATTTCAGGCCAATATCCCAGATGAACATCGATTTAAAAATCCTCAATAAAATACTAACAAACCAAATCCAGCAGCACATCAAAAAACCTGTCCACCACTATCAAGTCTGCTTTATCCCTGGAATGCAAGGCTGGTTCAACATATGCAAATCAATAAACACAATCCATCACATAAACAGAACCAATGACAAAAACCACGTGATTATCTCAACAGATGCAGAAAAGGTCTTCGATAAAATTTAACACCCCTTCATGCTAAAAACTCTCAATAAACTAAGTACTGATGGAATGTATCTCAAAACAGTAAGAGCTATTTATGACAAACCCACAGCCAATATCATACCGAATGGGCAAAAACGGGAAGCATTCCCTTTGAAAACCAGCACAAGACAAGGATGCCCTCTCTCACCACTCCTATTCAATGTAGTATTGGAAGTTCTGACCAGGGCAATTAGGCAAGAGAAAGAAATAAAGCATATTCAAATAGGAAGAGAGGATGTCAAATTGTCTCTGTTTGCAGGTGACATGAGCATATATTTAGAAAACCCCATCATCTCAGCCCAAAATCTCCTTAAGCTAGTAAGCAACTTCAGCAAAGTCTCAGGAAACAAAATCAATGTGCAAAAATCACAAGCATTCCTATACACCAATAATAGACAAACAGAGAGCCAAATTGTGAGTGAACTCCCATTCACAATTGCTACAAAAAGAATAAAATACCTAGGAATACAACTCACAAGGGATGTGAAGGAGCTCTTCAAGGAGAACTATAAACCACTGCTCAAGAAAATAAGAGAGGACACAAACAAGTGGAAAAACATTCAATGCTCATGGATAGGAAGAACCAATATTGTAAAAATGGCCATACTGCCCAAAGCAATTTATAGATTCAATGCTATTCCAATCAAGCTATCACTGACATGCTTCACAGAATTGGACAAAACTACTTTAAATTTCATTTGGAACCAAAAAAGAGCTCATATTGCCAAGAAATCCTAAACAAAAAGAACAAAGCTGGAGGCATCACACTATCTGACTTCAAATTATACTACAAGGCTACAGTAGCCAAAACAGCATGGTACCAGTACCAAAACAGATATATAGACCAATGCAACAGAACAGAGGCCTCAGAAACAATGCTACATATCTACAACCATCTGATCTTTGACAAACCTGACAAAAACAAGCAATGGAGAAAGGATTCCCTATTTAATAAATGGTGCTGGGAAAACTGGCTAGCCATATGCAGAAAACTGAAACTGGACCCCTTCCTTACAATTAACTCAAGATGGATTAAAGACTTAAACCTAAGACCTAAAGCCATAAAAACCCTAGAAGAAAACCTAGGCAATACCATTCAGGATATAGGCATGGGCAAAGACTTCATGACTAAAATACCAAAAGCAATGGCAACAAAAGCCAAAATAGACAAATGGGATCTAATTAAACTAAAGAGCTTCTGCACAATAAAAGAAACTATCATCAGAATGAACAGGTAACCTACAGAATGGGAGAAAATTTTTGCAATCTATCCATCTGACAAAGGGCTAATATCCAGGATCTACAAGGAACTTAAACAAATTTACAAGATAAAAAACAACCCCATCAAAAAGTGGGCTAAGGATATGAACGTAGACTTCTCAAAAGAAGGCATTTATGCAGCCAACAAACATATGAGGAAAAGCTCATCATCACTGATCATTAGAGAAATGCAACTGAAAACCACAATGAGTTACTCAAAATCACACCAGTTAGAATGGTGATCATTAAAAAGTCAGGAAACAACAGATGCTGGAGAGGGTGGAGAAATAGAAATGCTTTTACACTGTTGGTGGAAGTATAAATTAGTTTAACCATTGTGGAAGACAGTGTGGCAATTCCTCAGGGATCTAGAACCAGAAATAATATTTGACCCAGCAATCCCATTACTGGGTATATACCCAAAGGATTATAAATCATTCTACTATAAAGACACATGCACATGTATGTGTATTGCAGCACGATTCACAATAGCAAAGACTTGGAACCAACCCAAATGCCCATCAATGATAGACTGGATAAAGAAAATGTGGCACATATACACCATGGAAAACTATGCAGCCATAAAAAAGGATGAGTTCATGTCCTTTGCAGGGCCATGGATGAAGCTGGAAACCATCATTCTCAGCAAACTAACACGGGAACGGAAAATCAAACACCGCACGTTCTCACTCATAATTGTGAGTTGAACAATGAGAACACATGGACACAGGGAGGGGAACATCACTCACTGGGGCCTGCCAGGGTGTGGGGGGATAGGGGAGGGATAGCATTAGGAGAAATATCTAATGTGGATGACGGATTGATGGGTGCAGCAGACAACCATGGCATGTGCCTACTTATGTAACAAACCTGCATGTTCTGCACATGTAACCCAGAGCTTAAAGTATAATTTAAAAAAAAAAAAAAAAAAAAACTATTGCTGATTTCAATTTGTGTCTAAGTTCCTGAAGGATATTGGTCTATTTTCTTGTCTTCTACTGTCTTTCTCTGGTTTTGGTCTCAGGATAATTCTGGCCTCATAAAATAATTTGGGATGTGATCCTTTCTGTTTCACATTCTGAAAGCAATTACAGAATCAATGTTGTTTCTTCTTTAAATGGTGGATATAATTTAACAGTGAAATTCTGATTCTGGAGATTCCTTTTTCAGACGATTTAAAGTTATAGATTTAATTTCTGTAATGGCTATAGGGCTTTTCTTTCTTGAGTGAGTTTTGATTGTGATTTTTGAGGGCTTCATCCATTTCATCTAAATAATTGAATGTATGTGCGTAGAATTGTTCGTGCTGTTTTCTTATTATCCTTTTAATGTCAGTGGAATCTGTAGATATATCCTCTCTTCCATTTCTTATATTAGTAATTTGTGTCTTTTCTCATTTTAATTTGTTAGTATTGTTAGAGGTTCATAAAGTTTCTTAATATTTTCAAGGAAACCACTTTTGGTTTCAATGACTTTTCTATTCTCCTGTTTTCTATTTTGTTGAATTTTGTTTTTATAAATACGTTTTCTTCTGCTTGTTTTGGGCTTATTTTGCTCCTATTTTTCTAGTTTTTTTTTTTTTTTAAGATGGAAACTTAGATGATTGACTTGAGGACTTTCTTCTTCTTTAGAATAAGTTATTTTCTCCACAGCTCCACTCTCTCCAAAATCTATGTTCCTGGTATTTTTCCATTTCCAGGATCCCTTTTCCAGCCCTCTGCCAGCTGGGTTTTATTTATTTTGCTCTGCTATGACTGTACCCACTTCCAGGTTCAAGTGGCAGAAGAAGAGAGAGAAAAGGAAAGCAATTGAGTTTGTCCCACTGTCTTAGGAACTGGGAAGGACTAAATTCTCCCATCCTTCAAAATTTTACTTGCCTGTAAGTCCTCTACCACTGCTGCCACTCACCTTGATGCTACCATCACCCCTGCAAGACTGCTTGGGGATTGGGGCATGAGAGAATTTTTAAAAAAAAGGAAAGAAAAAAAGGGATTCCCCAATACTTTCACTGAGTAAGATGCTCCTTGAGCCAGAATAGAATAATTTTTCTAGTGCTGCCCATCCATGACACTGTTTACTTCCTATTTTCAGGCTGTGAGTCCAGTCTGGAGAATATTGGTGGTAAAAATGGTAAACGCACTGCCATTTGGTGGTATTTCAGATTCTGGTCTTCCTTAATCTACCTATTACTATTCACTTTTCAGGGTCCTCATAGCTGCCTTGTGTATTCTGTCCAGGTTTAATAGTTACTTTCAGTAGGAGAAGCAGAGTGAAGTGTGTTTACTCCATCTTATCTGGATCTGTAAACTTCAAATGTATATTTACAAATCTGTAAACTTTTAAATGTATATATATAAATAATTCAAATTTATTTCACAGTTTGTTAGTGTGATATACAACTTTATTTAGACAGTTGGTATGTGGGCCTTCATGCATGTGTACTCTTGCCTCAGGCCCTGCAAAAGTAGGAGCAGGCATAGTTGTGAAGATTTAATGAAAGGGAATAAGTAGAGAGAACAGTATGTGTTTGCAAAATATCTATCAGATATTGGACACCAAGGAAACAATATTTATTATCTGGTGTTTGTAATCACCTCTACAAAATACCTGGGATAAAATTCCTAATTAATGTTGGATTATCTTCAGTTCAGGGAACTCACTGCCTTCTGAGATGGCAGATCTCAAGCTTAGATAGTTATGTGGTGAATTTCTATATTATATTGGTTTAAGATTTCTTTTCTTCTAGCTTTTTATTCATGGCTTCCAGCTAAAGCTTTTGCTTTTTGAAATAATAAGTCTAATCTCTTACTCAAACGAAGTACTTTAATTATTTGAAGAAAGTTGTTTCTAATTTTCCCTGGGCTAATATTCTCTTTCCATTGTCTCTCATTCCTTTCCCCCTCCACCGCTGCTTTCCTTATCTTCCCTTTCTTCTCTCCTTTCTTTTACATCAGTCACAAATATTTATTAAATCTCTACCTGTCATAGTATCTGTCAGGCACAGAGGCTACCTTCTTTCCTTTCCTCAGAAAGATTATACACTGTTTAAAATAAAGGGTTTTTTTTTTCCACTCTATGCTATAAGAATGTTCTGAACCTTTTGGAAGCATCCTTTCTCTCATGGTTTAATTTTGATCATCCTCCTCCTCCCAGTCATTTTTCGTGGGCATGGGACCCTCCCAGCCAGGTGCTGGATATAATCTCCTGGTGTACCGTTTGCTAAGACCATTGGAAAAGTGCAGTATTAGGGTGAGAGTGACCCAATTTTCCAGGTGCAATGCAGTCTATCACTTCCCTTGGCTAGGAAAGGGAATTCCCCAACCCCTTGCGCTTCCCGGGTGAGGCAGTGCCTCTCCCTGCTTCGGCTCATGCTCAGTGGGCTACACCCACTGTCCTGCACCCACTGTCCGACAAGCCCCAGTGAGATGAACCTGCTACCTCAGTTGGAAATGCAGAAATCACCTGTCTTCTGCGTTGCTCATGCTGGGAGCTGTAGACTGGAGCTGTTCCTATTCAGTCATCTTGGAACCTAGTCCTCCCAGTCATTTTTCTCTATACAAGCTATAACACACCAACAATCTCCTTAACTTGTGGCCTGACGGTAGACCAATCAATGCAGATCTGGAAAGTCCTCTTATCTCCCATTTTGTAAGGCTAAACTCTTTTGAATAGATTGATGATTATTTATGTAGGGATAAGTCATGACTGGAAGAGTGCATTGGAATGGCTGATGCTGTATGCAGAAGGTGGACTGGTCATATATGCATTTTCTAATGAGTATTCTCCCCACAGCTAAATGTCAAACTGTAATTAGGTGCACAGAATTCACACAGAATGGCATAACTATTCTAGAGTCTGGCAATTTTTAATGTAAGATGAATAAAACTTTATGTGTTGCTCTGATGCAGATGAAGACTCTGATAACCATTAGGGTAGATTTGGACATAGTCTCTCCCAGAAGTTGTCACAGGCAGCAGTTTTGCTATGAATCCAGAATTTTATGTGGTGGAGGGCCCATGATTTATACTGGTCAACTGTGACTCATTTATGGTAAATAGATGAAGGATAAAATAATACTATTTAGTGGGTCATCATATTTACTATTAAAATGAAGACATGCATGTATGATTTTTTCAATTTTAGAGTATTTTCAAGGTGACTTTAAATTGCTTGTTGCTGTCTCCCAGAAACTAAATCGGTGGCTTAGAATTCAAAAAAAGGAAGTGGGTTCTAGAAAGGGAGCATATAGTTTCTTAGGAAGGACGTTTTGCTTCTTCTATAGAGCTTTGCAACTGAAAATTTGTATTTGGATTCCAGTGACCCTGAACAATGAGGGTGGAAGTGGGTCTTTATTTTTTCAGGCTGTCTTTCAGATTTCTCATTAAATTCCCTGTGATAAGTGGCTGTCATTTTTGATGTTAAAAACATTCTTAAAGATGAAAGCCAGAAAAGACCTTGACTAGGGTAATAAAATCTGTAATATACCCTGGAACAGACTATATAAAGATTTGAAGACAGATGAAGGACAGAGAGGCATGTTAAGAAGAATTCCCAGCTCATGGCAGCTTAGTAGAGAAAAGCTAAGATCACCATATGGTTATTTTTTTCTGCCAAAGCACAGTGGCTTTTGCTTCTTGCACATAAGAGTTGGAAATCATAGCATTTCAGCATGTATTAGTGAAAGTTCTATCTCACCATGCTACGAAATTATAACTTAGAAGAGGAAGTTGAAGAGAAAATTCTTCAGAGGATTTACACTTACTTGTGAAAATCCAAAATCTCAAAGAGAGGCTACTGAGTCAGATTTCAGAGCAAAGTACTCAAATCAAATATAGCTCTGATTTGTAGTGTGAGAAGAAAGAACTAGATTTCCTCTGAGAGATATTTCTTATCCCTGACTGAAACAGTGGGGAAACTGAAAAGAATGGCCTTTGGTCCTTCAAATATTCAAAGAATGACAGTGAAAGCCTAATCTTAAACAAAATATTTTTTAAAAAAATTTTAACAAATACTTCTTGTGGCATGTAACAGAGTTTCCTATTTCCTTCTCAAAATTAGATCATTCTTCTGTATCCTCTAAGAGCCTAAAATTCACTTTGGGATGACTCTGGTGAACAAAAAGCAAGCACTATCTCAAGCCTGTATTCTGAGCTTTTATGTCTCATTGCCTGTCACAGGGAAGCTTCCTGGACATTTTAGACTTTTTAAAAAACTGCAGTTCAATAAAAATGAAGATTTTCCTTTTAGGTCACCATTTCTTCTGGCAGACTGAGCCTAAAGTGCACTTTATTTCCCTTTAATTTAACAGCTCCAGCAGCTTTTCCAGTTAAATCGACTGTTCATTATTGAGCCCCATTTAGGAAGGGGCTGTGCAGTGCAGTTTAATGAATCCTTGGCACAAAGCTCCCTTTCAGGACTGGGAAAGAATAGGGGCTGTTCAGGCCCTGTAGGGCTGTATGTCAAAGCCAGCCCATAATGCCTGTCAGCCAAGGGCAGAAATTCCCACTGATATAAGAATGTGCAAGAAATCAACTTTCACCACCGACGAGCAGATTAAGACACGATCAGGAAATGAGACTGTAGGTTTAGAACAGTGACACCTGTTTGAAGAGAGAAATTTTCCCATCCCTTCATCACTGTGTGGTTGGAGTGGGGGCTGGGAGAAGCTGCAGCACAGCCAAGCCCTCAAAGCCCTCCAGGTCCTCTGAGAGGGGAAGCAAAGACATAGTGGGTGGGGGCATCTTTGGGCTAGACTCCATGCTAAGTGCCTTAACATGCTTTTTCTGCTTTAATCCTTACAACAAGCTATGAGGATTATTTGCATATGACAGGGGAGGAAACTGAAGCTCAGGTGCTTTCATTTCTGGTTCAAGGTTACACTGCTAATTGGCCACTAAATGGCAATGATGGGATGCAGCATAGACCTGTTTGGCTCTAGGATGTCTGTCTTTTCCAGAGCTCTGAACTGAGGTTCATCAAATAAATTGGATCCTTTAGAAATAATTGTAATTTAAACTTAATTCTTAATTATGTGGGGTATGCATTCAATGTACATATGCTGGGCACGTGTGATATGTTGGGAATACCGGCACATGACACATAGCATGATGGTATGAGGAGTGGCAGTTAAGGTACTGCCTTTACTGCTAGACCGGCCCAGGTTTGAATCTCAGCTCTGATAATGTTTATGTCTTTCAGACCTTGGGAAACTTCAGGGAAGTCCCTCTCACTAAGCCTTGGTTGTGCTATTCTTTTTCCCAGCACCACCCCCCCGCCACCCAACCCAGCCACACAGACATCAAGGATGGTGGCTACGGTTACTCTGGTATTGCTAAGTACCGTCTGAAAATTAAAATGGTCCAAAAGGTTTCTACAGAAGGGAGTCCTAGATGCCTTTGTGTTACATTAGTACCATGAGATTCTGAGTCCTCAAGGTGTGTGTGTGGATTGGTTTTCTTCCAGTATCATGGGACAGATCAAGCCTTGGAAGTACATTTTCAAAAAGGTGAAATCATGACTCTTAGGCAAATATAATATGGACCACATGTAAAAAATTGTTTAACTCATTAATTAGTCAGAGAATCACTAAAATGTTAGGACTGGTTCAAAGAATATTTAAGAAGTCAGGTGTGTGTGTGTGTGTGTGTGTGTGTATATATAGAGTATATATATACTATATATACAGAGTATATATATACACACTATATATAGAGTATATATATAGAGAATATATATATGAAATGTTAGGAAAAATTCACTGGTTACAAAGAACTGAGATATATATCTTCGTGGTCATCTGTTCCATGAACAGAAATTATTTGCATATCTACCAGACAAAACTCTTCCAAGTAACAAATAATTTTACTAAATTAAGAGCAAGTAGTGAGAAGAATGAAATACATTCCTCTAGACAATCTTTGGGTGTTCTTTCTTCCTGTACAACATTGAAAGAATGTGGGACTAAACTTTCTGCCTGATTTCCAAGTTTTGGATAATTTTTCTGGTAATCCCCATATTTTATATGTAAGTTTGGACCATCTAAAGAAAAGGAGTAATTTGTGAACATCACAGGGTTAGTGGCAAAGACAGAAGTAAAACTCAGGTCTGCTGTCTCCTCTACATGGCTGTGAGACCACGTAGCAACCCTGTTTCTTTAAGCTAACGTTTCCACTAGAGACCAAAGAGTGAGAGGACTTTCACTTTTCTAAGTGTAAAGAGTGAAGGGATATGCATTTTCCAGGGCAGTTTTAAACCAGTTTCAACTAAATTCAATAAGTATATGCCAATTGATCCATGTTATTAAGGTGGAAATTAGGAATTTAACCCCAGAGTGTACTTCCTGCTAATAGCATAGGGGTGATTTGGTTCATTAGACAGGGCTCCCTGGAAACAGACCTTGAAACGGAGAGTTGTATGGGGAAGGTTGATTGAGAAGGACTCTTAAAGGATGCATATGTATGAAGTGAGGAAGTCAAGATTGGATGAAAAGAGAAACTGACTTGTCTTCAGCCTGAGTTAATCCCGTGGGAAGCTCTGGAGCTGGAATACTCTTTGGGGCTCGACTCAAGTTGAGGAAAGAGAGGTTTTGCCCTTGTATCCCTGCATCAGCCAGTCATTGGTCTACTGATGCGCCTGGGAAGGGATATGAACTTGGGTAATCCAGTTTTCTTGAGCAGAGGTCAATGCTTGGTGAGGGGGCCAGCTGTAAGCTACCAGTAGCCAGCCAGCTCAGCAGCTAGGGGATGGGTTCATCAGTCCCTAGGTGGGATCTGGGCAAAGCATCACGGTATCCACTACATTTGGCTTTTATTACAAGGATAGCTGTAATAAAAATATATCAACTTAAGGGTCAACACTAATAGATGAGTAGTGAATGTCAGGAGCACTCTGTTGAGAAGGGTTTTAGGCTCATCTGGGCTCAGTGGAAAGAGTGTGAAGATTGATAAGTGATGTCCATAAAAGAGAGTGGAAAGTGAGATTACATTTCTTCTTGAATTTGAAGGTGGTGAAGGGTGACTACATCACACAGTTTGCCATGAACCATCCTGGTTTATGCCTGGGCTTCCAGGGTAATTCTAAATGATGTTACCTTGTATTCAAAAATGTCCTTCAGAAGCTCAATTTTATGGTCATCCTAACTAAGAGGTTCTTTTCTCCACACCTAGTGGAACAAGTAGCCTAGTATCTTCGGTGCCTTTAGGATTTCAAAGAACACCGGCAGAGAGAATTTCCTTCAGCAACTTCTGCTTCTAACTTAGCAGCACAAAACTCCCTTTAGGCAAAGATGCAGTCATTCCTGGCAATCTTTCTAGAATGGGTAAGGAGGAGGTGGAATGTGGAGATGTGAAGCAAAGTACAGGGAGAATAAAAACATTACAATCACAAAGAATTATTCTGTCACATGGTAAAGCCAAACTTTGCAGGTATAGCCATCTCTGGCCTAGCTGAAGAGGGTTGACCCTGTACTTAAAATTGGACACTCAGAAAGCGGGAAGGGAAGGTAGAGATCATCTATTTATTTTATAGATGGGATACAGTCCAAAGTTACATTCTAGGTACTTGTGGAGCGGGGATTAGGACTCTGGTTCCTTAAGCCTCCCAAGCTAATGCTTCTTCCACTGGACCAGCACTTATTTGTCTTCTGTTCTCAAAAAAGAAATTAGTAGGATCTGTAGCAGTGACAACAACATGGAGGCAGCAATTTGGCCTCAGTTAAAAGAGAAAAATTGCTCACAGACCTGGGAGGACTTGGCAGAGAAGCTGGCAAGAAAATTGCTATACGCAAGAGGATGGGGAATTATTTTTTCCTGTGTAAACAGAGCATGGCATCAGGTTGGGGGCCAGAGTTCCCTCTTGTGCCAGGAAAGTGACAAATGCTAAAAAGTGCTACCAGGAACAAGGCAATGTGCCACACACCATGGAATACAAAGATAAATACACTCCTCTGCTCAGAAATCTCCAATGGCTCACCATATAAGATCAAGTCTAAGCTCCTTTCCATCAAGCATTCAAGACACCCTTTCCAGTGTTCTCCCCTTCTACTCTCTGCCTCCCACCTCACATTCCAAACATATAGTACTATTTAAGCTACCCTGAAATTTTTCAAGAATTTATTTTTTAAAAGCAGTTTTAGGTTTACAGCATAATTAAGACAAAAAGTTCAGAGGTTTTTCATATATTCCCAGCCTCCACACATACATAGCCTCCCCCATTTTCAACATCCCCCACCAGAGTGGTGCATTTGTTATAATTGATGAACCTGCATTAATACATCATAATTGTCCAAAGTCCATGTTCTGCATTAGGGTTCACTCTTGCTGTTGTACATTTTATAAGTTTAGACAAATTAATGACATGTATCCATCATTATGGTATCATACAGAGTATTTTTACTGCCCTAAAAAACCTCTGTGCGCCGCATTTTCATCTATCCCTGCCCTCCAATACCTAGCAACCACTGATGTTTTTATTATTTCCATAGTTTTACCTTTTCCAGAATGTCATATAGTTGGAATCATATGGTATGCAAACTTTTCAGATTCTTTTCCTTCACTTAGTAATATGCATTTAAGATTCCTTCATGTCTTTTCATGGTTTGATACCTCATTTATTTTTAGCGATTAATATTCCATTGTCTGGTTGTACCATGGTTTATTTATCAGTTCACCAACTAAGGGACATCTTGGTTGCTTCCAAGTTTTGGCAATTATAATTAAAGTTGCTATAAACATCCATGTGCAGGTTTTTGGATGGAAATAAATTTCCAACTTTTTTGGGGTAAATATCAAGGAGACCAATTGTTCCATTGTATGGTAAGAGTGTGTTTAGTTTTGTAAGAGACCTCCACACTGTCTTCCAAAGTGGCTGTAACATTTTGCATTCCTACCAGCAATGAATGAGTTCCAGTTTCTCCATATACTTGTTAGCATTTGGCATGGTCATTGTTCTGGATTTTGGCCATTGTAATAAATGGGTAAGTGCTATCTCATTGTTGTTTTAATTTGTATTTCCCTGATAACATATGATGTTATGGATCGTTTCATATGCTTATTTGCCATCTGTATATCTTCTTTGGTGAGGTGTTTGTTCAAGTATTTTGCTCATTTGGATTGTTCATTCTCATGTAGTGAGTTTTATAAGTTTTTTGTGTATTTTGGATAACCATCCTTTATCAGATGTTTTCTTTTGCAAATGTTTACTCTCAAGCTATGGCCTGTTTTCTCATTCTTTTGACATTGTCTGTCACAAAACAAAAGTTTTTAATTTTAACTATGTCTAACTTACCAATTATTTTTCTTATGATCATGCCTTTAATTTTGTATCAAAAAGTTATCTTCATACCCAAGGTCATCCAGATTTTTTCCTGTGCTGTCTTCTAGGAGTCTTACACTTTTGCATTTAGTTCTGTGATTCGTTGTTGAGTTATTTTTTGTAAATGGTGTAAGGTTTGTGTCTATATGCATTTTTCTGCATGTAGATGTCTAATTGTTCAGAACCATTCAGTGAAAAGACTGTCTTTGCTCTATTGTATTGCCTTTGCTCCTTTGTCAAAGACCAGTTGCCTATATTTGCATGGGTCTATTTTTGAGCACTCTATACTGTTCCATTGATCTCTGTCTATTTTTTTCAGCTAATACCACACTGTATTAGTTACTGTAGCTCTATGTTAAGTCTTGAAGTTAGATAGTGTCAGTTTTTCAACTTTGTTATTCTTGCCCGATATTATGTTGTTACCCTGTAATTTTAAATCTCCATATTTTGGCCCACGAGGATGCTTTTTAGGATGCCCTTTTTCTTTTTTCTCTCTATAAAAACTCTCCTTATCTTTTCAGGCCCAATGTAATGGCATCTTCTTGTAGAGCTTTCTTGACATTTCTCATACACCATGAATTATTCCTTTTTGTGTGCCCCAGTGACAATTTTCTTGTGCCTCTATAAAACACTATCCTGAGGGCAGGAAGTATATCTATGCCTGTTCTCCATGTTTAGTCCGCAGGGTAATTGGGATATAGTAGGCGTTCCATAAATGTCTGCTGAATGAATAAATAAATAACATGATGAATAGACCATTGGAAATACATCTATCTCTTTAGGACCAGGAGTCAATCATGTGTGTATCCTTGTTGATTAGAATGGTGCCTAGCACATAGTAAGCCCCCAATAGATATTTAGTAAGTGACAAAGATAGACAAGTATACAAAGAGCTGATACAAGGCACACTGGGCCTGGCAATAGGCGATTTGGTTTTGCAGTTAAAGCCATTTGACCCTTGGCAAGCTACCTAAACTGTTGACAGTTTAGGATTCTTCAGTAAAATGGGGACGATATTTCCTACTTGAAAGGATTATTGTAAGGATTAAATAAATAATGTATGCAAGTGCTCAGCACTGCTTCAAATGTTAGGAGGGAACTCAGTAAGTGCTTAAGTGAATGAATGGATGAATGAAGAAGTGCTATAAAAGAAATAATGGTAAAATATCAAAGGAATGTGAGGAAGAGAGATGTGACAGCCTGAATTGGTGGTAATGAGGACTTGGGAGGGCTTTTTGAAAGAGGTTAACATTTAATGTGGGCTTTAAAAGCAGGATAGGATCTTCAGAAAGTGCAGTGGAACCAGTGACTCCCCGGTTCAGCCTTATAGAAATATAATCGAATATATTTTCTGCTGTCTCAAATGCTACACCCAACAAAAGTCAACTTAATAACAGTGAGGAAAGATCAAGTGTAATATAGTAAAATTAGCCACAGGCAGGGGAGTCTAATTTCAGGTTCTCTTTGAATAACAGCAGTTTTGAGGAACTGGAGGAGGGGGATTGAAACATAGGTGTGGTATCCTAAGACTTGAAAGCACTCCTTTAACTAATTTCCTCCCTTGATGCGGTCAGGAAGTACTTTCCGGAAAGAACAGACAGGTTTAATGCAATTATGCAGTGTTGGCCCTCCCCAGCTTGGCGATGTGCTAGGCAACTCCAGCTGGCCTCATACAAGAGAAAGTAAACTTCAACTGCCCCTCAGGCCATTGTTTTAGCACTCTGCAGAGTAGTGTTCCAGCGGCTGATCCGAGCTGCTTAAGCTGTTTAATTGAATGAATTCAACCTCATATAATAGGATCTAGGTCTTTAAGCATTTCTGTCTGGTGCACCGGATATTGGGCAGCTCAAGTTACCCAGCTTCAGTAAGGCCCTGGGTTTTTCTGGTGTCCATGCTTGTCACATTTTGGTGCAAATCTCTGTGGGATCACAACAGCATTATGCTGTATGGACACCAGCCTTATGCTGATGATCCACACATTCATTCAACTTGAGTTTAGTGTTTCTTAGAGGGGTCAGCTATCAGGTATTTTAATGAAGTCTGGAAAAAGAGATTCCATGTAGACAGACTTTTGTAATTTTCCTCATTTCAGGAAAAGGAGAGGGCATAATCACTATTTGGAAATTGAATCTTTCAGCTCTGTCTTGGTCTCATGTGCTTGGGCCTGTAGCAGACTGGCCATGCAATGGAGCAGGCACTGAATACATTCTCACAGAAGAGGGGGAAAACAAAAACAACTGAAAAACAGGTTAATCTTCAGACTTACTCTCTGTCAATCCACCCTTCATACAGACCCCAATTGAAATTTCTTTTTCTTTTTCTTAAGTAGAATTTACTGACATCGACATGATATATCCTAAGTGTACAGTTCCATGAGTTTTGACAAATGCTCACGCGCCCACAGCCCAGTCAGGATATATGATATTTCCATCACTACAGAAAGCTCCCTGTGCCCACTTTCAGTCAATTCCAACCCCTGTAGGCAACAGTGATTCTGATTTCCAGCATCATAAATTAGTTTTCCGGTTCAAAATCTCATATAAATGGGATCATGCAGCACATACTCTTTTATATTTGGCTTATTTGGCCCAACATTATGTTTTCAAGATTTCTCCATGTTCTTGCATCTGTAGTTTGTATCTGAATACTCTTCCATTGCATGTATCTACCACACAGAATGCACTCTCTAAAATAAAGAAGTGATCAGGCCGGGTGCAGTGGCTCACACCTGTTATCTCAGCACCTTGGGAGGCTGAGGTGGGTGGATCACCTGAGGTCAGGAGTTCAAGACCAGCGTGGCTAACATGGTGAAACCCCATTTCTACTAAAAATACAAAAAATTAGCTGGGTGTGGTGGCGTGCACCTGTAATCCCAGCTACTCGGGAGGCTGAGGCAGGAGAATGGCTTGGACCCAGGAGGTGGAGGTTGCAATGAGCCGCGGTTGCGCCATTGTACTCTAGCTTGGGCAACAAGAGTGAAACTTGGTTTCAAAAAAAAAAAAAAAAAAAGAAATGACCGTGTGCTTAAAATCCATTATTATCCCATTGTTTATATAATAATGCCAAATTTATTTTTTTTTTTTAATTTTTTTGTGGGTACATAGTTGATGTATATATTTGTTGGGAACAGGCTCCCCAAAATCTAGCCATGAACTGGACCCAAAACTGGCCATAAAAAAAATCTCTGCAGCACTGTGACATGTTCGTGATGGCCGTGATGCCCATGCTGGAAGGTTGTGGGTTTACCGGAATGAGGGCAAGGAACACCTGGCCCACCCAGGGCGGAAAACCGCTTAAAGGCATTCTTAAATCACAAACAATGGCATGAACGATCTGTACCTTAAGGACATGCTCCTGCTGCAGATAACTAGCCCAACCCATCCCTTTATTTTGGCCAATCCCTTTGTTTCCCATAAGGAATACTTTTAGTTAATCTATAATCTATAGAAACAATGCTTATCACTGGCTTGCTGTTAACAAATACATGGGTAAATCTCTGTTCGATGCTCTCGGCTCGGAGGCTGTGAGACCCCTGATTTCCCACTCCACACCTCTATATTTCTGTGTGTGTGTCTTTAATTCCTCTAGCGCCGCTGGGTTAGCGTCTCCCTGACTGAGCTGGTCTCAGCATATATTTATGGAGTACATGAGATGTTCTGATACAGGCATGCAGTGAGTAATAATCATATCATAGAGAATGGGGTATCCATCCCCTCAAGCATTTATCCTTTGTGTTAAAAACAATCCAAGTATACTGTTTTCATTATTTTAAAATGTACAATTAAATTATTACTGACTATAGTCACCCTGTTGTGCTGTCAAATAGTAGGTCTTACCATTCTTTCTAGCTATTTTTTTGTGCCCATTAAACATTTCTCCCACCCCACCACTAGCCTCCCCAGCCTCTGGTAACCATCCTTTCATTCTATCTCCATGTTGTTGCAAATGACAGGATCTCATTCTTTTTTATGGCTCAATAGGACTCCATTGTGTATATGTACCATATTTTGTTTATTCATTTATCAGTTGATGGACACTCAAGTTGTTTCCAAATATTAACTATTGTGAACAGTGCTACAACAAACATAGGAGTGCTGATATCTCTTCGATACACTGATTTCCTTTCTTTTGGGCATATACTCAGCAGTGGGATTGCTGGATCGTATGGTAGCTCAAGTTTTAGTTTTTTGAGGAACCTCCAAACTGTTGTCCATAGTAGTTGTGCTGATTTACACTCCCACCAACAGTGTACAAGGGTTCCCTTTTCTTCTCATTCTCACCAGCATTTGTTATTGCTTGTTTTGGATAAAGCCATTTTAACTAGGGTAAAATGATATCTTATTGTAGCTTTGATATGCATTTGTCTGATGATCAATGATGTTGAGCACCTTTGCAGATGGCTGTTTGCCATTTGTATGTCTTCTTTTGAGAAATGTCTCTTCAAATATTTTGCCCATTTTTGATCAGATTATTATATTTTTTTTCTATAGAGTTGTTGGAGTGCCTTATATATTTTGGTTATGAGTCCCTTGTCTGATGGGTAGTTTACGAATGTTTTCTCCCATTCTGTGGGTTGTCTCTTCACTTTGTGAATTGTTTTCTTTGCTGTGCAGAAGTTTTTTAACTTAATGTGAACCCATTTTTCTACTTGTGCTGTGGATGCCTGTGCTTGTGGGGTATTACTCAAGAAATTTTTGCCCAGATCAATGTCCTGGAGATTTCCCCCAATGTTTCATTGTAGTAGTTTCATAGTTTGAGGTCTTAGATGTAAGTCTTTAGGCCGGGCATGGTGGCTCACACCTGTAATCCCAGAAGTTTGGGAGGCTGAGGAGGGCGGATCACTTGAGGTCAGAAGCTCAAGGCCAGCCTGGCCAACTCAGCAAAACCCCGTCTCTACTAATAATACAAAAATTAGCCAGGCATGGTGGCACATGCTTATCACACCAGCTATGTGGGAGTCTGAGATACGAGAATTGCTTGAACCTGGGAGTCGGAGGTTTCGGTGACCTGAGATTGCGCCACTGCACTTCAGCCTGGGTGACAGGGTGAAACTCTGTCTCAAAAAAAAAGAAAAAAAAAAAAAAAAAGATTTAAGTCTTTAATCCACTATAATTTGATTTTTATATGTGGCAAGAGATAGGGGTCTAGTTTCATTCATCTGTATATGGATATCCAGTTTTCCCAGCACAATTTATTGAAAAGACTGTCTCCTCCCCATTGTATATTCTTGGAATGTTTGTCAAAAATGAGTTCACTGTAGATGTGTGGGTTTGTTTCTGAGTTCTCTATTCTGTTCCATTGGTCTATGTGTCTGTTTTTATGCCAGTGCCATGTGCTTTTGGTTACCATAGCTCTGTAGTATAACTTGGAGTCAGGTATTGTGATTCCTCCAGATTTGTTCTTTTTGCTTAGAATAGCTTTGGAATCACTCTTTTGTGACTCCATATAAATTTTAGGATAATTTTTTCCTATTTCTGTGAAGAATGTAATTATTATTTTGATAGGGATTGCATTGAATTTGTAGATTGTTTTGGGTAGTATGGACATTTTAACACTATTGATTCTTTCAATCCATGAACAGGGAATATCTTCGCATTTTGTGATGTCCTCTTCAATTTCTTTCATTAGTGTTTTATAGTTTTTATTATAGCGATATTTCAATGCTTTGGTTAATTCCTAGGTATTCAATTTTATTTGTGGCTACAGTAAGTGGGATAACTTTTGTGTGTGTGTGTGTGTGTGTTCTGCAAGTATTTATAATTTTTTTAACTTTTATTTTAAATTCAGGGGTACATGTGCAGGATGTGCAGGTTTGTTACATAGGTAAACTTGTGTCATAGGGGTTTGTTGTACAGATTATGCCATCACCCATGTATTAAGCCTAGTACCCATTAGTTATTTTTCCTGATTCTCTCCCTCCTCCCCACTTCTACCCTCCAATAGGCCCTAGTGTGTGTTGTTCCCCTCTACGTGTCTGTGTGTTCTCATCATTCAGCTCCCACTTATAAGTGAGAACATGTTGTATTTGGTTTTCTGTTCCTGTGTTAGTTTGCCGAGGATAATGGCCTCCAGCTCCATCCATCTGCAAAGGACATGATCTCTCTGTCTCTCTTTTTTTTTTTTTTTATGGCTGCATATACTACATGGTGTATATGTACCACATTTTCTTTATGCAGTCTATCATTGATGGGCATTTAGGTTGATTCCATGTCTTATAGGGGTTACATTTTAAATTTGTTTTTCATATTTTTCACTGTTGGTGTATAGAAATGCTATAGATTTTTGTATGTTAATTTTGTTCTAATAGTTTTTCACTGGAGTCTTTAGGTTTTTCCAAATGTAAGATCATGTAGTCTGCAACACAGATAATTTGACTTCTTCCTTTCCTATTTGGATGCCCTTTATTTCTCTCTCTTATCTGATTGCTCTAGCTAGGACTTCCAGTACTGTGTAGAATAAAAGTGGTGAAAGTGGGCATCCTTGTAATGTTACAGATCTTAGAGGAAAGATTTTCATATTCAGTATGTACTAGCTGTGAGTCTGTCATATATGGCTTTTGTTATGTTAAGGTATGTTCCTTCTATACTCAGTTTTTTGAGGGTTTTTATTATGAAGGGATGCTGAATTTTATCAAATGCTTTTTCAGCATGAATTGTAATGATCATATGGTTTTTGTCCTTCATTCTGTTGATATGCTCTATCATATTGATTGATTTGCATATGTTGAACCATCCTTGCATCCCAGGGATAAATCCCACTTGGTCATGACAAATGGTCTTTTTAATGTATTGTTGAATTCAGTTTGTTAGTATTTTATTGAGGATTTTTCATTAATATTTATCAGAAGTATTGACCTGTAGTGTTTTTTTTTCTTTCTTTTCTTTTTTCTTTTTTTTTCTTTTTTGATGTGTCTTTGTCTGGTTTTGGTGTCAGGATGATACTGAATGCCAAAAAGTTTTAGTATGGCATTCAAGCCCTTTCTTATCTGACTCTGGCCACCTCTCCTGCCTCTTCCACCCATGCAAACCATATTCTAGGGGAACATCTCACTTTTCTGCTAATGCATTCTGTCTCCTACTCCTGTGTCTTCTGTGACCTCGCTGTGTTTTCACCTGAAATGCCCTTTCCCCTTTTTCCCCCATGGCAGTTTCCTCCCCAGCCTTCCTGTGTGAAGTTTTCGCTTATCTTTTAGCCAGATACTCCTCTCTTGTCTGTGTTGCCACAATCCCTTATACTTCTTCAGTTACAGACTGGACTTTGTGGTCTTGAAAATGAGATAATGCCTAACTTCTCTTGGCCATTGCAACATCAGAACAGTGCTGCACTCTGTGAATAGAGGATTTTAAGATGGCAAATTGATAATTTCATTGGCTGGGTTAACAAATTGGTTGTTCAGCATTATGTAGGACAGCTTTAACAGCCCACATGAAGCAGGAACTCTTCATAGCCCAGGAAAGTGCCTAGAGGAAAAAGTACGAATGGTTGCCTGACTTCTGACTCCACTTCCTTAGAGATCTAGTGTCCATCCCTGATCATCTAGGGAGCTCTTTGTCAAACTTTTACATGTGGGAATCTTTTTTTTTTTAGATGACGTCTCACTCTGTCACCCAGGCTGGAGAGCAGTGGTGCGATCATAGCTCACTTTAGCCTCGATCCTCCAGCTTCAAGCCATCCTCCCAGCTTAGCCTCCCAAGTAGTTGGGACTACAGGTGTACACCACCATGCCAGGCTATTTCTTTTCTTTTTTCTTTTTTTTTTTTTTTTTTAGCAGAAACTAAGTCTTGCTATGTTGCCCAGACTTGTATGGGAACCTCTTAGTGGAAACTCAGCATACATGTGGACCACCATTTTTTAAAAAAGATGTAATTCACATGCCATAAAATTCACTGTTTTCAGATGTGCAATTCAGTGTTTTTTTTTTTTCTTTTTAGTATATTCATAAAGTTGTACAACCATTACCACTAATTCTGGAACTTTTTTTTTATCAATCCTAAAAGAAATCCCGTATCCATTAATATAGACCTCAAGTTTTAGGCGAAGTGAAATAAAATTAAAAAAAAAAAAACGAATCAGAATTTAGCAAGGAAAAACAGCTTTAAAAAAGTAATTAAAAATTTTATATCACTCAGAGTAATGAAATCATATGCAGCCTTTTGCCAGGTGTATGTATCCAGATCAAAACAGAATGCTTCAGAAGTAGACTCCATAACTGAGCAATTTTTCTTCTTCTCTGCACTCTCTATTTATATTAACTTAAAAGTTCTAACTCTCAATTATAGGTTACTGGAAATGAGAGCAAATGTTTTTTGGTTCTGTTAGTTCTGAATATTTGGATCAAACAAGGCATCTTGTTGATTATACACTCAACAGTCATCAAATTGATATTGATTTAATGATTATTTTATTATTATGTACATGCTTTCCACAGTTCATCTATATTTTACTGAAATTTTTTGTATAGTTTTTTGTTTTGCCTGAAATTAATAATTTTCTTGTCTTTGGGGGGTACTTAGTTTTCCACATACATTTCATTAATTCTTCCCTAAACACTTTAATAGAAGGATAGCATCTTCCTATGGAATTTGGAATGCTTTTGATTGCAGGTAGCATAATGTCCAACCTAAACAAAATAGGTTTTTAAAGAAGATTTCCTCACTTATAAAGAAGTCTGTAGCTAGGGCTTTTTGTGGTTGGTTAATTCAGTGGCATTACAATATCATTATGAATACAGGTGCTTTTCACATTTCTCTTTTGCCAGCCACAGCATGTTGATTTTTGTTTTCAGGCTTGACCTCTCATGATCATAAGATGACTATTATAGCTCCAAGTATCACTTCCATACACCAAAGGCAGGAAGAGGAACACTTCTTCATCCCTCTTCCTTTCCTCTCCCTTTATTTCTTTTTTCTTATTGGTAGGTAAGGAGAGACTTTCCTAAAACTCCAAGATAGATTTAATGTCCCATTGGTTAAGACTGGACCTCATGTCCATGGTCTTGCTAAAAGGGAGGTACAATTGTCCATCATTTTCAGCCTCCACAGAAGGAGATGGACTCTGTTGTGTGAAAATAAAAATGGGATAGTTGTGGGTAAGCAACAAGAGTATCTACCACTTGCTATCATTATGATCAAATACATAAGGAAATGTGTCACTTCCATTTATTTTTCTTGGAGTCACTCCTTCCTCGAGCACTACATTCTCCTGTTCCAATTTGGACTGATTGTCACTAGGTTTGCCATATGGCTATTGTCCTGATGTTTCTCTTTATCATTGTCTGGGGAAGTCTCTTTGCTTCTTTTCCACAACAGAGCTCCTGTTTTCTGGATACCCCTTTCTTCTATTTTCTTCCTGGAGCACATTATTCAGTGGCTCCCTGAGAAAAGTTTCCTGAGAGGAAATTTCATAATGTATTGCATGTCTTAAAAATGTTATTCTGGGCTAGGTACGATGGTTCATGCCTGTAATCCCAGCACTTTGGGAGGCCGAGCCAGATGGATGACTTGAGCTCAGGAGTTCGAGACCAGCCTCTGCAACATGGCGAAACCCCTGTGCAACATGGCGAAACCCCGTCTTTACAAAAATTAGCCAGACATTGTGGCGTGCTCCTGTAGTCCCAGCTACTTGGGGGTGCTAAGGCAGGAGGATCCATTAAGGCCAGGAGATAGAAGCTCTGAATTGTGTTTGCACCACTGCACTCCAGCCTGGATGACAAAGTGTGACCCTGTCTGAAAACAAACAAACAATAAATAAGCAAACAAAAATGTTATTCTACCCTCATGCTTGATTGAGTATTGGGTTTACTACAGAATTCTAAGTAAGAAATAATTTTCTCTCAGATTTTTAAGGGCATTGCCTCATTATTTTCCAAGTTCCAGTGCTGTTAATGAGAGGTATGGTATTATTCTGATTCTTTTTTAGTTTGGTTTTTTTTTTTTGAACATGATGTTTATTTCTCTCTGGAATCTTTCAGGTCTTATCTTTATTCCTTGATGTTCTAAACATTTATAATAATGTGCTTTGGCATCTTTTTAAATTAAGTTTGCTAGGCATTCAGTGGGTTCTTTTAATTTGGAAATGCATTTTCTTCAGTTCTACAAAATTTCCATGCTTTATTTTTTGACAATGTTTTTCTCCTCCACTTTGTTCTTTTTTTCTGGAATTCCTACAAGGTTAATGTTGAAAATCTCTTTTGCACCAACTGAATACTTCATTTGATTTTCTTAGTCTTGCCTAATATCGTTTTTCTGCTCCAGGATCTCGTCCAGGATACCATATTACATTTAGTCATCAGGTCTTAGGCTCCTCTTGGTTGTGAGAGTTTCTCAGACTTTCCATGTTTTTTTTTTTTTTTTGAGACAGAGTCTCGCTCTGTCGCCCAGGCTGGAGTGCAGTGGCGCAATCTCGGCTCACTGCAAGCTCCGCCTCCCGGGTTTACGCCATTCTCCTGCCTCAGCCTCCTGAGTAGCTGGGACTACAGGCGCCCGCCACCGCGCCCGGCTAATTTTTTGTATTTTTTTTTTTTTTTTTCCTGCTCCAGGATCTCGTCCAGGATACCATATTACATTTAGTCATCAGGTCTTAGGCTCCTCTTGGTTGTGAGAGTTTCTCAGACTTTCCATGTTTTTGATGACCTTAGTAGACCTTAGTAGTGTTGAGGAGGATTGGTCAGGTATTTTGTAGAATGCCTCTACATTGGAATGTGTCTGATGTTCTCATGATTAGATGGGGGTAATAGGGTTTTTGGAAAGACCAGAGAAATAAAATTTCATTTTCATCATATACTATTAAGGATATTATCAATATAACATTGCTATTGCTATTAATCTTGATCACCTGGCTGAATGGTGCTTGTCAGATTTCTCTATTAGGAACAAACATTCGGGCATTAAGTTGTCATCCTGCTTTTAGTTTTTGTTATCTTATTGCATTTTATGTACCCTTATAAGTGGCCTAAAATTCCTTCTGAAATAAAGCAGAATAAAATAAATAAATAAACAAGATTCATTTTAAAAAGTAGATCCGAAACTTAAACCCAGATATTTTCTCTCCAGATCTTATTTTCCTTTGGCATAAACCAAACCCAATATATCTCAAGAGATACAGAAAGGCAGAGACATACTTTAGAGTTTAATGTTGATTATACATTTGTCTTTTGGCTTGGCATTCAGTATCTTTAACAATTCTAGCCCAGTTAGCATTGTCTCCCACTATTTTCCTATAAACATAAACACAAACACAAGCATAGGAGTACTTATTAATTACTGAAAAAGTCATCCATATTCATTTGAAAAATTAACATTTTTGACTAAGCATGTGATAGATGTAAATAAGTGATATATGAAAAGATTCTCCTTGTAAAAACTTTTTAAAAATCCTATCTAAGGACAAATATCATTTCTAAGTCTCCATGTGGCCTATATGTCTTATTTATATACTTTGGGAAATTCTTATCTTCCTGAGAGCTGTATTCAAATGTCATATTATCCATGCCTCCTTCCCAATTTCCTTGATTGGAGTGAATTTCTCTTTCTATTGAACCCACTATGATTCATTCACACCTTATTTTATATGGCTTTGCATTCTATTGAAGATGAGACGGCATTGTCTATAAGATTATAAGTTTCTTGAGGATAGGATCTGACTTTATGCATCTCTGTGTTCTCCCCAAATTATTTTCACTTCCCGACACATAATCTGTACTTAATAAATGTTTATTAAGTAAATGAAAGGAGAAATAAAATATAAATTAGTGTATACCTTATTTTCAGAACTACATCAACAGTATAAAAGGAGCAACAGACTAGGAGTTAGTAAATCTTGGTTTTACATTGAAATTATTAATTGTAGCACTATCTGTAATATAAAAGGTCTGTAAACCTCCAAGTAAGTTAATCAAAACAGGACTAGTTGAATAAACTATAGTAGATCCATTCAGTGGAATACTACACACTGTAAAAAAAAAAAAAAAAAAAAAAAGGAAGGAAGATATATTGTTAAGTGAAAAGAACAAGTTAGAGGAAAGTATGTATAATGAAAATATGACTGTGTTAACGAATCATAGGCCTGAACCTAAACAAAACAAAACAACGATGATTAACTCTAGGAGGTAGGGAGAAAATTGTGGAGGGAACTGTGGTAGAAGTTAGCCCTTCCTGAATATATCTTGTGGCATAGTTTTGACTTTGAAACCATGTAAACTGTAGAAAAATTATAAAACAAAATTAAAGATTTATAAAGTAATTTTCATAAAAAGCAAAGTAAAACAAGTGAATCTGATTGTGCATTGAAGGGGTGGCATAATCAGAGATATATATTTTTTTTTGATGGAATCTTGCTTTGTCGCCCAGGCTGGAGTGCAGTGGCACAATCTCAGCTCACTGCAGCCTCTGCCTCCCAGGTTCAAGCGATTCTCCTGCCTCAGCCACCCGAGTAGCTGGGACTATAGGCGTGCGCTGCCACTCCCAGCTAATTTTTAATTTTTTTTAGTAGAGACAGGGTTTCACTATGTTGGCCAGGCAGGTCTCGAACTCTTGACCTCATGATCCACCCGCCTCGGCCTCCCAAAGTGCTGGGGTTACAGGCGTGAGCCACAATGCTCGGCCAACCAGAGATAGTTTTTAAAAGTGAGTTTGAAACATAGTAATTGGACTGTTCATCCCTATTGGAATAGGTTTTGAAGACAAAAAATGGGAATGACCAAGAAAAAGGAATTAAACTGTTTGTAGTAGTTGTGTTGTTTGTAAGAATATTGGCATTGTTATTCCAAAACTATTGCACATATTGTAGCATGTATAAAAAACAGCATAAAAAAGAACATGAATCTGATCAAGCCTCTACATCTATTTCTCATTTACAGGAAACACATAGACCATAGAAACATGTTAAGTGGCATCATAGAGACAGATGCAACCAACCAAGTCCAGAATGTGAGAAGGTTGACAAGACAAAGATGCAGTTTCTTCAACAAACAAATCACAAAGAAAACAAAGCAGTGTGTGTATATAGCTATAGATTAAAAGAGATTTAAGAGACATATCAAACAAATTCTTTGTCGTTTCATCCATTAAGGAGTATTCTTATTTCCCTTACCTTATAAGGTAATTATAAGGAATTCTTATTTCCCTTCATTTGAATCTGAGCTGGCCTAAATGACTTGCCTGACTAATAGAAAGTCATGAAAGCAACATTCTGGGGATTCTTGGGCTAGGTCATAAGAAGCCTGGCAGGTGCCATATGGGCCTCTTACAGCACTGCTTCTGGGATTCCTGAGGCTCCACATAAGAAGTCTGAGTACTCTTAGACCAACATACTGGAGAGCCCAGTATATGCAGGCACAGGTGCAGTTATGTGAATGATGCCATGTTGAATCCTCCAGGCCAGTCATTGTCAACGTCACATGAACCAGGAGGATCACCTAGCCAGCTCTTGCTCAAATTACTTATCCATATTATTGTGAGATATAATAAAATGGTTGTTGATTTAAGTCACTAAGTTTTGGAGTAATTTGTTATATAACTATAGATAACCAGAATAACATCTAATATTTTAAGACATAAATTAAAATCCAGTGTTAGTAGAATCTGGTTTGCAGGGGAAAACGATAAGAAAGAAAACAAGAGACATTTTTGAGGGTGCACAGTTTGTAAGGTAACACTGTATTGTGATAATAATGATACTTTATAAATCGTGCAGTAAAATTTAGGAATTAATTTGCTTCATTTGAGATTTTAAAAATAATGAATGACAGGAAATTGGTTTGGGAAGAGAGAGAAAAACAGATGCATAATTATTTCTTTCATCATGAACGTGCATTCCTGACATCTCTGAGGGCTAAGATTGTCCTGCAGGGAATATGATTAAAGTTACAAAAGAGGAAAACAAAATAAGTAAGTCAGCTTTTGATCCTGCTGCTATATTTACCCACAAGAAAGGAGGCAGCTCTCAGGTGGGCTTTTGTCTAAGTAATGTCCTGAAATCCAAGTGTAAAAGAACAATATGAAATCTCAATTCTCCCAAACGGTTTGGGGCGAGTTCAGCCCTTGAGCCCCTGGGGGACTTGGTTCCCAAGGAGACTAATCCCACTTGCACAGCATTAAGCGTCACTGGGGTGAAAGAGCTCTAGTTTGGAGTTCTGCAGAGAGCCCCTACTGCAGGCTGGAGCCGGGTCCCTCTGCTCTGTAGGAAGTGAAATGTATTGATGTTAAAGCCACTCAAATGAATGTGCTCACTCAGGGAGTAGGAGGAGGGACTGATGGGCTTGGCAAGAGCTGGCCACTAACTTTACTGAAACCAATTTTATTCCAGATAGAGCTCTTCCCCAAAGGAAAGGAGATCAAGGGAAAAAGCAGCCAAGGCCCTGAGGCTGGGTCTATATGTACAATTTCATTGGACAGTGGAAGCTCTAAGGATTTATTTTGGTCTCAGGTATAGAATTACTTCAAGCAGAAGCTGCTCTTTGTTGCCCTATTGCCTAAATTCTTCCATAAACACCACTGATTTCATTTAGCCATGCCTCTGCCCAGGCTGTTCTCTCTGCCAGAGATATTGTGTGTTTGCTTTAGTCAGATATATCATTTAAGTCTTAGCTCAAATGCTACATGTCTATGCAGGCTTCTCCAACTCCTGTGGGCACACTTGAGGGTCCTTTTACTTCCATTGAGACATGTATCACATTATATTACAATGGTTTGTTTGCATGTTTGTCTTTCCACCCAAAGGGTAGAAATCATGGCTTCTTATCTCTGTATCCCCCGTACTAGCATAGTGCTGAGCACATTGTGGGTGTCAATATCTTTCTGTTAGAAAAAAATCAGTGACTGGATGGATATTTATTCGTAAGGATAGATTTTGTGAATCAGGTTATAGAACTTCTAAGCCATGAATTTCTTATATTTGTATATAGAGCTCCATGGTTTACAAAAGCTTTAATTTCCATTATCTTATTGATTTTCACAACAGCCCTATAAAATAGGATACATTATTATTCCCCATTTATAGATGGGAACATCGAGGTCCTGAAGGTTAAGTGACTTTCCCATAGGCAGTCAGATAATAAAGGCAGGACTGGACTCCAGTATCAGTCTCCAGCTCCAGTTTTAGCATGCTCTCTCCTATATTTCATTGTCTTTTTGTAAGTTTCTACAACCCCCAAGTATAGCTGCTCTCTTGCATTTGAAAATAGTCACTCACTTTGCTGAGGGAAAGGACAGATGATGCTGGTTTCATAGGCTAATGTGTTGGTAAGGAATGAGTGAGGCCTAAGGAATCAAGAACATGGACATTTGTTGAACTGCTATTTTGGGTCAGGTGCTTTTATATATACTGTCTCACAACAACCTTGAGGAGTTGAGATTATCTCCATTGCGCAGATGAGAAAAGTAAGATTCAGAGGCATTACTTGCCTGTTACATCATGTAATTCTCACCCTGAGAACAATTATGACCATTCCCTTTTTTCAGATAAGGAGCTTGAGACTTTGGAAGATGAACTGACTTGTCTAAGCAGTTCAACAGCAATAGGCAGGGCCAGAATTTGACCCTGGCTTCATCTAACTTCAAATCAACTTTGATGTGCAGAACTCCAATGGAAATGAAGAAAGACTTTTACATATGAACTTTTTCATATTCCATTTATTGCGAATATGATTTTAGGATTTAGATAACTCTGGTGATTAAGAGTTTTTTTCAGACTAAGATATCAATTAAACTGTGCAATTGGTGTCCAAGGACTTGTAAGACAGTTGCTCAGTTGACATAAGGTGAAACAACAACAACAACAACAACAACAACAACAACAAACCAGTTAGTGCTATTGGCTGCCAGACCTGGAAGCCTATGGAATGGCCCTGTTGGAAAGGGGAAGGGCAGTGCTGACATCCACATCTGGAGGGTAAGAAGCACAAGTCAGTGACAGGTCTGCACAATTTTCTGAATGTGAATGCCACCAAGAGTAAAACAGACAGTTCAGTCATGGAGGACAAAATGTTGTGTGTAACTCAAATGAAAAGTCCATGATAATTGAGCCAACTCGAATTTAAAATAAAATGTTTGGCTCAGCTATGTGGGTTTGGGAAGTGGCTACTTCATCTTCTAAATGAAAAATGTTCATCTGGCCTTTTTTCTTTTTTTTTTTAAATTATACTTTAAGTTCTAGGGTACACATGCACAACATGCAGGTTTGTTACACCCATGGTGTGCTGCACCCATTAACTGGTCATTTACATTAGGTATATCTCCTAAAGCTATCCCTCCCCCTCCTCATCCCACGACAGGCCCCGGTGTGTGATGTTCCCCACCCTGTGTCCAAGTGTTCTCATTGTTCAATTCCACCTATGAGTGAGAACATGCGGTGTTTGGTTTTCTGTCCTTGCAATAGTTTGCTTAGAATGATGGTTTCCAGCTTCATCCATGTCCCTACAAAGGACATGAACTCATCCTTTTTTATGGCTGCATAGTATTCCATGATGCATATGTGCCACATTTTCTTAATCCAGTCTATCATTGATGGACATTTAGTTTGGTTCCAAGTCTTTGCTATTGTGAATAGTGTCACAATAAACATATGTGTGCATGTATCTTTATAGCAGCATGATTTATAATCCTTTGGGTATATACCCAGTAATGGGATCGCCACACTGTCTTCCACAACGGGTGAACTAGTTTACAGTCCCACCAACAGTGTAAAAGTGTTCCTATTTCTCCACATCCTCTCCAGCACCTGTTGTTTCCTGATTTTTTAATGATCGCCATTCTAACTGGTGTGAGATGGTATCTCACCGTGGTTTTGATTTGCATGTCTCTGATGGCCCATCTGGCCTTTTTTCTTTGGTAAGGCTGTGCCCTCATGGTGTTCAAAAATGGTTTCACTGCATCTACAAAAGGAGGCTTAATGAAAAGAGTTTTGAAAGAGATGGTCTATTTCTCTCCTACACAAGCTCTGCATCTAAACTAGAGTAACTTATTTAGAGAACACTATCACGCACACAGTGTTTTCATAGACACAGTCCCCAACTGATGATGGGTCAACTTTATGATTTTCCAACTTTACAAAGGATTGATCAGTGTATTACATGCATTTCAACCTACAATATTTTCAACTTATGATGGGTTTATCAGGATGTTGCTCCATCATAAATCGAGAAGCATCTGTGATCTCACTTAATGCTCATGTACACCCTATGATCCAGAAGACACATAAGGGAATATAGTCACCTTTTTGTGTTTCAGAGAAGTAAGGGTGAATACTCATCCAGGCTATGGAATAATGTATCATTTAAACATCACAGTTGCCCTGTGGGGAGGGCAACTTTACCTGCTTTTAACATGAGTAAGCTAAACAGAGTACGCTGGTTTGTCTAAAGCCATGAACTCAGCAGAGCAAGGATTTCAACCTAAGTCAAGAGGTTATTGAGTGGTGGCTAAGACCAGAATCCAACCCTTTTCTGAATTTCTTATGAAAATGACCTTATTGCTCATTTTCTCTATCTATCCCAAAAGGATTGCCCAGGTGAAATTAGTTTTAAGTGAACTTCAAGATGATTCTCCAAATGCAACGAAAATTCCAGGATAACCTAAATGGTATGACAGGTAGGGGAGAGGTTCCAATCCGTCTTTTGTTCTAACATGCTAAGAGTTTTATACACACACGGTGTTCTCAAGCAACAGGGGACTTAGCCAGATTGACTCCTTTCTCCATTGCCTCCCGCTATGTATTAATAAAAGATGGGCCACTGCTGGCCTCAATTTACTGTTAGCCAATTGTTACTCATAACAATCAAGTGGCAAACAGTCAAGAAGAAAGAGCACTGGGCTTGAGAATCCTGGGAAAACTCAGGTTAGAACCTTAGGATCAGGTCTAGAGCTTTAAGAAATACTCATTTTCCTCCCCCATCTTATAGATGAGAAAGGCAAGGGCAAGAGAGGACGCAAGCATTGTCAGGGGCTTAGGAATGGCTTTGGTGTCAGACTGGGCTAGATCTGACCTTGGCCAACTCACTGAACCTCCCTGAGACGCAGTGTCCACATTTGTTGAACGGTGATAACATGTAATTCACAGGGCTGTTGTTCAAGGATTAAATGAGATAATAGATGGACAGCGCCTGGCAGAAGCAAGCGCCCAGAAGCTGGTAGGTGTTGTTACACAGCTGGACTGAAACCCCACGTCTCTAGACTCCCGCCTTCTTGCCTCAGGAAAGGCACCACCGCAAGTACCTGCAGAAGCATATCAAGCCCTGCAGCGGCCTCACGGGCATGAGCTGGAGTTTGGGGACCAGCCATCTCTTCCTAACCCCTTGCGGTTGGAGGAGTCAAAAGAAACGCCGCGGAGCAAAGGGAAACGAAGGGGTTAAGGCGTTGAGCTTGAGAAAGCTCAGAAAACTAAAGCGACCCCCCGCCCCTCCAAGCCAGGCTAAGTAAGCCCCTCCCCTGCACCACCGGGGCGGTCGCCGCGCGCTCCCTCCCTCCGCCCCTTGCTTACAAGACCTAATGAGCTCCCCTGGGAGGCCGCGCAGCGAGCCAGGCACGGAGCTGGTAGGCTGCGCCGCGCGCGCCGCGCCGGGGCGGGAGCCGGGCCTGGGCGGCGGGCAGGAGCCGGCGGGGGCGCACGGGTAGCGCTGCGGACAGCCGGGGAGCCGCGGCGATGGCGGTGCAGGCGGCGCTCCTCAGCACGCACCCTTTCGTGCCCTTCGGCTTCGGGGGCTCCCCGGACGGGCTAGGGGGCGCCTTCGGAGCCCTGGACAAGGGCTGCTGTTTCGAGGACGATGAGACCGGGGCTCCGGCGGGCGCGCTGCTCTCGGGAGCCGAAGGAGGGGACGTGCGCGAGGCCACCCGCGATCTACTCAGCTTCATTGACTCGGCGTCCAGCAACATCAAGCTGGCGCTGGACAAGCCGGGCAAGTCGAAGCGGAAGGTGAACCACCGCAAGTACCTGCAGAAGCAGATCAAGCGCTGCAGCGGCCTCATGGGCGCCGTGCCCCCCGGCCCGCCCTCCCCGAGCGCCACTGACACGCCCGCCAAACGGCCACTGGCCGCCCCTAGCGCCCCGACAGTCGCGGCCCCGGCCCACGGCAAGGCTGTCCCCCGGCGGGAGGCGTCTCAGGCCGCGGCGGCCGCCAGCTTGCAAAGTCGAAGTCTGGCCGCGCTCTTCGACTCGCTACGCCACGTCCCCGGGGGTGCCGAGCCGGCAGGGGGTGCGGTGGCTGCACCGGTGGCCGGGCTAGGAGGTGCGGGCACTGGGGGCGCCGGAGGGGACGCGGCCGGCCCCGCGGGGGCCACGGCGGTCCCAGGGGCCAGGAAGGTCCCACTGCGGGCCCGCAATCTGCCTCCGTCCTTCTTCACGGAGCCGTCCCGGGCAGGCGGCGGCGGGTGTGGCCTGTCGGGGCCGGACGTGAGCTTGGGCGACCTGGAGAAGGGCGCGGAGGCCGTGGAGTTCTTTGAGCTGCTGGGGCCCGACTACGGCGCCGGCACCGAGGCGGCCGTCTTGCTGGCCGCTGAGCCTCTCGACGTGTTCCCCGCCGGAGCCTCCGTACTGCGGGGACCCCCGGAGCTGGAGTCCGGCCTCTTTGACCCGGCGCCCGCAGTGGTGGGAAACCTACTGTACCCCGAGCCCTGGAGCGTCCCGGGCTGCCCCCCGACCAAAAAGCCCCCCCTGACTGCCCCCCGCGGCGGCTTGACCTTGAACGAGCCCTTGCGCCCGCTGTACCCGGCTGCTGCGGACTCTCCCGGTGGGGAGGACGGGCCGGGCCATTTGGCCTCTTTCTCCCCTTTCTTTCCAGACTGCGCCCTGCCCCCGCCGCCGCCGCCCCATCAGGTGTCCTATGATTACAGCGCGGGCTACAGCCGCAACGCTTATTCCAGCCTTTGGAGACCCGACGCGGTTTGGGAAGGGGCGCCGGGGGAGGAGGGGGCGCACCGGGACTGACTTGGAGGCACCCTTCCCTCCGTTAGAGACGGATGTGGAGAGCGCCGCGCCTCCATGGGTTTCTCCTAAATCTAAAGAACGGTGGAAAATACACGTGGAGATGAAACCGGATTTTTAAAAATTCAGTTAATAAAAGCAACTTCAGAAAAAAGAGATGAAGAGGAGTTGGGGATTGTTTAATCACAACCTCACGTGTTAAAACAAAACCAAACACGTTGGTAGGTTCTTACTGGACCAGAGGAGCCAAGAAACCAAGACGGTATGGGGTGGGGACGGCAGAAGGGGCAAGAGCTGGCTTCTGTAGCCACCTGTCTTTTCTATTTTTCAGCGAAGGTCAGTGTGTTTAGTGTAATTGCCCCTTCTAAACAGTGTCCTAGTCCCTCCCTTCCCTCTCCTTGAGTGCATTTTGAATTAAAGCGTATATTGAAAAGAATGGAGCGGAGACTTATTGATTTGGGTGTTTTCTTACAGGACGGTTTTTCGTCTGGTCCCTTGGCTTTGTTAGGTGAGCCTGTGGCTGAGGACGGAGGCCGGTGGTCCACTGCTGACCTCCTTTGCTGGTCCTTGGGTAGGGTTCTCTTCTGTCACACTTTAACGTTTTTGTTTTTTTTTTTTTCCTGCCCGCTTCTTGCTTCTATCTCCTTCCACCCTTATCAGTCCCAGTGCTTACTTTCCTTCTTTCTTTGCCTGGCCTCTCATTGCTCTATTTCTTTCGGCCAGCTTTTCTTGCTCATCTCTTTTGTAGGAGACTTAAATTTGGCAAACCTGGGTTCCATTTCTCTCCTGTCTTTCCCCCATTTTCCAGCCACTTTGGGAGGGAGAGATTGGGCAAATTGTAACCTCTTTGTATCAGTTTCCTGATCTAAGAGGGTGAGGATGGTAATGTTCTTGTACTCCACAGCTGGTTGGGTAGCTCAGGGGGAAATAAAGTGTCTTGAGGCTGTGGCGGTGCTTGATTGGTTCTGCTGTGTGTACACAAATGGTTTCTACACATGGAAACAGAGTTGTGAGTCCCATGCTGGGTTTTGTTTTTTTTTTTTTTTTGTTTTGTTTTGTTTTGTTTTGCCTATCTACTTGCCTGGTGATTGCCCTTTCCCTTACAAGTTGTACACCCTCTTTACCATCCCTCCTTCTCTCCTTCCACAGCTCCCCCTCCACCTCTGTTGGTTTCTGCCTTGCTGTGTGTCCTCAGTCCTTATACCCACACCGTCCCCACGGAAGGACACAGAGAAGGATGTGAAGTTTCCAAAGGAGTCTCTATTCCCTGAATAGCAGGTTTGATGAATGGAATCTGAAGGGACTCTGCAGGGAGGAGTATGATCTGTTGTCCGAGGGAGATTTGGGGAAAAAGAAATATTTTTACCAGTCATGAATGTGGCAGAGAGGACACATGGCACCATCAGGATGGTTAAAGGGTGGGGAGGAAAGACTGATGGGAAGTGAGCAGCTGGAGGGAAAAGAGGAACCCTTGGTGCTGTAGACCTGCCGAGAGAAAGGCATGAAGAGAGCAATGCCCAGAAAATCTGAGTGAAAGGCTGCCTACTGATGATGCTGCAAAGGAGAGCTGCTTGGCTTCAAGGCACCCAGGATTGATTGCAGGAATACCTGCATGTGAATTAGTCGAAAACCGAGTGTTACTGCAATAGATGTAAAAATCCAGATTCATGGTTGCACACATCAAAAGTCTTGTGATATTTTCAGAAAAGAATTTCTGGAAAAAAATGAGTATTAACCAATGGTAGATGCAACTTTAAATGCTATCACCAAGTCACTTTCTTCTGAATAAAGCCTTTCTTAAGAAAGCACCACAGGAAATAGAGCAAGGAGTACTGTTAATGATGATAAGAACTTTTGCAACTCCAGAAAGCTAATGTCTATTGAATCTCTTCCAAAGTGGTGAAAGGTGATTAATTCCATTGTGCTAACAGAATATTACTTAATAATGATTTAATTTATCTAAACTATTGTGAATACAATCCAGGATACACTTGCATGGCAGGAAAACATTAATAACCCTGTGACTGTTACTAAGACTATAGTGTCATTGTAATATTTCTTTCTTAATTTTCCTCTCCTTTCTTACCTAGTGTAGTAAAATAAGTTATCTCTCCCCTACTGTTTTGCTTGCTATACCTTTCATTAATAATAATATCAACATTGTGTGTTTTGGCATCCCAGGCATTTAAGCTAAGCACTAACTTACTGAGCCTCTTAATATTGCCATGAGGTAGGTGCTTGATATGGTTTGGCTCTGTGTCCCTACCCAAATATCATCTCTCATTCTAATCCCCACATGTCCAGGGAGGTCCTGGTGGGAGGTGATTGGATCATGGGGGTGGTTTCCCCATGCTGTTCTTGTTCTCATGAACAAGAACACAGTGAGGGAGTTCTCATGAGATCTGATGGTTATAAAGTGTGGCACTTCCTTGCTATCTCTCTCTCCTGCCACCATGTAAGACATGCCTTGCTGCTGCTTCACCTTCTGCCATGATTGTAAGTTTCCTGAGGCCTCCCCAGCCATGTGGAACTGTGAGTCAATTAAACCTCCTTCATTTATAAATTACCCAGTCTCAGGTAGTATCATTATAGCAGTGTGAGAACAGACTAATACAGTACTGTTATTATCCTTATTATCCCTATTTGAAAACTGAGGCTCAGGTAAGATAAATAACTTGTCAACAGCAAGTAGTGGATCCAAGATCCAGACATACAAGTGTCCTAATCCCAAGACCTGCCTGTTTCTTGCCAGGCTCTTCTGTGCTTTGTACACGTGTGTGGTTCCCAGTTCCCTGTATTATGCTAGTAGCAGATTTTTTCAACCTCGGTACTATTGACATTTTGGGTGTCATAATTCTTTGCTGTGGGAGCTATCCTGTGCATTGTAGAATGTGTAGCAGCATCCCTGGCCTCTACCCACTTGAAGCCAGTAGCACTGCCTTAGTTGTGACAATAGAAAAATATCCCCATGACCTCGTGTCTCCCTGGGAGGCAAAATTTCTGCCAGTTGAGAACCACTATGCTAGAGAAATGTATATATAAAGTGTCTGCGGGGTGCCTGGCACTTTCATATACATGATTTCCTTTGATTCCTACAGAGGCCTGTGCTTCGTTGTCATTATCTTCATTGTTACAGGTGACAAATAAGAAAGGCCAAGGGGAGGGGCTAAATCAACTTAGGTGCATCTCATCTCTGCTGATTTACCAGCAGTGAACCAGTAACTTAACCAAATTTGAAGCATGGTTTACCCATTGGAAAAACTGGGTAACAGTCTATCACAAAGTATTATTGTGATTTGGCCTAGGGTATACATAAATATCCTCTAAGAGGAAGGGGGCAGTACTTAGTAACAGACAGCCAAGGCTTGGCATTATGTCAAGGTTCCAATCCATCCTGTTACTCAGGCCCCTATGTAGCCCTATTCCTCCCCACTTGCCTTCCAGTCTGGGCACATAATGTGTCTGACATGCCACTTATTGTAGTACAGTAAGTAGTGCCCATTAGTAATCGTTTTGCTAAGGACTGAACTTACTGTTTCCTCTGTTATATCAATTTCTGCTGAAGCCTGTTATAATTTTTTTAATCTCTTGCTTAGCCACATCCCGGACCATAGAGGATTCTTTTTTTTTTTTTTTTAGGAGGTGTCTCACTCTGTCACCCAGGCTGGAGTGCAGTGGCGTGATCTCAGCTCACTGCAACCTCCACCTCCCAGGTTCAAGCAATTCTCCTGCCTCAGCCTCCTGAGTAGCTGGGATTCCAGGCACCCACTGCCACGCTCGGCTAAGTTTTGTATTTTTAGTAGAGACGGGGTTTCACCATGTTGGCCTGGTTGGTCTTGAACTCCTGACCTCAAGTGATCTGCCCGCCTCCGCCTCCCAAAGTGCTGGGATTGCAGGCGTGAGCCATCATGCCTGGCCGAGAATTCTTTTTAAGTGCAATGGTAGGTATTTTTCAAGACTAGAAATATGCTGTAATATGCATGTAGTTGCATGGCTTTGGACAGGCTGGGTATCCTAACCTGGTAATAGTAATTATACTTGCATGCCTCATAGTGATGATCCTCCATCTCAGCTGGGTGTTCCTTGGTACCTGGAATGTGTTTTAGTGTCTTTCTGTATCCTTCTCATGTCCCAAACCTTTGCCTATCTCCATTCAAGCCTCCACCCTATCCCTTCTCTCACTCCCAGGTCCTGACAAGATGGAGACCATGTGTTGTGACACCCCTCCATTTCCCACCCCACTTTTCCACACAATTTCTCTCTCCAGCAAGTAGGACCTTCTCTTGCCCTCATGGCTCAGGATCCTGCCCCTCCTGCCTCATGAGGACAAGCTGTTGCTCCATCTTCTCCTTATTAGCCATATCTTCAGCCTCATCCCTGCTCCCCACTTTTTTCTCTCATGCTAGAAGTAAACTTTTAGAGTAATTTTTGAAAGAACAAAAGCTCTCTCAGCCCTATTTCCCTCCCTATGTATTTCTCTGTCATCTTCTCAGAAGAGTCAACTCTCTGAAAAAGAAGCTACACTTTTTGCTTCTACCTCACCTGCTATGTAAACCTTAACTATTTTGAGTCTTAGGGTGACCAACCATTGCAGTTTGCTTGAGACTGTTCCAGTTTTAGCATTGAAGTTCCACATAACAAGAAATTAGTTATGTGGAACCATCCTTCCCATTGCTCACTGAGGTAACATTTCTAAAAAGCAGTTCTGGTGTTTTCACTTCTTTGGTTAAAATCCTTCAATGGCTCCCTGTTACGTCTAGGGTAAAGACTTTGCTTAGAAATGTGGCTTTTGCCAGCCTCTTTTTTCTCATGTACCACTCTCCTAATAGTACCTGTGTTCCATAAATTTTGTAGTAATTGTAGGTGCTTTAATGCTCAATACCCATGTTACCTTAGTTCTAGGCAAATGCCATCTCTGCCCTACCATTTCCCAGGAATTTCTCTCATGGAAGCTTCAATTACCAAACACGGGGTCTTCAGCCTTCAGTTTTGTTGTTTACTTCTAAGCCACATTTAAACAGTTGGACTGTGTCTTCCTAAAACTCTGCTCTTTGGGTTTTGGTATCTCATTTTCTTTTAGTTTTCCTCCTAAGTTCCTGGCCATGCCTTGTTCCTCATTGGTGTGACCTTATACGTTGGTGTGACCCAGGGTTCCCTCACTTCTGTCCTGTATTCTTTGCCCTCCATACATTCTTTCTGGGTGTTAGTGTCTTTTCCCAAGGCATTAGTTATTATTAATGTTTCAATGACCCTCAAATCTATACCTGCAACCTTGGCTTCTTTCTTCTGTCCCAGACCCATTACTTGCCTATTTCCTAGATAGAGTCTCTTGGGGGCTCATACACTCCTCAAACTTTGTGCCCAAAATCGAACACATGCGCAGACTGATTAGCCACAGTCAACCTCACCATACTCTTTTAGCCTGTCCCATTCTGTTCAAATAGTTACCAAGACCTATTTCATATTACCTTCTATGCCAGTGTGTTTTAAATATTTTATCCATGACCTTCAGAAAAACTTCACTGGACATTATGTGTCAATATATTAATAACCATATATATATAAATCAATATTCAGACAAACATCCCCATATTGAATAGTGGAAATATTATTATATTATAATCTATATTAATATTCAATTATGTTTTGATATATAATTGAAAAATTTTTACAGAGCCCAGATTCTTTCTAAGAAGCTATATGTTACACTGATAGTTTCTGTTCTATTTCTTAATAAAACCTGACTATTATTCATTAAATTGATTTCATGGCTTACTGATAGGTTGGGTCTGCAGTTTGAAAGACACTGTTCTAAGCAACTCTCATCTGTCTCCTCCACTCCTTTACAATGCCACTTCCTTAGTTTGGGCCTTCATCACCCCTCACCTAGTCAAGTACCATGACTGCCTAATGACCTCCTGTCTCTAGGCTCACAATCCTCTCAACCATCCTTCCCATTGCTACTGAGGTAATATTTCTACAAAGCAATTCTGGTGTCTTCACTTCTTTAGTTAAAATCCTTCAATGGCTCCCTGTTACGACTAGGGTAAAGACTTTGCTTAGAAATGTGGCTTTTGCCAGCCTCTTTTTTTCTCATGCACCACTCTCCTAATAGTGCCTGTGTTGCAGAAATTTTGTAGTAATTGTAGGTGCTTTAATGCTCAATACCCATGCTACCTTCATAAATTCACTCCTGTTCTACTTATGCCTGGAATGGACTCCTTGACTTTCTCTGCTTGCTAATTTTTACTGAGCCTCTCAATCTTAGCCCAAGTGTCACCTGCTTTTTTAAGCTCCCGGAATCAATTAAGCACCTTTACTTTGGAATCTTCTATTGTTCTAAAAGACCCCAGGCTCTGAGAGCAGTTAATCACACTGTTATAGTAGTCATTTGTTAGTCCTCTGCCTCCTATACCGGAGGCAGGTACTTGCCTCTGCTTTCTTATCACTTTTTGGAATCTGGCAATAGTAATGTGTAACCAATAATGACGGGATGAATTTTACGGAACTTTAGAATTAAATAAGGGACTTTCCACTCACGTTGTCACTTGAGCTTCACCCCAAATGTCAAATGGTCATATAATCATATGCTCCCATTTGTTAAGGACCTATTATACAAAGAGACCCCTTTTTGTGTGGGAACCTTAATTGCAGCAGGAATTATGTATATGGCAAAAATAACCATACCAGTATTTTTATCAAGCCAAAGGGCAGAGTTATTTTTCTTGAAGCAGCACATGTTATGGAAAGCATAGAGGATGTTGGTGACATGCTTTGATCATTTGTTCTGCCCATAAAATGTGATCAGAATGTTCCTCTGTGAGAGGAACCACTAGAAGCCCTTCCCTCAGTGAATCTAAAATTGAGTTGGGCAGTTAAGATACAGATATATGAAATGTTCAGTGTCAATATGGGAGTAAAGAAACAATATAAAGCACTTTGGGAGGCCGAAGCGGGTGGATCACTTGAGATGAGGAGTTTGAGACCAGCCTGGCCAACGAGGCGAAACCCCATCTCTACTAAAAATGCAAAAATTATCTGGGCGTGGTGGCACGTGCCTGTAATTCCAGCTACTTGGGAGGCTGAGACATGAGAATCACTTGAACCTGGGTGGCGGAGGTTGCAGTGAATCCCACTGTACTCCAGCATGTGTGACAGAGTGAGACTCTGTCTCAAAAAAGAAAAAAAAAAAAAAAAGAAAGAAACTGTAAGAAAATAATCTAAGAGATGTCACAAAATACTAGAGAGTCTAGAGAGTTTAATTGCTAAATGAATGGCATGGGCATCTTTCCACTTTCAAAAGGTGATGATCCTAGAAACATTTTAAGTTGAAAAAAATCATATTTATTTTTCCATAGAATGTGATGACAGTGAGAGATAGAATGAATGAATGAATATGTGGCTACATTCCTGGCACAGGGCTCAAGATCCATTTATTACCTCTAATAAATGTTGTGGGTTGAATTGTGGCCCCCCTCAAAAGATAGATGAGGTCTTAACTCCCAGTATCTCACAATATGACCTTATTTGGAAATGGGGTCTTTACAGAGGTAATCAAGTTAAAATGAAGTCACTAGGGTGGGCGATAATCCAATATGATTGGCATCCTTATAAACAGGGAAAATTTAGACACATACACAAAGGGAAGACAGTGTGAAGACACACAGGGAGAAGACAGCCATGTGACTGGGGCAATGCATCTACAAGCCAAGGTATGGCCAGGATTGCTGGCAACCACCTGAAGCTGGAAAAGCCAAGGAAGGAATTGCCTCTAGAGCTCTCAGAGAACTGTTGGTCCTGCTGACACCTTGAGTTTGGACTTCTTGTCTCTAGACCTGTGAGACAGCAAAGTTATATTATTTTAAGCCACTCAGTTTTTGTGTTCTTATAGCAGTCCTACGCAATTAAAAATACAACATATAGTGACGATCAACACAAATACAAATTAATCCTATTTATTATGCCACACAAGGCTTCTTGTGCTTAAAAAGGACCTCTGTAACCTTAATCACATTTGTTTTATTTTAGAGAATACTGGGAAAGGGGCTCTGTACAGATGTAACAAAACCTCTAAAAGCTGTCGGCAATTTGAGGGGTGGACTCTTGGCAGCAAGAATGCTGGAGAGCCAAATGAGCAGTTCCATTCCTGCCCAGGCTTAGGTAATAATGAGGCACATCTGGCAGAGTTTGAATCTAGCTACTTGTTAAGCTCTCTGAGGCTACTGTTGAACCTTATCACGTCTAACTCCACTCAGCTGCAAATACTCAGCACCTGGCCAGTAAGAGCCTGTCCTAACAGTGCATGGGGAATCTGTTCCTCATTAAGAGGTGGGTCTAAAGGACACCTTGGTATCCAGCAGTGGTCGGGGGAAAGCTGGCAAGCAACTGTGTGCTCGAGATGGTGCAATTTTCCCCTTCACCCTTTACGTGAGCTGTGTATGACACAGCTACTGCCTTGGTTTCCGGTAGGTTCACCTGAGTCTGGAGCTCTCCTGGGATGCTGGGCTCACTTAGCTGGGGCCTGGAACCCCTCCTCTTCCCTAGGGTTCAAACTTGTGAGTGCAGGCACCGTGTGCCTCCTGTTTACTATTGTACCCCCAGGGACTACTCGTGTCTGACATGCAGGAACTAAAATAGTTGTCACATGAATGGACAGTTGTCTCTGCTATCGGCAAGATCCCGTCCTTTCTTGCTGCCAAATTCACTGTGAACTCAGGATACTGCTGCAAGAGAATCAAACATGCCTTGGAACTAGAGTACTGCCTCTCATGTGACTCCCTTTCATGGGGTCTAACAACTCTGAGTGCCTCCCCTGCCCCTCCCCTTTGCAAATGCATGTTCCAGTCCAGCTTAAAACAGGCCCAAGTCCCACTTGCCTCTAGGACCTTGTGACTAATTAGCTTTTCAGGCTCCCAGCCTTAATCATATCTTTAGTCTTGTTTGGGTTTCTTTGTAACATCCACCCCATCTTTCATTTCTCAGAAGGAGTATTTGTTAAAGTCAGAAATTGCTGGCATTGTTAAAAACACACAAAATTAGCTACATGAGTCATGGTTCTATTTGTTTGGCAACAGTATAAAACTAACATTATTTTTCTCAAGGTAGGAAATAGTAATAAAGAAATGTCAGCCTATCTTAATGGAAAGACCTCTCAACAAAACTAAATAATCTATGCGCCCACATGCCATTTCCATCACGCTTGTGTGGCCAAGGCTGCTGGGTTATGGCATGTGAAGTCAGAGTGCATTCTCTGGTGGAAGCAGGGACTGGAAGAATGCATAGAATTTGGTGAACAACTTGGACAGAGGAGGCATTTCTGGTGAGGGAAACTGCCTGGGTGAGGGGATTCATTTATAAAACATTAATTTAATTGTTTATTCAAATAACTTTATAGAGCTTCTCTTTTGTGCCCATCATGCATAAGGTGTGAAGATGCAGAGATGAACATAATACAGGTCCTAACTTTGAGTGGTACCTAACTTTGTGGGACAGAGAGACAACCAACATATAATTATAGCACTGTGTGATACGTGCTGGACTCAGGCCATAAATTAGGTCCTAGGGGAACAAGGAGAAGCTCATAACTCTGTGAGATGCTCCAATGAGTGATGCTATCTTTCCTTCATTTCACACTTTTTTATTAAGCCAGGTATGGTGCTAAGTGCTGGGGATATCACAATTGGAAAGATGGGCAAGGAAATGGACATGGTGTGTGATAAAAGTACGAGAGAGTGGGCATATGTGCTATGGGGAAAGGACTAATAGGCATTTGCAGAAATTTGACATGGTCCAGGGTTGGCAAATGTATGGCAGGAACTACTCCTTACTCCTGTAGTCATGCCAGACATTGTTAATTCAACAGGGCACTCTTGCCTTCAGAGCATGAATTCAGTTCTATTTACTACCATATGCCTAGGTTAAAACCCGTTTTCCATCTGGCATTTATTTAGTCAGTGCCATAAAACAGATCCAATGCTTGAGGATTGACTCACATTGTCCAAATTCAGAAGAGATTACAGTTTATAAACTGTAAGTCCTCTTGCTAACATACGGTGAGAAACATAATCAGTTCACTCCTGACCAGGAAAGACCCTAGGATCTACCTAAACAGATGGCATGCAAATGAGAATAGCATGCAGTGAGCAGGGACTTGGAACAGGAGAGGTAGTATAACTTGTGCAAACAACTCAACAATTTGGGGGCAGCTATGACTAGGTTTCTTTTACGTTCATATAACTGCTCAAGCACCTACCTGCCTTTTTTGTATAGAGCCTTGGTATCTCTCCCTACAGTCTTCCCCTCTCCTCAGTGTATGCCATAACCCTAGAGGTTTATCCAGTCTAAAAGATAAGTCCAAACAGGGGATTCAGGTTGGCTTTGTTATTCAAGTGAGTCTAGGACTGGTGTCTGATAAATCTGCTACTGTCATTGTTTGTCATGCACCAGAGGATTGTACAGATCATCACTGTGCAAGCATGCATGGCCAAGGAGATGAGTGGAAACTAGAGTCCAGCTCATGCTTGCTCTAGTGTCACCAAGCTGTGCATCCAAGGAAGGGGAAGGCTTTCTGAAAACAAATTTGCACAAAGACACTATAAAGCTGGTGGTGGCCCTGAGAGTTACCACTGAAAACTGGTGGTTACCCAGAACAGACTTGGTGGTGCCAGCAGCTCCCATTTGCTGCAGAGGCCCCATGTGCATTGTGGGAAGATGATCTCCTCCTTTGGGGCTAGGCCCTGGGAGCACTGGGTCAGGGCTGGTTTTGGCACCTGTGCCTCTGGGACCCAGCACCTTCAGCACTTCTCTTCTTTGTCTGCGATATACTTGGGTCATCAGTTTTTTTCTTTTAAATCCTTTCCCTTGATCATGGGGCTCCTTGACTCTAAGGGAGATCCCGTCAGTGTTCACAATTTACTTCCTGTTCCTGCCTATATGATTCTAGCTGGTAAATTTTCTTACTAAACGAAAGCTCCCTACTGTCTAGTAGTGGCTGCTGTTGGTGGGTCCTGGCAACATTGGAAAAGAGGTTTGAAGGTTGGGGGTATCTTTGGCGTCATTGGAGTCAGACAGAGCTTACTGTTAATTGCTGCTTGTTCCTTTTAGCTGTATGCCTTTGGGCAAATTACTAAACCAGAGCTTTAACTTCCTCTCTTGCAAGATGGCGATAATGATATGGCACAGGGTTGTGGGTGTGTTAGGTGTCATATGTAAAGCCTCCAACATTATACAAAGACCCTCTTTCAATGGTAGTTATAAGAAGCCTCAGTAGAGAGCTGAAAAAGAGCCTTGAACTTCCTGGTCCCTCTTTTGCATCCAATGAGGAAGAGCTCTGCGTGCCCTGGGATTTTCGTCTCAGGATTTAAAAGGTGCTGGAACCACTGGCATTCAAAACATACTACCCCTCCACAATGACCCGGAATCCGTGACTAACTGGCCCCTTCAGATGAGCTGGTTTGTAAAGGAGCAATGACAGAGTGAGCCTTTACCCCAGAAGACAAAACAATACCCCACACAAAGGACTCGCACCAGCCTGGCAGGAATGGTGCATCTTCCCAGCATGTTTGGAGTGTCTGGTTCTTCTCCTGGAGGGGATCGGGCCTCCCTCCGAGGGTCCAATGGTGGGTGGTCAGCTTTGTGCTATGTGAGTGCCAGGGCCCCCAAGATCTGGGTGCAGAGTGCTGCTCAGAATCCGATCTCTTAATCAATTTTGCCCATAGCAACAGGATTTCAATGCATGGCAGGGGATAAAGTGGCCCAGAGGAACTCAGGACATATTTGAACAGTAGCCCAGAACTTGGATGGAATCTGAATCACATTGGCACAGGTCTGGGTCATGGGTTGCTGCAGAACATCGTAAGAAAAGCCATTCTTGTCCACACAATGGCATGAGGAAACAGGAAGCCCTGCAGCATGACTTTATTATCCTTTTCCTGAGCAGGGCCACCATTCAGCTGGGAGAACCTTACCTTTGTTCCTACCCATTCCTACAGGTTACACACCAACTGCTGAGAGTAAGTTGAATGACAGTAAAAGGTAGTGAAACAACAACACAACAGCAACAGCTACAACAGCCACCTTGGACCTGGAATTGGCACAGAGGTCACTGGCCCAGCCTGAACAGGTTTAAATTTCACTTCTGCCTTTTCTTACTGATGCCATTTGGTAGACTTACTATACCTTTCCAAGCATCAGTTTTCTCATCTGGAAAGTGGGAATAACAATAATCCCTGCTTTTCAGGGTTGGTGTGAGAATTAGAAATCAGGTAGGTAGCTACTGCTGAGAGCCAGGCATATGGCAGGCTCCCAGGTACTGGTAGATACTGTTATTTCTAAGACCTGGATGTAACCAATGCTGATGCTCACTAGTGCTATATAGGACAGTCACATCATCATTTCTGAGTATCAGTGTTCGTTCTCATCTCTAGAATGGGGGACACGTGATGTTTCCACATTGTGGTTGTGAAGATGAACTGAAATACAAACAGCCTCCAGCATAGCATTTGCCAGTGCAAGGCCTTAGTAAATGTCAGTAGGATCTGAAAATCCAATGGTTGGAGAATAAAATCTCCCCTTTAGCTATGAATTTATTTCCGTTTCGTCTGGAGTCTGAGGCAGATCCAAGTCCTGTTATTTATTTAGCTGTATTTGACTCTGTGTGTAATACTTGTAGCTGACTTTTAAGTCACTTTGATATTTCCTCTGAGTGAGATTTTCATCTTCCTTATGCCAAGAGGCAGGTTTCAAACAGAAGAGCAAACCGTGGACTTCTAGTGCTGCATCTTATTTTGGAGAACAGAATTGTCCTCAGTCCTGCCTGTTCATCTGAATCTCCTGGGGCAAGAGAAGGGCTTGAAAAACAGCCCAGTACTGCCCCAGACTCACAGATGTGACTGATGCAGCTGAGCCTGGGGTGAGCGCAGTTGGAAGCCACTGCTCTGTCCAGATGCTTCTCGCAGAGGTGCCAAGGACTGGCCACACATTCTCTTACCTGCTTGCTCTTCAGTCTCCGTCAATGCCTTTATGTTTCTATTCTCTTTATTCACATAGTTGACAAAATGTACAACGAAAGCATGCAAAAGGCAGAGCTGATCTTGACATTGGCTAAAATTATGGTTTTATGTTTAAAGAAACTATAAAAGAGAGAAAAGAAGACTTTTCTAAATTTAAAAAGAATTTAAATATTTATACTTTGTATGTGACCATAAGTGGAGAGAATTGGCCCTTTTGTTCCAGAAAAGTAACTGGTGTTAAGACTGAAAAGCTAATTTTAACGGAGAAATCTGGAAAGGAGAGTTATAGCATGAATGCTGCCAAGATGAACAGATTGCTCCAACCTCACTAGATTTTAGCTTTTTTTCCCCGTCTGCAGAATGAAGATAGTGATGGCAATACTTGTCTTGCTTTCATAGGCTGTAGTGAGGAATGAGGAAGCCAAAGCATTGGCAGTGTTTTATAAAATGCAAAGCATGAAACAATGAAAAGGATAACTTGCCTCATGACCTTACTGGGCAAGTTATTTGACATTTTAGTCCCTTAGTTCCCCATCTGCAAAGTGGGACCCATAATGCCTAATGCTGACCTCACTGGGATGTTATGGGAACAAAAGTAGAGGGTGTTTGTAAAGGCACTTGGAAAAGCAGGACACCGTATTAAATTAAAGTAGCAGTGTATTCTCCATTTAACAGATGAGAAAACAGGTACTGTGAGGCTACATTCCACTGAGCATTCTGAGCAGAGCTGCTCATCTGGCCAAGCCTTCTGGGCTCAGTGTCTCTGCTTCCAATGGACTTCCCCATGCTCTGTTTAACAGCACTGACTTCTCTTTTATCTTGGTTGCCAATCTTCCCGAAGTGGAGGCAGGCCCAGGTCCATTCTTTGCGTGAGGCTAGGAAGAATAGGGCCATTTATATCTCTGCTCCGATGACTGGAAAATCCTTTCAAACTGCTTGACTGAAAAGCACCTCAGAGCAAAAACTTGGGGAATCCAAAGGCCTAAAGAGCCATCTAGTGGTGGCACATACAAACGACGCTGGCTTTTGCCAGTAGCTTCATTGGAATAGAGATAATGAAAAGGGATTTTATTTTTTCCTCTCCTAAATTTGTGCCTGCCCTGGCAACCACAGAAAAGGATTGATGTAAGGCTTGTAACCCTGGACTTCAGAGTGATATTGGAGGAAAACTGGGAACCTCTACAGACTTGAGCTGCTACAAAGCCTTGGTTTCCTTTCTCAGCTCCTGGCTTGCAGCTAGTTGTGTCCATGTGACTGAGACTTTTTTTTTTTTTTTTTTTTTTTTTTTTTTTTTTTGAGACAGAGTCTCACTCTTGTCACCCAGGCTGGCGTGCAGTGTCATAATCTTGGCTCACTGCAACCTCCACCTCCCAGCTTCCAGCGATTCTCCTGCCGCAGCCTCCTGAGTAGCTGGGATTACAGGCACCCGCCACCATGCCTGGCTAATTATTCGTATTTTTAGTAGAGACAGGGTTTCATCGCATTGGCCAGGCTGGTCTTGAACTCCTGATCTCAAGTGATTCTCCCGCCTCCACCTCCCAAAGTGCTGGGATTACCACACCCTGCCTGTGACTGAGTCTTAGGTAATGGAATGTGAGCGGAAGTGATACACATCACTTGTGAGTCTGGTCCCTAGAACTCTCTACATAGAAATCTCCAAGCCATTTCTCCTTTTGTGGTGTGATGCAGATGAGCACAGCAGTTTTGGAATTCATGTGTTGAAGATGGAACCACAAGATGCAAGGAATCTGGGTCTTCAAGTCACCTTGGAGGAGAGCTACCTGTCCATGAGGAACTCCTCTTTTGGACTTTTCATAGCAAGAAGTAAACCTCTAAGTGTCTTTGAGTTATTATGCATCTTTGTGTTTGTTAGTTTGTCATAGCAGTTAGGGTTACCTGAATGAATATAGTTGTGGTTAATCAAGTGAACAATGAAAATCAGAGACAGATTTACCATGAAGCCAATGAAGCTCTAGCTTCAGGGATCTTCATTTGCGTAGGCCCTTTCCAAGGTCCAAGGTGTGGATGTGAGGAAGTGGCGGCCGGGGAGGGGGGCGGGGGGGGTTGGGGGAGGGGGAAGGGGAGTCCCCTGGCAATGTGTTCTTATGGTTATGTTTTGTGAAATTTGCAAAAGTAAGATATTTTCAACTGCATGAAATTGGTCAGGAGTGCTGCCTCTTTCCTTGTCAACTTCCCCTCCATCACATTTTACTCTGTGTTGGATGGTGTTGGGGAAGCATGGACATTTTGGGGACCCAGCTAAGGGAAGTTGAGTGGGAATACAATTAGTCTGAGTGTAGTTGTTGCATTGTCGTGGTTTTCTGTCTCTTTCATGTAGTTATTGCTAGCTGTTCTGGTATAAGAATGATTTCCAGGAATAATACTATGCCCACTGTGCAGCTGTGAAAACACGATGCAAGGTCAGAGGTTGTACTGTAATAGAGTCTGTTCGGGGTGCCTGGTTCAGGGAAAATGTGAGCAGAGGGGAGAAACAAGGCTTGAAATGTGTGTGGAGTCAGAAACTAGTCTATAGAAATTTCTTCTAATCCATTCTGATGTGTAAAACTGTAAGCAGAGAATTTAGTTCTTATTGATGCTTTGTCAAAATTGAATTTCATTCCTGTCAGGACACACTTGGTAATTTTTAAAAGCATATACAATTTTAAACATACTTTATATTTTCTCTGTTTTTTTTTTCATGGGAATAGCTTAGTTGATAAAGCTTGAATACAGCATTTAAATTGAATTTCCAAAAGACATTATGGAATGTTTTAATAGAAAAATGAGAAATTATGGATTTTTGATTTGGACCTTCTTTGACACTTTAAATTTAGCTATTAAAGAACAGAGAGAAAATTCAGATAAAAGTAATGGAATATTAAAGAAAAGCAATTAATAAGAGATAAAAATAAGAAAAGATCTGACTTTAAGAAGTGAGTTGTAACAAAAAATTCTTCACATCGTCCCCAGCACAGTAATTCATTAAAGGAAAAGATAAATTGCAAATAGAAATAATTAGTAGGCTCTTGGATTACTTGGTAATCCATTTACTGAAGAGGAGTAAATCACATGCACACATCAGAAATGATTTCAATTTCTTGCTGATTTGGTGCAAAATTCGTATCTATAAAGCTCACAATATGTCACTATGGCAAGAACATCAACAACAAACTAGTTAATGAGTGTAATCAACTCAAGAATGATTTAAGACTAGCCACTGCATAAGAAAATTTGAAATACAGTGAAATCTTACTGTTCAAATATGAAAGAATTGATAGAGTTCTTCCCACATATAACAACCATTCTAAAAATTTATATGGCACAGCCAATTACAAATTGTGAAGCTGAGAAACACTTTCTTAAACTATTAATCACCCATGCTAAAGGAAAACACATAATTTAAAAAATCAATCACTCATGCTAAAGGTAAGAGAATTTTATATTCTCTCTATTGAAAATATTATACAACCATTGTCATCATATGAAGAGGCAGTTACAGGCAACATAGCCAAAAGTCCAGGAGAAAAAGCATTTTAAGAGCAGTTAATTAATAAAAATACAATTGTGCACTGCATAACACTTCAGTTAGTGTCAGACTGCATCTAGGACAGTGGTCCCATAAGATTATAATGTTGTATTTTTACTGTACTTTTCTATGTTTAGATATACAAATACCATGCTGTTACAATTGCCTACAGTATTCAGTATAGTAACATGTTGTACAGATTTGTTGCCTAGGATCAAAAGTTTAGACCATATGGCCTAGGAACGTAGTAGGATATACCAACTAGGTTTATGTAGTACACTCTATGTTTGCAGAATGACGAAATCACCTAAAGACACATTTCTCAAAATGTATGCCTGTTGTTAAGTGACACGTGACTGTATTTACTTTTCAGTATTTTGAATTTTGTGATGTTTATGGCATCTGATAGATTTTATATGGCATCTGATAGATTTGTTACATTTTCATTTTAAACTAGTATTTAGTTTTGTAATTAATTTTGTATTCTTTTTTTTTTTTTTTTTTTTTTTTTTTTTTTTGAGACGGAGTCTCGCTCTGTCGCCCAGGCTGGAGTGTAGTGGCGAGATCTCAGCTCACTGCAAGCTCTGCCTCCTGGGTTTACGCCATTCTCCTGCCTCAGCCTCCCGAGTAGCTGGGACGACAGGCACCTGCCACCTCACCCGGCTAGATTTTTGTATTTTTTAGTAGAGACGGGGTTTCACCGTGTTAGCCAGGATGGTCTTGATTTCCTGACCTCGTGATCCACCCGTCTCGGCCTCCCAAAGTGCTGGGATTACAGGCTTGAGCCACCGTGCCCAGCCAATTTTGTATTCTTTTTGTAGTCATTTCTTGAGCACACCCCTAAAATAGAGTAAACTTCTTGTTCACAAAATCCAAGTTTACTCTTGGGACTGGAACATATCCATGGCTCGCAGTGAGGCTGAAGTTTCTCGGGAGACGAACTTCAGTGTCCTGATCAACGGGTGGCCCTGGCAGGAGGATGGAGGGCAGGAGACACAGTTTGATTTGCCCATTTCCCTGCCTCCCCGGCACTGGTTTCTAATTCTGGCAACAGTTGTGTCCTCTTTGGTTGTACAATGGTGTTTTATTGCTGCCTAACAAATCACATTTAGTGTCCTATAACAACACTCATGTATTAGTACACAGTTCTGTAGGTTAGAAACCCTGGTGGGCTCAACTGGGTTCTCTGCTCCGGGCTTCAGAGGCCTGAAATCAAGGTATTTGTAGAGCTGGTTCTTATCTGGAGGCTCACATGGAGGTGGGATCTACTTCCACGTTCATTCAGGCTGGAGGAATGCAGTTCTTGCGGTGGTCAGACTGAGATTTGCATTTGTTGGTTGGCTGTCAGCTGGAAGGAAGCTCCACACTGCTTCTGGAAGCTGCCTGCATTCCTTCCCACGTGGCCCTCTCTTCATCTTCAATGGACCAGAAACATCACATCAAGTCTGTCTCACAATACGAATCTTTCTGTCATCTCCTCTCGCTTTCCTCTTCTGTTACCAGCTGGAGAACGTTGTTTGCTTTTAAGTGCTCGTGTGATTTGAGTGATGTACTTGGATAATCTCCCTTTTTTGTAAAGGCCATTTGTGAGATATAAGGCATAATACAATGATGGAAGGATTCCTCATCACAATCAAAGGGTGGGGATCAGGGTTTTGACTCCTGGGGACATTCTCAGGAATTCTGCCTGCAGCAGGCTGTGGTTCCTGTTTGGTAGCTTAGCAGCTCCAGCTCTGTCCAGGGTCTCTAACACTGCTTCTTCCCTGGCTCCCTCATGCCTGGGCGTAGTAAATGCGTCTTGCTGTTTCTAGCGCCTGGGTCTTCGCCATCCCTCATTGGTTCCATTACCTCTGCCCATACATCTGTAAGTAGTATTTTTTGTGTGAAACTCTCTTTGGTTTCTCCCTTGGAGCATGTCATCCATTTTTGGCTAAGACTCTGACCGATAGAGCTGGGAAAATACATTTTGGTGAGAAGCCATAATTTTGTGTTCTCTTTATCCCTTGAGAAGATGTTAGATCTTAGGCCTGGGGCACTCACAAGGGAAAATAAGGAATTTTGCATCCATGGCCTGTGAGATTGAGAACGTATTGTTTCAAAGGTGCTGAGAATGGAATGTGGTAATTATATCAGACAGCGTGATTCAGACAGCACTGGGTGTGGGCTCAGATTTCTTATGTTCAAAACCTGACTCCTTCATTTATCAGCTGTATGGACTTGGACAAGATACTTAACCTCCATAAGTTTTAGTTTCCTCATCTGAAAAAGAGGGATATTAAGGATATTTCCCTTATTGGTGGACTAAATCCACGCAAAGCACTTCGCAGTGACTGGTGCATAGTAGGCACGTAGTCAATGACGTTGTTGTTATTGATATTATTTGATATTGAGGGCTACTTTGATGAAGTTGCTCTCTCACTGATTTGCCAGTACCAGGCTTGGTTAAAACAAAATTAGCCTGTTTCATCTTTAAGCTGTTTGCTCTTTCCTGTTGTTGCTCTCTGTTCTGATCCTTATATAGAGATCTGAAATTCTGCTATAACAAAGCGATATTTTGTATTTCTTTCACTCTTCCGTTTTTACTTATTTTTGAGGATATAGAAACACTTACTTACTTAAATCCAATGCAATATGCGGTGGGGCCCACCCTGGATGTTTGTACATGTTTTAAAGCAAATTATGATAGGAAGAGAAAATACTCAAAGATTACAAAGGAAGCTTACTACCTCCCTTGCTTTTCCTAATTTATGATTCAGAGAAGCCCCCACTCTATGAGGAGAGTTCCCACTAAGTGAGTAGTTTTGCCAGTCTAAGACTGATAAAAGCCTTTAGGATCCCTGACTAGCAGCATCAGTATCACCAGGGAATTTGATAAAAATGCAAATTTTGGAGCCCACCCAGGATCTAACATAGAAATTCCGAGAGTGGACCCAGCAATTTGTCTTCTAGCAAGCCCTCCAGGTGATTCAGATGAACCCAGAGTTTGTGAACCCCAGCATTGACACGGGATTCAGCCTTGCTTCAATGTATTAAACTACCTTGCCCTTGGGAAAAATCAAATGCTATAACCTGTCCACCTTACCCATCTGGCCACTCTTACATTCTCCTTCAAATGCTCCATTCACAAAACCTTCTCTTCTTTTTTTAGGTTGGAACTTCAATGCAGAGGGTTGAAGTGATCATATCATTTGAAGGTACATTATCATCACTGGTCTCTGCAAGTCTCTTTTCTTTTATGTATGTATATATATATTCATCTGTTCATTAATTTATTAATTCCACTTTCATTCCTCATTCTCCACCCCACCGTGTGTGTTTAATATGTATCTTCTTGGTATGTATTCTTGTAAAATGCATATTGTTTTGTGTACATGTGTTTTTATTCATATAAGTGGTCCTGTGTTATATACCTTGTTTCATCCTTTCTTTCCACCGTTCATCACCATATTTTAAAGACCTATTTGAGTTGCTCTGTGCTCACCTTGTATACTACCTCTGACTGCTCTACTCCAAGGTAGACACCTACTATGTTTTACCCAGTGGACACCCAGATTGCCTCCAACTCCCTGTCTCTGCAAACAATACTGTGATGAACTTCCAGCCCGAGGAACAGCAGCCTGAACTAGTCTGAGGAGGCACAGCTATCTGCTAACATAGAGGGTCTCGCTCAACAGAAGTCTGTTTGCTCAGGGGGTCTGAGAAACTTCCTAAAAAACTTCTATCCTGAGGGAAAAAGATGCCAAGCTGAATAAACTTGGCCCAGCAAGGAGGACTTGGTAGTGTCTTTTCTTTCAGTTTGTCTCCTCATGCAGTTCCCACTGGTTCTGGGTCTATGTTGCTTGGAAAGAAAGCAGTGGGTGGGAAGAGGAGAGAGGCTGTGGACCTCACATGCTAGTTGCCTGGCTTTGTTCCTGAGCACAGGTGAGATATGTTCTGGGGATTCTTAGAAAGACTCTGCAGTTACTTTGCAGGAATTGAGTTTACGTATAAAGATAGAAGAGAGAAAGTGTGGAATTTGGATTTTGACTGTTACTGTGACCCCATCCTCACTCACAAACAGAGTTTGAAGCTTAGGACAATACAAGATCCATGCAAAGAACTAGAAGGCTGGAGCGGTTGTAAACTCTGGGTTATCACACAATATACCAGATGCTGAGTTGGTGTCAATATTATGTGGCAGAGCTTGTGCTTCTCTCACAATCTGGAAGGGGATACACAGAACTCTAGTGCAAGGCTGACCTTGGACATGGATTATATTAGGGGATTCAGTCCCCAATGAGATGGTTTTGCAACACTAGGAGGATAAATTGAGATCTGTATTTATCAATATGGCTTAATCATGGCAGAAAAGACCCAGTAAAAGTTGCTGTATGTGCTTGGGCTAGAATGATTAAGAAATGAATCATTGCAACCACCTGCCCATTAAAAAGTAGGACAGAGGATGCTTGGTATGTCTTTATTTTTGCCCCAGGACTGTGATCTCCATGTAGTTTTCAGAGAAACAATTCCATTGTGGAATATACTTCAATGGACTTTTAATTCCCTAATTAAATCACTCTTCTGGATTATACAAATACATGTTCTAGGATAAAATGTTTTGTGAGATTTTCCTTTAATAAATCCCACTGCGATCTAACTGAAGCCTAATTAGCCTATTTAATTGGCATGTTCTATGAGAGAAGGCTCAAGCCAACTGCTGATACTAGAGCTTCCTCACTCTGCTAAGAGCTTCAGTCCCTGGTTTTTGGCGGTTTTTATTTACCCAGACAGATGGTGGATGGACCCGTTATCCCAGTGACTTGTGTAATTAGAAGAAGAGGAAAAAAATCAATATTCTTGTTCAAAGATTGACCTGAATCTCTACCTGGCATTTACTTCATTCTTGCTAAAAGCAATAATATTAATTAGCTCCCCAGAAAGTGACTTTATGAATTAAATGAGTTTTGTTACCATATTTGTAGCCACCATGATATAACTTGGGGTCATTCATGCAAAGCTTAATTTGCATAAAAGTGTGGGTGTCTGTGGGACATCTTAGGCTGCGGGACACCAAGTCTACTTATCTCAGGCCCCATTCATATAGCAGTTCCCTGTCAAATCATCTTTGACCTCCACTATAAGGCACACTATAAGGGGTAATATGGTGTAGTGAAAAGATTCTGGGTTTTAAAATGGCACCTAAATTTGTATCCCATTTCCACCAATAGTTAGCTTTGTGTTGTGCAAGTTCCTTAGCTTTTCTGAACCTCAGTCTCCTGAGCTATATGAAAGAGATAAAACAGGCCAGGCACAGTGGCTCACACCTGTAATCCCAGCACTTTGGGCGGCCGAGGCAGGTGGATCACCTGAGGTCAGGAGTTTGAGACCAGCCTGGCCAACATGGCGAAACCCCGTCTCTAGTAAAAATACAAAAATTAGCCAGGTGTGTAATCCCTGTAGTCCCAGCTACTTGGGAGGCTGAGGCAGGAGAATGACTTGAACCTGGGAAGTGGAGATTGCAGTGAGCCGAGATTGTGCCACTGCACTGCAGCCTGGGTGACAGAGTGAGACCCTATCTCAAAAAAAAAAAAAAAAAAAAAGAGAGAGAGAGAAAGATAAAATATTATAAACAGTGTTATTGCGAGGATAAATTCGGATATGCTAGATAATGAGTATCAGATATGAATTGTAGAAAACGTCACAATTTCATCTGTGCTCTTCTAAGCACATGACCTAAACCTCTGCCGAGCATTTACTTCATTCTGTCTTGTATTACAATCAATTTTAAAATTAGTTTGTGTAGGCTAGATTATGGTAACAAAAGGATTCATGCATCTAATGGTTCAACACAGATAGAAGTTTATTTTTTGCTCTTATAGCAGTTCAGAGGTCCATGGAAGAGTATCTGTTCTGTGCAACAAAATAAGATACAACTGAGAAAGTTAACATTATAAGGCACATAAAGATTTCTTCAATAAACAAAGGGAATTAAGCAAATACTAAATTAGGGTGTTATTTTCCCACTCAAGTCTTTTATTTCAGATGGCCTCAAGGTAGCTACTCTCATGTTGAGAGAGAGAGAGAGAGAAAATGAATCACGGGGACTAGTAAGGAAAGACATAAAACAGACTTCAGTACTGCGTCTAGCAAAGGGACTAGACTGTAGTAACATGCACATGGAAATGAAAGCAAATCATTTCCCGTCCATTTGGGCATTTGCCTGTCTCTTGTTAGAAAGCAAGTTCTTTGAGAGCAAAGATTTTGCTTAATATTTTCTGCCTCTTCCTTTATAGTACCTCACACTATAAATGTTGAATTGAAGTTAATTGAGACTTTTGTATCCTTCAAATGAGGAATGAGGAATATATTATGTATAAATATTGGAGACTTAAATGGCAGTGTCTGGACACGCAAGGAGGGAGGGGTAACTACAATAACCTCAAGGCTGGTGAAATGAAATGTGTCAAAGTAGAATTTCAGAGTGCTGCATCCAAGGAGGAGTGCTGTTTATTAAATGTGCCCACAGAAATTATTCTGCTACCTATATATTCACATATATCTCTAAAGAGGGCAGGTTACATTAGATGGCAAGACCTTTGTTCTTTTAGTGGCTTGTTGATTTTGGTGCTATAGTTTTGGATGTAGGGCTGTAGGGTGATATGGTTTGGATGTTTGTCCTCTCCAAATCTCATGTTGAAATGTGATTCCCACTGTTGGAAGTGGGGCCTGGTGGGGGGTGATTGGATCATGGGGGTGGATCCCTCACGAATGGCTTAGCACCAACTCCTTGATGATAAGTGAGTTCTCACGCAGTTTCTTCACCCAAGATCTGGTTGTTTAAAAGAGTCTGGGACCTCCTGCATCTCCTCTCTTGCTCCCGCTCTTGCCATATGATGTATCTGTTTCTGCATCAGCCATGAGTAAAAGCTTCCTGAGGCAGATGTTAGTGCCATGCTTGAATAGCCTGCAGAACCATGAGCCAATTAAACCTCTTTTCTCTAAATTACTCAGCCTTAAGTATTTCTTTATAGCAATGTAAAAATGGCTTAACACCTGGGGCAGAAAAATATGGAGTTCTGGGATTGGGGAGGTGGGAACAATTGGCAGGATGAGGTAAGGAGCAAAGAAGACAAGAGGGAGAAGTTTGAACTGGAGAAGCTGGAAGCACGCAGGCAAAGGGTCAGGAAGGCCCCTGGTGCAGAGCCTGAGGAAGGGTGAGAGATGATTCCTACTGGAAGCTGCTTCTGTGAGTGAAATCTTCCGCTGAGGTAATCAGCTTACATATGCACACGTGGTGGGAGGCATTCTTGTAGAGCTTAAAGGAGAGAAAAGGTTCACATCTGGAGAAAATGGTGGAAACCAGAGAGAGATGTGCAAAAGCAGGTATCTAGAACACAGAGGAGATGAGGAGAAAAATACCCACCTCTCACTTCCTCATACTCAAGGGCTTTGTGATTTTGCGGCTCTTGGCATTGAAGTCATTGGCCTAGATCTCCAAGGGCTGGTAGATCTAGATGATTTCTTTTCCTCTGAGGAGAAGGTGGCCAGGATTTGAATCTCAGACATTGCTTGCTGTGACTGTATTCACTCCTATGTTCTGGAAGGTGAAGGGGCAGTCTTAGTTACCACATGGGCTGTTGTCCCTACATTTCTTGGTGGGTGTTACTGCCGTTGGGCTGAAACACCAGTAAGTGTTGAGGTCATTTTTTTTTTAACCCAGACTAGAGGCCAATCTGAGCAGCTTGCCTTGTGCTTCCTTCCTTCTTGCCCCTGCCATGTTGCCGTCTTGGAAGGACCTAAGCTATATCAGACACAGGGCCTTCATATCATACCAGCTGCCTGGAAAACTGATAGGAATGGAACTAGAGGTAGATGGATGGATAGATACAACTCAGAACATAAAGAGGTGCAGAAGAGGCCAAGAAAGGACTTACGCAGTGCCTTCAGACACAATCTCTTAGCCTGGTGGCCTAATTTTATGTCCTAAAGTCTCCATTATGCCCCTGTGCCAATTTGGGAGCTCTTCCTCCTCTTTGAGAGGGTGACAGGTGGGGATTGTGGGCAGAAAGTCTTGAGCTGTGCCAGTATGTTAACCCTTGTGCCATGTTCCACGTGATGGGATTAGGAGGCCCCTTTTTGGCTTGGATCCCCATTTACAAATTTATTTTTCATCAAAATAAGTGATTCACAGCCCCTCCCAAGGCTTGAGTATGCTTACAACACAGAGTTCACAGAGTAGAGAGGGTAAGAAGGCCATGGTCACCCCATGCTCGGGTTTCTCAGGAGTCTTTGTGTCCCTGTGCCATTGTCCTTAGCATTCTGAGTTGTAATTTTTCAGTGTACGTGGGCGACTCCACTAGTTTGTGAGCTTCCCAATGACAGGTGTGCACATTATCCATCTTTCTATCCCACTCTGGCAACTTGAACAAAGTTTGTTAAATGGATTCTCATTTTAGTGGGTGTGTCGGGAAACACACACAGGGCAGAGTAGAGCAGAAACTTTAGTCAGAATCAACAGAAAACAGGAATCAGCAAGGGCGCATAAAACAAGACAAAATGTGGATTTGAAGTACGGCATAGGGTGGTTGTCACCTTAGTGGTCTGGGTCCAGGACTCACCCAGCACACCAGGTGCCAGGCATAAGGAGGCAAGAGTAACTTCAGAGCCTACTTGCAGGAGGGGAGAGGGTCGCTGCCGAGTTTCTCAGGTTTAACTTAGGAACTGGTAGTGTTTAAACCTGTCGTTTGAGGGTCCTCTCTGACTACAGCTGAACAGGGCAGAGAAAAATAAACACTTGTCATTTGTTGGGTTCTTACTAGGTGCTAGGAATTTTTTTATTTTTATTTTTATTTTTATTTAATTTTATTTTTTTTTAAAGACAAGGTCTAACAGCTGCAGCTCACTGCAGCTTTGACCTCCTGGGTACAAGTGATCCTCCCACATCAGCTTCCCAAGTTGCTAGGACTACAGGTACATGCCACCATGCCTGACTAATTTTTATATTTTTTGCAGAGACGAGGTTTTGCTGTGTTGCTCAGGCTGGTCTCGAACTCCCGGGCTCAAACCATCTGCTCACCTGGGCCTCCCAAAGTGCTAGGATTACAGGCATGAGCCACCTCATCCAGCCAATTCTAGGAATTCTTGTATCATTAATTCTTAAAGCAACTTTACAATAAAGTATTACTATCACTATTGTATAGATGAGTAAACTGGGTTCAAAAAGTTTAAGTCACTTGTCTAAGGACTCCTAGATAAGAAAGAATTGAGACTCAAGTTCAGAATATTTTATTTCTTATACATATATTTCTACTTATCATCCAAGTATTTATTATATACTTACAATGTGTTCAAAATTGTGCCACATGCTAGGGGATACAACAGTCTTCAAAACATAGTCCCTATTTTTATAGAGCTTACAGCTTAGATGGTGGGAATATAGGCAGAAAGAAGACAGCTAAACTCATAGGGGCCAAGGAGGCAGGGAGCTGGGTGACTCCTTCAGTCACCACTCTTTCATTTGCACCCATATGCATTTTTGATGTTGTGATATTCTGGCACCTACGCTAGGTCCTGGGGATGCTCTGGGAGCATCAGATATGGTCCCCACCCACTCTCATGCAGCTGTCAGCCTACAGGGGACACTCATTAATCCAATGATCACAGAAATATTTAATTTTGATCTGTAATAAATGCTGTGAATGTTACTTAAAACTGAAGAGAGGTGAATGACTGAATTTCAGGTATTATGAAAGGCTAGCTTGAGAGAGTTAATTGCAGACAGAAGCTTTTGGGACCTACTGAATCACTTCCAAGTAGGCAGCTTCTTTTTTTGCTACACAATATTCGGTGTGCAAAATGTTTAGACAAATGGCATTGCGGATAGAACTCACTTTTGAAGTCAGGTCAAATTTTGATTCTGTTTCTCAGTAGCTGGATCACACTGGGTAAGTAACTTAGCCTCTCTCTGCCTCAGTGTTAAAGGGTTAAGTGGGATTGATGATATTGATGATGCCTGTAGGTCATTTCTCCGGTTGGCCTTGAACCGACCTAGTTTAACCTCCTTTCTTGCATGAAGTTCTCAAGAATAGTTGTGGATGTGCAGGGGATGTAACATCCTAAAATAAGGAGAAACTGGCTGGAAAAGCCCAGGCTCTGTTCTAGTCCTGCCTAGAACTGTCCTTCAACACATTAGCCCAGAGAATCACGTTATGCCTGGGGTGCAAAACCCAGGGCAAACTGCTTTCTGGGCTTCCTCAGCTGTGGTGGATGTGGAGCACGTGCAGATGAGACTCCATCCACCCCAGGCAGATTTCCTGAGCCTTGAGGAACAAGGGTTAGGAAATGAATCCTAGGTTTCTATGGTCCCTTGCTGTCCCCTCATGTAACTTGTAGATGTGAGTGTTTTGTCTTGCTGAACTCAGGCAAGTAGTACAAGTGCAGCCCAAGATGAAGTGGGCTGAAGTGGTAAACAATGCACAGAGAAACTGCCTCACAATTATGATAATGATAACTAACATTTATTGAGGCCTTAGTGTGTGGTTGGCAATGTCCTGAGTATATGCACTCATTTAACAGGATTGCTGTGAGGGTTAAATCGGATAATGTATTTCAAGTTTGCAGCCCAGTCTATGGCACAAAGCAGGAGTCTGAAAATAGCAGCATAACAGTGATGCACCAAGGGTGCATGTTGGAAGTGGTTTACTGCATGTGTAAGCAATAAAGGAATGGTTTTCTGTATGGAATTCAGAAACAGTAATAAAGCTGTCTAGAAATTGATCTGACTTTTATTATCACCATAAATGAGCAAGTCTGTACAATGTCAATTACAAATACCTATCTCTAAAAAAAAAAAAAAAAGACTTACCATAGGTACTGTGGCATTTGAATAATTCTTTTTGACGTGTGAATTTATGAGATACAGGTGTAATTTTGTTATATGGATATGTCATGTAGTGGTGAAGTCTGGGTTTTTAGTGTCTCCATCACCACAATAACATACATTGTACTCATCAATTAATTTCTCATATTCCATTCCCCTTCCACTCTTTCACCCTTCTAAGTCTCCAATGTCTATCATCGCACACTCTACATCTATGTGTACACATTATTTAGCTCCCACTTATAAGTAAGTAGATGTGGTATTTGTCTTTCTGTGTCTGACTTGTTTCACTTAAGATAATGGCATCTAGTTCCATCCATGTTGCTGCAAGACACGATTTCATTCTTTTTATATGGCCGAACTGTATTCCATTGTGCATCTATACTACATTTTCTTTATCTAAACATCCATTGATGGACACAGGTTGATTCTATATCTTTGCTATTATGAATAGCACATGAGCTGCAATAAACATGTGAGTGCATTAATATATGCAGACATATTTGTTTTATACTAACATGTTTTTGTTATTTATCTTTTATTAAAATTTGTAATTTACATAGAAGTTAAGCTGGAGACCTCCCAGTTATTCAGGCAGCCTCTGACACGCGTAGACTCAGCTACATATGTGTGTTTGAAGGGTACATTCATAATCGTGTGGAATTGTTCCAGCTCCTTTTGGGCACAGTTCCCTGTGTCCCCAGTCCCTGTGGTACTATATGTTTATGCATTTAAACAGTAGTTTCAAAATAAATATTGATAGCACAATGATTTAAATGTGAAGAAACAGAACTTGAGTTATTTCAATTCTATCATTCTCTATGCAAATCATTCTTAGAACACTGCTTCTCTCGGAAGCATTTCTTAATTTGTTTACTACTCCCTCCTTAAAAAATAGGTGGTGAATGTAATCAAAAAATGTTAACGTATTATTTCTTTCCTTTTCTACTTTAACATTTTTTTCAGTTTTTATTTTTATTATCATGAATAATACAGTATAAAAAATTTCACTGCTTGCTTACCTTGTCTGATTATCCATTAAATACCCTCTAGAATTTAATTTATTATTTGCTTTATTTCATGGTTATTACTGAAAATAAATTTATTTTATTGAGGAGGGAGGTATTAAGAATGATCCCCACCAGGTATCAAATATGCTAGATACGGTCTATTAATATTATTCCATTCACTGTTCTTATTTCATAGGTCAGTTAAGAGAAGCTTCATTATCTTGGTTAGATAAACTTGTCAATAAAGTACTATTGTTCTGGGCTTCACTGCTTCAGTTTTGCTTTGGAAAAAGATTGACAGGGGGATGAGGCATGACTCATTGACTTTCCTGAGACCGCAGAAAAGATTCCTGAAACTCAGGCAATTAGTGGCTAAAAGACAGATCATTTATTCTAAAAGCACCAATCACAGGAGCAAAAGGGTGTGACAAAATGCATGAAGACCTATAAACCTCTCGCCTGGGGTGAAGAAAGCAAGGGTGATCATTGAATTGAAGAGCTGGAGACACAGGGGAACAATTCCCAGCTAGCACCTAAAACTGCCTCCTGGATAAAATCTTTTTGAGAGGCGTCCTGGGTAAGAGAGCATGTACTGCCTTTTCCACATTCAGTTTAGGGTAACCATTCTTACTGATGACTTGACTATGTGATGGCAGTGGGCTGGGTTGTTCAAGTTTTCACTGGGCAAGTTTGCATTGAGCAGTTACTACTCTAATTTACCTTCAATCTCTTCTTCCATTTATTGAGTGTCTCCGATGTGCAGCCACTGAGCTAGGAGGGGCTTTCACATGTGCCCTTTTGGGAAACTTGTGAGGTGGAATTAAGAGATGGCAATGTGTGAAGAGGCTGGCCTACGGAGTTCCATAAGCCTAGGATCAAATACAAGCTCTGCCACTTCCCAGCAGAGGGACCTTGGGCAGGTTACTTAACCTCTCTGAACCTCCACTTCCTCATTTGTAAAAGGAGAATAAATGATAACTGCCCTGTTAAGTAGTTGAGAGAAGTAAGGTGAAGTGTAAAGTAAAGCCCAAGCATAGCATCCGAGACACACAGGCCATCAAATGGCTACTATTATATCTCCTGTTGCAAATGAAGAAGGCCTAGAGAGGCGAGTGACCTGTTTAGAGTGTAACAAAACCAGCTCCTTCTACTTTACTTATTGTTTTCTTATTAGAGTGCACTCTGCTATGGTTGTTTCTTGGGGGCTTGGCAAAGCCACACTTCTTTTGTTAGTTGGGGTCTCTCCCAAACGGTGGTGCTGATAGTGGCTGATTCCTACCTGAAATTGCTCTTAGTTGCTGTGGTGATGAAAAGCAACTAAAACCAAGAAAGAGTTATGAAATATTGCCTTGAGAAAAGTTTTCTCCCTCTCTATCTTAAGTAAATGTGTTCAAAATGTACTCTTTGAATCCAGTGGGAAACTTCCATACCTCTTTTTCCCATTAATGGCAGGTCATATGACATGGATACAGTCTAAGATTATGTGGTTCTGTTGTTATTCAAATAGGGTTTTGGTATATTAGCTGATTTACCTTTTTTAATTGTAGTCACCCTTGTCTTGATCTGACAGGATTAAGAGTTACATATGGACTAGTTTGGGCTTTAGATTACAGAAATGCAGAATTTGGTCTTCTGTTTCTTTTTCTCTTTTTTAAAAAAATTTATTTTAGGTTCAGGGGGTACACATGTGTGTTCCTTACATGTTTGCTTCTTTAATACATGCAGGCTCAATAAATGCTCCTTCAATAGAATGAACAGGGATGCTTTTCCCCAGCAGAGGTGGTGTTGCAGAAGTAGATTCTGAGATGGTTATTCAGCTGTGCCTTTAGGATTGACACCTAATGAAGAGAGAGACTATAAGTAGGATTAGCCAGAGAGAGAAACTGAGCAACAACACGGGCCCAATATCAGCCCCAGCCCACCTTGTGGGAAGATCTGGAGCCAGAATGGCCCTTCAGAAGTCTCGAGTTGGGCTAAGATGGTCAAGCGTCTACACTACCGCCTCAGTCAGTCGTTGTTATGTGGGTCACTCTGGGGAGGGCGTGACCTTGGGAGAGGCAGCTTTCTGTAGTAGAGGCAATTTGTTAACAGCCGAAGTCTTTCCACATGTGCACTCCCAGCAGCAGGCAACAAGTCCTTCACTGAAGTGAATTGCAAGCAATGCACACCGTGCCTGCCATGCCTTGGTATTGTAAGGGGCTGGGGTTTTAAAACAATGTGTTTGTATTTGTGTGATTAACACTCATTAGACTGGACAAAGGAGACTGACCCCCCACCCTGTTTGCGTGGTTCAATTTGGATGGCATAATGGCCTTTGAACAAAAGGTGGCGCTGTAGTGTCAGTTTTGAGGTGCTTTGACGCAGCTAGGAATTGCGGCAGAACGAGAGTAGTACCACTTGATTTTCTTTATAAAGAACCATAGGAAAGAAGATGAGATGCTATTTTCAAGGTGTTTTTTCCCCTGACACTGACATACTTGGAAGAGGTGAGATCCAAGGGCTGTGTGTGTGTGCGCGCACACACATATGCAGGTACACATGTGAGTACATGTTGGCAGTGACAAAGGGGGTGGGAGATGGAAGACTTATTTTTTCCTCCTTCGCTCACTCCTTTTCTTCTTTCCTTCAGAAAATACCTTAGTGCTAGCTCCTAGGTTTTTAGCTCTGGGCTGTTCACCAGGGTAACAGAAATGAGCAATATCTGGACTTCTCTTCCGGAAGCTTTGATGGAACAGGGAAATGGCACCTGTATGTGCCTCATAAAATAAAAGCTTCATGGGTGCTTCATTTCTAAGTCAGAGATTAGAGAGTGATCAGGGGAGGCTGGAGAGAAGTTAAAACCAAGGTTTGAATGGTGATACTGAGCTCTCCATTCAAGAGGCGACTGTAGCACAGGGGCTGGGTCCAGGGTTTGGGGTTACGTCCCTGGGCCTATTTGTGACCCTACTATTCAGCTGTGTGCACTTAGGCAAATGACTTAATCACTCTGTGCTTTAAAATGGCCTCAGTTGGAAAAGGGGATCTTCCGATTCCTAATTACAGGGCTGTTGTGAGGATTAATTGAGAGCTAATAAATATAAAGAGTTAAGATTAGTATATTGCATATGATAGGGTTTAATAAGTACCAGCTATTATTTTTAATATTCTCTATTATTAGTTTCAAAACATTCTTGGGCGTATACATTATGCTAGGTCCTATGCTAGTTGCCTGAAAAACGAAGATGAACACAGCACCATCATGGAGTTAAAGAGGACAAGTGCATGTAGTACACAATTAAAACAAGGAGTGAAGCCCTAGGACTGAGATCCAGGCAGGGTGTATGGGAGCAGGTGGAGGGGCACCAAAGTCACCTTCGACGGGGAGGGGTGTTGGTGAGGAACCTGGGGAAAGCTTCCTGGCTGAGGTGCTTCTTCAACTGAGCCACTACATGATGAGTAGGGGTTCAACATCAGAGGGTGAGAGAGGATGGCTGGATGAGAGCAATCCATGCAGAGGGTGCAGAAAGGAAGCTAGTACCAGACACTGGTGAGCAGGCAATGACTAACAGTTCGGCATTGCCAAAGTATAGTTCAAGTGTGAAGTAGCAAGGGTTTGGGGTGGGGAGGGTCATGGCTGATAGGAAGTCACTGAAGGTTTTAAACAGGGTAGTGCATCCAGTGACCATACCTGGTACCCAGTGGGGCTTAAATGTTAATGGATGAATGAATAAAAGCTGAGTAGAATTTTAGCATATGAGTGTAGGGAGTATTGGTGAGATTAGGCCTAAGGTGGAAGATTGCATCAGTCCAAGTCTACTGACTTGCTCTAAGCGCGCGCGCGCGCGCACACACACACACACACACACACACAATGTATATTGTAAAGGTAATGTATGCTCATTATAAAAATAGTCAAATAGTACAGAAAGCCATATAGTGAGAAGGTAAAAGTTTTCTTTGCATTCATTCCTTCAGTTCCTTGGAGGTAACTAGGATTAAGAGTTTTCTTGGGTATCTTTCCAGACAGATGTAGGCATACACACCTGCACAGAAAAACACAGAACAGTGTGATGCTTAGATGCAAGGATCTGGAGCCAGCCTGCCTGGGTTCCAATGATAACTCTTAGTCTCTGCTATTACAGCTTTATGAGCTTACCCTAGTTACATAACCTCCCTACACCGTGGTTTTTCTATGTGTAAAGTGAACACCTACCCCGCAGGGTTGTTATGAGGATCAGATGAGTTATGTATAAAGGATTTACAGCTCCTGGCATATAGTCTTTGTTACTTGTATAGATAATCTCTTTTCTAGGATAACACAATGGAGTCAAAATAAAAAATATAGATAATCTCTTAAAATGATAAAATAACATATTTTAATAGTGCTTTGCAGTGTGCTTTTTCTCACATACTAAAGAATCTTTCACATCTTTCCACATCAGTAAACATAAATTTACCTCATTGCTTTTAATGCTGCAAGGCACTGTATGGGATGCATATACTATAACTTATTTAATCACTCTCATATTTATGGAAACTTAGGTTGTTTCCATTTTTTCACTCTTACAAACAATGCCACAATGGCTATCTTTGTGCACATCTGTAAGGTAAATACCTACAAATCACGTCGCTTGTATAAGGGAACCCTACCATAGGATATCTATTTTCTTCTTCTTCAATGGAAGCAGCTGCCAACCGATACTACCCTGAACAGGCACGTGTTGAGGGACACATCTTAAATCTGCACATGTGTACCAGGCTGTGATCCTATCCTGGATGAAAGGTGCCATGGAGTCACTGGGAAGTTCAGGGGAGGGGTTAGGCCAATGGACGTAAGAAGCTCATCTGGAGGCAGGGAGTTCTACCTCTCCCACCTTTCCTTCCTGCACTCATTTTCTCCCTGAGATTCAGAGTTTAGGAGAGGTTTTGGGGTGGATGTTGATGGCCTTGCCTATCTTATCTATGGCCTAATGAATTTCCAGAACCCAGCCCTCTTACAACTCTCTTGCTGTCATGGGAAGTAGCTCTGAGAGAGCTGAGAGAACAGCAGAGTCTGTGACAGTCAGATGAATGGCTCTGGTTTGGCTGTAACACTCACAGATTTTAAGAGAACCATAGGTCACTGGAAAGGGTCCCACACCAACCACTCTGGCAGGGACCAGGTCTATTACCATACTTGGGACACTGCCTCCCCTACCTCTGAGCCTTCCTAGGCCATGTTTCCACAAGTACCAGAAGTCCCACCACCCACCACTCCCAGCCTGTGAAGGGCAGACTCTGGACCTGCACCTCTGCCACTGTGAAGCAGCCTCCAGACCTGTCTATGGAAGTGGAGTGGCTGTATGAAGAAATCTAAGTTTTGACCTCAAAGGTCCAGTGTGATGAGAAGCCCTCTTCCTTGAGCTGACTCTTGGAAGTGGACATTTCACGCTGTTGAAGAATGCCAATCACTGAAATAGGGATCATAAGGGCAACAGGAGCAGTGGGGCAAGATTCATCTGAGGAGCATTCCAGAACTAGATTTCAACCTGATTGGAGCTGTGGTGAATGAGAAACACTGGAGGAACAGACACATCCCATTTTAGTTCTCTTTTTGCTGGAAGCTGTGAGCAGGGCTGGCGCCCACCCTCACCTTCTGACTGTGGAGCCCTTGGACTTTCAGAAAGTTGGGACAGGGCTTCAGGAAAGAGATTCTGGACCTCCACATGAGACCATGTGTATTAGTTCCTTTGTGTTTCTGCAACACTATAACATACCTGTGACTAGGCCATTTGGTAAAAACAGAAATTTATTTCCCTGACAGTTCTAGAGGCTAGGAAGTCCAGGATCAAGGCACCAGCGGGTTTGGTGTCTAGTGGGGGCCCTGGTCTCTGCTTCCAAGATGTCACCTTGAAAGCTGCATCCTCATATGGCAGAAGGACAGGAGACAGCAAACCTATTCTCCCAAAGCCCTTTTATAAGGGGACTAATCTCATCCCAAGGGCTCTGCTCTCATGACTTCATCACTTCCTAAAGGCTCTACCTGTTAATACTATCACAATGGTGACTAAGTTTCAGCATATGAATTTTGGGGAACACATTCAGACCATAGCAGTATGTATATTTAGAAACAAAAAAGATGCTGGTATTTGCACTTTGAATTGGGGTAGATGTTCCCAAATTCTTCTTTTAAAACTTGGACCAATTTTTACTCCCACAGTGTATGCAAGTACCTATTTCCCCTTATCTTTGACAACAGTGAATTTCATTAAACTTTAAATATTCTGCCAAACTGACAGGGATATAAAGTGCTATCCCAATTTCTATTTAATTTGTATTTTCTCAATTGTGAACGTAATCAAACATATTAAAATCTATGTATGAGACATTAGCATTTCTATTGGGTGGTATGGCTTTTCCTTAAGATTTGGAAAAGCTCATTTGATAAGCAAGAAAATTAGCCCTTTGTCTAGCAGATGTATAGCCAATATTCTCCTAAGTCCTTTGTGTCTTTTAACTTGTTTTCTTGTGTGCGAGTATAAACAATTTATGTCGTCAGATTTATCAGTCACTTCCTTTAGGACTTCTGGGATTTATACCATGCTTAGAAAGGTGTTTCCCACTCCAATACTATAAAATTATTGACCTATTATTTTCTGGTATTTCTGTGATTTTATTTCTCTAGTATTTTTTTAAAACAAATTAAAAAACAATTCCTGAAATAATATTTATTTGTTTAAAACAGAAAAGGATAAGGAAGAAAACAAACAAACAAAATCCGCCTATTATCCTAACACCCAGAAAATCTCTATGTTAGCAGAGATTAGCACAATTAAGAAAAGATTATACATGCATAAGATTTTTAAAAGTAAACAATATAGAATGTAAATATTAAACAATATCTCTCTTTCTCACCCACACAGTATTCTACCATCCCTCTCTCAAGAGGTTTACCTATCACCAATTTCTCATATTTTTTTCAAAGAAAAAAATTTAAGTTTATAGCATATATACTTTGAAAAAATGTATACACTATACTGTTACTCTACATCTTTCCTTAAAAGTAAAATTAATGATTAACAATAAAACTAATAATTATTAAAAATAAAATTAATAATCATTAAACAATTAATAGTTACACCTTTTAATTAATCTGGAGTTTATTTTGGCACAGAAAGTGAGGTAGGGATCTAACTTAATTTCCTTTTGTAAAGTGGTCAGCCAGTTATTCCAACACTATTTATTGACTAAGTTTGTCTTTTCCCTGTTGACTTCAAATGTCTTCTTTTTTTAATGTATCAAAAGGTTTCACTCTCTTAGGAGATCTGGGTATTGTCCCCAGCTCTGCCACGAATTTCAGTGTGATCTTTGAAAAGCTCTGTCCTCTTGGGGCTTTAGTTTACTCCTGTGTAAAATGAAGGATTGGGAGAGTTAGTGTTTAAGTTTCCTTCTAGTCGTTATGCTGTATGTTGATACCAAAACTCCGCTGTGATTTCAGATCCTCCTCCCTCTTGGATTGTTTTCAACCCATTGTCACGATGGGCTCACCTAGCACCCAGTGCCTGGGGGCAGTTTCCAGGGCTGTGTCTGCATCACTTTTTAAAACTGTCTTTTTCTTCACAAAATCATTATGCTGGAACCTTGCCACTTAAGCCCTCTCTTACGAGCTACATGAATTCTTGTGTGGCCTGTCACAGTGAGCTAGAAGGCACAAAAAGGGTCTTAATAAGTGGTTCTTAACTTGGATCTCTGGGACCTCTGAGGCGATGGCGTATTATGGGAGGTGTTCTTTTAACCCTTGAAAAGCTTTATGAAAATTGGGACCCAGCAACTAGTTTCAACATTGCCATCTTTGATTTGGGTCACAAGTCTATCTACACAAAGAGCTCACACTGATGGTTCATGCTGGTCAGGGAAGAAGCGAACAAATATTTGCTGAGTTTCGTATGTTCTGTATACAGTCACTGATTTAATTTGGTCCCAGACCTTGCCAGATCAGTACAGTTATGCCCATTTTGAAGGCATGAGTAGTAACTTGCCCTAGGCTACCCGGGTCAGTAGGTTTTAAACTCTAGGATTTAAATTCAGGTCCGCACCGCAAAGCTTTTGCCCTGTACTTCCCAAACTCCAGCTCCCCAGTGGGGTAAATCTGACTGGAATGTATTCTTGAATAATTTTTAAAAAGGGGTAATGCTCCCCGCCACCGCCCAGACTATGACGGCTTTGGTGCTGGGATTAGAGTAGTTGTGGTGGCACACAGTTCCCATCAGGTGGCACTGTGAGTTCAGCAATGGAGTCAACTTTCCCTGCAGCATGACCCAGAGCCCACAGGCACCTCTGGGGACCTGGCTGTAGATTCACCCTCTCCTAGCAGATGGAGTTTGCCTGTGTATTTACTCTGAACTCCGCCAGGCGGGGCACAGCTGTGTTGTTTCTCTTTGGGTTAAAGAGGGCCCTAGGTAGTTCCTCTTCTTTTATGACCTGCAGCTGGTACAGGATCTGTCTCCCTGGCAAACAGGTGGCCCAAGATGGGGTTCCTGTGGTACTGGGTGGTTGCACCTCCAGTTTTAAAAGGTGGTGGACTTCAAATTGTAGGAAGATCCTTCTGCCACAGCTTTTGCTGTGGTGCAAACAGGAGCATTTACTAAATATGGATTGGAAGGGCCTACTGGAAAGAGCGGAGTGAGTTTAAACCAAGAACAGCTGTGTTAGGGTTGAGCAGCAAAGAGGAAACAGTATAAGAGAAGGGAAGTATCATTTATTGAGTGCCTACTCTGTTCTGGGCACTGGGAGGGGAGCTTTCCCCATATTATCTTATTTAGTCCTCACAATAATTCTGTGAGTTAGCTACTATTACTTCCCCATTTTATAGATGAAAAACTAGCCTTGGATAGATGAAAGGATTTGACCAAAGTCACAAAGCAAGTTAGCTTTGGAGACAGTATTCTGTCCCAGTCCAAGACCCCAGGACCAGATCTCAAAGACCTGGAAGGAAGGAATAAGTAGAGATTTAAAATCTGTCATTTAATTCTGTAGCTAGCATGAACCTTTCTTTTACTTTCTCAAAACTTTGGTTCTTTAAAGTGTTTGAGAGACTCTTTGTAAAAGAGGCATAGGCTGTATTATCACCTTGTTATAGATTAGGAAACAGACTCAGAGGGGTTATACAACTTGCTCAAGGTCACACTCAGTAGTAAGTGGCAGCCAGAATTCAAATAAAAATCTATGTGATCAGAACACTTGTTCTTTTAAAAATGCAAATGAAGGCCAGGCACGGTGGCTCACGCTTGTAATTCCAGCACTTTGGGAGGTGAAGGCGGGTGAATCACTTGAGGCCAGGAGTTTGAGATGAGGCTGGCCAACATGGTGAAACCCTGTCTCTATTAAAAATACAAAAAGTTAGCCAGGAAATGGTGGTTCATGCCTGTAATCCCAGCTGCTTAGGAGGCTGAGGCCCGAGAATTGCTTGAACCTGGGAGGCAGCGGTGGAAGTGAGCCAAGATCATGCCACTGCACTCCAGCCTGGGCGACAGAATGAGATTGTCTCAAAAAATAAATAAATAAATAAATAAAAATAAAAAAGAAAAAGAAAAACAAAAAGCAAATGTAGTAATTGTAACATAAGCATTCATTCATTCATTCGTTTATGTAACCAGGCAGTATCTAACCACCAGGTATGGAAGCAGTTACTTTTTCTTAAGATTAGTTCTATCTATTCTTTAGTCCGGCAGGTTCATGCTTGTATCATCCATCCTAGCACAGTGCCCTGCCATCATAGATGGCCAATAAAGGCTTATTGAATTGAATTAAATGGAATTGAACTGATTAGATGCAACTGGAGACTTGAAGTGGTCGAACTCTTAGGATTTTCCTTTCCAAGTTCCCTGAAACCAAATTATTGAAACTATTTGATTTAATTCAATATGGCCAGCACTTGTTGAGTGCCTGCCATTTTGTTCCTTTATTATTTAGCTAATTTTGGCCACGCCTCCCAGCCTATTGCCCAAATCAGATTGTATACTGAAATATAAAGCTACATTAAAGTCTAAAGTAAAGGCAGGCGCCTATGAGCCTCATACTGCTGGAAGGTAGAAGAGGAAAAGCTGAAACTTTAGGCTATGGGAAGGTAGCATTTTGTTTACAAAAAGAAAGAGGTATTTGAAGTTTGGTTATCCTGTTAACTATCTGTGTGAACCTGAATAGGCAACAAAACATTTATAAACATCTGTTTCCTTTTTTGTAAAATGCGTTCCTCATCTTATTGGATTATGACCAACATAAGCTCCTTGAGGGCACAGTCTGAGTATTTAGGGTGATATTTTTAGTCCCTGACAGAAGGCCTGGCACATAGTAGGTGCTCAGTGAGTATTAAAAAAAGGAAAACTGTTCTTTGAAGTAGGTAAAGCCAATTCAGTTATTCTAATTTTATAGCCAGGGAATGATCTTCCTAATTGGCAGGGGTGAGGGCAAGAGATGGGCTTGAGTTAGACTTTGTAGGATAGGTAGTGTTTAATTAGGCAGAAGTGAGGACGGAGAGCATTTCAAGGTGAGGAAGTCACTGCAGCAAGGTGTGAAATGTGTAGGACAAGCTCAGAGTACATGTACACTCTGAAGAAGGTACATGTTGGAGAGGAGTGAGACAGCATGTGAAGAGGTATGCGAATGTATTAATAAGTTATAAAGGGCCTATCTATTCTCTGCCCTTGGGGGCTTACAACATTTTCTCCATTGCCTCCAGCAGATTCTAGGGCAGTGCTTAGCCGGTGGGTGTTAATGAGGCTTCCTGTGGCTGCATTTGGTAAGGAGTTGTATATCAAACATAGTGATGAGTTTGCATTTCAAGCCACTGTCTAGGACTCTCAAGAAGAACTCTTTTGGGGCTCTTTGTTTATTGCTATTGTCCAAATGTGCCCCCTTCCCTAAATTCATATGTTGAAACTTAATGGCCAATGTGATAGTCTTAAGAGGTGATTAATTCATGAAGCCCTCATAAATGAGATTAGCAACCTTATAAAAGGGCTGGAGGAAACTGGCTAGGTCCCTTTTGTCCCTTTTGTCTCTTCTACTATGTGAAAACTCAGTGTTAAAGGCACCTTTGGAAGCAGGGACAAGGCTGTTACAAGACACAGTACCTGCCAGAGCCTTAATCTTGAACTTTCCAGCTTCTAGAACTGTGAGAAATATACTTCTATTGTTTAAAAATTACCGAGTCTTAGATTTTGTTATAGCAGCACAGGCAGACCAAAACAACTACAATAAGAATGAAAGAAGTTATTTACCCCCTGAATGATCAGTGGAGATAGGTCTATTATCCTTCTTTCAGGATGAAACAGACTCTTTATTCCTTTACTACACAAGAGCAAATTCAAGGCCGTGATCCACTTGTCCAAATGGAGGGGCTTCCCCAGTCATTCAACATTCTCTGGACCAAAGCATATTGCCTGAAATTATTTCCTGATGCCCTCTTTTCTTGCATAACCATGCCAGGAGAGCAAGCTACCTTTGAGTGACTACAGCCTTGCATTTCCAGTTATCTCCACTGCTTCTGGGAAATCTCCTTGATTGGGTATGTAAACACAATTCCACCAAGTACCCAGTTCAGTACCGGAATGCTTTCCTCTTTGTCCTTAGTCAACCCAAAGAACTCATTCTGTAGTGGGAATCACTTGATGGTCCCCACATAACAGGCCATTCAGGTCCATTTGACAGTGCTGGTGGCATACCCTTTAATGCAAACTAACCATTCAAACATCTAAAGATTTCCCTGGCTTGGAGACATATGACAGCCACCCTGGAGGCAGTCCAGTTCTAGTTTTGTGTACTCATACACTTGCTCCTGCTGATGTTTTCTTCAGGCCCCTGTTACATATGCCATATACTATGGTCTTTATGTGTTTCCCCAAATTCACGTGTTGGACACTTAATCTCCAACTGTGTTGGGAGGTGGCACATAATGGGAGGTATTTAGGTCACGAGGGCTGTCATGAATGGATTCATGCTGCTATAAAAAGGCTTTACAGGAGCAGGTTTACTCTCTTCTGCTCTTCTGCCATGAAAGGATACAGCGTTCATCCCTCTTTAACCCATCTGTCCTTTCTGCAATGTGAAGACACAACCAGAAGGCCCTCGCAAGATGCCAGTGCCTTGATCCTGGGCTTCCCAGCCTCCAGAACTGTGAGAAAGCCAATTTTTGTTTTTAATAAATTACCCAGGCTCAGGTATTCTGTAATAGCAGCACAAAACAGACTGGAATGAGTGAACCCACACCACTTTTTCATTCATGAGTGAATGCCACTTTTACATGGTACATGGTAACTCACATTGCTAATGGTATATGGTGTTAACTATGAAAAGAATTGTTGAGAATGATGTAAAAGCATAGGAGTACCATGGAGCCTGTACAGTTGTACAGTGAGGTGTGTTTGGGCTGCAGAGCTGAATAGTGTAGTAAAAAGTGCCTCAGTAGAAAGATGTTGTTAACTGCTTTACACATTTACAGGTAAAGCCGGAGGACTGGGGGAGGGGGAAACCTAGTTTTCTATGTAACAAAGAACGTTTTCGTTGAAGAAATAACCCTGAGAATCCTTCCAAGTTTAGTTAGGGGGTTTGTGAACCAACCTTGTTGTCAGTGGAAACTTTATTATTATTCTTTCTAGTTGAACTAGTTTATTGTAAAGACTTCAGGGAATGAGGAGGAAAGGGCTGTCCCTGGTCATTGGAAACCAATGGTTTGTCTTCTCTTAAAAAATCACATGCATATTCTGGTTCAGAAGTACTAAATTCCCTCCACTGGGCCACAAATTATCCCTGATTCTCACAACTTTGCAGCTCAACTCTTTTTTTTTTTTTTTTTGAGATGGAGTCTCGCTCTGTTGCCCAGGCTGGAGAGCAGTGGCACAATCTTAGCTCTCTGCAAGCTCTGCTTCCCGGGTTCACACCATTCTCCTGCCTCAGCCTCCAGAGTAGCTGGGACTACAGGCACCTGCCACCATGCCTGGCTAATTTTTTTGTATTTTTAGTAGAGACAGGGTTTCACCGTGTTAGCCAGGATAGTCTTGATCTCCTGACCTCATGATCCGCCTGCCTCAGCCTCCCAAAGTGCTGGGATTACAGGCGTGAGACACCGCGCCTGGCCTGGAGCTCAACTCTTAAGTCATTTCATTCTCATTGTCTTGGGCTACACACCACAGGATTTAAAAATCAGATTTTGGGTTTGAGTATATGCTTGGCCACTTGCTAGCTGTGTGGTCTTGGATAAACCATCACTCTTTCTGAATCTGTTTTCTCATCAGTAAAATATCTCACTCTTGGGGCTTCTGTAAAGATCAAATAAAACAATAAATGTCAATGCTCTTTGCAGACTCCAAGGCACTTTACAAGAGTTTGCTATGATTATTATTGCTACCTGCAAAATTCTAGGGAACCTGATGGTACATAAATGGCACTGTTTGGCATACCCTGCAGCAGCTGCTCCAGTTCTGTTTACTGCACATGGGTGAACAGTTTACTCCAAGGGAATATTTTACTCATTACAGGGTTGTAACTGCTACAAATAGCACAGGGTGCCTCCCACCTAATGTAGAACACAGGCTACGCCATCCCAAGAGCCAGCCAGATGCCAGATGCCACACTATGTGTGCAATAGAGAGTGGCCGAACCTGCTGTCTTGTAAAAATGAAATGGCAGGTATCTAATGTGATTAAGGCTTGGAGGAACAAGCCTGATTCAGTGACATGTTGTTCTGAATCCCACTACAGACATTCTTGGACAGCAAACTCCATTTTTCACCTGATTGCCCATATGAGTTTTCCTAAATTTGGCTGCGCCTTTGATTTGCTCTTCATTTTAAGCAATATGCTGTAGTGGAATGAGCTTGTGCTTTGGAGAGACAATTTTGGGTTCAAATCCCAGCTCTGCTTATTAAGAGCTGAACGGCCTTTGGTGAGTTACTATAACTTTTTGAGCCTTGGATTTCTCACCTATAAAATAAGGATAATAGTACCTACCATGAAGGGTTTCTAGGATGATTAAGTAAGATAATGTATATAAGCACCCGGTCTAGTACCAACTGAGTTGTACATATGTGTCAACTGTCTAACAAATGGCCAATGAGCAATTTGCAACCCACCTGACCCCAGGGTTGGATCGCTTTGTGACTTGTTGTTAAGCATGTTCTAGTGCTTTTCAATCTTCGATGTGCCTGCAAAGCAGCTGAAGCCCTTGTTAAAATGCAGGTCCAGATCCAGTAGGTCTGGGGTGGGGCTTGAGATTCTGCATTTCTAACAAGCTCCCAGGTGCTGCTGCTGCCACCACCCAGGGGACATACTTTGAGTAGTGACACTCTTTAAGTGCACCCAGAATGTCTAACACAACTGGCCAAGAGGCCCCAACCACCTGTTTTCTACTGTTTTTGCTTAATTCAGAAGTTTGCAATCCCTAGTTGTTTAACTCTCTCTGAATCAATTCTAAAAATACAGATTCCTGAATCCACCCGAGGAGATTCTATTTCTGTAGGTAAAGGATATGGCTTAGAATCTACATTTTAAAAAGGCACCCTAGATGATCCTGCTGGGAACTAGCTATAAAACAACTACGGCCAGGTGTCAGGCCAGCATGTTGAGATCCATTCGTCATTATACAGTATTTGAAGCTAAACATGACTCATGTATAATCCTGAGAGTTACATCATGAAATGGGCACCATGAAGGTGCAAAATATTCATATGCCTACACATACATGAAATTTTGATCATGTGGCCACTAACAGGAAAACTTGGCTGCTCCTGACTTTCACTTTATAGGTCAGCAATGTGCAGTGTTTAAGTGCTTAGACTTTGGTGTCAGATAGATCAGGGCTTACATCCTGGCTCTACATCTGAAAAGGTGTGACTTTGGATAAGTCACTTAACCATGCAAGCAACAGTTTCCTCATATGTGAAGTGCAGATAACATTACCTGTTTCATAGGTTTGTGGTGAGGATTATCAAGACAGACAATTCTGTTCTCAGTCTTTCTCACATCAAGTGACAGCAACTCTATCTTTCCAACTTCTCAGGCCAGAAGTCTTACAATCATCTTTGAATCATCTTTTTCCCCTATGTCCCACATTCAACCCATTGGCAAATTCTGTTGGCTTTACTTTCAAAATAAACACAGAATCCAACCACTTCTTACCAACTCCTCTGCTGCCCTCTTGGTTCAAGCCATTGTTGTTATTTTTGTCATGGCTTCCAAACTGATTTCCCTGCTTCTACGCTAGCCCCACCATGGTTTGTTCTCAACACATTAACCAGAGTGATTGTATTAAAAAGCAGGCGAGATGATGTCACCTCTCTGATCAAACTCTCCAACAGCTCCCCATTTTTCTCAGAATACAAACCAAAATGGTGTTTACAAAGTCCTGTACAATCAGATTTACTGTTAAATCTCTGACCTCATTCCTGATTACTCTCTCTTCTTTTTTTTTTTTTTTTTTTTTTTTTTTTTTTTTTTGAGACAGAGTCTTGCTCTGTTGCCCAGGCTGGAGTGCAGTGGCCGGATCTCAGCTCACTGCAAGCTCCGCCTCCTGGGTTCACACCATTCTCCTGCCTCAGCCTCCCGAGTAGCTGGGACTATAGGCGCCCGCCACCTCGCCTGGCTAATTTTTTTTTTTATTTTTGGTAGAGACGGGGTTTCACCATGTTAGCCAGGATGGTCTTGATCTCCTGACCTCATGATCCACCCGCTTTGGCCTCCCAAAATGCTGGGATTACAGGTGTGAGCCACCGCACCTGGCCTACTCTCTCTTCTTCACTCTGTTCCAGACACAAAAACATCATCAATTTTTGACAAACATTTCAAGAATACTCCAACCTTTAGTTGTTTGCCCTGGACTCATTCCCTCTGCCTGAGGCGTTCTTCCCCCAGATATCTGCATGACCAATTCCTTTCTCCTCCAAGACTTTGCTCCTCCAGACCACCCTATTTAAAAATTTTCCTGTCCCATTCCTGTCCTCAGAACTTTCTTTACTCTACTTTTATTTTTTCCCCACAATTTTCTTACACACTATAATTATGTTTGCTATTCATTGTCTTGCTCCAGAAGAATGTCGGCTCCAAAAGGGCAGGGAATTGTTTCCTCTGCTGATATAATCTATGTACTAAGCATGCACCAGCATTTGTTACATAGGATGCTTAATACACATCTTTTAAAAGTAAGTGAATTATGCATGTAAAGTACTAATCACAGTGCCTGGCACATAGACAGTATTGAGTAAGTGGTAGTTTATATTATTTTTGCAACACCTGAAAAGCTATTTCTGTCTTGGTTGTCCCAGCCTAAAGCTCTGCATAGCACATATTTGCCTCTCAGTGAGTTTATGCCTCACCATAGCCCTGTGAGGTGAGTGAGACTGAGATCCCTCTGTATTCTGTCAGGGATAAGCAACAAAACTCACAGGTGCTAAGTGATTCATACAACTAGTGTGCTATAGAACCAGGACTGAATAGATTCCAGGTCTCTCAGTTCTGAGCCCAGTGCTCTTTCTATGCTGCCATGGAAATTAGAAAGGAGAGATGACTTCTTAACACCAAGTTCTTAACTTCCTCAAGCCCAGCTTATGTGTTAATCAAACACCCAAAGTGCTGATGTGCACAGGTGCCAAGATAATGTCAATAGTCTAACATGAGCCTCATTTATCTGCATTACCTTGAAACAAAAGAGATCTGTAAATGTGGCAGACATTGAATTGAATGACAAGATCAATGACAAGAACTTTCACACAATGGATTAAAAAAAATACTGATTCCCCAGAGTGTGTAAATGTCTTGTTTTTTGCTGTTGTTTGGATAAAAGACGGTCAGTTTAGGGTAATGCCAAGCTCTACTTAAAATGTACTGGAAATTTAAAAAATGAAAAGAAAAACCCACTTATAATTCCGTCACCCTTACAAATGAATAGTTGTTATTTCAATGCTCCCTTCCACACTTTGCTTATATGCATATGGTATTTTTGCATAGTACAGACATTTTTCTTTTTAAATTTAGTATACTGTGAACTTTTTATCTTTATCTAGTGTTTAGAAATATATTTTACAAGTTACATAATATACCTTCTGGTTGATATACCACAGTTCATTTAACAATTCCCCTATTGTTGGATTTGTAGGTTATTTTCAACGTTTCACTGTATAAACGGCATTGTAATGAATGTCTTTGTATATATAGCTTTTCCTTTAGGTATTTCCCCTCTTCCTATAGCAATTCTCAAGAGTGATACTACTAGATTTTAAAAAAGTCTTTTGTGACTCAATAAATATGGTTCCTTTTTTGCTCCTTTTTACGGCCTTAGGTGATTTTATCAAGTAGCTAATATATATTTTATAGACGGGAAGTTAGAAAACGATTGATCACTATTCCTTGCTTGTTAATTTTCTCATCAAGACATCAATCTATGATACCTACATTCCTGAGATGATACTGTTGGAATTGTTTTATTCAGTGGGAATTGACTCAGTAAATAAGGAGGTTTCTTTTTTCAGAGATGCTATTGTCTGATTGTTTGTGTCCTATCAAAATTCAGATGTTGAAATCCTAACGCCCAAGGTGATGGTATTAGGAGGCCTTTGGGAGGTAATTAAGTCATGAGGGAGGAGTCCTCATGACTGGGATTAATACCCTTATAAAAGATTCAACAGAGAGCTAGCTAGGCCCTTCAACCATATGAGAATAAAGTGGGAAGGCATTGCTGTCTATGAAACAAGAAATGGCTGTCACCAGACACCAAATTGCTGGTGACTTGGTCTGAGACTTTCTAATCCCCAGAACTATAAGAAATACATTTCCTTTGTTTATAAACTAACCACTCTATGATATTTTGTTGTAATGGCCCAAACAGGCTACAGAAATACTATGTTAGGCAGGGCACAGTGGCTCATTCTTGTAATCCCAGCACTTTGGGAGGCTGAGGTGGGCAGATCACGTAAGGTCAGGAGTTCAAGACCAGCCTGGCCATCATGGTGAAACCCCATCTCTACTAAAAATACAAAAATTAGCTAGATGTGGTGGTGTGTGCCTGTAGTCCCAGCTACTCCAGAGGCTGAGGCAGGAGAATTGCTTGAATCCAGGAGGCAGAGGTTGCAGTGAGCAGAGATTGCGCCACTATACTCCAGTTTGGGTGACAGAGTGAGACTCTGTCTCAAAAATAAATAAGTAAATAAACAAAAATACTACGTTGTCTTCCTTCAGACATCCAAAGTTTGGTTTAGAGTCCCTTTAGTCAGCCTTTAGTTGGGAAGAGGCCTAGACCTGGAGTCAGAAAACTTGGATTTAAATCTTAGCTATGCTATTTATAAAAAACATTTTGTAAAATTCTTCATGTATCAAGGTGTGTTACTTCATTCTCATACTGCTATAAAGATTGAGATAGGGTGATTGATAAAGAAAAGAAGTTTAATTGACTCACAGTTCTGCAAGGCTAGGAGGTCTCAGGAAACTTACAATCACGGTGGAAGGTGAAGGGGAAGCAAGGCATGTCTTACATGGTGGCAGGAGAAAGAGGGAGAGAGAGAGAGAGAGAGAAGGGGGAAGCTCCAGACACTTATCAAATGATCGCATCTTATGAGAACTCATTATCATGAGAATAGCAAAGGAGAAATTCGCCCTATGATCCAATCACCTCCCACCAGGTCCCTCCCTCCACACATAGGGATTACAATTGGAGAGGAGATTTGAGCGGGGACACAGAGCTAAATCATATCAAAAGGTGTTATAATCTTTTTACTGTGGAGAAAGAAGCAAAAATCAAATGATCCAAAATTGACTCTCAAATTCCCTAAGCGTCTTCCGAGTGTTTGAATCTCTGCTTTGGCTTTTGTGCCTAACTCATTAGAAAGGTGTATCTTGTGGTGTATGTGAGATTGTGTGTCTTCTATTGAGTTGATTGTATGCAGTGGAAAAATAGACCTGGATTTGACTCTAGCTCCATTATTTACAAACTGGATGAATGAGGGGGAAATTTGCCAACCTCTCTGAAATGGGGATAATAACAGGATTAAGGGAGGAAATAAAAGAGGCAGTATATGTCAAACATCTAGTAGAGTGCTTGGCATTTGGGCACCAGTAGTGTAAGTTCTTCTGTCTCTTCCACCTCGATGCTTTATGGAACGTTAATAGGTATTTTCACAGATGATTCAAGGCAGTAAGATTGTATCATAGCATCAATGTGTTTTAGTTTGGTTTCTATAAAATATTTAGGTATTTTAAGCAGAATTTTCTTATTTCAAGGGCATATTGAATTATTTCTGGAGATAGACTGGCTCGGTTGTCTATTTTCAGCCAGTCATAGCCAACATTTAAGCTATTTATTTCAGTATATTTGCTATACAGTGTGTCTTTCCTGTTGGTCCAGATAGAATGGATTTATTTTCAAGTCAAGATGAATGCTTAAGCCCAGGGCTGAGAGTTTGGATGCAGAAGTGTAGGTATTAGTAGTTTAAGAACATAAATACTGCCACAACTTGTCCATGAGATGGAAAGTAATAACTTCTCTCATCCACTGCAATCCTATCTAAAAAAATCTTTGTTTTACTATTGAAAAATATAAAAATTCTTTCTATTTCTGTATCACACTACACTTTTATATAATAGGTTCACATGGATTACCCTAGCCAAATCTTACTCCCCTGAGGGATTCAGATTCAAAAAGCATTTATTATTAAACACCCACTATGTGTTAGATTTGGGGGCACTTTCACACAACTTTTTTATGTAGTCTTCACTTTCAGCACTTAATGAAGGAAAAGTAATTGGAAAGCAGAACTTTTGAGAACCGGTACTCAAACCTAGATCTTAAATTCCCAGTTCAGTTGGTGTCTTTTTTGTAATAATCTTGTTCCTCAAGGAGATGATGTGATGCTATGGAAAGAGCACCAGCCTGCATCAGGGAACTGTGTTCTAATTTCAGCGAATGGTTCATGGTGGGCTTTTGGGGAGTCATGCACCCTCTGGGAGTTAATGAGGCATGATGACCTCTTTGGTCTCTCTGTGCCCTGACAGTTCATGTGTCTATGGAACACACTCTTATAACGGGAATAATACAGGAAATATTAATAAATTATTATAGGCAGATAGAGAGTGTAAGGACAGCTCCTGAAACATGTTTTTTCTAATAGAAAAGTGGCTTGAAAAGCCAGGCCAGCAAGCTTTGATATGCAAATGCCAGCAATTAGAAACTGGGTTCATCCAACATGGTGATTCCCGCCCTCTTCTCTTTGACACCATGTGTGGCCGCAGTGTCATGGCCACCTGCAGATGACTCCATGTGTGCATGACATCATGGCGACCTGCACTGGCCTATTAAAAGGCTAGAGTGGGGCCAGGGGCGGTGGCTCACGCCTGTAATTCCAGCACTTTGGGAGGTCGAGGCGGGCGGATCACGAGGTCAGGAGATTGAGACTATCCTGGCTAACACGGTGAAACCCCGTCTCTACTAAAAATACAGAAAAAAAAAAAAATTAGCTGGGCATGGTGGCGGGTGCCTGTAGTCCCAGCTAGTCAGGAGGCTGAGGCAGGAGAATGGTGTGAACCCAGGAGGCTGAGCTTGCAGTGAGCCGAGATTGTGCCACCGCACTCCAGCCTGGGCAACAGAGAGAGACCCCATTTCAAAAAAAAAAAAAAAAAAAGGCTAGAGTGGGAGGTCCAGGTTTTTTGTAGGCTACATGAATGACACAGCTGGTCAAACCAATCCCCTGGGCTTATGCAAATCAGACACTGCCTCCTCCCAATATAACTGACTACTTTCCACGGCACACAGGGTGTTTCTCCACTTGGAGCCCCACCCCCCAACTCCCCGTACAGGGGGAGACTTTCTTCTTGTTTCTTGACCATTAAACTTTCTGCTTCTTAAAACCACTCCACCTGTGTCCATGTTGTTTATCTAACTGGCACAAGACAAAGGACCCTGGTGTTTCTCCATTCATTGGAGCCATATCATTTTGGTGCATTGGCCAGGAATCCAAAGTACAACATTCACTTGGAGTGGTGAGTATGGGGTGAACATCAACTTCAAATCTGTCTTTTAATTTCAAGGCTCTCTTCCAGCTATCCTGTCACCAAATTTCTCTCTCTCTCTCTCTTTCCCCCTCCCCTGCTGCGCACCCCCCTCGGCTTTTGTCTGGCCAGCGCATGGTATTTCCAACCCAACAGTACCACCTAGTGGAAATAGAAATCCTCTTCATAAGACACATGGCTGGTTCTCTGCAGTAAATTGTAGTTTCACAACTTTTCCTTGTTGCGTCTTTTTACTGGAAACTAGGCATTAGGCTACTTCTGTGAACGGGAGAGCTCTGCCTTCAACAGTTAGGAGTTAAATGTTTTCCACAGCCAAATTTTAGTCTTAATATTGTCCCATCAGCAGGAAAACAGCCATTTGATTCCTATGTTCTTTTAAGGCACCTATTTCGTCTCCAATTAAGACAGTACTTAATTAGTAAGAGGACTTTAAGTCTGGAAGTTAACTGAAACCATTTTTCTAAGGGTAGATGCTTTAGCATGGGCCATAATAGCAGGCAATCTAGCAAATTTCCTCCATTGAGGGAGCCTTGCCTTTTATATAGTCTTTCCCAAGATCCATGTTTTTTCTTTGCGGGGGGAGGCACACAGGTCACATAAGTCTAGGAGGTCAAAGGGAAATAATAGGCAGAGGACTAGGACTACTTGGGTAAGCATGACTAGGCCTCAAAAGTCTAGTCCCTCTGGTGTCATGGCTTGGAGGGTCATACCTACAGCCATGGGTAGCACATTTAACAGGGTGCTAGGACCCAGGAATCAGAGAGGGAAAATAGTTGGGGGGATGCTCCCACTGTTTTCTTCTCCACCTTGGGTCACATATGGAAGGGAAGGAGACTAAAGGGATGCCTTCTCTCACTTCTCTTTCTGGATGGGTAACAGATTGTCTTCAGCAGACACTCCCCTGGAATGTATTTTAAAGCACTGGCACTCTTTCGACCCTGAGTCTTTGGAGAAAAAGCACCTCATATTCTATTGCAGAAGGGCATGGCCTTCTTGATTTTAATATTATCCACCAGTTAGATCTTTTCTGCAGACGGAAGGGCAAATGGACTGAGGTCCCCTATGTACAGACTTTCTTTGCCCTGTGAGATAACCCAGACCTTTACAAGTTCTGTACAATCAACCCAGTTCTTTTAGTAGCCATGGCAGGCAAGTCCGTAGAGCTGAAGTAGATTCCAGAGGTGCAATCTGAGACTGCTATTGAATGTTCCAGTACCCCTCCAATCATACCATCAGCCTCTCCAGTTCCACCATCTCCAGTATTACCCACTCTCCCCTCTTCACTCTGACCTCTGGAGGAAATGCCTGATGGGAATGGTGCCATGAGGGTTCAAATTCCCTTCTCGTTACAGGACCTTAAGCAAATAAAGGCAGACTTAGGCCAATTTTCTGAAGACCCCAATAAGTATATAGAAACTTTCCACAATTTAACTCAGGTCTATGGTGTTTTTCCTTCGTTCACAGTTTAAAATGGTTCTTTTATAATGTTCTTTCAACCTGGGAAAAGTTAATTTTCCAAACCTTAAAATGCATGGCTTAGAGTTGAGCTAGGGGGAAGGGAAACCAGAAGCCTGATATGCTGGCAAAAGGGTAAAATTTTTTTACCAGTTGGGCTTTTGGCTTCCCTCTTACTGTGCACACTGGTAAAAGGGATAATAAGGATTATTGTTTGTATTCTCTGTAAAGTTTTAATTAATGAAAAAGGATACATGAGGTTGGTCTTAAGCTGTAGCTAATCTGATGTGCTTTGTGTGTCTTTCTGTATGGTTCTGTCAAAAGACAGGGTACCTTAAATTAGAATGCAGGCCCACGACCCCATAAGCCTGCTGTTCAAGCCAGTCAAACAAAATGGTCAGTAACAAACATGGCTACAAGCCTCTATCTTGTTTCTTGTCCTTGGGAGCATGACCTGTAACTATATGGCAATTCTTTGTTTTAGTTGCCATGATTTTACAATGGTGGCTGTCTTCTTGTGCTAAGTCAGTTCCTGGATGAAGGCCACAAAATCAGATAAGCCAATTTATTGATCTGTTTGGTGCCAGCTAATCCATCAAGGGCAGGGTTTACAAAATATCTTAAACACTAATCTTGAGAGCAGTTAAGGGAGGATCAGAATCTTGTAGCCTCCAGCTGCGTGACTCTAGGTCATGGTCTCTAATCTTGTGGCTAGTTTTTCAGTCTAGTCCCCAGGCAAGAGGGAAGTATATCTTAAGAAAGAACTGTTACCATCTTTGTTTTAGACTATAAACTGTAAACCAGGCACCTCCCAAAGTTGGTTTGGCCTACATCCAGGGATAGGCAAGGACAGCTTGGGGGCCGGAAACAAGATGGAGTTGGTTGAGTTGGAAGTCTTTCACTATCTCAGTCACAATTTTGCAATGATGGCTTCAAAAGCTGCCTATCACCCCCTTTGAAAATATATTGTACACTCATGATTAAGTAATAATTAAGGCTTGTTGATTTCACCTGTGAGGTTACTTTTCATGAAGTTCACAAGCTGAAAATTATTAACTGCTTGGCATGGCTAAAGTCGAGTAATAAGGGATTTAAAGAGCACTCAGCTTAATTAAAAGTGAATATTCAAGTTATAGGTATATTTAAAAGGCCTTTACATTTTTCTCTTCTTGGATCTTGTTTTTCTGGAAAAAGGTTTTTTTTGGTCTCAGTTGACTAAATTATTTTTCTCCATTTTTTGTTTTGTCACTCTTAATGCATGCATGAGAGGGCCTAAGATAACTTCTGGTAGCAGGGGACTCCATGGGAAAACAGAGGAGCTGCCACAGACCCTGTTTTGTGAAAAAACTTCTGTTTTTCTCATGAAAGCCCAGGAATAAAAGCAGATAGTTCCCTCTCGAAATCAAAGGCTCTGTTCTTTAATTTTAGGGATCTGTCTTTGCCTTCAGTGGTGCTTGCTTATTAGGCCCTAAAATTGCATGCTATCTTGCCCCTGCTCCTCCCAGAGCTCCATCCTGAAGCCAGCAATCCAATTAAAAAAGTGACAGATGAAAAATCTTACAAATGCTGAATCTTCAGTTTGTTTGTGTCACTATATATGTGCCATATATGTGTTATGTGTAGTGTGTATAGAAAGAGCTCAAATTAATTGGCTTAAAAAAATAAGCACTTAAATCAAATATTTTTTAGTTCACATGACTTTAATTTTTAAACTGGTACGTAATTAAAATTGCTTACTAACCGAGTTTTTCACCAAAAGTAAAAGTTGCTAAGAGTTAACAGTGCAGTATGTATTTGAGATCATTAAACAGTTTTACATGCAAGGCATATAAAAACCAGTAAAACACATTTTTTAGTAAAAGATTATAAGAAACATGGAAATGTAAATTTTGCCTAAGGATAAGGGATTATCTTAAACTTAATAAGATAAAGCTGAACATTTAAGTAAGTTGTGGAAACATTGTAAAAATTAATCTTACAAAAATATATAAACATTAACTGAATTCAAAGGGGTATTATATGGTCTTTTCATAAATTGAGCATTAAAATAAAAGCACAAAAATGGTTTTCCTATGATGGTAATCTGCCTTTAGCCAAAGGGGTTATAAAGGGCTTGTAAAGATTTTGCCTTACAGTCAAATTGGTTAAGATTAGATGGAATTGTCTATAAGGTTTTATTTAAACAAATTGGGGTTAACATTAATAAACTAATGCAAGGGTAAAATTTGGCTTTGAACAGGATTTTCATGTAATAGTAAAGGCTAATGAAAAGTTTTTTTATTTTTTTGAATCATTATTTTGGCAAAATAAATAATTTGTGCCAATTTGGAATTCTATTTCATAACATCAAGTGTTTTAAACCTCTAACATTTAACGGCCATCTCAAAATCAAACTCCAAGTTTCAAAATTATCTTTCCTGATGTCTGAATTTCTGGATGGTTCAGAGGGCCCTTGAAACATTCAGAAAAGAGATGAAACAAATTATTTAGCATTTTTTAATCACATGAGATTGCCAAAATAATGTCCAATCTTCTTTCAGTTATATTTTGGTGAATACTACTAATATATTTTATAAAATTGTATGGGGTTTCTAAAATTCTAATGTCTGAATATATGCTATCAATCATAATTGAGGGTAAAATTACTGTAAGCTATGGAGATAACTAAGCTTCTTTGTCAGTCATGTTTTTAAATGTAACTACCCTGGACATTTTGTCATTCACAGACAATTTTTGTCTTGGTTTGTTCCTTCTCAAAAGATGGTTTATAATCAAGCTATATTAAGGACTTTAACAGGTGTTCTCAAATGCAGGTGTCAAATAGCTTTGAAGATTATGACATTGGAATAGAGAAAAACTGTACAGGACTCACAGAGAACTGGCATGTTCATGAATATCACGCAAAACAAGAAAGTTAAAGCAACTTTCTGGACTTTTGCTTAAAACATTGCTGATCCTTGTTTTGTTTTTCAAAGTTGAGGACACTTATTTTGAACTATTTATGGCCTTTAATAATTAGGTAAGGTATACTCCTGCAAACAAAATTTGGAGCATGTTTTTTTCTCTCTGCCTGGTTCCTCTAGAATTTGGAAACTATCTGTAAGTACTCTTAACCTATGACAATATAGTTGTTTGCATCAGTGCAATAAGAATCCATTTTTCTTTTTCAAGAGGACACAGTTGGAAAAACTGGTTATTTTACCAAGGCTTTGACTGGAAGGGTGTGTTTCCCTTTAAGGAATTAAAACCTGACAGGCAGAGGCAGTAAAAGCCCCTTGGGGCTTGAGAACTGGCCTCATATCTTATCTACACAGTCCCTGCAAAGGGTTCCTAACCTGTGGTCAGTAAAGAATGTCACTTTCTAACAGGTCCAGGAGCTCCAAGTTTATCTTAGGACCTCAAGAGAAAAGGATCACCCAACTTACAGGTATTTGAGGATATAAACCCATGGCTGGGCTCAGCTTTAACAGGTCTTATCTGAGATTACTTATGGAACAGAGTTCCATCAAAGGCAATCAAAAAGGCCTATGTGGAAATAATTATTCTTGTTGTGCTTTATGAAAATAATCAGGCCAAGTATAAGACTTAAGTTTATTCTACAAATAACATGGTCCTATCATAATTTGTTTTTACCAAAAATGAGGACTAGAGAGAGAAATTATGCTTGAAAGCTTATCATGCATTAAATCCTAGTCTTATTGATTGTTCTTAAGCTTTTTGTCTACATTTTAGACTAACCCTGCTTATTCTTGTGAATCAAGTGGTGATCTTCTGCAGTTTGGAAGAAACAAAAAGGAATGGTAATGTAAAAATCTGGATCAGTATGCTAGTTCTGGGCAATTATCCTATAAATTCTGCCAGGCAATGAAAGTGAGTAGGGTGCCCGTAACCCAGAGGTTTCTTTGTTGAGGGAAATAGAATGAAGAAACTTCATGGATCCCCCAAAAGGAAATTCTATATCTTAGCAAGTATAATTTTAGATGGAAATTATCCACCACACCACACTTGCAGGAATTGCTATAGTCTCTGTACTATTTGTAGTAGAGCTATACATGGTGGCACATTCTAACTGAAATATTGGACAGAGAGTTTCCATCATTGTAATATTTTGCTTAATTATTATCCTTAGAGCAGGGTTAACAGCCACCAACAAAAAAGAAGCATGAGAGTTTTACTATCACTGAGTTTGCTAGACCTTCTTATTGAGTTTGGTAATATGTCACACCCTGGCTATGAAAAGAAGGTTCAGGAAAAATCTAGCTGAGGCTAACACTAAAGTTACTCTAGCCACCCAAATCCAAGGTCACTAATCCTAAAAGGAATGTTACTTTATATTGTTTCTAGTAATGTACAGCGATATCTAGTGGAAGGCAACAGGTATTACAATCCATTAGTGTAACTAACAGGTATCAAACTCTTCTGTCAGTTATGGTCTGTAGGACCCCCATTAACAGTGGTAGTCTTAATGCTCATATTGTGACCCTATATTTTAAACTTTCTTGTAAAATTTATCTCTTTTCACCTAGAAGCAATCAAATCCCAAACAGTGCTGTGAGCAGAGCCACACGTGGACACGCCATTCTTCCGAGAACCCTTACATCAACCTCAGGAGACGGTCCAACAGCTGTCCCTCCAGATGACACCCCTTTTCAGCAGGAAGTAGTCAGAAATAATCATCATCCAACACCCCCTAACAGCAGTTACGTTTACTTCTCTTGAGGGAGGAATAATACAGGAGTTATTAAGAAATTATGTTAGGGAGATAGGGTAAGGAGTCCTCGGAAAGGCTTTTCCTTTGAAAAGAATCAGCTCCTGAAACATTTCTTTTCTAATAGAAAGGTGTGTTGAAAAGCCAGGCTGGCAAGCTTTGATATGTGAATGCCAGCAATTAGAAACTGGGTCCATCCAACATAGTGATTCTCACCCTCTTCTCTTTGTCACCTTATGTGCCAGGTGTCATGGCCACCTCCAGATGACTCCACACGCGCAGGATGTCATGGTGACCTGCATTTCCGTATTAAAACGCTAGGGTGGGAGGGCCAGGTTTTTCATGGGCTGTGTGAATGACACACCTGGTCAAACCAATCCCCTAGGCCCTATGCAAATCAGACACCACCCCCAGCCTCCCAGTATAACTGGCTACTTTTCTGCTGCATACGGGGTTTTTCTCTGTTCGGAGCCCGCCTCCCTCTCTATACGGGGATACTTTCTTCTTTCTTGCCTATTAAACTTTCCCCTCCTTTAAACCACTCCACGTGTATCCGTGTCATTTATCTAACTGGTGCAAGACAAAGGACCCCGCTGTTTCTCTAGTTATCAAAGACATATCAGGAAGATTCTGAGGATGTGTTTTCATAGGACACCTGTCCATATTTGGAAAGAAGTTTATGAATTTCAAGTTTGGAATGATCTGGTAACCTGTCTCTACCGGCCTCATCCCAGCAGTCTTCACTTTCAACACTCACAGAGAGGCTGTCCAGGGTAAACCAAAAGTTTGGAGCTTGATCTGATCCTGTCTTCCTGTTTAACACAGACAGAAGTTTTTCTCCATTATTCCTAAGGAAAACAATGATAAGAGAAAATGGAAAGAATTGTGATCTCTTTTTATAATAGCCTTCAGTGCAGAAACCATTACTGCTAGAAGAGAATTTGGAGAAGATTTGTTTCAACTGAATAGTTTAAAATACTAGGAAACTGAAGCCCAGAGCAAGGGAGTGCAGGAAGGTCCAAGTCCCAGGGGGAGTTAGAGGCAAACTAGAACCCAGGGCTCCTGGCTCCTAGGTCAGTGCACTTATACCCAATAACTGGGAAGCTGGAGCAATGCTTATTTTTAGATTCATGCTAGCCAGCAAGCACATAAAGTCATGGGCTGACTGATGCAATCTTAGATTTCTTTAATGAAAGCAGTAGAAATACAGTGTAGGGTACTGCTAAGAACATAGGCTTTGGAGTTACCCAGGCTGGGGTTACCGGCTTGTGCACTTGGGCAAGCTAGTTAATTACTTTGAAGACATGCAAGTATTATAGTACAATTGGATCATAGGAAGATAGTGGTGGTAGGTGAGACTGAACAGGCAAGCAGGAGAAACACCAGGGAGGGATTTTTATTCCTGGATGTTATATCTAGAAAATCAGCTGTCTATATCTTTACCTTTTTCATATTTGGGGAATGGAAAGAGAAGAGTATTTAAAATGGGAGACAGATTTGAGAATTGCCTCCATCATTTTTCAACTTGTGTTACTTTGGGCAAGACAATCTCTATAAATCTTAGTTGTTTGACCTCTGTGGGATCCTTTTTGTAAACTCATTGCCTCCCATTCTCTTGGCCTCCTCTCTATTCTAGCCACTACTAGTGTAAACTGTTCTGCCCAAGTTCCTACCAGTTTTACCCTTGATGGCACCTCAGTTAAGTGTGTGCTGCTTTCTGTCCCAGTGTGCCTGCAGGAGCCTACTCAACACTCACACACAGGTAACCTGAATGTACAAGACAGTTAGTGTCCCAAGGAGGATTCCACAATCAGAGGGAAATGGAAGTGGGGAGTACTTAGAAAAATGGGAGAGGATGAGCAGTACAATGGAGGCCAGTGGATAATGCCTTCTTGAACTGGCTTTTTCTCTCTTTCCTCCATTCATCACTTCTGTTGCCTGCCACTGGTTCTCAAATTACTGCACACAAGCCCTTGGCTCAGGTTCTGCTTTCAGGTGGAAGCCAGGCTAAGGCAGCATCTGTTAAATGGGGGTCAAAATAACAATACTTTCCTTGTGGGTTGTTAAGTGAGCTATGTATGCACACAACATAAAAAAGATCAATGAGATATGCACATAAATATGCACATGAAACACATAGCATGATCCTTAGCACAGTATTAGTGCTCAAGAAGCATTATGTATTGATGTGGCTACTGCTTCTGACCATGGGCTTATATGATCAATTCTGGTGTCTATATTACATATCTTATTTGTGAAATTATAGGCTGAATTTTAATATAGTGATATGGCTAGGCTGTGTCCCCATTCAAATCTCATCTTGAATTGTAGTTTCCATAATTTCCACCTGTTGTGGGAGGGACCTGGTGGGGAGGTAATTGGATCACAGGAGTGGTTACCTCCATGCTCTTCTCATGATGATGAGGGAGTTCTCAGGAGATCTGATGGTTTTATAAAGGGCTTTCCCCAACTTTACTCTGCACTTCTCTTTGCTGCCACCAGGTGAAGAAGGACATGTTTGCTTCACCTTCCACCATGATTTTAAGTTTCCTAAGACCTCCCCAGCTCTGCAGAATTGCGAGTCAGTCAAACCCCTTTCCTTTATAAATTACTGTGTCTCAGGTATTTCTTCATAGCAGCATGAGAATAAAGTAACACATATAGTAATGCGCTTTTTGTTTTCCAGACCATTTTAGTATAATGTTAAAAAATGTAATAAAACATTTCTCGGGATTCATTCCACCCACTATCAAGGGACTTCCAGCTTTACTACTTTTATTTTCTCCAAGTTGTTCTTGATGTCTTCTGAAGCAGACTTTCATGTATTTTCTGCTACTGGAGGTAGTCTAGCATTTTTTCCTGCTGCATATTTGAAGACAATGTTTTCCATCCATTTTGCTAATGTGGAAATTGAAGCTTAGGTGTTTTCTCAACTTGTTGAAAGTCATGCAACTAGTGAGTGGTAGACTCTCAAATTGAACTGACTCTAATTTCAGAACCCAAGTTCAAATTTGTTTTCATTCACTGTATTAGCTCAATTGGATTGTCTTCAACATTTCCAGTCCATTGATCATGATTCTATTATAGCCACCCCTATATATCTGGAGAGTGTAGATAATTTTTCTTTTCTTTTTTTTTTCCCCAGAGACTAAAACAACTTTACCAGATTGAAACACTCAAGACAAAGGAGCCCAGGAAGCAAAATTCATCAGAAAACTAGAGGAAGTTTTCATGGAGTTGCTATGAGTTAGAAACTTTTAATGAATCCGGTTGTATTGTTTACCAAGTTAAGATCCTCTCAGATGTCAGGAGATAGATGTGTAGATGTCAGCTTATAAAATACAACTTTGCTGTGATAGCAGAAATATAAGAGGCTTGAATCCCTCCATGCCAACAGATAATGAAGGAGGCCTGAGATAAGTTGGAAGAAAAACTGGCTACAAAGAGGGATAGCATTTTTTTTGTTATTAAATCAAATATTTATGAGACTGGGCTTTGATTTCCCCATGGTTTAACAATTCAAGGGAAAGATAATTTTTGAGAGATACTTAAGGTATTGGAGTAATTCAGATAACTGTACCTTGTGTGAAAATAATTAATCACTAGAGTTTGGAATGCATACAAATTGTGGTGGGAATAGAATAAATTTTGCAATGTTAATACATGATGATGTAACATGTTCAAATGATTAGAATATGTCCTGGTGTCATAGACATGATTCTATCGATTGTCAATACAGAACATTTGGTTTTGATTTTGGATTTTACTAATGTTTGTTAAATGCCTATCATGTGTTGGACGCTTTTATATTGGTTTTAAAATTTTTAATGATTACTAAATCCATTAAATATATATTATTTCATATTTTAGAGAAGAAAACTGATATTCAGATAAGTTAAATGGTGCTCAAAGACACAGAGTTAGTAAGGTAAAAGTTAGACTTGATACTCAGGTCTGTATGTTTGTATGACATCAAAATCCATTATCTTTTCCTGATATAATGGTTTTTTTGGAGACAAGGTCTTACTTTGTCTGTCATCCAGGCTGGAGTGCAGTGGTGCAATCTCAGCTCACTGCAGCCTCCACATACAGGGCTCAAGTGATCTTCCCACTTCAGCCTCCTGAGTAGCTGGGATTACAGGCACATGCCATTATGCCTGGCCTAATTTTTGTATTATTTGTAGAGATTGGGTCTCATTATGCTGCCAAGGCTGGTCTTGAACCCCCAGACTCAGGCAATCCACCCAGCCTAGGCCTCCCAAAGTGCTGGGATTACAGGCGTGAGCCACCATTCTCAGCTCCATTTCTGGCATTCTTAACCTATAATTTCTGGATCAAAGAAGATTATGGAGACTTGGCTTGAGGTCTGCTGTCATGGTGGAATGAAACAAGCAATAGATTATTTTGAGTGGGAATGAAATAAGGGAAGTCAAGGTCATTCATCAACTGTGCCCAATGATTCATCGTTGGAAAAATTGTGCTCATTAACTTTGTTAAAAAATGAACCAAAATCTGTTAGAGCTAAAGGATCATGGCAGTTGTATGATTCAACCTCCTCACTTCACAGATGTGAATCCTGGGGTCCATAATGGGGAGGTAGTTTGTCCAAAGTTGTTATGTGATGAATCAGTGTCAGAGATCACTCACAAAATTTCTAGCTTTCTGTAGCATATTCCTGGATCTATTCTCTGGAACTACATGAGAAAAGACTAATACTCCTTCCACATGAAAGTCTTTCAAATATTTGGTAACAGTGCTCATGTGCCCTCTGGGTCTCCTGTTTTTTAGGTTTCTCAATGTTCATTGTTTAAGCATTCCCATCATGGTAGAGTTTCTAGACTCTTCATTACTTCAGTGTTTTCCAGAAGTGGACCATATTGTCAATTTCCCTATCAAACTTTGGTATCCAGAAATGAATGCATTGCCCCAGGTTGTATCAGTAAATAATTTAATTAAGGAAAGTGGATATACTTTCTTGCAACTTTCACAATTCAGATTGAGTTTTGTAAATAGTTTAGTGTTATAAAGGAAATTTCATGCTATACTCATTGGTTTCAGAATTACAGAATCATGAATATGGCAAATTGAGTGAAATCAACAATTGCTTTTCCTATTTCAAACTTATAAAAATATCAGATAGAATATGAGAAATTTTATTTGCATCCATAGCTGAAAAAGAAATTAAGAACAGAAAATTCCCTGGTGCTGAAGAGGTAGCACAAAGTTAGAGTAGATAGTGGACCAAAAGCTGAAAATGCTTACATGGTTACTGTAACATCACATAGAGCTTAAAACCTGGGAACCAGGAACTAGGATTCTCTGATAGTGGCATTAGGAAGACATTTAAGGCATCAGAGCTCAAGCTCATACTATAGATAAATTACCTGCCAAATAATAGAAGCCATGAAGATCTGCTCAAGCTCATACTATAGATAAATTACCTGCCCAATAATAGAAGCCATGAAGATCTGCTCAAGCTCATACTATAGATAAATTACCTGCCCAATAATAGAAGCCATGAAGATATCTGTTCATTTCTGGAATAAGGAATAGAAGAACCTGGCCTGCCTTTCCTGGGAGACAGCAAAGAAGTTTGCAATCCACCTGGGGTTGTGTCAATAAATAAATCACCAATGCAGAATCAGAACCCTAGATCTGCACCACACATAGTTGTGAAATATGGCTTCAAATACCCATGGAATATGGATATCAAAACAAAAAGCTAACGTAAAAACTAGTCTAGTACTAGTGCAGACCATAGAGAATAACAGACAGATGTAATGAGTTCTGTAGAGACACTTTCAGAGCAGCAAGACTCCCAAAGTGCTGTTGAAGATAACATCACAATCAAATATTAAAAATCACGCAAATCAATATAATTAATTTGCACAAGGCAAATCAGCAAGTGAAATGAACATCAGTAAATGAACTAAATATTGCCTCTGGAAATATAAGTAATAGAACAATCTAAAAGAGATACTAAAATAAGCAGATTAAACTGATCAAAGAGATAAAAGATTAAAGAATAATAGAAACTAAGACACAAAAAGAATAACTTAAAAATAGGTAAATTTGAAGCAGAATTAAAGTATAATTCTAGAAATGAATGAAAAGGTCAGTAAAATAAGTCACTCAATTGATAGATAAAGAAATAAATAATGATTTTAAAGATAGATCTGTGAAAAATAACATTGGTAGTTTGATAGGTATTGTACTGAATCTGTAAATCACTTTGGGCAGTATGGTTACTTTAATGATATTGATTCTTTCAATCTATGAGCATAAAATGTTTTGCCATTTGTTTTTTTAAGATTTCTTTCAGGCCGGGCGCGGTGGCTCAAGCCTGTAATCCCAGCACTTTGGGAGGCCGAGACGGGCGGATCACGAGGCCAGGAGATCGAGAGACGATCCCGGCTAACACGGTGAAACCCCGTCTCTACTAAAAAATACAAAAAAACTAGCCGGGCGAGGTGGCGGGCGCCTGTAGTCCCAGCTACTCGGGAGGCTGAGGCAGGAGAATGGCGTAAACCCGGGAGGCGGAGCTTGCAGTGAGCTGAGATCCGGCCACTGCACTCCAGCCTGGGTGACAGAGCAAGACTCCGTCTCAAAAAAGAAAAAAAAAAAAAAAAAAAAAAAAAAAAAAAAAAGATTTCTTTCATTAGTATTTTGTAGTTCTCCTTGTAGAGATCTTTCACCTCCTTGGTTAAATGTATTTGTAGATATTTTATTTGTATGTGGCTATTGTAAATGGGTTTGAATTCTTGATTTGGTTCTCAGCTTGTTATTGGTGTATGGAAATGTTACTGATATTTGTATCTTGAAGCTTTCTTGAGGACATGAATTAAATCTAGGAGTCTTGTGGAGGAGTCTTTAGGATATTCTAAGCATAAGATCACATCACAAGCACACAGAAATAATTTAAATTCCTATTTTCCAATTTGGATACCTTTTATTTCTTTCTCTTGCCTGATTGCTCTAGCTAGGACTTCCTTTCTAAGTTGATTAAAAGTGGTGAAAGTTGGCATCCTGGTCTTACTGCAGTTCATAGGGAGAATGTTTTCCACTTTTCCCCATTCAATATGATGATGGCTATGGGCTTGTCATATATGGCTTTTATTATTTTGAGGTATGTTCCTTCTATGCCTAGTGTGTTGAAGTTTTTTTTAAATCATAAAATGACACTGAATTTTATTGAATAGTTATTTCTGCATCTATTGAGATGATCATATGATTTTTATTTTGTATAGTTTATGTGGTGAATCACATTTATTTGTTTGTGTATTTTCCACAGAATTAGAAAAGCCTAAAATTCGTATGGAACCAAAAAAGACTCAAATAGCCAAAGCAATCCTAAGAAAAATGAAAAAAGCTAGTGGCATCATATTACTTGACTTTAAAGTATATTACAAGGCCACAGTAACCAAAACAGCATGGTATGGGCATAAAAATAGACACATAGATCAATGGAACAGCATAGAGAACCCAGAAATAAAACTACATACCTACAACCAACTGATCTTTGACAAAGTCAACAAAAATATACACTGGGGAAAGAACACCCTATTCAATAAGTGGTGCTGGGAAAATTGGATAGCCATATGCAGAAAAATGAAACTGGACTCATATCTCTCATCACATACAAAAATTAACTTAAGATGGGCTGGAGACCTAAGTAGAACACCTGATGCTAAATGAATATCCTAGAAAAAAATGAGGAAAAACTCTTCTGGACAATGGCCTAGAGAAAGAATTCATGACCAACACCTCAAAAGCAAATACAACAGAAACAAAAATAACAAATGGGACTTCATTAAACTAAAAAGCTTCTGCACAGCAAAAGAAATAATCAATAGAGTAAACAGACAACTTACAGAATGGGAGAAAGTACTTGCAAATTAAGCATCCAACAATGGACTAATATCCAGAATCTACAAAGAACTCAAAAGACAAAAACAAATAACTTCATTAAAAAGGGGGCCAAGGACATGAACAGAAATTTTTCAACAAAAGACATACAAGTGGACAACAAACATAAAAAAAAAAGCTGAAGGTCACTAATCATCAGAGCAATGCACATTAAAGCCACAATAAAATACCATCTTACACCTGGATGTAAAATACCATCTTACACTCTGGATGGTCGCAGAATGGCTATTATTAAAAGCCAAAAACAACAAATGTTAGCAAGGATGCAGAGAAAAGGAGAAAGGAAATACTTGTGCACTGCTCATGAGAATGTAATTTAGTGAAACCTTTATGGAAAACAGTATGGATATAGCTCAAAGAACTAAAAATAGAACCACCACTTGATCCAGCAATCCCACTACTGGTATCTACCCAAAGTAAAAGAAATCGTTCTATCAAAAAGGCACCTGTACTCATATGTTTATTGTAGCACTATTCACAATAGCAAAGTCGTTGTGTTCATCAGTCATCAGTGGATGACTGGATAAAAAAAGTGATGTATATGTATATATACATACACCATGGAATACTATTCAGCCATAAAAAGAATGAAATCATGTCTTTTTCAGCAACATGGGTGGAACTAGAGGCCATTATCTTAAGTAAAATAAGTCAAAAACAGAAAGTCAAAAAACTCATGTTCTCATTTATAAGTGGGAGCTAAACAATGGGTACACACACACATAAAAAGGAATAATAGGCATTGGAGACTTCAAAAGGTGGGAAGGTGGAGGGGAATGAAGGATGAAAAGTACCTACTTGGGTACAGTGTTCACTATTCGGGTGATGGTTACACTAAAATCCCAGACTTCGCCATTACGCAATATGTCCAGGTAACAAAAATGTAGTTGTACCCACTGAATCTATAAAAATAAAAAAATTAAAAAGATATACCTTATTATCCAGAATGTAGCACAGAGAAACAAATATATGGAAAACAAAAAAAAAGATTGAGAATGGAAACCAGAGATTCCAACATAATAGAAGTAACAGATGAAGATAACAGAGAAAATAAGATAGATACAATATTGAAAGAAATAATGGCTGAGACTTTTCCAGAATAAAATATGCGAATTTACAAACCGAAAGAGCACAGAAGTCCTGATCAGGATAAGTTAATTAATTGATGCCAAATACCTAATGAGCACTTACAAGCCAAACACTGTTGTGCCAAAAACTTTTACCCTTATAGACCTTACATTCTAAGTGAAGGTAAGGAGAAATGGAAAATAAACAAAGCAGACAACAAAAGTCAAGAAGGGAAGTGGGGTACTGTGTTTACCTTCTGATCCTCTGGTGACTATGTAGCTTCTCCATTCATATGTTTTTGCTGTTTGTTGAGTCAGAGATTGGTCCTTTTCCTCCCTGCACATCATGAAGCATGGTCTAATTATAGTTCCCAACAACATCTGGATGTCCTATAAAATCAAATGAATTTATTGGAATTAATTTCTCTACCATCTTTTTTTTTTTTTTTTTTTTTTTTTTGAGACGGAGTCTCGCTCTGTCGCCCGGGCTGGAGTGCAGTGGCGCGATCTCGGCTCACTGCAAGCTCCGCCTCCCGGGTTCACGCCATTCTCCTGCCTCAGCCTCCCGAGTAGCTGGGACTACAGGCGCCCACAACCGCGCCCGGCTAATTTTTTGTATTTTTAGTAGAGACGGGGTTTCACCGTGGTCTCGATCTCCTGACCTTGTGATCCGCCCGCCTCGGCCTCCCAAAGTGCTGGGATTACAGGCGTGAGCCACCGCGCCCGGCAATTTCTCTACCATCTTTATCTGTATCCAGTTTTATGCTCTGGTGAGTTTCCATCTTGATTTCTAAGGCTGTACTCATGTGTTCTTGGAAGGAAGTAACCAAGAATTCCATTATTTGCCCGTCCACAGCCATGCCTTCAGAATTGTCATTCTCATTTTGTGCCTGTTCACTCATCTAGATCTTTACTGCTGCAACCTCAGTTTAGTGCTCATGGTTTCTTTCTTAAATAATTGCAACTGTCCCCTAATTAGTCTTCCTTCTTCCAGTCTCTCTCCCCTCTAATTTATTATCCACATTGGCAGTTAGGATGACTTTACTAAAATAGGTTTGAGTATGTCATTTTCCTGTTTGAATTACATCACTAACCCCCATAGCTTTTCTAAACCATACAAGACACTCTGTGATCCAGCTTCTTCCTGCCTCCCCAGTCTCCCTTTTCCCCAGCCTCCATTTCCACCCTATGTGCCATCCATATAAAATGTATAGATGGTACCTTGAATGGTCATGTGTTTTCAATATGTTTCTGTCCCTTTATTTATTTGGCTACATTTGTATGACAAACTTTTTTCACCTTAATTTCTATTGCTGACTGCCAGACAAATATATACTCCTCTGGAGATTTGGTTCAAGTTTCACCTCTTCTGTAATACTTCTCCTGACCCCCATCTTGTAGCTGAACTAATCCACCAAAATTTTTTGAGACCCCTTGGACTCTAAAGGCAAGTTTCTCTCATAATGTCCTCACATTATCTTGCAAATTTTTTGAGTGTATTTGCCCAAATACACTCTTCTGTTATTCTGGAGGGTGGATACCATTTCTTATTTTTTCTATCCTCCCCCTTGCCAAATATCTGACATATACATAAAACCAAGTACGTGCTTTTTTTTTTTTTTTTTTTTTTTTTTTTTTTTTTAAGAAAATGGATAAAGGAATGATGGCCGAAACAAAGATGTCCATTTCGAAATAGAATTGGTTGTCTGACTCTGACCCTAGAGGCCTTGTTTCTATTCTTTGGCCATGGAGAGCTAATCAGAATGTGTGGATCTTTCTTGAGGCACGACTGCAAGTCCTAAAACTATGGTGTTCTTCACTCTGACTTATGGGAAACCTCCAGTCACTTGAGGACCTTGAAAGTTCCCTCAAAGGTAAAGAATGACCACATTTGCTTTAACCACATAAACAATTAACTCTCCAATAGTGTGGAAAACAGCTTTTGAGCTGTATTTATCGATGCATAGATTTCACAGAGCTGTGATATTTGGAGACAAATAGCTGTGTCCATAATTAAGACTGCTGAGGAATTGGCAGATGTGATATGATGGAAGACTCAGGTTTTCCAAGGGGGCAAGATTGGTCAGGGTAATACAGTCTCTGTGACCTTGGTGCCCTCTTCCTAGTCATTGATTTCCCAATCAAATACAACCTCTCATTCAATCATTCCCCATATACTGTAACTTATGGATGCCCTGCTGTAGGAGGTCAAGATGACCTCCTGATGAAACTATAGGGGATGGTGATCTCAGCTTATTTTGTTTTATTCAATATAACAAGGTGATGAAGAAGAGATTCTCCATTAATGACCTTTTTATTTTTTAAATCAAGATTATTTCATTGTGTAGTAAAACTCATGGAGTGGGCAGCAGTCATCCTTGTCAAGAGTCTTGATTTTAGACTGGGTTTGTGTTCTAACTCCACCACATTAGATGTTTTATTTCATTTAATCCTCAAAAAAACTTTGGAAGGTATTGTGACCTCTCGTTTTAGAGATGGGGAAAATGAGTCTTAGAAAGATTAATTGAATTTTCTAAAATCTCCCACTACATGGTGGAGCTATTTAGTATTAAAAGCTGATTCTAGAGAAATAAGAATATGTATTCTATTTTTTTTTAATTTGAGTGTCAGTCTGACTAGCTATGCTAATAATTAGGAATCAAATGGTTTTCTATCTCTCACTTCTACTCACTGGTTAGTACTCAGCCAACATACTGAAATAAAATTTTCAAATGAAATTAAAAGAGTTTCTTGAACTACTTCATTCATGTAGACTTATTTGAATTCCCCAAGTTGTGTTAGGGACCGCTGATACACAACTATAATATGCCCCATATCCTACTGTTGAATTCATCACATTATAATTATTTATTTCATCTATTTTTAACTAGTCTGTGCACTCTTTCAAGGAAGGATTATGTCTTTGTAACTTGAGGGCTTAGCAGAGCAACTACCACTTTGTAGATCCTTGGTATATACTTGCCAAATGAATAAAAGATACTGACATATATTCACTTAAATAAATTTATGATACTATTTTGATAGACTCAGCTGGTGGATTAATAGGCTCTCCTGCCACAGAGGACTGAAGTGAGGGTGGGGCTCAGGAACGGGTTCTTGCTTCTCTGGCACAGCTAGAATGCATGTGCTGAAGGTGGTCAGCCTCCAGGCTCGGTCCCTTTTGGGTGTAAGGTGATGAGCACTGTGGTGAAGTGTTGACATTTTTCTACTAAATGGAAGCAGAATTTGAACTTGATTTCATTTTCCTTATCCTGTTATATGTTGTGTTTAGCATAAGACTTAGAAATGGGCATGTCTGTTGTGAATTTGCCTTTTCCTGAAGACCACGTATGTGCATTTATGCTTTATGACTGTCTATGCCATGAAACTTTCCTTAGAGATCATTATTGTCCATGCTGTTCCTTGAACCTTCAAGAAAGCAAATCCTTGGATCTCTAACCCTTGACAACTCCTATGGTCTGAGGTTGGATTCAAATTTTCTGCTTATAAAACTGACTGCTGTCCAGCTTTAATCTAGATATATACTAGATAGGTAGTGACAATGAATATAATGAATGGCCACAGGCTCCTGCTGCTGTGTTCCATCCCATGAAATCAGACCCCCTTCCTGCTGATGCTAGCCTGGATCTCATCTGAATTTTCCAAGTTCATTTGAACAGAGTTCCTCGGACTTCTTTATTTAAGGCTTACTTCATTCCTGTTTCTGGATCACATTGAGGTCAAGCATATGTTGTGACTGAAGTTTTTTAGTTATGACACAGGAACAGGGAAAAGGTAGGAGAGGTTTTCTGTGAATTTTCAGGACTTGAATAGCTCCATCTGGATGAAAACAAAACAAAGAAAAATTCTGATCATAAGTGTAATGCTTTATGCACTTTAGGGAGATAGTTATGTCAACACAATAGTGAAGAAGAAATTGAATCATTCGAGAAATGAAGATACACAGTATTTTTGAGTAAGTCAGCCATTCTCATTGCTATTTTGGACAGGGTCATGCCTTTTATGGGAATTTTAGAAATCTGAGAACTCATTCACTGGACTGGCTTTAATCAGACTGCACCATTTTCTCTCTTGTTTCTTTGTCATTGATGAGAGTTTGGTCATATGTGGCTTCCTAAGCACATAAGTCATAATGCAGGTTTTTATGCAAGGTGTGAACAAATAGGTGACAGATGGTCCCTGAGATGCTTGAGAAGATTGCCTTATGAATTTACCCTCAGCAGGCTGACCTTCACAAACTGGAAGCATCATCTTTGCAAGGGCAGGTTCAGTGTCTGCTTTGAAAAAGTAATTTTCTTTTGTGAATAACATGCTGTGTCATGGTTTATAACAATGAGAGGAACTGAAAGCTATAGAACTCAGGAGACAGAAAAGGGCTGTCTCTCTAAGGAATAACAAGAACTGATCGTGTTCCCTGCCATATAGTGATGAAAAGGCATCTGGTAAAAGCTTTTAGTTGATTTTCTCTTCTCCTAATCGTGTTCAGGAATGCATCTAAAGCATCGTGTGCCTTTGAAAGAAAAAAGAAGAACCATTTTAAAGAAGAATGCCTTCATTTAAAAAGATTTTATCTAATGAGAGTTGGGGACATGGGCTCCTTATAATGTATACAATCCAACACTGTGCTATAGGAACATAGAAGAGTTAGAAGGAATTCTTTTTGGGAGTTTGGAAAGGTTTCACAGAGAGGTGATATTTGAGCTGGTCCTTAAAGAGTATATAGGAGTTTTCCAGATGAAAACAAAAGGGAAACAACCTCCCAAACAAGGAAAAAACCATGTACAAAGGCACACATAAAAAACATTTCCAAAAATCTCTACATATATATATATTTTTGTTTGTTTGTTTGTTTGTTTTTTGGTCCTGGAGTCGGTATGAGAAATACTGCTTAGGTTTCCAGAGTAGCCAAAAATGCTATTTTTGGAATCATGCACCTAAAATATTAAATTACAATTTCAACTGTATTCTTTAATTCAAAAAATATTTATTGAACATCCGATGTTGTTCTAGCTATATAGCAGCCAAGTGATATAGCATGAACAAAATAAAACAAAAAATTCCTTCCCTTGTTGTATTTAAGGGCTTCTGAACGTTATAACATTTCTGAGAGTTTTGATTTGAGGATGCTGGGAAAACAGGCTCCTTCTCTCTCTCTCTCTGTTACTCTCTCTCAGTGAAAACATACAGATACTTCTGAGCTGTTGTAACAGGAGGTAACTCAATGTTAGGGATGGAAAATACAGGCACATATTCTCTTACTTCCTGCTCTTGCTGCTTTTTCAGACGTAACTAATTAAATATGACTTGGTTTCTTATAAGCCTGGATCCAGCCCCAGAATCTTTCTTAAGATAGCATACCAAGTAACCACTTCCAGCTAATCAGAACTGGCTTGCCAGATGAAAGCTCTAAGTCGACTACTCTGTGTAGTTCTAAATTTGGGAGGATAAAAGGGCTTTCAGAAGGCTCTATCCTGGGTGAGGGAGTCAGTCCATACTAGTTGCTGATGATAAATATTTAGCCTTCTATTTAATTCAGTTCAATACAGAAATTTCTTGGGCACGTAATATGTTCTGGCATAAGTTAAGGTCCTTATTATCAAGGAGATTAAAGTCCAGTGAGTAAGGGAGAGAGATATGTTAGCCAAGCCTTGCAGTATGGGTTAGTAAGTATAATGGAGACTAAGATAAAACATGCAGAGAAACAAAGGAGGGTATAATCCACTCCATGGGGGGATGGAGAAAGGGTGATGGAAGACTCAGAATGATATTTCAAGTGTACACTTGGCCTCCGTCGTTTCTGCATCCATGGATTCAAGTAACCACATATCAAAAATATTTGGGGAAAAATTGCATCTGTCCTGAACATATACAAACATTGTTTTCTTGTAATTATTACCTAAAAAATACAGTATAATGACTATTTACATAGCATTTACATTGTATTAGGTATTACAAGTGATCTAGAGATGATTTAAAATATATGGGAGAACGTGCATAGGTTATATGCAAATACTCTGCTATTTTATATCAGGGACTTGAGCACCTGCAGATTTTGGTATCCAGGGGAGATCCTGGAACAAATCTCTCACAGATACCAAGGGATACAAGGGATAACTGAATATATATATGTGTGTATATATGTGTGTGTATATATATGTTTGCTTTACATTCTCTTTATTCACCATTATTGAGGTATGATTGATGAATAAAAATGATATATGTTGAAGGTATACAACATGATGTTTTGATATATGTATACATTGTGAAGTATATGATTGCCAAAATCAAGGTAATTAATATATCTATCATCCTACAAGGTTATCTTTTTGTTGCAACAAAACTTAAGATTTATTCTTGTGGTGGTTAATACTGAGTGTCAACTTGATTGGATTGAAGGATACAAGTATTGATCCTGGGTGTGTGTCTGTGAGGGTGTTGCCATAGGAGATTAATATTTGAGTCAGTGGGCTGGGAAAGACAGACCCACCCTTAATTTGGGTGGGCACAATCTAATCAGCTGCCAGTGCCGATATAATATAAGCAGGCAGAAAAATGTAAAAAGAGAGACAGGCCTGGCCTCCCAGCCTACATCCTTCTCCTGTGCTGGATGCTTCCTGCCCTCAAACATCGGACTTGAGGTTCTTCAGTTTTGGGACTCAGAGTGGGTCTCCTTTCTCCTCAGCTTGCAGACAGCCTGCTGTGGGACCTTGTGGTTGTGTAAGTTAATACTTAATAAACTTCCCTTATATAAACAAACTTTAATAAACTTAATATATATATATCTTTATATATATCTTAAACTTCCCATATATATATAATTGATGAATAAAAATGGTATATATATGGAGATATATATATATCTCTCCATCCTATTAGTTCTGTCCCTCTAGAGAACCCTAATACAATTTTCTTAAGAAATTTCAAGTATATAGCACATTATTATTAACTATTGTCACCATGCTGTGCATTGTATCCAGAACTTATTCACCGTCTTACAAATCTTACAAATGCAAGTTTGTACCCTTTGACCAACATCTCCTCATTTTCCCATTCCTGACCCCTGCTAACCATTATTTTACTCTCTGTTTCTATGAGTTTAAATATTTTAGATTCTGCATATAAGTGAGATCATGTAGTATTTGTCATTCTGTGTCTGGCTTGTTCTACTTAGCATAATGTCTTCCAAATACACCCATTTCATTTCAAATAGCAAGAATTCCTTTTAAACAAAAGTTGACTAATATTTCATTATGGGTATTCATATCCACATATTTATTTCACGTTCTTTCCTTCCTTCCTTCCTTCCTTCCTTCCTTCCTTCCTTCCTTCCTTCCTTCCTTCCTTCCTTCCTTCCTTCCTTCTTTCTTTCTTTCTTTCTTTCTTTCCTTTCTTTCTTTCTTTCTTTCTTTCTTTCTTTCTTTCTTTCTTTCTTTCTTTCTTTCTTTCTCTCTTTCTCTCTTTCTCTCTTTCTCTCTTTCTCTCTTTCTCTCTTTTTCTTTCTTTCCTTCTTTCCTGACAGAGTCTCACTCTGTTGCCCAGGCTAGAGTGCAGTGGCATGATCTCAGCTCACTGAAACATCTACCCCGCAGGTTCGAGGGATTCCCCTGCCTCAGCCTCCCAAGTAATGCTTTAAGCCTCCCAAGTAGCTGGGATTACTGTCACCACGCCTGGCTAAATTTTTTTTCTTTTTTTGTATTTTTAGTAGAGATAGGGGTTTCACCATGTTAGCCAGGCTGGTCTCGAACTCTTGACTTTAAGTGATCTGCCCGCCTCAGCCTCCCAAAGTGCTGGGTTTACAGGTGTGAGCCCCTGCACCCAGTCGATTTCACATTTTATTTGTTGATTCATCCATCAACAGACACTTAGGCTGTTTCCATATATTAGCTTTGTGAATAATGCTGCAATAAACATGAAACTGAAGATATCTCTTCAACATATTGATTTTGTTTTCTTTGGATGTATACCCAGAAGTAGGATTGATGGATTGCATAGTGGTTCTATTTTTATTTTTATTTTTTGAGAAACCTCCAAACTGTTTGCAATAACTCTGTACCAATTTATCTTCCCCCCAACAACATATACGGGCTTCTTTTTCTTCACATCCTCACCAACACTTGTTACAATCTGACTTTTTGATAATAGCCATTCTAAGGAGTATGAAGTGATATGCCATTGTGGTTTTGATTTGCATTTCTCTGATATCAGTTTAGTAATGTTGGTTCATTTTCATAAACATTTTGGCCATCTGTATGTCTTTTTTGAAAAAATGTCTATTCAAGTTGATGTGATTTCGCTATTGTCCTCACCTGAATCTCACCTTGAATTGTAATAATCCCCACCTGTCAAGGGCAGGACCAGGTGGAGACAATTGAATACTGAGGGGCCGTTTTCCCCATACTGTTCAGGTGATAGTGAGTGAGTTCTCGTGATAGTGAGTTCTCATGAGATCTGATGGTTTTATAAGGAGTTTCCCCCTTCGCTTGGAGGCTCTCTTTCTTCTCTCTCCTGCTCTCTTATGTGAAGAAGGACAAGTTTGCTTCCCTTTCCACCAGAATTGTAAGTTCACTGAGGCCTCCTCAGCCATGCAGAACTGTGAGTCAATTAAATGTCGTTCCTTTATAAATTACCCAGTCTTTATAGCAGCACGAGAACAAACTAATAAACAGGTCCTTTGCCCATTTTTTATAGAGTAATTTTGTTTGTTTGTTATTGCTATTGAGTTGTATACATTTCTTGTATATTTTGGATATTAATCCCTTATTGGATATATGGTTTTCCAATATTTTCTCTCATTCTATGTGTTTCTTTTTCATTTTGTTAATTATTTCCTTTATTGTGCAGAAACTTTTAGTTTGATGTTCTACTTGCTTATTTTTGGTTTTGTTGTCTGTGCTTTTGGTGTCTTACTGAAAATAATCATTGCCAAGACCAATGTCATGGAGCTTTTCCTAGTGTTATTTTCTAGGACTTTTATGGTCTCAGATCTTATATTAAGTCTTTAATTCATTTTGTGTTTATTTTTGTGTGTGGTGTAAGAAAAGGATTAAATTATATATTTTTGCATGTAGATATCCAGTTTCCCAACACCATTTATTGATGAAACCATTCTTTCCCCATTGTGTATTCTTGGTGTTTTTGTCAGAGATTTGTTGGAAGTATATGTATGGGTTTATTTTTGGGCTTTCTATTCTGTTCCATTGGTCTGTTCCATGTGTCTGTTTTTATCCAGTACATACTATTTTTATTACTATAGCTTTGTAATATAATTTCAAATCAGTAAGTGTGCCACTCCTAGCTTTATTCTTGCTCAAGATTGTTGTAGCTGTGCATGGTCTTTCTTGGTTCTGTATAAACTTCAGGATTGTTTTTCTACTTTTGTGAAAAATGTTATTGGAATTTTGATAGGGATTACATTGAATATGTAACTTACTTTGGTCAGTATGGGCATTTTAACAATACTGATTCTTTCAATCCATGGCACAAGGTATCTCTCCATTTATTTTCAATTTATACCATCAATGTTTTATAGGGTTTAGTGTACAGATTTTTCACCTTCTTGGTTAAATTTATTCCTAAGTATCTTATTCTTTTTGACATTATTGTAAATGGGATTGTTTTCTTAATTTCCTTCTTTCTTTCTTTCTTTTTTTTTTTTTTTTGCATAGGTTGTGTTTAGGGTATAGAAAGGCAACTGTTTTTTGAATGTTAATTTTAGATCCTGCAACTTTACCGAATTTCTTTATTAGTTCTAACCTTTTTTGGTGTGGTACCTTTAGAGTGTTTTCTGTATACATTATCTGCAAACAGAGATAATTTCACTTACTCCTTTTCTATTTGGATGACTTTAATTCTTTTTCTTGCCTAATTTCTCTGGCTACGACTTTCAATACTGTTAAATATAAGTGATGAGAGTGGAAGATATTGTCTTATTTCTGGTCTTAAAGGAAAAGCTTCGAACTTTGCACTGTTAGTTGTGGGTTTGTCATATACAGCCTTTACTCTGTTGAGGTACATTCATTTTACACTAACTTGTTGAGCATTTTTATTATAAAAAGATGTTAAATATTGTTGAATGCCTTGTTTGTGCCTATTGAGATGATTATATGATTTTTGTTGTTCATTCTGTTAGTTATGTATCATATTTATTGACTTGAGTATGTTGAAGCATCTTTGCCTCCCAGAGATAAACCATACTTGATCATGGTGGTGTATGGTTCTTTTAATGTGCTGTTGTACTTTGTTTTCTAGTATTTTGTGGAGAAATTTTGCTTCTAGATTCATCAGGAATAGTTACCTGTAATTTTCTTTTTTTGTAATATCCTTGTCTGGTTTGGTATCAGGATAATGCTGGCCAGAAAATGAGTTTGGAAGAATTTTATTCTCTTCAATTTTTTTAAATCAGTGGGAATCCATGTTTGGGATTTTGATCTTTATCTTAAGAGCAAAAGAAAACCATTGACAGGTGTTATTCAGGGGAGGTAATAAGATGACCACATTTGCTTTTTGAAAATCACTCCAAATACACTGACAACAGATTGGAGGAAGACCAAAGTAGATAAAAGAAACTAGTTGTGATAGTTCTAATGTGAGGTAAAAGTGGCTTCAACTAGGATTATCCCAGTGTGCGTGGAGATAAATATACTCAAGAAATATTACTGGCTAAACCAAAAGGACTTGGTGACTAATGAGATATGGATACAAATAGAGAGGGAGATATCAAAGATCAGTCACAGATTTCTGACCTGAACTGTTGGGTGCATGATGGTGACATTCCTTGAGATATTTATCTTGAAAAAGAACCAGATGTAGGTGCAAACCATCTTCCATTTATACATTTCACCTGAGGAACCCAAGGATTAGAGGAGTTAGGTGAGTTGCTTCAGGTTATATAACAACTTAGTGTTGACCAATATTTAGATTTTTGGACTCATTTTCAGTTTCTCTTCTTCCTCCTCACTGACTCACAACAGCCTTCTAAATTAACTCTATGTGTATAGACTAGTCTCCTTTTAACTTATCCTCCACTCTTATACACTACTCTGTCTAAAACCCTCAGTAACTCCCACTTTTTGACTAAAGCTTAAAGTTAAGAGTCCTTTCATAGCATATGAACCATTTCTTCACCTGAAAGAAACTGTGAATCATTAAGTTTAGTTAAAACAGAACGTAAGGGTGAAGAGAGATTAGAAAACAGACTAAAGAGTAGATTAGAATGTAGATTAGAAAGACTTATAATTTTCCTATGTTTAGAATATAATTTAAGAGAGAGAGTTATTAAATAATTTTTATTTAGCATTTATTTTTATCTAGTTGTGTATGCACATAAAGACTCAATTTTTTCTACCATGGTTTTATTTTAAAAAGGCAGTCTTCAGCTCTGCAACCTACCCCATTTTCCCAGTTTAGAGAGGTACACACTTTTAACTGTTTTGATTAAATTATGACTGATTTTACATATTTACCTTCAATTTTCTAAATCATATGCCTATACTGCTACTCATTGATTGTTTAGTTTTGGGCATTTATCTATCAACTTCCCACCATAGAAGATGAAAATTTAGCCCTCTTTCACTTTTCATCTCTTTCCTGGCCCCATCATAGACATACACACTTACCATCTGTATTAGTCCATTTTCATGCTGCTGATAAAGACATATGCAAGACTGGGGGGAACAAAGAGGTTTAATTGGACTTACAGTTCCACATGGCTGGGGAGGCCTCAGGCACTCAGGTGAAAGGCACTTCTTACATAGTGGCAGCAAGAGAAAATGAGGAAGATGCAAAAGCTGAAACTCCTAATAAAACCATCAGATCTTATGAGACTTATTCACTACTGTGAGACCAGTATGGGGGAAACTGCCCCCATGATTTAAATTATCTCCCACCAGGTCCCTCCCACAAGATGTAGGAATTATAGGAGTACAATTGGAGATGAGATGTGGGTGTCATATCATTCCCCTCCTGGCCCCTCCAAATCTCATGTTCTCACATTTCAGAACCAATCATGGCTTCCCAGCAGTCCCCCCAAATCTTAACTCATTTCAGCATTAACCCAAAAGTCTACAGTCCAAAATCTCATCTGAGACAAGGCAAGTCCCTTCCACCTATGAGCCTGTAAAATAAAAACCAAGCTAGTTACTTCCTAGAAACAATGGGGGGTACAGATATTCGGTAAATACAGCCTTTCCAAATGGGAGAAATTGACCAAAACAAAGGGGTTACAGGGCCCATGCAAGTCCAAAACCCAGTAGAGCAATCAAACTTTTAGCTCCAAAATAATCTCCTTTGACTCCAGGTCTAACATCCAGGTTACACTGATGCAAGAGGTAGGTTCCCATGGTCTTAGGCAGCTCCAACCCTGTGGCTTTGCAGGCTACAGCCTCCCTCTCAGCTGTTTTCTTGGGCTGGCATTGAGTGTCTGTGGCTTTTCTGGGTGCATGGTGCAAGCTGTTGGTGGACCTACCATTGTGAGGTCTGGAGGATGGCGGCCCTCTTCTCAAAGCTCCACTAGGCAGTGCCCCAGTAAAGAACTCTGTGTGGGGGCTTTGACCCCACATTTCCTTCCACACTGTTCTAGCAGAGGTGCTCCAGGAGGGCTCCACCCCTGCAGCAAACTTTTGCCTAGGCCTTCAGGCATTTCCATACATTTACAGAAATCTAGGCAGAGGTTCCCAAGCCTCAATTCTTGACTTCTGTGCAGTGGCAGACTCAATGCCATATAGAAGCTGCAAAGGTTTGGGGCTTGCACCCTCTGAAGCCACTGCCTGAGCTCTATCTTGGCCCCATTCAGCCAGAGCTGGAACAGCTGGGATGCGGGGCACCAAGTCCCTAAGGCCACACACAGCATGGAGGACCCTAGGCTTGGCACACAAAACAATTTTCTCCTAGGCCTCTGGGTCTGTGATGGGAGGGGCTGCCAGTGAAGACCTCTGACATGCCCTGGAGACATTTTCCCCATTGCCTTGGGGATTAACATTGGGTTCCTCATTACTTATGCAAATTTCTGCAGCCAGCTTGAATTTCTTCTCAGAAAATGAGTTTTTCTTTTCTATCACATTGTTAGGATGTACATTTTCCAAACTCTTATGCTCTGTTTCCCTTTTAAAACTGAATGCTTTTAATAGCACCCAGGTCACATTTTGAATGCTTTGCTGCTTAGAAATTTCTTCTGCCAGATACCTTAAATCATCTCTCTCAGGTTCAAAGTTTCACAAATCTCTAGGGCAAAATGCCACCAGTCTTTTTGCTAAAACATAACGAGAGTCACCTTTGCTGTAGTTCCCAACAAGTTCCTCATCTCCATCTGAGACCACCTTAGCCTGGACCTTATTGTCTATATTGCTATCGGCATTTTGGGCAACACCAATCAACAGGTCTCTAGGAAGTTCTAAACTTTCCTATATTTTCCTGCCTTCTTCTGAGCCCTCCAAACTGTTCCAACCTCTGCCTGTTACCCAGTTCCAAAGTTGCTTCCACATTTTTGGGTATCTTTTCAGCAATGCCCCACGCTACAGGTACCAAGTTACTGTATTAGTTCATTTTCATGCTGCTGATAAAGATATGCCTGAGACAGAAAAAAAAGAGATTCAGTTGGACTTATCGTTCCACATGGCTGGGGAGGCCTCAGAATCATGGCAGGAGGTGAAAGGTACTTCTTACATGGTGGCAGCAAGAGAAAATGAGGAAGACGCAAAAGCGGAAACCCCTGATGAAACCATCAGATCTCCTGAGACTTAATCACTACCTAGAGGACAGTGTGGGGGAAACTGCCACCATGATTCAAATTATCTCTCACCAGGTCCCTCCCACAACATATGGGAATTATGGGAGTACAATTCAAGGTGAGATTTGGATGGGGACACAGCCAAACCATATCACCATCCTCCAACTTCCCAAGTATATCATAAGTTTAAGTAAATATTCAGAGTTTACATTATTATGACTATGTCAATTCTCTTCAGAGCTAAGCAATAAGGTAAACTTTTTTTTTCCTGTTCAACTGATTATTTTACATGTGGTTAATAAAAGTCTTGATTTTTATTTGCTTAGATTTTTAGGTATTTCAAATAAATTCATCTATCAATTCACCCAAAGTTGAGTAAATATCCTCATAACATATTGAAACACATCAGCTATTTTATTAATTTTATCTTCTTAAAGAAGTTTAGTTCAGAGTCCTTTTTTAAAAAATGAAGTCTGTACTTTTGAGTGGTCACCCCAGAATCTCCTGTATCATCATCCCCTTTGCCTTTTGCTAACGTTGGAGGCAGGTCATTATATATTGATTCTGTTTCTTGTTCTTTTATTGTTTAAAACTCACATATCCTCTAAAACCTTTGTAAAGAAAAGTGCATTAGAGGTAAATATTTTAAAACCTGTTATGTTAGATAATGTCTTTATCCTATCCTCACACATGATTGATAGCTTGGTTGGGTATAGACTAATCAGTTAAAAATAAATTTCCCATTAAATTTTGAAGCCTGTCAGGTGCATGGCTCCCACCTGTAATCCCAGCACTTTGGGAGGCTGAGGTGGGTGGATCACTTGAAGACAGGAGTTCAAGATCAGCCTGGCCAACATGGTGATACCCTGTCTCTACTATAGATATAAAAATTAGCCCAATGTGGTGGTTCACACCTGTAATCCCATCTACTCAGGAGGCTGAGGCTGGAGAATTGCTTGAACCTGGGAGGTGGAGGTTGTAGTGAGCTGAGATCGTACCACTGCACTCCAGCCTGGGCAACAGAGTGAGACTCTGTCTCAAAAAAACAAACAAACAAACAAAAAAATTGAAGCTGTTACTCTGTTCTAGTTTCCACTGAGAGGTCCAATGAATCAGAAGATTCATTTTCCCTTCTAAAGAACCAGTATATAGCTTTTAAAATCTTCTTGTATAAAACTTGTATAAAACGTTTAGCACTTTTTTCCTTATTCTTATAGCTCGGAAATTTTTTGTTGCTATGCTTTGGTATAGTCTGTTACTATCTATCCTTCTGGGCTTTCGGTGAGCCCTTAAACATATAAAAACTTCTATTTTTTTTTTCAGGAAAATTCTGTATGTCCAAGGTGATTTCTTTTAAAATTTTTTTCTTTGTTTTTTCATTCCAGCACTTCTAATATTTGGATGTCAAACAAGAAGAACTAGTCTTTTAATTTTACATTATTTTCCTCCCCCTCTCTCTTTAAAACATTCTGCTTTCTAGGATAGCTCCTCAACACTGTGTTCCCATTCTCTACTGAAGATTTCATTACTTTTACCATAGTCTGAAACTTCCAATTCCTATGATTTCTGAACATTTCTTTTGATTTTTAAATAAAATTTTATTTTTGTCTTATGGATGTGGTGCCTTTTCTCATCTTTTCAAACATTTTGACTGCATTTTTTTTTTGGCTTTATCTCCCTTCAAAGTTTTATCTTCTCAAGTTGCTAATTTCTGTTTGCCTTAGCCCGTATCTTTCATTTTAAAGTGTTTTTCTCAAATGGCTGGTGATTACTGTTGACGATTTATATTTAAGAGTAGAAAATAAAAAACTAATTATGAGCTCTGTGTACATTGGTAGGGTTTCTTGTCAACTGTGGGCTTTACCAAAGAGAGCTCTGGCTAAACAGTTTCATTGGGAAGTCCCTGATACTGCTATCTTTAGTTTTTTTTCCTTAGGCTGGTCGGATTTTGCTGAAGAGAATCTTCTCGTTTGCTGCTTGAGATGTGTTGCAGTTTGGATTCTCTGGGCAGTACAGATTAGCAGATAAGAAATTTATTAAGGAACCCTTGGGATAGACACTTATGGAAAGGAAGGGGAAAAAGTGGAATTGGACAAAGAGAATTTGGACTATGAAGCATTCTCAATGAAGACCTCTGCTGACCCTATGGGAGTTTTACAGCTGGAATGGGCTTTCTAACTTGTCTGCATTGAGATAAGGAGGGCTGGACCTTTATGTTTTCACACTGATCAATCACTGGGCTTTGACAAGTAGTAGCTCAGATGATTGCTTTGGATTTGGGGGATTCTTCAGCTGAGACATTCTTGAGCAGGACTGACAGCTGAGGATTGTCTGCTGACACAACTTCTGGCACCTGGGAGAGAAGTTTTTTAGTCATGAAGGGAGATCTAGGTGGCACACCACATCATCCAATGTAATGGTATTAGCCTGGATTCTAGAGTTTTGCAAGCCAGGCAGTGTTAATATTTAGTATGTGTACAGAGTTCCCAGATCACGAGAAAAATTTAAGTAATTACTAAATGGAAATGTGTATATTTTATTCTTCTAAGATCTATGCAGAGGATAACAACAGAGTTCTCTAATTGGAAAGTTAGAGATAGGGGCCCACTATTCCCTATTTTTTCTTTTCCTGATATTTTTTATTCACTATTTTATATCGTTAGAGCTTGTAACTATCTACTTTTGATCCTTTCTACCTGGCAGAGTCCTTGATACACAGCAGTTGCCCAATTAATGTTTCGTTTATTAGGAATTGCTTATTACAACAATATATGTATTGAATTAATATTAAGTTAATATTCAATTATTCAATTAATATTCAGTATTCTTCTGAAACTGATGCTTTCTCATCATCTTGCAGCCAAACAACTGGGTGAAATAATCAATGGAGAGAGGAGAAGCTGGTAAAATCTGTTCGTGAGCTCCCTGGGCCCTTAGCTTAACTGAAGACCTTTCCTCCTCCTACTCTTCTCGAGTGGCTTGTATCCTCTCCTTGGTGGTCTTGTGTCCCCTTCTTGGTGGTCTTTTAGGTGAACTTGCTGGTAAGATCACTTCTTGGTCTTGGCTGGGCTTCCATTGCTGCTTTTGGGTGGCTGCAATGATAGCTGCACTGACTTTGCTCCTGCTCTCCCTCTGAGGCCTGGGCTGTCCCTTCACTCCTACAGCTGCCAACCTGTCATCATTTCCCCTGGGCCTGCAATCCTTCCCACTTCCTTGCTCTAACAATTGCTCTCACTGGGACTAGGAAATGGCCCTCTCTATGCTAGTCCTTTCTTTGTTTCCTAAACAGAGAAGCTTTGATCTCCGTTTCTTACAGTGCTTCTACTGTTTCAACTTTTATTTATCGACCAACTTTTATTTGGTTGAGTGTGTTCTGTTTTTGTAGTTTTTTGAGTTTCTTATATCAGGAATGAAAAAAATATTCTCTCTAGGATGAGTGATGGGATAATGTTAGTGACACAATATGGCCTCTTTCTCTACACTGTCCCCTTCCATTTATGGTTAGCCAATATCCTTGTACTGACCTTAACTACTTTAGCTATTTCCTACTTCAGGGCAAATCTGTTGCCTGCCTGAGATTTTCTCTGAGAGGCAGGGGGAGGGTGTTGTTCCCTGTCTTTGATTGTGAGTGCCAGTCGTAAGGCTGAGTTCGAATGTACACTAACACCTACCAAGCAGATTCCTGAACTGACACCCTTCCATCCCCATCACCTTCCCATTGCCATAATAGATAGCTACATTAGGCACCTTCTGGAAGGCTCTGTACACAGGATCTATGAAACATGCATTCAATGAACTATATGCATGAAATTGTGTAGCAGAATGCCTGATATGTGATAGCAGTTTCATAACTATTAGAGGAAAAATCAGTAATTTTTAAATATTCACCATAGGTATATTAGTCAGGGTTCTCCAGATGAATAGAACCAATAGGATACACACACACACACACACACACGTGCATATATGTGTGTGTGTATATATATATATCTGATATGTCCTATTGGTATATAGGTATATATCCTATATCTGTACCAATAGGAGAGAGATATATATATAAAGCTGCCAGCACAGCTAGAATAAAGCAGGCAGAAATATGTGGAAGGACTAGACTGGCGGAGTATTCAGGCACTCATCTTTCTCCTGTGCTGGATGCTTCCTGCCCTTGAACATTGGTCTCCAAGTTCTTCAGCTTTTGGACTCTTGGACTTACACCAGCAGTATGCAAGGAGTTCTCAGGCCTTTGGCCATAGACTGAAGGCTGTGCTGTAGGCTTCCTTACTTTAGAGGTTTTGGGACTCGGACTGGCTTTCTTGCTCCTCAGCTTGCAGATGGCCTATTGGGGGACTTCACCTTGTGATTGTGTGAGTCAATACTCCTTAATAAACTCCTCTTCATATATGTATACTATCCTATTAGTCCTGTCCCTCTAGAGAACCCTGACTAATACATATATATAAGAAGATTTGTATATATGAGAAGATTTCTTCTGGGAAATGGCTCACAAAATTACTGAGGCTGAGAAGTCCCATGATATCCCATCTGCAAGTTGGTGAACCAGAAAAGCCTGTGGTATAATTCAATCTGAAGCCAAAGACCAGAAAACCAGAGGGGCTGCTGGTATAAGTTCTAGGTCTGAAGAGACCTGAGAATCAGAAGCCCTGATGTCTGAAGGCAGGAGAAAATGGATGTTACATCTCAAGAAGAAAGTCCTGCCTTTTTGCTCTGTTTGGACCCTCAATGTATTGGATGATGCCTCCCAACATTGGTGAGGGTGAACCTTCTTTCTCAGTCTACTAATTCAAATGCTGATCTTTTCCAGAAAGATAATCACAGACTCACCCAGCAATAATGCTTTGCCAGCTATCTGGGCATCCCTTAGCTCAGTGAAGTTGACACATCAAATTAACCATCACAATAGGTAAGGCAATGTGCATGAGATTTATAGTCTTTGTCTTCTTTAATCCTTTAAAATAACCTAAAGCAAATGTCAATTATCCACATCTTACCAATGAAGCTTTAAGTTTCAGAGAATCTAATTAGACTTTTCAATGTCACATAACTAGCCAGTGGAAGAACTGGGGTTCCATCGCATGGTTGCCTGGATCTAAAGTTCATGCTCATTTCATAGTGCCTTGCTTTCTGCTGTTTGAAGTTGAGTGTGAACCTGAATGTCTGTATCCAAGGAACATTATTGTTACACACATATATGTATATATGTAACTATATAGAACACACATATAAAACATATGTTATATAGTTACATATATACATATATGTAACATATATGTATGTATATATGTATATCAAAGTCTACGTATGTATGTGTATATGTATATATACACACACACATATACACACATGTGTATATATACATATACACATATATACGTAGACTTTGATATGCCATGTATAAAAAAACTATGCTGTAATTACTCATTCCTTATTCTTCTGTGCTGGAGGACATGGCAAAGGGACTTTGAATGGAAGGATTATTTTGAAATAATCTCAAACATTATTTCAAAAGAGAAGGAGGAGGAGAAGGAGGAGGAGGAGGAGGAGGAAGAGGATATGATGAATAGAAATATTAATTTACAGAGTAAGTCTTTGGGGATATAATCTTTAGGAAGAAAAACAGAACATAGATTATTTAAATCCACATTTGTTTTATTGAGAAAGTATCAGAAATATGCACGGAATGCATGTTAACTGCTCAATACTTGAGTGCTGAATGCAAATTAATTGCTAAAACCATCTGGAAATCATTTGAATCTGGCAATAAAAGTGGTAAATGAAGCATTTATCATTAATCTGAAGGCACATTTTTCTAATGGATTTTTTATTCATGTTTTATGTTTCTGTTGTGAATTTAAGATTATTTTCTAGCCATACAGTGCTTCCAACTTCCATTTATAATTAGGGTGATTCCAATAACATAGTGGTGGCACTAGAAGTAATATTGTAATTGATCTTTATTGATCAATAGTACATGCACCTCTTGACCCCACAAAGTAATGCAAACTTTGATTAAATTAGGAGAAAAACAATTCACATACTTTGATTGTAAGAAAGAACTTATACAGATTTCAGAATTTGCATAGAAGTATGTGTGTGTGTATGTGACATATGTGTGGCTTAACAATGCAAATTTAAATTTTTATTGTGTCACATTGCATAGATGCTTATCTACGTTGACAATGGTATGCTCTTCAGGAAGATGGTGAAAGGAAATAGCATCTTTAGTATCAAAATAATATCCTCAGAAAGAGTATCATCCTTTGACTGGGATAAGAGAAGTCTCTATAGAAGATAAAACACCACCGAAATAAAATTTATTAAAGAGCACATGGATATCTCTTTCACTTAGAATCCAGTGATCACCCTGGCACATTGTGCCCCATTACCCTAAAGATCAGCTCTTATGATTACCACCATTCAAGTCTCGGGGAAACGCATCTCCATATCTTTTGCCCTATATTCTCAAAAGGCAACTGAATATGCGTGCTTGAAGTTTTGTGACTGCCTCAATTCATGTCAAAATAAATGCCTCTTTTGAATGGACAGAGGATTTGAGTAGCGGAAGCTTTAAGTAAAGAGAAAAGGCAAAATAACGATTTTGTCAAGTCTTTCCTCTTAGGTAGCATGAATGCAATAGTTTTTTGCCTAAAATGCACTGTTTTATAGTACTGCCCAACAATCATTAGGAAATGTTTCTTTTTTTTTAAATATATGGTTCAAAAGGTTCTCATGAATCAGCATACTATTTACAAGAACTGGACATAAATATTGAGTAGCATTTGGGGATATCAATCAAAATTATTTATATAAAGATGAAAATTTTAATCTAACTTTTTGAAAGTATAATTATTAATATTTATAAAGCAGGACTGTTTGTAATTCTAGTGTTCAATGTCTACCTATTTGCCAATGTGAAGAATCAATCTCACACTTCACTAGTTTATGTCAAGACCTACATCTGTACAAATTGGTAGATAAATTTTGAGTGTCTTTGGGGGTCAATTTCAGGGCTCCTAAAGGTAGAATTAATGAGGGAAAAAATCTGGGTAAAAATGATCACAGGACATTGTCTAGATAAGGAGATAGCTAGATGGATAAATAATAAAAAACAGAAAATTTTATTTCTGTTGCATTATTGGTGTATTAGTTTTCTATAACAAAATGATACAAACATAGCAGTTTAAAAAACACAAATTTATATCTCAGTTTCTGTAGGTCAAAACCCCAGGCACAAAGGAGCTTAGCTGCTTCTTTCTTTAGTGTCATAAGGCCAAAATCTAGGTGTTACTAGGTGTTAGTAGCTTCCTTTTTGGAAGCTCTGGGAATGAATCTACTACCAATATCATTCAGATTGTTGGTAGAATTGGGTTCTATGTAGTTTTACAGAGACTGAGGCCCCCATTTTCTTACTGACTGTTGACCAGGGGTGGTTCTATACTTCTAGAGGCTACCTGTATTCTTTGGCTTTTGGCCTCCTTCCTCCATCTTCAAAGCCAGAAATTTTAGATTAAGTGTTTGTCAAACTTTGTCTCTCTCTGACGACCTCCTCCTCTTCCTGATCTGTCTTGTTTTCTTCTTCCATAGCATCTTTCCAATCCATTCTCTGCCTTTTTCTGCTTTTAAGGGCTCGTGTGATACTGGGCCCAGTGCATGATCAAAATAATGTTGCTATCTTATTGTCAACTGATTAGTAACCTTAATTCCATCTGCAAAGTCCATTCACAGAAGTACCTAGATTAGTGTTTGATTGAATAACCAGAGGATGGGAATAATTGGGGTGTGAAAGGAGCATATCATTAGAATTTTGCCTATTACTAAGTGCCTGATGAAAATAATGATTTCTAATGTTTATACAGAACTTTACTTTTTCTGATGACTGCTCACATTCATTAATTTGTTTGAGTCTCACAACAACTCCATTAGGGAGTGTCATCTCCATTTTATAAGTAAAGACTAAGCATAGAAGATATTTAATATTTGTATGTCAGTTCCAGTCTTGGTATCTAATAGATACTTCATTCTTTTGCTTTGCCTTCCAATCTTGGTGTCATAGTTACTTTTAAGACTTGGAAACTGGGAACCAGCCTCAGGACTCGACCTTTTCTTTTTTCCACCCACATTCCAGAAGCTATTTTTATTTCTGTTGCATTGATTTCCCAATTTCAATGGGTGTAACATATACCATATTTCACTGACCACTGGACACCTTTATCTCAAGGATGACATAAAGGGCTAAGATTTTTTTTTAAATTTCAACTTTTATTTTATATACAGGGGTGCAGGTTTGTTACATGTAAATATTGCATGATACTGAGGTTTAGGGTATGGATAGTTTTTCAACCCATATCCCCCCTCTCTCTCACCTCTCTAGTAGTCTGAATTGTCTATTGTTCCCATATTTATGCCTATGTGTGCTCAAGGTTTAGCTCCCACTTAGAAGTGAGAACATGCAGCATTTGGTTTTCTGTTCTTTCATTAATTTGCTTAGGATTATGGACTCCAACTGTATCCATGTTACTGCAAAGGACATGATTTCCTTTCCAGCTGCAAAGTATTCCGTGGTTGACCCAGCAATCCCATTACTGTGTAGATATCCAAAGGAAAATAAACCATTCTATGCAAAAGACACATGCACTCATATATTCATCTCTATGTTATTCACAACAGCAATGGCACAGAATCAACCCATGTGCCTATCAATGGTAGACTGGATAAAAAAGGCTAAGATAATTTGATATTTTTATAAAATACCAATCAGAGATGTTGGTCAAAGTGTATAAACTTTCAGGTATAAGATTAACAAGTTTTGGGAATCTAATGAACAACTTGGTAGCTAAAGTTAACGTTGCTGTATTATATAATTGAAATTTGCTAAGATAGATCTTAAATGTTCTCACCACACACACACACACACAATGGTAACTATGTAAGGTGATACATAAGTTAACTAACTTTATTGTGGTAATTATTTTACAATATATACGTATATCAAGTTATCCTAGTGTATGTCTTAAACTTGTATAATTTTATTTGTCAATTATACCTCAACAAACAGGGTAGTAAAATGAAAAATATAATGAAAGAAAGAAACAAAAACTTTCGAGGGGTAACCAGAGAAAGATGAAGACTGAGCAGAGAACATGAGCAATTCATTCATAATATAGTAATATTAAATTATTTCAACCTCATTGATAGTTACACAAATAAAATATGAGATATTCTTATAATGCAAAAAGAAACTCCATCAATGAGGACAGGTTATATAATTTTGTAAGGCAACAAACTACCTACTTATATTCATCAGGCAATACTGTCTCTGTTAGCTGTGGAGTAGCAGTTATCTATCTATATTGTTTTTTGGCCAAGCTAGCTGGTGACCCAGACATCCTTAAGTTATCATTGAATGTCTTGTTCCTGTATATAGCCTATATCATTCCCTAGCCTAAATTTTTGTAAAGACTATGTAGTAGAATGGAAATAACATAAACTTTATAGGCAGTGAGATTTCATTGTCATTTGAGTGTGATGTTGGGCAATCTATTTAATCTCTTTGAGTCTAAATTTTCTCAATCGTCATAAAAAAATGGGAGCAATTATATTTGCCTCTCGAGTTAAGGATTAAATGAGTTAATATGTGTATGCACATGACATGGTGTCTGACATATTGTTAGCTGCCTCCAAATTTTAGTTTGTATTTTCATAATTAACAGTTTAAATCTCTGCTTTCCCTTTTGTGAGTGCCTGGAAGGTCAGATTTTTTTTTTTTTTTTTAACTGACCTTATTACTTATTTTTTCTGCCTTTGTTTTATCCTAGAACATAGTAGGTTCTCCATAAATTTGGGCGTTTAATTTAAAAGGATGTTTAAAACTGGAATTCCTCTTAATTATTCCCACAGCATTTTATGGTGAAAAAGCTTGAGATAAGATGAATGTGACTGATGATTACTGCTTCTTAGCTATTAATTGAAAAAATGGAATTAGAAGTACATTATTTTTTCTTCTCTTCATTAACTTTATTTGTTTTCACTTGTCCAGGCTCATTCTCACTGACTCTGAATTGCTCCCAGGTGTATGGTTTTATTAGCTTTGCTCTCACATGTGCAATTGGCAAGGGCCTGCCATTTTTTGTGCTATGATGTCTGCATTCCTTCCCTAGGTCCTCTGAGTAAGCTGTTTGTGTAGCATATTAATGCCATGGATACCTCCTGCTTGCCTTCCATTGTCCCATTAGGACCTCCCAAGCAGGTTTCTTTTCAAAGTCCTGCTGTGCTGTCATGGATTGAAGATTTGGACAACTTCTTTCTAAATGGAGTTCTTGAACATCTCCTGATGCTACAGAGCCTTGAATGATCTGTTTATTCAGTTTTTGTTTTTCAAGAAAATATTGGAAAGACAAAACATTTGTTTTTTATGTAGGATCTTCTGTCAGTCATTTCCCAGGATGGGGCAGGGATGACCTCTAAAATATGTAGGCAAAAATACCAAATCCAGACTTAAGCTCTAGTCCAGAATGCTGTCAACTTTTACTGGGATTACTGCAATGGCCTTCCACCTGGACTATCTGCATTTATTCTTACTGCTTTCTAAGTTGTTCTCCATGTAGCATTCACAGCAATATTTTTGACATGCAGATCTCATTTTGTTACCCCCTGACCTACCACACCTTTTAAACTCTTAATTATTGCTGAACCAGTGAGTTTGCTGGCATTTTATCAGTTAGGGAAAATCTAGCATTTTAAATGGCATTTAAGTGGCAGTTGCCATTCTTCCTAATTGAAAATAATATATGTATTAAGTCACTGATTCTTCTTGAATGTTAGTGTAGATTATAAATAACATAAAACTTTATATGTGTACCAGAGAAGTGAATTAGGTATCTACTTAGACTTGTTGGAGGACTATAAAGAGCCAGAGAAACCTGGTTTTCCATCATAGTTTCATAATTTCTGACAGCCTTGTGCTTTTGGCAATTTGTCTTTCTGAACCTCTGTTTTCATATCTGTGAAAGAAATAATAGCTCTAGTTTCACTCCTATGAGTATTATTAAATGGATCGATAGATGGAATACTGAAGCATGGTGTCTGGAATAGAGTAAGCTCATTATAAAATGTAGTAATGTAGTAAGCCTTTTATTATGGGATAAATACTGGGTAAAGTTCTCCTAACCAATGATTTTTTTTCCCCTCACTACCTTGTTTATTGCCTGAAATCCCAACGTTTTAATCATTCATTTGGGGTCAAATGTGAAAAGGTCTGTCTGGTTAATGTAAGTGTTATGTGAGAAGCATTATGACACAGTGGAGGAAACATGGTTTCTGGCATAGGATCATATTCCTGCAGTGCAATTTACTGGCTGGATGACCACAGAGAATTTAGTTTACTTCTATGAAATAGTCTCTGACTCATATAGGCACAGAATTGTATTACTGCAGTGCAACTTACTAACTGGATGACCACGAGCAAGTTAGTTTACTTCTCTGAAATGGTAAATTCCATGAGAGATAAAGAAATATAACAAAACATTAGCTAGAACATCAGCAAGGGTGCTATTTGGTCAACAAGTATTTATTGAATGTCTACAATTTGGCAGATTTGGGGATGAAAAGATAAACAAATCCTTGTTCTCAGGAGTGAAACTGTGCCCCAAAGAGTTAAAGAAACCAAGGACTAACAAATTATTGAGTTTGCAGGATAGCAGGCAAGAAAAGAAACAACTCTGAAACTCCCTCTGCTAGAAAGATAACAAAACTGGCTGAAATTCATTGGAACCAATATGACTGACTGAAATTTAGATCAAATCATTTCCCAAAGTTGATCAGTCGTAAGTCTAGGGCAGATCAGAAAATAGCCACAGAACAATGTGAAGTATGTTATAATCGGGAATGTTACAAGTTTCTATGGGAACAGAGAGACTGGCCCATTGCTCTTAGTTTGGGATTGGGTGGGAAGACCTCTTAAAATAGTGAAGGGTAGACTGAGTCTTGAATGAGCTAAATGAATATATTGATATAAGTGGCCAGCCCTCAGCTGGTCTCTGATTATGACCCAACCTGCTGAGATAAAATCCAGTGCATCCTGGGCTACCTTGTTCATGTCCCAGGATTCAGTGACTTTGGGCAAGTGAAGTATGAAAAAAAGATTTTCATTAATATTTGCTAAATTTATACTTTTGCATAAAGCAAAATGCAGCAGTGGTGAGTGAAGACTTTCTCACTTTTTCAGTGTTGGGGGTGGAGATTCTTCAGAAAAATTCTTGTTTTTCTGTCTTGAACATCTTGAGTTTTCCCATTCTATCAATGTCTGTTTGCTGCTGTGATGACCCAAGTAATCCCAATCCCTAATCCACCCAAAGGGGTTAATGTCCCTCAAGCTCCTGCTCCACCAAACTCTGAAGACACTGGGGAACACTGGGCCCCATCTCCTTCACAGGTTAACTTGCCCTGTCTATCTTCACCATGCCAAACACTCAGAGCTTCAAGGCATACAAAGTTCCTGAGTAACAAATAAAGCAGATCTCAGAAATGTATCACAGTGAAGGGAATGGGGATAAAGACTGGAATTCCTGATAACAGAATCATCAGTTCTACTGCCCAAGGGAACCCCTTCTTGCTGTGAACCTTGGTAAGCGTGTTCCCACTGGATACTCCTGAACTGTCTTGCTTCTCAAGGCACCCTTCTTTTATGCAGACCCCTTTCAAGTTTCTCAGTCTCATGAACTCACTCTTCTTACTCAGAAAACTCTGTTTATACCACATGTATTAGTCCATTTTTGCACTGCTATAAAAAACAGCTGAGAGTGGGTGATTTATAAAGAAAAGGGGTTTAATTGGCTCAGATTTCCACAGGCTGTACAGGAAGGATGGCTGGGGAGGCCCCAGGAAACTTACAATCATGGTGGAAAGCAAAGGGGAAGCAGGCACGTCTTCAAATGGCCAGAGCAGGAAGAAGAGAGAGCAGGGGAGGTGCTACACACTTTTAAACAATCAGATCTCAAGACAACTCATTCACTGTCACCAGAACAACACCAAAGGAGAAATCCGCCCCCATGATCCAATTACCTCCCATGCCCCATCTTCAACATTGGGGAATTCAATTCAACATGAGATTTGGGCAGGGACACAGATCCAAACCATATCACCATACAAAGGATGAGTTGCAATCTCTTGGATCTTGTAAATGTATATTTTCCTGTGGCTTGCAAACTTGAGCAAAACCACAGGCTATATTTTAATGCATATTGACATTTATGATCAAAAAAAAAAAAAAAGGCTGCAGAAAGGATGTGAGGTCTGATCTCCCAAATAAGTATAATACTTTGATAATACTTTCTTTACGAAGTCACCTGAGAAGTAAGCAGGCCGTGTTAATATAAGCATTATTCTTTCCTAGATATTTTGCAGTGCAATTCCATATTGAACAAAAAATATTTCTCCTGTTAGCAGGGTTTTGTCCTTGACTTTATGATGTATAGATTCCCTGGTTACTGGACTGACAGTCACTTGGCTTTTTTCCCCTCTTTGCTGATTGCTAGTGGATGTTATTTTTGCTAACTAAAGGGAGAGGGGGTATATCAGCTTAGGTTTGCTGCATCTGATTACATTTTTGATTCTAAGTCTCTTCTGATAAAAGCTGGTGGATGGGAGGAAGAGAGTAATGTTGGTCAGTTCATCCTGCTGTACAAATAATATTCAACAAGAATCTAGACTAGGTTAGATGACTTTACTTTGGAATACAACAGTCCCTTCTCTCGTTCTCCATGGACTTGTCTGGTTCACTTCCAAATAGTCTATGAATTCCTTGCAGGCCGGGGCTTATGCTTTTCATGTTTGAAACCATGGAGTTCAGTACTTTACCAGCCACTGGGTTGGAATTCCAAAAAATATTTGCGGAATAGAGCAGAAAGAAAGCAAAATAGATAGCATAATCCAAAATAATATTTTGAAACATCTCTTGAACAGGTCAATGAAATGCATCTCAGTAATGTGAAAGCATTTTGAAAAATAGTTCTTAAGTTTCCATTCCCTCCTAAAAGTGCTCTCTCTCTGTTGGCAGACCCAGCATTAGGACCAATGAGTGAGCTATTTTATCTCTGTCTGGAATCTTCTGGATGTCAAATTTCTGTGACATACTCATGTGATTTCATTCTGATCTCCTTCCCAAACCCTCTGAAGCAGTTGCAACTCAAAAGGTTGTTAACCTTACTGTCAGCAGGATCCCTTTGTAGATAAGAGCTTCTTAAGGACTAATTTTCTTCAGTTAGGCTGCCTGCATCTTGCTGCATTGATCAAGCAATTAATTGATAGTTGAAGACTTACCTGAAACTGCAAGGCAGCTTTTTATTTTAAACATATTGATTTTTGTTACCCTTTCCCCGTCTCCACCTTCAATATAGATAAATATTTTTTTAATGCTTGCCATGCATATCTTTTAGTCCTCCTAGAACTTGCTTGAATTCAGAAAGAAAATAATAGATTTTTGGTAGTAGGAATTCAGCTATTTATATTTTTTCAGTATTCATTCATGGCCTGCCTATATCAAATTAGATTTTTCTCTTAGTTTTTGACTTATTTTTCCCTCTCCAGATGACATGAATTCATATTTCATTTTATAGGCTTGCTAAAAACAAAAGTAATAATCCTAATCTGTCACCTAAGAGGAGATTTATTGCTCTGAAACAATAGGTTGCTCATAACAAAGGGTATATATGTCAGCAAATGGTTCATATTGGCCTTGGAAAACTATCAGCACCTCGCAGACATTACTTTGTCCTTGTTTCAGAAATTTAGTCATTGGCGGTCCAGAATTCATTCCTAGAAGTGCAGCCAAGAAAGGGAACTCAGAGGTGGATGCTCTGACTGGGATGGGGCATGAAAACAGACCCTTCTTTAACATTTTCAGGGCAAGGTACAAATGGAGGCCCTCATACCATATGTCTACACATTTAAAAGCTAGTAATCAATTTATGCCTGCAGCCTGGCTCAGGTTGCCACTCAGGGCCCTACAGTGTGTCTGGGTATGTTCATGAGACCTGTGGACTAAAATTGCTACATTATCCCTCAGGCAACCCCTGTCCCTTGTAAGCCTCAGATCTGCTGGGATGGCAGGGTGAACATGAGCCAGAGCTCAGGACTCCTGGGCAGTGCCTGGATCAACTTGAAGCCAGGATGGAGACTGACCTGGTCAAGCTCTCCAGGGGTTGAGTGGGCAGTTTCTCCTCAACACATTACTTTTCCTACCTGGGAATTACAGGCAGTTCTAAGCCTTCCCCAAACCATATAATCTGAGCAGAAGGGATGCGGGGTATCTGGCCTGCCTAGATACTTACTTTAGGTGAATTTGGGGTGGTCAAATTTAAACAAAAGCAGCTATTCTTTCTTTTGTTTCTCAGACAAGAGGTGGTGATTTTCTCTTTATTCTGCATATACTGTCAACCCTACATCTTCTGGTCTATGTGGGTGTTGGGAGAAGGGATTTGGCTTGTATGATCCTTGTCTGTAATTCCTGTTTGCTCAAAGGGTTACTAAAGTGTAAAGAAATGTCCTCTTTATGGTATAAAAAAGAAAAGGAATTTGTGTTTTGGTATTTGCAATGCCTGGGACTCAGAGCAAGGGCTCCTCTTGCCTGGATCCAAAGGTAGTTATTTGTATGGATCTGCGGATCATGACACTAGCCCCTTCAGTGACTTCAGTTTAAAGCATGTAAATAACTCAACAGTCCTTAGTACCTTAATCATTGGTCAGTCCAAACAAGTAATTCAAATGCCTCTTTAATTGTAAGCAGCTACAAATGGGGTGGCAAAGTCAGTTGCTGGCTGGAATTCAGGCAGCATGGAGAAGGAGAATTAGTTGTTGCCACTGGCAACATTGCTTGACATCTCCAGTAGGGAGTTAAGAATGCTAAGTTTAAGAAAACAACTCAGCCATGTTCTTTGATCTTGCTTAGACAGCTTGCTGAGATATCTCTTCAAATATCTCTTTAAGTTGAGCAATTGGGCAATTTTCCCATTCCACTTGGAACCTCTATTTTATCAAATTTACAGCTAAGATTTATTAAGAATTTACAATCTGTCAGAGTATACTAAGCACATTATATGCATTTAATTTTTACAGCAACCATATGAAGTAGGTACTATTTTGAACAGATAAAGAAACCAAAGCACAAAGAGGTTAACTTATAAAAGCTCACCCAGTTAGTAAGTAGAAGAGCCATGATTGGAATACAGGTTTGTCTCACTCCCAAGTCCTTACTCCTAACCTTTATGTACTTCTGCCTCTTGGGAGAGGTTCTTGGGTATTGACTCATCTGCCAGTGGAGTCAGGAGCATTGCCTTGCTTATCTTTTTATTTCAGGCACTTGGTAACACATGCTTATGAAAATTATTCTTATTTTTATAAGTAATATATTAAATGAACATCCCTAAAATTCCATCTGGTTTGTATTTGCTTACTTAGGTCATAAGCATGAGTCAAAGTTTAGGACATGCGTTCGAAAACGTTTTCCCTAAAGGGTTGATGGCAAATATTTTAGGTTTTGTGAGTTATTATATGGTATTATAGGTAGAGTAATTGCCCTCCACCTCCTCCAAAGATGTCCATGTTCTAATTACTAGAACCTGGGAATATGTTTTGTCACATGGTAAAGGGAAACGAAGATTGCATGTGGAATTAAGGCTGCTAATCAGCTGACTTTACCATAGGGAGGTTATTCTGGATTATCTGGATTATATCAATTTAATCACAAAGGTCCTTAAAAGTTGAAGAAGGTGGCAGAAGATCAGAGTGATGTGATTTTGTGAGATGTGAGAAAGCCTCAACCTGCTTTTGCTGGCTTTGAAGATGGGGGAAGTAGTCATGAGTCAGCAAATGTGTCTGTCAAAGCTGGACAAGGCAAGGAGATTGAGTTTTCCCTATATCATCCAGAGAGAAATGCAGACCTTCTGATACATTGATTTTAGCCCAGTGGAACCTGTGTCAAACTTTAAGCCTGAAGAATTGCAAGATAATAAACATGTTGTTTTATGACACTAAGTTTGTGGCAAATTGTTACAGCAGCAATAGACAACTACATACCTACAGTCTCTGTTACAATTGCTCAAATCTTGCTGTAGGATGAAAGCAGCCACAGGCAATATGTAAAGACATAGGAGTGTCTGTGTTCAAATGAAACTATTGAACTGTTTACAAAAACAGGGTGGTCAACCAGATTTGGCATGTGAAATATAGTTTTCTAAACTTTGATTTATGATTTAAGCAAAATTAAGTTTATTTTGTGGACAAAGATAAGGATGCCTATGATAACAGAATGAAGATCAGGGCAAATAACAATGAGAATTTTGTAGGTATATTGGAGAAGAAACTAGGAAAAACACTAGTATTTACTGAGCATCTATTATGCTACAGGTATCACTCTAGGTGTTTTGTTAGTATTTCCTTATCCAGATCTTGAAATAACATGGTAGAGTTTATATTATTACTCCAATTTTTACAAATGAGAAAACTGATTTCAGAGACTAAAACATTTAGGTTCACACACTAATAAGCTATGTTTTGAACTGAAGTCTGCATAGTTTCATGTTTTCACTTTTTCATACTGGGGGAAAGAATGGGTGTCTTACTTATTCCCCGTTTGTTCTTTTTGAGCTTCCACTACAGTATGATGTGCTGACTATGTGAACTAGGCTGAATTGGAGAGGTTTTATATTGAATACATTTTTTTGGACTCAAATTCAGCTATAACATTCAGCATTTGCCTTCTCTTAGTTCTGCTAATGTTAGCAATTGTACTTCTTAAAGTCCTGTCCACTCTTCTAAGAAAAAGATGATTGATCTAAAGAACAGCAGCAGGTAATAGCTAATTTGATTTGAGTTTGAATATCTTATTGAAGTTAATGGTGTTATTCAAACAAATGACACAGTAGGTAAATTTTCAATTTGGAGTAGAGCATTTGAGTACATACTTAGCAAGGGATGTTTCTCCACATTTCTCTGCTTATCTGATATAAAGAATTATCAATGCATCAATCTTAAGGACATAAGGTTATGGCAAGCAATGCTTAAACCTGAAGTGCTTTATCTTGGTTAGGTTTTTGAAAATCTGTCTAACTCTATGACAAGGGGAATTAATAAAATTAGAACTATTTTTCCTGGAAATAAAAGTTTTAAATATTTATCAGGCTCAGAAACCAGCAAAATAAAGAACTGATTAAATATCACAAATGAAACCACTTATGTAAAGTGATAAAGTTTCCAACATATATGTTTCACAAGTATCTTAAGAAAGGATTAAACAGTGTTAAATAGATATTTGATTATAGGATATAATCAAAAAACACTCTCCAGGAGAAAAAAAGATGTGCAGTTTTTCTAAAATGTATTGGCTAGTGGTTACTAGCTTCATAGAGCATCTTGAGGAACTGGTATTTCACAAACCACCCTTTGGGAAATGTGGAGGAAATGGCATGGCAAATGCACAGAGGCATGAAATTGCCTGGCATGCCTGGGGACCAATCAGTAGTTCACCATGGCTGTGGTGTGTGGAGGGAGATAAAGCAGGGATCAGATAACAGAGACCATTGTTAATAGTCTGGCCTTTATCCTAGACAATGAGGGCAATTGGAATAGCTAAGAAGAGTGAAACAATGACCAAATTTTATGCTTTAGAAAGATTACTCTGACTTTGGTGCAGAGATTATATTTGAAGGACTGAGAATTGGAGGAAGCCAGGATGACCAGTTTGGATGGAAGACTAAACCAACATAGTAAAGACACATTCTCACTGGCTGGGCTAGAAAGGAGGGGAAGATGTTAAGTAGGTGTGTTCCACAAGACTTGGTGACTGGAAGGGAAGGAGGAAGCAGAGTCTGAGTTGACTTCCATGTTTCTGGTTTAGATGACTGTGGTATGGGGGTGCCATTCACCAAGATAAGGACTGCAGGAGGGAGTGTAGGGTTTGAGGGAGAGGCAATGAGTTCAGTGTAGGATATACTGTCTTTATAGCTCTCCTAGGTCTCCTTGTAGAGCTAGTTAACAAGTAATTACCATCTTTTTTGGTGTCCTGCTGTTTTCTAAAGGTCTCTGGCTTTAGTTTTCTAGCCAGCTTTTCTGTCTTTGGATTATTTTCCCTAAATTTCTCTACTGTGGTATGAATGATCTTAAAAAAGAGGCTTTCATTTACTGAGGATGTAACATAGCCAGACACCATGCTAAAACACTACTTAAACATAAGATCATTACTTTCATTTAAACTTCTGAACATCTGCATGTATTAGGTATTATTATACCCATTTTATGAGTAAAAAATTGAGAAAAGAAGACTTCAGGGAACTTGCTCATGTTCACACAATTATAAAGTGGCAGAGGCCAGGTGTGGTGGCTCAACCCTGTAATCTCGGCACTTTGGGAGGCTGAAACAGGCGGATAACTTGAGATCAGGAGTTCGAGACCGGCCTGACCAACATGGAGGAAACCCCATCTCTACTAAAAATACAAAATTAGCCAGGCGTGGTGGTGCATGCCTATAATCCCAGCTACTTGGGAGGCTGAGGCAGGAGAAGCACTTGAATCTGGGAGGCAGAGGTTGTGGTGAGCCAAGATTGCACCATTGCACTCCAGCTTGGGCAACAAGAGCAAAACTCCCTCTCAAAAGCAAAAAAAATAAAAACAATAAAGTGGCAGTGTCGGGATGCCAACTAGATTTTTATACTAAATGGGTGTGCATATCAGGTCCCTCCGTGTCAAGCTCTTATCCAGGGATCAAGTTTTCACTGGTCTTACTTAGCAGAATGGATGGCTCCAGGCTATGTATACTGGAAAATCTTGGATGATATCCTCCCCAAATTCTCACCTCATTCTTTTTTATATTATTGCTGGTACAGTGCTTGTTATTCTTCTTCCAGTGTGCTTCCCATTTACTCAGACAGAGAGACTCTCTCTAAATCTTATATTGTCCCCAGAGGGCAGCACAGAGTTCTGTATACATGCTCTATACGTTTCAATATTTTTACTCTATTCTTACCTCAAGGTTTACTCTGAATTAGGTAGTGTATTAGGGTTCTCTAGAGGGACAGAAATAATAACAGATGTATATATAAATTGGAGTTTATTAAGGAGTATTAACTCACATGATCACAAGGTCCCACAATAGGCAGTCTGCAGGTTGAGGAGCAAGGAAGCCAGTCTGAGTCCCAAAGGCAAAGAACTTGGAGTCTGATGGTCAAGGGCAGGAATCATCTAGCATGGGAGAAAGATGTAGGCTGGGAGGCTAAGCCAGTCTAGTCTTTTCACATTCCTCTCCCTGCTTTTATTCTGGCAGTGCTGGCAGCTAATTAGATTGTGCCCACTCAGGTTGAGGGTGGGTGTGCCTTTCCTAGTCCACTGACTCAAATATTAATCTCCTTTGGCAGTACCCTCACAGAAACACCCAGCAACAATACTTTGTGTCCTTCAAGCCAATCAAGTTGACACAGTATTAACCACTACAGGTGGAATCTCTGCCCAAGTGGATGTTTCCCGTATACCTAGGATATTGGGACTAGACCATGCCAATGGGTAGTGATGGGATAAATGGTCCTGGAAAACCAACAGAAATATTTTGGTAAAGTTCTAAGAAATATGGGGAGGTCTTTCAGCACATTCTTTTTCTATCCTGTACCATTTCTTTTTGTGTGTCAATATTTCTTTTTTTTTTTTTTTTCTCTCTGTCTAGTTAAGAGGGAGCATTAGAAATTTTCTTTAACTGAATTTGGCCTCCTCGTCTTTCCTCATGTGGGTGAAGTGTAATGAATAAGGTAATAGATGTGAATCAAACAGCTTATATTTAAAGCCTTGTTAAACCCACTTGCCAGCTGTGTGTTCTCAGGCAATGACCTACTGGCATTAGCCTCTCTTTCCTTGTCTGTTAAATGGGTATGGTGGCACCTTCCTGCCTACCTTGCAGAGTTACGATAAAAACCAGATGCTTTAAAGGGTATGAAAATCTTTTGTGGATTTGAAAACACTCTGTTCCTCCTGAAGACTGTGGGAAAGTGCCTTAGGAAAAGATTGCAGTACCATGGCCCCAGGGAACAAAAAGAGTAATGAAATGCTTGAGAACAAACATGAAATTACTCCATACATCAATGAGGTCATGTGGAAACTGATTCTGAGGGCAGCTTTCACCACACAAAATCCTCTGGATATTTATATACTAACTTTTGTGAGGGCAAGCAAAATGGTTTTGAGGAACAATCAAGAACTTTGCTCCAGAGTTGGATTTGAATACCAATATTGAGGCTGTGTGAAAACTGACTAACCCTCAGCGGTTCAGTCCCCTCTATGTTAAAACCACTGTTTAAATATATATATTTATTTGTTTACTTATTATCTGTCACTTTCGCCGACAATGTAAGCACCAAAATGGCAGGAATTTTTGTCTCTTTTTGTTCACTGTTGTGAATAAAATCTAGACTAATGCTTACAACATAGTAGGTATTCAATCAATATTTGTTGAGTGAATGAATTAATTCAATTTATTACTCATATTAATGCTGTGAGATAGGTATTATTTAATTATGACTTGCTTACATTCTTTCAGCTAATTAGAATAGGAGAGACTTTGAAATCAGATCTTTTTGACTCCAAAGCTTATGCTGGTTTCAACATACCAACTGCCTCCTCATCAGCAACTATTATAAATAAAGTGGAAAGTGTAAGGTGTCGTAAGAAGCATAAAGGTATAGTGTTAGGGAATACTTGAAGAGGCATAAAGTAGCTTTCTTTCTACTATAACCTTCTGAGAGGCAATTTGGTGTAGAAAGAAAGGCCCTGGCTCTTTGGGCAGACAAACTTGGGTATGAATTCTGGTTCTGCTCTGTGTTAGCTGGGTCATCTCGGAGAAGTTCCCTACTGTTCCTCTCCTCAACTTTTCTATTATTAAATGGTTATAATACTTTACATTTGGAGTTACTGGAAGGAGTAGATGACATAATATTTGTAATACACTACCATGTAGGAGGAGATTAATAAGTGGCTTCTCATCCTAATGGCATTTCTATCTGCACCTTACAGCTTAGCACTTGGTTATTCTGTAAGAGCTTTCATGTGTGTTATTATTGTCTCCACAACAAGATTCTAAGCTCCTTTAATATAGAAGCAATATCTTAAATTACTTCTCTATATCAAATGACACCTACTAGGGCTTATGATAGTGCCTCCATACTTCTCTTGAGGGGAAACTTCTTTGATGTTTTTTCTGAATCCTGGGAGAACCCCTGGCAGCGGGGATGAAGAGATACTGACAGGTCAAGTTACTTCTAATACATTTTGGGGTGGAAGATGGATATCACCTTCCAGGTTGAAGGTCAATTATGTTAAACCTCAAGATTAACCAATAGAACAAGGTCAACATATCTGTAAACTGAAATAAGACAACACTCTTGTACAGATATTTTCAGTTGCTATTTTGATTTTCTTTTCTATTTTTTTTCTGCCTCCAAACAAATGCCATTACCAGAATCAGAGTTGCTAGAAAATGAAAACTAGGAATTTGTTCTTTGAACTAATGTTATATATTTAAAAACTAAAATGGATTTGTCAGGTACTTTAAGGATCAGATTTCTAGATTGTTTTTTGATAATCTAAACTTCATAACTTGTAAAAAATCTATTTATACAAGAGGCTCAGTGGCCTCTGGGAAAGCCTTGAAAATGAATTTCAGCAAAGCAGAATATTGTATAAATAAATCTCTTAATGTGTGAATTCTAAAGAGATGGTGGTGAAATGGGAAATACACATTTGTTATTAACAACTGAGGTTAGAAAGGCATTTTGATTTACAACAAAGGCGGTTTGCAATTTCACTTTCCACTGGATAGGCAGAAAATAGGCTCTGCCTCATTACTTTGTAAGATTAGTGTTTGTGCTGAATCCCCAGCCAAGTGAACAAAGTAAGTCGTAGAAGGCTGAATTATTGGGTGTCTTTCCAGGAAGTCACTGACTTTCAGCTTACATGGAGTACACTGTTCATGCCTCCCATTTCTTGCCTTACTTGTTTATTTCTTTTCCTCCTTAGAAATTCAGTTGTGACTAAGTAAATGGACATTTCAGATTTACTCAAAATACCAAGTCAACTTTACTTGTTTAGAGGCAAAGGTGAATTCTGCTCCTTTGTCCATCTCTAGTCAGCTTTCATGACTAGCAAATCTAAACTTTCCAGACAGAACATGGTAGGGTGGGGAAAACCCAGACACTGCTGCAAATTTCCATTCCTATATGGCCAGTTGTTGGATCAGTCATTAGTTGCTATGTAACAAATCACTCCCAACATCAGTAACTTAAAAGTAACTATCTGTTGAAGTCCTGAGTTTGTAGGTCAGCAATTTGGGCTAGGATTGGTTGGGTAGGGCCAGGCTTGGCTGATCTTGTCTGTACTCTGTCATGCAAATGTGGTTAGCAGCTTTGGCTGTTCCAAGATAACTGAATGAGACAGCTTGTGCTAGCTTCGTGTGGTCTCTCATTATTCACCAGAAAAGCCTAGGCTTATACATGACGGCTATGGAGAGGGTCCGAGAGAGTAAAGTCACTTGTGGTTCAAGCTCAGAACTTGCATAATGTCATGTTCATTTTGTACTATTACCCAGGACAAGTCACTAGCTCGGGCAGGTTTCTTTCTTTTTCTTTTTCTATTTCTTTAGATGCAGTTTCACTCTTGTTGCCCAGGCTAGAGTGCAATGGCACCATCTTGGCTCACTGCAACCTCTGCCTCCCATATTCAAGCAATTCTCCTGCCTCAGCCTCCTGAGTAGCTTGGATTACAGGCGCCTGCCACCAAGCCTGGCTCATTTTTGTATTTTTAGTAAAGACAGGGTTTCACCACTTTGGTCAGGCTGGTCTTAAACTCCTGATCTCAAGTGATTCTTCCTCCTCAGCCTCCCAAAGTGCTGGGATTACAGGTATGAGCTACGGCACTCAGCTGCCTAGGCAGATTTAAAGGGGAAGATATATATTCTACAAGTTAATGGAAGAAGCTGCAAATGATTGAGGCAATTTTTGTAACCTATGATAGATGTTCTTTGTGGTTTTATTTGCTTTAAGGATTTGCTTCTAACCATTTAAAATCCATTATATTGTTCTGTGCTTAACGGAACTCTCCTATGGAGTAATTGTATTAAGCTTCTTACTCATTCCTGGGTCTTCTTTCAGATACCTAGCTGCCTCGGCAACAACCCCTGCTTACTCTTTATGTTTCTCATATACTGTACAGAGGACTTATATAAACTGGATCTCAGAAATAATCAGTATGAACCCAGATAAGTAAATTAAGCTAGAATAACAACATTAGATTCTGAAGCACTTTGTCTTTTATTTTCTCTCCTATCCTCACAACAATCCTGTCATCTAGGCAGGGATTCACTCTTTGTCCTGATACAGAAACTGAGGCTCAGAGAGTTTAAATGATTTCTGTGAGTCCCCATGACTGTATGAGTGATAGAGTTGAGATTTGAACTCAGGTTATCTGAAGGTAAATCCATCTCTTAATTTATTGTGCACGTTGTCTCTAGCTGGTTGGCTGGCTTCAGGCTGATGTTAGACCAACTTGCCTTCCTCTCTTGGGCATAAATAATCTAGTATAGCATTTCTTAAACTAGAACTTTGGGCCCTAGGTGATAAGGGATAGCAATAGCCTGGCCACAGAGGCATGAACAAAGAACATTGTAAAGTATGGGGATATTCAAGGACGAGTCCAGATCTCTGAGTTTCCCCTTCATTCTCCTGGGCCCAAGAGATCTGCACTCTTTGGGCAGATAGGGATTACAGTGCTGGGATTACAGGTGTGAGCCACTGTGCCTGGCCCCTTCATCCTTTCTTGACTTTAATTTTCCTTTGCCCTCCTAAATTATAAAGCTTTCAAGGTGAATAATGACAGTAGGAGGCAGGGGGCATGGTGATACGCAACTTGAAAACCATTGAGAGCAACTGCTTTAGTTTTATATTGGAAAAAATCTAAAGAGGTCACCTGGTGCCTGTGGAGTCTTTCTGTAACTCTCAGAGCTCTGATAACCTCAGGCACAGCATTAGGGCAGTGGAGGAACATAAGCTTGTGAGTCAGACACATGAGCTAAAATTTCTATTCCTCCATTTACTGCTCAGTGTCCCCATTTGTAAAATGGCACCAGTTATATCTACTATATCAGCTTATTTAATAAATAAAATGAGATAATGTATTTAAAGGTCATCATATAGAGTAAATGTTAAATAATTTTGTATGCTCCTTAATTGAGGGATGCATTCATATATTATAGACCTTTATTTCTATAATTCTTTTAATTCTAGCTCAAGTTGCACACAAACTAGTTAAAAATGTGGGTTTTCTCTTCTTTCTTTACTTAACTCATTTTGTATTTTAACCTGAAGACATAATAAATTCAGTTTGACCCAACATATTCAATTAACATACCTACTACATCAGGCATTGTGTTAGGTACTAGGCACTTAGTAGAAACATAGCAAAATGACTAAGATACATCTTTGTCTCTAGGCTTCAAGCTTCTCATAGTCAAGGAGAGGAGATGTGAACAAAAGGGCCATATTATAGGATAGACTATCATGTCTGAAGGTGGTTCCTTCCAGTGGGTTTGTGGTCTTGCTGACTTCAAGAATGAAGTCACGCCACGGACCTTCACGGTGAGTGTTACAGCTCTTAAAGATGGCACGGACCCTAAGTGTGAGCAGCAGTAAGATTTATTGTGAAGATCAAAAGAACAAAGCTTCCACACTGTGGATGGGGACCCGAGCGGTTGCCATTGCTGGCTGGTGTGGCCAGCTTTTATTCCCTTATTTGTCCCCTCCCATGTTCCATTTTTGTCCTATCAGAGTGCCCTTTTTTAATCCTCCCATGGTTGGCTAATTTTAGACTCCTGCTGATTGGTGTGTTTTACAGAGTACTGATTGGTGCATTTTACAATACTCTTGCTGGCTACAGAGCACTGATTGGTGCATTTTTACAGAGCGCTGATGGTGCATTTTTCAATCCTCTTGCTAGCTAAAGAGCACTGATTGGTGTGTTTTACAATCCTGGCTACAGAGCACTGATTGGTGCATTTTACAATCCTCTTGTAAGACAGAGAAGTTCTCCAAGTCCCCACTCGATCCAGGAAGTCCAACTGGCTTCAACTCTCAATTCCCCCTGTAAATAGGACACCCCAACTGCTGTTGGGAGTTGGGCGATGACCACTCTAGCTACATCCTGCTGGATAGGGGCAAAGAAGGGACCCTGCAGTTGTAGTGTCCTCCAGAGGGGAAATCTCTAGGCCCATTAAAGGGCCAGTGGGTTGGTCCGGGGTCCTCGGTAGAAGTTGTGAGTTTAGTTCATTTGGGGTTCCATTTGTAAGACCATCTGTAGCTTGATGGCCTCAATCCTGGAGAAAACAAATTTGACAAGGAGGTTGAAAATACAGGGCCCAAAGTTGAGTAATAGCAGATGGCTGTCATGGGACCTAGAAAGGGGAGAAGCCATGTTGCCCAACTCTAGAGGTTTGTATAAGATTTTGAAAGGTGTTGTCTGATATCAGAAGCCTTCTCCTGTAAATGCCGGGCAGCGCCTCCTACTATCCCTGACTGGTTAGTGTAAAAACAGCACTTTTCCCCTAAGAAGGTGCAAAGTCCTCCTTTCTCAACAGTGAGGAGGTCTAGGTCTCGGCAGTTTAGGAGAGTCACTGCTGCCAAAGAGTCTATTTGGGATTGTAGAGTAAGGATAGACTTTGTTATTTCTCACAAACTGAGAAATCCTTTGAGAGTATGTGGTAGTAGGATAGTGAAGTGGACAAACCTGCTATTCCAGTTCCTGTAGCAGTGGCCATTACTAACCCTATAAGTAGGGGCATTAATTGTATGGTCCTGCACTGATGGATTTGAGCTTTGAGGGGCACTGATAGGGTCTGATTTCCTGGGGCAATGTCAATGTTGGGACTGAGGAAGACTAAGGTGCAGGTGCCTGTCCAGTTGGTGGGGAGGCAGATATAGGTTGAAGTTCCACATAAGAAGAATATGCCTTGGCTGGGTAGACAGAACTGGTTGTGTATATTAAAAAGGTATGTGAGTTTGTTTTCATTTTCCCATACTCCTAGAGTGCTTGCCAAGGTAGCTCTGGTGAGCGGCTGGAAAGGGGTGTTGGGAGCAAAATGAGTGGCTCCCTGTGTTCTGTTTTCCCATTGGAGAAAAAGTGGTTTTGTATCTACTAGGAACCATTCAAGACAGTAATTGAAAGAGGGAATGAGAAGGCATTCACTAGTGGTGGGGACGCTGCTGCAAGTGGTCCAGGGGTGAATGGTCATGCAAGGAGTATGTTTTCCGTTACAAAACCTGGACTGTTTGTTAAGCACGGAGGAGGTGATGATTTTTGCAGGCCCTGAGAAGCAGACAAGCCATCTGAATGGAGCTGTTTGGCTGACTCGGAAGTCACTATGATCAGCTGGGGCTTGAAGTTGTAAGGTGTAATTACTCTGATGGGACAGTGTGATAACGAGTTACATTGGAGGCATAAAGGGGCTTGGAAAGTTAAGATGGTATTCTTGGTTACAGGGCCATGTATGGGCTTTTCATTGCTCATGTAATAGGTGAAGTTGGAAATGTAAGAACGTAAAAGCTGGATGGCGCATCCTGTTGGGGTTTTTTTGGTCCTATCAGAGATGGGGAAGTCTAACTGCCAGTCCTCTCTGGGATAGTGCCCTATTATTTTTTCCCCCAGAGGGGACTTATGATGGACCAAGGGATTATTCCTTTGGCACACCTCACAGGGTTTGACTACTTGTTGGATGATCCAGAGGAGATTTTTCCCTGTAAATAGGGATTTGATCATTTGATGAGTGTTCTCAACACCCATATGAAAAGTTTGGTGAAGGGTCTTAAGTATTTTCCTCTGGCTGGCTTCGGGTATGAGTATCTTTCCCTCTTCTGTCATTAACCACCCCAAGGGGAGAAAACTATTCCTTGAAAGACCCCATTCTGTTTTGGTCAGGGAATACTGGGGCTTAATCTTTTGGAGAGCATTGTTCGATACCAAGGGTCCTTCCATAGGTATTTCTAATGGGAGGTTCACCTGGCAGCAATTTTGCCCTCAGCGTCTGCCCAATGGTTTCCTTCTGCCTTTTCTCTTTCACCTTTTTGATGGTTTTGGCAGTGTAAGACTGCCACCTCCTTGGGGTTTTGCACTGTGTGCAATAACTCCATGATTTTCTTGTGGCATTTAATGAGGGTTCCCCCAGAGGTTAGGAGCTCCCTTTCTTTCCATTTTGCAGCATGGGCAGGTAGGATTAGATAAGCATACTTGCTGTCTGTATACGCATTTATTCTTTTTTCCTTTCCCAGTTATAAGGCTCGGGTAAGCACCACTTGTTCTGCTAACTGGGTGCTGGTCCCTGGGGGAAGAGGCTTACTTTCAAGTACTGTTACATCACTAACTATGGCATAACCTGCCCTTATCATCCCATTTTCCACAAATGAACTTCCATCAGTACATAGGTTAAGGTCAGGATTAGCTAAGGGGACTTCTAAGAGATCATCTCGGGAGGCATAAATCTGGGCTAAAATTTGTTGGCAGTCATGCTCGATTGGTTCCCCATCCTCTGGGAGAAAAGTGGCAGGGTCGAGAGCTGCACACATGTGTGTCCAAAGCACCAGTCCCTCAAGGAGTAGCACCTGGTATCTAAGCAGGCAACTGTCTGATAGCCATAAACTTCCTTTGACACCTGGTATGCCATTTACATCATGAGTAGTCCAGACAGTGAGATCCTTTCCTTGTATTATTTTGATAGCCTCTGATACTAAGATGGCCACCACCTCAACTACCTGCAAATAGTGAGGCCAACCTTTTGCTACTACATTAATTTCCTTACTTAGGTATGACACTGGTTGTAGGGTTGTCCCAAGAGTCTGAGTAAGGACTCCAAGAGCTGTTCCTGCTCTCTCTGTGATGTATAAAGAGAAGTTTTGTCCTGTGGGAAGGCTTAAGGCTGGAGCTTGTACTAGGGCCTGCTTTAAGGTTTTGAAGGCTGTTTCTGCCTCTGGTTCCCATTCTACTAGATGAGTATTTGCCCTCTGGGTCTCCTTGATTAGAATATAGAGTGGCCTGGCCATCTTGCTGTATCAGGGGATCCATAGTCGGCAAAAGCTGGTGATGATCCCAAGGAACACTGGCAACTGTTTAAACGTCTTAGGGGAAGGACAAGCCAGTATAGGCTGTATTCATTCTTTGCTGAGGGCCCTGGTTTCTCTGGCTAAGATTAGGCCTAGATATTTGACTTGTTGTAGGCAGAGCTAGGCCTTCAATTTAGATTTCTTGTACCCTTGATTAGCTAGAAAGTTCAAGAGATCTAGAGTAGCCTGCTGGCATGAGGCTTCTGAATTGGTAGCCAAAAGCAAATCACCCACATACTTAAGGACCAGAGTGCCTAGACTTGAGAAGTGGCTTAGATCTTGGGCCAGTGCCTGACCAAACAGATGAGGGCTATCCCTAAACCTTTGAGGCAAGAGCATCCACATAAGTTGGGATGTGTGGTCTTTGGGATCCTTAAAGGCAAAGAGAAACTGGGAGTCAGAGTGAAGGGGAATGCAGAAGAAGGCAACCTTGAGGTCCAGAACAGTGAACCATTCTGCTTCCTCTGGTATTTGAGAGAGCAGGGTATAGGGGTTGGATACAACTGGATATAGAGGAATTACTTCCTCATTGAGTAGTCTAAGATCTTGTACTAGTCTCCACTGACCATTTGGTTTTTGTACTCCTAGAATTGGGGTATTACAGGCACTGTTGCATTTTCTTACTAAGCCTTGAACTTTTAAACGTCTAGCAATATCCAGTAATCCTTTATGAGCTTCAGGCCTTAAGGGATATTGCCTTTGATAAGGAAAAGCAGTGGGGTCTTTTACCCTGATTTTGGCTGGGCAGGCATTTATTGCCCTTGTGAATTGTCCTTCCAATGCCCAGACTTCAAGTTTGATTCCCTCCTCAAGTAGGAGACAACAAATGGGTAACTTGTTCCCCATATTCATGTAGATAATAGCTCCAGCCTTGGCTAACACACCCCTCCCTAATAAAGGTGTGGGACTTTCAGGCATAACAAGAAAGTTATATGAAAAGAGCAAAGTCTCCCAATTACGACTGAGGAGGTTGGTGAAATACCTAGTTACAGGCTGTCCCAGGATTCCTCGGATGGCAACAGACCTTGAGAACAGCCATCCAGGACAGGAGTTTAACACTGAGAAGGCTGCACCAGTGTTCAGGAGGAAACCAATTTCCTGGCCCTCAATGGTTAAACTTGTCTAGGCCTCAGTGAGTGTGATGACATGAGCTGGCGCTTGCCTGGGGCACCCTCAGTCCTGTTGTTGGATCATCTGGTTAGGGGCTTCTGTCCCAGAGAACCTTTGTCTTCTGGGGCAGTGCGCCTTCCAGTGATTGCCTTGGCATAGTGGACATGGGTGACGGGGCAGCTTGTTTCTCACTGGACAATCTTTTTAAAGGTGTCCCTGTAAACCACACTGATAACAAGCCCTACCAGGTGATTGGCCTGATCCATTTTCTGTCCTCTCTGAACCACCAAGGTTTGTTTGTCTGAGGGCTATGACTAAAATTGCAGCCTTTCTCTTACCTCACTTTTCCTTTTCGGCCTATTCCTCTTGGTCCCTATTATAGAACACGGAGGTTGCCAGGTTTAATAATGCCTCCACATTTTGTTCAGGGTCCAGGCTAGCTTTTGGAGCTTTCTCCTGATATCTGTAGCTGATTGGGTAACAAACCTATCTTTTAGGATCAATTGACCCTCGAGTGAGTCGGGTGACAGGGGAGTATATTTTCTTAAGGCCTCCCATATCTGCTCAAGGAAGGTAGTAGGATTTTCCTCCTTTCCCTGAGCAATGGTGGACATCATTGAATAATTCATGGACTTTTTCCTAATTCTCCTTAGTCCTTCTAGAGCACAGGTCAACAGATGTTTGTGACTCCAGTCCCCATGATTTGATTTGAGTCTAGGTCCCAGTTGGGATCCGTACTGGGGACGGCTTGCTGACCGGTAGGGAATTTGTCCCTTTCTTTGGCTGTCATTCTATCATTTACTTGACTAAGATACCAGGTATCTCCAAACTCTTGAGCTGCAACTAAAGCCACATTCTTTTCATTAAAGGCCAGGGTTTGATCTGACAATAACATGACATCTCTGCAAGTGAAGTCGAAGGTTTGCCCTAGACCCTGTAGGACATCTATATACCTATCAGGATCATCTGAAAACTTCTCTAGGACTATCTTGATCTGCTTTAAATCAGAGAGGGAGAAGGGGACATGTACCCAGGTTGGGCCAAATTCCCTTCCCCCTACAGCTTGAAGGGGACATAACCGATAGTCTGAGGGTTTTTGTGGTCCCTTGGAGATTTCTTTGCTTGTTTCCTTCCGGGTGGAGGAGGTTAGAGGAGGCTTATCATTAATAGGAAGGGGAGCTGTAGGAAGGCTAGGATGTGGAGGTAAGCTGAGAGGTCCTCCTGTGGTATGTAGATTACAAGCTTTGCATAGTTGTGGATTATCCTTCAATGAAAAGAAGGCTTGGACATAAGGTAAAAGGTCAAGCTGCAGGGCAGTATTGTAATTTATACTTCCCTCAGGAGGCCATTTTTCCCCATCAGAGAGAGAATATTGGGGCCAGGCCTTAGTGCAGAAAAAAAATAAGCCACTTCTTTTTCAGGGTTTGCAGGTCAAATTGGTCCCAATGGCTTAGAATGCATTTCAAGGGTGAGCTTGTTGATGCCTGAGTGTTTCCCATCTGAAAGAAAAAACTGCCCCACGGTTTTGGTTTGTTTGTTTGTTTGTTTTTCCCCTGCCCAAGAACCTGCAATGTCCCTGGGCCCTGCTGTTTGGAATAGTCATGCTCATTGAAGCAACAGTGGAAACACTAGTTTTCCTCCTAGACCACAAAAAGGAGGATCGAGGAAGGTCAGATTTAGTGGCCCTTACCAACACATTCTCGAAAATGTGCACCCTTGCCTTTCCTCTTAGACCACGAAAAGGACCAAGAAAAATTGGATTTAGTGGCCCTTTCCAATGCATTCTCGAAAACCTGTTAGAGTCCTAAGCATCTTCTCCTGTTGGTATTGGGACCTTACCTTTGTCCTACAAAGATGATATGCCTCAAAATGGAGTGGAGGGCCATACCCTGAGGGAGGGAAGGGATCTCCATAGTTGGAAGAATGACACCTTTTGTCCTCACTTCTTATCATATGAATAGGAAAGATATTCCCCTAATTTTGGAGTCAATAATTTCTGAGGCTCCCCATATCCTAGCTTTGGGAATAGCCTTTGTTAGACCTGCTAGTCTGAGGATGCATTCTAAAATTCCAGATAGTCCCCTTTCAATGGGGCTTCAGGCAAAAAGTATGTCTTTGTGATTGGTAAGCTCGGGTGGCTAAGAAAGGAAACAGAGTCTTGAAATTTATACTAGAAATCATTCTTATAGGGGAAACTAGAAGAGCACCAGGGACAGGAAGTGGTTTTTAGAAGCAGGTCTAGCCTCCGAGAAGAGAGGTGGGAGGAAGTTTGTCTGACAGGTGTTAGGACGCAGTAAGCAAGGGTCAGGATAGATAGGATAGATGGGTGAGTCTCACTTGGGTGATTTAACTTTGAGAGTTCTGCTCATGGCTGCAGGGTCAACCAACTTTTTGTCGAGATTCTGGAGCTGAATGGCTTTCTTCTCTGTCAACCCTCATCTCAGCCCAGAAGTACAGGAAAAGTGGAAGCTGGTTCCAGACAAACCAATGTTCCCGACTCTGAAGAGTTGGGGGTTGTTAGAGAGTCCTCTCCCAGAAAGCCTGACACCGTGTCTTTAGTCCAGTGGCTGCACTGCTTGCCTTTAACTGGCCGACAGGTGCCCGCTGTTTAGCCCCCAAATTCTAAGGAAAAATAGAACAGAATATCAAGTGAAAAGGGTCTGATGGTACTCACTGCAAGGCAATATTCTGGATGAGCCCCCAAGATGTGTCTGGAGTTGGTTCCTTCTGGTAGGATTGTGGTCTTGCTGACTTCAAGAATGGAGCCGCAGACCTTTGCAGTGAGTGTTACAGCTCTTAAAGATGGCACAGTCCCAGAGAGTGAGCAGTAGCAAGATTTATTGTGAAGAGCAAAAGAATAAAGCTTCCACAGGGTGGAAGGGGACCTGAGTGGGTTACCACTGCTGGCTGGGGTGGCCAGCTTTTATTCCCTTATTTGTACCCTCCCATGTTCTACTTTCATCCTATCAGAGTTCCCTTTTTTCAGTCCTCCCTGCAACTGGCCACTTTTAGACTCCTGCTGATTGGTACATTTTACAGAGCACTGATTGGTGTGTTTTACAGTGCACTGATTGGTGCATTTTACAATCCTCTTGCTGGCTACAGAGCACTGATTGGTACGTTTTTACAGAGTGCTGATTGGTGCATTTTACGAGCCTCTTGCCAGCTACAGAGCACTGATTGGTGCATTTTACAATCCTCTGTAAGACAGAGAAGTTCTCCAAGTCCCCACTTGACCCAGGAAATCCAGCTGGCTTCACCTCTGACTCTGATACAAATGGAAATAGACCATTCAACAAAGAACAGGATGAGTTAGTTGACTTTAATACTTGGGATGTGATGTAGAGAAAAAATATCAAAAGAGAAAAGGCAAAAGACAAGAACTAAAACTGAAATTTTATGTTTTAGTAAGTCTGAGTAAGTCCTAATCTTGGAGGTCTTCTCCATTATCATGGATTTATCATCTACACATTAGGAACTGTGAAATTTATATCTCCAAACCTAATCTTTGTTTTGTGTCCTAAAATATAATATAGAATTGCTTTCTCACATTTGTCTCAAACTCAAATATCTTAAACTCAACATGTCCATAATTGAACTTATCTTCTGCAACCCCAGACTTTTCATACTCATAGTCTTCCTCATCTCAGTTACTGACGTCTTCCTTTCAATAGCTCATGCCAGACACCTTGAAGTAATCTTTGACTTGCGTTATTCTCTCTCTCTCTCTCTTTTTATACACCACATTAAATTCAACAGATAATCCTTTTGGCTCTACCCTCAAAATAAATAGAGTTCTATAAATTCTCACCAGCTTTATTCTCTATCAGAAACTTGTGTCTGGATTACTGCAAATCTTCTAACCAGTCTCCCATCTTCCACACTTTTTTCCTCCTTTTTTGGTCTATTCTCAATGCATGGCCAGCTAAGTTAGCTTATGTTACTTTTTTTTTTTTTTTTTTTTTTTTTTGCTCAAAATCATGGAACAGATGCTCTTTTTATCCAGAGTAAAATCTAAAGTCCTTACACTGGCTTTTCAGACGCTATGTGATCTGGCTTTCTACTACCTCTCCAACCTCATGTCCTTCTACTCTGCCCTTCATTCTTGTATTAGGGTTCTCTAGAGGGACAGAACTAATAGGATATATATATATATATATGTGCATGTGTGTGTGTGTGTGTGTGTGTGTGTATATATATATATATATGAGTTATTCAGTATTAACTCATATGATCACAAGGTTCAAGTATAGGCCATCTATAAGCTGAGGAGCAAGGAGAACCAGTCTGAGTCCCCAAACTGAAGAAATTGGAGCCTGATATTTGAGGGCAGGAAGCATCCAGCACAGAAGAAAGATGTAGGCTGGGAGGCTAAGCCAGTCTAGTCTTTTCACGTTTTTCTGCCTGCTTTATATTCTAGCTGTGCTGGCAGCTGATTAGATGGTGCCCACCCAGATTAAGGGTGGGCCTGCCTTTCCTTCCCCACTGACACAAATGTTAAACTCCTTTGGCAACACCCTCACAGACACACCCAGGATCAATACTTTGTATCCTTCAATCCAATCAAGTTGACACTCGGTATTAGCCATCACATTAACCAGTGTGTTCAGACACATTGGCCCCCTTTGCCTTCTCAAACCCACACAGCATGCCCCTGGCTGAGGGCCATTGAATCGACTATTCCCTCTGTCTTGAATGATTTCACGGGCTTCTCTATGGATAACTCACCTCTTTAAAGTCCTTTTCATAATGAGGCCTCCTAGCCCTCTTTTATATTATAACTTGTCTCCTTCTCTCAACCATGTACTTCTTTTCCTTTTTACTAATTTTTCCATTATATTTGTTATATTCTGCTGTATCACATAATTTACTTTTTAAAATATGAGGCTCTTTGTCTCCTTGTGTGTATGTGTGTGTGTGTGTGTGTGTGTGTTTACTCTACATGCCAAGCACCTCAAACAGTGTGTGGTAAAGAATAGGCAGTCAAAAAGGATTTGTTGAACAAATAAGTGAACTCTGACAAAGTTTTTGCCCATTCACCATGCTGTCCAAGTCCCTTTCTCTGCTCGTTCTAAGTTAAATACATATCATGTTTTAATTGGCAATTTAATTTATTTTGGTGGACCAGTTTAGTGTAGAAGAATGGGACTGTTTACAAACAATGCAAGTACAGTATATAAAACTATAACTAAGCTATTTGGGATAAAAGAATGTAGTTACATAAATATTAATACATATTATTCTGGAACTCTGAACTGAGGAAAAAGAAAATGATCAACTGTGGAGCATACTATGCACATGAATTACCATTCAGCTTTATTTGAATAGGCTTTGAGGCTGCATAGTTTTGAGATGGAAATCTTTGCCTTTTGCTTTTCAAATCATTCTTTGCAAAGTCTTAACCTGACCTGCCATGTCCACTTACTTTAATGAAACATGAAGCTGCTTAAAATGAAATTTCTCATCTCCACATTCTGTTCCTCTGATTAATTTAATGTTGGCATTTAAGCATGATTACATTCCCTTGGGAATCAGTGATGTTTTAGGCAATTTCATCTGTTTAATTTACATTTTGTTGAAAGACTTAGGAAGGCAACTGCTTTTTAAATCAAGATCCCCAAATGTCCATGCATCCTGATTATAGCTGATCTTTCTATTTTCATTATGCTTTCATGAGTTGAACTTATTAAAATATGAAAATAAAGGAAAGCAAATCCACCATGTTAAATAAAATGCGCCACTGCTCTCCACTCTCTACATAGAGATGCTTTTCCATCATGCCTCCATGCTTTTTAAATTAAATGTCAAGTTTTGCATGGCTGCATCAAGAGACTTGATCATGTGGCACAAAGTTTTGCTTTTCCTTGCTCTGGATTATATTTAACTTAAGTGCTTGTTACCAATAAGATTATTATGTAATCAGAACAACTAATATTGGATTTTATTATTGGACAGTTTAAAGTGGTTTTTAACCATATCACATAATCACTTTTTCCCCCAATTATCATCTATAATGAAAATAATGAGAATCTAAATTCTCATTACTAAGATGTCTATTTTACAGATTTTCTATCTTTTTCAATTGGTAATATAAACTAAAGAAGATAGAGAACCAGAATAACTGTGTTTCTAGAGCTGAATAAATATTAGAGATTACTATTACTTTCCATTCCATTCCACTTCATTCCATTTCATTTCATTCCATTCTATTCCATTCCATTCCATTCCATTCCATTCCATTCCATTCCATTCCATTCCATTTCCCTACTGGGAGATAGTTGGCCAATGAAAAGTAGAGAACAGAGAGGAAGCAAAACTACAGGCAGCAAGCCTCTGCTTAGAGTATTCCTTCCCATTTGTTTTCATTAATTTAAAAAATCTGACAATCTTTTATTGAGTGCTTTGACCTATTCCTATAGTAGAAGTTGGACACACAACAAATAATAAGACAGATTCTTCCATTTAAAATCCTCTTAGCAGAGAAATCTACTCTTTCTTAATGTTGGAATTTAAAATGGGTACTTTCTGTGCAGCATGACCATGCTTCTATTTTGAATAATGCTTTAAACATCCCCCAAATGTCAATAACTAAACATATTAGACTTTACTTTCAGCCAGGCACAGTGGCTCACACCTGTAATCCTAGCATTTTGGGACGCTGAGGTGGGCAGATCACCTGAGGTTGGGAGTTTGAGACCAGCCTGGCCAACATGGTGAAACCCTGTCTCTACTAAAAATACAAAAATTAGCCAGGCATGGTGGCAGGTGCCTATAATCCTAGCTACTCAGGAGGCTGAGGCAAGAGAATCACTTGAACCCAGGGGGTGCGGGTTGCAGTGAGCCGAGATTGCGCTGTTGCACTCCAGCCTGGGCGACAAGAGCAAAGCTCTGTCTCCAAAAAAAAAAAAAAAAAAAGATTTAATTTATTTTTATTTGTTATATGACTAACATATTGGCTTTTACTAACTTTTCTGTGCAATGGTAGATAGATACACTCCAGACATTTGCCTAGGCAGTAACGCGGGTGCCCCAAGAAACTTCCAGTCATAGTCTTAGTGGTAAATCATTTATTTCTTCTTGGGAACAGAGTCCTTTCCACCATTGGTACAAAGAGAGTGTTTTAATATTTAGAGGTAAGCCCTACAAAGTTCCAAGTGTCTAAATCTTAACTATCTTCTCACCTGTTTGTTTTACTTTACTTAATCCCTTTATATAAGCTTATTTCTACTTGGTTTTTAGGACAAATTTTGATGCTAAATTAGAACTGAGTTTGAATTCTGATTCACCACTTTTTGGCTACATATGGATATGCATACAACACTAGATATTCTCATCTACTGTGCTGTTGCTCCAAGGTACTTATCTTGTGGTACCAAGTTTTGCTTATCTAGATTTGGATGTCATTGGGCTTAGTGCTTATTGCCAATAAGTTTTGTACATGGCCAACATAATACTGAATTTTTCATTACTTTTATCAACTCTAGTGAGAATAGTGAAGATATGCGTTACTTAAAAGATTGACTGAGTAGTATTTCCATCCATCTCACTGGGTGATACTAGTTGTACTCTGTGTAAGTTGTACATCTTAGAGTTGCACAGTATGCAAATTGTGGAGCCGTACTTGGTTACCTTGGTGTGAGAGGTTGAGGCCAACTGCAGATTTAGAGAGCACATAGCTCCATAAGATTGTTCTCACTTCTGACACTAACTGTAAGTTTAAGTGGGGGTTCCTAAAACTACCCTCAGGTTAGATAATTGCTAGAACTAATTGAAAGCTGCTATAATACTCAATGATTATGGTTATTAAAGGGATTAAGATCCATCAAAGGAAGAGATAGATAGAGCAGAGACTAAGAGGGTTCCAAACATGAGGCTTCTATCATCTTCTCCCTGTGAAGTCAGGTTATGTTGCTCTCCTGAGATTGATGTGTGACAATATTCTTGGAGTATTACTAATCAGGGAAACTCACCCATACCTTGGTGTTTACATTGGGCTTCTGTTACACAGGCATGCTTGGTTGAGTGATTGTCCGTGAGGTTGATTGTCCATCAGGTTGATTTTAATTTCTAGTCTCCAATTGTGGCCCAAAGCCCCCACCCTAAATCACATGATTGGTGTGAGTCAAAGCACCAATGAGTAAATCACATTGTTACTAGTGGACTAGCTCAGGATCCCCAAGCAAATATAGATACTTTACCTTCTGGAAGGCCAGGACAAAGTCCAGATCTCATTTTAGGTGAGACTAAATTCATTACTGCACCCTTGGGAAAGTCCCTTAATTTTCTTCTATCACTGTTCTCTCATGTATAGAATGAAACAAATTATATGTGACTGTTAGGGTTATATTCTGGTTAATTACAAAGTATACAAACTTAAGATTATAGGAGTAGAAAGTAAAAAAAATGTCACTATTCTTTCTTTGGTTTGCTACTCTCTTCATGTATGCTTATGGGTTCTGCCAGCACAGTCTTTTTAATTTTGTCTTTGTTTCCAACTCCAATTTTTTTTGACACATAATTTCAGTCACGATCAATGAGTTCTTGGGTGTGTCTTTTTTCCTACCTCAGTGGACTGGTTTATTATCTTTATCAGGGTTCTGCAATAGCATTAGACCTCTTTGAGTTTTGTTCTTTTCTCCTTAGGCTTGAAGACTTTTCTCAAAGACATTGTCTCATTAACTTTCTCACTGCCTGTAATGGAGTTTCTATTATCATTATTCTATAGTCATTCCAAGGAGTTCTCCTCTTAACAATTTCCTTTTTTTTTTTTTGAAGTCAAGAGAACTGTTATTTTGGCTCAGTAGCTGAAGGAAACTTCATTCAAGGGCTGGTATTATTTTGTGCTTAGAGAGGATTAGAATGGAAGGTGTAGGGTCCTTTTTGAATGATTTCTGAATCAGTTGAGAAATGGGGCCTAACATTTCTTTATTGGCAAAATCTAGGTATTAGGGAATGTGACTTTTACGTCCAGATAAATGGATTTTCCATTACTGAACCTATGAACTCAACAAATACAGGGAGAATGTGTGCTCTCTGTAGGAAGACCCACTTCAAATGGGATAAAAGAGAAGAACTAGCTAAGCATGCTTGCTTTATTCTTCACCAATTTTTTTTTCTTGACACAAGGTTTCATTTCACTCTGTCACCAAGGCTGGAGTGAGTGCACTGGTGTGATCTCAGCTCACTACAGCCTGGACTTCCCAGGCTCAGGTGGTCCTCCCACCTCAGCCTTCTGAGTAGTTGGGACTACAGGTATGCACCACCATGCTGTGTTAATTTTTTGTATTTTTAGTATAAATGGGGTTTTGCCGTGTTGGCCAGGCTGGTCTTGAACTCCTGGCCTCAAGTGATCTACCCGCTTCAGCCTCCCAAAGTGCTGGGATTAGAGACCTGTGCTACCACACCCAGTCAGGCCAGAATTTGCTTTTTTTTTTGGTGGGGGGACTGAGTCTCCCTCTGTTGCCTAGGCTGGAGTACAGTGGTGCAATCTTGGATCACTGCAACCTCTGCCTCCCAGGTTCAAGCAATTCTTGTGCCTCAGTATCCCGACTAACTGGAATTACAGGCAGGTGCCAGCACACCTGGCTAATTTTTTTTTATTTTTAGTAGTGATGGGTTTCACCATGTTGGCCAGGCTGGTCTCAAATTCCTGACCTCACATGATCCGCTTGCCTAAACCTCCCAAAGTTCTGAGATTACAAGCGTGAGCCACTGTGTCTGGCCCTTCAGCAAATTTCTAAGACAAAAAAAAAAAAAAAAAAAAAAAAAAAAAAATTCACTCGTACTCTGCTGGGGGATAAACGAGTAAAGAAGTGGAGAGAAGCCAGGAGTGTCACGTAATTGAGCTTCTACTACATAGATGGAAATATGTAGAACATGTATATGTAGCCAGAAAGTGGTGAATCAGAATTCAAACTCAGTTTAATTTAAATCAAAGTTTGTCCTAGGTATGCAAGAATACCATTCTTAATTGAATGGTATTTCAATTACCATTGAAATTGGTATGGTCAATTATTTTAGTAAAGGCCCCAATTTGTTCATGCCTTCCTGTATTGGTAACTTTTACTAGTTTTCTTTTGCATTGACTCTGCATTTGGATATGTGCCTTGTTTTGGCTCTAGGAAAAGTAGCAAACACCAAACCTGTGGCTTAAAAAGTGCTTGCACACTGGAGTTTGTCCTGTCTTTCTGCTCTTGGAATGTAAAGACATTCAAGTGAATAAGAGCAGGCAGTCTGCTGGAGGGTAAGGCACTACATGGAGAGAGGTCCCAGTCATCTCAGCTGCCTCAGATGAGACCATCATAATCTAACAAGTCCCAGTGGGGCTGACCTACTAGTTTATCAGAGATCACATGGGGAAGTCTGGCAAAAAAAATCACCCGGCTGAACTTAACCCACTTACCCAAAGAATTGTGTCAGAAATAAATGGTAGTTTTAAGCCACTTAGTTGTGTTAGTATGTTAGGTAGAAGTAGATAACTGACAAATGGGGAAGATACATTCCCATGAAATAGTAGTTTGTATTAGTCCAGTCTCACATTGCTATAAAGAACTACCTGAGACTAGGTAATTTTTAAAGAAAAGAGGTTTACTTGGCTCACAGTTCCACAGACAGTACAGGAAGCGTGGCTGGGAGGCTTCAGGAAATTTACAATCATGGCAGAAGGTGAAGAGGAAACAAGCACATCTTCTCATGGCCAGCAGGAGAGAGAGAGAGAGAGAGAGAGAGAGAGAGAAGGGGGAAGTGTCACACACTTTTAATCCCTCAGATCTTGTGAGAACTCATTCATTATCACAAAAACAGCAAGGAGGAAATCCACCCTCATGATCCAGTCACCTCTCATCAGGTCCCTCCCCCAACATTAGGAATTAAAATTCATTATGAGATTTGGGTGGGGCAAAGAGCCAAACCATATCAGAGATTTATGGTTTCCATGACAGAGGGGCAATGGGAATATGTCAGAGATACTATAACAAGTAGTATTTTATTATAGACAAAGAAAACTAAATTCCATACCTTACTTTCCACAACCTACAACAGTGGAATCTGCCCATGGACAAAAAAGGCTGAGAAGGAAAAATAATTAACTGTAACACTGGTATCTGTAGTAGGTGAGGGTGTTATTTCTTTGTAGTATCTCAGTAATTAAATTCACACAGTTCAAGATCCTAGGTTTGTGAGACTTCCCCTCTACAACATTTTTGTTCCAATTTTACATCCTATTCTATGTCATGAATTGAAAATTTTATTTTCTCAAGCAGTTTGCAATCTTTGGTGGTAATTTACCTGGTGTTTCATTGAGATAGATAAGTCCCTACCTTTGGATTTACAGTTTTCAGGGCCAGAATTCTCATTTCAGAAGAATTCTCTTTCTTGATTTGATTTCTGACAATAAAAAAGCACATAAAATATAAAGTCTATAAAAAGAAATCATCAACTGCGATTATAGAAACTGCTCTCCCAGTGGGAGAATTATGCAGCTATTACCAAAGCATGGCAGAATGTGACTGCCTGAAATATAAATATGCATACAAATCAATATCACCTCATATTTCAGGTAAACATGTACATCATAAACATCAGAAATCTGTACCAAAGACATATTGATAAGGAGAATATGGAACAAATTATGTTTTGTAGGGTTCGTGTTTTGCTGGGGGAAATATTCAGGTGGCTTACTTAATTTAGTCAACAAACTTTTTTAAAAATTTATTTTACATCAAGTACTTTTCTGGGGGTATGGATACAGATAGTAGGCTTGGTTTTGCCTTAAGGGAAATTGTTGTCTAGTGGGGGCAAACAGTATAATCAGTATTATGACAAAGATGTGCATCTGGGACCACAGAGAAAGAACGCTAATCCAGAACGGGAGACAGTCTTTTTAAAAATTTTTTTTTATTATACTTTAAGTTCTAGGGTACATGTGCACAACGTGCAGGTTTGTGGAGACAGTCTTAGTGAGGCTTCCCAGAGGCAATGAAGCTAAAGCCCATCCTGAAGTGGGAGAAGAAATTAGCTAACTGAGGTTGAGTGTGAAAGCTGACTGAACCAAGGAAATGAATTGTGCAAGAGCAGACTTGGCTTGGGGGTCAAGCATTATGGAGGCCTGCTGAACTACTAACTAACGTGACTAAAACATAGAGTCCAAAGGTGTAGGAAGGAAGAACATTGAGCAATGTGTCAGATGAGTGAACATGGTCCAGATGACAAAGGAACTCATAGGATAACCCGAGGAGTTTGGAACTAACAAGGTGCAATGAGGAGTCAGTCAGGAGAGGTTTTAAACATGATCATGAGCTGGTGATTGATAAGATTTATTTTTTAGAAGGTGTCACTGATTAGAATACAGAGCATGGATTAGAGGCTGGTCTAAAAGGCAGAATCTAGGAAATAAAAGGATGAAGATCCAAAGCAAAGGCTTTGAGATTGAAGAGAAGTGGGAGGACTCAAGAAAATGTACAATAGCTTCAGTTACAATATTAACCAGAATATAGAAAATAGAGGACACACTCCAACTAGTTATTTTGAAGTGGATTTTAATAAAGTCACTAGTTAAAAAGGTGAGGGCAGAATGTAGAAAAACAATAAACAAGGCTGACACAATGGGAAGCTATTTCCTTTCCCTGGGCTTAAATAGCAAGAAGAGAGAGTAGCAACTGGAATCTGGTGAGAAAGTGCAGTGTGGAAAGCCTGACAAAATCTGTGATGTTTGTTCAAGGTTCACAGCTAACTTACAGGGTCCTAGTAGAGATGGAGTGATGGGCATGACTACTCCAACTTCTCTTTCCCCTGTCTTTGATGTCTTTCTGAGGCTCAGCATTGGCTGCATGTAGGGCCACTGGTACCCTTCATAGGGGGCCAGCGTCTAGGGGCACAGAGGAAGGCAGAGACAGGAAGAGAGTGAATCTGGAGAGGCCAATGGAGGATATCCAGCACAATAACACATTGAATGCAGTAGATCAGAAGCAGAAGACGTCTTTATATTTATGTTCTTTAAGATGGAGAGACACCCCTTCAATGATTATAAGAGGCGCAAGATGAAAGTAAAGTTATTTTACTTATAGCTCCTGGTGGGGCTGGTACACAGTGTGCCCAAAGACCACACAGGAAGGTCAGAGAAAGTGTGGGAAGAGAGAGGGACCCTGGTCCAATTCCTTTATTGGAGTCCAGTGCATTGTCCAAGCAGGTTTCCTGCAGGGAGTTTTAATTGGCGGGTTGAAAGCAAGAAGGCATTGAGTTTCAGGAGGCCACACTGTGACTGAGAGGCAGTCACTGTGGCATATCTGTATGGTCCATGTGGGGTGTGACGGTCAGCAGGGCCAGTCAAGTATGCTATATCTAGCTGTCCCATAGGGAGGTGGTCACCAGGAGGAAGCTGTATAATGCAGATATCTACATCAATTGCATTGAAAAACTGGGAGGAGGTGTAGAACTGGAGACTGTGTCAAGGGTGACTGAGCCTTTGGTTAGTTCTAAAAAATGTAATTTATATTCACAACGGATGCTGAAGAAATCCTAATGGTTTCTCCAAGTCAATGAAAAAGTCTAAACTGCTTATTGTGTTTAAATAAGGCAAGAGCCAGTCAAACATGTTTCCATAAAAATGATTAAACTGAAAGACATTTTATTGCTTAAATAGCATCAATTTAACACATCATATTGAGTTGAAGTAGCTTGTTGAAATGGAGAAAACTAGGTTTGGAGCCAGACACAATTTAATTAGAATATGAGCTATGTGATTTACTTGCTCTGCATCTTTGGGCAAACAATATAAGTCATACAATTTCTCTCAATCTCAGTTTACTATTTTGTACATGGGGATAACAATTTATGTATTAAAAGTCCCAGATACAGTGCTACGAATGTAGTAGAGGTACAACAGGGTTAAATAACATTTCAAAAGCCCCACTTAAATAATTTTTTAAGTTAGGAATAATTTTTAGTGTTGAAAATCAGTTCAATGGTTGAAATATGTATGTATACTAACACTGACTGGGAATTATTTTTTTCTTTTTTTTAGACAAAGTCTGGCTGTGTTGCCCAGGCTGGAGTGCAGTGGCACCATATTGGCTCAGTGCAACCGTTGCCTCCCAGGCTCAAGCCATCCTCCCACCTCAGCCTCTTGAGTAGCTGAAGCTACAGCTACTTTTTGTATTTATTTATTTGTTTATTTTTTATAGAGATGGGGTTTTACCATGTTGCCCAGGCTGGTCCCAAACTCCTGACCTTAAGTGATCCGCCACCCTGGCTTCCCTAAGTGCTGGGATTACAGGTATGAGCCACTGTGCCCAGCTTGGGGAATCCAATTTTTGGTTTTCTGATTGTGAATACTTACATTTTTATGTGACCTTGTCAAACTTCAACAGTCCATTTCCCACAAAATCAAGTGGGATTTTTTTGCTAATTTTTTTTCTAAAAAATAATCATAGCTCAACCAAGTGTATTCAAACAATCAAATAGAACATGTTTTCTGGAGGAGCAACATTCCTTGTCTCTCTCAGTCAGTTTGCTAATTGATGACAATTTCTGCTGGCATTTGAGTTTGGGGATATGCTACTTTCCCCCGCTATCATTAGCTCATCCAGTTCACGAGACTGGAAAGGCTGTTGGGTTTTATTTTTCAAGGTAGAAAATGTGTAAGAGCCCCAAGGTTCTCTTGGCTGCTTCAATGTCATCAGCAAGTATTCTAATTTACTAGAGTCTGCACAGCTGGTGTCTTTTATAACATATTAACTGAGTGTGACACTTAATATATGAGTGACACCCTATCAATTGATTTATATATTTTTACCTTCAATATGCACTCTTAAAATAAGATGTGTAAGTGACTTCTAAATGAGATTTAGAAACATTAAAATGAATAAGTAATATTTGAATGGAAGCTTTATTTGGCCGCAAGAAATAGAAACAGAAACAAGTCTACAATATAAATGAAATTTTCTCATAATCTGTGTTTGTATGGGGGACACAGAATGGGAACTTCTGAATGGCTATTCCCCACTAAAGCTGGAAATGAAACGTTGCAACTAAGGCACATTTCCACATCTCTTTTGGTCCTGGGGAAATCTGTGGTCACTTTTCAGTGATGTCTCTGCTGCTTTCTGTGGATCTTTTCAGTTGTGTCTCTCTGCAGAGCAGTATTCACTCATCTCTTCATCTGCATTCTACACCAGCCCTTAGCTATAGCATAACCTACCCACATTAATTAATTCCTCTTTATTATTGGCATTAACTTCTTAGATCCATATTATCCACATTATGATGTATATGACTGGCCCAGCTCATCTTCCTTGCGACCCAGGTCTCACAAGTCTCAGGTTACCGGCCAGCCAATGGTTTGCTGGTGCTGGTTGGATCAATCCACTCATAGTCCAGTATACTACAGCCATAGCAGTGGCATTGTGTGGGCTGATGTTTATGCAGAAAGGAAGCACATGGTTGTCTGGAGTCATACCTGATGTTTGTTGCCTCATGCCAAGGAAATTGAGGACACAGACACGCACAAGGAGTGAGTTTAAGAGAGAAGGTTTAATAGGTGAAAGAAAGAGAAAAGAAAATAGCTCTCTCTCCTGCAGAGAGAGAGGGGCTGCCAAGTGGGTCTTCCAGTCTTGTGGTGAAGTGCAGGGGGCTTTCTAGACTGGCTTGAGGAAGCGGTGTCTGATTTACATAGGGCCCTATGATTGGTTGGACCAGGTGTGACATTTACATGGTGTGTGAAGAAGCTGGCTACCCCACTAATGTTTTTATTAGGCAAATAGATTTTCTACTTGGCCAGCACCATGTTGACTGCTCCTTAATGGTACATGTGGTTGGCAAGGAAAAGGGAAGATGGAGCCACCATGTTGAACATGCCTAGCCCCAGGTAGCCTTTTCCTATTGGCACAGCTGCTGGCATTCACCTGTGCAAGCTTCCAGCTTGCTTGTCTATGTCTGCAGCTTGATTTTTCAAGCTGCTCTTTGTTACAAAAGAAACGATTTTTGGGGCTGCTTTTCATTAAAAGGAAAACCTTACCGAGGACTTCCTTATCCTCACTATCTGCCTAAATAATTTCTTTTTAACTACTGTATCAGTATGAGTTGTGAGGGGAGCATGTAATGATAGATATTTTATTTTTTTACAAATAGAGTCAAATAGAAAAAGCAGAATCAACCCATATAAATTACAAAATGTACTATGATTCATTTGTCTTCAATAAGACACAAGAAGGAAGGGAACTAACATGCACAACTTCTGACATGTAAGAAATCACCTTGAAGCAATGGCAGCCTCCAGTGACACAACTAGGCAAACTATCTCAGAAGAGGTCATGGAACAGAAGGTTTTGTAGACCAAATTAAGATGCTTGAATTGCATAGCTTCTTAATTCTTCTTTTTTTCTTTCCTTTTTTTTTTTTTTTTTGAGACAGAGCCTTGCTCTGTTGACCAGGCTGGAGTGCAGTGGTGCAATCTCGGCTCATTGCAACCTCCACCTCCTGGGTTCAAGCGATTTTTGTGCCTCAGCCTCCAGAGTAGCTGGGATTACAGACATCCACCATGCCCAGCTAATTTTTGTATTTTTAGTAGAGCTGGGATTTCACTGTGTTGGCCAGGCTGGTCTCGAACTCCTGACCTCAAGGGATCTGCCTGCCTCGGAGCTTGTTAATTCAATGAAAAACATATAGTGAGAAGCAAGGAAAAGAAAAGCAAGGGGAGAGATCAGGTGGATTAATACACTTATGCTAAAATGCAACTGGGATGTACAGACCACACTACCTAAAATATACTATGATATATATTTTGTCTTTCTGCTGCATTAGCCATTTGCGCTGATGTGTAGACAAGGACTAGAATTGAGATTTGAGCAAAGAGAACCAATAGACAGAAAGTACCCAGGGACCTAAACTCACAGTTGATTTTTTTATAGAGATGCATGAGTAAGTACACATGGCATAGTTATAGCTTACTAATTAGCTTGACAAGCAGTTATAACTTTTATTTGTGTTTCTTGGGCAGAAGATACCCTGAGCTATAATGGGTCCATATTGGGTGCCTGATTTTTGGATAACATAGCTATTTAGTCTAGAGGTGGCATGATCACATCTTATGTATTTTTCTTTCATCCCTTTTTATTTATTAGTTGCACTCTCATTTATTCTCTCCTATATTCTGTTTACTTGATTCATCTTTACCATGTCTTGTGAGTAACTGACTTATCATTGATATTTAACATACTCTGTGAATTCTGCCTAAGATATACAAACTATTTGCTAACTTTCTGTCTAAACTTAACATTTCTGATGGATTTTATCTATTCCATTTTTTTCTTGCCTTCTAGAATAGAACTGAATATTCTCAAATAATAGAGCAAACACACTACAACTTCTATGGCACATGCACTGAGATAAAAATTCCATGTATGTTATCTTATTTAACATCCTCAACAGTCTTGGAAGTAGGTACTACTATCAAGTAGGAATTTGAGACTAAGTAAAATTGTGTAATTTGTGCAAAAATCACATGGGCGATAAGTGGCAGTGTTGGAATTCACAAGATTTCTGTTCTTTGTATTTTTGACTCACTGAAAGCTCCAAGAGGGTCTTGGCATGTGGCGGATGTGCATCTAATATCTTCCTTGTATTTCGTTGAAAACATTTGCATACAAACCTATCTATCTACGCATTATACTGTGAGGTGCTTGTGAACAAGGATTGTGGCCCATTCGTCTCAGTATCCACAACACCTGGCACAGTGTTTCACACAGAATGCATCTCAATAAATGTAAATATCTCCTTTTCAATAATTGCAAGTTACTGCCTACCCTATTATTTCATTCTTTTCTTCTTCCCTGCCTCAATTCCTCCCTATCGTTTTCCTTTCTTTTCTCCCAGGGGACTTTAACATTTGTTAGATTAGCTTGATGTTCTGCCAGGGCTGTGTTTAAATAACTTCCTGTCTTATATTTTCTTCTCCCTCTGCTCACCATATTTGTTTCAGACTGTGATCCGACAGCTCAACATTTGTAAGGGAGAGAGTGATCTCTCAGTGTCTTTCAGTTCAAAGGTATTATGTCCCGTCTCTTCAAAAGTACAGGGAGAGGAAAGTAGTTTTATTTAATGAGGTAGAACATTTGAGCCGCTAGTTCAGAAGAGATATCAAAGAAGGTTGTTCATGTCAGCCTCTTGATTTTTACTGTATAGGTCTTTCTAGTTCCCTGGGACATAAAAGTGTGTCATTTAAAAGGCATTAGATACATTTCTCTGGTTTAACATGTTTAATGAGTCTCAGACATTGTAAAAAGTTGTGGAGCCTATAACTCTTATGGCCTCAGTGTTGCAAATTATCTATATGGAGCCAGAGGGTAGCATAGGATTATAAAATGAGGGCTAGCCATCATCTAGCAGACTATAAAGTTTCTCTGTTTTATATTTTTCAAAAGATAAACTGACAAAATTAGTTTGGGAATGGAAATGTTAATAAGTGACCTTAAAAGGCACAGTTTCATCCTTTATTTTGTCTGGTGAGCAGTCTGAGACTAGGAAAGATAAATGGCATGCCCATAGTAACCCTACCGTTGCTTCTTAAGATTCATCCCTACCCCTGTGCTATTTATTCAGTCACTTATTCAGTTACAAACACTTATTGACTCATACTACATATCAGGCACAATGAATAAAACACAAGTCCCAATTTATCCCTCAAGGTAACTGTTATCTTAAATACCACAGTGTTTTTACCCAGTTAATTTTGCCCTCCTTTGTAGACCATCTCCTTTCTTATCTACTCCTGCTGTTCCATATTTCTTCTACACTAACTTTTCTTCCCTGCTTCCCTCTTTCCCTCCTTTCTTTCTGGAACATTTAGTATGTTACTTCTGTATTCAGGGCACTGGGACAGACACTGGGAAGATAATGAGGATTAAGAGTTTCTGCTTTTAAGGGACTCACAGTCCGAATGGAGACAGGTATGTCAAGCCAAATTTATAATACCGTATGATAGAGGATCTGCTTCTGTTTTATATTTAATTTTATAGTTCTCTTCCATCTAGCCCAAGGTGACATCTCAAAAATTTCTTGAGGATAAATATTTAAAATTAGAATCTGATTCCAAGTCATTTTTATATTTTTCAAAGTCCGTTGTATATATTGGAAGTGGAATAAATGTTTCCTGAGTTGAAACTGAGTGGGTCAAAGTGCCAGGCAAATGCTATGAGACACTTGGTCATGTCTTGCTGTCTTTGGTTTCTGCTGCCCACCCTTACTGAGTTTTGTTTTTTCTATTGTATTGTGACGAAAATAACTAACCATTATTGTCAACTTGTTATGTGTCAAGTGAATGGTGCTAAGTGAAGTAAATATTGTTAACCAAGTTTTACAGATGAAGAAATTGACACTCAGAGAGATAAAGAGATCTGATCAAAATCATGACGCAATAAAGTTGAAGAAGCTTGGATCTGGCTCTGTAGTTTGAGCTCTTGTTTATGATGCTGCAGAGCACAGTGTAGTAGATATAGGATATTAGGTTTGCAGTCAAGTAGCCTTGACTATTTTATAATTTGAGTAAATTAATACCTCTGAGTTTTAGTTTGAGGGGAAATTAGGATAGTAATATTTACTTTAAATTATTGCCTCAAAGATTAAATAAAATAAACATCCATTACATGCCTGGCACTAAAGAAATGCTGCCTTCTTCCCTTATTCCTCTCTCTTCAAAAACTCAGTATTCTTGAGAATGTGACTTACTAAGTTTCTACTAATCTTCTGGGGGAATCAACATTTCATACCAGGGTGGAAATGCTTTGTATCTTTTATAAGACTTAGCGGGAAGTGAGTAATGTGGAGGTGGGGGTGATGCAGGGGCTTTGGACCTCTAAAATCAATGGCCATACTCCACAATAAGAAGTAGATCACAGTGGTTATCTTATGCAGGAGTCTTTAACAGATGCTGGCATCAGAATAAGGAAATATTCCTAACAATTATATACAGTAGGTCCTCTGAACATTTTATATGCCCTTAAAATTTCTTGAGAAAGTTTGAGAGAGGAACAAGTAGTCCCTAGACTTAAGCATCCCTGTCTCTAGTCACCGAATGGTTCTTGGTGTGTGCCCTCTTCCTTTCCCACGACAAGCCCAAGGTTTCCAGTGTGCCTATCTCTCCTTTGGGAAGCTACTTTCGTATTCCCCACCCTCTACTCTGTTGCTTGGGTCTTGTTTTAGTACTTTCCTTCCTATTCACTGTAGGTCCTGTAGGCTTTAGGGGCTTGCTGGTTACTATAGAAGACACATCATTTTAAGCAATTACATGAGTAAAGGAACAAGCTTTTAGAATGTTGAAAAGATCTCAGAGAGTTTGGTTTCCAGACCTGACTTCTTTCTAAGAGCTAGAAGTCCTACTGCTTGTGTTCTAAGTAGTGGTTGCCACCAAACTTCTCACCTTTCCTAGACTCCACCCTTTAATGATATCAAGTTGAATACCGAAGGAAAGAAGATAAGAATTGATGCCTCCTAATTTCTAGAAGATGATATGATTTAGGCGAAGGGAATAAATTTTTGTTTTGTGGACATTTTGGCAGTCTAATGAAGCTTACAGACCACTTCTCAGAATGCTTTTAAATGCATAAAATAAAATATGTAAAATTTCAGAAGATAACAAGTATGCTAAAATAATCAAAGCGTTAACATAACTCATACTTTTCATGTATTAAGCAATAGGCAATTTTAGACAGAGTATACTGGAAAGCAATGACCAGTTGGGTCAATATCTATAGACATGGAGATTGTGATTAGGTCTAAATACTACTATAACTTCAAATTATTGATTAGCATAAGTTATATTCCAAGAAATTTGCAATAACTATAATGCCATATTAAAATGTCTGTCATTTCTTTTGCTGATAAAGTGAAATGTATTGCACACAGTAGTGTGTTTGTTATTTACATTTGTAATTTAAGAAAATGCTAAATTTCAGTTACAGACAAGTAAAAATTAGATCAGATATGTTTTCCTGTCCAAGTTCATGGATCCCAGAAATCCCTTTATAATCCTGTTGGTGGTATGTGGATCACAGATCAATCCTGTGCTAGGACCTCTTGTCAGTTGTCCTCTCTCCCTGTCCTCTTTACTAGGTTACCATGACCTGCCTCCCAGATCTTCCTCATTGTCACAGTTTTGTATAAATATCTTAGAATGTCACTAATATCAGGGTAACTTAATAGCATCTGTGAGAGTAAGAAAGCTTGAGCTGTCATTTTTGCTTCAGGCTGCAAAATACAGTAATAAAATTTTTCTTTCCTTCCCTTGCCATTCCTTGCTTTTTTTTTTTTTTTAAATAATTATTTAGTGGGAGAATCAAGAGTTGGGGGAAGAAAGATGGCAACTGCAGATGGAGCATAAGGACCACATAGCTCATGGTAGTTTTCCAGATGAGCATGAATATGCAGATTTTAGGCATATGATAATCAAAAGACCTGGAGGTTCTTTCCCTGCTCTCCTTATATTTCAGCGCTACGTTCTGATCCTAATTAGTTTTTTCTCCCATATGCATTAGGATTTCAATTATGATGGTATGTGTATCAATTTATAAATAGAAAGAAAGGCAGTCTTATCTCATGGATCATCTGATCTCTGTTGGTACAGCAATGGGAGGCAGGGATGTCTCTTGGTCTCAGTGTTCTGAATTGTGGGAGCTAGAATGCCCCCATACCTCTGGACATCTAAATGGACATGCCTAGGATGGTGCAAACTGCTGCTTTTCTCAATTAGCATGGAAAAAAAAGCACATCCCAACCCAAATTACCACACAGATTATTTTAGTAATTTGTATTTATCAGAATATGGTATCCTGAACAAAAGATAATAATCCTATTTAAAAAATATATACAGAGTCATCTTTCTATAGGAAAATGTTGAAACCCTATAGCACGACATATCACACAAAGCCTGTAGGATTTGTCCTCTGCTTGCCTTTCAGTTTCTCTTCTGGCACTCTCACATATACCCTGAGATTGGGCCACACCAAACAATCTTCAGATCCCCAGACACACCAGTTCATTTCATGCCTCTGTGCTCCTGTACATACTGTCCCCACTGTCTAGAATTCATTCATCCTGCTTTTTTCTGGAACTCAAAATTTTACACAAATTATACCTCGTTCAGATGAACTTCTTTAGAAATATTTCTCCCACATTTTTGGGAAGCATTGAGCACTTTCTTCCCTGTGTTCTTACACTCCTGTGTTTGGTGTTTGTAGGTTGACGGCAGAATTTGTTAATTCTTTCCGCACAGGTTTATTAGAGATCTTCTCAGTTCTGGGCTCAATGTCTAGGCATTGATGAATATGACAGATGCCCTCTGCCTTCCCAGAGCTCACAGCTCTGCAAACATTCCACATTAGTGTGTCTTCTTATTTGCCAGTTTTTACCATCAACTCAGACAAGGAATACAGCCATCTTTTCCTTATTTTTTCCTCAGACCACTCACAAAGCCTTTACATCGAAGTAGGCTTTATTTACAGAGGGTTTTTTACATTGCAGCCATTGAACATATTATACAATTCAAGATTAGACAGCTCTTTTTAAAAAAGTTTTTCTACCATCCCACCACAGAGAATTGACCACATTCTTCAATATCTTCCAACATTCTTCCAGGCTGATTCCTTTCTTTGCTTCTTCAAGACACAATCACATAATAATTTCTTATAATATACATTCAGAACAATTTAATTTTTATTTCCTTGTTTACTTCCAACAATATTTTCCAAAACCAATAACTAATTTAACTACTCTTCTAAAAAAGTACTGTCTACCCTGGGTCATATTCTCTAACAATGTAGAAGTGGTAAAATCTTGGAAATTTTTTGTTTCATTTTCTTCTTCACAGTAAGTGGAAGGACTCAGGGTGGAGATTTTCTTTTTCTCCTGAATATAATTTATGCACTTCATTCAAACTTTTAGAAGGCAAAAGTATCTATAATCAGATTTGGTAATATAATAAAATATAAAAATTCTACTATAATATGATACTATATATTTATATAGCATTAATAGCTTTATAAAAGATTATAACTTCATCTTTACTGATGGGGCCTACAATAAAAGGTAAGAGATTGTAGAAAGATGGATTTAGCTTTATTACAAGACACTGAGGTTTTCTAAAATGTGGGTGGGTTTACTGTGCTAGAGCTTACATTATTTGTAATAAAATACCATTTGTAAAATCTTTTTAAAAGACAACCTATGTTACACTTTTTTTTAAGCACAAATCAGCTTCTTCATAGGACCCTCCCATTCTTTATTTTTACTACAGAAAGTTTCTGTGGCCTGCGGTAGTACTGAGCCATCATTTCATTATATTTTGAATATTTAAATGTTTAAATATAGATTTGTTTACTTATATCTGGCTTTGTTCAGCTAATGTTTGGTGTGCACTTTGAAGAGTGTTTAAAACAGAACTTTTTAATGATTGTATAATACTTCATTACATTTATATCAGAGTTTGCTTCACTGTTTTCCCAGGGCTGAGTAATTAAGTTCTTTATTTCCATTTTTTAAATCAGTATAAGTAATTCTGTGATTAACTTCTGCTTGGATTGGATGTTTTTATATTTTGAATTCCTAGACATATGATTACTGAATGTCAATAAAATTATTTTTAAGCTCTTGATTTCCAGTTTCCCAAAGGCTAGAAGCAGTATATAATCCTACCAACTATATTGAAAAGTTACTGCTTTATTACTCACCAGTTAGCAATGTGTAAAATCATTAAGACATATGATATGAAAGATATTACTTCATATTGCCACAAAGAGTAAATTACTACGTTGCTATAACTGGAGTTATTACAATTTTATATATTCAGTTATTAATTGCTTTTACTTTTTTGCAACTTGATTAATATGTGTCTTCTAATAAGCTATTATAGTCTTCATGTTTATTTTGCTTTATAAGGTCCTTAGATATCATAAACTTATTTCACTGACTAATATTTCTTGCAAATATTCCCCACATTTTTTTTACCTTTTAATATTTTAAAAATTTTCCATTGACAATTAAGAGATTGTCAGTCTTCATGTCATCAAATCTGTAGATCCTTTCTCTTATTCTAGAAGCTAGAAGACTAAAATAGATGTCTTGACCTCCAGTCTCCTGATTTTGTAATTCTTTGGGCTTATGATTTTATCACACAGAATCAGCTTATACATTTTTTGTTCTTTCTACTTTAAGATGGTGTGTCCTAGTGGATGATACTGTTTCATTTCTTTCATATTTCAGAACACAAATTTCTTAGCAAATATACAAAATTTAAATGTTATAGTAAATTCAAATGCTAAGAAACACAACTAAAAACTCCAAAACAATGGCAAAAATTCAATGCATAATTCAAGATACTTTCATATAAACATAAATGAAAAGGTCGCTGTGGTTCACAAGCTGTCTAGCCATGTTTATTGCTACTCTTTACAACAGCTAAGAAAACAGCTATGTAGTCTATCTGGTTGCAAACCTTGAAAAGCTTCCTCTGTACTTTTATGCTTTGGTGATCAGAAAACTGTTTTATTAGCCTTATTAATAGTAATCTGAATTCAATAACTGTGAAAATGTATTGAGAGCCTATGATGTGCTATGGATATGCTCTTCCAGGTGCTGGTGATGCAATCAGACAAGTCCCCTGCTGTTGTTCTGGAGTTTACATTTGGAAGAATTGTATTATATACTGGGGAAGGATGTGGTTACTCTCCTGAAATCTTCCCTTGGTCACTGTCTTCTTCTTCTTCTCCTCCTCCCTTTTCTCCCTCTCTTCCCCCTTCTCCTCCTCCTCCTCTTACTCTTCTTCCTCCTTCTCTTTTTAAGTGAGGAAGCCCATAGAAAATATTGTGACAGGGAGAAATTGATTTTAAATAAGTATGACTGAAAAAAAATCTTTCACTATAATAGAAAATCTTGGTGCTGAGGGAAGAAATCCAAAAAATTAAAAATTTTCAGAAGATATGTCTTTGAACAGACAAACATTCATGGACTTTTGAAATTCATTACTTCTTTGGTGCCTGGGAGACTGACTTGCTGTGGCTTTCAACTCTTCTTGTTCGAGGGATAAAGATTCTGCCTAACATATTTTCTAACCAAACTTCTACATTCCAATGAACTGAATAAAGTGGAAATATAGCTTCTCACTTTCTCTTAACCTTCAATTAATTGTTAATAAAAACTTTAACATACACGTCAGCTCAAGCTTCTATTTCACATTCTCCTTAAGGTGTCTACACATCAACAGGGGCTATGATCTCAGAGTTTCCAGAATAACTTGGGGTGCTGTTTTGAATGGCAATGCTGAGGGAAACGGAGGGAATCCCCTGGGAGAGAAAGGTGGTAGGTGGAAGGAACTGTTTTGGGGCAGTCAAAGACATGGATGAGCCTGTCCTCACTGGTTTGGGCCAGGGTTTCCTTCACAGCCTCCTCTGTTCTCTAACAAGGTGACTGTCTCAGTTTGGGATGAATGAAACCCAAACCCACTCAAAGTAGATCAAGAAAAGGAGGAACTATTGGAACAATTCAGGGAAACCTCACAGAAGTCAACTGTGGAAAGGCAGATGGGGAGCTCCCCGCTTTCTAATCTCTACTTCTTTTTGTATGTCTGTCCTGCTCCCGTGCATGTTTTTTTAATTTTTTTCTTTTTTCTTTTCTTTTCTCTATTTTCTTTTCTTTTCCAGACAGAGTCTCACTCTGTCACCCTGGCTGGAGTGCAGTGGTGCGATCTCAGCTCATGGCAAACTCCACCTCCTGGGTTAAAGCGAGTCTGTTGCCTTAGCCTCCCAAGTGGCTGGAATTACATGCACCTACCACCATACCCTGCTAATTTTTGTATTTTTCAATAGAGATGGAGTTTCACCATGTTGGCAGGGCTGGTATCGAACTCTTGACTTCAAGTGATCTGCCTGCCTCGGCTTCTGAAAGTGTTGGGATTACAGACGTGAGCTACCATGCCTGGCCTCTGTGCTTGTTTCTTAAGAGGAGCTCACACTTCTTACCAACCAGCATGTGCAAGGCAGAAAGTAGCTGTCAATGCTGACTCTACATGGCCTCCTGCCATTTGACCAGCTATAGACTCTGTTGAGAGTCCCAAGATGGGTTGAGTATTATAGTTTGCTGGCTAGTTTATGGATTGGCTAGTTTTGAGCCAGCCACCATGCTTGTTTGATCAACTGTAGCTCAGGCAGAAGGAAGGTCATGATGATCCCATTTATATTAAGCAGGAGCTATGGGAAGATTCTCTGAAAAAAAAAAAAGAAAGAAAGGGCAAGAAAATTGACCATGTGAATTTAATGAAATGAATCAATGAAAAAAACGAGTGTCTGATACAGTAGCAAAATGAAAGCAGTAAGACATAAAAGCTCACTATAATTCAAAGGTTAAAAAAGTTTTAAAGTATTTGTCAAAAGTGAACGAAACATAGGAACAAGTACATAAAAGATAAAACTGCAGGGGGTAGAAAAAAAAGCAGTGAAGGAGGCTACAAATTCAGCTTTTTAACAATATTTATTGAATGTTAACTTCATGCCCAGCTATCTTCTGGGCAGTGATTAGTGAACAAAAAAGATGTTTCCTGTCTGTAGGGGGCTCATAGTCCAGTATGAAGAGCAGACATTAAACAATAAAGCAAGTAAATAAACGCATAATGGAAAACACAGTAAGAGTTGTAAAAACATCCAAAACAACAAACATTCTAACCAACTAATAAACATGCTATTATAAATAAGAGGTTAAGCCAAGATCTGAACCACAAGACACAATCAGTCATATAAAATCAAAGGAATGGTTTCCAGGCTGTGGAAACAGCTGGAACAAAGGCTGGAGTGTAGAAACAAGGTTGATGAATTTGAAGAGCCTAAATGAGGATTAGGAATGCTAAAATAAACATTTAAATTATAAAATGACTTAAAAAAGAAACACAAGGTTAAAGTTGGAATACAAAATTTAAAATAGTAAGATAAAATGAATATCTCGCCAAGGTTTTTGAGGTCAGAAAAGTCTTCCTAGAGAAGTAATATCATTAGAAAAATGCAATGGACTGAGTATTTCTGTCCTCCCTAAATCAGTATGTTGAAACCCTAACCCCAAGGTGGCGGTATTAGGAGATGGACCCTTTGGAGGGTTAGGCCATTAGTGCCCTTATACAAGATACCCCAGAGGGAGATCCCTCACCCCTTCCCATGTGAGGTTACAGTGAGAAGACAGCTGTCTTTGAGGAAGCGGGCCCCCACCAGACACCAAATGCAGGAGTGCCTTGAACTTGGACTCCAGATTCCAGGACTAGGGGAAATAAATTTATATTTATAAGCTGGTTGGTCTATGGTGTTTTGTTACAGCAGCCTGAGCAGACTAAGACAAGAAACTAAAATGATCTGAAAAGAAATTCAAACATAAGAAATATCAGGCAATCTAAAATATATAAATAATATACAACACGCACACACACACAAACACACACATAGAAATAAGAGAAAAAGTTGCAGGCAAGACAGCCCCAAGAGAAGGCAGAGTCTGTTGTGTGAAGGCCATGGGGACACTGAAAAGTCCAGAAATTTGGGAGTAGAGAGACCTCTTCTTAAGCAGAAATTTCTTTCAGTTCAAATTCAGGAAAAATGGTCTCAAGCAGAGACACTTCTGAATTACAATTTGACATTAACCTAAGTTTGGTATTTGTCATTCATCCATCCACCCATCCAGCCATTCAATATTTTTTGAAGACCCACTGTGGGACATGCATGACAAATTCAGCCCTCAGAAAAAATATCACATCCAGATATCATAAAATCTATCTCTACATCATACTGCTTTAACCGAGAACTATGTAACTAGGTGGCACAGTATTCATTCACTGAAGAATTGTTTTTATTGAAGTATACTTGAGAGTTTTGCCATCAGCCTAGGTTGGTGAACTCTGTAAACAAACACCTGACAATCTGTGTATCTGTTGTAAGATGTTTACCATGTAAATCTCTATAGCACAAAGAGTATTTTTTAAAGACAATTTCCACCCTTCCCTTTGCCAAAGAAATTTTTATCTGAGCTTAGTACCAAAATAGCTATAAATTTTCCAGAAATTTTGAATTATAAAAGATTTCCTTATTTAATTTTGGATAGCCTAGAGCAAAATGTGTGGCTCACCAGCATGTTGTGGTCACGTTTTTTTGCAATGCTATACCCAGCTTTATTTCTTTTTCCTCTTTCACTCTACTTTTAAGTTATTTTACTTTGTCACATTCTGGTACCTTGTAAGTATGAAATCCTATCCAGAAATATGACAGGGTGTAAGTAGATAAATTATTGTGCCAGGCTCTGTAATACACATTAAGGATACAATAAAAACTAGGCATTTTTTTTTTTTGTCGCCAAGAAATTCACAGTCTAGTATGGGTAGAGATGTGTAATACGACTGCTACCAGCTGTGAAGCTTTTGCAGGGATTTTAGCAAGTTCTTTTACTTCTTCACTATTTCCTACCCATTTATCCTATTCTAACCATGAGATGTAACATTGATTTTTCTACCCAAAGTAAGGAATGCAGCAAAGTTGCAGGTGGTTTGGCACAGTGGAAAAAGACTTGAACCTTAAATTAGAAGACCAGGATTTCAAGTCGTGGTTTTTTATTTCAAAGCTTTGTCACCTTGAGCAAGCTACTTCACTTTTAAGTCTTGGTTACTCATCTATATAGTGGGTAATGTGAGGATAAAATGAGATAAAGTAAGTGAATCCATGGCTAGTTTTGGTGCTTTCGAACTATGATCCCATAACATCATGCTCTTACCTGTATCGTAGTGCGTACTAGACCAGCTTTCTTTCTCAATACACTGTAAACTTGTTAGGGCAGAGTACAGTTTTGTTTATTTTTCTATTTCCAGCATCTGGCATATAAAAAACACTGAACAGATGTTTAATCAATGAATTCATTATGAAGAAAGTTAACATTTATTGAATGCACACTTTGTGTTAGGTTAATTGGTTTGAGTACATTTTCTCTAACATGCATTACTTGAAACCTTAAGTATTATCATCCATGTTTTAAATACGGGAAAATTGAGAGTTAGGGAGGTTAAATAATTTGCATAAGGCCACATAAAATTTTTCAGTAGAATGGAAATTCAAACCCATATTTGCTTGTACTTTCTCCACTGCTCTAATCTGCTTGCCAGCAATTGCCACTCCCAGCAGCTGTAAAAATTAATATTTCTGTGCATCAAGGTTTGTAGCAATTAAAATAAACATTCTAGCACACATTCTAACTTAATAACATTGTTAAATAATAATACATGTGTGTATGTGCAACAGTACAAATTCCACTCTCCCAAAGTCCTTTGATGGCAAATGATAGCTGTATTAAGTAATATTTGCATAGTATTTTCTACAAGCCTCTTTTCTGAATGCTTTAGAAATTTTCACTCTTCAAGGCCGGGTGCAGTGGCTCACGCCTGTAATCCCAGAACTTTGGGAAGCCGAGGCGGGCAGATCACCTAAGGTCAGGAGTTCGAGACCAGCCTGACCAACACAGAGAAACCCTGTCTCTACTAAAAATACGAAAAAGTTAGCTGGGCATGTTGGGGCATGCCTGTAATCCCAGCTACTCAGGAGGCTGAGGCAGGAGGCTTGAACCTGGGAGGCAGAGGTTGCGGTGAACCAAGAGTGTGCCATTGCATTCCAGCCTGGGCAAGAGCGAAACTCTGTCTCAAAAAATAATAATAATAATAATAATAATAATAATAATAATAATATTGAAGAAATTTTAGCTCTCAAAGCCTCATAAACCTGTGCAGAAGGTATTATTACCCCATCTTAAAGATGAGAGGTTATGTAACTTGTCCAAGGTCACTCAGCTAATAATGTTATGAAATTGAGATTTGAACTCAAGCAATCTAGCTTCAAGTTCATCACCATCATGCTTCACTGCCTCTCAAGTGGTGTCAATGGAGGCTTTTTTGGGACATTTCCAGGAATGCCTGGCTCTCAGTAGACTGAAGTGTGGGCTATTCAATCAGGTGCTTGTCCTGTGTGCCTCATTGTGGAACTTCATAAAACTGAAATTGAATGTCAGTTCAAATCAATTTGTCACATAATCAGATTATGTGAAATCTGATGTTTGGAGAAGCCTAATTGTAACATTGTGTTTGAGGCAGGAGATCAAAAATTGATTGTGTGGCTTTGTTGAATATCAATCATCCTTTTATTTATAGTAAACTGTTGACTTAGGATTATTCAATACATATTTATAAAATATTGGTAAGGTAAATTAATAATAAATTATCAGCTACAAATCATTTGCATTTCACTTAGCATGAAGGGTGAAGGGTAGTTTAGAGTAGATCCTTTGCAGTATATCATTTTGCCATTCCTGTGTAATTTCAATGTAATCTTGAATAAATATGACTTCAATCTAGAATTGAAGCTATGCCAATACCCAAGGGGCACCAAATCCACTGAATATTTTTTATTTCTGAGTATATGTATATATACACTGACCTCAGTAAAATTTGGGCGGCAGTATGGTAGAGTCTAACATAGGTTGACTTTAGAGCCAGACAGATATTAGTTTAAATCTTAATAGTAATAAAAACTACCAGGAATTGATAGTTCACTATGTATGTATCATTGTACTAAGTGATGACAAGATAGCACAAATGTTAAAAGTCCCTGCTTAGAATCAGCCAATCCAGGAATGAAATCCTGGCTATACTATGTCCTACTTTTGTGATTTGGGCTCCACTTTTTCATCTACAAAATGGGTACAATTGTTGTTGTGAAGATAAAATAAGAAAATCTTTTTCTCTAGGAAAGTGAGTGTTCATGGATTATTTAGCCTTCCTCAGCTTTCTTATTTGTTAAATGGAGATATTAGTAACCACTTTTTTGGGTGATTGTAAGACTTTAATGAGAAAATGTAGGTAATAGGCCCGATGCTTATTAATTCCAATTAGTAGGTGCTCAAACATTTGACTTCCTTCCTCTCTCTCCCATTACTGGCATTAAGTCAAAGTTCTTCAGTTGGTTGGATGTCCTCTGGTAAAAGTGTTTCATGAAATATTCTAGTTTTGTATCCATCAATAATGCACTAATGGATACAAAATATATATAGGGAGCAATATATTTGAATGTGTATGAGTTATGAACATTCTAGGATATTAAAAAGAAGTGAATGGGCCATTTTTTGTATTTATGCTAAGTGGTTATAATTATTTCAAAACAATTCAGAGTTTTTTTCCAGCTAGTTTTTAATCAGACTATCTGAAATCTGATGTTTAGAGAAGCCTAACTGTATTAAACTTTTAAATTCAAAGCCACTTCTTTTGCTTCTGTATATCCCATCACTGCCACTGCTGAAGAATTAAGTATCTCTGTCACTAAGCTTCCTGCAAGATTGATTTCCCTATCCACTGCAGCCTACTCTTGTTACACATTTTTCTGTTTCAAGTCTTCCTGAGTGTGAAGTCACATGTCTGCATCTTAGTTACAGAAAGTTTAAGAATGTTAGTTTTCCTATTTCTACATTAGGAGGTAGAATTCCTAATGTAAAGAATTGCAAAAATTTAGGAAAGTGCTAAAAAAAAAAAAGTTGGGCATACACAAAGGACAGGTGTTCAATCTTCTATAACTAATGAATATATTCTCCTATGACTGTTACTAACATTGTTTTCAAGTTTTTGCTCTCTTAAATGATGCTGTGCTAAAGATTGTTATATACTAGCTTTAAAAATATTCCTTGGGAGTAGATTTATACAAACGGAGTTGAGTTAAAAGCCTTCTGTAGTATTGTAGAATATTTCCATAAATGTTTGGTAACACTCCCACCAGTAATAGATATTAGTGTTTTTTTCACCATGATCTTGAGTATTATCAGTTAAAATGCTTTACAGAGGATGCTAACTTTATAATTAACTTGCATTTCCATGATAACTAGGAATAAGGACATACTTTCATTTAATTATTAGGTCATTTTTATTCCTTTTACATTTTTTATTTTGTGTGAATTATTTGTTTATATTCTATGTTCATAACTGTATTGGAGTTTCAGTTTCATATTAAATTGTATAAACTTTTGTGTTCCAAGGTTATACAAATTCATATGTATTTCAAATGTATTTTCTTAGTTCATTGTTTGCCTCTTATTTTGGTTTGTTACAATTTGTGATGTTAAATGTCTAAAAATGTGTGTATGGTTAATGCTATCTATTGTTCATTAACATTGTGGTTTCTTCCTTTTCTTAATGCTTTAATACTCTTTTAAAAATCAGTTCAAATACATTTTAAATTATATGTTTTACAATTTAAAATAATTTCTTATTTTACATTTGACCTTTTAATCCACCAAGAATTTACTTTGTTATATGGCAATAGATAAAGATCTAATTTCATTAGGCTTTAAGTTGGTTAACTTGGTACTACTTATTGAATAGTCTTTAATTTCTTCATTTATTTATGATGCCTTCCTTGTAATGTAAATAATAGAGATTATTTTTTAGGCTATTTTGAAAAAAATTAACTTATGTGTTGATTACTTATTACTAATCTACATCAAATAGTTTTTGGGTTAATTTCACTTATTTATCCTATGAGATAAGCTCTCCAATCACTTTGTTAAGTCAGCAATTTTGCTATTGCTTCTAAATAAAAACTTGTATGTCACTCATTTACTTGTCTCTTATTATTTTGAACCAGGTAGTTTGCTTAGAATATCAAGGCTGATATAGACCTATTCTTTCTCCCATCTACTTTGATCCATATGTCTACATAACTACCATTTGATTTGATTCCATACTAGCTAAGTTTAAACCCAGATGAGCCAATACTATATCAGAGCAGTAAAGGGGAAGGCTGATCTGGCATGAGCGTGTACCAATCTTCTTGAGGCTAAGTCATAGAAATGACGTGGCAGTGTGTCTGTGCTGTACAATCTGCCTTGTTTCCTTTTATCTTTGAATAAATGATTCTACACTATGTCAACAAATCCTCCATTTGTCCACTAGTTGCCTCTGTTGCCTATTTGTGGTACATTTTTATTCTCAAATAAAAATACCTGTTATAATACAGGTTGAGTATCCCTTATTTGAAATACTTGGGACCAGAAGTGTTTTGGATTCCAGATTTTTTCAATTTTTAGAATAATTGCATATATATAAAATGAGATATCTTGGGGATAGGACTGAAGTCGAACTACAAAATTCATTTATGTTTCATGTGCACCTTATACATTTGGCCTGAGAGTAATTTATACAATATTTTTAATAATTTTGTGTATGAAACAAAGTTTGCGTTAGGTACTTTCATGTGGGATTTTCCACACGTGGTATTATGTTGCTGCTCTTTGGATTTCGGAGTATTTTGGATTTTGGATTTTCAGATTAGGGATGCTTAACCTTTATAGACAAACTAAGTTTTATTGACTTACTATATAGTAAGTGAGAGTACCACACATACAGTCTTAAATAACATGTTTAAGAAAATGAGTGTGTGCTCTTTATTACTCACATGTTGGAATTGGGAATTCCTAGGCCAGGATATCAGAAGGAGTTGGGAGATCTTTGGATTTGTTGAAATTTTAAGTTCAGGGCCAATCTAAGTGACATAAAGTTCTGAGTCAAGCATAGTTGAATAATTGATGGGATAGCTTTTCTGGCTTTCAGTATGACATAACTGATGAGGGTTGTTTGACAGATTTTCAGAGTTCTGAATTTAGATAATGCCCTGTCTAGGCCAGAGGGTCAGCCACAAAATCAGTTTCACTGAGGAGCTACACCACTGTCTTATTCACTAGGTGACATATTCATCCCAGTAAAAAAATGTTTGGAGTCAGACCAGGGTCTGGTCTTCTTGCTTCTTTTGTCAAATGATGAGTGGTTGGATCACCTGACATAACAGTGACTGTGCAGCATTATGTAAGACTCAGGAGAACAACAATTGCCACCTGTGACACTCACAAAGAATAAGAGCCTGAATGCTTTAAAGCCATGGCCCTTACATGCCAAAGCCAGAAAAAAAGCATGCCTTACACTATTCACAATAGCAAAGACTCAGAACCAGCCCAAATGTCCATCAATGATAGACTGAATTAAGAAAATGTGGCACATATACACCATAGAATACTATGCAGCCATAAAAAAGGATGAGTTCATGTCTTTTGCAGGGACATGGATGAAGGTGGAAACCATCATTCTCAGCGAACTATTGCAAGGACAAAAAGCCAAACACCGCATGTTCTCACTGAAAGGTGGGAATTGAACAATGAGAACACTAAGACACAGGAAGGGGAACATCACACACCAGCGCTTGTCGCGTGGTGGGGGGAGGGGGGAGGGGGATACCATTAGGAGATATACCTAATGTAAATGATGAGTTAATGGGTGCAGCACACCAACATGGCACATGTATACATATGTAACAAACCTGCATGTTGTGCACATGTACCCTAGAACTTAAAGTATAATAAAAAAATTAAAAAAGCATGCCTTAGAGTCCCTTTTGGTCTACCTGGAAGAAGCAGGTGGCCATGACCTTCAGTTTAGAGATAAATTATTCTACTTGAAGAACTGTGTTCATCCAAATTCAACATGAAATATTAGAAATGGCACAGGTAGTGCCATGGCGAACAAACAGAAAAAGAAAGCTATTTAATTGTTTATTTTACTTGGTCTGAAGAGTTTAGACCTGCCTGCTAAGTACTGAAGAATATAATTTGTAACTTTAGCTAAGTTTAATAAAATTTGTGACTACTTTTTTGATTTGCAAAACCTTCATTGTAGAAATCATTGATGGCGCATAGAAAAAGTGAATCAGTGATTACTATGAGCAGTTCTCCGGAATAGCCTATAGTGGTTGCATTTTGAAATTCTTGGGAATGCACTTCAATGAAATATAAAGCACAGAGGTAAAAAGATCATGAATACTTGAGAGTCTCTATCAATTACTCAATACATACAAGTAAAATTTATTTATATTAAACAAGTGAAGACTTGTTGTCAACATAAAAGATAGTAACCCACTGGAACACACATTTTGTTGGGGAGTAGATGTTTATCATAATAGAAATATGCCAGTTATCTTCTTTCCTTTGGGGAAAAAAGTTCTCTAGCTGAAGTTGAATAACTGCTATAAGGATATTGGAGAATCTCTGAGGAGAACAAGTGACCTACTACAGAAAATGTAGCCTCAATTCTTGTTCTTAATGTGTTTCTGATTCCTATTGACAACACTATAATCATTTTTATAGAAATATTTTGCTGTTACACAGTCAAGTTCAATTTTTATATGACTGGATGTTATAGTTAATACTGTGGTTATATTTCTGGTACTAGAAGAGTGTAGTGGAATGACTCCCTGTATGTTTAGGTGAATAAATATTAGATTTTTATCTGAAGTGTTGGGTGGTGTATGACAAACTTGAGTCAGTATCATTTAGGGATATAGCCAAAGTCTAAAAATCTTACAACAGAGTTTGATAACTCTATTTAGGACAAAGTGGGTATGAGTATGGTTAAAGGAAATCTCTTCAATCTGGTTATGATGCAGCACTCTTTTATTAGCAATGTATGAGTGAAAATCAGCAAAGTGACAAAAAGTAGGCAAACATTAAAGCAAGGGTGCTAAACAAATGACAGTATGTTACTCTGTGCTTCTGGGCAGCTGGATGGTCTATTTCTAAAGATCTTGGGTGGAAGCTATCTACCTTATGTTGCTGTTAGCTTGAGCTGAATAACTTAGGTTAGCAATCTCCTTCTGAAGATCATTGATTCTTGAGAATTCTCAGCCTGAGGTCTATAGTGGGAATGGTCTACCTGTGTTCTGAGGATCGTTTGTAACTTTTTTTTTTATTATTATACTTTAAGTTCTATGGTACATGTGCACAACATGCAGGTTTGTTATGTATGTATACATGTGCCATGTTGGTGTGCTGCACCCATTAACTCATCATTTACATTAGGTATATCTCCTAAAGCTATCCCTCCCCGCTCCCTCCTCCCCACAATAGGCTGTGGTGTGTGATGTTCCCCTTCCAGAGTCCAAGTGATCTCATTGTTCAATTTCCACCTATGAGTGAGAATATGCAGTGTTTGGTTTTCTGTTCTTGTGATAGTTTGCTGAGAATTATGGTTTCCAGCTGTATCCATGTCCCTACATAGGACACGGACTCATTGTTTTTCATGGCTGCATAGTATTCCATGGTGTATATGTGCCACATTTTCTTAATCCAGTCTGTCACTGATGGCCATTTGGGTTGATTCCAAGTCTTTGCTATTGTGAATAGTGCTGCAATAAACATACGTGTGCATGTGTCTTTATAGCAGCATGATTTATAATCCTTTGGGTATATCCCCAGTAATTGGATGGCTGGGTCAAATGGTATTTCTAGTTCTAGATCCTTGAGGAATTGCCACACCATCTTCCACAATGGTTGAACTAGTTTACAGTCCCACCAACAGTGTAAAAGTGTTCCTATTTCTCCACATCCTCTCCAGCACCTGTTGTTTCCTGACTTTTTAGTGATCACCATTCTAACTGGTGGGAGATGGTATCTCATTGTGGTTTTGATTTGCATTTCTCTGATAGCTAGTGATGATGAGCATTTTTTCATGTGTCTGTTGGCTGTATAAATGTCTTCTTTTGAGAAGTGTCTGTTCATATCCTTTGCCCACTTTTTGATGGGGTTGTTTTTTTCTTGTAAATTTGTCTGAGTTCTTTGTAGGTTCTGGATATTACCCTTTGTCAGATGAGTAGATTGCAAAACTTTTCTCCTATTCTGTAGGTTGCCTTTTCACTCTGATGGTAGTTTCTTTTGCTGTGCAGAAGCTCTTTAGTTTAATTACATCCCATTTGTCAATTTTGGCTTTTGTTGCTTTTGTACAACTTTTTCTTTTCTTTTTCTTTTTTTTTTTTTTGAGATGGAGTCTGGCTCTGTCGCCCAAGCTGGAGTGCAGTGGCACGATCTCGGCTCACTGCAAGCTCCACCTCCCGGGTTCACACCATTCTCCTGCCTCATCCTCCCCAGTAGCTGGGACTACAGGCGCCCGCTACCACGCCTGGTTAATTTCATTTTGTATTTTTAGTAAAGACAGGGTTTCACAATGTTAGCCAAGATGGTCTCGATTTCCTGACCTCGTAATCCGCCCGCCCCGGCCACCCAAAGTGCTGGGATTACAGGTGTGAGCCACCGCACCTGGCCAGCATTTTTATTTCTTGAATGAGCCATGCTCATTTTAAAATCCCAGGCCCAGTATATTTGCCGCTTCCTTTGCCTCAACTGCTTTTTTATTTAATTCAGTTTTCTGTTTACGTGGTAGCTCTGAAGAGCTATCTTCCCAAATCACCTTCCTTAAAATAGTCTTTAATCCTTTTCTTTATTTTTATAGTGCTTATCATCATGCCTGAATATTATATATTCATATATTTTTGACCTTTTTTAGCTCCCTTAGGGCATTAATTTGTTGGGCTTATCTGTCTCTATCTTCTTACCATCTGGTATAATTCCTGACACATAGCAGATGCTTAATAAATATTTATCAAATTAATTAAAACATTGTTTTACTTAGGCCAGAATCTGTCTCACTAGGGCTATATTGCTGCTCAGTAACTTACTTTTACAAAATAGCTTTATTGAGATATAATTCACGTACCATCAAATTTACTCATTTAAACTGCACAATTATTAGGTTTTTAGTGTATTCATAGATATGTGGAACCATCACCATAGTCAATTTCGTAACATTCTTATCACCTCAAAAAGAAGACTTATTTTCTTTAGCTATCATCCACTTATTCCCTGCTCCCTTCTCCCCACAAGTTTTTCTTTCTTAATGAATAGTCTGAATGCTACTTGAGTCACCACTGGTAGGCATTATATATAATGAAGGCCCTTACACAGTTCATACACTGTTGGTGTGCAGCACATGTATATCATCCCTCTTTTATCTTTTAATACTCTTAATAGTCACAAAGTCAGAGAATTTTTTCCTAATTTTCTAAATAAGGAAGTTAGAACCTAAGGAGTTAAGAAAAGTGTCCATGGTCACATAGCTGGTCTTCAGAGCTCTTCTCTCTTAGTGGGGATAATAGAAAGCATGCATGAAATTCACAAGTAGAATTCCCTATTGGTGATTGGGTGGCACCCAGAGTTTTGGTGCTAGGCATTGAGGAAGAGGGTCTTGTTTTATGCTAATGATGAAATGTGATTCTGTACAAAATTACACATAGAAGTGTAAGTGATGAAGGTGCCAACACTTTTTAATTTTTTGCTGTCAATAATGACACTTCAGACTTGAGTCATGACAAGAACTATATAGAGATACATTTCCCTTCCTCAGAATGGCCACAAATCTCTTTCAAATTGAAATGATGATAATTTGCTTTTTTTCCCTGTTCTTTTATACATTCATCCATTTAGCAAATGTATGTTTAAAATTCTACAATACTCTTAAGTATCTGAAACTTTCAAATTTGGGGATTCTTTCCCCATGAAAAATTACTTAACATATATAAAGAGATGTATGCACGATGATGTTAACCGTATTGTTGTCTATAATAAAGAAAAATGGGAAAGTAGTAAAATATCTAATAATATAAAATGGTGAAATAAATGAATGCATTGCCTTGTCTAAATATTATATAGGCAGTTGAAACAAACAATATTTAATTACTCAGTAAGTGCTCAGGATATAGAGTTATATGACCAAAGCAACATATAAAATTACAAAAACAGTGTAACTTAATTATGTGTAAATAAGTGCATTGATAGGTAGCTTGGGGAAGCCTGTAATCCACCAGATTAGATTTGGCCCCTTTATTATAAGCTCCCAAACCACTCCACACTTTTCCTTTGTAATACTCATCACATTCATAATTAGTTGTGCAATGTCTACTATTTCCATTAGAATGCAGATGCGATGGCAGAGACTGGGTCTGTTTTACTTAACCCTGTATTCTCCACCACCTAGTATAGTGCCTAGCACAAATTCATAGTAAAATATTTAAATGATTAAGCTGGTAAATTGATTAAGCAAAGAAAGAAAACATACAGTTAGATGGAATGGTGGTAGCCTTGTGGACGATGATTAAGTTTGAAGCCTTTGGAATCAGACATTCTGTTCGAAATCTTGTGCTACCCTTCTCTGTTGTGTCATGAAGCTTACAAAAACATTTCACAGCTACAAGTTGTTTTAAACCAAGGACAACTTAACTTTGACCACAAAGAATAAAAGAAAGAAAGAAACAAACTCTAAAAAAATCCTACACTTTAACTCCACATTCCCTACATATTTACTTTTTGATGTCTCAATTTGTATATTTTTATATTGCCTACCTCTTGAGAAATTGTTGTAGTTATTATTTTAAATAGTTTTGTCTTTTAGTCTTCATACTAAATACATAAGCAGTTTGCACACCACAGTTACAGTATTAGAGTATTCTGAATTTGTCTATACACTTTATACTATGTACTTTAATCAGTGAGTTTTGTATCTTCAGAAGTTTTCTTGTTGCATGTGAACATCCTTTTCTTTCAGATAAAAGAACTCCCTTCAGCATTCTTTGTAAGATGGGTCTGGTGACCGTTTTTGTAAGATGGTGATAAACGTCCTCAGCTTTTATTTGTCTGTATCTCTTGTATTATTAAAGGATAGCTTTATTGTACACAGTATTCTTGGTGAACAGTTTTTTCTTGAGCACTTTGAATATGTCATCTCACTCCCTTCTGGCCTGTAAGGTTTCCACTGAGAAGTCTGCTGCTAGATGTATTGGAGCTGCTTTATGTGTTATTTGCTTCTTTCTTTTGCTGTTTTTAGACACTCTCTTTGCCCTTCACCTTTGAGATTTTGGTTATTATATGACCCGAGGTAGTCTTATTTGGGTTAAATCTTCTTGGTGATCTTTGACCTTCTTGTACCCAGATATTTATGTCTGTCTCTATGTTTCGAAAGTGGTCTGTTATTGTTTCTTTGAATAGTTTTTGTATTCCTCTCTCTTTCTTCACTCCTTCTTAAATGCCAGTGACTCTTTCATTTGCTCTTTTGATGCTGTGCCAAAGAACAAAGTGTCCTTTGCTCCTTTTCATTTTATTTTTTCTCCTCTGTGTATTTTTTAGTAATCTGTTTTTGAGCTTATTGATTATTTCTTCAGCTCGATCAGTTCTGCCATTAAGATGCTCTATCCTTCACTGGTGTCTCTAAGTCACTTTAAGTCCTTTTTCCTTTACCATAAAAATGAAGATAATTATAATACACATCTCACTGGGTGGTGATGAATATTATATGAGATAATGTATGTAAAGCATAATGCTGGGCACAGAGAAAGTGTTCAGTAAATTACAGCCATTATGATCATTATTTTTCTGTATTTTCCCAATTTTCCACAATGTGACCCTGTTATATTTATAATTAGAAAAATCAAACTTAAGAAGAAAAAAATAACCAAAATTGGTATATTGCATGAGTCTTCCTCCCTCTTCATCCTAGCTGGCAATTTAGCCAACTGTTCACCAAAATGTTTTCTAGTTTTTGAAAGTATTGCAAAACTTTTTCTCCTTCATGAATGTTTTAAAGGCATTGGAAAGCCCATGTTTGCAAAATCTGGTGACAGTAGAATTGTTCTCAAGTCAAAGACTTCATGGCATAGAAAATATAGTTTGTTGAGTATTTCCTACACATGTACTTACAAAAGGTTTGTTAAAAATCCTTTAGTTAATATATGTAAAATATAGAAAATGAATAATTTGGCGTTTAGTACTCCTGAGGAATCTATATTGAGAGAACTTTTCCTTAAATTGAAGTGCCTTGCAGAATGACAAATACTGCATGATTTTGCTTGTGTGTGAAATCTAAAAAAGTTGAACTCATAGTTGTAGAGAGTAGAATGGTGGTTACTGGGGGACTGAGAGGGTGGTTGAGGAGATGTCTGTTAAAGGATACGAAATTTCAGTTAAATTGAAGGAATCAGTTTAAGAGATCTATTGCACAACATGGTGAATATAGTTAATAACATTGTATTCTTGAAAATAGGTAATGTACATGTTAATTAGCTCAATTTAGCCTTTCCTGTATGTATACATATTTCAAAACACACATGATAAATATATATGATTTTTGTCAATTAAAATAACTTAAAAAGGCAAGCAGGTGAGGTTATGGATGTTAATTAACTTCATTTAATCTTCCTACAATGTATACATATATCAAAACATCACATTGTACCCTATAAATATATACAATCATTATTCATCAACAACAAAAAAATAAATCCACATGCCTGGGAAAATAAGAGATACTACTCAGGAAAATGCCAGAACACCCATCTCTAGAAGAGTTGTGACTTTAATGGGTTGTTAATTGTGCATGCATGGCTAGAGGCTTATATTGATTAGTGTGCACAGTAAAAATAAATTCCATGTTAAACACTATCATTTCCTCTAATAATAAAATTTCTGGCAAACTCTAACTTCTTCCTCAAGATTCAAGTTAAATGTTATGCTGAGAAGCTGAGAAGCTTTTCATAATTTTCATGGAGCGTTAACGTTGTTTTTAAGCTTACTATGTTTATTATATTTATCTGTTCTCCTTAAATGTGCCTCCAAGGAAAAGTATTTGTCTTATTTCTTTTTTGTACCATCTGTGCTTGGCAAAGTACCTTATGTGGAACAAGATCAGGAAATATTTATTAAATGAATGAATAAATAAATGAATTGGAGACTCTTACAGAGTCATCTTTTTAATCAAGCAAAATTAACAATCAGAAAAAAAGCAGGGAGAACACATGAGTTTGAACGTCTATGTCACAGTGCAAAATTGCTGCTGATCAGGTTTATGCCTAAATACTATTGATCAATAATGATTTCATTTCTTTTTTTTTTTTTTTTGAGACGGAGTCTCGCTCTGTTGCCCAGGCTGGAGTGCAGTGGCGCGATCTTGGCTCACTGCAAGCTCCGCCTCCCGGGTTCACGCCATTCTCCTGCCTCAGCCTCCCGAGTAGCTGGGACTACAGGCGCCCACAACCGCGCCCGGCTAATTTTTTGTATTTTTAGTAGAGACGGGGTTTCACCGTGGTCTCGATCTCCTGACCTTGTGATCCGCCCGCCTCGGCCTCCCAAAGTGCTGGGATTACAGGCGTGAGCCACCGCGCCCGGCCAATGATTTCATTTCTTAATTAATTATTAAACTCAGCTGCCAACTGCTTGAGGGTAGAAATCATCTTTGACTCTCCTGTGTCTGGCACTGTGCTTTGATTATGAAAGGCTTTCAATTCTGTAGGTATATTCTGCAAAAATCCCCTTGCAAGATGTTTTCATGATAAAATGGCTCTTGATTTTTGATTCTCAAATTTTATCTTTCATTACAATATAATTTTCTTTCATTACAATATAATTTTCTTTCATTAAAATGTTTTCCAGGTGATATTAAGAAAAACCATATTTACATCCTTCAAACTAAATATAATTTTTAAAAATTGGCATAAGATAAGCCTTAAGTTACATTACCAATACAACTGGTAGAGTTGTTGAATCACATGCACTGTGCTTGTACTAGGTGCTAGTACACCTCTTCCAGAATCTCTTCCTTGGGAAATTCCTTAGTCTTCTGGGAAAGACAGACAGATAAATCAGTGATGCAATGGCCTGAGCCTAGAAAGATGCACTGCGAGTTATAGGAAGCCAGAAGAAGACTATGCTCCTAGCCCAACCCAGAAGGATGACAATTTGCTGAGCTTTTCCAGGGACTCTAAACAGTTGAGGTGATTTTTTTTAAAGGAAGGTAGAATCTGTTTAGGCAGAGAAGAAGGAAACATATCTAAGAAGGGAAGAAGAAATATATCCAAAAACACAGAGGTAAGATAGAGGTAATGGCCCATTTTGGAGGCCTGAGCAGTTCCATGTGGGTGTACTCTAGACTGTATTTGTAGTGATGGTAAGAACTGAGGCCTAGACACATGTAAACAGAGTGGAAAGGACCTTGTGTAGCATTACAGAGTGTTAAGCCTTTTGCTGAAGACTGTGGTATCATAGAAAAGTGTTAAGTGGCACTAGTCTGTGGAAGAAAATTTACGCATTTGCAATGGGGAAGGAGAGGAATAAACTAGTAAAACAAATACTACAGTGGTGGAATCTATAGAACTTTATTACTGTGGCAACTAAATAGCAGATAGGAATCTAAGATTCATATTTCTGTCTTGAAAGACTGGATGAATGCTAATTCCATTCACTTACTCATTCATTTGTTTGTTCATTCAATAAATATTATTTAATACCTACCATTAGCAGAGAATTGTTTTATTTACCATAAATAAAAAGATGAATAGGTTATGGGCTTTGATTTCTAGGAGCTCACAGCCTAGCGGAGAAGGCAGAGATGTAGATAAATAGTGACTGTACAGTGTGTTAATTACATGACTTTTTAAAGTTTTAAGGTAGAATAAAGACTTAGAACAGGGTATAATTAATTTTTCTTGGGAGTGAATAGGAAAGTGTGAGAGAGGTGATGATTCTTGGGGTAGGTCTTTTTTTTTCCTTTCCAGGCAAGAAATCTTTATTTATCCCATTACTGATGGGGTTTATGAAATGAAACTACACATGCCTGATTTTTCAAATTGCTATTATCAAGCTTTGCTGAAGCATTTACGACCTTAGTTGGCTGTTTTACTTTCCCTAGACATTTTTTTTTTTTTGCTTGAATTTCCTTTTCTTTTTCTCAACTTTTATTTTAAGTTCCGGAATACATGTGTAGGATGTGCAGGTTTGTTCCATAGGCAAACGTGTGCCATGGTGGTTTACTGCACAGATCAACCCATCACCCAGGTATTAAGCCCAGCATCCATTAGCTATTTTTCCTTATGCGCTCCCTACCCTTGCCACCCCCAACCCCCAATATTATTCTCCTCCCTGTGTCCTGTGTTTTCATTAATCAGATTCTACTTGTAAGTAAGAATATGTGGTGTTTGGTTTTCTGTTCCTGCATGAGTTTGCTTAGAATAATGGCTTCCAACTCCATCCATTTCCCTGCAAAGGATGTGATCTCATTCCTTTTTATGGCTACATAGTATTACATGTACCACATTTTCTTTATCCAGCCTATCGTTGATGGGCATTTAGGTTGATTCCATGACTTTCCTACTGCAAATAGTGCTGCAAGGAACATATGCGTGAATGTATCCTTTTTTTTTTCTTTTATTATACTTTAAGTTCTGGGATACATGTGCAGAACGTGCAGGTTTGTTACATAGGTATACATGTGCCATGGTGGTTTGCTGCACCCGTGAACCCGTCATCTACATTAGGTATTTTTCCTAATGCTATCCTTTCCCTAACCTCCCATCCCCTGACAGGCCCTGGTGTGTGATGCTCCCCTCCCTGTGTCCATATGTTTTCATTGTTCAACTCCCACTTATGAGTGAGAAAGCAGTGTTTGGTTTTCTGTTCTTGTGTCAGTTTGCCGAGAGACGGTTTCAAGCTTCATCCATGTCCCTGAAGAGGATATGAACTCAACACTTCTCAAAAGAAGACATTTATACGGCCAAACATGAAAAAAGAAAGATTTTTTTTTTTTTTTTTTTGGAGACACAGTCTTGCTCCATCCCCTAGGCTGGAGTGCAGTGGCAGGAACTTGGCTCACTGCAACCTCTGCCTCCCGGGTTCAAGTGATTCTCCTGCCTCAGCCTCCTGAGTAGCTGGGATTACAGGCGCTCGCCACCACGTCGTTAATTCTTTTGTATTTCTAGTAGAGACGGGATTTCGCCATGTTGGCCAGGCTGGTCTCGAACTCCTGACCTCAGGTGATCCACCCACCTTGGCCTCCCAAAGTGCTGGGATTACAGGTTGAGCCACCACACCTGGCCATATCTTTTAATACAATGATTTATATTCCTTTGGGTATATAACCAGTAATGGGATTGCTGGGTCAAATGGTATTTATGCCTCTAGGTCTTTGAGGAATCACCACACTGTCTTCCACAGTGGCTGAACTAATGTACGCTCCCACCAACATTGTAAAAGCGTTCCTTTTTCTCCACAACCTCACCAGCATCTGTGGTGTTTTTTTATCTTACTTCATTTTTTAATAATAGCCACTCTGATTGGTATGAGATGCTATCTCATTGTGGTTTTCATTTGCATTTCTCTAATGATCCGTGATGTTGAACTTTTTTTCATATGTTTGTTGGTCACATGTATGTCTTCTTTTGAGAATGTCTCTTCATTTCCTTTGCCCACTTTTTAAATGGGGTTGTTTGTTGTTTTCTTGTAAATTCGTTTAAGTTCCTTGTGGATGCTGGATATTAGACCTTTGTCATATGGGTAGATTGCAAAAATTTTCCTCCATTTTGTAGGTAGTCTGTTTACTCTGATGATAGTTTATTTTGCTGTGCAGAAACCCTTTAGTTTAGTTAGATCCCATTTGTCAATTTTTGCTTTTGTTGCTGTTGCTTTTGGAGTCTTTGTCATGAAACTGCTGCCCATGTCTATGTTCTGAAAGGTATTGTGTAGGTTTTCTTCTAGAGTTTTTATAGTTTTGGGTATACATTTAAGTCTTTAATCCATTTTGAGTTCATTTTTGTATGTGCCATAAGGAAGGTATATGGATAGTCAGTTCTAGCCAGTTCTCCCAGCACCATTTATTAAATAAGGAATCCTTTCCCCATTGCTTGTTTCTGTCAGGTGTGTCTAAGATCAGATGGTTGCAGGTGTGCAGTCTTATTTCTGGATTCTGTATTGTGTTCCATTGGCCTATGTGTCTGTTCTTATATAGTACAATGCTGTTTTGGTTACTGTAGCCTTGTAGTATAGTTTAGGTAGTGTGATGCCTCCAGCTTTGTTCTTTTTGCTTAAGATTGCCTTGGGTATTCAGGCTCTTTTTTGGTTCCATATGAATTTTAAAATAGGTTTTTCTAATTCTGTGAAGAAGGTCAATGATAGTTTAATGGGAATAGCATTGAATCTATAAATTGCTTTGGGCAGTATGCATATTTTCACAATATTAATTCTTCCTATCCATGAGTATGGAATGTTTTTCCATTTGTTTGTCATCTCTGATTTCTTTGAGCAGTGGTTTGTGGTTCTCCTTGAACCACAAGGTCATTCACTTCCCTTGTTAGCCATATTCCTAGGTATTTTATTATTTTTGTGGTAATTGTGAATAGGAGTTCATTCATGATTTGGCTCTCTGCTTGCCTGTTGTTGGTTTATAGGAATGCTAGCAATTTTTGCACATTGATTGTATATCCCAAGACTGTGATGAACTTGCTTATCAGCTTAAGAAGCTTTTGGGCTGAGATGATGGCGTTTTCCAGATATAAGATCATATCATCTGCAAACAAAGATAATTTGGCTTCCTCTCTTCCTGTTGGACTGCGTTTTATTTCTACCTCTTGCCTGATTGCTCTGGCCAGGATTTCCATTACTATGTTGAATAGAAGTGGTGAGAGAGGGCATCCTTCTCTTATGATGGCTTTCAAGGTGAATGCTTCCAGCTTTTGCCCATTCAGTATGATATTGGCTGCGGGTTTGTCACATATCGCTTTTATTGTTTTGAGGTATGTCCCTTCAATATCTAGTTTATTGAGAGTTTTTAAACATGAAGAGATGTTGAATTTTATTGAAGGTCTTTTCTGCCTCTATTGAGGTAATTATGTGGTTTTTGTCTTTAGTTCTGTTTATGTAATGAATCACATTTATTGACCTGCATATGTTGAACCAAACTTGCCTCCTGGGGATGAAGCCAACTTGATCATGAAGGATAAACTTTTGATGTGCTGCTGGATTTGGTTTGCCAGTATTTTATTGAGGATTTTTACACCAATGTTCATCAAGGATATTGGCCTAAAGTTTTCTCTTTTTGTTGTATCTCTGCCAGGTTTTGGTATCAGGATGATGCTGGCCTCATATAATGAGTTACGTAGGAGTCATTCTTCTTCAATTTTTGGGAATAGTTTCAGTAGAAATCGTACCAGCTCTTCATTATACCTCTGGTAGAATTCAGCTGTGATTCTGTCTGGTCCTGGGCTTTTTTTTGATTGGTAGGCTATTTATTACTGCCTCAATTTCAGAACGTGTTATTTGTCTACCCAGGAATTCAATATTTTCCTGGTTTATGGAGGGTGCCTTTGCCTAGGAAATTGTCGATTTCTTCTAGATTTTTCTAGTTCATGTGCATAGAGCTGTTTATAGTATTCTCTGATGTATGTTTGTATTTCTGTGGGGTCAGTGGTGATATCCCCTTATCATTTCCAACTGTGTTTATTTGATTATTCTCTCTTAGCCTGTCTATTTTTTAATTATTATTATTATTTCCAAAAAACCAGCTCCTGGATTCATTGATTTTTGGAAGGATTTTCAGTGTCTCTATCTCATTCAGCTCGGCTCTGATCTTGGTTATATCTTGTCAAAGCAGGCTAGCTTTGGGGTTTGTTTGCTCTTGGTTCTCTAGTTTTTTTTAGTTGAGATGTTAGTTTGTCAACTTGAGATCTTTCTGGCTTTTTGAATTGGGCATTTAGTGCTATAAACTTCCCTCTTCACACTGCTTTATCTTCATCCCACAGATTCTTGTATGTTGTCTCTTTGTTCTCATTAGTTTCAAAGAACTTCTTGATTTCTACCTTAATTTCATTATTTACCCAAGAGTCATTCAGAAGCAGGTTGTTCAATTTCCAGGTAGTTGTGTGGTTTTGAATCAATTTCTTAATCTTGGTTCCAATTTGATTGCATTGTGGTCTGAGAGACTATCAGTTATTGTGCATTTGCTGAGGAGTGTTTTACTTGCTACTAAGTGATCAATTTTGGGTAAAAACATGTTCCTTTAGCTCATTGAAACTTGTTATCACCCACCTTCTGAGGCCCATTTCTGTTAATTCAACCATTTCAGCCCCAGCCTAGTTCTGTGCCCTTGCTAGAGGGGTGTTGCCGTCATTTGTAGGAGGAGGGGCACTCTGGCTTTTTGAGTTTTCAGCATTTCTGTGTTTATTCTTTCTCTCTTTGTGGGCTTATCTACCTTTGATCTTTGAGGTTGCTGATCTTTGAGTGGGGTTTTTGTGGGGTCTTTCATTTGTGAATATTGTTTTCTGTTTGTTTGTTTTTCTTTTAATAGTCAGGCCACTCTACTGTAGGACTGCTGCTGTTTTCTGGGGATCCGCTCCAGACCCCAGTCTCCTTGGCCTCTCCTGCAGGAGGTGGTTGGGGTCCCCTCCTGCTAGAAGATCTCACCCCCTCAGGAGGGATGGGTTCAGGAACCCACCCAATGAAGCAGTCTGGTTGCTTCTTAATAGAGCAGGTGTGCTGAACTGGCTGCCTGTATTCTTCACAGCCAGCAGGATGGAATGGCTGAGGTTAGGGAACTGCAAAGATAGTAGCCATCCCTCCAGCTGGGAGCTCCCTCCCAGGGAGAGATCAGATCTCTTGTCTGCAGAACTGAAGACAGGCCCCCTGCCCTTCCCCGCCCCGCTTCCCCAGTGAGGAGGAGTGAGTTGGGCCCCAGTTAAAGAAGCAGTCTGGGCCGGGCGCGGTGGCTCACGCCTGTAATCCCAGCACTTTGGGAGGCCGAGGTGGGCGGATCACGAGGTCAGGAGATCGAGACCATCCTGGCTAACACGGTGAAACCCCGTCTCTACTAAGAATACAAAAAAAAATTAGCCGGGCGTGGTAGCAGGCGCCTGTAGTCCCAGCTACTGGGAGGCTGAGGCAGGAGAATGGCGTGAACCCCGGAGGCGGAGCTTGCAGTCCAGCCTGGGCGACAAAGTGAGACTCCTTCTCCAAAAAAAAAAAAAAAAAGAAGCAATCTGGCAAGGCCACTGCACTGTGCCATGGGGGGCCCCTCCTTGTCTGGGCCATCTGGTCTGGACTCTCCACAGCAGGCAAGCTGGAATGGCTGTTTCCCTCAAACCACAGAGATGGCAGCTGCCCCTCCTTCCCGGAACACAGTCCCTGTCTCAGGTGGACTTCAGCCCTCTGCCTTGGCTGGCTGGGATTCCAAGCAGTGGGTCTTAACTTGTGAGCTGCCTTGGAAGTGGGGCCCGTAGAACAACACTGCTTGGCTCCCTGTATTCCGCCTCCTCTCTAGGGATGTGTATGGACGGATTTTCCGCATTGGCAGGGATCTGGGGCCTGAGTATGCAAAGCTCCTGGGTCTCTGTGTGCGCTTGAGCAGTTGTTTTGCAGAGACTCAGCTGTGTGTATCGGCCCCCAGTGGTGTGGGCTCATGAAGAAATCTCCTGTTCTTCGGGTTGCAAAGATCCATAGGAGAAGCGTGGCTTTGCTGGTGGGTCACAGAATCACTCACAGCATCCCCTGGCTGGGGGTGCGGGTTCCTTTGGCTCCAGGTCACTCCTGGGCGGGCTGTTGCCGCGGTAGGTCCAAGCTGCTTGCCTATTCAGTTACAATGTGAGAACCTGGATATTTCAGTTAAAGGTGTTGAATTCACTGGTCCGTTTTCATTTCACTCCGTGAGTGCTGTGGACCTCAGCTGCTTCTAATCAGCCATCTCACCCCTCCCCCGGACTAGGTCTTAAAATAAGAATAGAATGCTCAGGGAGGTTGAGGTGGGAGCATCATTTGAGCCTGGGAGGTTGAGGCAGCAAGTGAGCTATGGTCCAGCCTGGGTGACAGAGTAAGAGCTTGTAAAAAAAAAAAAAAAAAAAAAAAAAAAATAGAATGCTCCAAGTGTACATTGGGGGAAAAAGAAAACCAAAATAGAATGCTCCAAGTGTACAAGGGGAAAAGTTTAATCTAGGGAAAGGAGCATCATGAAAAACAGCACGATGCTTTCAAGAAGCTACAAGTAATTCAGTATGACTTAAGCATAAGTCTTGAAGTAGTTTGGAAATGGGGCTGGTATGTGATGCTAAGCATCATGTATCTAGTGACCATGCTAAGAATTTTTTTATTTATTTAATTTTTAATTTTGGTGTGTACATGGTAAGTATATATATTTACGGGATACATCAGATGTTTTGATGTAGGCATGCAGGATTTTGTACTTTATCAGGCAAATCAACAGTTCTCCACTGGGCGAGTACATCAGACTCATCTGAAGACTTCAGGTACATTTCTGAGGTCTTGGCTCACCCCACGCCTCTTGAATTAGAAAGTACAAAGGTGAGCTTGCAGTGTACATTATTTTCAAAGCTCTATGGACCAATCTGATGCAAAGCCACTGTAGGCAATGGTGGAACCATTGTAAGTTTCAAGTCTTTTTTTTCAATGGCACACAAAGCGTTTTCCTGCTTTTCTATTGTTGTGGTGTGACCTACAGCCATCTCATAAAGCACAAGTTGGTCATAATGTTTACTGCCCAACCTTGTAATAATCGATTGCCACTTTCTTATCAAATGCAAAGAATAAATGGAATCTGATTACTGTGGAACCATCCTCCATTGTGGATATATTCTTGTCAGAAACTACATAATGCAAAAATGGCCACAAATGATTTTTTTTCTCAAAACTACTTTTGTCATAAAATCTTCCCAAAGTGTATGAAGTATTCAAAAGGTTTTTTATGAACAACTCAGGGAAGGCTGGCACTTGTCTTACTCTTTTCAATTTGCTCAGTAATTAGTAGGGAAATGTCTCATAATGTTTGGTAAATGGAGGAAACAAAAGTGGTATCTACATCTTTTGTTATCAAAATAGATAAGCTATCTAGCCTGACAACAGGAAATGAAATGATGATTTCATGCAGAAAAATGGATTATCTTCCATCCCTGATGAAATGGCAGTGAAAGTATATGAAATATTTAGGAGATAGGCAGTTCACAGCTACATCACAGCTTGAAGTTTCAGTATTAGTTGCAAACTCAGTAGGAATGCCTCGATTTCACTTCTCAATTTTGGATGGCATTGAACATAATTAATCAGCATATTGACTAGAAGAGTGGGTAAAATAATGGGAAAGAGAGAAATTGGCTAGCTGAATTGACAATTTCCTTTAGTTTTAATTGTTTTAGTAACTACTGACATTATTTAGAATAGGGAAATAATGAGTCACAGAATTACACAGCTAGAGAAACTAAAAAAGTCATTCAGTTCAATTTTCTACCTTACATTTAAATTTACTTTCTTGACACAATGTTGGCTTTCATTTAATCATTAACTTGTAAAATTATGTGACTCCTATATAGTAGTCACTTAATAAATCTGGCTTAAATTAATAAACATATAAACCTTTTCAGTAAGATCCCAGTCAAATGGTTTCTTTTAGGTCGCCCTTTCTTTTATGTCACTAATGATGGGGAAATGGCTCTTTGGACAGTTCAGTTTCAAAGCTTTTCTTCTTTTAAAGCATATTCCACTGTGGTAGAGAACATGCATTTTGGACTTCAGCAATCCTTGGTTGCTATCTACTGCTCATCAGTCATAAATTATTTAACAGGTTATTTAACTTCTCCATTCCCCTGTTTTCTTTCTTACAGAGTGAAACCTACCACTTGCATCATTAAATGAGATGATTCACATGAAGTACTTATCACAGTGCTTAATGGATAATAAATGTTTAATAAATATTAGCTTATTATTATTGCTAATAATATTATTATCTTCCTATACAGTCTGCCATTGGTCTTAGGTCTCTTCTACAGAGCCATATAGAACAAACATAATTCATTTTTCAACACAAAGCCTTTTAAATATTTGAAGATGATTACCACATAATTTAAGTAGACAGAGAGGTAAAGAAGATAATAGTAGATCACTAAAAAGAAGATAACTATCATTCTAATGTCTACCTCTATGAGATTAACTTTTTTAGATCTCAAATATGTACCCTATAAAAATGTACAATATTATGTATCAATAAAAAATTTAAAAAGACCTATAAACCATCTCCAGAGTAAATAAAGGAGGCTAAAGAGACATAACTAATTGCAATACCTGACCCTAGACTAGATCCTGTATTGAGAGGGCAAAATGTCATAAAGGTCTTTATTGAGCCAATTAACAAAATTAAAATATGGACACTAACCTAGACAAAAAGTACTGTGTCAATGTTAAATTTCCTGAGGCTAACAGTTGCATTGTGATTACATAAGAAAATATCTTGTACTAAGAATATGCTCTGAACTATTTAAGGATAAATAACTATAATATATGTAAATTACCCTTAAATGGTTAAAAAAAAGAATGTTATACCATGGGATTTGATATTCCAACACTGTATTTCCCATTCTCTATTTATCACAGTTATTATAGTGTATATATATATTTATTAAAGAGCCCTACATATCTGTTAATTTCTTTTTTTGTGTGCATCATAAAAACAGTGGTCTGAGTTTTGAATAGGAGTAAAAATTTACAGTAAAATGTTATAGGTAGATCAATTTACCTAAAATTTGAATTAATCATTTTCTCTCATTGTTAGGCCATTTGTTAATAATGATGGTTGTTTATATTTGTTTTTCCCATCTAGGCTATGTAATCCTTGTTCTTTGGACTAGAGAAATTTAGCAATTTCTGTAGTAAAATATAGCATTTTGCAGATGTATGTAGGCAATAAGTCAGGCTTATGGGTCTACAACTACTCTGATAATGCATAACTTCGAGCAAGTTACTTATCTTCTTGGAGCTTTACTTTCCCATTGATAAGATGGGTAGCAGATTTGTCTCATTGGATTTGTGAGATGTGAGAAAATAATAATCATAACTAGCATTTGCTAACTAACCACCTATCATGTGCTAGTCATATGCCATATATATTATATTGATCAATTTTAGGCAAATTGATATACCTAGAACATTTTACTGTAAATTTTTACTCCTATTCAAAAATCAGACCAATTTAAATAACAACTCTGCAAGGTAGAAACTATATTTTCCACATATGTAAGAAACATGGTAATCAAAATGTTACTTTCTGTGGTATTTTCCTCTGCAAAATTTCACAAGAGTTTTTCATTTTCATGATGAAAAAAGAGGCAGTAAGGTAAAGTGATTAAAAAGCACTCTGAAGTTCAGTACGAGACTATTTGGGGGCACAGTCTAGCCCTACTATATTCTAGCTGTATGATCTGGGGCAAGTTATTTAACTTTTTAAAGACTTAACTTGTTTTTTTTTTTTTTTGTAAAGTGGGAATGATAAACTTGATATCTACAGGATTTTGTGAGATTGAATGAGATCCAGTATAATAGTGCCTAGTAGATAGCAATTTCCATGTAATAAATAAAAATTAACACTTTAGTGGCACTTGCTAGCTCTATATTAACTAATTTATTCCTCAAGACAACTCTATGAGGTAGGTAGCATCTTTCCCCTCATTTTATAGGTGAAAAACAAAGGCATAGATAAATTGTTTACCCTAAATATAGCAGAAAAACAAGAAAGGGGTTGGATAAAAAATAGGAGAGTGTGTGTGTGTGTGTGTGTGTGTGTGTGTGTTTGTCTGTGTGTGTGTATAATCAACAAATCTATAAAGAAAGCACAAATAACTCAACAGAAAAAAGTGGAATCAGGGAAAGGACAATATCACATATCAAAGTGGAAGTAGAGCCACAAGCTATCACAGACATTGCTACTGGATTTGTAAATTGGTTCAACCATTTTGGAAAACAGTTTTATTTACCCACTAGGTTTGAATATTCATGAACCTCATGATCCAGCAAATCCACATGGATGTGTAAATATCAAAGAGAAGCTCTTGTATGTGTAGAGTGGGGAGCTATGCCAGCGTATTTACAAAAGCTCTTTAAATATAGTAAATACATGAAATAAATCAACTGATAATCAACAGGAAAGTAGGAGAACACATGGCAGAATATTCACAGAATGGACTATTATATAGCAGTTAAAGTGAATAGACTATGATGACATGCAAAGATATGAGTGAATATCAGCAAATGTAATATTAAGTGAAAAAATACCAAAATATTACATATAAGTTTATAATCTTTTTGTAAAGTTGAAAACAATAAAATATTTTTATGATACATGTAGATTTAATAAACTATAAAAAAGAAATCAAGAAAATCAAGGGCATATTGAAACATAATTCACTAGACTAGTTCATTAGAACTGTTATCTTTGGTGGGGTCTGGCAGGGAATGGGAATGGTAATCATAAAGTGAGATGTAGGTTATTGTCAAGGTCCTAATTTTTGTTTTGAGTGATGAGTTTATGAATGTGTCTTGCGCTGTTAGAAAATAAGTGAATAAACAACTGATCTATATATGGAGCAATAACAAGAGTGTATCATGAATGAAAGATGATGATTAATCCAGTTTTGTTGATTTGAGATCCAGAAAGAGACAGAAAATAATACCAGGCCATTTGGCTCCAGAGTACATGTCTCAACAGATGTGCTATATTATTTCTATTATTGTTTTTATCATTAGTACATTATAAAATGAAATAGGTTGTTCTAGTTTATTTAAATATAAGTACCAGACATTATTCTGAATTCTAGGGAGACAGAGGTGAACAAGGTGGGCAACGTTGATTCTCTCATTTAGCTTAGATTTTTTTTTTGAATTGCATGTAATGTGATCCTAGCCACTAAGACAAAACAAGAAGTCTAATAAGGATATTCTGGAAAAGATTTCTTCCTTTTAAAAGTAACACACAGGAGGGATGTTGTTGTGTTTATACAGGAAGTTAGAAAATGCGGCAGCATCTTTCAATTGGACAAAGGTGACACATCAATGGTTGAAAGAACTTGGGTCTTTAATAATGTGGAGTAACTGAATTAACCAATCCTGGAGCCACATTATTTAGGATTTACATTAATGGTTCCAGGAGACGGTAAATTTTCCTTTGTTGAACTTTCTTTTACTTTAAATCCAAAGAACCCTAGATGAAAAATAATTTCCAGGAGTGAAATATTGCAAGAAACATACCCTAAAGTTTTGGAATTGTCAGAGAGGGTGAGAGAATCATGACATTTCCAATTCTATCAATAATATTCCCTTAAAAGAATTAAGTCGGTTTTTCGTGAAGAGTGATATAAACTCCAAGTATAAAGACCCTGCTTTGCATGGACAACCTAATTGGGGACCATAGATCCATGTTACAAAAGTTATGGTAGGAAGTCCTAGCAAAAGCAATCAGGCAAGAGAAAGAAATAAAGGGCATCCGAATTGGAAAAGATAGAGTAAAACTATTTCTGTTTGCCAATGATATAATTGTATACCTAGAAAACCCTAAAGACTCCTCCAAAAGATTTCTAGATTTGATAAATGAATTCAGTAAAATATCAGGTTACAAAATCAATGTACGCAAATCAATAGCACTGCTGTACACCAAGGATGACCAAGCTGAGAATCAAATAAAGAACTCAGTCCTTTTTACAATAGCTGAAAAAAATTAAAATACCTAGGAATATATTTAACCAAGGAGGTGAAAGATCTCTACAAGGAGAACTATAAAACACTGCTGAAATAAATCATAGATGACACAAACAAATGGAAATACTTTCCATGATCATGGACTGGAAGAATCAATATCATGAAAATGACCATCCTGCCCAAAGCAATCTACAGATTCAATGCAATTCATCAACATACCAATATCATTTTTCACAGAATTAGAAAAAATAATTCTAAAGTTCATATGGAACCAAAAAAGCTCAAATAGCTAAGACAATCCTAAAGAAAAAGAACAAATCTGGAGGCATCAAATTACCTAATTTCAAATTATACTACAAGGCTATGGTAACTGAAACAACATGGTATTAGTATAAAAGTAGAGACATAGACCAATGGAACAGAATAGAGAATCTAGAAATAAAGCCAAATACTTACAACCAACTGATCTTCGACAAAGCATACAAAAACATAAATTGGGGAAAGGACACCCTATTCAATAAATGATGTTGGGAAAACTGAATAGCAATATGTAGAAGAATGATATTAGATCCCTATCCCTCACCACATACAAAATCAATTCAGATGAATTAATGACTTAAATCTAAGACCTGAAATCATAAAAATTCTAGAAGAAAATCTAGGAAAAACTCTTCTGGATGTTGACCTAGGCAAAGAATTTATGACTAAGACCTAAAAAAGGAAATACAACAAAAACTAAAATAAATGTGACCTCACTAAACACAAAGCTTCTGCACAGGAAAAGACATAATAATCAGCAAAAGACAAAAGCAGACAGAGTGGGAGAAACAGCAGAAACCCACAGAATGGAGAAAATATTTGCAAACTGTGCATCAGACAAAGGAATTATATCCAGAATCTTCAAGGAATACAAACAAATCAGCAAGAAAAAATAAATAATCTCATCAAAATAGGCAATTGTCATGAACAGACACTTCTTGCAGGAAGATACACAAATATGTGTAAATACATATGGCCAACAAATATATGAAAGAATGTTCAACATTGCTAATCACTTGAAATGCAAATTAAAACTATAGTGAGATACTACTTTACCCCAGCCAGAATGGCCATTATTAAAAAATCGAAAAACAACAGATGTCGGTGTAGATGTGGTAAAAAGGGAATGCTTATACACTGCTGGTGGGAAAGTAAATTAGTAAAACCTTTATGGAAAACTGTATGGAGATTTCTCAAAAACTAAAAGTAGATCTACCGTTTGATCCAGCAATCCCACTATTGAATATCTACCCAAGGGAAAAGAAGTTATTATATCAAAAAGACATCTACATGCATATGTTCATCACAGCACAATTCACGATTGTAAAGATATGGAACCAATCTAAGTGCACATCAACCCATGAGTGAATAAAGTGCAATATATATACACCATGGAATACTACTCAGTCATTAAAAAAGAACAAAATAATGTATTTTGCAGCAACTTGGATGGAGCTAGAGGCCATTATTCTAAGTGAAGTAACTCAGGAATTGACAACCAAATACCGTATGTTCTCACTTATAAGTGTGACCTAATCTATGGGTACACAAAGGCATACGGAGTACTATAATGGACTATGGAAGCTCAGAAGGGGGATGAAGGATGAAAAAACTACATAGTGGGTACAAAGTACACTAGTTAGGTGTGATGGTTAATACTGAGTGTCAACTTGATTGGATTGAAGGATACAAAGTATAGATCCTGGGTGTGTCTGTGAGGGTGTTGCCAAAGGAGGTTAATATTTGAGTCAGTGGGCTGGGAGAGGCAGACCCATTCTTAATTTGGGTGGGCACAATCTAATCAGCTGCCAGCATGGGTAGATTATAAGCAGGCAAAACAATGTGAAAAGAGAGACTGGCCTAGCTTCCCAGCCTATATCTTTCTCCCATGCTGGATGCTTCCTGCCCTCAAACATCGGATTCCAAGTTTTTCAGTTTTGAGACTTGGACTGGCTTTCCTGGCTCCTCAGCTTACAGACAGCCTACTGTGGGACCTTGTGATTATGTTAGTTAATGCTTAATAAACTCCCCTTTATAGATACATATATTTATCCTATTATCCATCCATGTAACCAAAAACCACTTGTACCCCTAAAGCTATTGAAATAAAAATAAAACAAAACAACCCCTAAAAACACCAAAAAAAAAAAGATACAAGTTATGGTAAGGCAACTTTAACTGCTCGTGCCCTGTGTGGCCTTGTTTTGGCATCCTTTGTTAAATGAGGGAGAGAGACAGAGAGAGAGAGAGAGAGAGAGAGAGAGAGAGAGAGATTGAGAGAGAGAGAGTACATGTTCATGGGTTTTCTTTTATTTTTTCTTCTTTTTTTTTTTTTTGAGATGGAGTCTTACTCTGTCGCCCAGGCTAGAGTGCAGTGGTGTGATCTTGGTTCACTGCAATCTCCGCCTCCCAGGTTAAAGCAATTCTCTGCCTCAGCCTCCCGAGTAGCTGGTATTACAGGTGCCCACCACGACACCTGGCTAATTTTTGTATTTTTAGTAGAGATGGGGTTTCACTAGCTTGTCCAGGCTGGTCTTGAACTCCTGACCTTGAGATCCACCCACCTTGGACTCCCAAAGTGCTGGGATTGCAGGCATGAGCCACCACACCTGGCCTATGGATTTTATTTTCCACTAATACCTAGCTCATCTGTCTTGTACTTGGTGCCATGAAAAATTAAAAAAAAAAAGAAAAAGAAAAAGAAAAAAGAAGAGAACATGAGAAGGATCCACAAGAAACTAATGCAAAGCTGTAACAGGCTGAACAACCCATAACTGATGCTGTCAAAATGCAATGGTGCTTCTGAAGCATGAGAAATCCCAAGTGACTGGGTAGAAAGAAAAGGCTTGAGATTCCATGCCATTTTTTTCTCTTAGTTAAACCTCTTGGACATGCTTGCTCATAACTATATAGTTAATAATTCAGAGGCAATTTCTGGGAATGAAAAAAATCATGGATTTATAAGTCAATATAGTGCAAATTCTGATTCTTAGTGGCTGTGCTTGAAATTCACCATAATAGTTAAGTGACCCTGGAAAATTCACTTTGCCTCTTTAAGTCTCAATATTCTCATGTAAAATAGAAATAGTCAACATATTTCAAAGGGTGGATATAAAAATTAACTGTTTGGTGTATAGCAGGTTAGGCAACTCTCCCCTCAACCATTACAATTTACTTTTCCTTTTTCCTTCTCCAGGTATACTTAGTCTCCACACTTTCTTTAATTGTATTTGGCCTCTATTCAAGGGTACACTTTTCATATTGTGACTGATTTTGCAATCAATGTGTTTTAACCTCCAGTGTTTCCTACCTGACTTTTTGTTATCTAATTGTAAGCACTTTTGATGCATTGTTTACATTCAGCTTTTCCCTCTGGTCTTGACATTTCCCTATTGATTGAGAGCATCTTTGAGGACATTCCAACTTTGCCAGTCATCCCTTGCATTTAATATGTAGAGTGGGTCATCACCTCATTCATTGAATGCTTTCTGCTTCTTATGGTTCCTTCCATTTGTGTTGAACTGTATTTAATACAGACTTATCTCTCTCTCTCTTTCCCTCTCTCTCTCTCTCCCTCCCTCTCTCCCTCTCTCCTCTTTCTTCTCACTCTCCTAGGATGGAGTGCAGTGGTGCCATCTTGGCTCATTTCAACCTCCACCTCCTGGGTTCAAATAATTCTTGTGCTTCAGCATCCTGCATAGCTGGGATTATAGGCATGCAATACCGTACCTGGCTAATTTTTGTATTTTTAGTAGAGATGGGGTTTTGCCGTGTTGCCCAGGCTGGTTTCGAACTCCTAACCTCAAGTAATTCACCTGCTTCAGCCTCCTAAAGTGTTGAGATTACAGGCGTGAGACGCCATGCCTGGCTCTTTTGCTCCCTCCCTCCCTCCCTTCCTTCTTTCCCCTCTTCCTCCCATCCTCCCTTCCTCTTTTCCTCCCTCCCTTTCATGCTTCCTCCCTTCCTCTTTTCCTCCTTCCCTTTCATCCTTTCTTCCCTTCCTCTTTTCTTCTTTCCTTTTTCTTTCATTTCTTCTCTCGCTCTTTCCTCACGTTAACCAACAATTCTATTTGTTGAAAATAGATGATGGTTCACTTGAAACACATACACACACACACATGCGTGCGCACACACACCCTTTATGTCTCTAAGCCAGTATTGTATGCATTGGAGAAATCAGTTGCATAATACCTAATACCTATATTGATCATTTAAAAGTGTTGGTTAAAGGCATGGGTTCGATCCTGCCTCTAACTCCTATTGACCGTGTGATGTTATATAACCTACTTAGCTTCTCTGTAAAATGGGGATAATAATAGTATCCTCTCTAATGGGTTATTGAAAAGATTAAAAGAGTGAGTTAATTCAATAGCCTGTCAGAGTGAATGCCTAAAAAAGCATTATCTATTTTTACGCATCTTTGGCGCATGTAGAATTATATTAATATGTAATTTCAAAATTTACTATGAAAAGAGGAGGTGCCATTTATTCAATAACCACAGAACCTGAATAATAATAGCTACCATTGCTGATCTCCTGTTATATACCAGAGGCTGTGCTAGGTACATTACCCAAATAAACCCATGTGAGCTGTTTAAGACTCTGAATCAAGGACAGTTGGCTGAGTATAAATCACTCAATGTCTGAAGTCCATTCCTACTGTAACTGGTTACCAAAAAGTGTTTCCATAGTTAGTTTATATTTGGTATATTCACCAGAAGATCATCATCATCTGTCCATTCCTATGCTGTCTCTCCCATCCTAAACCCACAAATCTCCCCCCCTCCCAACCTTCATATTATCCTTATTAGAACCTCTTTTATCATTTTTATTCACAGAATATTTCTTTGATCATTTGTTGTGAATAAAACTTGTTTCCCCTCCATAAAAACACTTTCCTTAGAATTTTACTAGCGGATCTGCCTATGTACTGATGCCCTAAGGGAGCTGGAGTTTAAGCCAGCATTATTCAACTTCACAGAAATCCTTCCTAATTGTTTCTCTGCTACTCTGGTCTTGTGAGGTAAGAAGTATAAAAAGAGCACTGGAGCAACAGAAGAAGAAGTGACTTAGAGGGTGACAATCACCGTCTATGCAGTCAGAGAGATTTGGAAGGAAATCCTGGTCAGGTCTTCTACTAGATGTGTGACCTTGGGCAAATTAAGCTTTCTAAGCTTCAAATACATCATCTATAAAACTAGGATAAAATTAATACCTGCTTCATAGGGCTGTTGAAGGGGCAACTTTTGATAATCTACTCATAATGCTAAGAGTTTTTGCTGGCATATAAGAAAATGTCTATGTTTGTTGCAATTATTATTTGTATTCTCATTTTTACTATCAGTGCTATCATTTATTGAGCATCTGGCATAGATGAGACCTTGTGAAAGGTATATTAAATATGTTGGCTTATGCCTCTTCATTTAAGTATGTTAGGTATTATCTTTAACTTTTTGGGGGAGTTTTGCTTTACAGAAAAATGGGGAAGTAGCTAGAGGGGAATATGAGAATAAATGAGGATTAAAAAAACAATATGAGAATTGTGATAACATTTAATGATGATGTAAAAATCTATTATAGAAGGAGAGACAGAAGATGCAAGAGAGAGTAGGATAACTGAGAACATGAGAGAGAATGAAATCCAAAGCATATGGAAAGGGTAGAGGGCATGATCATTGCTAGGAAGGTATGTTTCATGGTTATAATAGGAAAGAAAGAGAAATGACTACAGATTAGGTATTTTTGTACATTTGAAGGTAGGAGGGTATGCCAGATACTATTAGGTGGCTTCTGCTTTTTCTTCTACATCTCCTTTTCCTTATTCTCCTTCCCTTGTTCCTCTTCCTCCTCCTTCCCTTCCTCCTGTCCCCCTCCTCCTCTTTCTTTAACAAGATACAAGGTAAGCTCAACTACTATAAATAGAGCTAAAGTTTGGGATATTTGATAAATTGGAGAATTTTGCAAAGAGTAGGAGACTGAGCTTATTAGAATAATGCCTGCTGTTAACCTAGTGAGTGAACTCAACTGGGTATCAGACCAAAGGAGCTAGACAGTATTGAGTTTGGGGTTGGTGATCATGACTATATGACGAAAGCAATTTTTCCAGTTATGTGATGGACTTCAGCAAATTAAGCTGTGTGAATGAGGAAATGAGAAGTCAAAGGGTTAGATTCATTCAGGGTTGGGATGGGCACAATTAAAGCACACACAGGCAAGAAACTTAGAGATATTACTATGATAGTATCATGGGCCATGAATCTGGGCTAGGGTCTGAATGATAGAAGGCTGGCAATTAGAGAGAAAGTGGAGGGGGTCAGGGAATTAGTGATTTCAATGAGTCTGGATAATTATTGACATGAGAGTACCAGAGAATATAAGCTGAAAGAATAGGAGTTTGTGGTTGCTTAGTAGGAGATTGAATTAATTATAGAGGTGATGCTGTTTCTGGCAACGTCATGGTCCAGACTACATGTAAGGCGAATGAGATATAAGCCTTTCTTATTAAAAACCCAACAAAAGCTTGGACTTGGACTTTCTCCTTTGAAGAATCCCCTGGGGCTTCAAGGAACACTGTCTGAAAACTACTGACCCAGGCAAAACTCCTCACTCTTTAATGAAGATCCTCAGTTTCAGGTATTTTCAAATCTGTCAGATATTGGCATTAAAGTTAAAATAATGTCATCCAGGGAAGTCAGGACTTCTGCCTTGCTAGCCACTTCTCTTCCTTCTGTGTCACTTACAGAGACAGACACTGACATAAGCTTTAAATCAGAGAGACTTGAAATCAAATTCAGCCTATTTCACTTACCAGCTGTGCAATATTGGGCCAGTTACACTCTCCAGGCCTCAGCTCTTAATTCATAATATTAGATGTTATGAAGATTAAATGATACAATTTATCTAGAGCATTTGACATATAATATGACAGAGGGTTTATATCTTCTGTACTATGAGGCCGTATTATAATTCTTAAGAGCAACGTCTGAGAGGTCTTCTGCCAGAGTTCATGTCAGTTTTTAACCAGTGATCAACAAAGAGTGAGAAACAATCTCCTCGAGCCTCAGTTTCTCCCTTTGTAAAATAAGATGATAATAGGGCTTTCTTCATTGGGCTGTAGTGAGGATTAAGTAAATTAATGTTTGTGAGGCAATTACAGTGATAATCAGAGCATAGTGAGTGCTACATAAGTAGTGACTCTTATTGTTAATTATTTCCTCTGCTCCCTATTTTATAGGAAGCATTAATAAAAAGTTTAACAGTCTGTGTCTTAAGTGGTTGTTCCCTCTACTCTGTACAGAGGCAATGTAAGGAATATGTTAAATCAACTGTTTAGTGTCTATCCATCACTCTAAATAATTAGCATTATTCAAATTGTTTTTCAGTGAAGAGTTCCTCTGGGCTGCTGGGGCCTCTGAGAAGGAGGGTCTTGTTTACTGAGTTGAGAAAGTCCTCATAAGAAAGGAAGCTGACTGCATGAATACAGTACATTGGGTGTGAGAGATGCCTTGCTCACATTTTTGCTCAAAAAACCTGGGCTAGGTTAGCAGTGCAAATGTTGAATGAATGGCTTAATGCTTGTGGTGGGGCTGCTGTGTTTAAGTGGGGACAAGTCTCAGTGGAACTAGAAAGTATTTTTCCTTTCTTTTATGCTCTCTAACCTTCTGCAGTTTTCGGATAAAGAGGTAACTGCATTTTATACACTTCCCCTTTCCATTTTGAACTCTTTCTATTTTTATGCTTTTACCCACACGATTCACCTTACCTCAATGTTCTTCACTGTCTGAAAAACTCTTATTTATCTTTCTAGGCTCAGCTCACATATCACTTTCTCTGTGAAACCTTTCTGACCTTCCCAGGGCAACAACTCTGTGCATAGACAATATTTTTTCCTGTACCCCCACAGCTCTTTGTAAACTCTCTTTGATACCACAAGTCTTTAATTAATTATCCATCTTTTCCACCAGACCCTAGTGTCCATTGAAGGTAGGGTCATGTTTATTTACCCTAGTACTGTCAGCCACTACTTCAGTGCCTGCAATACTTATTATTGAATGAATAAATGAAAGCAAGCATGGAGGTCATAGAAATGGCAGTCACAACATCACAGTCTTAAAGCGTATTCGAGTTCTGTGAGTAAGGAGAACTTCACATCAGATAACTGATGGGCATATAAGGCCTATGTCTGTGCTGTATTTGGTGTCTTATACATTGATGAACCATGCAACTAGGTAGAAATTATGACTGATTATGATAGTTATACATGCAATCAAGCTCTTTTGTTCTGACACCCAGTTGAGTTCACTCACCAGGTTAACAGCAAGCATTTGAGTTTGTGACTCAAGATCGAATCCAACCCCCCATTTTGCAATTAAAAAATTAAGGCTCAGTGGTTAGGGTCTCACAACTTAATTTTAAAGAGCAATTCCATAAAGATAGAAGTTGACTGGCTGCTTTAATAGAACTCTACAAGCTGGTTCTTAGGTTACTACAATCTGATCTGAGAGGCAATTTTCCCAATGTAGTTGGAGGTTATCAGTCTCATGAGGACTGACTTGCACTAATCAAATTTATAGATGACTTATGTATAAATTAGAATGCTCATTTATTAATTTATAATATAACTGCCACATGTTTGAAAGTATTATTAGCTGATTTGAATGTTTTTCCATACAGAAAACTGTTTACATGAGACATGAAAATAATATTTAGAAGACTGATTTCTAACAAAACGCTATCGAGAGACCTGAGTAAAACTGAGCTACCCTGATTTAATTTCTTGATATATTAATTATTAAACTATTTATTTTCAACTATAGTTGACCCTTGAACAGCAAGAATTTGAACTGTGTGGGTCCACTTTTATGCATATTTTTAAAAAACCAAATGTGGATGGAAAATACAGTATTTAAGGGATGTGAAACTCGTGCATTGGAAGACTGACTTTTCCTATAGACAGGTTCTGCAAGGATGACTGATTTGAGTATACTGGGATTTTGGTATACATGAGGATCCTGAAACCATCCCCCCAGTATGTACTGACAGATGACCGTAATTCAGTCCTCAAAAGTTTACTGAATGCTTGTTTTATGCAAACTGAGTTTCCAGGATGAATCAAATAGGGTTTCTCTTTCCTTGTGGAACACACGGTATAATAAAGAAAAATTAAGAAAGTTCTAAAATGACAGATTGATATAAGATAGGTGTTGTAATTTAAGAATGTTCAAAAAACAGTTGGAGCCCCAAAATGAGTGATAAATTTCTCCTGCAATAGACATGGAGGTTTCATGGAAGTGCTATACTTGATCTGGGCTTTGAAGAATGATTAGGAGTTCACTAATAGGACATGTATGTGTGTTGCAGTATATGCAAAACTCACGAAAGTGCTGTAGCATGGGCAATGGCAGTATTTTGATATGGTTGGAGCATAGGGTTTAAGAATGGGGGCAGGAGGGCCGGGCGCGGTGGCTCAAGCCTGTAATCCCAGCACTTTGGGAGGCCGAGATGGGAGGATCACGAGGTCAGGAGATCGAGACCATCCTGGCTAACCCAGTGAAACCCCGTCTCTACTAAAAAATACAAAAAACTAGCCGGGAGAGGAGGCGGGCGCCTGTAGTCCCAGCTACTCGGGAGACTGAGGCAGGAGAATGACGTAAACCCGGGAGGCGGAGCTTGTAGTGAGCTGAGATCTGGCCATTGCACTCCAGCCTGGGCGACAGAGCGAGACTCCGTCTCAAAAAAAAAAAAAAAAAAAAAAAAAAAAAAAAAAAAAAAGAACGGGGGCAAGAAGAACAGCAAAGAATAAGGCTGAAGTCAGAGGCTAGAACATGAAGGGCCTCACACACCCTTATTAAATTAGGCAAGGGGTTTTCAGCAAATAGAACCATGTTTATATATACCTTTTGGAGCTGTATTTTTGACATTAATGTGGAGTGTGGATCGGATGAGGGAAAGACAGGAAGGTGTCAAGCAAGAGAGCTGATGGACCTGAGTTAAGATGCCGCTTTGTGTCCGGAAATGGGGGCATAGCTAAGAGTGGGTAGACTGTAACTGAACAAAGCTTCCTTTCCGGCCGCTGGGGCTCTTTCCAAAATGGCCGTGAATGTTAGTCCTGTGGTGCCACGGCACAGGGAGGACCTTTGGTGAGTCTGAGAAGTTGTGATGAGACAGAGATGGGCAAGAAATGCGAACTCCTGTCTGTGTAAGTGAGAGGTGACAACGTGCTAGCAGCCTTCGCTCGCTCTTGGCGCCTCCCCGCCCTGGGCATTCACTCTGGCCGCAGTTCAGGAGCCCTTCAGCCCGCCGCGCGCACTGTGGGAAGCCCTCTCTGGGCTGCCTGAGGCCGGAGCCGGCTCTGTCTGCCTGCTAGTAGGTGTGGAGGGAGAGGCGCGGGCGGGAAACAAGGCTGCGCAAGGTGCTCTAGGCCAGCACGAGTTTTCGGTGGGCCCCGCATTCAAAGCTGCCTGCCGGCACTGCCTGCCCCAGGCAATGAGGGGCTTAGCACCCCAGCCAGCAGCTGCGGAGGGTGGGCTGCGTCCCCCAGCAGTGCGGCCCGCCCGCGCCGTACTCAAATTCTCCCATGCCTCAGCCGTCTCCCCGCGGTACAGGGCTTGGAACCTGCAGCCCGCCATGCCCCAGCGCCCTTACCCCGAGGCGGGCTCCCGCCAGGCCGGAGCCTCCTCAAAGGGCGCCATCCCCTGTTCCGCAGCACCCGGTCCCATCCACCTCCCAAGGGCTGAGGAGTGTGGGCGCCATTGGTGCCGGGCTGGCGGCAGGTCCGCTGGCGGGGGAGGGATCCGCTAGGCAAGCCAGCCGGGCTGGGGGGACTTGCAGAACTTTTATGTCTAGCTAAAGGATTGTAAATGCACCAATCAGCACTTGTCTAGCTCAAAGTTTGTAAATGCACCAATCAGTGCTCTGTGTCTAGCTAATCTAGTGGGGACTTGGAGAACTTTTGTGTTTAGTTAAAGGATTGTAAATGCACCAATCAATCAGCACTCTGTGTCTAGCTCAAGGTTTGTAAACGCACCAATCAGTGCTCTGGTCTAGCTAATCTAGTGGGGACTTGGAGAACTTTTGTGTTTAAAGGATTGTAAATGCACCAATCAATCAGCACTCTGTGTCTAGCTCAAGGGTTGTAAACGCACCAGTCAGTGCTCTGGTCTAGCTAATCTAGTGGGGACTTGGATAACTTTTGTGTCTAGTCAAAGGATTGTAAATGCACCAATCAGCACTCTGTGTCTAGCTCAAGGGTTGTAAATGCACCAATCAGTGCTTTGTGTCTAACTCAGGGACTGTAAACACACCAATCAGCACTCTGTTAAATGGACTCATCAGCTGTCTGTAAAATGGACCCCTTAGGAGGATGTGGGTGGGGTCAGATAAGGGAATAAAAGCAGACTGCCCCAGCCAGCAGTGGCAACCCGCTCGGGTCCCCTTCCATACTGTGGAAGCTTTGTTCTGTGGCTCTTTGCAATAAATCTCGCTGCTGCTCACTCTTTGGGTCCGTGCTGCCTTTATGAGCTGTAACCCTCATGGCAAAGGTCTGCAGCTTCACTCTTGAAGCCAGCGAGACCACCAACCCACGGGGAGGGACGAACAACTCTGGACAGGAGGAAGGAACAACTCCAGATGCACCACCTTTAAGAACTGTAACACTCACTGTGAAGGTCTGCAGCTTCACTCCTGAGGCCAGTGGACCACGAATCCACCCAGAGGGAGAAACTCTGGACAGGAGGAACAAACAACTCCAGAGGTGCTGCCTTTAAGAGCTGTGACACTGAGAAGGTCTGCAGCTTCACTCTTGAAGCCAACCAGACTACGAACCCACCAGAAGGAAGAAGCTCCAGAAGCATCTGAACATCTGAAGGAACAAACTCCAGACACAGCATGTTTAAGAACTGTAACACTCACTGCGAGGGTCTGTGGCTTCATTCTTGAAGTCAACGAGACCAAGAACCCACCAATTCCGGACACATAAGGATGAGGGAACCACAAGAGTTAAGAAATATCACAGGGGCCGAAAGCCTGAGTCAAGCTGTGAAATAGAAGACTCTTTACTCAATCAGAGAGTTCACCTTAACCCCCTCAAATTCTCCTTAGTGAAATAAAGACCAAAACCTTTACAGTCAGACAGACATGGGTTAAAATGTTAGTACTATGACTGGTTTTCTGTGCAATCTGTGTGCCTCAATTTTTTTCAAATACAATATAGGTCTAAAACTTTTTTTTTTTTTTTTTGAGACGGAGTCTCACTCTGTCGCCTGGGCTGGAGTGCAGTGGCACGATCTTGGCTCACTGCAAGCTCTGCCTCCTGGGTTCATGCCATTCTCCTGCCTCAGCCTCCTGAGTAGCTGGGACTACAGGCACCCACCACCATGCTCAGCTAATTTTTTTGTGTTTTAGTAGAGACAGGGTTTCACTGTGTAAGGGAGGATGGTCTCAATCTCTTGACCTAGTGATCTGCTCGCCTCAGCCTCCCAAAGTGCTGGGATTACTGGAGTGAGCCACTGCGCCCAGACTGAAGCATTCCTCCTCACAGACTTATTGAAAGGATTACATAGTACTGTGATGTCTGTAAATTGACTATCAGAGTGGTGGCTCTACAGTGGGGAGGGGGTCCTCAAAAATATTCACTTATTTTCTGTGTGTGTGTGTGTGTGTGTGTGTGTGTGTCTGTGTGTGACTGCCAATGATCATGAAGCCTTGAAGTAGGGAGGGAAGTCAGGTGAGCATCTGAGAGATTTCCTGATTCTAATGGGCCAACAAGTGTAGCAGTTGAAACCTGGATAGGAAGGGAGAAACCCTGAGTACTGGTCTGGCTCTGCCCTAACTTAACTTCCTCACTTTCAGTTCATACATGGAAGCCACCTTGATCTGAATGTCTGAGTGACGAGAGAGTTAGAATCCGGAGTCATTTGGAGGCAAAGTTTAGGCAGTAGTGGTGACATCTTATTTTGTTCCTGGGGCTACTGGGCATGGCAAGGACACTTCAGTTAGTAGCCATAGAATGCTGAGATAGTATAAAAGAAAAGGAAAAACATGTCCCTGTCCTGGAGAGAAGTTTACAGTTCAGAGAGATGTTCTCAAGCTTCAATAGCATAGGCCATTGACTGTGCTCTTGCCTTTGTGTGCAAATAGGCTGCAGAGTTAAAGAACTCTGGCTGAAGTGCTGGAGTTTCAGGCTGATGACCACATGTCACAATGACAAAAGCAGAAGGAAAATGAATTATTTAGCCCTGAATTTCCTGGACTCACACTAGGGCTTCAAGATACATACCCTCCAAGAATATATGATGTGACTCTTACTCATTCTAGTGTCTTCCCGGACACTAAAGAGTCCCAGTTTAGGGACATGCCAGCCCTTTTTTCTCTTTCCATTGTGAGCTTTACTTACTCTTCTGATGATAAAAATGCCAAGACAGATACATTTCAAGGAAATGAACAGTTTAAAATGTTGCCTGTTTAAAAATTAAAATTAATTTGCCCTGTGAGTTGTGAGCCTCATTTTAATAGTACCCTGAATAATTCAGGAGCTGCAGAGTTTGTTCAGAGCTTGTGCTGCGGCTTTTGGCTGTCTTGCTTGGGAAGCAGCCCATGCAGAAATGCTTAGCATGTACAGAATTAATTCTTCTGGGGGCTTCAGAGCATAGGATCGTAGGTATATGGTTATGGAAGGTTCAACTTAGGAGAATTTCAAGAAAGGACTGGAAAGGCCATGCAGTTTGACCGCAACTTGTAGGCTTATCTGAAAGAGGCAAGCTGGTCCAAAGTGTGGATGAAGGGGGAAGTTACTTTTGAATAACTATCTCTGCTTAAAGCTTTTCACTATCTCTTGAGATCCACTGGATAATGTCAAAGCTCCTTAGCATGGAACACAAGGCCCTCAGTTTTCTGGCACCTGTTTACTTTTCCATCTTCAGCTTATGTCCTGCTTCTTTGCAATGTGGAGTTTTGACTTTCACAACATTGCACAACTTGTAATTTCTACAGGAATCCTGCTAATTCACGTCTCTCAGCATTTTGCCTACTGCTTCTTCTGTATGGAAGACATTCACATTTACTCTTTTTCTCCTATGAGGCCTTTAAGAAGTACTTGTCCTTCATGCTTCAGCCTAATTTTCACCTCTTATGGGAAAACTTCCATGAAACTCTAAAGTGTTTCAGGTGCCTCTTCTCTGTATTCACTCACTGCCTGTGTTTTCTTCTCTTGCAGTGCCTAATTCTCCCATACAGTCATTGTCTTCTTACACGTTTATTTTTGCCACTGAAACAAAAACTCCTTGAAATCAGAAGCTATTTTATTTATCTGGCCTATAGTAGGCTCTCTTTAAATGCCTGTTGAATTGATTGGTATCAGGTAGACCTACCTTTTTCAGCCTCAGATCTCTTATTTCCCCAAGTTATGGCACAATATCTGAAATTCCATCATTAGAGAATTGATTCCTTTTGGTCAAGCATTGCTATTTCTGTTCAAATGCCCCTCATAGGTAGAGAGTGTACCATAGAATGTTAGACCTTAAAGGGTCTCTCTATTTTAAATCTCTCTATTTTAAAAGTGAGTCAACTGAGAGACAGTTACTCACCCAGAATCACACAGCTTACTAATGGCAAATCCAGGCTTACATTCTGGGAATTGTGACTGCACATTTAAGAGCTACTTGTCACATGGGGTTCAAATTCATTCACATCAGCAATAAGATACTTGGAAATCTGTAGTAATGGTGATGGTTGAGAAGAGGCAAATATTACGCAAAAGGAAAGACAGACAACCCTGAAGCTAAACTTCACAGGTTAATGTCATGGAAAGAGGCTTTGAAACTAGATACACCTATTGGCTGTGGGGCTTCTGACAAAATGCTTTCTTTTTTTGAGCACACTCATTAATGAAGCACATATATATTGAGCTTTTTAAAATCTGTTTTGTAGCAGAATGATACTTACCCTTTTAGGATTATTGTACAGATTAAATGATATAGGATGTAAAAAAAGTCTGAGAAAGAGAATGTGATCAATAAGTGCTTATTCCTTTTCCTGCTTCATGTTTTTGTTCAGGACTGGCCCTACCTTATGTTTTGAGATTTTTGAGGAAGGCATGCACAGAACTTAAGATACTTTTACAGGGGTTTTACAAAAACTGGAATGTTTCCAGATATCTCTCAATAGGGTGGAAGAGAAAAAAACCATGCAAGAAATTCCAATTCAGAAGGACTCTAATACAGCAGGAATCATTACAATCATTGCTGAAAGATCATCACGGACAGATGCATAGCTTGCCATCTTGTGTTGACCAGAGAGGACTTCTCTTCTCTGGCCCCAAGATTTTTTTGTATTCTTGTCTGCCACCAACATTATGTTCACCTACCCTACAGTCTGGATATTGAATTTGTCCCCATTTGTTAATTATGCAAACTATACCAAATTTTCATAACTTCTTGTATATACATTGTTTATCTTACTACAATGCCTTGCCTCCATTCTTAGAATAACTGTCACCCAACTGTAAGGACTACTTCAGTTTTATTTCCTTGTGAGGCTTTCCTTTGGCTCACAGCCCAGGGTTTTGGGCTCCCTCCTCTGTGTTTAACAACACAGTGCCTACTTCCTTACCATTACTCTTATATGCTACATTATAATTTGTCGATTTATATCACTCTGGAACTAGAGCTACTAGAGAGCAAAAAACTGGTCTTATTTTTCTTCATATTCCCAATACTTGGCTATTTCCTGGCCATGAGTAGGTGCTCAATAAATGCTTAATTCTTGAAAACTGGGTTTGAGGAAAAATTAGCACATGATTGATCTAGTTAAAGAATATTCCCAATATATATTTTAATTCTGAATATAAATGGAAAAGATATTTTGGTTCTAAGTATATTTTTTCTTATTCATACCTCTGCCTATTATTGATGATTTGTAACTAATTCACAAAACTATTTAGTCATGAGGCTATTGTTTTGTGTAGTAGTGGTTCATAGTGTTTTTCTTGCAGAGACTTCAGCAACAGAAAAAGACTACCCTCTTCACTCTGTTACCAAGGCAATATTCTGAGAAAGAGCTACAGTCCAATTGGGTTGAATCTTTCTCATATATCAAAGCCTTTTTTTAACAAACCTTGGCAAAATCTTCTCAGAAAGCTTGTGTTTAGAAATATAAAGCTACAAGTGCAGCCCCATGGCATGCTTTATTCATTTAAAAAATTGTGATCCCAATATAAGCATTTCTTTCTTGGGAGGCCTTTCCATTTTAATCAGCTTTTTTTTCCTAGAGAACTTGCCCCTAAAAGTTGTGTACAATTTGTGATGCAGACAGAATGAAAACAAATGAGGGAGAAAAAAGCTGCCACACTGAGGATGGATTTGTTCTTTAGACAGTGGCTCAGTACCTCTTGAATCATTTAAAAGAAAACATTTGAGCTGTCACTCCTGTTTAGGAAACAATGCTGTGATTCTAAAACCTCCTTAACCTGGTCACAGTCTGAAATATAAAGTCTTCTTTATGGGCATCTCTTAAAGGCTTTGGAAAACACCAGGATTGCATTGTTTTGTCAATTAAAAACATGTGTCTCTTAAATAAAACCTGTGCAGGCCACATGGGTCACTAAATGGTGCATGACTGATAAAAACAAGACAAAACAGAACACCAGTGTCATCTTAGGTTGCATTAATTTTGATAGTGTTCAAAGTGAAGAAGGTGGTATTGCTTTTGATTCATTTAAAAATGAAAACAACTTGGATCATTGTATTGATCTCTGGGAACTACGATTTCAAGGAGGATATAGCATATTCTTGAAAAAGTATGTTCAGAGGCAGATCAGGATAGTGGGAAGGCTCAGAAGGCCATCTGGAAACTCTTGAAGAAACTAGACTGGTATACTTAAGAACTTACTCTCTTTCCTGCCTTTGAAAGATGCTTTGCAGAGGTATCAATTCTCCAGCATTCCAAAACGAGCTTGTAGGTGGGTGGGTTCCATTCATATCCATCTCAGTTCTTTGTAACTTTCTGCCTTCCTTATCCCAAAAATCTCCAAATCCTGCTAAATTCCCAATCCCTCCAGTGAGACAGCTTCTCCATACTCCAGATACATCCAACCTGGTCCTTCAACTTCACTGATTCATGTTCATGGAACACCTTCTACAAGATTCTTTGTATAGATGTCTCCAGATAGGCTGAGAGGTAGCACATGGGATGCAAGGCACAGGGTACATGGTGGTTTGGATTCTAGTCCTGCTACTTGTTAGTTGTGTGATCTTGGAGATAATTTAATCTCTCCCACAAGTCTGTTTCCTTACCTTTAAAATAAATAAAACAAGACAATACATCCTTACAGGGATGTGGTTAGGATTAAGTAATATAACATGAGAATGTGGTTGAATGTGGTTGATTTGATAAATGGCTAGCTGCCTTTCCTAGTTGGATTGTCTGCTATCTAACAACATTTATTAGATGATTGAAGAAAACTTTTTTCAATGTCTGCCCTCTTTCTTCTCATAGAAATATGTGTCTGTAGAAAACAAACAAAAAACAAGACAAACAAAAAACCTAGAACCCCAAACAACCTGTTACAAAGAACAAAAGCAGCATGACTCTGTCTCAATAATATAACTTTTACACTAGAGGGTCATCTGTTATAGTTGTTTGTAAAACTAGTGTTTCCTACTGAGGCTGATAGTTCACAATTTTTAGAATTTACCTACTTCATTACTAATTCTAAGTGACCTTGCAAGTTAGGTGTGATTACTATTACTTTCAATTACAATTACTTTCACTGCCTTACAGGGAAGAAATGGGGGCTTGGAGTTTGAGTGATTTGCCCTAGGACATGCACTACTACAAGACAGAATCAGGATTCAAAGCCAGGTTAGTGTGGCTATAAAAGCCGTGCTCTTTCTGCAGCAACACAGATTTCTGAGTCCTTGGGGACAGAAACTTTATCTCAAGCCTTCTTGTAATCCCATTACCTAGCAAAGTACTTGCCCTGCATGAAGCAGATGTTCAATAATAGTTTATTTAATTGGTTTAAATTGAACCAAATGATTATTTCATCACTATCCTTTGCTTTCCTATTTATAATTCCAGTTGTGTATGCCTTGACTTCATTAATAACTACAAATGCTAATTTCCCAGAACGTATCTGAAATCAGGTCATGTATCTGTTAAAAATATTTATCTACCTTTCCAAAGCAATTACAAGAATTTTTCAAAAACTTTCAATTCACTTTATGGGTTGTTTTAAATAGGACTTTCATGTGTTAAAGTTTAAAAGTAATTGAGGCAATATCAACACTGAGTCATTCTGAGAAAATATTAATTAAGACATGTATCATCATAACGATGATGCTCTTTTTCCATATCAAGAGTTTTGGAAATGGTTTCTTGAAATTTTTTGGAGTCCCATTTATTTTCAAGAAGATTCATATTTAAGGAAGGCATGTATCCAAAACCAATTTTGATATATATATTTTTTCTATACTGACACAACTCTCATCACTCAATAGATGGTACAACCATACTTGCTTTCCTTCTGTCTTCAAATTTGGGGGCCGTCTGGGGGAGACATTTCACCCAGAGGAAAATTCACTGACATTTATATGAAATAGACCTGAGTTTGAATCTTTCTATTCTTTTTTCCTTTTTGGTAAACCTTTTACGTGAACTCCGTGTATCAGTCCTGACCTGTTTGGTCTGTTCCACATATCATCATGACAATGATTCTTCTAACTTCAAGTGTAATAATAATATTTTTCCCTGTTGAAAACTTTTTATTTATTCCCATTTCTATGAAGTGAAGCTTGAAGTTTACATGCTGACATTTAATATCTTCCATGATTTGACTTTAAACTTTGGTTAGGTGTAGTGCTTACAAGAGTGGCTTTGGCCTCAATCAGATATGGGTTGGAGTCCTAGCTGTTGACTAGGGAAACTTATTTAACCTCATTATGCTTCAGTTTCCTCACCTGTAAAATAGAGATAGTAATAGTGTCCAACTCACAGACCTATTGTAAAGAACAGATGATACATTACATATATTCTTGGGTCAAGATTCTATTCTCACTATTACTCAAATAACATATGATTTTATTATTTTATTTTTGTCTTTACTTTTTTGAGATGGAGTTCCCCTCTTGTTGCCCAGGCTGGAGTGGTTCAAGAGATTCTCCTGCCTCAGCCTGCTGAATAGCTGGGATTGCAGGCACCTGCCACCACACCTGGCTAATTTTGTACTTTTAGTAGAGACGAGGTTTCTCCCTGTTCGTCAGGCTGGTCTTGAACACCCGACCTCAGGTGATCCGCCCGCCTAGGCTTCCCAAAGTGCTGGGATTACAGGCGTGAGCCACTGCACCTGGCCAATTTTATTTGTTATAGCTGATTTAACCATGCTCAAAAGTTCCACGTCATTTGGAAGCTAGAAGGAAGGTTGAGTGTGGGGGACTCAAAATTTCTAATTACTGATATCTCAGTCCTTTCCAGTTTAGATAATAGCTTTTGGGAGTTTCAGTCCCTTTGGATAATGGTTCTCTTTTAAATCCCACTTCTTCCTTGCTCATCTCTAAGTACATGACATAATGGTTGATGGCTGATTCTGCATATGGCAGCAGGGATGAGGGGGCCTGGCTCCCCACATGCAGGCCATTTTACCTCCCTCTGGCTCTTTGAGTCTCCATGGCAATGTCTTCTTTGGCCTGGTCATTGACATTGGCTTAGCAGCTGAAGTTTGTGATTAGTGAACCCATGGTTTATTCTCTGGCCTCCAATGGAGTCTGGTGGGATTCTTTTACCCCGTTGCTAACCCCACGCTATTTCACTCCTGCTGAGAATGGTCCTCGTTAGCTCTTCGTTGAAACAGCTATTCCTGTAGCTTTTATTTATAAGGTCACTTTACTCCAGATACAGCATACTGCATAGTCCAAGGGGGACTTCTGGATTCCTTGCAACACTGGTATTGAGGAGCACGTGAAATGCTAATTTAGACTCTCCTAAAACGACTGTGTGATTATTTTTACTCCATGTTGCTAAGGGATTACTTTGCTAGTTGCCTCTCATTGCTGGTCTCTAGTTCCAAATGGAGAGTAGAGTACAACTCATATCTCCTGCCCCTGAGAGTTTGACTTTTTGGCGTATCTACTTGCTTCTCTTCTTTTTAAGTAAAAATTCATTTTAAATAGACATTCCCCACTATTCACCTATACTAGAAGGAGAAAGCTTTTCATTTTGGTTTTATGCTGGAGGAGACCCTTTTGAGGTTCTGGCTTTCTTTTACCCTGGGTTTTACAAGTGGGAAGATGAATTCTTCACATTATGAAAAAAATTATGATCTGAGTTTATTGGACTTGATTCTTGACTTGAGAACATGGAACAGCTAAGAACTAGGAAGGACTTGTGCTTGGCATACAATTCAAGCCATCATAAGTGCTCAGTAAATTTTGGTTGCTGTCAGTTTTCACTATTCCTACCTTTCAATGCATTTGACACTCCTTTCTTGCACACTAAATATAGTATTTTCTACAGGAATTTGGGTTTAATTTCAACTTACGCTTTCCATAAAGATGGTTTATTAAACACTCTACAGAAAGAATTTAATTTCTATACTATTCCAAAGGTATTAAGCAAATTTAAAACCTGGAGAAATATTTTTTCTAGACAATAATAACATTAAAAAATATCCAACCCTTTAAAAAAGCCTTTACATGTTCCAGAAGCCTTGTATTTATTATCTCATTTAGTCCTTCCAAATGGTCCTTTGAGCCAGATACTATTATTTTTATTTTGGGTATAACTTACTTTAATTAGATTGATTTACATTTTCAAGGTAACAAGAGTAGGACATGATAGAGCTAGAACGGGAACCCAGGTTTTCTGATGGCCACATTCATGCTTTTGTCGATTAGGCTTTATTAGTTCCCACGCATCTTGACTTTTGGTGCAGAAAGTATGCTGCTCCATAATCCACCTATCTCTTGACCTCCCTCCATCTTGTGTACTCAGAGCTCTAGCCATAGACCTCTACTCCCTGCCCTTAAAGCCTCCAGATATTCCTTCATCAAAGTGGCTTGTTTTAATCCATAACTGTGCTTACAATGCTGTCCCCTCTGTCTCCCACCCTACATCCAACTCCATGGCCTTTTCCTTTTATATTCCTACTTTCTCTTAAGTTACTATGAATACTTGCACTCACACTCCTATGAAGATGATGATGTTTGTTTTTACCTCTATCAGGCCATATAACTTACACTGCCCTCTGTAAGAATTTTCTAGGTGTGTATCTGTCTCCATAAATTGAATGTGAGTTTCTTGAGTGCAAGGGTAGCTTCTTTCTTCATTGTTGAAATAAATAGAATCAAAGACAAGCCTTTTATCAATGTGAATCACATTAAAGTCTGAGAGAAAAGAGATACTGAGCTCCTGATAACTGCCTGTAGGCACATCTGGTTAAACCAGACAAAATAGTCAGGTTACTATGAGGATGGAGGGTGAAGTCAGTTTTTTTAAAAAAAGATAGCAAAGTGATGGTAAAAGGTCTCTGTCATTTGGAATTTGTCAGGAGCTAGTAGATGAAGTATCTCATATCAAAGCTCAATTCATGCCTTCTTCCCATGATTACTTATGAGCATCTATAGTATGCCAGCTACAGTTCTAGATACAGTTCAAGAAGTTGAGCATAGAGTGAAGCATCAGTAAACATGGTCACTGGTCTCATTGGACTTACATCTATTTGGGGGAAATAAACACACTAGGAAGCACAGTCTAGCTTGAGGAGGAGCTCTAACAGCAAACTTCCTTCCATGCTTATGCATTTCAGAGAACTTTCTTCCCTTCCCACAGAGAGTGTGGTTCCTGTTCCTGGGAATGGAAGGCTACAGGCCAAACTACAGGGCAAATTCAGGAAAGGACTTCTGAAAATTTCTATAATTTCCCGGACTCCAAGCCTTTGCTCATGTAATTTTTCCACCAAACTTATTTCCCTTTCTTCTTAGATCCTGCTGTTTTGTGTCCTCACAGCATCCTCTTTCTTACCCCTACTCATCACACCGTCCTTACTACTTGGTATTGTATTTATCACTTACAGGTTTTGCCCTCAACAACTGAGTGATTGGTTAAATGAAGATACATCTTGACCTTTAGGATTCGTAGTCAGCTCAAGGCTCTTTCCGAATTAAACAGACATGTTAGCAATTTCTCCTAAAATGCTAGGAAATATTCTCCTAAAAATATCTCCTTGTGGGGGAAAAAAAAGCAAAAAATAATTTAGCATAATGTGATAAACACTAGCATAGAAATATAAAGACACTGCAGTGTGATATGTTGGGCATTATACACAAGAGTGCTGGAGTCTGACTGCTTGAATTCCAATCCTGGTTTTATCACTAATTACCTTTGCAATTTCGGAGTGATTAAACAATGTTTAAGCTTTATTTTCTCCATTTGTAAAATGAAAATAAAAATAATAGATAATTTCTAGTGTGGGAAAGATCGAATGAGTTAGTTTATGTAAAGTGCTTAGTATTGTAGCTGGAGCATTGTGAGCCTTGCATAAATGTTAGCTATGGTGATTATAATGCAGGGAGTTGAGCTCCAAAAGGCTGGAGTAGAGAAATTGTGCTCAGGAAAAGCTTCACAAAGGAGCGGATACTCAAGTTCATCCTCTTTGGATGATTTGAATTTTTCCAGGCAAAGAAGGTATGCTTGAGAAGGCTGTAAGGATTCTAGGCAGAAGAAACAGCAAATACAAGGGCAGAAAAATGTGAGAGAGCTTGGCAGTTTGGGAAGTTTTCAGTAATATTTTGGTGTGGCTAGAAAATAAGGTGCACATGGTGTGGAAACGAGGAGAGGATGAAGGGATAACAGTGGTGGTAAACTCATGAATGGTCATTTATTTACTAAAGGAATTAATATGTGATGTGGTAGGTCATAGGGAGTTATTAAAGGGTTTTTAACTGGGGAGTATCACAGTCAGGTGTTTGTTTTAGAAACAAATAAACAAATCATTCTGGTGTTTGGGCTATGAGGTGATGAGGGACTGAAATGGCAACATCAATGGGTCAGAAGGGATGAAGGGGGGGGGGTATGGGAAGGCTGATGGATAGATAGGATGTGAAGTTGAGGAAGAGAGGATAACTCCTGGGTTACTGATCTCAGTAATCTGAATTTCAAAGAGGCAGAGTCTAACAGACCTCATGCATTTTACAGAACCTTTAAAAGCCACTAGGACATGCTGTCAGGAGCATTTGCATTCGAGGATGAAACAGTACATATAGAACTGAATTTTGTATTGAACAGTCCAGACAGCTTTGACTCAATCTGTCAAAGCTCATTATTGTTTTTCTGCTATGATATTTGGTGGGAGAAATCATCTAGGAAGCACACTGCAAACCAACAAACACTTCAAAATACTTACCCCATCAAAGCTAAAGAGTGACCGGGCATTGAAATATTATTTCATTCTGTATTTACAACCACACAATACACATATATATGTATGTGTGTGCATACACACACGCACACACACTTTAGCAAAGTGTTAGTAGCTTAGCAGGGTCGATAGTCTTGCACTTCTGTTCTGGACCCCACCCCTGGTACCAATTTGCAACATGCTGTATCAGTTCTCATGCTGCTAATAAAGACACACCTGAGACTGGGTAATTTATAAATGAAAGAGCTTTAATTGATTTACAGTTCAGCATGACTGGGGAGACCTCAGAAAACTTACAATCATGGCATAAGAGGAAGCAAACATGTCCTTCTTCACATGGTGGCAGCAAGGAGAAGTGCTGAGCAAAAGAGGGAAAAGCCCCTTATAAAACCATCAGATCTCATGAGAACTCACTCACTGTCATGAGAACAGCAAGAAACAGCAAAAGGGTAATATGGTTTGGCTTTGTCCACACTCAAATCTCATCTTGAATTTCCACATGTTGTGGGAGGGACCTGGTGGGAGGTGATTGAATCATGGGGGCAGGTCTTTCCTATGCTGTTCTCATGATGGTGAATAAGTCACATGGGATCTGACAGTTTTAAAAAGGGGAGATTTCCTGCGCAAACTCTCTTCTCTTGTCTGCTGCCATGTGAGACATGCTTTTCACTTTCCACCATGATTGTGAGGCCTTCCCAGCCACATGGAAATGTAAGTCCAATAAACTTCTTTCTTTTGTGAATTTGCCCAGTCTTGGGTATGTCTTTATCAGCAGTGTGAAAATGGACTAATACAGGGGGTAATTGTCCGTATGATTCAGTTACCTCCCACTGGGTCCCTCCCATGACACTTGGGGATTATGGGACCTACAGTTCAGGATGAGATTTGGGTGGGACATAGAAAACCATATCATTCAGTAATAAGTCCTTTATATCTGTACAGAATATTTTAGTTCATGTAGCACTTCACATTTTTCCCTAATAATTCTCACAACTAGTGTGTAAGAGAGGCAAACAAACGTTCTTATTTTGCAGACAAGGAGATCAGCTATCATAGAAATTAAAAGATTTGTTCAGTGTGGCAGAAATGGTATGTGATTGTGCCGGCTCTTGCAACAAAGTTCTCTGCTTAGGGGGTTGAAATTGGGATCCTGTTTTTGGAGTTCATGTCTAGCACTCCTACAATTGCATTTGGTCAGTAGTTTCTCAGAATCACTATTCACCCTGCAGTTCAAAGAAGCAGTTCTTCAATGAGAATATGTGGACACAGGGAGGGGAGGAACACAGGGAGTGGGGGGCAAGGGGAGGGAGAGCACTAGGACAAATACCTAAAGCATATGGGGCTTAAATCCTAGATGATGGGTTGATAGGTGCAGCAAACCACCATGGCACATGTATACCTATGTAACAAACCTGCACATTCTGCACATGTATCATGGAACTTAAAAAAAAAAAAGAAAAGCAGTTCTCTAAAAAAAAATTTGTTGGAATTTATTACTGTGTAGATGATATATCTACGTATGTCTGAAAGTTACATAGTATAGTATTTATAGGAACTCTTTTGGTTGAAAGTGACAGGAACTGAAAGTAAATTTGTTTAAAAACCAAGATAATGCAATATTTTATGTAAGTGGGAAATCTAAGGTGATTAGTGTTTTCCTTTAGCCTTAGCTGGATTGGGGGTTTGAAGAATTTTCTCTCTCCTCTTTCTCTGTCTCTGTCTCTTTCTCCCTCCCTCCTCTTTCTTTTCTCTTTTCCCCCTACCCTACTGTTCTTTTATCCTCTGTAGTTCCATCCCTCATTTCTTTATCTACTTTTTTTTTTTTTTTTTTTGCATTTGCTTCATTTTCAGGTAGTCTCTCCTGATGGTTTTAAGGATGACCTTGGGACCTCAAAATATACAAGGATCTTAGTATTCGCAATCCCAGTAGTAAAGAAACCCTCCCTCTCGGCGTCTGTATGAACTATCTCCAAAACATTGATTGGTCCTGTTTGGTCACATGCCTTTTTATTTAACCAGGGTACTCTGACCTGGAAGCCAGGGTCAGAAGCCCAATGTTGTGGTGGTGAAAGTGCCTCCCCCGCTAATGGCCCCCTCTCATTAAGATTGCATGTAATGGGAGAGTGATTTTTGTCAAAGAGAAATTGGGTGCTGTTATCAAGAGATGAATAAAGAATTCTGAACAGGAAAAACTCAGTGATATTACACTGTACCCTGGAATTTCATAGATAGGCCAGCTTTCAAGATGGGGAAGACAATGAAGGGCTTCCTCCTTTAGCTCATTTACTCTTTATTGTATAACTTCTACTTCCTCTACTCTCTATTGTGTAACTTTGCCAGACTCAGTTTTCTTAGCTGTGCAATAAGGATAATGTTGCTTGCCCAACTACTGCATATGACTACTTTCAGGATCAAAGCTAGTACACAAGTGCTTTGGTGATGGTTGCAGCTGTGCAAACATAAGGAATCCCCTCCAGGGTCTGCAAGTTACTCCAGCATGTCTCATTCCTGTCTGCATCCTCACAGTCACAGTGTGCATGCTCAGGAAATGTCCGCAGTGCAGCAGTGGCTGCCCTCCTCCTGGGCTTGTGCTTATGGGCTCTCTTTGCCAGGGACTCTCCTTTCGGAAGAGCCTTTTGGACCATTTGTGGAAATGGCCTTTGCTTCAGTGAGCAGAGGTCTCTCTTCCCTCTTTTCCAGATTAACTACTGGCTGCAGCTTCCCAAGTGAGCATCGACGAGGCACATTTATTGCTTTAGATGAAATGTGGCAGGACAGCTGGGGATTGCCAGGCAGCTAAGGCTCCCACATGCACAAAGCACTCACACCCTTTGGCTCCAATTTGCAGCTGGCTGATGGGGAAATTGTAACGAGAATGTGAGTGACTGGCTGAACACAGAGGGAGAGTCCAGACAGAAAGGCTGTAGAAAGCTGTGTCTGATGAAACACCTTGTGTGGCTGCCCCAATTCAAGGGGGAAGGTTGGAGAATCTGCCCTGTTCACTCAGCTCTCCACCTTGGCTGCCAAACACCCATGCTTGCTCGAGGCTATGACAAGCCCTCTCTGTAGCTCTGTGTAGGAAGTGACAGCTGTTGAGAAATATCAGGTGAAAAGATAAAAGCTGAGGATTTCTCTCAAAGAGTTGAGCAAGATTTGAAAGCTGTGCACTTGGTATGATTAAAAAAGAAAACAAAAGAATAGAGCAAATTAAGGCAGGAAGGAGTCAAAGACATCATGTAATCTGATTCCTCACTTTACAACCAGACTGGTGTCCGTAGAGAAAAATGTTTTGCTCCAAAGTCACACAGCTAGTTAGTGGCAGGAAGGATTTAGAACAAAAATCTAGACAAATAGGCAAATATTTTTTTCCATCGTCCCCTTCTATCTGGTTCCTTTTCCATTTGAGTTGTTTGTTGTGCAGTTATTTAAGTAATATTTTACTATTCAGTGTATATAATTTGAGTCTCATTATGTGCCAGGCTCATGCAGACCAATTTCTAGAATTCTTACAACAGTTGTATGAGCAGACATTGGTATCCTTGATGGTATTGTGAGAGATTACACAACTTGCCCAGCTCACACAGCTAGTAAGTAGCCAAACTTCTGTCTGTGTGGCTAGAGAATTCTCATACTTTCCAAGATATGATGCTACCTCTGAAAGTTGGTTTTTGGAGTCAATTAGGATTATAGATAAAAATTAGGGAGAAAGGAGAGAAACTAGATGGAGCTAGAGAGTAGAAGGCTGGAATAAAGTTAAATAATGAAGGCTGGGACATGATGACTGCCAGTGGCCCTTGGAGTCCCTGCCAGCCAGATGGAATAAGTAGCTGGGATTCCTTAGTGTGAGGGCATAAATGTATAATCCATGGGTGATATCCTTTGTTTCAAGTTTAAATTAGACAAAAAATTGAAAAAAATTTCTCTAGTTTTTGCAAAAGACAGGCTGAGTGGTGCATGTAGAAACATACAATATGTTAGCTTGTATTCTACAGGTCATGAGGTCATAGGAAGTTTGAGCTTTAAAATGAGAAAAGGAAATCAATTTAATCTCTTCTAATTAAGATCTTTTCCCATCCAAGAGAAAGTTGGCAAATCTTACATTCAGAATGTATGAATGGTAGATAAAATGCTGTTCTCTACGTGACCACTATTGAAAACAGTACATGTAAACAATTGTTACACCTCATGCCATCCCTTGATGAGGTATGAAACAGGCAATGTGCAAAATGAAATATTTATAATTCTTGGGAAACATGGATCCTTGATATGCCAAATTGCCCTGAGATGAAGAAGAAAATAAAAACAAGTGGTCAGAAAAAAAGATGAAAGTAGCTTCAACACATTATTTATGTTATGATGAAAAAACTTTTGTTTATATTAGACTATATTTTTCATTTTGAAATACTGGGCCAGGAGTGGTGGCTTATGCCTGTAATCCCAACACTTTGGGAAGCCAATGCAGGTGGATCACTTGAGGTTAGGAGTTCGAGACCAGCCTGGCCAACATGGCAAAACCCCATCACTGCTAAAAATACAAACAAACAAACAAACAAACAAAAAGTTAGTGGGGCGTGATGGTGCATGCCTGTAATCCCAGCTACTCGGGAGGCTGAGGCAGGAGAATTGCTTGAAGTCAGGAGGTGGAGGTTGCAGTGAGCTGAGAGCACCACTGCACTCCAGCCTGGGTGACAGAGCAAGACTCCATCTCAAAAGAAAGAAAAAAAAATTTTGGAAACAAAAACTTGAAAGGAAGAAAAAATACCCACAATGCTTGCACATTATATCACTTTTAGCATTTTGGTTTGCATTTCTCAATCTCTTCTTCTATGCTGGACCTCTTGTATAATTGTAATTTTATGTACAATTATATATATAATAAGCATTTTCTAGATACAGTTTCCATAAAGACAATTTTTCATGATATCTTATACTTGTCAAGTGGATAGATGATAATCTGCAAACTTTTTCTTACCATTGAGTATTTAGCTTGTTGCTGTGAATATTTTTAAATTTCCTGAAGTTTTTGACATCTCTCTACTGGCATATCTCTTTTAATCTTGTATTGTAGTGAATTACTTTAATGAATTTCCTGATTTTAAACCATCCTTGCATTTCTCATATATAATGTACTTCATTCTAATGTATTCTGAATTTCATAGCTACAATTTTATGTAGATTTTAATCTCTATGTTCATCAGTTTGATTGACTTAAGGAGATATAATAAGGCAGTCTGTTCTCCTTGAAAGGTCATGGCTGCTTTGTTAGACAGATCTATTTTTGGATCCTCCACTTCCTGGTACATGACCTGGAACAAATAACTTAGACTTCCTTTTTATATGTTATTTTATTTTATTTTTATTTGGTCATATGTTTTGAAAAGAGCACTCAAGGGATATGGTGTTTACCTGTGATTAAGCATTCAATTCTGAAAGGTAATTTGAATGTTATATTCAAAATCTGAAAGGTAATTTGAAGGACTCATTGCATGGGTCAAAGTTATTGTAAATTCATGTACATCCATACCATACTCAAGATTGTGACAACATTTTTCTTTGTTATCCTATGTTTTAAATAACTAAGCCTTCAAAGTTAGTGGAATGAGACTTCTGGATTATAACAAATGTGTGAGAAAGTATAAACAGACAACTATCAGTATAATTCAATCTAGTGGTTCCTAAACCCTGATTTGCTGTTGGCTAACTGAGTAGGAAGGATGACCAGGCCTTCCCATCTGGAAAACACCCATACTCTGAAGTCATCCTCACATGCAGGCTCTCAGATTAGGGAAATACAGGTGTAGTGAAAAGAGAATCATAGATATTTTGTTAACACCATGTTTTAAAGCCCTGTTATTTATTTGTTGGACTCAGAAAAATTCCCTAACCTTTCTGGACCTGAGTTTTATCATCTGCAATAAAGGTATAATACTTCTATTCTAAGGTTATACATTGTCTTTCATGTAGTGATCAGTAAATGACAACCATTATTATTGTAGTATTCTCTTGACACCAAGATGCTTCTTCCTACTCATTAATGTCTCTGTGGTTGAGATGCATCTCAAAATTAAGATAAACAATTATGTCAGCCACCAAGCAGGATAGTTACTGGACTGTTATATTGCCTGAAGATGTATAAACTTGTCCATATAGAGGTTATTTAATCACTTAATTGTTAACTCTGTTGAATTATTTGTATCAATATCACTACTGGGTGGTTGAATTTTAGCTTACTTTTGAATTCCTAATTATTTAAATTTGGATCCTAATTATTTATTTAGATGCCTTCAGAATACTGCATTGCCATCCAGTGTTTTGAAGGCATCTAAATAAACAATTAGGCACTTAAATAAAATAATAATTTATTTAATTGAAATGAAAAAAAATGATGTTTCCAGAAGAATGATTGACACATACCAGGCAATGCAATGAGAGGAAATAGAAACTGCTAAAATAGATAATAGAAATCTTAAAGTGGGAATTAGCAGTGACCAATTTATGTGTTTAATGAGTTGTCACTACGGCTGACGCCTATAATCCCAGAACTTTGGGAGGCCAAGGCAGGTGGATCACAAGGTCAAGAGATCAAGACTATCCTGGCCAACATGGTGAAACCCCGTCGCTACTAAAAATACAAAAATTAGCTGGGCATGGTGGCACATGCCTGTAGTCCCAGCTACTCGGGAGGCTGAGGCAGGATAATCGCGATAATTGCCAGGAGGCAGAGGTTGCAGTGAGCCAAGATCGCGCCACTGCACTCCAGCCTGGCGATAGAGTGAGGCTCTGTCTAGAAAAAAAAAAAAAAAAAAGAGTTGTCATTTAGGTACCAAATAGCTCTTTCTCAAAAGCTGTTGGCTGACTTTCAAGAGAAGTTAGCTAACTTTCAGGATACTTCCTTTAGTAAAGAGAAAGAATAAAGCTGTGAGGGCTATGTAGATGAATCACCAATATTCTTCTGTATGCCTGAAAACAATACTGTTAATCCTAAAGGTATGAAAAGCCTACCATCTTAAGCATAGGTTATGCCAAGTCTAAACCTTATGCTGCAAACTTGATTAGGCCACTGAAGAAAGAAGTATGGATAAATGTAGATGATTGCTAAATCTAAAATGTGAATATTTGTGATTCTCCACTTCTTCCCCCAACAAAGCTGTAATAAACTGATTAAACTGATGTGGCTTATGATGAACAATAAATTAGGACCTAAAAAGAATGGATGGCAGTGTAATTGGCTAATTATATTAGCATCTATACTTGAACTCTTATGGCAGTCTAGATAAATTGCACAGAGTAGCAATTTGTTGATTTGTGCTTCATTATAAGTCTGGGTTTTGTCCGCAGAGGAAGGTGTGGGTTTTTTTTTTTTTTTTTTTTTTTTTTTCCGCTACTTTAAAGAGTAATGGAGGTAGACAGTTATTCATGCTAGCCAGCAGGCCAAGCTGAGCAGAGCTTTTGTGGTCCTTTGAGGTTTTGTAGAGTTGCAGAGATGTAAGCAATGTTAACATAAAGCTTAAATAGCAATAAATGTTTACATTGTTTCATGCCTTGCCTGTTCTGAAATGATAGTCACATGTACAGTGCATACTGACAATCCTATCTAGAAATGGTCAGTTATCACTTCAAAAATCCAGGGAGGTTTTTCTTCTCGAGCTTTAAGAGTCTGAGGAATATAGCAAAGCAGCCGCTTCTTGTTGCATTCTATAGCACCTATGGTCGTAGAAACATTAGATATTAAAAACAAGTGTTGTTTTAATTTTTTTTTTTTTTTGAGATGGAGTCTCGCTCTGCCCACCCAGGCTGGAGTGCAGTGACAATCTCAGCTCACTGCAACCTCTGCCTCCAGGGTTCAAGCGATTCTCCTGCCTCAGCCACCCGAGTAGCTAGAACTACAGGCGCGTGCCACCACACCCAGCTTATTTTTGTATTTTCAGTAGAGATGGGATATCACTTTGTTGTCCAGGCTGGTCTCAACCTTCTGACCTCAAGTGATTCACCTGTCTCGGCCTCCCAAAGTGCTGGGATTACAGGCATGGGACACCACACCCAGCCTGTTTTAATTTTCTGATGAGACAGTGGTCCAACCAGAGAGGGACTGGGTAAAGATGTTCGGTCTACTCTGTTGAGGATATCTTCTTAATAACTTCTCTTGCAATTCTTTATTTTCAATACTATAGGAACAGCATAAAAATTTGCTAAGAAGTTGACGTATACTGAGATGAATTGTACTCAATATGTGTATAGCTTAAGTAAGCATACTTGTATGTTAATAGTTGTCTATAAAACTGAAAAATATAAAAGAGTATCTACAGTGTTCTTTCTCACTCTTCAGTAGGATATTAAGAAGGCTTTTTAGGCCTGGTATGGCACCTCTATCTTTCTTATATTGGTTGTACACATCCAACTTATATGTGTGTTGACTGTCAGGCGACTATGGTCCACTCACGTCTTATATCAGTGAAACCAATAGCAGAAGTGTTTTATCTCATTGAAGAGTATTAAGACTGTAATCAGATTGAACTGCATTTTAATCTTCCCTCTGTCATATGTTACCTGGGGAATACTGGGTAAAATTCTTAACCTTTGAGAGCTTTAGTTCACTTATCTGTGAAGTGGGAATAACAACACCTACTTTATGGATTTGCTGTGACTATTTTCTTTAATATTTTATTATTTTTAATTGATAAAATTTATGTATTTATTATGTACAACATGATGTTTTGAAATATGTATACAGTGTGGCATGGCTCCATAGAGCTAATTAACATATGCATTATCTCACTTATTTTTTGTAGCAGGAACAGTTAGAATCTACTGTTTTACTGATTTTCAAAATACAATACATTGTTATTCACTCTGGTCATCATGTTGTACTACAGGTCTCTTAAATGTATTCCTTCTGTCTAACTGAACTTCTGTATTTTTTGACCATCATCTCTCCAACCCTGCCCAGGTCCCCACCAGCCCTTGGTAACCACCATTCTATTCTGTATTTCTGTGAGCTCTACTTTTAAAGATTCCACACATCAGTGAAATCATGTATTTGTCTTTCTGTGCCTGCCTCATTTCACTTAACAACATAATGTCCTTCAGGTTCAGGAAAGTTTTCAAAAATGACAGAATTTCCTTCTTTTTAGAGGCCAAATAGTATTCCATATATATACACACACACCATATATATACACACACACACATATAGATACACAGACACACACACGCATACACACACACATTGTGTATATATGTGTGTATATATATATCATTTTCTTTATTCATTCCGCTGTTAAGGAACACTTAGTTTGATTCCATATCCTGGCTATTGTATTGTGATTATTAACAGAAGTAATTTATTTAAAAGCACACTACCTGGTATATAGTGAACCTTAAATAAAGGCCAACTTCCCTTCCATCACATCACTCCTTCCTTTCTTCTGAGCTTACAATAGATAAAAGTTTATTCTCTAAAGCAATAGCTCTCAAAGGGTGGTTCCCAGATTAGTCGCATCAGCATCACCTGGGGATTTGTTAGAAATGCAAATTATTGGCCCCACTACAGACTTCCTGTATCAGAAATTCTGAGGGTGGGGCTGAGTAATATGTGAAGTCCTACGGGTGGTTCTGGTGCATGCTGAAGTTTGAGGACCACTGCCCTAAAATGTAGGCTTCCTGTTTAAACTAGTGTCCCAACAAATTTGTTTTTATTATTTCTGTGGTCTGTGAGCAAATCTGAACATTGCACAGGTTGCAGGAGTCCAGCTCTGTAGAATAATGCCCAGGAATGCCTTCTCTTCTTGCTATTGCCTTGATGTAGCAGGTATTAAGATGGGTAAGGAGCACTAATGCCAATTGATTACAAGATGGAATAAAATCCTGAATAAAAGCTTTTATTCCGAAACCTGAATTTCTTAGCTCCGTATCTTCAGCAATTCCTGAACCACCCTGGCTTTCTGGGTATTGTCAGAATTTATAATTTCTGCCAATCGAATGGATATGAAATTGTGTATTATTCTCAGTTTAATTTATATTTTCCTATTCTGATGCTTATTGCTTGTACAATTTTGATTGGCCAGCTTTTCCACCTCTGTGAAATGTTGGTTTATGCCTATTATTCATTTTTCTGTAGGGTTGCTTATCTTTTTCTTAGTGATCTATAAAATTATTTAGAGCAGTTTAGATCAAATGAATCATCAATATTTGATCTCTTTTTGACCTATAAGAATGACAGTTTTGTATGGTTCAACCAAATACATTCTGAATAAATGCCTCTTTTTTGCTTTTTGCTTCTATAAATTTTTCTTCCAGATTATGGTTTTTCTTCTATTCTCTTCATAGAATTTTTTTGATGAAAAGAAGTTTTAAATTCTGATGTAATCAAATTTATTGATAATACCCTATATGATTTGTAGTTCATATGTCTTGTTTAAGGAATTAGTGCCCACACTTTCTCACTAGTCTGCAATATTAACTCTGTTATATGTTTTCATATAGTATTCTTGAATAATAATTCTCTGCCTTTGTTTTTCCAAGTACGTTTAAGAATTACATTGTCAAAATTACATAAAAATCTGCTGAGACTTGATTGAAATTTGGCTTTTAATTTTGGAGAAAATTGAGTTTACAATATTGATTTTAATTAAAAGAGTTTGGCATAGTTCTGTTTTTCTAGAATTAGTAGAATATTTAATCTGCTAATCTGTCTGAAGTTTCTTTTGGGTTTTCTAAGTGGGTAATCATATCCACTACAAAAAACATGATAGTTTTGTTTCTTTCATTTCAGTGCAATTCTGAGCACGTTTTATTTATTTATATTTTCTTTTTTCATTATGCTGGATAGTACTTCAAGTGCACTGTAAAAGAGAAGCAGAAATAATGGGCATCCTTGTTATATCCTTAATATTAAATGGATATGCATTTAACGTTTTGCCATTGTTAAAAATAAACTGAGGGACAATACCATTTTAAAGAGTTTATTTGATCAAATAGTTATTCATGAATCTGGCAGCTCCAAACCAGAGTGGTTTGGGAGCTCCTCTAAGGAGTACAAGGGGGAGACTTTTATAGGACAAAAAAGAAAGTAAAGCAAAGGAAGTATTTGATTGGTTAGGCTACAGTTATACAGTTGCCTTATTTGGTCTGTCCCATTGGAAAGTCCTTACTTAGTAATCATAAGTTTGTTGGATGCTTCCGACTGGATGAGCTTATGTTTGGTTTTTCTCTAACAAAGGCATTTGTAAGCAATGGCACAAGTTAGCTTTTACTTATATTTGCAATTTAAGCAAGGTTAAGGTATTTGTGAGGCCTAACTGACTTTGTCTGACTCAGGGCTTCTTCAGGCCCAGTCTCCGTTTTAATTTACTTTAACATTGAGTTTGTTTGCTGTGGGCTTTTTATTTTTTTAATTTTTATGTTTTTTGATAGATATTCTTTATCACCTTAGGGAAAATCCTAATTTACTGAGTGTTATACTCAAGAAGGAATATTGAATTTAATGAAAATTTTCTGTATATATTTAAATGGCTTGGGTTTTTCTCCTGGACTGTTTTACTTGGTAAATTACATTAAGAGATTTTTGCATTCCCAGAACAAAGGAAACTTAGTCATGTCATTTTCTTTAAAACTTGTTATTATAAATTGATGCTTTGGGTTTGCTAAGTTTGAATTTTTTAATTTGCTACTCCATGCCAATGGTACCTTTTTCTTAGTTTTAATTTAATATTTCATTTTGTATTTTATATATAATAAATATATCTCTTTAGCTATCTACCCAATAACATCAATGTCTAGAATTGATTCTTAGATTTCTGTTGGACTCAGGTCAGTCTGACAGCCCAGTCCCAGCTAGTAATTCCTGTGATGGTGTTCTTAGTGTGTCTTGTTACCATCAATCAAAATTTTGTTCATTCATAAAAATCTATTCTAGGTTTTCTCCTTTATAAGGCCTTCCTAGATTCCTGTGACTACAAGTAATTACTTCCTTTTTATGTTCCTACTCTATTTTATAAGTATTTATATTTGGCCTTTAATTCATTCTTCTTGGTTTATATATCATCTCCCACATATTTTATAAGGCCCTTGAGAGCAGGGATGGCATCTTACTCAATTTTTTACTCCTAATATCAAGCCAGTTTCTATCATTTATAGAGAGACAGAACTGGGTAACGAAGGAAAAAAATTGTTAGATGGTGTTTGAAACTAGCTTTGGCCTAATTACTAAATGTTCTTAAGCTTCATCATCTATAAAACATGTAGTATAATTGACTCATTTCTCCTGATTATAAAGATATAATTAAATGAAATAGTGTTTATAAAATGGGTGGCACATAGGTCTTCACTACATGTTTGATGAATTATGCATGAATTGACCTAGTAGAGGGATCTGCTTTTAGTAGTTATCCTATTATATTGTTTAGAAATTATGCTAAATATTACACAATGTTTACCTTTAGAGCCACAAGTAAAGGAAGCAGATCCAAACGTGCACTTGTCAAAGAAACATCAGCTTCAGGCTGTTTGGCAAGGATTCTTTGTAAAGCACTGTTTGAGGTGCTGCTGGAATTAATAATTCTCCTACTTCTCTCTGGATAATGATTCTTTCATCACATTAGTTTTGCTGAGAGAGCTATACGAGGGCTGGCTGGTGTTGCATGTGGAGCTCCATTGCACTGGGACATGGGGAACTTGTCATAAGCTGCCAGTTACCTCTATGCACCACCCAGAGAAGAAGGTCAAGGAGTTAGCACTTCTCTACCTGAGAACCTGATTTTGACGAGGAATCTCAACATCACTGAATATTAGGTATGGAAGAAGGATGTCCAAACATTTATGTAAAATTTGATTAGTTGTATCAGCACATATGTTATGAACCAGGGATCTAAAAGGAGGTCTGGCTTAGAGAGAACATATCTACATTCTCCTTCTTAGAACCTGTCAGTGTTTTCCAAATGCCAGTAAATAAAGTCGAAATTCCAAAGACTTGTTTAAATTTCTACATGAGTCATCTCTCACTATTTCTCATGTGCTGTATACTTCTACTTCTCCATGTATTTTGCTGATCTATAATTCCCATCACTTTACTATCCCTGAATATTTACTGAAACAGAATCCCCACTTAGAATGTTCTAGTTCAACCCATTCTTCTATACTCAGTTCAAATGTTACCTTTTCCAGGTAGCCTTCCTTAATCCAATCAATACAAATTAATATTTCATTTAGTTTTGAATAAATAAGCCCATTTTATTTATTTATTTATTTTCACATTTTATTTTATTTTTTATTATTACACTTTAAGTTCTAGGGTACATGTGCATGACATGCAGGTGTGTTACATATGTATCTATGTGCCATGTTGGTGATAAGCACATTTTAAATAATGACATTTTATTTGAATGATAAAACACATCTTTAAAAGTGCCTAATGTAAATGAGTTAATGGGTGCAGCACACCAACATGGCACATGGATACATATGTAACAAACCTGCACGTTGTGCACATGTACCCTAGAACATAAAGTATAATGAAAAAAATAATGAAAATAAAGTAAAATAAAATAAAAGTGGCACTCTGTACCAGGCAATGAGCTGAGGTCCAAAATGGATTATTCTCAATAAGCTCAGTTCCATTGGGAGACAAGAAAGGAATAAATAATATACTGTTAACTGTTACTGTATTTAGATAATGTGCTACAGGAGTGTGAAGAATAGAAAGCCAAAGCGTAGTTGGTCTGTAGCTTCTCCAATAGGATCTTCCCCCATGGGTAGTTTGAGATTATTTGCGGCCTGGTGGCTGGGTTCAAAGTGCAAGTATCCTAAGAAGGCAAGGAGAAAGGTTATGGCATTTCTTTTGCATGGAAAGTCACATAATATCACTTCCACCATTCCCTATTGGCACACATGCATAAAATCCACTTAGGTTTAGATAAGTGGACCTAGTCCCCATCACTTAATGAAAAGAGTGCCAGTGCCAAGGTCACATTTGAACAAGAGCATGTGGATGAGAGATATTACTGTGGCCATCTTGGAAAATACAAACTACTGTTTTACCCCTGTTACCTTCTGTTTACTTGTCCACTGTACTTCATAAGGAAACCCTTAAAACACAAGCCATCCATGAATTTGTTTTCAAAGTTTGTGAGAACTGGGGTTGCCAGGGAGATTGTGTTTCATTCTGAAGATGGGTTTAGGGGAGAAGACTCCTGAAGGATGGAATAGGTGGTGACAGCATAGAGGAAAGAAAAAGAAAGTTGAGTACTGAGGTGTGGGGCACAGAGAAGGAAGGAGAACCGAGAACCAGTTCAGATCTGATGGGAGTTTTCTGTCAATGATTGATATACTAAGCCTTGTTTATCTCAATTTAGATGTAAATAATTAATTGCACGGTGAAGACATAATGAATTTTTGTTTAAGTCTTATTTGTTAAGCTTAAATAATCAATCTGAATAAATAAATAAAGCTTAAGCCTTATTAATTACGCTTTATTTACACGTGAATGTGAATGGGGTTAAGTCAGATTTCTTGAAACAGGAACTTGATAGTTTCTAGGTAGAGCATAGTGGCACAAAGGGGTGAAGGAAGAATCCAGGCTGGGGAGTTTTCTGCAATTGGGGCAAGAGGAGAAAGATAATGTTTTGGTTTCTGAGCCCATTAGTCAGTCTTTTAATATTCGCATTGCTTAGAGATGCAATATATAACGCTGTTTAAGAGTCTAAAATGTGTTCGTAGAAACCTGAGTTTTAGGATACGTGCCGTGGCTCACACCTGTAATCCCAGCACTTTTGGAGGCTGAGGCGGGCAGATCACTTGAGGTCAGGAGTTTGAGACCAGCCTGGCCAACATGGCGAAACCCCGTCTCTACTAAAAATACAAAATTAGCCGGGCATGGTGGCGGGCACCTGTAATCCCAGCTACTTGGGAGGCTAAGGCAGGAGAATTGCTTGAACCTGGGAGGTGGAGGTTGCAGTTAGCCAAGATCGTGCCACTGCACTCCAGCCTGGGTGACAGAGCATGACTGTTTTAAGAAAAAAACAAACAAACAAGACAAAACAAAACAAAACAAAACAAAAAAACCCCTGAGTTTTAATCACCCCTTCAATACTTAATAGCTGAATGAATTCAGAAAAATTACTAGCTTTGAAACCTCAGTTACCTTATTGCCAAAATGGGAATAGTAGCATCCCTTTCAAATAGTTATTGGGGATTAAATATAATTCTATAAGGTTTACACCTAGCAGTTTCTGATGCCTAGTAAGTGCTAAAAAATGATAAATAACAACCATTATAATATCTTTATATTTCTGCATTTTTTTTCTGAGCGTTTGTTCTGCATTCAGCCATGTATTGTTTGTCTCCTTTATCATTGTGTGGAGGGTGGCCTAGATTCTTTATCATCCTCCAGGTGGAACTCTTATCCTGGGAAATGATTTTCATGCAGCCTTAAAAAAAATGTGAGCAGAATCTTCTGTGAGAGGAATTGCTTTGGTCAACGAGTGGTTAGAAGAATCCCAGTCCTAATTACCCAAATGTGTACAAGGACCCTCCAGTATACTCAAGTACTCCTCCGCGCCTCGCATAATTTGGAGTGGCAGACAGCTATGCTGCTTGCATTATGATGAGAATAGAGACAGTGGGTATAGTTAATATTATCTTTCTTTAGGTTTCGACTCTCAGTATGACTAGGTGAAACTCTAAACCTCTGGAATTTCCTGTGGGCTTAGCGCTTAATTATGCAAACCAATTCCAACTTGCACAAATATACAAGGGATAAGGTGGGGGAGCAAGGTGAGGTGGGGTAAGGTGTAGGGACTTCCTTCCTTTTACTAGCTGTATGATCCTGAGCAAATGGCTTAACTTCTGTGAGACTGTTTTCACATCTGTAAAATGAAGATAACAATGCCTACCTCATAGGGTTGCTGTGAGGATTAAACAGGTAAAGGACTAGCACAGTTCTTGCGGCACAGTAGGGCTTAATCAGTGTTATTTTTCCTTGGTTTCCTGTTCTCTTGTAGGATAGTCATCCCAACAATTATGCGTAAAATAGAAACTTCCTAACCTTAGACACACCTGGAGCTATAAGTTGTCAAGTCTGAATAACCTTCTCCTGCTAGTTATTAGATTGTCCTCTCTTCTGCTGGCTGTGGAAATATGTAACAATCCAACTCTCCCTGCATACTCAATGGACTAATTTGCAAAAATTTGGAGGAAGAGCATAAATATTAAATGCAGTAGAAGAAGTAGGCTAAGTGAGTCTTCTCACATTTCTTAGGAGTTTGGTTTAGATAACGAACCTACTGGTGGTGGGAAAAACAAAGTTTTGACTTGAAACCTTTTTCATAGGGAGCAAATTATACTGTTCTTCATACCTTGTGTTGCAATTTTAAGGTGTTGCAACTCTCTGAACTACCATCTTGGCAGCCTAAGAACAGGATTTCACTTGAACCCCTCAAAGCAACTCATTTAATATGCAGTCATTTATGCCTTATTTTCTCCCATCCCACATTCTTTCTTTCATTCTGCAAGGCTTTACTAATGGTGTGCTATGTTTTAACCACTATGTTAAACCTGGATACATTGTATAACCAATGCAATGTGAGACCATGTTATTTATATTGGTTGTTTGGTTAGTTAACAACATTTTTCAAAATATCATTAAAATGATGAATATATACATTAAACATTTTATTTTAACTTAGAGAAGGGCATGTTTAATCATTAATCTTTTAATGCAAAGTCGTGTTTTTTTTCTTTGATTGAGTCTGCTGATAGGAGGTTGCAGTTACCCTACTTGAATAAACCCCACCCACACCACATTGTTTACAATTTCCAGTTTCCATTTCTTTAAAGTGGAGCTAAAACTTAGGTACATGACAAGCAAACTAAGCATAAAATCTTTAACAATTTTTATTTTTTTCTTCCCAGTCTTTAGAAACCATTTTTTTCTCATTGCTAATTTAGTAGCCTTTTTAAGATAGCTTACCTTCATTGAGTTTTTTCAAGGCATTCCATTTCTTTTTACTGGTATAGCAGTTGTTTTTTTAGAAGTAATTTTTAATAGTTGCAAAAATTTTCTATATAGGTGCAGCATAATTGCCTTGACAGATTACATTTTGCATCCTTGCACTATGTCCAGTTCCCTTTCTGTTATTTTTTATTAATAAAAATATAAATAATGCTACAATAGATATTTTTTCCTTTTTTTTTTAGCTCACTAACACATTTATTTTAAAAATAATTTCCACGTTTATTTTAGATTCGGGGGTACATATGCAGGTTTGTTGCATGGGCATATGGCGTGATACACCATGGGCATATGTCATAATGATCCTATTACCCAGTTGGTGAGCATAGTACCCAATAATTAGTTTTTCAGTCCTCTCCCCATGAGTAGTCCTCAGTCTCTATTGTTACCATCTTTATATCCACATGTATCCAATGTTTAGCTTCCACTTATAAGTGAGAACATGCAGTATTTGGTTTTGTTTCTTTGCTAATTTTCTTAGGATGATGGTCTTTAGCTGCATCAATGTTGCTGCAAAGAACATGATTTCAATTCCATTCACTTTTTATGGCTGCATAGTATTCCATGGTGTATATGTACCACATTTTAAAAAAATCTTGTCAATTGTTGATGGACACCTAGGTTGATTTCATGTATTTGCTATTGTGAATAGTGCTGCAATGATCATATAAGTGCATGTGTCTTTATGATAGAATGCTTTATATTCCTTTGGGTATATACCTGGTAATGAGATTGCTGGGTCAAATGATAGTTCTATTTTAGTTCTCTGAGAAATCTCCAAACTTTCCACAGTGACTGAACTAATTTACACTGACACCAACAATATATAAGTGTTCCCTTTTCTTTGCAGTCTTGCCAGCATCTGACGTTCTTTGACTTTATAACAATAACCATTCTGACTAGTATGAGATTGTTTTGATTTGTGCTTTTCTGATGATTTGTGATGTCGAGCATTTTTTCATATATTTGTTGGCTGCTTGTATGTCTTATTTTGTGAAGTGTATGTTCAGGTATTTTGCCCACTTTTTAATAAGGTTATTTGGTTTTTGTTTGTTGGGTTGTTTAAGTTCCTTATAGATTCTAGATATTAGTCCTTTGTCAGATGCATGATTTGCTAATACTTTCTCCACAATATTGCAAATAGATTCTGTGGGCTATTTATTCTGTTGATAGTTTCTTTTGTTGTGCAGAAGCTCTTTAGTTTAATTAGGTCTCACTCATCAACTGTTGCTTTTGTTGCAATTGCTTTTGAGGACTTAGTCATAAATTCTCTGCCAAGGCCAATGTCCAAGATGGTATTCCCTAGATTTTCTTCTAGGATTTTTTATAGCTTGAGGTCTTACATTTAAGTGTTAAGTTAATTGAGTGTTGAGTTAATTTTTGTATATGATAAAAGGTGGGGGTCTAGTTCATTCTTCTGCATATGGCTAGCCAGTTAATCCTGTACCATTTAGCACATAGGGAGTCCTTGCCACATTATTTATTCTTGTCTGCTTTGTAGAAGATCAGATGGTTGTAGGTGTGCAGCTTTATTTCTGGGTCCTCTGTTCTCTTCCACTGATCTATGTACCTTTTTTTGTATTAGTACTATGCTGTTTGGGTTAGTATAGCCTTATAGTATAGTTTGAAGTCAGGTAATGTGCTACGTTTGACTTTGTTCTTTTTGCTTAGGATTGTTTATGGCTATTCAGGCTCTTTTCGGTTACAGATGAATTTTAGAATTTTTTTTTCTAATTCTGTGCAAAATGATGTTGGTAGTTTGATGGAAATAGTGTTGAATCTGTAGATTGCTTTGGGCAGTATGGTCATTTTAATAATAATAATTTTTCTAATCCATGAGCCTGGAATGTTTTTCTATTTGTGTCATCTCTAATTTCTTTCAGTAGTGTTTTGTAGTTGCCCTTGTAGAGCTCTTTTACTGCTTTGGTTAGATGTATTCCTAGGTATTTTATTTGTGTGTGTGTGTATAGCATCTTTTTGCACCCATAGTTAATGGGTTTATAATCATAGTTAAATGACATGATTACAATAACACATATAACAAGCAAAAAGAGATTTTGTAACAAACATCACTGATGCTTGGCAAATTTATATCCTAACCATTGGGAGCAAAAAATGCATGAACATAGTTTGAGCAGCCTACAAATCCTAAGCGTTTAGTTGCAGTGGTTCTCAGTCAGCATGCTACAGAGATAAATAGTTAATACAGAGAGTTGAGTAAGTAGAGGATGGTTACAAGAGTTGGTGTCACATAAGGATATGTCAGATGAGTAAACGGGCAGTTTTGATGCAGTGATAGGCTATTTCAGATATAATCTGGTGTCTGTGGGATACAGAAAGGGAATTTGACTCAGTCTGGGGCATCAGGGAAAGATCCAACACAGCAGTTTACACAGAATGAGCACTTGATTAATATGTGCCTAAGGAAATATTTGCTAATCCTGTTCCTTGGAATTTGGGGTTTACATTGATTTTAAAAAAAGAACTTGACTTGCTTTCCCTAAGATTCACACAGAACTCAAGACCTTTCCTTCTGATCTGTAATTTAAACAATTATGTGACAGTTAATAATCCCATTTGACAAGACCTTGAAAGTATAGCCCATGCCATGCTGAGTTTGAAGTAGTTACAGGTTGGGAGTGGGGGATGTATTTAATATTTCAGAAAAAGTATTAGGTGGTCTCTGTCTGGGAGAAATTCTGTTTCTTTTTTTGTTGTTGTTCAGATACTAATGAAGCATCTGAGTGAATGAAGTGGCTTCATTGCTGTCCTCATCCCATCAGAACAAAGAGCAGAAAGGTATTCAACACCATTATACATAATTTGAAATGTTCTAGAAGAAAATAACGTTAAAAAAATGTAATAGAAATAGCTACTGCTTTTAAAGGGCTTATGGGCTGGGCACGGTGGCTCACGCCTGTAATTCCAACACTTTGGGAGGCCTAGGCAGGTGGATCGCTGGAGGTCAGGAGTTCAAGACCAGCCTGGCCAACATGGTGAAACTCTGTCTCTACTAAAAATACAAAAATATTAACCGGGCATGGTGGCGCATGCCTGTAATCCCAGCTACTCGGGAGGCTGAGGCAGCAGAATCACTTGAACCCAGGAGGCAGAGGTTGCAGTGAGCTGAGATCATGCCACTGCACTCCAGCCTGGGTGACAGAGCGAGATTCCATCTAAAAAAAAAAAAAAAAAAAAAAAAAAGCCTTATGTGCCAAAAGCTGCATTAAGTGATTATATACATTATCTCATTTAATCTGTACAACATTCCTACTAAATACCTAGTATTTACACTTATTTATTTTAGCAAATTAGAGAAGTGACTTGGGACATCTTGGATGCAGATCCTTGATTGTGTGTCTTTTCAATCTGTTACACAGACTCCCAAAGCAGAGAAAATGACAGACACGGCACAAGGCAACTGTTCTTGAGGTAACAAGTTAGGTTGAAAAGTACCATTTGGCAGAGAGAAGTGGGGTAAGGGTTGGACAATCTTTCTTAGCAATGCCAAGGATGGAAATTTTAAGCAAATTTGGAGGCAATTCTAGTGCAGAGCAGTCTTTGAATAGGGCTAATCCCGAAATAAACTCAATTATTCTGGTGATGCCAGACCAACTGTATAGTCTTCCTCACACACACATACACACACATACACTCACATGCACACATGGAGTATATATTAATGATAAAAAAGTTGTACACTTTCATCTCAGTAAGTCACGTATAACTAAACCCCACTCTTTGCTTTCAAAATATCATCAACAATCCTTCATAAGAAATATCGAAGCTGGGTGAACGCCACCCTGTTTAATTCAACAAGCTGTCACTGACCATCTACTTAGCACTTTATGCTAAGTGCTGAGGCAGTAAAAATGAAGGGCCATCTCCTTCTAACTGGAGAGACAGCTCCTTAAATAGATCATTTCAGTGTATTCTTCTAAACAAAAGGATTTTTTTTTTTTTTTTTTTTGCCTGAGGAATCTTGGAGGTACCTACTAAGCCTCTTCACTAAATGTTGCTTTAAAAAAAGAACTCCTTTGACTCAATACATTATACATTACAAAAGTGCTACACTGGGGCTGCTCAGATATAGGTGGTCCAGTTGGTGTGAGACGTGAAATTGTTGGACTGATTCCTTTGCAGGAATGACATCTGGGTAACTGCCCACAGCAGCATTTCATAGGCGAGATTGTTAGTGCTGCTATACCACCCTTGAGTCCTCTGACCTCATGATCATTCATGAAACAACGTTACTTTGCATTTTGTCATTTAATAAGTCATACAAATTGCCTTAACTGCCATAAAGTATGACATTATGCTCCCAAACATTTAAAAAAGAGACTCCTGATAGCCACACCTTTTTTTCCCCCAACACCTCTTTCTTGATAGAATAAGAGAGAAATTAATCCATACAAGCAAGGAGAGTTGGCTTTATTGAATTGTTAGTCTTTACTGCTACAAGGGAATGAGTTAAGGGTGTGTTGCCAAGAAACAAAACAGTGGAACATCACAATTAGAGGTGTGAATTTCAGACATGAAATGTAATTGTTTTATGAATTTTCACAGGGATCACCACCTGGTACTCACCAAAGCTATTTTGAGACTATCTTTCATCATCCATGGGTATTAAAACAACCAGCAAGCAGTTACTCTTTGTTAATTTATGACCCATAAGTACTTATTAAATGGAGAAGCTACCAAATACAGGATCAAAAATCAGAGTAAGCCTGATGCCGCACCTTGCTTTTATAACCAAACTATTCTTTCAGGGGGTGTCTTGAAATGTTCCCAGTTAACTTGTGAATATTATTAACATTCTATCCAAACTCTCAAAATGAATTCTGTATTAGCTTTGTTGCGTTTGGAAATAAATACAAAGTTTTCTGTGATAGAAAATCTTTCTGTTCCAAAGAACATGGTTTAGGTATGGTGCTTTGTTATTCTGATTACTCTGAAATTTCTGAAACAAGAAATCCTGTATAATAAGTACCATCTCTGGAGCAGTAATTAATTCTCTGTTTTATTCTGGAATGAAAATACCCAAAGAAAGAGATGTTTTGAAGAGGAATCTGTTGCGTTGACTGCTCACCAAGCCTGCAGGCTGCTATGGATAGAAGCAGCCCTAGGGGGTTCCCATGTACAGCATATGTAGAATTTTGGTTCTGAGGTCCTGGCCATAATTGATTAGAAAAGGGGTCGGTATCGGAGTTGAGGCTGGTCAGCAGCCTATGTGGTAGCCTGGTGTAAGAACTGTTCCTAACTCTGATCAGTTTTGACACTAATAAAGTGAACTATAAAGTCTTTCTCCACTGGGGAGTTTGAACAAGAAATGTAGAGTCAACAACTGCCAGTGGAGGCAGAGAACACAAAGAGGACATCATGAGAGATGTAAACGGGTTTCATGAAACAGTAGAAGTCATGAAGCTGTAGGAGCCTTGAGTAAGCAGAAGCTCAGTATAGGCAGAAAGCTCGAGATGTCTAGGAGGGGGACATCATAACAGTGGCAATTGTAACAACAAAAGCAGATGAACTGGAGAAGGACAGTGTTGAGTGACTAATGGCGGTGTACTAGAGCCAATGGAGCTGATTGCTGAGAGAGTGACAGGAAAAGTTGGTTGCTAGGGTTCTGTTAAGTCTTAATGATCTTCCAGGCTTTTAGCAATATCCTTATCTATGTGAGAACTGCATTCTACTGTTAAAATTCCCATTTTCCTTATTTCTGTTTGTAGAAAAGGTAATCTGAATGAGCTAAAGTAAAGGGAATTTTGTTCCACAAGTAGATATTACCCCTCCATTTTAATCCTTCTTAGCTCACTGTGGAAAAACCTGCTACACTCCCAAATAATCCACTAAAATTATTTAAAAAACAATAGCAACAACAATAATGATCCAGTTGTAGTCTTTTGTTGGAGGAAATGGAAAGAGAGTTGGTATATATGACTTCTCACGTTCTGCTACTGACTGCTTCTTACGGATGATCGGTAGCAAGCCAAATGCTTAACATACCTCATTTCTAACCCCATAAGAAACATCAAAGGTTCTTATTGTAAAATTCATATGACACATTGAAGAAACTGAGGCTTAGAAAGGACCAGTGAATTGCCTAGGTGCACCCTACAATCGGGAATCAGAGTGGAGATCTTTACTCAAGTCTCTCTGGCTCCATAGTAGATGTGCTTCCCACTGCACATCATGGCTTAGCCTTTGCCACCCCCATGACATTCGTACTCCTGAGGAAACAGATGTGTGGGATAGAAACAAAAGTCACTACTGCAAGGGCCACCGAGATCAGCTCCATGTTGGGAGCAGGCAGTCAGACAGGCAGGCGGGGCCCACTATTCCTGATAGATTACTGCCACTCTATCTTATGCAACATGGTTATCGTGAACAGGCTGCATTTATTAAGTCATGCCACTCAGTCAGGTATTTTATTACCAATATCAGTGTAATTTGTATCTAAAAGCACAATCAGTTCCCTTCGCCTTGTGAGAAATCTGACAGAAAGGAGGTGACAGACGGCAGGTAGAATGTTCCCCAGTTGTGATGTGGATCGTGGAAAATTGGACAGTTGGTCTATATAGATATTTCTGGCAGAAATCATGAGGAAGTGGGAGTTACACACTGAAGCCCCATTCATCCTAGTCTTCAGAGTCAGCTGTCTCAGGTAGGGTGAGGCAGTTGGAGACTGACTGACAATGAAATATGTTAGCTTGTTCATCAGGGACTGACAAGGCTCCAGGTGAGAGATCATGCATGGCAGTGGGGCTATTGAATTGGCTGAGGCTACTGAGTTCTACTTAGAGACCACAAGCCTCCATCTCTCCTGACTGAAGGGTGCTACAATTTGGTAATTTAGAGGGGTAGTCCTAATTAAGAGAAGTTAATGTTTCTTCCACATGCTGGGTGATACCCTTCTGAGAAGGGGAGTAGAGCTAACCTGCATTGATTATGCTCATGCCCAGGCCCTATTCTAGGTACCACAGATAAACCGTTCTGCTTTTAGGACTGACAGTTGAGAAACTGAAAAGGAAAGGGCACTGTTAATATGATTTTGATTCTCTGGGGTGGGGATCAGTCTTTAAAAAAGCCAATGGTCCAAATTTCAGTTGAAGATGCATGTTCTCAAGCCCCTCTACTATGGTTGGGGGTAGAGGCTTTATACTTACCATGGGCATTAGGGCAGAAAGAGGTAAGGAGAGTCCTTGCCCCGAAGGCACTCAGAGCCTAGTAAGGGGGAAAGACAATTAAGCATGTGAGTATAATGGAGTGTGATGGCTGTTACCATGGAACTACCAAGGAGATTTCCCTTGGGGTGTCCCTAGCAGACTATGATGGCTGCTGATTCCCTTACTGTCCGCTCTGCATCTCACACTCTCTGTGTCCTACTACAGGCTGGATACCTGACTTCCAGACTCTTACCCAGAAGCTTTTCTTTGTCCTGTCTCCTGTCTCCAGCTAATTGGCCTATGTTATTTCTAGTATTCCTACTGAGGGACTGGGTTCCACTAAAGTATATGCTTAAAGTTTAAAGTTCTCTGATATTGAAAGGATAGTTAGAAATCTCTCCTTTAACCTTTTTGTTCCATGGATTTTGGAGGAGGAATACAAAATTGGGTAGATTGTTTGTGATGTTTTTGTGAAAGCTTTTCTCTTGGAGTTAGGTTTGGACTGTGGCCTTGCCTAACTCCTATGCAGTGTGTGTGTGTGTGTGTCTGTGTGTGTGTTTGTGTGTGTGTGTGTGTGTGTGAGAGATAATGCAATGAATACAATCCTCTATGCTCTGCTTGCTTTATAGCAGGTTGCTCCAGGATTCCCAAATGCAGGGGAAAGATGGGTTCTGTTAGTAGTAACAGATTCTTTTAAGTATTAGAGACTCACTAGGTTTATAACTACACGAGTGAGAGGATTATATTTGTCTTTAAAATTGTCACCCAGACAGTAGTGTGGAAAAGGAGTTGAGGTAGAAAAGACAGATTTGGGAACTAGACGAATGGGGTCATCAAAACAACTTCCCCTAGTACTTCTAATTTTGCCTGAACAAGTCCATCCAGCTAAGCATTGGAGAAAAGGAAGAAAGAAGAGAGAAAGCATGTGAATCTTTGAGTTTCCTCTGAGATATGAAAGGATGCATGCTATTTCTTAAATATCATGGATTGAGCACTCTTGCTGAGACCAGAAAATACAGCTTGCAGCCTATTTCCTCAAGGAAAAATAGTGGAAAGAAAGAAAGCTTTAGGCTGCTTAGTCTGTAAAATAAACTAATCTCCAACAGGCTTTCCTGTCAGTGCTAACTACCAGAACAGAGCTTTAGTATAGAAGAGAAAGTAAGGACAAGGAAAATATTAGAATTATTCCAACTGGCCCATTTCTCTCCCTCAATTTTTAAAATAGAAATACCATATGGTTCCATACGATAGAATATCTTTAGTGTAGTGTTATATATAGTCTCTTTGTTGATATGACTGAATTTTTTTATTTGTTTACACTTTCATCCCCAAATAGTTAATAATGTATGAATGTGAGGCCAGAATGCTAATGCCAGCAGATACAGAATTTATCTGGAAGAAGTTTAAAGTATTAGTTCAGGTAATAGCAGCTTGTTAGCATTTGTTTTTCAATGTTAAAAAAATATACATTCCTTTAAGGACAGTGACAGCTATGTAATTTTGGGGACCCAACGCAGAATAAACATGTGAAGCCCTAGCAGGGCATAGTAGTCATTCTCCTCCTCTCCTGTGTCTTCTGCCCTAATCAATAGTGAAGGGCAACCCCTAAAGATTTTCAGCCTCCTTTCAGGAACTTGCCTGGTACTAGGATTGGGGATGGATGAGGGACCATCTCCAAATTGCCACTAAACTCCCTGTGGTGTTGCTAGCCCAGGGCAGAGATGGTTGCTGACTTGCTCTACTCCCAGACACCATGCTCCAATGCAGACCTTCACCTTGCCTATACCAAGGCCCCTGAAGGAGGTGGAGGGAGGGGAGAGAACTGGGCCTCGAGACCTTTGGTGGTCCCTTGTTGGAGGTTGGCAGCAGGCTGGGTTGGAAAAGGAAGGATCAGGGATGATGTGGGGGTAGGGACAAAGGGACTGAAGAGGAAGCCTGAGAATATATTGAGGAGGTGAGGAAGTGACAGGAGGGAGTACCCTGTGTGAGCTGATGCACCAAGCTCCCACCAGCCCACGCTCCATTGTCCCATCATGCTTTACTTTAAAAAGTCAATTCAAAGACAAAATTATTAAGAATTTCAAGACAGTTGCTGTAGAGCATTAATCCCCAAGTGCATGGGCCCTTCTGAGCATGGAGCCCTGCAGGACTGCACAGGTTGCAAGCCCAAGAAACAGCCTCTGTTTAAAGAACTATTCTTCGGTGTTGCTAATGAACCAGGCAGCGTGGAGTTTTCAGCAGGGAATGTGGAAGCTAGAGAAGCAGTTGTTAGGTTTTGGGAAGCACACCTGGTTAGAGCTCTGCTCATCTCCTGGTATCTACCCTCTGACAAGCCATTTCTCCTCTCCTGGTACAGTTAATCTGCATCTCTAAAATGGGGAAACTAAGGCAGAAAATCTAAGTGTGTCTGTGTGTGTAAGATCAAGGTCATGCAACTAAACACTGACAGGGAGGCTCATCCTTACCCTGTATAACTCCCAAATCCATACTACTTGTCTATATGATTTTGTCTTCTTAGGCAATAATGTCAGTGGTTGTTAACCCTTTAGTGTGTTGAAACTTTGACAAGTTAGTGAATTCCACAAATCTGCCATGAAGAATAATAAAGAACATGGAAAGCCATTTTGCATAAAATTTCAGGGGGTTTACAGAGCTGATATGGTTTGGGTCTGTGTCTCTGCCCAAATCTGATGTCAAATTATAATCCCCAGTGTTGGAAGTGGGGCCTGGTGGGAGGTGATTGGATCATGGGGGCGGATTTCCACCTTTGGTGCTGTTCTCGTGATAGTGAGTGAGTTGTTTTGAGATCTGTTTGCTTAAAAGTGTGTAGCACCTTCCCCCTCTTCTCTTCTTCCTCCTGCTCAGGCCATGTAAAGATGCCCCAGATTCCCCTTTGACTTCTGCCATGATTGTAAGTTTCCTGAGGCCTCCCCAGCCAAGCTTCCTGTGCAGCCTGTAGAACCATGAGCCAATTAAAAGTCTTTTCCTTATTAATTACCAAGTCTAATACCAATAGTATTGGTAATTACCAATACTATTTCTTTATAGTATTACCCATTGTCAGAACAGACTAATACAGAGCCCCTGAAGCCTATCTATGAACCAGGATGAAAGCCCTGAAGAAGTAAAAATGCCTCCCATATAGCCTGAGGGATGAGGCTTTCAATTGGGATGTACTGAGTTTGTGCTGGCTGCATTGCAGAATGCTACATTCTCTTTCTCATTAATTTCATAGACTGCCTCGGACAAAGTATTCTTTTCTGGCTCTTGGTTTTTTCCTGCTTTATTTTTGTGGTAGCAACACATTTTCTTCACTGACTTCTCCACAGGGAGATCTCCCTGCTTTATGCACACTCTGTGAGGAACAAGTCATCCTTTTCGAAGAAAAACAAGAGCAGTCTTTTGAAATGAATCCCTTTAAAGGACATCTGGTGTGACATTAAGCTTCATTCCTTTCTGGTCGAGAGAGCCATAATCACACAGGCTGGATGTGTGCAGGATGCAACTATCATAACTCCAGTTGCTGCTATAGGCAGTACAGGGCCCCATAGGTGGCGTCAGTAGTCCAAAGATGAAGTCTGGAGGCAAAAGCCTGTGTATTTCAGGCTTGGCAATGTATTATTTATGAAGAGAAATTAACTTTGAAATCTTCTTAGTTTGCCCCCAGCAATATACACAGGAAACCTGATTTTCTCAGTACAAGGTAATAAATAGTCTTTCTAACAAATTAGATGAATTCTGATGTCTGTTTTCTGGTACTTTGTAGTTATGGGTATTTGGCTTCTTTTTTGTTATTAATATTAAAAATACCCCTGCTTTACAGAGAAGAATGTCCAAGAGGACTTGTGAAGTCTTGGGAGGAGGGGGACAAAAAAATCAAAATCCTGATGAAATGCAAAAGACTCAGTCTGGAAATTTTGTATTGTTGCTTAAAAGCTAATTTTCAGCTCTCTTCACGTTCATCGTTGTAGTCAGTTCATATGCAGTGGGGTGGAAAGAATATTCTACTTTAGAGTCAGGCAAATCTGAATCTGAATTTTTTTTTTGCCATTTGGAAGTTATGTGATTCTAGGTGAGTTGCTTAAATTTCCTGAAACTTAGTTTCTTCATGTGCAAAATGGGTTTATGATACCTAGTTTATAGAGTGGTTGTGCACACCAGGTGAGTCATGTAAACTACATAGTGCAAGGTGAACATTCAACAGATACTAAGTCTATTCCTTTTTATAAACATGTTGCTGGCCTGAAGATATTGCAGATTACCTATGTTCATAATATCTGTGAGAGAGTTTTCAAGTGAGAATTTGTCTGAAGTAAATGTTTGGATATTACTTGAGAAGAAAAGGATTGAGAAGTAACTATGTTTCCAGAAGGTAATTAAAATTTTATAAAATGGCAGATGAACATAGAAGACAAGTGCCACATGAGTCATGTGGCTCTGGAAAGTACCTTCTGCCAACATAATATCACAAATAAGACCAAGGACTGGGAATGTCTTCTTAGAATAACAGTTAATTTTGCACCATGGTAGAACAATCACCTATGACTGGGTCGTATCTCAGCTCCAGTAGTTCCTAATTATGCAACTTGGGGCAGGTTGCACATAACCTCTCTGAACCTCAGTTTCCACATATGTAAAATGTAGATGGTATCATTATTTACCTATTCCATGAGAAAAGGATTGTCTTGAGGGTTAAATGTCTTGAGGGTTAACAGCAACTTAGGCTAGTGTTAAGCGAATGGTAAGCAGTTCTTGTTGATGTTTTTGCTGTTATACATGAGGATGTTGCAGTAGATAAACCAAAAAATCTGTTGCTAGAAAATCTAGGATCCGGTTTTTGTTCTGGTCACTTAATGACAATATGAATTTGGGCAAATCATTGACTTAGTTTTCTCTTTGATCAAATGCTTATCATCATGGTGATAATCCCTACACCAGGCCCCTCAGAGGATTTTCCTGAGCACTGGCTATAGCCTAACATAGCTGTAATTCAGAGATGTGGATGGATGAGCTGAAAATCCTATTAGGAGAAGCCATGTCAAAGGAAGCCTGAGGTGACTGTCTTAAAAAGAGAAACAGCTGCACAGGGAAAAGATGCTTATGAGCTAAGAACAACCGGATGGCATCCAGAAGGGGGAAAAACCCTGCGATTACTCTGTGTTTCTTTCACAAGGAGAAAACGAAAGAAGAAGAACATCTTCTAAAATGACCCAGGGAATCATGTGCACAACTGACACCATGCCACAGACAGTAATCAGGGAGACCTGTGGGAGGAGAAATCCAGACAGTGCCTAAAACTGAGGCTCTGGGAAAAATGACACAGGAAGCTACCTCTTTCCTCAGTCTTCTGAGTGAAGTGAAGGACATAGATGGAAGTTTAGGCAGCTTGGGGAATTTTGGGAATCTGTGCAACACTACTAACTTGACCATTGTTATATATGATTTCTGAATTTTACATTTGTCTTGAGGTAAATTTGTGGTTAGAAGATATTTCTGACATTTCAGGTATTTCCAGGAGGGGTAGAGGTGGTGATATCCACAACAAAGGTCATATACCATGCAATTAATGTTCCTAAGCATTGGCCTGGCTATAAGATATCAACATGCTTTGTAAACTGTAAAAGGGGCATTCAAACATTTGTCATAAGCATAACTGTGATTGCTATGTCTTGAGTGGCAGCGTGATAAAGTAGATGGAACATAATTTTGAAATCAGCTAGCTTTGGGTCTGAATCTTGTCTCAGCCACTCCATGGTGGTAGGTGTAAGTTGGGAGAAAATGTCTAGGTGACAGAACAATGTACAAGTAAGAAAGAAAAGAGAGAATTAAAGGGAAGGGCACCAATTTCAGGAACAGGTATATATCAGCAGCAAGGAGGTCAAACAGGAAGTAGTGAAGGTTTCTCAAGCAAAGGGATATCCCAAATCATGGGAATCCAGGACCAGCTCAGAGACCTGCACAGGGAGATAGTCAGATCCAGGAGATCTGGTAGGTAGCGCTCTTAGCTGCCTTCTGAGGTTCTGCAGCAGGGCTCCAGCCTTTGCTGTAATTAGAAAGACAAGGAGGGTCTCAATTCTATTTGTTTACTGGAGAAGTGTTTGTTGAGCACCACTTTCATGGCAGGTACTCTTTTAGGTGTTGGGGATACAGAACTATAGTGACAGCAAAGATCCCTGCCTCATGGAGCCCCTCAGAGCCACTTGCTTTGTGTAGTAAGCTAACCCATATTAGAGCTGGTGGTCTCTTTCCCTCATGTGCTGGTCCAAGATGCCGGTAAACTCTTTCCTTCGGAAAACACACAATATTTTATACTTAATAAACTCTCCTTACCATTCTGTATTTTCAATCCCTGGCTTGCTTGTGTGTTTTTCTTTTGAGGTTCTGGGCCATTTGAAGGGTTGCTTTTTGTTGTTGTTTTGTTGTTTCTTTCTGAAGCTTTTGTGTCTAGTAGAATACAGTGTATGTCCAATGTGCTTAGCTTACATTTGGCACTCAGTGAAGTGTTTTCAGTGATTAAAAGAAATGACTGGGCCAGGTGCAGTGACTCACACCTGTAATCCCAGCACTTTGGGAGGCCAAGGAGGATAGAATGCCTGAGGTCAGGCGTTCAAGGCCAGCCTGGCCAACGTGTTCAAACCCCATCTCTACATAAAATACAAAAATTCGCCAGATGTGGTGACATGCACCTGTAATCCCAGGTACTTGGGAGGCTGAGGTGGAAGAATTGCTTGAACCCAGGAGGCAGTGGTTGCAGGGAAAGAGCAAGATTCTGTCTCAAAAAAGAAATGACTATAGGTAATAAATGAGTAATTTTTGCATGTATCTTGGCCGTACAACTAAATATACAACAAAAATTATTAATAGCAATAAGACAGAATATATATATATACACACACACACACATATATATATCTCTCTATATACACACACACAAATCTATAAAAATCAATAGAATTCTTGCTCATATCCTATTAATATAGATCTTGGAAACTGCCAAAAATACATTTCATGAAACTGGCCAATGCCCTAGCCTGTATGTCACCTGATATTTCTACATGTATACTTTATGTTTTTTCCTCAACACAAAGGTTTTTTTGTTCTCATAGAAACAAATTATGCAGACTCAATGGGAAAAGCAAAGGAAGATACAAATAATGGGATACCTATGAGGAAATATTAATTGATGTGAAGATAGTAATATTCCCTAGTTTATATTTATATCTGGTACAATATTGGAGTCTTTGCAGAATATTTCTCAGACATTAAATTTTTTGAAATATAAATCTTTATGGAAGAGTGAGCAAGAGTGCCAGAAGTTTTTTTTAAAGGCAATAACAGTGTCATTGCTATATAAGATTTTTAAAATGACAATCAAAACTACATGATATGGAGCTGAAAACTGGATAAATTCAGAAATACATTTAAATTACTAAAGTAGATGTCTAAAAATATTTGTTAAAGAGAGGTTGAATATATCTCAGGCCTCAAGATTTAACAAAAGTATTATAGTAATGAGAAAATTAATGAATATTGAATGTTCTATGGGGCAGCTGAATACCAGTATAAAATATATTAACTTGAATTAATTTCTTATGGTATGCACTCTTCATTCCTTATTCCATATTCTATACTCTGACAATTTTCAGAGGAGTCAAAGAGGTAAACATTTCCTCTATAATCTGTAAAAATCTAGAATGAAATGAAATTATACAGTAAATTTATGCTCTTTGGACGCAAGATATATTTTTACAAGCCAAAATGTAATCGAAGAAATACTAAAAAGAAACTAAAAGGTAGGAGACTGAATATATGGCAATCATAACTGATAAAAACTTCCAAACTAAATATATAACAAGGACTAACTTTTCAGTAATACCTAACAGCTTATGAAGTGTTTATATACTTCAGTAGATTTGCTAAAATTTTTCTGCTCAAAGTGTGGTCCTCAGTTCATCAGTGCTGCCATCACCTGGATCTTACTAGACATGCAGAATCCCAGGTCCAGCCTCAGAACTACTGAGTCAGGATCTGAATTGTAACAAGATCTCCAATTGATTCATATACATATTTAAGTGTAAGAAACTCTGTTCTAAATTGCCTATTGAGGAAACTGAGGCATAAGAAGGTTTAGTAATCTGTTAAAGATCTCAGAGTCACAGAAAAGAGTGGAATTAGATTTCTAGGTCTTTTAACTACAAATTCTGTTTGTTCACTTATTCATTTGTTTATTTGACATGTATTAAATGAATGCCTATGTGTGGGCACTGACCAGAGTTGTAAACAGTAGTGCCCTGTATGCCTGGTCTTCACGGACCCTTTCCTAAAATACTGGTCATGATCTTTCCTTAGCACTAAGATGCTTCAGTTTAAATAGTAGAAAATACCATAACATTTAAAAATCTACTTTCTTATCATCATAGTTAAAATATCATTAAAGTAGGTATTTCAATTTAACAAGATAAATATAAATGGTAAATCTCAATTTTATCAAGGTGTAAAAAATAAGCACACTTTTGCTAAGGGCATAAAAAAGTTGTCTTTTTCATCTGGAGCACAAGACAATTATATGTCAGAAGAGCCATAAGACTATTAAATATTTTTAGAGGGAGTCTCACTCTGTTGCCCAGGCTGGAGTGCAATGGTGTGATCTGTGCTCGCTGCAACCTACACCTCCTGGGTTCAAGCGATTCTTGTGCCTCAGCCTCCTGGAGTAGCTGGGACTGCGGGCACATGTCACTATGCACAGCTAATTTGTGTATTTTTAGTGGAGATGGCGTTTCAACATGTTGGCTCATCTAGTCTCAAACTCCTGACTTCAAGTGATCTGCCGCCTCCGCCTCACCAAGTGCTGGGATTACAGGCATGAGCCACCTTGCCTGGCCATAAAATTATTTAAACTTTATTGGCCGGGCACGGTGGCTCAAGCCTGTAATCCCAGCACTTTGGGAGGCTGAGACGGGCGGATCACGAGGTCAGGAGATCGAGACCATCCTGGCTAACACGGTGAAACCCTGTCTCTACTACAAAAATACAAAAAAACTAGCCGGCCGAGGTGGCGGGCGCCTGTAGTCCCAGCTACTAGGGAGGCTGAGGCAGGAGAATGGCGTGAACCCGGGAGGCGGAGCTTGCAGTAAGCCGAGATCCGCCACTGCACTCCAGCCTGGGCGACAGAGCAAGACTCTGTCTCAAGAAAAAAACAAAAACAAAAACAAAACAATTTTTTCCACCTCTGAAAAAAATTTAATAGACAAAAATTAGTGGGTATGAAAATGTCATAACTATGTTTTTCCTCACACTGATATCAAAAGCAAAATGATTCAGATGTCTAATGTCATTAAAATGTCAAACATATACTATCATGTAGCTACAGGGGCAAAAAGAAAGCAGAAAACCCTTGCAATAGCTTCCTCGACATTACTTAGAGAAGGTCTGCACTCTGCAGCCTGGGATCCTGCATGATGCAGTCTCCACCTTCCTTCCAGATGCATAACCTCTGTAACGGCAGATTGCTTCCACTAGGCTGGGTTCCACTCTTCCTCCTGAAGTCTCATGGCACTTTTCTGATTCTGCATTTTTGCTCTTGCTCTTCTCTCTCCTTCACACTCCAGTCCCCACTTATTCATGGGAGTTATATTCCAAAACCCCCAGTGGTTGCCTGAAACTACAGATAGTATCAAACCTTACATATACCATGTTTTTTCCTACACATGCCTATGATAAAGTTTAATTTATAAGTTAGGCACACAAAGAGATTAACAACAACAATAATAAAATAGAACAATATAATAATCCAATAAAAGCTATGTGACTGTGGTCTTTCTATCTCTCAAAATGTCTTACTTGTACTATACTGCAGGTAACTGAAACCATGGAAAGCAAAACTGTGGATGAACAGGAAACTACTTTATACCATAAATATCCTTTCTAATCTGGCCCGCCTACCTCTCCAGCCTCATCCTTTGGCACATCTTGTGAATTTGATTCCAGATACTCAGAACCCCTACAGCACCCTAAATGCACAGAACCACGTCACAATTCTTGATGCAGCTTTCATCTCCTGCTTGAGATTCTCATGATCAGATCTCCATAAGGTGAACTCCTTCTCACTCTTGCAGTCATATAGAAAGTCACTTAAAAAAATCAAGTGTCATCTCCTCCTTTACCCTATTTGTGTGTGTGTGTGTTTCTGTGATATACTATGTTTCTCATTTCTTTAGTTTTGATCTTATTCTATTTAAATTTTTTTTTCCTGTTTCTCTTCCTTCATTAAATTTGAACTGATTGGGGATAAGATTGGTTTTTTTTCTAATTTTATTTTCAATATCTAAACATATTGATGTTGTTATTTTGTGTTTGTTTATTTACTTACTTCTATATTTTCTGTCTCTTTCCACTGGAATGGTAACCACAACTGTTTAAGCTCCCCAGAACCTAGAAAACTTCCTGGCATGTGAAGAGCAGTCAATGAATATTTAATTGTTAAATTAAATTGTTAAATTAAATATTTAATTGTTAATTAAGTGTCTGACATATAGAAAGATGTTAATAAACGGTCATTTAAAGAAAGAACATATGCCTGTAATACCAGCACTTTGGGAGGCCGAGGTGGGCGGATCACCTGAGGTCAGGAGTTCCAGACCAGCCTGACCAACATGGTGAAATTCTGTCTCTACTAAAAATACAAAAATTAACTGGGCATGGTAGCATGCACCTATAGTCCCAGTTGCTCGGGAGGCTGAGGTAGGAGAATCACTTGAACCAAGGAGGCGGAGGTTGCAGTGAGCCAAGATCACCCCATTGCACTCCTGTTTTTTCCTGTTTCTCTTCCTTCATTAAATTTGAACTGATTGGGGATAAGACTGTTTTTTTCTAATTTTATTTTCAATATCCAACCAGTGTCTGACATATAGAAAGGTGTTAATAAATGCTCATTTAAAGAAAGAGACTCTGTCTCAAAAAAAAAAAAAAGAAAAAAGAAAGAAAGAAAACATGACTGAATCTGTATCTGCTGAATTTTTTCTTATTTTTCAATGTCAAGCTTGAATGTCACCTTTTTGAGTCTTCTTTCCAGTGACTGGAAGTGACTTCCCTCATCTCTATATTCCCTTGGTGCTTGTCAAATTTTGTTTTTGCACAGTAGTTATTTACTCATCCTTGTTCTCTGTGGACAAAGGTGCTAGTGCATACCAGAGGCTAGCACATACAAGGTGCTCATCATTTCTGAAGTTAATGAATGAATTAATCTTGCTAAGTATTTTGTAGAAACTCAGTGCCCTTAGAGTTTCAACAGATTTTCCAAAGCTGCAGTTCTCCTTAATTGATGCTTAATTTAAAAAGCAATAGAGGTTGTAGAAGTAGACACTTATATCTACAACTTGAGAAATCCAATGGAAGTAATTTTTCTTCAAAAAGAACAAAAAATTGGATATTGCCAAGTGCCTGTCCATGGGTTTGCTTCATTGGAAGCATAACTGCAGAATGAAGGTGCTTCTGAACTCTTAATTAACAATTAAATATTCATTGACTGCTCTTCACATGCCAGGAAGTTTTCTAGGTTCTGGGGAGCTTAAACAGTTGTGGTTACCATTCCAGTGGAAAGAGACAGAAAATATAGAAGTAAGTAAATAAACAAACAAACACGCAAAATAACATCAGATACTGCAATGAGAAATCCCCAGAGAGTGACTCAAGTAGGAGAAGGAGGGCTGATTTAGATGTTGGGGTGTCAGTGAGATTTGAAATGAGATATGAATTATCAAACAAGGTTCAGGCTTAGAGAGATCTGAATGTGATGGTATTGTTTTGTAAAATGTTAAGACACTTTTTTTTTTTAATAGATACTAGTCTATGGATTAATGTTGATGTATTTATCTACTATTTTGTACCTCCTATAACATTTGAAAATAGAAGGGGGGGGAGGGGGAGAGACAGAGAGAGAGAGAGGGAGGGAGGGAGGAAGGGAGGGAGAGAAAAAAGCTAGGTAAATTAGATAGTTTGGACGAAAGATAGGTGAAACAATAAGGCTTCAACCTTGTGCAAACTGTCAACTTAGAAGTGGGGGTGGGGCAAAATGAAAGCTAGAAACTTCTTCCTTCGCCTATAGAATTAGATCTGAACCTCTTGCCATGGCATATACGGACCTTATGATTTGACCATTCCTTCTTGACCAACCTTACTTAGTACAGGTCCATTTCTCCCACTTAATGTTTTAGTATTACCGAAATGCCTGGAGGTTTCTACCTGCTCCATCCTGTTAAAGCTCTATCATATTTCAAGTTTTGTTCAAATATTACCTTATATTATAGAGAGGGGGATCTTCCATTCCTTTGTGCCATGTATACTTTGTACGTTCCCAATATGTTGCATTGCATTATAATGGCATTCTTTTATGTCTCCTTCTTCTGAAGCCTGGGAGAGTTTTATTTGCTCTCAAGTGCCAAGAACCTGACATTCAGTAAGTGCTTGAGGACATTGAATGTTAGATGCCTTCAATGGAAGGCAACCTATGATAAGTGTCATTGAGAGTCCTGGGGGAGAGCAACGCCATGCCGTAGGGACAGGAGAGTGTAGAGGGGCTTCCGAGGCTGTTGAGAGAAAGCTTCCTCCTTCTGAGCTGTGCCGCAGAGATCCTGGACATGGGCTTCAAGGGTACCTTTCCAGTTTCTGACATCTTTTTCTTGTTTCATATGCAATTATCAGGTGGTGGATATTAGTACCTTCTTGTGAGTCACGATTGTTCCTTGGCTGAGACACCCTCAAAGGTGGGCCCTTGAAGAGGAAGACTAATTTGTTACTTTAATCCTTGGCTCCAATGCCTCCTCTGTTTCCATCCTCAGACACAGCTTTTCTTCTTGACCTCCAGGTTGTCAGTGCTCTAGTTCTCTTCAGTTGTTCTTTCATTTCCATGGTCTGACTCCAAACCCACTCTGTGCCTCAAAGGCCAGGCTCTCCTTTGAGCTGCTGAAGCCCAATCAATAACACTTCCTTATCAGTCTTCACCCATTGCCTTTCTGTAAATGACTCTCTCTTCTGAAGAAGATCTGGTACCCACTCATCCACACACCACAATCGTCTCACCCAGCAGTTAGTAAACACCATTTAACTTCTGTCAGGGCTCTTCATTAGGTTTTAACTTCTGGATGGTGTACAAGCCCTCTTGTGATTTGCTCCCAACTTTTTCTGTAGGTTTTTCTTTTGGCCTTTCTCTTGACGTATTATGCTTAAGTCATACAGAAGTACAGTACCTTTGTTTGCCTGAAGTACCACTCCTTTGCCTGTGTGGTACCCTATACCTGGAGCGCCTTCTATTATCTGCTTTAAAAACACTATTTTTCCTTTAGGTCCTAGTTTGCTTCCTCTGTGAAGGCTCTCTTTGGCCTCCCCAGGGAGTATGAAATGCTTCCTTCTTTGTAATCCCATTGCACTTTCCAGATCATTCTGCATATCATTTACCACATTGCAGTGCATATTTATTTTTCACCATTGTGCATTTACCTCAGACCATCCATAAACTGTGAACACCAAAGTTAGGAACTGTGTTCTTTTGATTGCTTTATCTTTGTGTTCTTGAGCCTTGCCACAGAGCATGTTAAAAACTGCATATTAATACATGTTTGCTGAAATGGTGGGTGAGTGAAATAGTATAGAAACTTACAAGAGACTGGGCACAATGGCTCATGTCTGTAATCCCAGCACTTTGGGAGGCTGAGGCTAGCAGATCACTTGAAGTCAGGTGTTTGAGATCAGCCTGGTCAACTGGTGAAAACTGGTCTCTACTAAAAACACAAAAATTAACTGCATGTGGTGGCTCATGCCTATAATTCCAGCTACTTGGAGGCTGAGGCAGAAGGATTACTTGAACCCGGGAGATGGAATTTGAAGTGAGCCAAAATTGCCCCACTGCACTCCAGCTTAGGTGACAGAGCAATACTTCATTAAAACAAACAAACTTACAAGAGTAGGTTAATGAGTTCAGGGTCAGAGCTTGAACCGCAGCTACCCAATCTTAGCATTTTAATAAATTTACCAGATACACACTCACCAATCTGTTTTTTTTAAGTGTATATTTATTGAGTAACTACTATGTGTGGGCAAACTATGAGAGGCCAGCTCTTAGTAAAACTGATAGGAGGAAAACTCTATCCCAGAAGAATGGTGGTTCCCTTGCCTAGCTGGTCAGTGGGGGCTTTACAAAGCAGGTGTTCAGGGAGCTGGCTCTTGAGGAGAGACACTTAGAAAAGAGTTGGGAATGAAAATAATATTGCTTTTTAAAACCATGAAGATTATACCTAAAGGTATTTCTAGAATTGTGTAATTCCATCTATATGTAGTAGCCTGATAAATCAGGTCTACTTTTGAACAAATAACACATTCTCTTGACCTATGGGCCTAGTGAGTTCAATGGTGCACATCCTACAAAAGTGGCTGAAAATGTCCAAAGCAAAATTTTTTCACAGCAAAAATGTGAAAGGTCTTTGTTGAGATGCTCACCATTTACTTCTTCTCTGGGGATGGGGAGAAATGGACTCTGGCTGGAAAATGAGGAAGTGAAAACCTATAAAAAGGGAGCAGGGGGCCAATAATGCTGCTCCTGTCACTGACCCTGCTGCTCTGATTTGACTCATAAATAGACTCTCTAGAGCAAGTGTAGATGTAAACATTTGAGTTAAATGGTATTTTTATGTTTTAATTCAAGAGTGTTAACAACTCTTCATTTAAACTAAAAAATAAAAAACCCTTAGCTTTTTTGTGGGGGGCTTGTTTATGGTCATTAAAAACAAACATGCTGAATTAGAGTGATTTTCAGGTGACAGTAGAATTGCTTTGACTGAAAATCACCTAAACCTATTGGCTTGGTTAGTGCATCAACCTCCCTGTTATGAATCTTGCACAGATAAACCACCATGAAAGGACTCCTGCATTGGTAGACAGAAGACCTGGGCTTAAATCACAGCTTCCTGATGGTGTGATGACTCTTGGTAGTTTATAACTTTTCTAAGTCTCAGATTCCTCATCCCGTGAAAAGGGGATAATAATGTTCAACTGTCAGTGTTGTAATACAGTTTAAATGAAAGGACTGTATTGGTAGTTGGTAATTTAAGACACCTACTGCTAGAGATCCCAAATCCCTCAATCAGGCCTATGTGGGGGCACAGAGAGGACAAGGTCAAGTGAATGCTTCATGTTGGGGGTGGTGTTTTTAATCACTAGCTGGAGTTTGGTTACAAGTCCCAATACACTTCTCCTGGTGAGCTGAGCTGAACCACATGGAACCATGTGGAATCTTTTCATTTCAGCTGAAGCAGACCAAAATTCTATTCTAGAGGCAGGAAAAGTGGCCTTCCAGTCCCCTTTCCCTTCTTGGCTTCTTAGGTTTTGTGTACATTTAAGAAAAACTGAATCAAGAAACAGAAAGGGAAATAAGCATTGCCCCTGAAATCTGGAACAAAGCCACTATAAGAGCATACGAATATTTCTAAGCAACTACACTGTGTCTGGCTCTGTGTGAAGCATGATCTTATTTAATCTTCATAGCAATCCTATAAAGTAGTTATCATGTCCATTTTACAATGGAGGAATGAGACTTAGAAAGATGAGATAAGAAGGCCCACTAGCTGGATGTCCAAAGTTGAACAGCTGTAAGCTGGTAGCAGAGAACATATCTGAACTAATTCACTGAAAGGCACAGCTCACATGCATAACCAGTCTACCCACTACCTGAGACTGTACAGAAAGCATCCTCTTATGTCATCAGCTTTGTGTTTCTATATGCTTGACTTGGGGAAAACACATCCCATCCCTTTAAAAATATATTTAAAATGCCTGGCATCAGCCTTTGGAATTCTTAAAAACCTATAAAGCTGTATTATTAACATGAAAAGGGAGCCTTCTTATTTGGTAGATGAAAAAATCTCTGTAAAAGCATTGGAGCAGAGGAAAACCTAATCCCTCTTGTCAACACCATGATGACAAGTGTTATACTCCGGGTGTATGAGTGATAACACGGTTGCTTCACCATGTAATTATTATTGTTTCCATTGGTGTTATCATAGCAGTAATTATCACTAACTAACATATGGCATTTGGTAGTGACTTGGAAAACATCCTGTCACTTTGGCTTTATAATTTGGGGTGGGTGTTGATGGCATTATGTCATGAATCATGCCCTGCCAATTGTTCCTTCTCCCATAGGGCTCCCATGGGAGCCATACACACAGGGGACAATAGCAGATTGGGAAACAAAGCATCACTTTGTCACAAGCTGTACAAGTACCTGATTTCCTAATATAAACACCTAGTAAAGATTAGGTAGGGAGGTTTGGCTCATACTTAGGCCTTAAATAGGCTCTCTTCACCCCTCTGGCTGCATAGGAGAAGCAAAGAGAGAAGAGCTAGTTAAACCTGTGTATAGTGCAGACTAGCTAAACTTACCCACTTTACTGAAGCATGACGAAGGTGAGAGAGAATCAGAATCCCCTGAGAGGCCAAAATTTGCCTGTGTTTCTGTTTTATACAGATGTAGAAAGCAGCCCAGTGCCAGACTGCTACTCTATTAATATACAGTGATCTTTAGTGGCTTCTAGAACTTGGAACAAAGATATTAGCAACTTCACCCATGGAGAGAAAGCTGCGAGAAATATGGCATATGGGAATCTGGAAGGGGATGGTAAGATGCATCTATAGTTTGCAGAGGGAAGGCTGCCTATATACCTATTTACATCCTCTCATTGTTTCTTCTGAAATAGTAGCAGCAGCAACAACAATAAGCAACAACACAGTGGAGTGTGTATTAGCTTCATCTCTTAACAGCTTTATAGCCTTGCAAAGTTACCTCCCATCTGTAAAGTTCAGAGAGACAGCTGCAATTATTCCTGCTCTAAATACGAACACTACTAACAGCAACATAGACTCTTTAACCTAGTGAAAACTTCAATTTTCTGATAAACTTTCAATTTCCTTTTGTTTTTGTGAATAACGTAAGGAGTTGTCTTCTTTGGGAGTCCTTATAGTTTTAGTTTGTGTTTCTCACAAAGAAGCAAAGTTGGCGTCACTTTATACAACATACTCACTAACTACCAAAAGTGAGGATGGCTATTGTCTCCTTGACATGGGAACACTAAGTGAGACCAGGCTCACTCATGCATGTGTTAATTAGCTAGATTTAGTTGCTTCACAATGTATATATATTCCAATACATCACGTTGTACATGATAAATACCTAAAATGATATCTGTCAATTAAAAAAATAAAAAAAGGAGTTAATCCCCTGAGGAGCAACTGTCAATCAATTAGGGACAGGATTTGGTGGATACACACTTCAACTTCCTTAACCTCTTGATGGAACAATTCTTAGGTATGTGCTACACAGTGTTTCCAAAAATCTACAGTGAGATTTACCTCCATTTTCCACATGGTAACTTACTCATCAAGGAATTCTTTATTACCTTTTCTCACTTCCCTATTCCCTTCTTTGTTTACTGGAACTATCTACCAAATCATTTATATGTGCTCAAATCCTTGTCTTAGGATATCCTTTTGGTAGAACCCACAACTAGGTGCTTTCACTTGTTTTCTATTCCTTGTTTTTCTTACGTACTTATGAGCTTCATGGAGACAAGGTTGAAACTGACCCAATATTCCCATGGACAGGTGTTTTTTGTTTTGTTTTGTTTTTTGTTTTTGTTTGTTTGTTTGTTTTTGATAAACACAGAAATTGACCCTTCTGGTCTTAAAGCTTGAAACTTACATTTGTTTTATCTGAGTTCCTTCCTCAGGAAAGGACCTCCAGGCTTCTTGAAAAGTATCAAAGAACTGAAATTCATCAGATCATTGCATCCAGACAATGAAATTCTAGGTCCCTCATTCATCATGATTGCTTCCTTACCCCTCCTGAATTTCTGTTTTCTCCTTCATAGTTGCTTTTCTTCCTTTCTATATAGGAATTGTAGTCAGTCAGGGAGATGGATTTGAGACTGAGCTCCCATCTCCTTGACTGAAGCCCCCGATTAAAGCCTTCCTTGACAATACTTGTCTCAGTCATTGGCTTTCCGTGTGGCAGGCAGCAAGACATAGACTGAACCCCTGGTGTTTCAGTAACAATATCTTACTCACTGCTGTATCTTCTGTGACTTGCAAAGTGCCTGGCTCACAGTGGGCTCTCATTAAATCACTGGTGAATGAATGATTAAAGAATAGGGACTAAAGCCCCAATTACTCACTCACTTCTTTTGGATGATTTGCTCCAAGCTTAGGAAAAGGCCATAAAAACTGGCAGCATAATCTGACTGTTTCCAATTTAATGAATGTATACTTTAGCATGTTAGTTTTTTAATTGATATTAGTTTATTTTGATATTTCTTGAATGTGTGCTATGAATGTGTACTAAATATTGTATTAAGCTATTTACATACCTTACATCCTTTAATAACTGCAACTTCTCTGTAAGGTAGGTTTTATTATCCATAGTCTGAAAATGCCAAAAGTAAGGCTTATACAAGCTCACAAAGTTTATGTGTGGAAGATATAAACTTAGGGCTTAAACCACAGTATGTGTAACTTGAAAGTCCACACTTTTCACCATATATTCTACAGTCTAGGCAAGTAATAAATTTACAATCTATGACTTTTAGCTTTATCTTAATCCAATTCTAAAGTTTAAATGCCCAAAAGAAAAAGAGGTGGTATATGTCAGTTCCCAGAAGCTTTCTGCAAGCACAAGAAAATAGCTGTTATAAGAAAGTACAATTCTATAAACTAGTGTTTCAAAGATACAGGTAAAAATGAGTTTTTATGCCTGAGCTAATGCTCTACTACTTTCATAGAAAGGTGAAAAGAAACTGACTGCTATGGTGGAATGTTGCAACAGGTTCTGATGTATTAATAGTTCTAGATACTTCCTATATTATAACAGTGCCAAATATGTCTCATTAATACATTGATGATGGTGGCAGAATAATTGGGAAAAATTTATATTAATCGTGGAATAAAGGCCAAGTACTTCACATTTCACTTCTAAAGTGAGTTTTGATTTAAGCAAATAATCTGAAACCTCAAGAATGACAAAAAATTGCTCTCATTTTTCTTTGTAATTAAAATGGGATATTTACTTAAATCTCAGTTTATGGGATAAAAGTGAAACATTTGAATGAACAGTATTCCTTTTTTCATAGATTGAACAATCCTTAAAAGGAGTGCTGAACAAATTTAAGTGAAACTTCTGATTTAGAGAAACCTCTCTGGTTTTAAGGTAATAGAATATAAAATTGATTTTAAGTTAATAGAATGCAAAATTGTATTTTTGTATTGCTCAGGAATTCTGAGCAAACAAGTATTTCAATGAAGAAACAAAAGAAATTCAATGTCATTCATGTTATCCTTGTGTGGAAGATCAATGTGGAGTGTTTGAAAGGGCCACTAGAATCAACAAAATTGATAGACCGCTAGCAAGACTAATAAAGAAGAAAAGAGAGACGAATCAAATAGACTCAATAAAAAATGATAAAGGGGATATCACCACCGACCCCAGAGAAATACAAACTACTATCAGAGAATACTATGAACAACTCTACACAAATAAACTAGAAAATCTAGAAGAAATGGATAATTTCCTGGACACTTACACTCTCCCAAGACTAAACCAGGAAGAAGTTGAATCCCTGAATAGACCAGTAGCAGGCTCTGAAATTGAGGCAACGATTAGTAGCCTACCAACCAATAAAAGTCCAGGACCAGATGGATTCACAGCCGAATTCTACCAGAGGTACAAGGAGGAGCTGGTACCATTCCTTCTGAAACTATTCCAATCAATAGAAAAAGAGGGAATCCTCCCTAACTCATTTTATGAGGCCAACATCATCCTGATACCAAAGCCTGGCAGAGACACAAGAAAAAAAGAGAATTTTAGACCAATATCCCTGATGAACATCGATGCAAAAATCCTCAATAAAATACTGGCAAACCAAATCCAGCAGCACATCAAAAAGCTTATCCACCATGATCAAGTGGGCTTCATCCGTGGGATGCAAGGCTGGTTCAACATATGCAAATCAATAAACATAATCCAGCATATAAGCAGAACCAAAGACAACAACCACATGATTATCTCAATAGATGCAGAAAAGGCCTTTGACAAAATTCAACAGCCTTTCATGCTAAAAACTCTCAATAAGTTCGGTATTGATGGAACGTATCTCAAAATAATAAGAGCTATTTATGACAAACCCACAGCCAATATCATACTGAATGGGCAAAAACTGGAAGCATTCCCTTTGAAAACTGGCACAAGACAGGGATGCTCTCTCTCACCACTCCTATTCAACACAGTGTTGGAAGTTCTGGCTAGGGCAATCAGGCAAGAGAAAGAAATCAAGGCTATTCAGTTAGGAAAAGAAGAAGTCAAATTGTCCCTGTTTGCAGATGACATGATTGTATATTTAGAAAACCCCATCACCTCAGACCAAAATCTCCTTAAGCTGATAAGCAACTTCAGCAAAGTCTCAGGATACAAAATTAATGTGCAAAAATCACAAGCATTCTTATACACCAGTAACAGACAAACAGAGAGCCAAATCATGAATGAACTTCCATTCACAATTGCTTCAAAGAGAATAAAATGCCTAGGAATCCAACTTACAAGGGATGTAAAGGACCTCTTCAAGGAGAACTACAAACCACTGCTCAGTGAAATAAAAGAGGACACAAACAAATGGAAGAACATACCATGCTCACGGATAGGAAGAATCAATATCATGAAAATGGCCATACTACCCAAGGCAATTTATAGATTCAATGCCATCCCCATCAAGCTACCAATGAGTTTCTTCACGGAATTGGAAAAAACTGCTTTAAAGTTCATATGGAACCAAAAAAGAGCCCGCATCTCCAAGACAATCCTAAGGCAAAAGAACAAAGCTGGAGGCATCGTGCTACCTGACTTCAAACTATACTACAAGGCTACAGTAACCAAAACAGCATGGTACTGGTACCAAAACAGAGATATAGACCAATGGAACAGAACTGAGTCCTCAGAAATAATACCACACATCTATAGCCATCTGATCTTTGACAAACCTGAGAAAAACAAGAAATGGGGAAAGGATTCCCTTTTTAATAAATGGTGCTGGGAAAATTGGCTAGCCATAAGTAGAAAGCTGAAACTGGATCCTTTCCTTACTCCTTATATGAAAATTAATTCAAGATGGATTAGAGACTTAAATGTTAGACCTAATACCATAAAAACCCTAGAAGAAAACCTAGGTAGTACCATTCAGGACATAGGCATGGGCAAGGACTTCATGTCTAAAACACCAAAAGCAATGGCAACAAAAGCCAAAATTGACAAATGGGATCTCATTAAACTAAAGAGCTTCTGCACAGCAAAAGAAACTACTATCAGAGTGAACAGGCAACCTACAGAATGGGAGAAAATTTTTGCAATCTACTCATCTGACAAAGGGCTAATATCCAGAGCCTACAAGGGACTCAAACAAATTTACAAGAAAAAACAAACAACCCCATCAAAAAGTGGGCAAAGGATATGAACAGACATTTCTCAAAAGAAGACATGCACACAGCCTACAGACACCTGAAAAAATCCTCATCATCACTGGCCATCAGAGAAATGCAAATCAAAACCACAATGAGATACCATCTCACACCCGTTAGAATGGCAATCATTAAAAAGTCAGGAAACAACAAGTGCTGGAGAGGATGTGGAGAAATAGGAACACTTTTACACTGTTGGTGGGATTGTAAACTAGTTCAACCATTATGGAAAACAGTATGGCTATTCCTCAAGGATCTAGAACTAGAAGTACCATATGACCAGCCATTCCATTACTGGGTATATACCCAAAGGATTATAAATCATGCTGCTATAAAGACACATGCACACGTATGTTCATTGTGGCACTATTCACAATAGCAAAGACTTGGAATCGACCCAAATGTCCATCAGTGACAAACTGGATTAAGAAAATGTGGCACATATGCACCATGGAATACTATGCAGCCATAAAAAAGGACGAGTTTGTGTCCTTTGTAGGGACATGGATGCAGCTGGAAACCATCATTCTCAGTAAACTATCGCAAGAACAGAAAACCAAACACCGCATGTTCTCACTCATAGGTGGGAACTGAACAATGAGATCACTTGGACTCGGGAAGGGGAACATCATACACTGGGGCCTATCATGGGGAGTGGGGAGTGGGGAGGGACCGCACTGGGAGTGATACCTGATGTAAATGACCAGTTGATGGGTGCTGACGAGTTGATGGGTGCAGCACACCAACATGGCACAAGTATACATATGTAACAAACTTGCACATTATGCACATGTACCCTAGAACTTAAAGTATAATAATAATAATAATAATAATAATAATAAAAGAAAGGGCCACTAGATCAGAAGTCAGAGACCCATGGTGGGTCTGGCTTGCCATTAATAAGTGCAATCTTGAATAAGTCTCCAATATTTCTTGGTCTTCATTTCTTGCCCAAAGATGGAATTAGATGTTTTTATGGGATTTTTCACTTTTAACATTCTGTGACTTTATGACTATGTTATAGAAATGTATTAGATTAATGATTTTAGTGGTGTCACATAAGGAAAGATGGCATTCTGAAGATACTATTAACTGATGGGGCAGGCAGCTATAATCTAATCAAACAGTCAGTGAAATTAGAATTTGCAGTTATAATTTCAATTTGACCTTTCCACTCTAACTCTTTGTGTGCAGAATATAGGCTTTGGAGTTGAAAAGACCAGGTTCAAATACCAGTTCTGTCACTTATCAGCTGTTCAACTTGATGAGCTCATTTTTGATCCCTCGGTTTTCGTCTCTAGAATGGAGATGAGAATGTATGTCTTACTTTATATTGAGGGAGTATTGTATGAATATCATGGAATAAAATTTTTGAAAGCACTTTATAGGAGTAAAAACGACTATACTGATGTAAAGTATCAATACTGATTAAAAGGAGTAAAGTGGGAGGAAAAATAAAGCCTTTTTAGACTGCTTTGGGAAGATGGTTCAAGTCTCCAAACCAATATGAACCTTGACAAGGTTGTCATTTCTCTGATATTGGGGAAAGGACTTCTCAGAAATACAAGTTTCTTCTAATCACAAAAAGAGTACCTTGCTGCTATATAAGGTTGAAATAAAAAATAAAAGTCTTCAAAGTGCTTGAGAAAACATGCAGTTAGAACACTATGTGGTTTTTATTTAAAAACTTTATTGAGCAACTATAATGTATTATTTATTGTGCCAAACTCTTTCCAAATCTTGTCTCATTCATTTCTACAATGAACCTTTGAAGTCAATATCATTTTTCCCATGTTATGACATAGCATTAAAACGTAAAGAATTTGAATAACCGACCAAGGTCATATGACTAGTAAAAGGTAGAGATCTGATTTTAACTTATGTTGTTTAGAGATCAAAGCTCATTCTCTTCCTTCTGCCCTATGCTACCTCTATGTCAAGGAAAAAAATAACTATTTTTATAATAAATTGAGTTCCAACCTTGTGATAGACATTGAATTAGGCAGTTACATGAGACCTTTGAATCTTCACAGAACCTCTCGATGTAAGTTTTATTCTCATTTTAAAGAACAATAGTTGAAAGAAGTTTTCACTGTCAGATAGTGACACATCAGCAAATTGGTTTAAAAATCTAATGAACAAAACAAACTGAAAACAAGCAACAAAATAAGTTTTGGGTAATAGAGGGGAAATTAATTTCCTACTATGATGTGCATGCATGCTTTAATATATACATATGGGCTGTGTTATATATGCTAGCATTTATATGCTAATTTTTGGAGTGAATGATGCAATTCTTAGCTAGAGAGAATGAAAGTTTCAAAATTAATATATAGAGAGATGAGGATTAATTGGGACCAGTGAAAAGACAACTGAATAGGCAATGATTTTTGGAATATCAGGTTCCACAAAAGCCATTTCAAGTCATTAGCCATCTGTAGGATTAAGATGACATATAGAGAGAACATATATAAAAATAAATGTTCCACATTGTTAGATTCAGGTATCTACCATGTGTCCAGCATCATGCTAAGAATTTTTATATGAATTATCCATCGAATCCTCAAACCAGCCCTGTAATGTACATGGTAGATACCTGATTCTAACAATGTGGAACGTTTATTTTTATATTGTTCTCTCCATACTTCACCTTAATCCTACAGATGGCTAATGACTTGAAATAGTTTTTGTGGAACCCTATATTCCAGAAGTTATTGCAAATGTACATTGCAAGGCTGGTTTGAAGATTAGATGAGATAATTCATATAAAAATAAGAAAACTGCAACCTCCCACTCTACTACCATAAAAGTAACCCTAAGTGATATTACTCTTTTCCAAGGAAAGACAATAAGAAGTCCTTGAACTTTAGGTCATCAAAGACTTTTGCACCTGGTGATATTTTTTGTGTCTGTACCAATTTTTGCTGTCATTCTGGGTAAACTTCATACCTGAGATAGTGAATGTCTTCTGGTGATTTAGCAATTGTGTTTTACCACCAGCGCCCTGCCCCTTGCTACTTTATCCACCCGGCTTCTTACCTTGTTGCTCAGGCAAGGTAGCACTCACATAAACAACTTTAAAAGGAAAGGACTATAAAAGCTGCACTAGAGAATATTTCTAGCAGAAACTAGATCAGGACAGGATTCCTAAATCTATCAGAGAAATTACATCTTTCTACCGTGTAAATGAGTATTTGCTTCTGAGATGGCTTTTCCTCCTACACTAGGAACTCCTCAAAGGCAGAGACCAGAGAATGTGTGCTCCCTGTCACCACAGATTCCTTTTAGAAGTACCTAAACAATACCTCATGTAAGTTAAAGATTCAGCCCCATCAGACCTCTGACATTCCATTCCCATTCTGAAGTCTGACACCAACAATCTCAAAGGTGACTTTCATCCTATTGTCATAGACATGTGAGTGAAAGGTAAGGGCCTCCATCTTCAGCTTACTTTTAAAAGTACTGCCATCCTCATTCTGCTTAGTGCTTGTTCTCTTCTGGTTCTATTCCTCTGTACTTTCCATAGGACCTTTCAAACTTTGATCAGAACTCTGGTGTTTCTGCATGGACACAATTTTCTTTTCCAGTTCCCTTAAGCAGAGACTGTTCTCTTAAGTCATGTGCCTAAAATTCTTGGAACCTCTGTCAACATTATCCTTTTCCTCATTGTCACACAAAACCACCACTCTTACTTCCCACCTTTCATAAAACACCTCCATATATGAAGCTCGTGATAGTGGTTGTCTGTCTGTCTGTCTGTCTGTCTGTCTATCTATCTATCTATCTATCTATCTATCTATCTATCTATCTATCTGTCATCTCTGGGGGCTCCTGTTTCCTGAAATCCCAGTCACTCCCCCATATTCATCAGGAACTTTTGCTCCTGGTCATTATTTTCACTTCAATTCCAATTCCTGTTGTCATCCTAGATAACTTCTATACCCAAGAGGGTGATCCATTTTAGCCTCAAATCTTCCTTTTATGGATCCCAATAAATTTTTCCTTTATTCCAGCTATTTCACTCTAAAAGTCATATGGCAGTGATTGCAGGTATAACTACAACTCTTGAAATGTTAAACTGCAATGATGCTACCTTATCATTCTAGTTCTTTATTCTCTCTTTGAGGTTTCAGTTTCTTTCATTTGCCTTTTTTCCCCCCAAGTATTTTCTTTCGTGACTTCAATTCTTTCTTTAGTTACCTCAGACCAGTGGTACATCATTACAGCTACTTCCTTTCTTTTCAATACCCTTCTACTTTTTATTTCTGTAGAAGCTACCCTGGTATACCCCAGGAACTTAAAACAAAAAGCATCCAACACTCAACTTATGTTTGTCACCAAACCAGTTCCTTGAGTATTTCTTATTTTGGTGAGTTGTGTCACATAACCTACAATTGTTGGTAAGATCATCCTTGGCTGTACCTTTACATAACCCTCATATCCAATAAGAATTCAAGGCATGTTATTACTCCTCAACTTCCCTTCCATTTCTTACATTCTCATCATTCCTTTATTCTTGTCCTAGTGAAGATTCTCATCATCTTTTGTCTGACTATTACATGGAATTTTAAATTGTATTCTGTGCAAGTCTTGTTTCCTCTTCCTAGTTCCTTTCTTCTTTAAGCTTGCTGTGAAATTTGGAACTGCTGACTGCTCCTTCTTTTTTCTTAAAACTTTTCTCTGTTGGCTTTTAAGACACAGGTTTCTTTTGGTTTTCTTTTACCTATATGACCTTTTCTTTTCATCTTCTTCCAGGATTTCATTTCATCTTTCTGACTCCTATGCCATTTCTTTAGTATTGGTACTTAGTACTCTGTCCTCAGCTCTTTTTCCCTTCTCACTCTCTGTATCCTCTCTGGGCAAAGTTATCTATTCATGAGATTTTATCACCCATCAAATATGATTCTGTATCTCCAGTCTGGACCTATCTTCTGAGATCCTGTTACATTTATCTGGCTGCCTACTTCCCTTCCTCATAGGGATTTCACATAACCTCTGAAGCCCATCATCCTGGAGAGAACTTGATGCTGTATCCCATAAATATATTCCTCCTTTATTCCCCATCTCAGTTATTGACATCCTCAAACCACCAAAGCAGAAAACTCAGTTTTATCCTTCATATTTAGTCAGACCTCAAACTTTATGTCCCCTTCCTCTCACAGACACATGCTCATCTGTTTATCTTTATTGCTATCGCTATAGTTCTTTTTAAAATATAACTTTATATCACCTTACCACACATGCTTCCCTTGGTTCCTCAACTACATTCTCATGATGCCATTTGCAGTTATCAGGACAAAAGAGGATATAATGCTCTTTGACCCGTCCATAGCCACCTGTAGTTCCTTGTCCACGTGGCGATACCTATCCCCTTTTCAAGTTCAGCTTGAGCATCACTTATTTTCTGAAGTCTACTTGTATCTTTGCATAAAACTGGCTGTTTCATACATTGTGTACCTCTTTCCAGTATGATAATGAAGGCAAATGAAGCACATACTTTATTACACTTACTTATTTATAAGTCATTTTTCCTCACTGGGCCAGAAACTCCTTGAAGGGCAGCCATGACTTATTCACCCTTGTATCCCACTACCTAAGACAATGACCATCTCAATAAATGCTCAATAGACTTTTCAAACAAATGGAATAGATGCTGTTTTTGAATATTAGACATTTATAAATTACTTGACATAATACAGCTGGCTAAAATTGCATTTAACACATATTTACCTTTTTATACAAATCTCTGTAGTTTTAACAAAGTTTCATCTTCTGAATAAATAAAATATCACTTTAAAATATTACAGCTTCATGATTTAGGAGCAGATTCCTTCAATCACAGGTGTGCTCTTTGGCAAATGCGTGGCTTTTTCATATATAATTTAGGTTCTTCTAATCCTAAGAGAAAGTTGGGAATAAATTAATATATAATATGTAATAATCTTTTCCTCATATGAGAATAACTCCTATAACTACTGCACCGGAAGGACATTTCATATAAATTTATAACACTAAGTTTGAGAAGTAGTTTTTTCCTTAATATTTCTATTCTGTTTAGTCTGGCCAGAGGGTGGTTACTCCTTTGTAGGAAAGCATAGTGAATATGAGTCAGAAGATAGAAGTTTGAGTACCTGAACTACTGTTTACTGGTTTGTGCATCCCATAAATTGTGGGGCAACACTGTGAAAAAACAGCAAGGACAGGAAGGGCATGGGGCTGGCAGTCAACAGAGCAGTTTAAAGTCTTTGTTTTGCCATATTCATGTGGTTTTGCACACATTGCTTAACTTTAAACATATTTCCTCAGTCTGTAAAATGGGGATAATAACATCTACCTCCTACAATTGTGGAGAAGATTAAATGCAGCAGTTCATTTAAGGCATCTGACATACAATCATTGCTCCACAACTGATGATGGCATAGGTGAGAACAGCATTCAGTTTTTGAAATCCTCTATCCTCTTTATTCCCTATCTCAGTTATTGACATCCTCAAGCCACCAAAGCAGACAACTTTGCCTCTGTACATGTTTAATGCCCTGTAGCATGATCAACAACCAACTGAGATGAATATCTAGTATGTGTTAACCCTGAGCTAGGATCCTCTGCAGAATCAGGCTCACCTAGAATTCATCCTGGAGCTGGCCACACTCCTTAAGTACAAACACCTGTAAAGTATACTGTGCCTGGAACTCTCACAGGATAGCAGTTATTAATATAGTTTCCACTTGTTACTCAGAGCCAGCCACTATCATAGCCACTTTTTGTACCTTATTTTGTTTAAACTTCATGTCAATTCTGAGAGGTGGGGATATTATCCTATCCATTTAAAGAGGATGAAACTTAAAAACTCACAGAAAGGATAAGTTTCAGTTACAGGCAAGTAAGAGGCAAGAATTAAAAAATTAACTGAGGGTTTCTGATAATATGCCCAGTGTTTTTTTTTTTTTTTTTCTCCACACAACAATGACAAATAGGTCAAGCTCACTCTAGCACTTTGGCTACTCTTTTAAAATCAACGGCTTTTATGAGTTAAAGAATGTGGCCTGACAAATATCCGCTCTAATTTGCTTCTGTCACCGATCTTAGCAGGAGTCCTTACCTTTGATTTAGGCCCAACTCTCTAAGCATTTAGAATACTTTCTTACCCAGATTGGTAGCTTGAGCCATCCCATCCCTCCTGTGCAGAGATCCAGGTGTAGTAGGGCGCTCTCTGCTTTACACCCAGGCAGATCTCCAGGCATGTGGAGCACACTTACCTGGATCAGCAGCTTGAGCTGCCCCACCCTTCCTACGTAGCAATCTGGGTGCAAGGAGACCCTCTCTGCTTCATGACTAGGCAGATCTCCAGGCAGTTGAAGCACACACTTGCCTGGTTCCAAAGCTTCACCCATACCACTATTCTATGCAGAGGTTGGTACACCAGGTCCTCTCTGCTCCACAGTCAGGCAGATTTTCAGACACCTGCTCACCTTGATTGGCAGCTTGAGCTGCTCTACCCTTCTTGCAGAGAGATCATAGTGCAGTGGGGTCCTCTCAGCCCCATGTTCAGGTAGATCTCCAGGCATTTGGAGTGCCTGTTCACCTGAGTCAGCAGCCTGAGCTGTCTCACCCCTTCTGTGAAGAGATCTTGATGTAGCGGAGCCCTCTCTGCCCCATGTCCAGGCAGACGTCCAGGCATCTGGAGCACCCACTCTCTTGGATTAGGATTTTAGGCCACCCTCTTCCCTGTGCAGAGGACTTGGGGCCAAAGAAGTTTCTCATCTCCTTGCCTACACACTACTCTAGGTGCTAGGTGGTTAGCCACTGGATTTTCCCTTGGTGCTGGTGCTTATGCCTGTCAACAGGGGAACTTCAGGTGGTCCTGCCCAGTCTGACCTCACCCATCTTGCCCCCAACCCCCAGAGGTGAGCAGGGAGCTCTGACCACTGTTCACCCCAAGAATCAGCCCATTGCCTGAGGCAACAGATAGCTTCTCCTAGTAAACAATGATCCAGTATATACCCAGCTTTTACCCACGAGTGCTACCTATTGACTCATAGGTTCAACCACACAGCCTAATATAAAATCTGCCAACAAAATTGCATCCTGCTAGCTATGGAAGCAAAGCCAAAATATTCTACTCAGCATTCTCTACAGTTACACCCCCTAAGGAATTGGGGGAAGGTAAAGAGAAAAATATTATAGGAAAAAAAGAAAAAGAAAAAATCAAAATCAAAAATAATTACAAAAGTTGGAAGTGCCAGCATCTCCAGATGAGAAGGAACCAGCATAAGAATTATGAAACCATGAAAAATCTGAGTGTAGTAACAACACCAAAAGATCATACTAGCTCTCTAACAATGGTTCTTAAACAAAATGCAAATGCAAAAATAATGGGTAAAGAATACAAAGCATGGTTGCAAAGAAGCTGAATGAGATCCAAGACAGGTTTAAAATCAAAACAAAGAAACTTCTAAAGCAATCTGGGAAATGAAGAAAGAGATAAACATCTTAGAAAGAAATCAGTCAGAACTTCTGGAATTGAAAACTTCATTTTAGGAATTTTAAAATACAATTGAAAGCTTTACCAATAGACTGGACCAAGCAGAAGAAACAATTTCAAAACCTGAAGACTGGTCTTTCAAACTAACATAGATAGACAAAAAGAATTTAAAAGAGAATATTAAAAAGTGAACAGTCATTGAGAAACATGGAATTATGTAAAATGACCAAACCTACACATTATTGGCATTCTTGAGATAGAAGGAGGAATAGTAAACACCCTGGAAAACATACTTGAGGGAATAACTCAAGAAAATTTTCCTAATCTTGCTAGGGAGGTAGATATTCAGATACAAGAGATCCAGAGGACATCTGCAGGATATTATACAAAACAAACATCACCAAGGCATATTGTCACCAGATTGTCCAAGGTGTTAAAAGAAAAACCTTAGTCAAATTAAATTTAACAGGGTTTAGTTGAGCAAGGAATGATTTATGAATTGGGCAGCCTCCCAAGCCAGAGTATGCTAAGAGACTCCAGCACAGCCACATGGTGGAAGAAGATTTATAGACAGAAAAAGAAAAGTGATGTATGGAAAATGAAAGTGAAGTATAGAAACAGCCTATTACTTACAGCTTGTTGTTTGCCTTATTTGAACACAATTTGAACAGATGGCCTCCTTTGATTGACCAAAACCCAGTGACTAGCACAAAAGTAGGTTAGTCTGTTTATACCTCCATTTAGGTTATAGTTCACTATATACAGAGAAAGTTGTTGGCTGAACTTAAAATACATAAAAAGGCAGCTTTAGGCTAAACCTAATTTAACCAAGGTCAACACTGCAGAAAAATTTTAAAGACAGTTAAAGAGAAAAGATCAACTCATGCAAAGGAAACCCCAACAGGTTAACAGTAGACTTCTTAGCAGAAATCAAAAACCAAGTGAGATTGGGGCCTTATTTTCAGCATTCTTGAAAAAAAAAAGAAATTCCAACCAGAAATCTAATATCCTGCGAAATTAAGCTTCGTACGCAAAGAAAAAATATGTTTTTTTTTTTTCCGAGACAACCAAGCATTAAAGGAATTCGTTACCTCTAAACCAGCCTTACAATAGATCCTTAAGGGAGTTCTAAACATGGAAACAAACAATACCTGCTACCATAAAAACAGAGTTAAGTACATAGCCCAAGATCCTCTAAAGCAACCACACAATAGAAACCAGCTAATAACTTCAGGATAGGATAAAAATGTCACATATCAATATTATCTTTGAATGTAAACAGTCTAACTCAAATGACACAGAGTGGTAAGTTGGATTAAAAAAACAACTAGACCCATCTATCTGCTGTCTTCAAGAAATGCATCTCACATGTAATAACACCTATAGGCTCAATGTAAAGGATTGAAGAAAGATCTATATTACAAATAGACAAAGCAGGGGTCACTATTCTTATGCCACATAAAACAGACTTTAAGCCAACAACAGTACAAAGGAACAAAAACAGGGGTATTACATAACAATAAAGGGTTTAATCTAACCAGAAGACTTAACTATCCTAAATATATATGTACCCAATATTGGAGCACCCAGATTCATAAAATAAGTACTTCTAGACCTATGACAAGGCTTAGACAGCCACAGAATAGTAGTGGAAGACTTCAACACCCCATCGACAGAGTTACACAGATCATTGAGGCAGAAAACTAGCAAAGATATTCTGGATTTAAATTTGACACTTAACCAATTGGACCTAATAGTCATCTATAGCAGTGGTCCCCAGACTTTTTGGCACCAGCGATCAGTTTTGTGGAAGACAATTTTTCCATGGACCTGTGTGGGATAATTTCAGGATGAAACTGTTCCACCTTAGATCATCAGGCATCAGATTCTCATAAGGAACACACAACTTAGATGCCTTGCATGTAGAGTTTGCACACAACTTGGATCCCTCATGTGTAGAGTTTGCAATAGGGTTTGTGCACCTATGAGAATCTAAGGGCACCACTGATCTGACAGGAGGTGGAGCAAAGGTGATAATGCTCTCTCATCTGCCACTCACTTCCTGCTATGCAGCCTACTTCCTAGAAGCCAGGGATGGGGAGTGATCTGTAGCCCCCAGGTTGAGAATACCTGATCTATAGAATACTCTACCTATCAACCACAGAATATACATTCTTCTCATCTGCACATTAAATATACTCTGAAATCAAACCATATACTTGGCCATAAAGTGAGTCTCAATAAAAATTTAAAAAAATCAAAATCATACCAACCATACTGTTAGACCACAGTAGAATAAAAATAGGAATCGACATAAACATCCCTCAAAACCATATAATTACATGGAAATTTAACAACTTCCTCCTGAATGACTTTTGGGTAAGTAATGAAATTAAGACAGAAATTAAAACTTTTTTTTTTTAAATGAATGAGAACAAAGACACAACATACCAAGATCTTTGGATGCAGCAAAATCAGTGTTACAAGAAAAATTTATAGTGCTAAATGGCTACCTCAAAAAGTTAGAAGGATCTCAAATTAATATCACCTAGAGAAGCGAGAAAAACAAGAACAAACCAACCCCAAAGCTAGTAGGAGAAAAGAAATAAGAGCAGAACTGAATGAAACTGTGAACCCAAAATCCATACAAAGAATCAACAAAACCAAAAGTTGGTTATTCGAAAGGATAAACAAGACCAATAGAATGTTAGCTAGATTAACAAAGGAAAAAAGAGAAGATCCAAATAAGCAATATCTGAAATGACAAAGATGACACTACAACCAAACCCTCAGAAGTACAGAAGATCCTCAGAGACTATTATGAACATCTCTATCCATACAAACTAGAAAATCCATAGGAAATGGATAAATTCCTGCGAAGACATAACCTCCTGAGATTGAATCAGGAAGAAATTGAAACCCTAAACAGACCAATGTCAAGTTTTGAAATTGAATCAGTAATAAAGCAGTCTACCAACCAAAAAGCCCTGAACTGGATGGATTCACAGCCAGATTCTACAACATGTGCAAAGAAGAGCTGGTACCAATTCTACCAAAACCATTCCAAAAAATCTAGGAGGAGGGACTCCTCTCTAACTATTTCTATGAAGCTAGCATCACTCTCATACAAAAACCTGGCAAGGACAAAATTGAAAAAGACAACTACAGGCCAATATTTCTAATGCCTATAGACACACAAAAATAACCTCAACAAAATGACAGCAAACTGAATCCAACAGCACAACAAAAAATTATTCACATGACCAAGTGAGCTTCATTTATCAACAAGCCTAAGCTTGTATCAACATAGGCAAATCAATAAATGTGATTCATCACATAAACAGAATTAAAAACAAAATAATATGATAATCTCAATTGATTCAGAAAAAGCTTTTGATAAAATCCAACATCTCTACATGATAAAAACCCTCAATAAACTGGGCATTGAAGGAAAATACATCAAAATAGTAACAACTATCTAAGACAAACCCACAGTCAACATTATACTGAATGGTCACAAGCTGGAAGCATTGTTCTTGAGAACTGGAATAAGAGAAGGATGCCCACTCTCATCACACCTATTCAAAATAGTACTGGAAGTCCTAGTCAGAGCAATCATGCAAGAGAAATAAATGAAAGATATTCAAATAAGTAAATAAAATATTAAAAGAAGAAAATAACTATCTCTCTTCACCAATGATAGATGCTATAGTAGAAAATCCTGAAGACTCTATCAAAAGGCTCCTGAAACTGACAAATGACTTTGGTAAAGTTTCCGGATACATAATCAATGTATAAAACTCAGTAGCATTTCTATACACCAATAACATTCAAGTTGAGAGCCAAATCAAAAAATACAATCCCATTTAGAATAGCTACCAATAAAAAAAAGACCTAGGAATGCATCTAACCATGGAGATGAAAAATCTTTAGAAGGTAAACTACAAAACACTGTTGAAGGAAATCAGAGATGATAGAAACAATTGGAAAAATATTCCGTGCTCACGGCTTGGAAGAATCAATATCATTAAAATAACCATATTGCCCAAAGAAATCTACAGATTCAATGCTATTTCTAGGAAACTACTAACATCATTTTTCATAGAATTAGAAAAAAAATCCTAAAATTCATGTGGAACCCAAAAAGAGCCCAAATAACCAAAGCAATCCTAAGCAAAAAGAACAAAACCAGAGGCATCACATTATCTAACTTTCAACTGTACTATAAGGCTATAGTAACCAAAACAGCATGGTACTGGTACAAAAACAAACATATATACCAATGGATCAGATAATCAACCCTGAAATAAAGCTACACACCTATAGCCATCTGATCTTTGACAGAGTTGACAAAACCCAGCAATGGAGAAAAGGCTCCCTATTCAATAAATGGTGCTGAGAAAACTGACTAGCCATATGCACAAGAATGAAACTGGACCACTACATATCACCATATACAAAAATTAACTCAAGATGAATTAGAGATTTAAAGGTAAGATCTCAAACAATAAGAATATTAGAAGTAAACCTAGGAAACATCATTCTAGACATCAACCTTGGCAAAAAAAAAAAAAAAAAAAAAAAAAGTATGACTAAGTCCTCAAAAGCAATTGCAACAAAACCAAAAATTGACAGCTGGGACTTAATTAAACTAAAGAGTTTCTGCATAGCAAAAGAAACTATCAAAAGAGTAAACAGACAACCTACAGAATGGGAGAAAATATTCACAAACTATGCATCCAACAAACGTGTAATATCCAGCAACTATAATGAACTTAATTCAACAAGCCAAAAACAAATAACTTCATTAAAAAGGGGGTGAAAGACATGAGCAGACCTTCCCAACATAAGGCATACAAGCGGCCAACAAATACATGAAAAAATGCTCAACATCACTAATCCTTAGAGAAATGCAAATCAAGTAAAACTACCATTCGATCCAGCAATCCCACTACTAGGTATATACCCAAAGGAAAATAAGTCACTATAGAAAAAGAACACATGCACACATATTTGTATAGCAGTAAATTTGCAATTGCAAAAATGTGGAACCAACATAAATGCCCATCGACCAATGAGTGGATAAATAAAATGTGGTATATATACACCATAGAATACTACTTAGCCATAAGATGAAATGAAATAGTGGCCTTTGCAGAGACTTAGATGGAGTTCAAGGCCATTATTCTAAATGAAGTAACTCAAGAATGAAAAACCAAACATATATTCTCACTTATAAGTGGGAGCTAAGCTATGAAAATGCAAAGGTATAAAAATAATATAATGGACTTTGGGTACTCAGGGGGAAGGGTGAGAGGGAGGTGAGGAATAAAAGACACATATTGTGTACATACTGCTTCCATGATGGGTCCACCAAAATCTCAGCGATGACCACTAAAGAACTTATCCATGTAACCAAAAGTCACCTGTTTCCCCAACACTACTGAAATAATAATTAATGATAATAATGATAAATATATAGCTTGAGAAAGCAAATAAAACTAACAGTGTTTTTATAAAATTCTTTCTACAGTTAGTGGGAATTTGAGCTCAAACGCAAATATTAGCAAAGATAAAATTTAATCTAGAACTTTGTATTGTTTATTTTTAAAGTATTAAAAATTTATAGCTAAACTGAAGTAGGTTTAAAGTATGATATAATAAAATATAAGTGATTCCTTTGAGATAATACCTTGGGAATATACAAAGGAGTTGATAAAACTTGAAGGCCTTTTCACCTTAATGTGTTGCCTTGATGGTAAATATAAACCTTCAGAATGTTAGTGTGTTTCTTGTAATTTTTTGTATCATCTGCCTCTCCCTCATATTTTTATTTTGAACTCATGAAGAATGGACTGGCTCTTTACTTTCCTTGTAACTTCTCATTTTTCACAGTACCTAAGATGGATTCCTGGTCTCTCGAATAAAGTAGCTTTAAAAAATAATTAAAAAACCCATAATAAGGCTGGGTGCAGTGACTCATGCCTGTAATCCCAGCACTAGCACTTTGGGAGGCCGAGGTGGGCGGATCACGAGGTCAGGAGATCAAGACCATCCTGGCTAACACGGTGAAACGCCATCTTTACTAAAAGTACAAAACTTTAGCCGGGCATGGTGGCGGATGCCTGTAGTCCCAGCTACTCGGGAGGCTGAGGCAGGAGAATGGTGTGAACCCGGGAGGTGGAGCTTGCAGTGAGTGAGACTCTGTCTCAAAAACAAAACAAAACAAAAACCCACAATAAGATACCATCTCACACCAGTCAGAATGGCTATTGTTAAAAAGTCGAAATGTAACGGGTGCTGGTGAGACTGTAGAGTAAAAGGAATACTTATACGCTGTTGGTGGCAATGTAAACTAGTTCACCCACTGTGGAGAGCAGTTTGGCATGCTGAAAGAAATTAGGACTACCATTTGATTCAGCAATCTCATTACTTGGTATATATCCAAAAGAAAATAAATTATTATACCAAAAGACACACATACTCATATGTTCACTGTAGCAATATTCACAATAGCAAATACATTGAATCAACCTAAGTGCCCATGAACAGTGAATTAGATTTTTAAAAATGTGGTACACGTACACAATGGAATACTGTGAAACCATAAAAAAGAATGAATTCATGTCCTTTACAGCAACAAGGATGCAGCTGGAGACCATTGTCCTAAGCATATTAATGCAGGAATAGGAAACTAAATACCACATACTGTCACTTATAAGTGGGGGCCAAACATTGGGTACTCATGGGTATAATTATGGGAACAAGTTTGAAAAATTAACTATCAGGTAATATGCACACTACCTGGGTGATGCGATCAGTAGTACCCAAACCTCAGCTTCATACAATATGCCCATGTAACAAACCTGTGTATGCACCCCCTGATCTGAAATAAAAGTTGAAATTATGTTTTAAAAAATGTATAACGTCATGTCTGTGCCTTGAAATTTTCTAAGGATAATAGGATAAAAATCTGTCTTTTTCCTCAAGGAACGCTAAATAAAATAGAGCAAAGTATATATAATTACAGATTATTATGTTTTGTGAAGTCAGCAGGGATTATGATAGTGTTCTAGGAGTGGAAGGAAGGGTCACGGAAGATTTTCAAGCAAGGATGAACATTTCCTTGAAGACTTGAAGAATAAGGTGATTTTAAGAGGAGGAGAGAGGAAAAGGGGAACAGAACGCATGAACAAAGGCATGAAGGTATTCAACATTACAGCCCATTCAGAATTGTGAGATGGTTAGGGTGCGAGGATGGCTAGAACATAGAGAGGCAAGAGAAGAGTCTGAGGGGATTGGCACAGGATCACATCACAGTGGACATTGTAAGTCATATCAACTTGGAGTTAATGTTATAGGCAAGAAGCAACCATTGATATATTTTAAGCATGAAAATGAAAGGATCAGAGTAGCAGTTCAGACAGATTCATCTGATAGAAAGTTGGAAGATGGATTGGAGGGTTAGGCCTGGAGGAAAGGTACCAGGTATAAGTCATCTAGGTTCCACATGCCACAGTCCTGGTCCTAGAGGATAGCAGGTTAGTAGAGCAAAGTGGTAGATGAAATTGAAAAGGCTGAATTGGTATAACTTAGTAACTTGGTGGGATGTGGAGTGAAGGACAAAAAGGTGCCCAGGAGGCCTCTTGGATTTCTGTCCTCTCTGAATGCAAGGATGATGGCCACAGTTTGTGAGACAGGGAGCACCCAGGAGGAGCAGATTTGGTGAGAAGATGAGGACAACATGGGACATTGCCATAGGCCTCACACCTGGTCTTCTTACCATTAGTCTCTCACTACTTTCACTGTCAGGGTTCTCATTATTCTCTTTATCACCTCATGCCTGGACTATTGCAGCAGGCTTATGGCTGGTATGTAAACTCTTTAACTTTCCCTGAACACAGCTCTGATGTGTCACCCTTACATTTAAAGTATTTTAATATCTCCAAGGTGGTTATAGAGGCCTGGAATTCAAGGTCTTACACAATCTCATCCCAACTGACATTTCCAAGCTGATTTTCTACCATTCCTTCTAAGCAGAAGCCTAATCTGTCATAGTTTCAAGAAACATGATGTAACTTGGAAAACAAATGTGTATGTGTGGTGCTTTTGTCAAAAGAAGTTAGAGAAAGAAAAGAACACTCATCTGAGAAACTAAAAAAGGCATCAAGGATAAAGTAGGACCTACCTTGGGTTTTGAGGTATAAACAGGGAAAAAGCAGGTGACAAGGAGGAGGGAAGGCATATCTGGTGGGGTAACAGCATGAGTACAAACATGGAGACTGGAGATGTGGAAGGAAGGGGGCGGGTAAGGGGGTGGTAGGGAAGAAACTGGACTGACAAGAATAGAGGGTGGGCCAGAGTAGGGTATAGTTCTGGGGTCTTGGAGGGTGCAGCCTTTATCTTCTGATGCAGTAGCATAATTTTAAATGTGAATATTTACTGATAATTCTGTATATATAAAATCATAACTGGAAAATCAGCATGAAATAGTATCAGAACACCTTGAGTTATTAAAATATCTTCAGAATTAAACCTTGCTTTTACACAGTGCCTTACAGATGACTAATCATTTTCACTGAGGCCCAGAGAGGAGCAGGGCTTTGACAAGGCAGATCTTGGATATAGGTCCTTTGACCCCAATTTTCCCACTAAAACATGGCCACCTCTTTTAACACCTTTTTTTTTTTTTTTTTTTTTTTTTTTTTGACACGGAGTCTCGCTCTGGCCCAGGCTGGAGTGCAGTGGTGCGATCTCAGCTCACTGCAAGCTCCGCCTCCCAGGTTCACGCCATTTTCCTGCCTCAGCCTCCTAAGTAGCTGGGACTACAGGCGCCCGCCACCTTGCCCGGCTAGTTTTTTGGATTTTTAGTGGAGACGGGGTTTCACCGTGTTAGCCAGGATAGTCTGGATCTCCTGACCTCGTGATCCGCCCGCCTTGGCCTCCCAAAGTGTCTAAGCAATCATATACTCTTGCGGTAGATCAGACTACAAAGGTGGCTCAGATGTTTTGTAATTAGTTTCTTGAGGATCTTGTTAAACATCTCTTTATTGACTTTTGTCCTCCAGCTGAGAAGCCCCCCCACCCCCGCAAAAAAAAAAAAAAAAAAAAAAAAAAAGAAAAGAAAACAAACAAATACTGCAAACTGCTGCTATAGCGGTTCACAAATAAGGGCACGCTGCTGAACACACCTAGAGAGGAAACTCAAGGTTTCACTATGGGTTTCCTCACAGATTGGAGTGCAGCGAAATAACTTAGGGGCACCCTGATGCTGATGTTTGAAAACTATTAATACTTCAAATTTCATAAGTGTAACATTTGTTCTGGAAGAATACAATTCCTGAATCCACTGGTCTTTCATTCCACTTTGAAGTGAAAGATGCTGTTTCATAGATGATTGTGTTGTGAACATATCTTTTCAGCGCTTTCACAAGAAGTCAATGTTATTTTTTGAAACAGAGTGCCAGGAGGAAATAGCTCATGCCAAGTCATTGAGATTCAAGTTGTACAACAAAGAGGAATCTATTGATTTTTTAAAGTAAATTTGAAAGGAAATTATCTCCTGAAAATATGTTCTTCTCAAACAATGGGGATTTGCGTGAAAAAACCTGAGACTTCACAGAATTCCATGGGAAAGACTGTGCCTGAGTCTTTTCTGGACACACAGAGAACACACATGAGGTCTGTGATAGTGGCAAATATTTTGGTACCTGTGTGGAAATTGCTGAAACCTGAAGAGGGAAAGAAAAAACACACAATCAGGATTGTGAATATGAGTGACAATATTCTTTCAGTGTTTATCGAATAACTATTACGGTAACTACGATGGCAGTGGTATAATTACTATTGTGTTAGGCATGGCACTCTGTGAATCATCTCTCAAAACACCCATCTCATTTTATTATCACTTATCCAATCTCTTTTTGAATTGATACACAATAGTACATATTTATGGGTACAAGTGATATTTTGGTATTTTCCATACAGTATGTAATGATAAGGGTATTGAAATAACCATCACCTCAAACATTTATCACTTCTTTGTGTATCTCCAGAAGTGGGGACTGTGGCTTCCTTCTTTCCTACATCCCCGGTACAGTATCTGACAAGTAACAGGTACTCAATAACTATTTAATGAATGTAAGAAGTGTTTGAGATTCAAAGATCAGAACAACGGTAGATGGATACTTAAGGAGGCAAAACAGAGTGTACATAAGTTAGTTAAAAAACCTTTATATTGAGATATAGTTCACATTTCATAATATTCATACATTTAAAATATATAATTTATTGATTTTAAGCATATTCAACCATTAATATAATCTAATTTAGAACATTTTCACTACCTGCCCCAAAAAACTTCATACCCATTAGCAATTATTCCTTCCCAAATACACACAAACCTCTAATATAGCTTAGTCCTGGCAGATAGCATGCAACATGATACATAATTTTTTGAACAAAGAGTTTTATCCTTCTGGAGCTGTGGATTTTCTTAAAGAAATTCCTCAGTATTTGACATGGGGAATAAGAAGGACCTGAACTTGATGTTTTATCTAAGGCTGAGTCTGTTGAGATGTTGCTGTTGGACAGATGGTAGGAGAGAAGCAAAACAGAAGCAGGAGTAAGAACGTTCAGCCGGGAGCTAGTCAATCAGCAGAGGGAAGTTTGTTACTGAATATGAACCTACCTTAGGTGTACAAATGTGGCACACAGAGTCTGGGAGCCCAGAATCAATAAAGCTAAAAGTTACGAATAGGAGATGTTGGAAATGAATTCTGATTTCAAGATTTAGAACCTTTGCTCTGCTCTCTGGAAGCCATTGGCTCCTGATCTTTAGGGATTAGTCCAAGGCTGGCATTCAGAGGACATGGGAAAAGCATCTCAATACTCTAGTAGGAAGTATGGACTGTTTTAGAAGCATTTGAATTGATAGAAAGTCTGAGAGAAAAATAAATGAAGAGAAATGCTAATTTTATTTGTTCAATAAATATTTATGTTTCACATACTACAATCCATGCTTTATTCCAAGCACTGAGAATGCAACACTGAACAAAAAAGAATGGGCAAAAATTAACCCTTAAAAATAATCTACAATCTCGAGGGAAACACACACACACGAGAAAACAAACATAGTGTGTTAGATGATGAAGACGGCTAAAAGGGGAAATTAAAACAGCAAAAGAAATGGGATTGCTGGGGAGCAGAGCAGGAAGGAAATGATTTTATATGGTGACCAGGGAAGGTGATAAGATTTGGGTCTGTGTCCCCACCGAAATCTCATCTCGATTTGTAGTCCACACGTGTTGAGGGAGGACCTGTAATCCCTATATGTTGAAGGAGATAGGTGATTGGATCATGGGGGTGGTTCCCCCATGCTGTTCTTGTGATAGTGAGTGAGTTCTCAAGAGATCTGATGGTTTCATAAGGGGCTTTTCCCCCTTTACTCAGCACTTCTCATTGCTGCCGCCACGTAAGGAAGGATGGCTGTTTTGCTGTGGGGTCCCTCCATTTCCTTCTGTCAGTTACCTCATCTAATGGCAATAGATACTAAGTAATCTAGCCCCATGACCTTCCAGTTGTGTGATCTTGGGCAAGCCACTCAACCCATCTAAGTTTCTCGGTATTTTATCTTTAGAGTAAGGTTTTTATAAGGTCAATAAAGCACTAGATAATAATTTAGCATAGTTTATGGATCATTTTAATCACTTAACATTTATTTGCAATTTTTATTGTTCTTATTAATGTTACTAATATATATGGGAGGATTTACATAGTAAAAGTTAAGAAACTGTATAAATGTGTGACATAGTGAGCTATAACCTAAATGGAGGTATAAACAGGCTAACTGACTCCTGTGCCAATCACTGAGTTTCGGCCAATCAAAGGAGGCCATCTGTTCAAATTGTGTTCAAATAAGGCAAATGACAAACTGTAAATAATACAACTATTTCTATACTTTACTTCCATTTTCCATATATCACTGTACAAGAACAAAAACAGCATGGCACTTGTACCAAAACAGACATATAGACTGATGGAACAGAACAAAGACCTCAGAAATAACACCACACATCTACAACCCTCTGATATTTGACAAACCAGACAAAACAAGCAACAAGGAAAGGATGTCCTATTCAGTAAAAGGTGCTGGGATAACTGGCTAGCCATATGCAGAAAACTGAAACTGGACCCCTTCCTTACACCATATATGAAAATTAACTCAAGATGGATTAAAGACTTAAATGTAAAACCCCAAACCATAAAAATCCTAGAAGAAAACCTAGGCAATGCCATTCAGGACATAGGCACTGGCAAAGACTTGATGACTAAAACACCAAAAGCAATGGCAAAAAAAGCCAAATTTGACAAATGGGATCTAATTAAACTAAAGAGCTTCTGCACAGCAAAAGAAACTATCATCAGAGTGAAAAGACAATCTACAGAATGGAAGAAAATTTTTGCAATCTAGCCATCTGACAAAGGTCTAATATCTAGAGTCTACAAGGAACTTAAACATATTTACAAGAAAGAAAAACAAACAACCTCATTAAAAAGTGGGCAAAGGATATGAACAGCCACTTCTCAAAATAAGACATGCGGCCAGCAAACATATGAAAAAAAGCTCAATATCACTGATCATCAGATAAATGCAAATCAAAACCACAGTGAGATGCCATCTCACACCAGTCAGAACGGTGATTATTAACAAGTCAGGAAACAATATATGCTGGGGAGGCTGTAGAGCAATAGGAATGCCTTTACACTGTTGGTGGGAATGTAAATTAGTTCAACCATTGTGGAAGACAGTATGGTGATTCCTCAATGATCTAGAACCAGAAATACCATTTGACCCAGCAATCCCATTACTAGGTATACACCCAAAGGATTATAAGTCATTCAACTATAAAGGCACATACACACATATGTTTATTACCACACTATTTACAATAGGAAAGACATGGAACCAACCCAAATGATGATCAATGATAGGGTGGACAAAGAAAATGTGGTACATATATACCGTGGAATACTATGCAGCCATAAAAAGGAATGAGATCATGTCCTTTGCAGGGACATGGATGAAGCTGGAAGCCATCATCCTCAGCAAACTAACACAGGAACAGAAAACCAAACACTGCATGTTCTCACTCATAAGTGGGAGTTGGACATTGAGAACACATGGATACAGAAAGGGGAACAACACACACCAGGGCCTGTTGGGGGTTGGGAGTTGAGGGGAGGGAACGTAGAGGATGGGTCAATAGGTGCAGCAAACCAGCAAGGCAGATATATACCTATGAAAAAACCTGCACGTTCTGCACATGTATCCCATTTCTTTTTAGAATAAATAAGAAAAAAATAAATAAACTATGGGCTGTTGATATGAGACTATATTTGAGATAAAATGTTGGGTGAAAAAAGTTGATTATGACTTCTCCCAGTAATGGAATAATGAATAATTTGGGCTAATACTACCACTGAAGATACCTAGAAGATCTAGATAAAATATAAACATAAATCTGCTTAAGGATATTGAAGACCTAAGAAGACAGTGCAGAGGACTGATACCCAGATAGTTGAGCCTATCATTTGGGACCATTTCCCTATGGGGAGTTTGTTTTTGCTAGAAAGGTCCTGACAGCTAGAAAGCCAGTTTTTTTGTGTCCTTGCAGGTCACACTGCCCTTTCTTTGTGCAGTAACTATAGAGCAGTAAAAGGAAAACCAAGCTGGGCCTTGGAAAACAGCAACCAAAATTCCAGCACTCTAATGCATAAGAGCTTCTTTTTGTTTTAGTTTCCTCATCTCCAAAATCAGAACATCAGGATATATAATACATAGTGCTGGAACCTTTTAAATAATTCAATATATGTGAAAATTCATGGTCTGATGCCTGACACATTAATTTATTTTTTCCTTTTTCAGTTTAAATTATTACAAAGCAACATAGGAAAACATGCAGTTAATCAATTCAAAACTATAACCAAGGATTCAGTAAAAGTCATTAGAATGATTTACTCACAAGACTTCCAGTTTAAAGATAATGCATTCACCTAGAAATGATAAATACTTGAGGTGATACATATTCTAAATACACTGACTTGAGGCCAGGCGCAGAGGCTCATGCCTGTAATCCCAGCACTTTGGGAGGCTGAAGTGAGTGGATCACCTGAGGTTAGGAGTTGGAGACAAGCCTGAGCAATATCATGAAGCCCTGTCTCTACAAAAAATACAAAAGTTAGCCAGGTGTGGCGACATGAGCCTGTAGTCCCAGCTACTCAGGATAATGAAATAGTAGAGTTGCTTGAATCCAGGAGGTGGAGGTTGCAGTGAGCAGAGATCGTGCCACTGCACTCCAGCCTGGGTGACAGAGTGAGACTCCTTCTAAAAATAAAATAAAATAAAAAAAAAATAATTAAAAGAATAAAAATAAATAAATACATTGACTTGATCACGATCATTACACATTCTATGTTTGTAACAAGATATGACATATATCCTATAAATATGTACAAATATATATTAATAAAAAATTTAAAAGATAATGCACTGATTAGCATTATACTTCATAAGTTAAGAATTTATAATTTATGTTAACACTAAAATTATTGAGAATTGCAAACATGTGAAGGGGAAATGAAATAATAAAATTAGTAATCTGACAGGATAAATAAAAACAGATCAATAGCAGTATGGAATTAGCCAGAAAAATACAAATCACTGAGTAACACTGTAAACTTAGACCTGCATATATCAATAATTACTTTCAATGTTAATGGTCTAAGTGTTCTTATCAAAAGATTGATATTTTTTAGACTCAACTAAAATACACTTAACATATTCAATTTTAGAAGTCTTGTAAGAAACACAAGGTGGCAAAAAGTTTAGAAGTAAAATGATGAAAAAGCATGCATTATGCAGACACTAAGTAAGAGTGTTTTTGTAGCCATATCAATATCAAAGAAGACTTTAAGAAATTAACTGGGAATACTTTTCTCAATGAGAAAAGGTTCAATTTATGATGACAATATAACAATTCTAAATTTGTATGCACCCAGCAAAATAATCCTAGAATATATAAAGAAAAATTTAACAAAACTAAAAGGAAAAACAAATTCATAATCGTATGGGAAGATTTTCAAATTCTTTTCTCTGTAATTGACAGAGCAGATAGACAAAAATCATTAAAGATAGAGACTATTTGAACACTTTAACAAAAGTGGCCTAGTTGACTTATATAGCACAGTGAAAAATGCATGTGTATTTTTCAAGCACCCATAGAACTTTACCAAAATTGACTTTGTGTTGTGTTGTAAAACATTTTTTTTCTCTTCTTTTAACTTTTATTTTAAGTTTAGGGGTACAAGTGCAGATTTGTTACATAGGTAAACTTGCATCAAGGGGGTTTATTATACAGATTATTTCGCCACCCAAGTATTAAACCTAGTACTCAGTTATTTTTCCTGATCTTCTCCCTCCTCCCATCCTCCATCCTCCAAAAGGCCTCAGTGTGTGTTGTTCCCCTCTATCTGTCCACATGTTCTCATCAGTCTGCTCCCATTTATAAGTGAGAACATGGGGTATTTGGTTTTCTGTTCCTGTGTTAGTTTGCTAAGGATAATGGCCTCCAGCTCCATCCCTGTCTCTGCAAAGGATACAATCTCCTTCTGTTTTATGGCTGCATAGTATGCCATGGTATATATGTACCACGTTTTCTTTTTCCAGTCTATCATTGACGGACATTCAGCTTGATCCTTTGTCTTTGCTGTTCTGAATAGAGCTGCAATAAACATATGCGTGCAGGTGTCTTTCTAATAGAATGATTTATATTCCTTTGGGGTATATATCCAGCAGTGGGATTGCTGGGTTGAATGGTGTTTCTGTCTTCAGGTCTTTTAGGAATTGCCAAACTGTATTCCACAACGGCTGAAATAATTTACACTCCCATCAACAGCGTATAGACATTCCTTTTCCTCCAAAACTTCACCAGCATCTGTTATTTTTTGCCTTTTAATAATAGCCATTCTGACTGGTGTGAGATGGTATCTCATTGTGGTTTTGGTTACATTTCTCTAATGATCAGTGATGCTGAGCATTTTTTCATATGATTGCTGATTGCATGAATGTCTTCTTTTGAAAAGTATCTATTCATGCCCTTTTCCCACTTTCTTATGGGGTTGTCTTTTTCTTGTAAATTTGTTTAAATTCTTTATAGATGCTGGATATTAGACCTTTGTTATATGCATAGTTTGCAAAAAGTTTCTCCCATTCTGTAGATTGTTTACTCTGTTGATAGTTTCTTTGCTGTGCAGAAGCTCTTTAGTTTAATTAGATCCCATTTGTCAATATTCGCTTTTGTCGCAATTGCTTTTGGCATCTTTGTCATGAAATCTTTCCTGGTGCCTATGTCCTGAATGGTATTGCTTAGGTTGTCTTTTTATTGTTTTTATAGTTTTGGATATTACGTTTAAGTCTTTAATCCATCCTGAGTTAATTTTTTTATATGGTGTAAGGAAGGGTCCAGTTTCAATCTTCTGCATGTGGCTCACCAGTTATTCCACACCATTTCTTGAATAGGGAATCCTTTCCCCATTGCTTGTTTATGTCAGTTTTATCAAAGATCAGATAGTTGTAGATGTGCAGTCTTGTTTCAGTGTTCTCTATTCTGTTCCATTGGTTTATTTGTCTGTCTTTGTACCAGTATCACACTGTTTTGGTTACTGTAGTGCTGTAGTTTGAAGTTAGGTAGCATAATGCCTTGGCTATACAAGTTCTTTTTTGGTTCTGAGAACCGCGAATGTTGGAGACAGGGTCTCAGTTAACTTACAGGGTTTCCTTTGCCAAGGTTAAGGATGCGCACCCACGACATAGACTTAGGAGGTCCTGATGACATATGCCCAAGATGGTTGGGGCACTGCTTGGTTTTATACTTTTTAGAGAGACATGAGACATCAGTCAATATATGCAGATGTACCTTGGTTCCATCTGGAAAGGAGGGACAACTTGAAGCAGGGAGGGCCTTCAAGTCACAGGTATGTGAGAGCCAAAGTTTACATTAGTTTGAGTTTCTGATTAGCCTTTCCCAAGGAGGCAATTCAATATGCATTTATCTCAGTGAGCAGAGGGATGACTCTGAATAGAATGGGAGGCAGGTTTGCTCTAAGCAGTTCCCAGCTTGACGTTTCCCTTTAGCTTAGTGATTTTGGGGGCCCCAAGATTTATTTTCCTTTCACAGTTTCATATTAATTTTAGAATAGTAAAACATTTTAAAACATATTTTAAAAGATTGAAATTACATAGAGCATAATTTTTGTCCACTATAATAGAAAAAATTTAGAAATCAATAATAGAAATATATCTAGAAAATATTAATAACTATATGTAGTACAAATCAAGTCATCTTTTTCTAAACAACTCATGGTCAAAGAATAATTTATGAGATAAAGAAGAAAATATTTTGAACTGAATAATAATAAAACATGATATTTTAAAACTTGTACACTTCAGGTAAAGCTGTGAACTAGGGAAATTAATGACTTTAAATGCATACAATTGAAAAGAAGACTGAAAATTAATAACCTTAATATCTATTTTCAGAAAATAGGAAAAAAATACATTTCTTGCAAATATACTCAACAAAAATTTGTCCACATAGGGATCAAAAGACCTAACCAGGAGTGTTTTGCCCACTAATTTTAGCATTCATTAGCATATATTTTATGCAACTTTTATTATTGTGGTGGTGTTTTATTGGTAATTTTTATTTCTCTTACTCTTTTCTATATTTATATTTGTAATTCTTTTGTGAGGAAGATTTGTTCCTCCTCCATTTATTTATTCAATAATTTGTTTATATTAATACAGGCTCATATTTATTTTATTTTTAGCTTATAATCCAATACTGTTATTATTTACCTTATTGACAAAATTGTTCCAGATGAGGTCACTGGGAACTTTCAGGTTGGCTCCTGAATCTTTTTGAGGAGTTTTTTTTTTTCCTCTCATTTTGAGCAGTACCTTATTTTCTGACATTACACAATGCTCCAGTTTCATCTTTTTTTACTACCTATCCCAGCCCTATAATCAGTCATTTCTCCAAGGATCTCTGGTTTCTTTCATTGGAGAATAGTATTTAGATGTAAAGATCTGGGTACTATGTCTATTTTTTGCAACTGGGGTGTTACTGATTCTCAGCTATCTTCGTGGACAAAGACAGTAAATATATGTCTGTATACTAACTCATGTATGTTTATGTATTTCTATCTATCTATCTATCTATCTATCTATCTATCTATCTATCTATCTGTCTGTCTGTCTATCTATCATCTATCTTCATCTATCAATCAATCAATCAATCAATCATCTATCATTTTCCTGTCTGTCTTCCTATCTAGCCTCCTATCTATCTAACTAAGTGAACATGAGTTCATGCTGATATCTTGGCCTTTAATCCAGCACAACAGAGCCCTTTCTAGCCTTCCCCACTTGTTTATAACTTCTTTCTCTGACAGTGAAAAGCTTTGGTCTTATTGACAAATTATTTACTTATGTGTTGAATACTAGAACACATGTGGTTTCAGAACTGCTAACCCCCATCCTGATGAAAAACACATTAATCATTGAAAGTAAGGTGTTTGTGTATAGTTTTAGCCTTATTCTTTCCAGTGAAAACATTGTTTTCAACAGTCACTTAGTTCCTCCACCCCTCCCCCACGTGCTTCAGTTTTACATTGTTAGTACAGTTAAATTCCTCTTCACAGTCTACGTTCCATCCTGGGATCTTCAGTCATTCTGGTGGAAAACATGTATAATTTTTAACGTTCCGTATTTAGTGGGAAAAATAGCTATGAAACTGAGAAATTAATTAAAATTAAAATGATTAATTATTGCCTTGGGGAAATGAGAGAACATAGAGATTTTCTGGAGTACTGGCAAGGTTGGTTTGTTTATTTTTAGCTTAGGATGGTCATCACATTTTATTTTCATTCAGTAAATCATTGAGCTTTAGTGTTTAAGTGGACTTTTATTTGTATGTGTCATATTTTACAATAAAATGTTTTTTTAAAAGCATATTCTGAAACACTGCATAGCACAGCCCTTAGTTTTTCTATCTATAAAATGTGAATAACAATTCTTATTATGATTTCCTGGTAAAATTTTTAGGAAAATAAAATTAGTAAATTAACTTTAGATTATTTTGTAAAATTAAAACTTAATATAAGTTGTAACAAAGAATGCTACTTGATTATCAGTAACCTATTTTCTTTTCTACCCTAGTTATAAAACTTCAACTTTTCCACAGTAGCAGTGGGCACAACAGATGACTATATTGTTTTGAGGGTTTTTCAGGAAATACTTTAAATAAGATAGATTTAGCAGGGAGAAATATCCTCCCCTTTTTCTTTGGTTTTATTATTCTTCTTGGCTGGAATGCAAACATGATTGCTGTACCTTTTACGGCCTTATCATGACTTTGAGGATGGAATCCATTTGGTAAAGAGATAAAACAGAAGTAAAGAAGAGACCTGGTTCCCTGATAACTACATAGATTCAAGAATGAAATTTTAGGCTTTGGAGGATTGGTGACTAGGCATGTTTTTGGGTGGACTGGAATTTTGAAGCCAATATCAAATAATCTAATGGTTATTGTGTTTCATAGTCTATAAAGTTGCTGCCATGGATATTAAGCTCAAGTAGTCCTCATAATAACTCTATCTGGTGGACATAATTTGTTTCATTTTTCAGATGAGGAAAAAGAATGAGGTTACTGAATTTGTCTGAGGAGATATAACAGAGCTAGAATTTGAATCCTAGGTTTCTGACTCCATGGGCACTGTTCTGCCTAGTATACCATCCTATAGTAATCCTAAAATTCTAAGAATTCATTTCCCAAATCAGTATGGTGTTTGTCATTGCAATCCACTCAGAGAAAGATGGGTCTCCTTTGAATGAGTCCTTGGCTGTGCTTTTGGTCTGCTGAGTTGTGATCTAGTCACATTCAAGCCAGTATGTCTGCAGCCTGGGCTAGACACAGGAAGAACCAGAGTAAACTCAAAAGAGATAATTTTGTCTCATGCTGATTTTGTTGACAACCCTATTGCATTTAGGCAGAAGTTAAAGGATAATTGTGTTGTGGACAAAAGACATTCATATTTACTAACACAAAAATAGCGAGTAAGATTATTCCTAAAAGTATGTGGTTTCTAGTTACATTGGGATTGAGTTATATTCACTATACATTTACTGAGCAGCTATAATTTTGTCTGTAACTTACTTGCTTAGGCCAGGCATGGTGGCTCACGCCTGTAATCTCAGTACTTAGGGAGACCGAAGGTGGGCATATCACGAGGTCAGGAGGTCAAAATCATCCTGGCTAACACAGTGAAACCTTGTCTCTGCTAAAAATAATAATAAAAAATAATAATAATAAATTAGCCAGGAATGGTGGCTGGCACCTGTAGTCCCAGCTACTTGGGAGGCTGAGGCAGGAGAATGGTGTGAACCGGGGAGGCAGAGTTTGCAGTAAGCTGAGATCATGCCACACTGCACTCCAGCCTGGGCGACAGAAAGAGACTCTGTCTAAAAAAAAAAAAAACACAAACAAAAAACCAAGAACTTACTTGTTTACCTATCACCATATTCTGAAACTACTTAATTTTCTGTTTCCTCATGTATAAAATGAGGATAATAATATAACCTATTTCATGAGGATGTTATGAGTATTAAATGAGACAGTAGATCTGCAGCTCTTTTATAAGTCCTGGAATATAGTAGAGTGTCAAAAATACCTATTATTACAATTATTGTCATTATCGTCTGTAAATTAAACATAATTTCTATCTCATAAGGTTGTTTTCAAGATTTATATGGGGCAGCTAGCAGATTTTCTTTTTGCTTCTAGTTGAATTGGGGAAGGGGAAGGATTTATCAAGAAGTTTTCCAGAAGGAAGTAATAGTCAAGCTGAGTCATGATAGAGTGGAAGAGTTTCAAAAATCACAAGGAATGCATGACGTATAAGTAGAGGAACCATTTGTTCTTTCATTTTACAAATATTTATTGAGTCTTACTATGTTCCACGATAGTGTAGTGGTTAAGTAAATAAGATCTAGAACCAGGACTTCTGTGTTTGAATTTTGAATAGTTGTTCTATTGGAACAATAGAACAGTGGAAGGTGTGTGAACTTGAGTAGCTTACTTAAGCTCTTAGGGCCTCTTATTAACATTAGAGTTCATAAATCAAGGATATTTATTATAATTATATGTTAGCTTTTAAAAGAATTGATTTTGTTGCAGTTGCTTTTGGGGACTTAGTCAAAAATCTTTTGCCAAGGCTGATTTCAAGAAGAGTATTTCCTAGGTTGTCTTCCAGGGTTTTTATAGTTTGATAGATTAGTGGGAACTAATTAAACTGAAGAACTTCTGCGCAGCAAAAGAAGCTATCAACAGAGCAAACAGGCAACCTGTGGAATAGGAGAGCATATTTGCAAACGATGCATCTGACAAAAACCTAATATCTAGACTCTATAGGGAACTGAAATCAACAAGCAACAAGCAAATAACTCCATTAAAAATGGGCAAAGGACATGAACAGACACTTTTCAAAAGAAGACATACAAGTGGCCAACAAACATGAACAAATGCTCAACACGACTAATCATCAGAAAAATGCAAATCAGAACCACGGTGAGACACGACCTCACACAAGTTATAATGGCTATTATTTAAAAGTAAAAAACCAACAGATGCTGGCAAGGCTGCAGAGAAAAAAGAATGCTTATACAGTATTGGTTGGAATTTAAATTAATTCAGCCTCTGTGGAAAGCCATTTGGAGATTTCTCAAAGAACTTAAAACAGAACTACCATTAAAACTATCAATTCTATTACTGGATATATACCCAAAAGAAAAATCATTCTACAAAAAGACACATGCACTTCTATTTTTATGGCTGTGCTATTCCTGATGGCAAAGACATGGAAACAACCTAGGTGCCCATCAATGAGATAAAGAAAATGTGGTACATATACACCATGAAATACTATGCAGCCATAAAACAGAAAAAAAATCATGTCCTTTGCAGCAACATGGATGGAGCTGAAGGTCATAATCCTAAGCAAATGAATGCAGAAACAGAAAACCAAATACTGCCTGTTCTTACTTTTAAGTGGGAGCTAAACATTGAGCACACATGGACATAAAGGTGGGAACAATAGACACTGTAGACTACTAGAGGGTGGGAGAATGGGTTTAAAAATGACATATTGGGTACTATGCTCACTACCTGGGTGTTGAAATCCATACTCCAAATCTCAGCATTATGTAACATCCCTGTGTAACCAACATGCACCTGTACCACTCTTATCTAAAATAAAATTTGAAATAATCAAAAATAAAATAATTGAAACTTGTAAAATAGTAGTTTTCACATCTGTAAAAGGGAAGAAAATAAAGTTGCTGTAGGGATTAAATTGGCTCACATATTAAAGCATTTTAGGCCAGAACTTGGTACAGTGTGAGTGCTCAATAAATATGAGGTGTGATTATCGCATGGGTTACTGCCCTGGGTGTCAAGGATATAATTACAAAAATATGTGTGTGGGGAGATAGTGACATGGACATATGATGTTAAAAATGTAATAATTTGGCCTTAAATCTGAGTCAGGAGTTCAGCGAGGACATGGTAATGGGGACTGATAGTGAGCGAGAAAATGTCTCTTAGAAGTGGTGATGGTGTCAGGGAATTATGGCAGCTGAGCACTGGCAGAGGAGACCTGGAAGATCAGGAGGTGGTCATCAGAGGGAGGAAACTTGAAATAAAGAGTTAAGAGTTCATGCTGTTTTTGGTGGGATGTCAAATGAATGACCATGGTGGCTGAGGTGAAGAGGAGGAAGGGATCCTTGAAGAAAAGATTGAGGAACTGAGAGCCTAAGGAATTGGATGGCTTATACATATCAATGTAAAATACATTTAATAGAAAAATAGTACTTATAGAATATGTAAATTAAAAAGTCAAGCAAAAGTAGAGATTGAGCTTTTAGGTTTATGAGTAAACCTAGTTTGTGTTTGCTTAGATGTCTGATGGGAGTTTGGTTTGAAGTGTTAAGTTTAGGGGTTCCTTAGAATGTAAAATTCATGAAGACAGGAGTATTTGTAAGGTTTTGTTCACTGATATGTTCTAAAAGTGTCCAGAACAGTGTCTGGCATGTAGAAGGTATTCAATAACTACTGAATCAATGAATGTGTATCATGAAGGACTCTGACCACAAAAAGAATAAGAACTGGATTTTGCCGGTAGTGGTCAGCCTAGAGCAGTTTCTAAGCAAGGGACTGGAATAACCCTAGTTGTGCTTCAGGAGGATTCATTCTGCAGTGACAGGTGAGAGACACAAGGGAGGAAAAGAAATGTAAGCATTTACATGAGGGCATAGGGAGTAGGGAATGGAGGGGAGAGAAATGTTAGAGAAAGGCAAGTGAAAGGTAGGTACGAAGACATTAAATTCTGGCCATTATGTATAGCAAATTTGAAAAGATTACCTAGATGCAAATATTTATTTTAACGTTTGACATTCACAAGTCCTTTTCTTACAGCCTGCTTCTTCCATCAATATCTTCTACAGCTGACTAAATTCAGGACAGAAAATGGAATACATCAGCCTGACATTTTCTGAATCAAGGCTCTTGTCATAGAACGAATGTTGCCTTTTGTTATTAAAACACTCCTGCCTACACCTCCCATCAGTAAAATAACTTTTCCCCTCAAGCCCATTGGGGGTTTACTTTGTCCTTCACAACACAATCTGCAAATTAGCAGTGATCCCATAATTTATTTCTGTGATGCTGTGCTCATTTTATTTATAATCCAGAGGCAATTAAAATCGCTTTTGTACAACATGGTCCTGATGACAGATGTGTGGCTGCCACTCCAACACATGATGGCTGACATAAATCATTTGACAATCAAAGTGTCTGCTGACTTGCTAGTCTCTAGTTACAGCAGATGCCACCCCAGACAGAGTGACAGGGACATTCTTCACAGGAGCCTCATTTTAGTTAACTGCTTTACTCTGCTCCAGTTCTGGAATCTTGACAGCTTGGCTACTTTGTGACAGCTGGGAAATTCTTCATGTGGCTTTCACAAGCTACTGAGGGTCAGTCTACCCTTCATTCCCACCTCTGTAGGTTTCTAGTAGCTTTCTAACAGGGCATGCAAGAGCTTCACAGTTTGGACCCAGTCTATCACTCTGGCCTTGTCGCCAACCTTGTGACTCCTTTCTTCCCAGCCAATCCACCAAATCGTACAGTATATACTCACCACTCTACCCGCAGTTCCCTGCACATGATGATCTCCTTCTCGGCCATGACCTTGAATACAAGGTTTCATAACCTTGAAACAATTTTCTTCCTACGTTCTCCACCCAGTATAAATAATCCTACCTGTCATTGAAGACTCAGCTTAGTTGTTTGTTCTTGCTTCTGTGAGGCATTTACAACCCATTTTTCTTACAAACAAGTTTCTCCTTCTTCTCTGCTTCCAAAACAATGTAATTTATTTTTTATCAGTTCATAGAATTGATTAAATCATATTCCTCAGTTCACAGGGTTATAATCATTATTGGTCTATGCAAAAGACTGCTCCTTTAATTTCACGTTATTATTCTGTTCTTCATGTCGTCTTTTTACTTCTAATCTCTACCCAATGGGTAGTCCCTCTGATGAATGTTATTTATGTTCTTAGCTATGCAAAAATTTTTAAAAATTATATAGTTTCATTTTGTTTGTATATGTTTTAAGTTTTCATATGTATGCTAAAATATATTTTCTACTTTTTTACTATACAATTAGGGTTTAATATCTATCCATATTATATATACCATATGCTTGCTTAATCCATTGATTCTAAAAGAAGTATGGAGAAGATAGAGAAAACACAAGCATTTCCCTCATTACTAATGAGTTTTAGCATGTTTTAATATACTTACAGCCATTTGGGTAAATAATTCATAGAAAGTGAATTTATATCTTTTGTCTTTTTTTTGGTCTAATTACTCTATCAGATTCTAAGTGAGTGTATATTAACATCTCCAACTATAATTTTATTTAATCTTTATCTATTTATGTCAACTGTTTCTTATATAGATTGGAGCAATAGTATTAAATTTATATAAAAAGTATAATTTTTGACACAATTTATTGCTCATTTTACCAATATGTAGTAGCGCTTCTTCTTATAGTTCTGATGTTTTTCAACTTAAATTATATTTTGACTGATATAAAATTGCTAACCATGATTTTTGTTTGGAATATCTTTATTTATTTTGTGTATTTACTAACTTGGTATATTATTTTGTTTTAAAATTATCTTACACAGCTAGTATATTTCTGGATTTTGCTTTTTAAGCTAATTTGAGAGTCTCTGTCTTTTGATATAAGTTTAATTCATTTATAGTGCTATATATATATATTATTATTATTATTTTTTCAGACAGAGTCTTACTCTGTCACCTGGGCTGGAGTGCAGTGGCACAATCTCACCTCACTGCAGCCTCCATCTCCCAGGGTTCAAGCGATTCTCCTGCCTCAGCCTCCTGAGTAGCTGGGATTACAGGAGTACACCACTATATCCAGCTCATTTTTGTATTTTTTGTTTGTTTGTTTAGTAGAGACGGGGTCTCTCCATATTGGCCAGGCTGGTCTCGAATTCCTGACCTCAAATGATCCACCCGCCTCAGCCTCCCAAAGTGCTGGAATTACAGATATGAGCCACCATGCCCGGCCTATAGTACCATAATTAATATTAAATTTAAACTATTATTTGTGAAGTAGTTTAACATCTATGAAATTTTCAGTTATAATTTTGTGATATTCTCAGTTATAATTTAACAATATTTTTCATCTAATTTTATTTTTCTTTCCTCTGGTACTAATGATTTTTAAAAATCTGTCTATCTCTGTTATTCCTGATGGCTTTTGGAAGAGTCCATTACCCTGATATTCAAGCTCACTAATTTATTCTTTAAATAGATCCATTCTGCTAATTCAACCAATTAATTGAACTCTTTATTATAACTATTATAGTTTTCTTGATGCCCACTGCTCTTGTTCCTGCTCATTGCCCCTGGTATCTTCATTTATTTGTTTGGTTATATTATTTTATTATTATTATTTTTGAGATGGAGTCTTGTTCTGTCACCCAGGCTGGAGTGCAGTGGTGCCAGCTCACTGCAACCTCTGCCTCCTGAGTTCAAGCAATTCTCCTGCCTCAGCCTCCCAAGTAACTGGGATTACAGGAGCATGCCACTACGCCCAGCTAATTTTTTTTTTTTTTTTTGTAGTTTAGTAGAGGTGGGGTTTCACCATTTTGCCCAGGCCGGTCTCGAACTTCTTTTTTTTTTTTTTTTTTTTTTTTTTTGAGACGGAGTCTCGCTCTGTCGCCCAGGCTGGAGTGCAGTGGCCGGATCTCAGCTCACAGCAAGCTCCGCCTCCCGGGTTTACGCCATTCTCCTGCCTCAGCCTCCCGAGTAGCTGGGACTACAGGCGCCTGCCACCTCGCCCGGCTAATTTTTTGTATTTTTTAGTAGAGACGGGGTTTCACTGTGTTAGCCAGGATGGTCTCAATCTCCCGACCTCGTGATCCGCCCGTCTCGGCCTCCCAAAGTGCTGGGATTACAGGCTTGAGCCACCGCGCCCGGCCTCGGTCTCGAACTTCTGAGCTCAGGCAATCCACCCGCCTCAGCCTCCCAAAGTGCTAGGATTACAGGCATGAACCACCACACCTGGCCTGTTTGGTAATATTTAATATGCCTATTTTGAGTTATTATTTGATTAGTTCATTAAGACTGTTTCAAATAATGTAGATTGTATAGTTTTTTCTTTTATAATATTTGTATTTTGTATATCTTTCTTTTTGCAAGTGAATAGTTCCCTGAAGATATCAGCTAATTTGGTAGGTAATGCCTATTTGCAGAAAGGAATGGGATCTTATGGCATAGCCCTCTTTTGCTCTGAACTGTCATTTCTCTCTCCACTTTTCCCCAATCTTCCCCCTGACACCCCAGTACCCAGCCACTCTGTCTATCCAGGAATTTTTCATGGATTTTAGGTCAGTATCTGGGATCCACCAGCTTTCTTCCTATCACTTTTGTGGTATCTCTAATTCAGTATTCAGGAGCAGCACATGCTATTGCACCAAGTTATGAACTGATAAGAGGTAGGATATATATGTCTTTTTCATTATGTATCCTGAAGGCTGGAGACTGTATCTTACTTCTATTAAGTACATATATACGAACACACTGTAATCATTTAATGTGTGCTCGTCTATAATAAAGGAATAAAAGTGACACCTTCAAAAAATACAATCCTTAGGGAACACAAAAATAAACTTGACATTTTTACAAGTCAACAAAACATAGATTAATTGTAAGATGTCAGAAAGGAGGATTTGATGAACACCTGCTATCTTTTCAAACCTTGTTAAAAACCCTTCTAAAATAAATTATTTTAATTTGTTTGGTTTGGTCAAATTAGCATAACTGATTCAGATAATTAAAGATTTTCAAGAGTTCAGAAACAGGATTATGAAGACATTTCTGGCTAATTATAGGTACCTTATGAAAGAAAACTCAAATAAAAATTTGTCTTAGACTCCTCAGGCCTGTTGGCTTTAATTGTCTGTGAGATGTTTTCATGGCTTCTCTGTTCTGTCCCTCTGTCTACAAAAGTGTTTTTTAACTGGGGGAGATTTTGACTCTCTTAACCACAGAGCTCATTTGGCAATGTTTGGAGACTGGATAGAGACTAGGGATGGTACTAAATATCTTACAGTGCACAGGACAGCCCCCGACAACAAAGAATTGTCTGGTCTGAATTGTGAATACACTGCTATTGAGAAACCCTTAACTGCAAGGATTCTGATCTCCTAAACTATTCCTACCTCTGAACTCCCCATGGGCTGTTGACTGTGGCACTGCACACAGGGAAATGAAATGCAGGTGTCTGATGTTGTTTAAAGCCACTTGCATTGCAAGTTTGGCCACTGGCGGTTCAAGATTCTAGGGAAATCTGCAATCTACCCACCCTACCTTACTTTCTCATAAAGACAAATACACGTGTGTATGTATTCTCTCTCTCTCTCTCTCTCTCTCTCTCTCTCTCTCTCACACACACACACACACACACACACACACACACAGCTGACAGTTGGTGTTGCTAAGATACCAACCTGGGTTGGTTGGACATCAGAGATCAGAGTTAGGGCTGTCTGTACTGATTCTTCAGCTTTGACTTTCAGTCTTTTCTAGGATGTGGCTTATTTTCTACATTCAGCTTTTCTTGCTCTTGAACACTGGATAACTCTCCTATGATGTTCCCCTATCTGGGTGCCACCCAGATGATGGCATACATTAGCTTACTTTCTCAACATCTCTGCTAAATATTTCTGTGTAAATACCAAATATCACCTTTTCAGATGATCTTTGTTGATTGTACAAGTTAAATTAATACTCATTTCCTATCCTTTTATTCTCTTACTCCGTTCAATTTTTCTTCCTAGCAATTATTATTACCTGTCATATATTTGCTGATTTTATAATTTTCTTTTTTTCTCCACCACCATAATATAAAGTGAAGATTTGTTTTGTTTACTACTGTATTTCAGGGCCTAAGGAATAGTGTGAGTTCTTGATATCAGACATTCGTCCCTGGAGTATATGCAAAGGTTGGCATGTCCTAGTCTCTGCTTGCTGTATGAAGGAGGAGATAGATAATTATAAGGTGACAAGATAATGCTGTAAGATGAGTGTTCAGATAATATCACCATCCTGCCTGGGAGAACTGAGACAGGATTCACAGAAAAGGCAATACTGCCATAGAATTCACCAAATGGCAGGAAGGGGAAAGAGCATCTTAGACACTCTTTAGCATGTAAAAAGTATGATATATTTGAAAGAGTTATGCTTTAGGATAGAAGAAGCTAGTCCTGTAAATGTAAGTCTGGTCCACATTGTAAAGGACAATACATGCCATATGAGGAGGAAGGGACTTCATTCTGTGGAAAACTGGGAGCCCTAAAATATTCTGAGCTGTTCTGTGTTTGAAAATGATAATGCTAATGGCACTGTGGAGTTTGGATTAGATGATCAGAAGGTGGTGATGATAGGCCATCATGCAGGAATTTAAAGACTAAGTCAGAGACTAATCTATTGCCTCCCACTGAGGCCATCTATTCTCTGTGACCTTCCTTTTTCCTCCCTAGATGATGTAGTTTAAAGCCCAATTTCTTGTAAAAACTTATTTTCCATTTCTAAAATTTATACTCAGCAACCCTGTGGTCAAGCATCTGGTCAATCACTGGACACATTTTCTATCCATCTCATGCATTGTCATTGGAATAGATCTAGCTTTGATTCACTTCAGGGAAATTCTCTCAGAGTTTGTACCAGAAAGTCGTATCTCACAGTCAATGTCATTTAGAGCTCAGTCTTAACCATCTATCAAGAGAGTCTCAATTAATTTTGCTGAGGCTAAAAGTCATTTATAATTATAGTTATCTGAATATGTCTTCCTTATGTTTTACTACCCCATGCTTTATTCTTAACTCAACTACCAGGGGTACCATTATTTTATTGGTAAGCCTTGGTCCTGTAGCTCCTAGCTCAAATTGATTAACTACTGCTCTTCTCCAATAGATAAAGGACATGACTAGCTTTTAGATTTCTCAGATAGAGCTTCTATAGTTACATTTATTTTCTCTGATGTCTCAGGAACAGCTCCTCCACTGCAGTTTGGAATGATCAGACTTTTTGTGTCACAAAATCTGATGAATGATTGTTCTCTTTTCTGGCTAATCAACAAGTCTAGACAAGCTCACAGAATTAAGAAGGGTCTTTATCAATTACAATGGTTATTTGTAGGCCATAGTTATAAAAAGGAGAAATGTATACCTTTTACTTTTCTATAATTCATATTCTTATTAGTGAGCACAGGTTGGAAACTTAGTTCATCCAGAAGATTATGGAATGGGCTTTGCATGGTTTTCAGCCTCAGTTTTTTTTACATTTTAAAATGGCAATGTAATTTCCATATTACTAGGTTGTTTTTAGGACTAAATGAGACAACATATGTAAAGCACCTAGCATATTTTTTGATTCATAATATGTGATTAATAAATTCTCACTTCCATTCAATTGAAAAGACATGCATGCTGGACTTTTATGTGTCATTGTCTATGCTAAGTGTAGGTGATACAAATATAAGTAATACATAGACTTGTATTTCAAGGAGACCATAGTTTAGAAGGGAAAACAAATATGTAAACAGATAGGTGTTATTCTGCATGACAGGTAGAAAAGTAGAGCACCCATACAATGGGGACCTAGCAGAACTGGTAGTTAGTTCTATCTGAGGAAGATGTTTCTCTATAGTGGATGATAGTGGATATGAGACTTAAATGGTACATAGGAAAACAGATGGATCTGGGAGTGTGGAGTGTGGTTGGTGGGTTGGAGAAGCAGTTTGAGAGAAAAAAAATCCAGGCTAAGGGAAGGGCATTTGTGAAATGCACCCCTCTTCCATTTTTTTTCTCCTACTTTATAATGAAACTCTCATTAAAATCTAAAGCACCATCATGCCCCTTTTCATTTGTTGAAGAGCAAGAATAAATTTAAAGATTAAAGATTTTGATCAATTATATCCAAGGTAGAAAAAGAGAAGAATACGCCCTTTCCTCATTAATTCAAAACATTAATCATAGTTACTGACATAGTGTTAAAGAGTTTTTGAAGCATTGTTTCTATTATTTAATTTAATTGTCCCAACATTCCTATGTAGTAGAAATTATTAATCTCATTTTACTATAAATGAGGAAAATGAAGTTACGTGACCTGGCCAAGGTCTCACAGTAGGTAAACTACAGGACTGGGACTTCACAAGTTTTTTGGAGTCTGACTCCAGTGCTCTGTTCTCTACCACAAAGTCTTCCTCTGTACACAAAGTGAGTAAAAACTAGCTTGTGTTTGACAAAAAATATCTTTGGGATAATCCTAATCACGTTTTTTTTTTTCCCATACCCTTGGAGAGCTGATTAAGGAAAAGCCTGCTTAGATTAAAGCTAGAGAGACAGGCTTAGAAACAGGGAATAAGAATTATATAAATAGGGTAACCATATAATTTATTATCCAAACAGGAACATTTTGAGAATAAAGGAACTGATACTATAAGAGGTAACAGGACTATTTCAAGTCCATTGGGACAACATGATAACCATAAGTATGGACTATTCACTAGCTCGTTTATTCATTTAGCAAACAATTATTTATTGCCTACTGTGTGCCAGGCTCTGGACCAGTGCAGAGATAGAGATAACTTTGATCAACTTAATCAACAGATGGGAGCTGAACAGATCAATAAAGAATAAAAGCCACTAGGTATTGAATATGCATATGTTCCAGGTACTCTGTTAAAAATTGAACATACACTATACTGCTTTGTGTTAAATAATTCCATAAAATATTACCATTATCCCCATTTTACAGATGATAACACTGAAGTTAAATCACTTACTCAACTTGATTAAATAGGAGAGCTGGACTTCAAAATCATATTACACCCCTAGTTAAAGTTTAAAGATAATTTGGCAACTTATACGCCAGAATTCTAGAATAAGATAGCCTTAGAAATCATACTCTTGGGTTTCTCTCCTCTAGCATGGATCTCCAGAATCTTGATATTTTGTTGGACTGTAGATGCTGAGTCATTTTTTCAGGTAGAATTCATTTGCTTGTGACAGAAAATATTAACTAAATTTGCTTATGCAATAAAGGAACATAATGCTTTGCACAATATCAAATTCCAGAGGAAGAGTTTGAGTAGACCTGTTTTGAACATGTGTAAGTTGCCACCATGACTTTTTTTTACTTTTCTCTCTTTAGTTTTCTATTCTTTGACTCTGTTTTCCTCCACATTGGCTCTACTTTCAGAGAGGGTCTACCCTCAAGTTTTCAAGATTGCTCCAACCTACATCTTTCCAAATCCAAGTCTAGAGGAAAATAGTAAAATGCCTTTTCTGTTACTTAAGCAAAGTCCCCAGGATCACCTCTGACTGGTGTTGATTCATTTGACTCAAGAGCCACATATCTATCCCTAAGATATTGACTAGGGACAGGATAGTTGACTAAGCCCCATGATCTGATCCTAGACCCTTTAGTTGGAGACTTCATCTAAATCACCTGGTCTAATAATGGATAATTGAATGGATTACTGGTGACCAAAAAAAACCCACCAATATCTCCTATACTCGCTGAGTATAAAGGCTTTTGAGTGAAATGGACTATGACAACCTTCAAGTCTTTAAAATCTACAGATTGATGGAAAAAGACTAAAAATTCTTTCTTTCTATAAGAACTTGACCCAAGAAAGTGTGGGGCAAATGCTTATTTGCTTTGACATTCCATTCATCTTTTTTCCTATCATGCCTTCTTGAGATAGTCATTTTGAAAACATCTTTTATGGTTTGAAGACAACTTCCCATTCATTGCAAGATTGATCTTTTCAATTTCCAGTGCTGGTGAGGGTATATCAAGCTTTAAAATAGAACTAAAGCTACTCATTTCTTTTTATGGATAATTAATTCACTCTTACAAAATAGGATTTATGCAAAGTAAGGAATCTAATTCTGAATGTAGAATAATTTTCCTCAATGGACCAAGATCACATTTCTTCTCTTTCAACATATGATTTTGAAAACAGTCCAGTAAAAAATTAAACTCTAGTGTGTGATGACAAAAATAACCTATAAATTTAGTGATATACAAGTTTTTATGACATTTATTCTCTTTCTGAGAATGTTTCACTGAGATATTATCGATTGTATTATTAAGGGCCTCAGGAAATATCTGGGCCTAGATTTTTCTTAGGACAATAGAAAATGGTCAAGATTATTAAACTTATTCATCACAAAAGGCATGTTAGGACATTCAAATGATGGAACATCAAATTTAGAAGAGACTTCATATTCCTGCTCTGTGTGCTTGTTATAAGTATCACTCCTCATGTGGTGGCCATATTCATCAACCATTCAAGGTGAGTCTGATGTTGAACTAAATGAGCTAGACATGTGCAATTCAGTTTCTAGAGGGCATCTAGTTTAGATTAGGTTTGGGGTTGCAGGAACTAGGGTCAAGAGATTTGTGTTTGACTAACAGTTCGGCCTCTGGGAATATTTGTGAGTTGGGCAAGTTACTCAACCTTCAATACTTTCATCTTTAAAGTAGGTTAACGATGATATTTAAAATTATATTATTGTAGTAGAGTATATGCACATGAAGTGCTAGAAATTTAAAAATTACTTTCTCACATTTTTCAGTGTTAAAATAATTGTTTAGTTCATCTTTCAAATGTTAGTAAAATTTAGTAGAAGCATAGCTGTTCATCCCACAGATATAAACCCGGCTGTAGTCACTTTCTGTTTATCAAATCATTGACACAAGCCCGCCAACATTTTCCATGACTTCGTTATATGTGCCGGTAACGTGTCCTCACCTTCTCATTCTTCAATGAGCTATTGTTTTGTTCTACTTTAGACATTCACTTTGTCAACCTACATAACAGGCAGGAAGAAATGCTTCAAGGATAATAAGTTTATTCAGGAGTGGGCATTGCAATGTAGTAAACAATGGATATATTCACAGAAGTAAAGGAAGACAAGGGACTTTAAAGGAAAAATGAGGATGATTACATAAGTTGTTTTGAAACAATTATTCTTGGCAACAAAAGTCAATAGCAAAGGTGGTGTCAGTCCAAGGTTGAACAAGTAGTTCCTGGGCAGATATCTCTGCAGAAGTCTTTTTTTTTTTTTTTTTATATCTGAAAGGTTATGGTGGCCTTTGTGCAAGTTTTTGTTTTTTGCAGTCTTTTGGGATAGTTCTTGTTCTCAGGCATACCTGTGTGAGAACGCTGACTTCATGGCCTTCCCTGGTCTATTTTGTCAGGGTTGACACAAGTGACTCCATTTTAATACTGACAATTTTCGCAACTCCCATGAGAACAAGGTGATCATCTGGGCCTTGCTAACACCTGTAATTGCTTGCTTAAAACTATCCTTAATTCAAATTTCTCATTTTTCACTGCTTTTACTGCTTGCTAAACACTGGTTAGGTAATTTGTACGTATTAACTCTGTGCGTGCTCACAGCCACTCTGTGGAGTAAGTGTTGTTATTCTCATTTTACAGATAAAGCAGTTGGGTACAGAGAGATTAATTGTTTTGCCCAAAGGTCACATAGCTGGTAAATGGTGGAGCAGCGATTAAATACCTGGCATTTTGGCTCTAGACCTTATTTCTAATCACCATAAACTTATCTTCTTCCAGTTTCAACTACTCACCCTATGATCATTCCTCACCATAAGAATGATCCCCCACTTCATTGACCCTTCTGCATTTATTCTACTGTGAAATCTTTCCTTTATTCATTTTCCTCATTAATTCTTGATTCTATGATGTCATTATTTCAAGAACACTTTTGATGTCCTTAGCTCCCATTTATAATGGAAAAATTTCAAGTTACCAGACTGGGGCTATCTTATTTGCCAATATCAAGTACAGACTTTTGTATATCTGCAAGTATTCCATTCTTCTTTTAGTTTGTTTTGGTTTTTGTAGTTGCAAGATTTAATAGAGTGAAAACAGAGCTCCCATACAATGGGAGAGAACCCAAAGGGCGTTGCCACTGCCAACTCGAATGCCTGGTTTATATCCCAATCATTGTCCCTCCACCTATGCTCTCAGGTGATCAATAGACAAACTAACATTACTCCTAGTTTAAGTTAATCATTCCATCTCTGCTTTGTGTTCTGCTCCTTCTTCCTCTCAAAAACCTTATTTATTTATTTTTTTCTTTAACTTCTATCTCACTTTCTGAACTAGTTCCTTCCCATTAGAAATAACAATAATGGCCGGGCACAGTGGCTCATGCCTGTAATCCCAGCACTTTGGAAGGCTGAGGTGGGTGGATCATTTGAGCCCAGGAGAGTGAGAGCAGCCTGGGCAACATGGTGAAACCCCGTCGGTGCAAAAAATACAGAAATTAGCTGGGCATAATGGTGCATGCCAGCACTTGTAGTTCCAGCTACGAAGTTGAGATGAGAGGCTCATCTAAGCCTAGGGAGGTTGAGGCTACAGTGAACCATGATTGCACCACTGCATTCTAGATGGGGTGACAGAATGAGACCTTGGAAAAAAAAAAAAAGTAAAGAAATAACAACCACCACCACTTACATGGCTTTTATTGCTTGCCAAACACTGTCTTAGTAATTTGTAAGTATTAACTCTTCGCATGCTCACAGCCACTCTATGGAGTCAGTATTGTTGTTGTTCTCATTTTACAGATAAAGCAATTGGGTACAGAGAGATAAACTGTTTTGCCCAATGTCACACAGCTGGTAAATGGTGGAGCAGAGATTTGATACTTGGCATTTTGGCTCCAGATTTTATTTCTAATTACCATTATATGCTCCATTTTAAATATTTACAAATATCTCCTCTTTATTTATCATTGATCCCTTAGTCTCCTTCAGCGTTGCCTCATCTCTCTTCTCCATTTCACTAGAAAAGTGCTTTTTCTCCTTTTACCTCTCCTCCCCTTTACTCACTTCTCCTTTTATCTTCCTCCTTCTCTTTATCCTCCTCTTGTATTTGTGATTTTTATTTCCTTATCTCCTACTGCCTCCTTAACCCACTCTGATTTTGTTCTAGCTTCATCATTTCACTAACACAGCTCTTACTAAGTTCACAATCTTTAGGTTGTTCTATCAAATGGCTACCTCTCAATCTTCATCTTAAATTCTCAATACTCTCAATGCCATTGTACAGGTATCTGGGTTATGCAATTAACCCCAATGGCTAGTTTCCTAAGGACTAGTTACCTAATCTATTAGTCACATGAGTATGTTTTTGATAACTAAGTCCTAGTTTTTTTTGTTTGTTTTGTTTTTTGGCCACCCTGCTTTTGTCTTAAAGAAACCTCACCCATAGGCTTCTCTTTTCTACAGTCTGAATTGTTATTAAAAATATAAAATGCGATTGCACAATAAGCCTCTTGAGAAATATAATTCATCCTACAGTTGTTTACAGTACTGTAGGCCTACTTAACTCACAATCCTCAAATTACTCAGCAGTCTTCACGAATGATACAGATGATGTTGAATGTGATTGGACAGATAAACAAGATTTCCTGAGTTCTCCAGGCAGGCAATGATTTAGGGAAGAGGCACTAGTGAGGAAATGAGTTTGACAAGATTATTCTAAAAAGACCTTTTCTGATTACATTAGAGAGGCTTGAGATGTTTTTCATGGTCACTTGGCCAGCTGTATACTTTTAACTGCTTTCAAATTGATAAAAATAAAATCCTTTTACAAATCCTGATGGACAAATGACTTTCATTTTTCTGTATAACTAAAGGCTAACTATCAGTATCCTTTAATTGGTATGCTTTCAGGCTGTACTGATGATCCTAAAGCAGTAGTCAACTCAGAATTTTGACTGTCACGTTAAGTTAGGTATCTTCTCAGATTTGACTGATAATATACACCCAGAGAGACAGTTAGAATCTCTAAAACTTTGTTATTAGAGCATGATCAGTGCTGTTTTAGGTTAACAGTGGTTTGGTTGCTGTTTTTATGTCGTTTGAGTTTCTATTTGGTTTCCCTGCCATCGCTTCTTAATGCTAAGTTCTTTTTCAATCACAAAAGGAGACTAAGTAGGCTTGAAGTGATGTAGAGTTTCAGGTAAAATAAGAATGGCTGGTTTAAACTTGCACATTCAATTCATGCTTATTCTATATTTGTCGCTGAGGCAAAATACAATGAGATTGTTCTTCCCACTTTTCACACATTCCTCCACATGCTTTTTTGGGGACTTTTTTACTCAGTTTTATATTTTTGTGAAGTAAGATAAAATAGGAAAGAAAACTATACATGTTGAAGACAAAAAGATTCAAGTTTTTTTTTTTTTTTTTTTTACAAAACTTTGGCATATTTTTTTTTTATAAGGCCATCAATTATTTAAAAATTTGTCAAAAAATTTAAATGTTAAGCACTAACTTAGGACCAATGACATGACTCTGAATGCTATTTCGTTTTACATTTATCAAGACAGAAAAGAAGGAACCAATTGACTTTATTGTTTATTTTTCCTTTTCTTTTCATAGAACTGGTCTATCCCAAAACATCTGTTGAAAGCTTTCTCCACATTCTAAAAAAAGGAAGATGCTATGGAAGAGCTTAATTCATGTTACTCAGAGCTAGTATATTTTATTAAACAATTTCCATTTATGGTATAGTGTAATGGTAAACCTGCTTTTTCTGTTTCTTTATTATCTTTTTTTTTTTTTTGAGATGGAGTTTCACTCTTGTTGCCCAGGCTGGAGTGCAATGGCTCGATCTCGGCTCACCACAACCTCCACCTCCTGGGTTCAAGCGATTCTCCAGCCTCAGCCTCCTGCGTATCTGGGATTACAGGCATGTGCCGCCATGCCCGGCTAATTTTGTATTTTTAGTAGAGACGGGGTTTCTCCATGTTGGTCAGGCTGGTCTTGAACTCCCGACCTCAGGTGATCTGCCCGCCTCGGCCTCCCAAAGTGCTGGAATTACAGGCATGAGCCACCGTGCCTGTTTTTTCAAATGAGGATTTGGTTCCGACCAGAGCATCATAAGCTTCTTCACTGAAGTTCCCTCAGTGGTAGAGTATAGTGTGGCTCTTCCCTCTTCCCTGGCTCCAGCTTTCACCAACCGTTTTTATGGAGAATGTGGTTCAGTGCCACCCCCTGAAAGCATGGCTTTATTTTGAAGTCTGTGGTTTATCTTCAAAAGACATGCAAACTTTGAGTTCTACTCAATAACAAACCTATTTTGACATTAACCTTAATTTCTTCCTTTCTATTGACAGGATGAATCACCCTATTTATCCTGTGGTTTTTTACTCCTTGTGCTTATTCATGTAGATTTTTGTGGGAAAAGGAGCCTAAAGAAAATAGACCAGAGAGTTTTTCTCTCTAGTCAGCTCTGACAATTTAGGTCATGTTGTCAATTCTTTGTGTGGGTTGTGTGCTTTCTTCACAGCCTATTGTGGTTACATATTCAATCACTATGTGTAGTTTATGGATATTCTGTAGACGCTGGAACATGATTCTACTATTGTAAGTGATTTTCATGGCTTATAGTCATTGTACATTTGCTTTTATGACATATTACAGGAAGATTAATTTATGCTAAATTTTAATAAAAGACGTGACATCTGCCCTTGAGAAGCTTACAGTAATAGGAGAGAGAAATATAAATAGACAATTTCAAAGTAATAAGACATGCGTTCTTAGGAGAAATGCAAAGAGAGCCTTGGGAATACAGTGGACTGGTGCTCAACCCATTCTGGTATTGGCAGGATGGCAGCTACAAATTAAACTTTTTGAAAAGTTTCTCTAGAATACATTGAACATTTATTTTTCATGCCAGAGGCAGTTGTCTTTCCAGTAGTTTATCATCGTTTTATTTGGAAGTACTTACTCTGTCTCCTGCACTACAACACATACTCCATGAAGTACAAGTATAATGTCTGGCACATAGTAAAAATTCAATAAAATTTATTGAATGTCTTAAAGATATTTTGTTTCACAAACTGTATTTACTGGATAATAACTATAGTTCCATTTTTATTAAGAGCCCATATACCAAGACATGCATTAAAATCATTCCCTAGCCAGATAAAGCTTCCAGTCAGTCTAGTAGAATGAATGTCACTGCACAGAATTGATTCTTAGGTTAAAGCTGTCCAGTGCCTCTGTTCCCATGGGGTATCCAGGCATGTAAGAAATCCATGAGGTCACACCAGAGGGTGAATGAGTGTAGCTTACCCACAATTAAAGTGAGTAAAATTAAACAGAAGATGAATAACACAATATATTAAGTAAGGATCATTGAGGGTTTGACTATGGAAGATTCATGTCCAAAGGGGTCACCAATGCAAGGAGGGCCTGAGATGAGGACTTAAAACTAGCAACGCCTTTTGTTAAGACCCTATGATACTCGATTTGGAATGAAAACTGACAGATACGTCTCTTACAGAGTTTTGTATCTCAGAAGGTATTACAGAAGAAATGCCAGATGATAAATCTTGAATCATATGTAGACACATGGCAAACAGTTAAGGAAAGGCCGGCAAGTAAAGGAGACAGTACCAATCAGCCTGGATATATTCAGAGTCTACAAGAGGTGTAAAGTATGTGGACCCCCTGAGATGCAAGAAAAGAGATGTAGAGGCAGAAGCGACTTAGACCTGTGCAAAAAATATGGGAATTCTTCAAGTGGTCTTGCTTTCTGGAACTTGCAATTGTCTGGAATACTTGCTAGGTAGTCAATGTTGACTATATTAGCTCTCTCCCAGGAAACTACGGATTACATGTTTGGCTCTTTAAATCATATGTCAATTTCTATGAATTAGATAAAAGTTATGTCTAGCTGTACAAAACTTGACCTTAATCATAAATAGCATATAGTTCATTTTGCAATATTATCATTGCATTCTAAAAATAAAACATGATTTGGACTCAATACAAAGGATGAAGAGAAAAATATCCACAATCCTATTATCTAGAAATAATGACTATCACTTTTTCCTGATTATATGATGCACATTCGTTGAAAAATTGTCCTCCTGACAAACTAATCCTTTAAAACTGATTGACTGTATTTCTTCTGTGAAATCTCTGGATACTCCACAGTGATAGGTCTGCTTCTCTTCAGATATACCTATATTATCTATTCACACTGATTATTGCATTTATTGTTCAATATTCTAGCTATTTTCTTTCCTTTGTATCTTCTAAATTGTGCCTTTCCAAAGCAAAGGCCTTGATATATATGTGTTTCCTGCATGTAGATACAGTGCTTAGCACATGTCAGGTTCTTAATATTTGCTCAAGAATGAATGAATGAATGAGTGAATGAATGTTCATCAATTTATATATTGTAGTATGTAATCTCATGGAGGTCAGGAAAATGGGCTTGCATGCCTTTTATTCATTTATTCATTCAAAAAGGACTTGTGATTATTGCATTTAATTGGAGTCAAATGAAATTATTTTTTATTGCCTGAAATAAACTTTAAAAAGTTAAAATTTAAGATAATCTTACATTTGTAAGAATACATATTGTAGGAAAATAGAAAATTGATACGGAAGATTCTCCCAAATGCTGAATTTTACAAATGCAAGAAGTCAAGACTAGTATATATTTTAAATACCCATGTCTTTAGGTTGTGGACTACGTTTTTCTGATTTTAATTTTTTTAAATTGTTGCTTTCATGGTTGTGTTTCTTTGTTTTGATTCTATTATAATACAGGAAGGTTGTTCAATAACTCACTGTTTTTAAGAAAACAAACTTCATCCCTTTGAATAAATAATTAAGATTCCTTTATTTAGAAGTGGTAAAACATATAAAATTAAATTTGGGGCCTTATCAGTGCATAAATAAATAGAACTGGAAAGGGCATAGTAATTCTTTACTATACGTTGCTCAATTTAGAAGAGGGTAATAAAATCCAGAAACACAAAGTGACCTGACCAAGCTCACAATGACTTTCAGTATTAGAGGTAGGTCTAGGACACAACCAAAGAAATCTATCTAGGTAGATGGCCAGCTGAGGGGTGGGCAAGTAATGAGGTTGGATTCTGTGGGCCTACATATCTGTTGTCTCCATAGCTACTATTTGCCATCTATAGCTATCCTGTTCTGTTCTGTCCTGTACTCTCCTCTTCTACCTTATCCTACTTTTATCTAATCTTATACTAATTTATTATATTCTGTTGTCTATCTGCCCATTTCTCTACTTATATATCATCTATCCATGTAAATCACATAAATTGAGATGCTATGAAGTGAGGTGTTTTATGTATATTATCTCACTGAAATCTATTTGCAAATTCTTTGAGAAAGGTACTGTTGCCTATACTTTACAGTTGAGAATATTGAGGCTCAGAGAAGATAAATAATATGTGAATCCTCTCTAACTATCAAGAGGTAGAGCTGCTATACTCCAAAGAACATGCTGTCTATGACTCTTTAACAGGTTGTTCCTACCTGAGGCAGTTCCAGATACTAACAACCTTCTCCTTCACTTCATTCAAGTCTTTGCTCAAAATCACCTCCAAAGTGTAACCCTTCCTTGAGGACCCTTTTTGCAGTTTAGTTATACTCCCCCATCCACTTTCCTCCTACAGATTTTTTCACTTTAGCATCCATCACTTTATATAATTGAGTAATTCATTTGGTTTATCTATTTCATCCCAAAGAATGTACACTCTAAGAGATGAATTTTTTTTTTTTTTGCCCTGATCATTGCTGTCCCTTGCACTAGAATGATGCCTGGCACATGTAAATATTTAATACACTTTTGTTAAATGAGTCAACCGAGCCAAATTTACACAGTACTTAGGTGAACCTGGGATTCCATCAGAAAAGATCAGGCAGCAATACAGTGTTCAAATTCTGGAAGCCAGAAGTAAATCTTGATGTTCAGTGGTAGTTGAGTAGGAAAAGGATAAAAGTGAGAGCAGCTTGGCCGGGTGTGGTGGCTCACGCCTATAATCCCAGCACTTTGGGAGGCTGAGGTAGGTGGATCACAAGGTCAGGAGTTCGAGAACAGCCTGGCCAAGATGGTGAAACCCCGTCTCTATTCAAATAAAGAAAATCAACTGGACGTGGTGGCAGGTGCCTGTAATCCTAACTACTTGGGAGGCAGGAGAATTGCTTGAGCCCAGGAGGCAGAGTTCGCACTGAGCCGAGATAGCGCCACTGCACTCTAGCCTGGGTGACAGACTGAGACTCCATCTCAAAAAAAAAAAGAGCAGCTCAGTAATAAATACTTGGTAGAAGGGGGTCCAGATTTATTGCAAAGGGAGGAGTGGTTATTTTTGGCTTCCCTGTGTTGGTTCTTAGAAACTTGATAGATAAACTTCTTTTAAAGGACTGAAGCAACATGGAAGGATGGTAAAGTCTAGTTGCTAGCCATGTATTGGCTTTGGAGAATCTCTAACCCTTACTCAGGGAGGGCCACAGAAGGAGCTGTTAGGATCCCATGTGACCCTATTCAACTTATTGGGGGAGGCAAGCTGAATCACATAGACCTGGAGGATATTGTCTGCTGAGGGGAAGAACACTTAAGGCCTGGTGAAAATGTTGGCAGGGATTATTTCCACTCTCTGCATGTTCCGTGGTTAGAGTAGCAGAATTGCTGAATAGGATAAGAGAAAGCTAAAACTAATTTTGCAGACTCTGGTGGCTGGTTCGTAACTTATTGAGGTCAAGGATGGATTCTTTTTTAAAATTGCAGCTGATGTGGAAGTTGGTAGGCTAGATGATGAAGGCCTGGGTGGTAGGGTTGCAGGTTGTGCAGCAGATTACACTTTTGATATTCCACAGACAAGTTCATTAAAGGCATTATTCCAGTTGACAGAACAGCACTCGCATAGAGCTGCCAGATTTGATGCTGTAAAGGAAACACACCACTTTGAAAATAAATTACACTTTGTATTAACTGAATGATATATTAATCTTTTCCGCCAATGAAGCAGAAGAGAGAATGAGCAGTGAATGTTAACACAGCGTTATATGGATACCTATTTGCAGTTTCAACTTCTTCGACGTGCATGGGCATAGAATTCAAAAATTGTCTTGAAAGAAAGTTTAGCTGCAATATTTAATGCAGCTTTTCTTTTGTCATCTGTTTCGTCACAAGAACTTAAGAAGCTTGAAAATGTAAGATTCTTTGGATAAGTTTCTTATTTATAAAAAGTATCTCCAGTAAAAGTTTTTCTTGGATCTGTTTTCTTTCTAAAGCATTTGAAAGAAATAAGACAGCTCCAACTGAAGGGCTGTTACAGCTCCTTCCAGGTTGGGGGATTGAAACTAACACGGGATTCCAGGTCATACAGACCAGAGTTCTCACACTTACCAGTTGTGAGATAAAGGGCAGGTGGTAGAACATCTGAGTCTCATTTCTGTAATCTGTATAATTAGAATATTAATTGTGATTCGCAAAGATGCTATGAGGAAGATTTGACATCATATAAAAATGTAATTAGCACTGTGCATACAATAAATTGATTTTGTTTTTCTTCTTCCCTCTTTTGGAATAAGAAAGAGGAAAAGTCCCAAGACTAATCACACTCTGTTCCTGGATTCTCTTTCTGACAATTTAAGCTTGTGAAATTATTTGTTAACAAATAAGTGTGTGGTGAAGAAAAAAACAAAGTTGATGGATTCTATCTTTGGCTCCTTTATCCAGCTTACTTTCAGTCTCCCAGAATGAAGCAAGTTGCTATTAAACTATTTTTATTATCATTATTATTAACTTTCCTGTAAAAGAGTTTTAAGAACAGTCCTATAACAATGGTATTTTAATCTGGAACCTGGACATTGAATGGTCCTCTCAATGTTTCTCCTACCCACACTTCTAATGTACTTTTCTGTGTTATTTGGGTGCACATTTACCTCTTCTACCAGAATTGAAACCCCGTTATGATGGAGCATCTCTGCATCACACATCACACTTCCAATGCCTACTCCAGAGTCTGGGACTTAGTAGGAGCGTGATAAATGGTGGTTAAATGAGTAAACAGGAAGAAAGTACCAAGGTGGAGGGGGCAGGAATCCTTCCCACTTTTCATCCAGGATGGTGGAAGTGGTGGGAAGAATGGTATTAATGGGCATGGAGAGTATCATTAGCTGCATTTGTTAAGTACCTATCTCCTGTGTGGAAGACAGTATACCAAATATTTCCATTTATTATCTTGTTTAATAACCATGATGGCTCTATGAAATACTCTTATTCCCAGTCCATGGTTGAAGAAATGAGGATGAAAGAGGTTTCATCAATTTTCCCAAATTTCACAACTAATGAACAGAAGAGGCAGGACTCAAAAGGACTCTAATGTGTCTGGCTTCAAAGCCCATGTTCTTGACACTGTTCTGGAAGGCTTGTGACCTGCAGGGTGTGATTGGCATGGGGTCCAAGTCTCCACAGAGGCCATTAGGGAAGCCTCCTGATCATTCAGAGCTGGGTTTATACATTCATTAAGGTGTTTTTCTAAAACAAATACTTTTAATTTCAGTAAAGACCACATGACAAAATTTGTCATATTAACCACTTTTAAGTGTATAATTCAGTAGTGTTAAGTACATTTACGTTGTTGTGAAATATATCTCTATGACTTTTTCATTTTGTGAAACTGAAAATCTATACCCACTATACAACAACTTTCATTTTTCCCCTTCTTCCCAGCCTTAGGATTCTACTTTGTGTTTTTATGAATTTAATTACTCTAAATATATTATGTAAGTGGAAAATACAGTTTTTGTATTTTTGTGACTGGCTTATTTCACTTAGCCTAATGTCCACAAGGTTCATCCATGTTGTAACATGTGACAGGATAGCCTTCCTTTTTAAGGCTAATATTCCATTGTACACATAAACCACATTTGGTCTATCCATTCATCTGTCAATTGATATGGGTTGCTTCTACCTCTTAGCTACTGTGAATAGTGCTGCAATGAACATGAGTGTGCAAATGTCTCTTTGAGGTCCTGCTACCAATCCTTTTGCATATATATGCAGAAGTAAAATTCCTGCAGCATATGGTAGTACTATTTTTAATTGTTTGAGAAAACACCTTACTGTTTTCCATAATTGGTTGTACCTCTTTACAGTGTCACCAACAGTGCACAAGGGTTCCAATTTCTCCACATTTTTACCAATACTTGCTATTTTCTATTTTTGTTATTTTTTTGAGACAGAGTCTCGCTCTGTTGCCCAGGCTGGAGTGCAGTAGTGCAATCTGAGCTCACCACAACCTCAGCCTCCTGGGTTCAAGCAATTCTCCTGCCTCAGCCTCCCGAATAACTGGGACTATAGGTGTGCACCTCCATGCCTGACTAATTTTTGTATTTTTTACTAGAGATGGGGTTTCACTATGTTGGCCAGGCTAGTCTCGAACTCCTGACCTCGTGATCCACCTGCCTCGGCCTCCCAAAGTGCTGGTATTACAGGTGCGAGCCACTGCACCTGGCCTATTTTCTATTTTGTAATAGTAGCTGTACTCATGGATGTGGGGTGATATCTCATTGTGGTTTTGGCTTGCCTTTCTCTAATGATTAGTGATGGGAATTAGAGGATCTTAGCAGCTGGAGTTAGTCATGGAGTGGTTTTAGGGTATAAATTAACAACTACGTTTTAAGCAGGGTTACAGTTTGTAAACTAGGTGAGTTTCTGGAAGTTAGAGGTCTTATCTGTGGAATGCTAGTATACGCATCACATATCTCATTAGCATTTAAAATCTCCACCCAAGGTGTGTTTTTTACTATTATAATGAGCAAAAAGCTACTCTAGGGTGAGTTATTGGAGGGGTACATATGCTCCTCAGTGGGGAAAGTCCTTACCGTGGTTGTTTCCCGCTAGGGCCTGACGAGTCCAACCACAAGGCCAAAAGCAGCCAGTGTAGCCGTTGTCTTTTTTGCTGTCAGTGGCAGCGTCTCCAGGATTTGTTTTCCCAGAGGCTCCTTTGCCTGCTCATCTGGCTATCTGCCTAGCCTAACACCTAGTACATAATAAATGCTGATTAAATAGTAGCAGTTGAGTGATTGTAGTAGTAATAGTGTAGTACTAGTAGTGAATATATGAAGTAGTGATTGTGGAGATAGTGATGGTTGTAGCAGTAGCTATTGTTTTGGAGCTCTGTACTTCCAACCAATTCCATAACCACTGCCCTCATGTAGGAATGCATCTTCCTTGTTTAGATTATTAGTTCCCTCCTCCTCTACCCTATCCAACTAAAACACCACTGGCAGAATGACCTGCCTAAAACCCAAATCTGAGCCTGTCACTCTCCTTAATAATTCCTCCACCCAGCCCCCAGTGGTTCTGTTTTGCCCTCAGGAGAAAGTCTAAGCTCCTTAACATTCTGCGCTAGGACATCTTTATTTAGGCTTCTGCCTGTCTTCAGCTTCATCTCCAACAACTTTCTAACAACAGTATTTATTATTCTTCAGAGCTTCCAAATGCTTTAGTACCTCTTATATCTCATGCTGTATTGTTTTCCTTAAAATGTTGATTTGTGGTAAGGAAATATTCTGGAGATTTATTAAAGTACAAAAATAGAACTATCATTCGATCCAGCAATCCCACTACTGGGTATACCCAAAAGAAAATAAAATTATTATATCAAAAATATATCCTCATCACAGCACTATTCACGATAGAAAAAACACGGAATCGGTCTAAGTGTCCACCAATGGATGGCTGAATAAAGAAAATGTGGTATATATACACAATAGCATACTATTCAGCCATTAAAAAGAATGAAATGATGTCTTCTGCAACAACACAGATCGAACTGTTGGTCATTTTCTTAAGTGAAACAAGCTAGGCACAGAAAGACAAATATTGCATGCTCTCACTCATAAGTAGGTGCTAAAATTGTGTTCAGATGGATGTAGAAAGTGGACTGATAATGGAGATTCAGAAGGGTGAGAGGATAGGATAAGGGAAATTGGTTAATGGGTACAGTACATTATTCAGGTGATGAATGTGCTAAAAGCTCTGACTTGATCACAACACAATCTATGCATGTAACAAAACTGCCTATGTACCCCATAAATTTGTACAAATAAAAATAAAAAAGGAGTAAAAGGTATATCATTCATGCTTTCTATTTTTACTCCCATTTTTTCCCCATTCTTTTTCTCTCCCCTCCCTTTTCTCACCTTACTCTCCCTTCACCTCACTTCCATCGACTGCTGTAATAACATCATATTAACACTTTAGGAAGTATCTTTTTTACTTTTTTCCATGTTCATATAATGCTATATAAACACAGGTGTTTATTTATATATTTACATACTTTTATTTATTTACACATATGACTGGATATCTATAATCTCTAATGTCACCTCCTGTGAAATTTAAGATCTTGTAAACATCTCTGAGCTTTAATGTTAGGCGAAAAATGGAATTGTTTTACCAAGTCACCGCCTTTTCCTGACTCAGTTATTAACTGAAGGGCCCAGTATCTTTGCGAACTTGATGTTTTTAATTTGAAAGTCCCATTGTAATTTCTGTCACCATAGACGAGAGTGTTAAGAAGAGGTCATGGGCAAATTACTGACTCTAGATGAACAATTTGCTCTTAATTAAAAAGCCTGATGAAACTCTCTCTGGGAAATGAAGTCATTCAAATGGGAGATAATTTAAGATTGTCCACTCAGGACATTTTCTATTTTCCTTCACCCAGTACTTAAAATTTTTATTTAGTCTGGTGATATAAATTGAATTTGACAGGAGCAAAACATTTTTTTCACTCAAACCATAAAATTAGTATGTTGCCCGAGTTAACATTGTGTTTTCCCTTCAGAAAAATAATAAGTACTGCCTTTCCTAGGGTGATTGTCTGGCAACAAAGGAAAATGTAGCAAAATTACTCCTTGCTGGAGTTTCAGAATGGAAAGGAAAGATTGTATCACTAAATACACATGGGACTGTCAGTCTCAGGGCCAGAGTTCAAGCCCAGTTCTGTCATTTAACAGCAGGATCACCTTGGAAAAGTATCTGAAACTTGGTTTTCTCATTTTTAAAAAGAATAGTAATCCCTGGATTGTACTGTTGGCTGTTTTAAGGATCAAATGAAGTAATGGTTGTGAAATGGTTGAACGACTATAATGTACAATGTAAATATAGATGGTTATCAATATTAATGCCTGATGTGCTGATGCACTATGAGAAATGATTTCTTACCTAAGAGTCTGCCAGACAGTAGACCCACCAACCAATGAAGATGGTCACTAGGCAGAATGTCATTACGTCATTAGAATGAAAAGTTAAGCCCAACTTCTCCCTTTACATTCCCCACTATAAAATGAAGAAACAGAGTCCCAGGGAAGTAAAGCAAATTGATGAAAATCACATAGCTAGTTAGGGGAAGTCTAGGACTCAATTCTCTATTTCCTGCCCAACATTCTTTCCAAAACAACCCTGCTTCTAACCTTATTAAATGAATAGTAGCGCCGTGGCTTGACGTGAGCAATTAGAAAAGGAGAAGCCGGAGATGGCTGGAAGTTTGCTCCACCTGTTTATTCCCACTTATCTCTGGAAGTTCCCTTTTCCATGTTGGAGGTGATGTAAAGGATAATTTGACTGAATTAAAATGAAATACCAAATTCTCAGAGAGTCAAACTGTCCTCATACCCTGGACTGTCCCCTGGCCTGTGTTGGCCATTAGGTGAATGGCAACAACAACAGGATGTAACAACAACAATTGCAAAGCATATTGTAACAATGTTTTCCAAATAGTATTACAGGAAACATTTGTTCCAGGCAGTCTGCTCAAATAACGTAGATAGTTAGTTGCTGCCTTGATACGCTCCCGCTGTTGGAGATTCACAAGGTACATTCCCATCTTAAAGCTCCTAAGCAATGCTACCACAAAGAAAATTTGTTTAATTTTGTTTAAAAGTTAAACTGACAAATTTATTTGTGCTGAGAAGACATTTTTCCTCTTGAAGCATCTAGTGTTGTCCCCTGAGTAGTTCGTTCTCTTCTACTGAAGAAGAAAGGAATATCTTTCAATGACATTGTCTGTCTCTATGGAGGGGCCCTGTACACTACTGTTCCTGCCACCCCCTCCCCACCTTGTGCAGCCTCAGGCAGTACAGACATGGGCTGCCATGATTTGCTGGGCCTGAGAGAGCTCTCAGTCAAGACAAGTGGAGGAGTTCAATATCAGGGTGGACTTTATGACCATGACTGGATGCAAATGCAAGCATCTCTGTATATACCAGAGTGAGCAGCTGAGGATAGCTGAAAACCAGATTAGATGATCACATCTCAATGAATACCCATGTGGACAGACTATGTCTAGGCTCAGACGCTGTTCTTCCCCAGTACCTTGATACATGAAAGCACCTCACCCATTCCTCCCATAGCTTAGATGCAACTCAGAGCAACTTGACCTTGAACTTCCATTCAAACCCTGAATTCACCGCAGGAAGAAAAACAAGAACTGGTCCAGAAGTCACCCGTCACCTTCCATCAAATGGAAACATGAGATAAAAGTCAAGTTTAGAAGTGGAAAAAAAAAGTTTAATTTTTGTAGCCCTGAGTTTGTAGCTTGTGAAAATACTGTAACTACTATGAATTTCACATTAGGATCTTCCACTCCTGCTATGCTGACTCTCACAGTGCTGATAAAAGGTCATTTAATTAACTAATATACATTTAAAACATATTCTAGCATCTATCTTAAACGTTATTATATTTACATTAAAAATAATAATGTCTGACCCTTCTTTTATGTTGTTGCTAGACCAGTAACACGCAAACACATATGTTGTAAAGGATGCTTAATTGGTCTTTAGAAATTGACTGTATTGCATTGATTGGTGAGGAAATTCAGAGATAAAATCATTTTTTGTAGTAGAATGGAAGGGCAATAAATTTATCTGGTAAAAAAATAAATTTAGTAGGTCAGAAAAAAAAAAGAACAGGTTAACAAGACCTAGTAGAAAGAGAGATAAACCAGACGAAAATAAAGTTGGCGGCATATCTTGCATTCTTTTGACTGTATGAATAAGGGGAACAAGATCACCAAGTTTCTCCAGTTAGAGTTAAGAGTTCCATAATCCATGAACTGCCATATGCCATTTCTGACTGTTCCGGTTAGGTCCTCCAACTTATAATTATAATGTTGCAATTAGACAAATGAGATACAAATGGAGTACATAAGATAGTGGAGTTACATGTGCCAAAGGTATTGTCTTTTGGGAAAAATCTGAGGAAGATTTAGGAGAGATTTAAGTCATGTAATATTGACAGAGAAAAATTCAAATTATGTGTTAAAAGGTTAAATTTTACTTGACCGTTGGGAGGGCTTCTGTGAATGATGCCTTCTTGTTATTTCTCCCTCTGGTTTCGTTACATGAAGTATCAATAAGTCAGATACCAGACGTATTTATGTGCTATTGCCCATTCTCCCCATTGAGGTTGATAACTGCAACGGACTTTGGAACACAAAAGTGCTCAAAAGTTCTAGGATGTTACTTCTGTATAATTTGTTTGGGAAATCATCAATTTTAGCACATGCTGTTTATATTGTTCCTTTTATCTCCTACTTTGGTCTTGGAAGATAAAAATCACCCAGATGGGGATGTATGATTAGAATCTGAACAAACAATGATTTGATGTTTAGTACGGTGTGAGCCAATCATTTTGGGGGCCTTGTTATCCCAGCTCAACTAACCTGAGCTTCGGCAGATGCAACTGAATTGAATGCAGATACTTCAGGAATGAATCCGTCAGGAATTCTCACTGAAATACTGTCTGTCAGCCATATATATTTGACTTAATACTTATTTGGTTTAGAAATGGGTGTAGCTTTTCATGTTCATAAAGAAACCTGCAAGGAGTTAGTGTCCAGTGAATAGATTTGGCATGATCTTTGAGCAGTGGAACAAGTTTTTTATACATGGATGGGGTGGAGATTGTGGGGGCAGCAAGTCTTCTGCAAAATTTGGACAAGATGATAACTGGAATAACTGAAAAGTTAATTTATCAAGAGAGCCAGGGATGACTACACTGGTAGCAAACGTTTTTATTTTTATTTTTTTGAGACTGAATTTTGCTTTGTCACTCAGCCTAGAGTTCAGTGGGGCGATCTCGCCTCACTGCAAGCCCCGCCTCCCAAGTTCAAGCGATTCTCCTGCTTCAGCCTCCCGAGTAGCTGGGATTACAGGCATGCACCACCACGCCTGGCTAATTTTTGTATTTTTAGTAGCGACAGGATTTTACCATGTTGGCCAGGCTGGTCTGAAACTTCTGACCTCAAGTGATCCGCCCACCTCAGCCTCCCAAAGTGCTGGGATTACAGGCATGAACCACCGCACCCGCCTAAACATTTTTATTAGTCCAGTAGCTGACTAACCAGTTTCAAGTTATGTGCTGAATCAGAGAAAGCCTAGGAGGACCAATTGAGAAAGGAATTTCCCATTCTAGGGAGAGAAAGACCACAAGTTTTATGAAGGCTTTGATGACCAGGAAGCATGCATTCCTGTTATTATGTCTGGACCTCCTCTCAAGTGCATAGTCATCAACCAGAGTGGAAACCCAGGTGGGGTAGTGTCCTAGGCAGCGTCCATAAGAACAGGAAGGTAAATTATAAACCATAAAATAGATATTCCTAAAGATTCCTTGAGCACTGCCTACAAGACTCAAGATAAGTGGTGCTCATGGAGGAGGTCAGAGTGGAGGAAGAGACTGATAGGCTCAAGGGCAGACAGAGTCATAGCCTCACAGCTAAACTCTAAAATGACCCAAAGGACTTTTGGACATTTTTTTCCCCTTCTAAAATGTAACTTTTGGGAAAAGACTGATAATTATTGTTCTAGATAGATTGTCTTCTTGTCCACACCACCCCTCATCTTTATTAGTTCTAATTCAGCAGAGTTGTCTTTCACAGTACAAATGTGTGCCTGAAACACAAGATACTGTGTTATTAAATATAGCTTAATATATGATAATATTCTCATTAAATTGTATTGAGATCATTTCAGTTTAGTATTCGGGGGAACTATGAGCCTTCTTGAAAATGACAAGTCCCTCAATTTTTAAATTCTCACACATACAAACATGTAGCTGGGACACATTAATGTACACACACACACACATACACACGCCTTCATAAATAAAATTCAGTTAGATGTTGTTTAAAAAGTTATCAGTGAAAATGTTGTGTTCCCACTTAAATCAACTATGAAACCACTAAAGTTTAAAAATCCAACTAGTTTTAATTGTATGCTTAAATGAGAATTGTAAGACTCCTTGTTGTTTGCAAGGAGAGAGACTTAACACAGACACTTTTTTTTTTTTCAATTTTACTTTAAGTTCTGGGATACATGTGCAGAACGTGCAGGTTTGTTACATAGGTATACATGTGTCATGGTGGTTTGCTGCACCTATCAACCTGTCATCTAGATTTTAAGCCCAGTATGCATAAGGTATTTGTCCTAATGCTGTCGCTCCCCTTGTCCCCCACCCCCTGATAGGCCCCGATGTGTGATGTTCCCTCCCAACCCAGACACATTTTGTAACAAAATATCACCAATTACAAGTCTTGACTTACAGTCAACAGAATTAAATTAAATCTTTTGAATAATCACTGAATTAATAACACAAAATAGGAAAGGTAACAGAGGATGGGATTAACATGATTATAATACATAGAAGCATTTCTAGTGTCATGCATTTAAAAGGCTATATGCACTAGATACAGTCCAAACTAAACTTTGTGAGTTCAACATTGGAGTTAGACTAACAATTGGTTATCAACCGCAAGTTATGGGCAAATGGGAAATGAGAAGAGTGTTGATCAGATCAAAAGGATATGAAAAATATTGAGGCAAACTTCTGTTAAAGGAAGGTGAAAAGTTTAGAAAAACCTATTCAAAAGGTAGAAGATAGAAGAATGAATGCGAGGAATTGATCAAAGGAAGGATCCAGTGGAGAAATTATTTTATAGGAAGAGGGAGCAGCTGTCAATTTTACTTAGCAGAAATACAATAATTTGTTAGTAAAGCTAAAAAAAGGTAGATGTGAACAAAACCTTGTAGAAAAAAGAGACCAAATAAGTATATCTATTGGCAGAACAGTAGACTCTGAATGAAGGGATCAAGGACATACGCAGTTGGATCAAGGAGCATTATCCCTCATTATATACACTTTTATATAAAGCCAAATAGGTACATGTGCCACTCTGACAGGTGGCAACCTTCTTAGACTTCCCTGTATGCCCCTTTCTTTTGGGCAGTATGTTGAAGCAATTCATTATACTAAATAGAGGAGAATCAGTGGTCAACGATATATGCGTAATACTTAAGAACACAAAGGAGGGAGTATAGAACTCCAGTTCACAGAAGCCTCATGGAATTGGTGATACTTCACATTTGAGCCCTAAAGAGTGAGTATGATTAGACATTTTTCTGGTCTACTGGTGGAGGGGGTTGATGGAGGGAACAAAGTACCTTTCAAGGAGTTGGCATAGTATTTGCAAAAACAAGGAAGCAAGAAATGCAAGGTGCATTTAAGAAACTGTAACTATTTGGACAGTCTACAGTATGGGTTGCCAGGTAGAGTGAGATGAGATATGTTTCAAATTATGAAAGGCTTTGAATATTGATGCAAAGTAGCTAGAATTTAGAAGATAAGCAGTCAATTGAGAGAAATGTGAACAGATTAAACTGACTTTGAATATTTGTATATGCAAACAATATTTTAGCCTCAAGCTATAAAATCCCAAATGTATTATTTGGACCTTACACTGCAAACAAATGAAAGAAAAATATTAATCTCAGGTTTGAAAAATCTGGAGGGTACAAAAGGAGATGCCTTTAAATTTTAAAGAAATCAATATGAGCTCTTCTACTGATAGAGACAATTCATATTAAGCTCCAGCTAACACAAATGCAATCAATTATGTATCACAGACTTACTTTTCAGAGCATCCTCTCCTGTCTTTTGGTAACGAAGGACATACCAGGGCCTCTCATCTCAGTGCCTGATTGCCAGCTGGGCGCATTCCTCCTGTCCTGAGACATCTGCATGATCACCCCAGAATACATGCTCTCTAAAGGCCCAAGTCATCATTGCTTTACTTTGCTTGTTGGACTTTATGTTTCATTGTGTTAGAACCATCTTCCAAAATGGGAAGCATATTAGTTTCCTGTTGCCACTGTAACAAATACTTAGTAACTTAAAACAACACAAATTTATTCTCTGGCAGTTCTGGAAGTCAGAAGTTTAAAATCAGTTTCACCTAACGGTCAGGTATAGGCAAGAATGGTTTCTTCTGGAGCTCTGAAGGGAGAATGTGTATCCTTGCCTTTTCATAACATCTTGGGGCTGCCTTTATTCTTTGACTTGTGCCTCCTTCCTCCATGCTCAAGGCACATCTCTTCCACACCTACTTGTGCCATCATATCACTCTCTCCTCTTTTGTAGTCAAATCCCCCTCTGCCTTTGTCTTATAAGGACACCTATGATTACATTTAGGGCCAACCCAGTTAATCCAAGTTAATCTTTCCATCTCAAGCTCCTTAGCGTAATTACATGTACAAACTCCTTGTATATGACATAATGTTAACAGATTCCGGGGATTAGGAACCGGATATATTTGGCATGCATTATTCAGCCTTCCATAGGAGAAAGACTCAGAATCACCAAGCTTTTAGAAATTTTCTCAGAGATAATTACTACCGTTATGTTTGAAGACCATAGTGTAGGCCACTAACTGTTTGAGCATGTCTTTACCTAAACCCTGTTGTTCTGCGATTCTAACCTTGGGAACTTAATTTTTTTTTCACAAACTGTCCTCTTAGCTGCAATCTTGGTGATAATCATCATTCAACCCTTTATCATCTGTGTGAAAACGAAACAAACAAACAAAACCAACCAAAGCGGGGGGAAAAAACCCAAAAACCCAAATACCTGCAGGCCCTCTATTGTAATTGTATAGAAACAAACAATAAATATTGAGTATAACTCAACCACTGTATTCCTTCTTTACTGCTCATGGAAATTTAATAGAATGGGTATTAATTATTCTTACCATTTTGCAAATAAGGAAACCAAGGCTCATAGAAGTTACGCACCGAAGGTCATACTGGAAGTGACAGGTCTGTCAAACCCAAAGCACGTTATCTTTTTACTGCAGTACTGTTAAACATTGCAGGGAGACAGGCGGTTTAGAATGCCACATGCGGAGAAAGTTATGACAGTTCTGGAGAAATTGTAAAGCTCTTGGGGTTACCATGCCTGGCGGATAGTCTCTCAGTCTCTCTCAAATCCCCATAGGCAGTTAGTGGCTTATTGCTTTCTTCTGTTATTCCTGAGGGTAGTATCGCGACCTCATTATAAAAGGGAGGAAACAAAGGTAAAGAGAGGTTTAATAACTTGCCCAGGGTCACGGAGAGACTGCTAGAAAATGCATCCAGTTTTTAAAATTAATGCCAACTAATAGTCAAGGCATTTTATTTTATTTTATTTTATTTTACTTTAAAATAACAGGTTTCTAATCTCAGGCAGGGATTGCAGGCAAGGATAGCTTCCACAGTTAGGTATCAAGCCATGAGCTTTTACTACCATTGTGATACATTAATAAAGAGGGAAATAAATTAATATTTTGTTTTGGTGAGAGAATTTCCATAGGATATGCCTTAGCTATGGGGAAATCTGGATCCTAGAGGATGTTTTCTCTCAAGGGGATTTGACATTATCTATACAATATAAATCAAGGAGAATGGAGAGGTATATACAGATCAGTTTAATACAGAATACCTTACATGCCCACATTTAGTGGGCAGGGCTATGATGTGTCAGCTAGACTCTGTACCCCGTACTTACTATATGTTAGTTCTAATTCTCACAGCCACATAAAGAGTAAGTACTATTAGCTTCATTTTAAAAATAAACTTTATTTTTAATATCAGTTTTAGGTTCACAGCAAAATTGAGCAGAAGGTGGAGATTCCTATACACCTCTGCCCCCACACATGCGCAGGCTTTCCAACTATGGACATCCTGCACTACAGTGGAATAATACTGATATATTATTATCACCAAAGTAAATGTTTATGTTAGGATTCACTTGTGGTGCTATACATTCTATAGGTTTTAACAAATATATAATGACATGTATCTATCATCTTAGTATTATACAGAGTAGATTCACTGCCCTAAAAATCCTCTGTGCTCAGCCTATTTATCTATTAGTCCCTCTCAGTTCTGATCATTTTACTGTCTCCATCATTTCACCTTTTCCAGAGTGTCATAGAGTTGGAATTATACGGTATATAGTGTTTTTAGATAGGTATGTTTCACTTAGTAATATGTATTTAAGGTTCCTCCTGTGTTTTCATTTCTTTTTAATACCGCGTAATAGCTCATTGTCTGGATATACCACAGTTTATTCATTAACCTACTGAAAGACATCTTGGTTGCTTCTACATTTTGGTAATTATGAATAAAGCTGCTTTGAACATTCGTGTGGAAGTTTTCGTGTGGATGTAATTTTCATCTCATATGGGTAAATACCAAGAAGCACCATTACTGGATTATATTGTAAGAGTATGTTTAGTTTTGTAAGAAATTGCCAACTGTCTTATAAAGTGGTTGTACAGTTTTGCACATCCATCAGCAATGAATGAGAGTTCCTTTTGCTCTATATTCTTGCAAACATTTAGTGTTGTCAATGTTTTGGATTTGGGACCTTTTAATAGATACGTAGTGATAGCTTATCATTTTTTTAATTTGCAACTCCCTAGTGACATATGATGTTGAGCATATTTTCATAAATTTATTTGACTCTGTATATCTTCTAGGATGAGGTATCTGTTCAGATCTTTTGACCTATTTTATTTGGGTTGTTCATTTCCCTATTGTTTAGGTTTTTTGTTGTTGTTGTTGTTAAGGAATAAAGGAATGGCTATTCCATAGGCAGAACAGCCCCTATTGTTGAGTTTTAAGAGTTCTTTGTATATTTTGGATATCATTCCTTTATCAGAGGTAATTTTTTGCATATATTTTTTCCTAATATATGGCTTATTTTCTTATTTCCTGACACTGTTATTTATAGAACATAAGATTTTAATTTTAATGAAGTCCAGCTTATCAATTTTTCCTTTATAGATTATGGCACTGTATTTATAATCACCATATCCAAGGTCATCTAGATATTCTGCTGTGTTACCTTCTAGAAGATGTAAAGTTTTGTGTTTCAGATTTAGGTTTATGATCCATTTTGTATTAATTTTTGTTCAGGGTGTAAAATCTGTCTAGATTCCTTTTTTTTTTTTTTTTTTTTGCATGTGGATATAATTGTACCAACATCATTTGTTGAAAAGATTATCTTTACTCCACTGTATTGCCTTTGCTCCTTTGCCAAAGATTGTTAGCTATATTTATGTGAGTCATTTTCTGGTTCCACTATTCTGTTTCATTGATTTATTTGTCTATTATTTCACAAATATTACACATATTGATCACTCTAGCTTTATAGTAAAACTTTTAAGTCATGTAGAATTAGTTCTGTGACTTTGTTCTTCTCTTCCAATATTGCATTGGCTATTATGGGTCTTGTGCCCTTTCACAAAAATCTTTAGAATTAGTTTTGATATTAACAGAATAATTTGTTGAGATTTTGACTGGGGTTACATTGAATATATAGATAAAGTTGGGAAGAACTGACTTGACAATAGCCAGTCACCCTACTGGTGAATATGGAATTAATTCTTCTTTATTTCATCAGAATTTTGTAGATTTCCTCATATAGATTACAAATATATATATTCAGTTAGAGTTATACCTATTTCTTTTGTGTGTGTGGTAATTTAAATGGTATTGTGTTTTTAATTTTAAATTCCTCTTGTCCATTGTTGGCATGTTTGAAAGCAATTGATTTTTGAATATTAACTTTATATCTTGCAACCTTGCTATGATTGCTCATTAGTTCCAGGATATTAATTGTCTCAGATTTTTTTACATAGACAGTCGCATCATCTGTGAACATATAAATTTTTAATTCTTCCTTCCAAATCAATATATATTTTCTTGTCTAATTGCATTAGCTAAGGCTTCCAGTGTAATACTGAAGAAAAATGGTGAGAGGGACATCCTTACCTTGTTCCTGATCTTAGTGGGAAATCTCTGAGTCTAAGTATGATGTTAGCTATAGGTTTCTAGTACATGTTCATCATCAAATTTGGAAATTTGGCTCTATTCCTGGTTTGCTAAGAGATTTTTATCATGAATATGTAATGAATTTAATAAAATGCTTTTTTATTTTATTGTTATTGTTATTTTATTATTTTATTATTTTTGAGACGAAGTCTTGCTCTGTCACCCAGGTTGGAGTGCTGTGGCATGATCTCGGTTCACTATAAGCTCTGCCTCCTGGGTTCAGCCATTCTCCTGCCTCAGCCTCCGGACTAGCTGGGACTACAGGCACATGCCACCACTCCTGGCTAATTTTTTTATTTTTATTTTTAGTAGAGACAGGGTTTCACCGTCTGAGCCAGGATGGTCTGGATCTCCTGACCTCATGATCTGCCCACCTTGGCTTCCCAAAGTGCTGGAATTACAGGTGTGAGACACTGTGCCCGGCCAATCAAATGCTTTCTTTTCACCTATTGATATTGAGAGGTGAAGCCGGCTGGGCTTCTGGGTTGGGCGGGGACTTGGAGAACTTTTCTGTCTAGTTAAAGTATTGTAAACACACCAATCAATGCTCTGTGTCTAGCTAAAGTTTGTAAATGCACCACTGAGCACTCTGTAAAAAACACATCAATCAGCACTCTGCCTCTAGCTAAAGGTTTGTAAACATACCAATCAGCACTCTGTAAAATGGACCAATAAGCACTCTGTAAAATGCACCAATCAGCAGGATGTGGGTGGGGCCAAATAAGGGAATAAAAGCTGGCCACCTGACCCAGCAGGGACAACCCTGTTGGTCCCCTTGCATTGTTCTTTTGCTCTTCACAATAAAACTTGCTACTGCTCACTCTTTGGGTCTGCACTATGTTTATGAGCTGTGACACTCACTGTGAAGGTCTGCCCCTTCACTCCTGAAGTCAGTGAGACCACGAACCCACGGGGAGGAACAAACAACAATGGACGCAGGCCACCTTTAAGAGCTGTTACACTCACTGTGACGGTCTGCGGCTTCACTCCTGATGTCAGCAAGACCATGAACCCATGGAAAGGAAGAAACTCCTGTCACATCTGAAGGAACAAACTCCGGCCACACCATCTTTAAGAACTGTAACACTCACTGCGAGGGCACATGGCTTCATTCTTAAGTCAGCAAGACCAAGAATACACTGGAAGGAACCAATTCCGGATGCAATATAATCATTTTTAGCCTGTTGATGTGATTGATTACATTAAATTGGTTTTTGAATGTTGAACCAACCTTGCATACTTGAGTTAAATCCCACTTGCTCACAGTATATAATTATTTTTACTCATTCTTGGGTTTGATTTGCTAAAATTTTGTTAAGGAGTTTTGCAACTGTATTCATGAGAGATATTGGTCTGTAGTTTTCTTATAATGTCTTTGGTTTTTATATTAGTGTAATAATGGCCACATGAAATGAGCTAGAAAGTATTCTGTCTGCTTCTATCTTTTTGACAAAATTGTAGTGAGCTGGTATAATTTCAACCTTAAGTGTTCACCAGTGAACTAGTTTTTCTCTTTTGGAAGGTTATTAATTATTATTTTAATTTATTTAATAGGCAGAAGCCTATTCATGTTGTCTCTTTCTTTTCCATGAGCCTTGGTAGATTGTATCTTTCGAGGAATAGGTCTTTTTTGTTTAGTTTATAAAATTTATAGGCAATTCATATTGTTCACCGTATTATATTTTTTTAATGTGCACAATATCTGTATTAATGTTCTCTCTTTAATTTATAATCTTAGTGCTTTATGTTCTCTCTTTTTTCCTGGTTAGCCTGGCTAGAGGCTTACAATGTTATTTATATTTTTAAAGAATCAATTTTTGGTTTTGTTGATTTTCTCTAGTAGTTTCCTTATTTCAAATTCACTGATTTCTGCATTTTTATTCGAGGTGGGCGGATCACGAGGTCAGGAGTTCAAGACCAACCTGGCCAACATAGTGAAACCCCGTCTCTACTAAAAATACAAAATTAGCCAGGCATGGTGGTGCATGCCTGTAGTCCCAGCTACTCAGGAGGCTGAGGTAGGAGAATCGCTTGAACTGGGAGTTGGAGGTTTCAGTGAGACGAGATTGCGCCACTGCCCTTCAGCTTGGGCAACAGAGTAACAGAGAGACACTGTCAAAAATGGATTTAATTTTCTCTCTTTTTTTTTTTTTCTATTTTTCTAAGGTAAAAGCTTGGATTATTGATTTTAGATTTTTATTCTTTTCTAATATATAAATTCAATGCTGCAAATATCCCTCTAAGCACTGCTTTAGCTATATTCCCACAAATTTTGATATGTTTTACTTTCATTTTTATTTAGTTCAAAATATTTTCAAATTTCTCTTGTGATTTCTTGTTTGACCCTTTAGAAGTGTGTTGTTTAATGTTCAAGAATTTTGAGATTTTTCAGCTATATTTCTGTTATTTTCTAGTTTAATTCCATTGTAGTCTGAGAGCAGATATTGAGTGGTTTATATTCTTTAAAATCTGTTAAAATGTGTTTAATGGCTGAGAATATGGTCTATCTTGGTTCATGTTCTATGTGAAAGTAAGGAGAACATGTAATTTGCTGTTCGTTAATATAGCAGTCTATAGATGAAATTGTATCTAGTTGTTTGATGGTGCTGTTTAAACTATGTTCTTAATGATTTCCTGCTTGTTGGAGCTGTGCATTTTTTTTTATGGAGGGGTGATGACACCTCAAACTGTAACTGCGGATTTATCTCTGTCTCCTTACAGTTTTAGTCATTTTTGCCCCACATATTTTGACACGCTTTTGTTAGGCACATATAATTAAGTCTTCTGGAGAACTGACTTCTTTATCATTACATAATGATCCTCCTTATCTATGATAACTTTCCTTATTCCAAAGTCTGTTCTGTCTGAAATTAATGTAGCCACTACAGCTTTTTTTTGTTTACTATTAGCATGCTATATTGTTCTCCGTCTTTTACTTTTAATGTATAATGTGTCTTTATATTTAAAGCAGGTTCCTTTTAGACAATGTATAACTGGCTCTTGTTTTTTGATCCACTCTATTTTAATCTGTTTATTTAGATAATTGATGTTTAACGTAATTATTTATATAGTTGGATTAATATACATCATTTTGTTACTTTTTTTTTTGGTTTTCTGCCCTTTACGTTTGTTCCTATTTTTGTTCTCTGCCCTTTGCCCAGGCTGGAGTGCAGTGGCGCAATCTCAGCTCACTGCAACCTCTGCCTCCAGGGTTCAAGCTATTCTCCTGCCTCAGCCTCCTGAGTAGCTGAGACTATAGGCACCTGCCACCACACCCGGCTAATTTTTGTATTTTTAGTAGAGATGGGGTTTCACCATATTGGCCAGGCTGATCTCAAACTCCTGAGCTTGTGATCCGCCTGCCTCGGCCTCCCAAAGTGCTGAAATTACAGGCGTGAGCCATCACATCCAGCTTCTTTTTGTGGTTTTAATCGAGCATTTTTACATAATTAAATTTTATCTCCTTTATTAGCATATTAATTATACTTTTAAAAAAATGTCTTTGTGGTTGCCTTAAAGTTTGTGATACACATTTGTAATGAATGCATGTCCACTTTGAAATAACTCTATACTGCTTCATGGATCGTGCACATACCTTAAAATAGTGAAATAACACCAATCCCTTTGCTTTTTCTTTTCTCGTGGTGTCATTTATTTTACTCACACCTGAGCATGCATATACACACACACACACACACACACACACACACATATGCATAGTCAGTTATATCATTGCTATTATTTTGAATAAACTGTTGTCTGTCAAATCAATTAAGAAAAAAGTTCTGATTTCACCTTCATTTATTTCTTCTCTAGTCCTCTTCATTTATATACACCCAAGTTTCTGAGCAAATTATTTTTCTTTTCTTTTTCAACTTCTTTTTATTTATTTTTATTATGATTATACTTTAAGTTCTAGGGTACATGTGCACAACGTGCAGGTTTGTTACATATGTATACATGTGCCATGTTGGTGTGCTGCACCCATTAACTCATCATTTACATTAGGTATATCTCCTAAAGCTATTCCTCCTCCCTCCCCCCTCCCCACAATAGGCCCCGGTGTGTGATGTTCCACTTCCTGTGTCCAAGTGATCGCATTGTTCAATTCCCACCTATGAGTGAGAACATGCAGTGTTTGGTTTTCTGTTCTTGTAATAGTTTGCTGAGAATGATGGTTTCCAGCTGCATCCATGTCCCTACAAAGGACACAAACTCATCCTTTTTTATGGCTGCATAGTATTCCATGGTGTATATGTGCCACATTTTCTTAATCCAGTCTGTCACTGATGGCCATTTGGGTTGATTCCAAGTCTTTGCTATTGTGAATAGTGCCACAATAAACATACGTGTGCATGTGTCTTTATAGCAGCATGATTTATAATCCTTTGGGTATATACCCAGTAATGGGATGGCTGGGTCAAATGGTATTTCTAGTTCTAGATCCTTGAGGAATCACCACACTGTTTTCCACAATGGTTGAACTAGTTTACAGTTCCACCAACAGTGTAAAAGTGTTCCTATTTCTCCACATCCTCTCCAGCACCTGTTGTTTCCTGATTTTTTAATGATCGCCATTCTAACTGGTGTGAGATGGTATCTCATTGTGGTTTTGAGTTGCATTTCTCTGATGGCGAGTGATGATGAGCATTTTTTCATGTGTCTGTTTCTCTGACAACTTCTTTAACATTTCCTGTAAGAATGGTCTACTGTCAACAAATTCTCATTCTTGTCTGAGAAAGACTATTTGTACTTCTTTTTTTTTTTTTTGAGACAGAGTCTCTCTGTGTCGCTCAGACTGGAGTGCAGGGGCACGATCTGGGCTCACTGCAAGCTCCACCTCCTGGGTTCATGCCATTCTCCTGCCTCAGTCTCCCGAGTAGCTGGGACTACAGGCGCCCGCCACCACGCCTGGATAATTTTTTTGTATTTTTAGTAGAGATGGGGTTTCACTGTATCAGCCAGGATGGTCTCCATACCCTGACCTCGTGATCTGCCTGCCTCGGCCTTCCAAAGTGCTGAGATTACAGGCGTGAGTCACCGCACCCGGCCTGTACTTCATTTTTAAAGGATAATGTTCAGGACAGGATTCTAGATTGGTGATTTTTACGCTAAACAATTTAAACATTACACTCCACTTGCCTTGTTTGCATGGTTTCTGAGGAGAAGGTAGATGTAATTCCTATCTTTGCTTTTCAAAAAGTAAGATCTTTTTCCTTTGGTTTCTTTTAAGAATTTATTTTATCTTTATTTCTAATTTAAGTAGAATATTCCTTAATATCTTTTTTCATCATTTACCCTGATTGTCATTTTCTGAGCTTCCTAAATTAAAGCTTTGAGAAATTCTTAGTCATTATTGCTTCAAATATTTCCTTCCTTCCTTCATTCCTCCCACCCCCTCTCTGTCTTCCTCCCTCCTTTCCCCCTCCCTTCCCCTTCCCTCCCTCCCTTCCTCCCTCCCTCTCCCTTCCTTCCCTCACTCCCTCCCTTCCTTCCTTCCTTCCTTCCTTCCTTCCTTCCTTCCTTCCTTCCTTCCTTCCTTCCTTCCTTCCTTCCTTCCTTCCTTCTTTGCTCCCTTCCTTCTCTCTTCTCTTCTCTTCTTTCTTCTCTGGTATTCCCCTTATGGATATATTTCATTGTTTTCAGTCCTACAGTTCTTGGATATTGTGGGATTTTTTTTTCAGTTTTTTTTCTCTTTTCTTTTCTTTTGAGTTTCTATTGATGTGTCTTCAAGATGATGAGGTTCTTTCTTCAGCTATGTACAGTCTACTAGTGAGCCCATCAGATACATTCTTTATTTCTGCTGTAGTATTTTAAATCCCCAGCATTTCGTTTTGATTTGTTTAGAATTTTCATCTCTGTGCGTACATTGCCCATCTATTCTAACATGTTGCCTAGTTTATCCATTAGAGCCCTTAGCATATTAATGGGCTTGTTTTAAATTCCCAGTCTGATAATTTCAACATCCCTGTCATATCTGATTTGGAGTCTGTTGCTTGCTGTTTCTTCAAAATGTGGTTTTGTCTTTGAGTTGCCTTATAATTATTTGTTGACATGATGTACTGGATGAAAAAAACTGTAATAAATCAGCCTTTACTTATGTGGTAAGGCGTGGGGCAAAGGAAACCATTCTATAGTCCTATGATTAGATTGTAGTCTTTGGATGAGCCTCTGCCCTGGACTGTGAACTTCACAAGTGCTCCTCTATTATTTTTCACTTGCCTAGGTGAAACATAATGGCTAGAGTTGGCTGCTATATAATGTATCCCTTCCTCTACATAAAAGTCTAGAGAGGACTGGGGTTGAGTTTTTCAGTTCTCTCACATGGGAGGCTAGAGCAGGATGGAGTTGGATATTTCTCTTCCAGTAATTTAGTTAGGCTCTCATAAAACTCCCAATACTTTAGTACTTTAGACTCTAGTATAGGAATAGTTTTTTTGTGTGTGTTTGTGTGTGTTAAGAAGAGATGGTCTGGCATATTTCAAAAGGTTACTTTTACCTTCCCTATGCAGGAAGCATAAGGAAAATTTTCTACAGTATTTCTTGTGAGAGCCTGGTAGATATTCTGGAGGTAAAACTCTCAAAATGTAGGTTTCCCATGTGACTGGGTCCTCCTATATATTTTTTTAATCTCGCTGGCTTGTCCACACTGACTTCAATAATTTATCAATTATAGCTCAGGTTTTTCTACCTGATAGTGGTTCCCATGGAGGTTTCTGCTTATGGGTTTCTGCTCTGTGAAGTTGTGTTACCCTGTATGGGCCCATTTGTCTCTCCAATTTTGGGGGCAGCAGTTTGTTCTGTGATCTAATTTTTCTTTTCTTTTTCTTTCTTTTTAAAAAGAATTTTTTTGGAATACTGAGTCTCATTCTCTTGTCCAGGATGGAGTGCAGTGGCATGATCTCAGCTCACTGCAACCTCTGCCTCCAGGGTTCAAGCAATTCTCCTGCCTCAGCCTCCGGAGTAGCCAGGACTACAGGCGCACGCTGCCACGCCTGGCTAATTTTTTGTATGTTAGTAGGGTTTGTATTTACAGTAGGGTTTCATTCACCATGTTGACCAGGCTGGTCTCGAACTCTTGAGCTCAGGCAATCTGCCCTCCTTAGCCTCCCACAGTGCTAGGATTCCAGACGTGAGCCACCGCGCCTGGCTTCTGTGACCTAATTTTTCTAATAAATCTAAGAAGAGTTGTATTTTTAGTTTGTTCAGCTTTTTACTTGGTAGGATAGGGTGATGATTTCCAAGATTTTAACATGTCAAACCAGAAACTGGAAGTCTTAGCTTCATTTCTTAGATTAAAAAATTGAAGACCCAGGGAAGCTAAGATTGTGTGGCTCAAGAGAGCCAGAATTTAAAAGTCTAGTGTCTTTGCCCTTTGCATTAACCATTTTGCCTTCCTATTAATTTGACATGTACTGTCATATTGTGAGAATACACAAGGAAAATAGGATTGGGACATGCTGTGTGTGTCTTGTGTGAATAATTTGCACTTGATTTATCCTTGACATTTCTAGAACCAGAAAGATGCTGGTTTATGTGTAATATAATGGGAAGAATCCAAGTCTTGGAACAAGACAAATCTGGGTTGAAGTCCAACTACTGTATTTGCTCACTATGTGACCTTGACTAAATGCCTAATAAGCTTTGTGAGACTCAGATTCCTCATCTATGAACAAAACCACACTGAGGTTGCTATTGTGAGAATTAAGAAAAAAATTAATATGGAGGGAAAAATCCTAAACTAAATAATAAATTGAGATTAGTAATACATAAAAAAGATGATATAGCATGACCAACCAGATTTATTTCAAGAGTATATCACTTGCTTAACATTTTAAAAATCAATTAATGTAATATAACATGTTTCTGTTCAGGTGAAAAAGCTTTATAATCACCTCTATAGATGTAGTGCAAACCATTTGATAGAAACCCGATTTTTTCAGCTATGTCAATGTCTAAGAATTCACTGCCTCTCCAAAAAGGTCACTGAAATGTATTCCCTTCACCTGCATTTGTCCTAGGTCTGCTCTCTGCCTCTGGGTAGCTCAGCTTTTATGTTGCCGTCTTTCTAATATGTGAGCACAGCATTAGTTTTTTTTCTTTTTTTTTTTTAAGGTCGTCTTAATTATTTGTTTTTTGACTTTGTTTCTATATGTTGTTTTTTAATGTACCTCACTAAATATTTTGCCCATACATGAAAGTAATACTTTATGTATGTAGTCAGCACAAAATACAGTAGGAATATAGTTCTATTTGTGTATTGCATTTCTAATACTGTAGTCTAAGATTAAACGAGCTGTTTTGATATCATAATATTGGCTCTTATTGAGCTTACTGTCAACTTTTGTCTAGGCCTTTCATATATAACTGGCAATTACTTAATGTCTTAATCATAATGTACGTGTGTATTTGATTTTTAGAGGCTTAGTGGATTGTTTACATTTATCTTCATTAAATTTCATCATGGTAATTTGACTTGCTTTACAAGAATGTTGAGATGTTTCAGTCTATTGTCCTCAGTAACATCTCCCTAATTTGAGTTGATAATTTTGTCTTCTGAATTTTTTCCAGTGATTGATTTAAAAAAATTTGAAAACTGACCAGCAAAAATTGAACAGACATATTTTGTAACTCACCTGACTATAAATGCATTAATTAGAACTCTAAACGTGGTCATTTATTTATTCATCCTCCAACATTGTCATACTATGTTAACAACGTAGCATGAGAGACATAATTGACATCTTAGTGGAATACTAAGTACCAAGGGTATTAATAAGGTATTTCCTGTTTTCCAAGCTCATGGGTCTTTGAAATTAATGATTTTTTAAAAGTAGAGTTTATTTTTCTATGAAGGAAAGAACTAGTCTTTTTGTTTCTTTTTTGAGACAGAATCTCATTCTGTCACCCAGGCTGGAGTACAGTGGTGCAATCTTAGCTCACTGTAGCCTCTGTCTTCTGGGTTCAAGCAATTCTCCTGTCTTTGCCTCCTGAGTAGCTGTGATTACAGGCATGTGCCACATCATCCAGCTTTTTTTTGTGTGTGTGTATTTTTGGTAGAGATGGGGTTTTGCCATGTTGGCTAGCCCGGTCTCAAACTTCTGGCCTCAAGTGATTTGCTCACCTCAGCCTCCCAAAGTGTTGGGATTGCAGATGTGAGCCATTGTGCCCAGATGGAACTACTAGTTTTAAATACTTAAAAAAAAAAAAAAACACACAGGTAATTACTAATCCCTTTTTTTTCCCCCTGATGTACACAGTCTATTTTTGTGCTCCAAGATGATCTATACTATATTAGTTTGTTTCCTCCTTGGAAAATTAGAAAATATGGTGAACACATGTAAAGTAAAAATATAATATACATACATTTTAGTAATGCAATAAAGAAGACGACTTACAGTAAAAGGCAAAAGTATTTAGAATTCTGATGTTCAGCAGTTTTCTTATTTGTTTTTATCCATAGGCATACTCACAGCCACATTCATGTCCAATAACAAAGTTGCCCCTTCTGTTCTGATAATTAATCTTTACCAAAATGCATCCAGAGTGTCTGGTTAGTGTCACAGTGGAATGGTTGGAAGCTTCAGTGGTAGTGTCAGTGGATGAATGGATACATAGATCAATGGATGAATGGTTGCTTGGTCCACAAGAAAGGAGCCACTACTCTTTTCAAAGTTCCTCTCTGTAAAATACTTTCTCCTCAGCTTATTATTGCTTGAGAATATAAAATGTCCAAATTTCAGTTTCTATCTTCTTTAGTCAGTTGTTTATCATTTCCTTTCAAAGTTTAGCGAAATGAAAGACAGAACTTTTGAGTCTGGAAGACCTGCGTTCAAATGACAGTTCTGAATCTACTAGCTGATTGACCTTTAACAAATTGTTTATTTTTGACGAGCTTTTTTACTCACCTCTGATAATTTAAGGCTTTCGTGAGGTTAAAGTGAAATACTGAATATGAAGAGCTGGCAGCATTGGGAGCACACACAGGGACTAAACAGTTTTAGTTCCCTCTGTCTTTCCTTTTCACAGCAAATTTATGGTTTTAGATTATCTTTCTAATTAGACCATCCGTATAAATTCAATTATAGATTTACTTATATTAATCACTATTCATGATTTCCATTGTGGTTTACTACTAATAACAAGATTCCTCATATAAATTGATATCAGCAATCACTATTCTAATTATCCATATAAATTTACCACTACTTAGTTACTGTTATGACCCAGCTTTGTATAGTTCACATGGATTGCTGTTTACCAGCCAAGATCAAAACAAAGATTGTATTACTATCTTCTTAGTTGCTATAATTGGGACCAGAGTGCTTAGTCGATTTTGCTGTTCCTAGGGAGGAATGTGAGCTTTGAATATGCATTTTGGTTAAAACTCTCCCCCTCCCCTCTGCCTATCCTACAGAACCTTTTCTATTTCATACCCTCTCTTATAAGCTTTCAATTTTCTTATTGATTTAATGATATATAATTATTTCCTAACTCACTGTTAAAGTAGTTACCATTATTACAATTTTATGTACCCATAAAACTCCCATTATCATTTTAATAATGAGTATGAAAATATGGCACTTAAATTAATACTAAATATTTGATGAATTGAAATTCAAATTTTGCAAATATTACAACTCAAAAATCACACTAATTATTAATTGCTTTTTACAGAACAGCATTTATTTCACAATAGTAGAAAGAAGTTCACAAATGTATATTATAAATGAATTGTGTAGGTTTCTAAATACCAGGTAAAGGAGGGGTATATTATATTTCACACAATGAAGAATAATTGAAAGCTTTGGAGAGGGTTTTGTGGCATACTTAAAGGTGTTTTGAGAAAATTTAATTCTTCATTAGAGTTTAGGTAGAGAATAGAGGGAAGTTAGGCTGAAGATGTTGTCTACCTGGTAGAAGTGGGATGGGAAGAAACTGATGAATGTGAACGGTGTTATAAAAGAGAATTTCAGGCCGGGCGCAGTGGCTCAGGCCTGTAATCTCAACACTTTGGGAGTCCGAGGTGGGCGGATCACGAGGTCAGGAGATTGAGACCATCCTGGCTAACATGGTGAAACCCCCTCTCTACTAAAAATAGAAAAAATTGGCCGGGAGTGGTGGCGGGCGCCTGTAGTCCCAGCTACTTGGGAGGCTGAGGCAGGAGAATGGCGTGAACCCGGGAGGCGGAGCTTGCAGTGCGCCAATATATCAGGCCACTGCACTCCAGCCTGGGCGACAGAGCGAGACTCCGTCTCAAAAATAACAAACAAACAAACAAACAAACAAAAACAGCTCTACTGCCTCCTTGAATGCTGCCCACCTTGACTAAGGTTCATACTTTGAAAAACAGAATAGGCCTTATATTTTCTCATGTTTTGTTCACATCTCAGTTGCAAAATATTGGTCCCTGGCTAGCATTCATGTGGCAGCTTCCCATCTGAGTGTTAAACAGGCAACGATGATGTTTTATAATTACAGTGCTTGAAATGATTGGAAATAAATTGGCACTCCAATTATAGATGCATGAAAGAGGCACCAGTATATCACAGTCAGTCCATTAATTTCTAAAGTGTTTCAGGCCATCTCAGTATTTCAGTGACATTCTTTATTCACGGCTTCAATGAATCACTCTGAATTGTGGTGGCTCAAAATTAACAAGCTGAAGGATACATATTTTTTTAACCTAAAATATCTCAGATTATTTTCATCTAAGCGGGAAAAAAAAGTAGACAGGGAGCCAGAGAGATACTCTTAAATTCTGTAATTCTGAATTCTGTGTATAGAGTCTGGATCAAATGGAACAATTGGGGTTTGATAAACTTTTAAAAATTCTTTAAATTAGGAAGGTAGAATTCTTCAGCGTTTAATTTTTGGTATTTGCATGGATGTCTATTTGAGTTAGTCAGACCTAAAACATCAACTTTTATATAAAGGTAAACTAAGAAATACTCTAAATGTTTCCAAAAGTTTATCTGTAATGGTCATAGTTTGAAATTACGATACATGCTTTCAGAAGTTTCTCTAGACGTATAATTGACTGTTGCTCTCCATGGGTTTCACTAAAAAATGATATTCATTTGATTCTGATAACTAAACCCTTTTAATATTATATTTTCAGGTCAAAGTTGTAAGAACCTAGGGGCATGCTCAACCCAGCCATTAAAATGAATAAATCTTTAACTGACCAATGACACTAAGCTCTTTCACTGACTAATGCATTCTTTAAGAGTAGGCGCTATGCCTTATTCATATATTGTACACATTGTTGCCATGTAGGGGGCATTGAACACATATATATTGAGTGAATATTCTTGCTTATAGCCAAAATATAATTTAATTACTCAAAAATTTAACAGACATGTAAAGAAGGTAGAGGAATATTTTGGAGTAAAAGGTGACATAACAATTTCAAATTGAATATTTTACTTTCTAAATTTGATTTTTTATTTTAGAAAAATACATGAAAGTATTCTTATAAAAATTAAATACTACTTGTAGGGGTAAAATCTGCTGGCATAATTTACATGAAGCAGTTTTTCATAGTAAAAATTATTGTAGAACATTTATTTTACTGTAGAACTCTGCAGAATATTTTATCAAAAGTTTTCTAAAGGCATTTATTCTTTCTTGCTAACATTTATCATACAGCATTTCAAGCTTATTCGTAAATAAAGAAAATATATTGTGAACCTCCATGTATCCATCAATTGTTTGTAACAGCTATCTATACATGGATAATACAGTTTTATTTGTATTCTAACCCACTATTTGCCCTTTTTTATGAAATTATTTTGAAGTACTACCAACATTATATCATTTTATTTATAGATAGCTTTAGCATCAATCTATATAAGGTAAGGAGTTTAAAAATATAACCACAGTGCCACTACCATGAATGAAAATGAACAATTCCTTAAAATCATTATACATAGTCAGTGTTCTTATTTCTTCAGTATGTATATATGTATATATAATTTTCTTCTTCATTTTAAAGTTGACTTATTTGAACCTGGATTCAAAGTTGACACTTCTGAGACGTCTGTTCAGATTGGTGCTTATGCCTGATATCTTCCTTCTTTCCCTTCTTCCATCCCTCCTTTCCTCCTTTCTTTCTTCCCTCAATTATTTTACTGTGGGGCGGGTACCAGTATATGAGAGAATCTAGGCGTTCAAAGATGAATATAACATAGGTGCATTGCATTAAGCTCTAAACTCTGGGTTACTGTAAGAATATCTTCACCTACTAGTCCATTCACTCATCAAAAACATGGTACTTTTAAGATTATAGGCTTATATTTATTCTATTGTTTTTGTCTAGAAAGTTTTACCTACATTGGCGTATCTATTCTTTGCAACCTTTGAGACCCATTCCAAATATAAGTGTTTTAGGGAGACTTACTTGATTATCCAAACAAAATTTATCTATTTTCTTTCTCAAAGCCACTTATATATGCCATAATTTAGCATTTGTATATGTTTGTCTCATTTTACTATTTTTGTATCGTCATCTCTCTCACATCTAGTGAGTATTTTTTCATTATTTATTTTTTATTTACAGCTGATGCATAATAATTATATATTTATGGGTTGCAGTGTGATTTTGTTTAGTTTTTATATTTTAATTTTTTTAATTTATCTGTTTATTTTGGAGACAGGGTCTCACTGTGTTGCCCAGGCTGGGGTGCAGTGGCACAATCATGACTCATTGCAGCCTTAAACTCCCATGCTCAAATGACCCTCCTACCTCAGCCTCCTGAGTAGCTGGAACCAGAGATACTGGCCACCATACCTGGCTCATTTTTTGATATTTTGAAGAGACAGGGTCTTGCTATGTTGTGCAGTCTAGGCTAAAGTGAACCTCCTGCCTCAGCCTCTCAAAGTGCTGGGGTTACAGGCATGAGCCACCTTGCCTGGCCCACTGTGATATTTTAATACATGTATACATTGTATGACGATCAAATCAGAGTAATTACCATATACCTCACTTTAAACATTTATCATTTCTTTGTGGTGATAGCATTCAAAAATCCTTTCTTCTAACTAGCTTGAAATATTCACTGCGTTGTTATTTTCTATAGCCACCCTACTGTATAAAGAACACCAGAACTTATTCTTACTGTCTAACTGTAACTTTGTGTCATTGACCAACCTCTTCCAGTGCCTCCTTTTGTCCTACTCTCCGCAGCCTCTGGTAACCACTATTATACCCTGTATTTCTATGAAATCAATTTTGTTTTTTAGATTCCAAATGTGAGTGATATAATGCAGTGTTCGTCTTTCTACATCTGGCTTACTTTACTTAAGAATAATGTCTTCCAGGGCCAGGCACGGTGGCTCACGCCTGTAATCCCAGCACTTTGGGAGGCCAAGGCAGGTAGATCATGAGGTCAGGAGATCGAGACCATCCTGGCTAACACGGTGAAACCCCATCTCTACTCAAAATACAAAAAATTAGCTGAGCGTGGCGGTGGGCACCTGTAGTCCTAGATACTCTGGAGGCTGAGGCAGGAGAATGGGGTGAACCCAGGAGGTGGGGCTTGCAGTGAACCGAGAAGATCGTGCCACTGCACTACAGCCTAGGCGACAGAGTGAGACTCCATCTCAAAAAAAAAAAAAAAAAAAGATTAATGTCTTTCAGGTTCATCCATATTGTTAAAAATGACAGGATTTTATACTGTTTTATAGCTAAATAGTATTCCATTGTGTGTGTATATAAATATGGAATGGAATACTATACATTGTGTGTACATATGTGCATGCACACAATCTGCATATATATGTGTGTATACCATATGTGGTGCATATATATGTGTATGTATATATACTGTATACATGTATGTATACAGTATATGTACACATATATGTATATATACACACATATGTGTATGTGTATATATGTATGTGTGTATATATATGTGTGTATATATGTATGTGTATATATATACACACATGCATATATACCATAAGTGGTATATACACACACCCATATATATACATATTGCCTGTGTGTATATATACACGCATATGAATATGGGAGGTGAAGCCAGCTGGGCTTCTGGGTCAGGTGGGGACTTGGAGAACTTTTCTGTCTAGTTAAAGGATTGTAAACACACCAATCAGCGCTCTGTGTCTAGCTAATCGGGTGTGGACTTGGGGAACTTTTGTGTCTAGCTAAAGGATTATAAATGCACCAATCAGCGCTCTGTGTCTAGGTAAAGGTTTGTAAACCCACCATTCAGCACTCTGTGGCTAGCTAATGGGGTAGGGGACTTGGAGAACTTTTCTGTCTAGCTAAAGGATTGTAAATGCACCAATCAGTGCTCTGTGTCTAGCTAAAGGTTTGTAAACACACCAATCAGCACTCTGTAAAATGGACCAATCAGCAGGATGTGGGTGGGGCCAAATAAGGCAATAAAAGCAGACCACCAGCGCCAGCAGTGGCAACCCGCTTGGGTCCCCTTCCATGTTGTGGGAGCTGTGTTGTTTTGCTCTTCACAATAAATCTTGCTGCTGCACACTCTTTGAATCCACACTGCCTTTATGAGCTGTAACACTCACCGGGAAGGTCTGCAGCTTCACCTCTGAAACCAGTGAGACCAGGAACCCACCAGGAGAAAGGAACAACTTCAGATGCGCCACCTTTATGAGCTGTAACAATGAGCTGTAACACTCACTGCAAAGGTTTGCAGCTTCACTCCTGAAGCCAGCAAGACCACGAACCCACCAGGATGAAGAAACTCTGGACACATCTGAGCATCTGAAGGAACATACTCCAGACACATCATCTTTAAGAACTGTAACACTCACAGTGAGGGTCTGTGGCTTCATTCTTGAAGTCAGCGAGACCGGGAACCCACCAATTCTGGACACAAATACACAATATGTGTATGTGTATGTATATACACATACACACAATGTACACCCATGCACCACATTTTCTTGATACATTCATCTGTTAGACATTGAGGTTGATTCTATATTTTGAATATAGTAAATAGTGCTGCAATAAACATTAGAGTCCAGATATCTCTCCGATATACTGATTTCATTTCCTGTGGATAAATACCCAGTGGTGGAATTTTTGGATCACATGGTAGTTCTATTTGTAATTTTTTAAAAGAAACTCCATGCAGTTTTCCACAGTGGCTGTACTAATTTACATTCCTTAAACTTTATATGAAGGTTCCCTTTTCTCCATATTTTTGCCAGTGTAAATTATTCCCTTTTTGATGAAAGCCGCCATTCCAACTGGAGTGAGATATCTTACTGTGGCTTTAATTTGCATATCTCTGAAGATTATGTTGAAGATTTTTTAACGTATCTGTTGACTATTTGTATGTCTTATTTTTAGAAAATGTCTGTTCAGATCTCTTGCCCATCTTTAAATAGGATTATTTGTCTTTATGCTATAGAGTTGTTTGAGCTTTTTATATGTTCTGGTTATTAATCCTATTAATCCCTTGTCATATGGATAGTTTGCAAATATTTTCTCTCATTCTGTGGGTTGTCTCTTCACTTTGTTGATTGTTTCCTTTGCTGTGTAGGAGCTTTTTAGCTTGATGTAATTCCATTTGTCCATTTTTTATGATTTTATTGCCTGTACTTTTTTTTTGTTTTATTTTTTTGAGATGGAATCTCACTCTGTTGCCCAGGCTGGAGTGGAGTGGCTTTCACTGCAACCTCTGCCTCCTGGGTTCCAAGGATACTCCTGCCCCAGCCACCTGAGTAGCTGGGTCTATAGGCATGCACCACCATGCCCGGCTAATTTTTGTAGTTTTAGAAGGATGGATTTCACCATAATGGCCAGGCTGACCTAGAATTCCTGAGCTCAAGTGATCTGGCCGTCTTGGCCTACCAAAGTGTATTGCCTGTACTTTTGAGGTCTTGCACAAAATGTATTTGTCCAGACCAATGTTCTGGAGAGTTTCTCCAACATTTTCTTCTAGCAGTTCAGTTCAGCAAATGTGTATTTCTCAGTTGCAATGTTTCTGTTTGATTTTTAAAAATTATTTTGATATTTGTTAAATTTCTCATAAACCTCTGAATTACTTTTCTATGTTATCTTGAACACCGCTGAGTTTCCTTAAAACAGCTATTTTGAATTCTTGGTCAGAGAACTCACAAATTGCCATCTTGTTAGGGTCAGTCACTGGTTCATTGCTTTGTCTGGGGTGGGGGGGACATGGTTCCGTGTTGGCTGTTGTTTCTTGTAGATGTACCTCTATGTCTTTACATTGCAGTATTATTTATTTCAGTCTTCTCTGTCTAGATTTTTTTTTAAATTGGGTACATTTGATGAGAGATTCTTTGTAATTTACATGTTGAATTTCTTATTTCCTTATTTTTCCTGCTAGGTTGCTTCCTCCTTTTTGGCACTAGATGACAGCCCAGCATTGCTTTGGCTCTAGCAAACAATTGAAGCACTGCTGGCCCAAATGGGAGAGGTCCCACAGGGGCCACCCTGGCAGTGTGGGATTTGTGACCAGGAAACTTGAAGAATATACCTCCTACAGCATGGTGCTGCTAAAAAGCAAGTCTGATTTGGCCTCTTCTTTGGCTGAGTTACAGAGCAGAGTTTCCAGGGCTGGGGATGGTAGTCCTGCTTCCCACCTTTGTTTCTGGCTGTCCTCAGGGATATTTCTCTTTTCATGCACTCACAAGGCTTCCTGTGGGTTGAGGCAGGGACATGTCTTCTGCCAGGGAACACAAGATGGTGGAGAAGATTTGTTGTCCACCTCAATCTCATGTTTTTTTGTTTTTTGTTTTTTGTTTTTTTTGAATATAGAAATTGCGTCAGGGAAGTTTTCTGTGCTTTTGGTGCTAGGTGGATTGTGGAGAGGGGTACTGAAGATATGGAAATTTCATTTCCTTACCATATGCTTGACGTTTTTTTTCAGTTCTCTGTGACCCCTGGAACTTACTCATCTTCATATTTGAATTCTGGATATTGGCGGTGATATTCTCAGTATTGCATATTAAGTTTTGGTTTTCTGTGGGAGAAATGAACCCAGCTTGCTTATATGCTACCCTTTTGCAATTGGAAGTTATTTTCTACTTTTTTGGATGTAGCCATTTATTGCTATGAACTTTTCTCTCAGAATTGCTTTTCCTCTATTTCCTAGGTTTTGGTATGATGTGTTTCCCTTCTTATTTATCTCAAGGAATTTTTAAATTTCTTCATTGATGCATTGGTTATTTAGGAGCATGTTGTGTAACTTCCATGTATTTGTAAGATTTCTGAAGTTTTTCTTGTTGTTAATTTCTATTTTTATACCATTGTGGTCTTTAAAGATACTTGTTATGATGTCTCACTTCTGAAATTTGCTAAGATCTGTTTTGTGGCCTAACATATGATCCATCCTGGAGAATGTTCTGTGTGCAGTTGAGAAGAATGTGTATTCAGCTATTAGATGCAATGTTCTGTAAATGTATGTTACCTCCCTTTGGACTCCAGTATATTTTAAATCTGTTTCTGTCTTAATAAATGTATGGTAGGTCCATTTGACCTCTGGTATAGTTTAGATTTGATATTTCTGTCTTAATTTTTTGTCTCGATGGCATGATTGTTGAAAATGGAATGTTGAAGTCCCCTCCTATTATTTAACTTATCTCTCTATCTCTCTTTTAAGATCTAATAATATTTGCTTTATATATTTGGAAGTTCTGGTGTTGGGTACGTATATATTTACAATAGCTATATCCTCTTATTGATTTATCCCTTTATTATTATATAATGACTTTCTTTGTCTGTTTTTGTGGATTTTGAGTTAAAGTCTATTATATCTTATGTAAGTGTGGCTACTCCTACTCACTTTTGGTTTTGTTTGTATGGAATAGTTTTTTTCCATTTTTTCACTTTCATTTTATATTTTTCTTTAACAGTGTGGTGAATCTCTTGTAGGTATCATGTACTTGGGTCTTGTTGCTTTTGTCCATTCAGCCACTCTACATCTTTTAATTGCAGAATTTAATCTATTTTCATTCAAGGTTATTATTGATAAGTAAGGCCTTATTCCTGCCATTTGTGTTTTGATCCCTTGTTTCCTTTTTCCTTGTTTACTTCTGTGGTTGGGTGGTTTCCTCTAGTGCTAATCTTTGTTTTGTCTTTCTCATTTGCATATCTGGTATATGTTCATTCTTTGTGGTTACCAAAAAGCTCACATAAAGAATCTTGTAGTTATAATGGACTATCTTAAGCTGATAACAACTTAACTTTGGTTACATAAAAATACTCTGGACTTTTTTCCTCTCCCTATAATTTGTATTTTAATTGCCTTAATTTACATCTTTATTTTTTGTGTGTCCCTTAGCCACTAATTGTTGCTGTTGATGTTTTGGACCTTTTTGACTTTAAATCTTCACACTAGAGGATTGAAAGATTTACATGGCACCATTATAGCATTGAGTTATTCTGAGTATGATTATAGTTTATCTATATTAGTGAGTTTTATACTTTCATGCATTTTATGGTAATAATTATTGTTCTTTCATTTCCATTTGTAGCACTCTCTTAAGCATTTGCTATAAAGCCAGTGTGTGGTGATGAATTCCCTGTTTTTACTTGTTTATGAAGATCTTTATTTCTCCTTCCTTTCTGAAGGATAGCTTTTCTAGATACAGAACTCTTGGATGACTATTTTTGTTTTTTTTCCTCAGCATTTTGTATATATCATCTCATCCTCTCTTCCTAGCCTGGGAAGTTTCTCTTGAGAAATCTGATATTCTAATGGGTATTCCCTTGTAGGTGACTTGACATTTTTCCCTGGCAATTTTTAGAATCCTCTCTTTTGCTTTTGACTTTTAACAGTTTGATTATAATGTATGTTAGTGAGGATTTTTTTCGATTGAATCTTTTTGGGTAATTTTGAGTTTCCTGAATCTGAGTGTCCATATCTCTCAAGACTTGAAAGTTTTCAGCTATTATTTTGTTAAGTAGGTTTTTTGTGTCTTCATTATTTTGACATTCCTATAATGTGACTTTGTTTGCTTAATGCCATCACACAAGTGTCATAGGCTTTCTTTTGTCTTTTTAATTGTTTATTTTTTTCCTCTGACTAGGTTATTTTAAAAGACCTGTGTTAAAGTTCAGAAATTCTTTTACTTCTTGGTCTAGGATGTTGCCGAAACTCTCCATTGCATTTTTAAATTTTATTCATTGAATTTTTTAGACGCCAGATTTCTGTTTGGTTCTCTTTTTAATGATATCTATTGGATTTTTCATTCAGATCATAAATTGTTTTCCTGATTTCCTGGAATTATTTGTCTGTATTGTATCTCTCTGAGTTACCTTCAGATCATTATTTTGAATTTATTTTCAGACATTTTGTAAATATCCCTTTCTTTGGAGTCTATTACTGGAGACTTGTGTTCTTTTTTATTGGTATCGTGTTTCCTTGCTTTTTCATGTTTCTTGTGCCCCTACATTGATGTCTGTGCAACTAGTAGAACACTCTCTTTTTTCAGATTTTGTGAAGTAACTTTCACAGAAAAGTTTTTTTTTTTTTCTCCCCATAGATGATTCCAAGGGTGTCATTGGGAATGGTGCATTCATTTGAGAGTTGGCTTTGGCTTTGTGTGGATTCACTAGCATGGTCTTTATCCAGATTCTTCATCTGTAATCTTTGTATGTGATGTCTGCAATTGTCTCAGTCACCTATGCTGCAGAAGTTTGTGATGGCGGTGGTATGGTCATGTACTGTGGGTGGGGGCACTGGGTTAGTTGTCAGTCTAGGTGCATTTGGGTACAGCAGGCTGGCTTGCTGAGTGGTGGGTTCTCTGGGCAGGTAGAAGCACCACCAGACTACTTGTTAGTCCAGGTGAAAGTGCAATGTGTTGGGCATCTGTGCAGGACTCTTTCTGGGAAGACAGGGCCACCTCCATGCCCGCTGTCATTTAGGGGGCCAGAGCACTCAAGCTTGGTGACTGCAGGGACTTCCTGGGTGTGGAAGTGCTCCTGCTTCTCTGGGGGGTAGGATGTCTTGTGAATTAATACATCAGGATCTTGGTCATTTCCTCAGGCCTAGACTCCAGGCAGCTGGGGTATTGGTGCTCAAGATACTCAAAGTGGAATGATGACAGGGCCTCAGGATTAGAGAGGTCTGGTGGCTACTGGCCTCCAGGGAAGTATGCACTCGAGCTGTGGGGCTCCTGTGGGGTTCCTGCTCTGGGGAAGCCTAGCTGCCCAGACTCCTAGCAACTCTCCAGACTGGATTTGGGGCCTCTAGGGACTGGGTAACTCTTTTGTAGCAATGACTTCTGGCATCTGCAGTGGTGATTGAGGCCGCTGATGATCTCCAGGTTACCCCTTACCTACTTTATTTTATTTATTTATTTATTTTGAGACAAAGTTTAGCTCTTGTCATGTAGGCTGGGGTGCTTTGGGGTGATTTCGGCTCACTGCAACCTCTGCCTCCCGGGTTCAAGCAATTCTCTTGCCTCAGCCTCCTGAGTAGCTCTACAGGCGTGTGCCACTATGCCTGGCTAATTTTGTATTTTTATTAGAGACAGGGTTTCACCATGTTGGCCAGGCTGGTCTCGAACTCCTGACCTCAAGTGATCCACCCGCCTTGGCCTCTCAAAATGCTGGGATTACAGGTGTGAGCCACTGAACCTGGCTACCTTTCCTATTTTAGAAGTCTTCCCTGGCTCAGAGCTGATTCTGGCAGGGTAGACAGTGTGGTAGAGGCAGGATGCCTTGCTCCCCTTTCTGTGGCTGGCCTGGGCTTCTGTGCTGCGCAGGGATTTAGCCTTTTTTTGGGGGAAGTGGAGGAGAATGAGCACCAGGCAACTCTAGCTGATGTCACTGTATCTATATGTGGATTTTAAATTAAAACTATAGTACAGTAGTCTTTTGTAGAGTGCAGCATTTTAATTTAGGGTTTCCTAGGGATATTTTACAAGAAGAGAGATGCTATTTCTTAATGATAATATAGCTAATTTGGTCACAATGGCCAAATAAGTGAGATAAGTAATTAATGCCTTCACTACTCTTTCATGGTATCACCCATCATCCTCCTCTCCATTTAGCTGTTACTCTTCTAGAGCAGTGGTTATACCTAAACTATTACCTAAGAGGGTACCTGACATATAATAGGTGTTAAATAAATTCTTTCATAAACTGACAAACTGTGAGAGGATAAGACAAATAAAAAATGTTGACAAGGCCAGATAAGACTAAGAAATGCATTGCTATTTTTCTTCTAGCAGTTACAACCTACAGAGACCACATTGGAGAAAGGAAGGCTCATGAAGGAGGTTTATGTTAATTAAAAATGCATTGCATTCAGGAGTTTGATATACTGTGGACTGTATGTGCTATATTTCACAGCCCAGTATCATACTTCTAACTGAGTAATTTCCCTTGGCAATTTCAATGAGTCTAAATTGTAGCTGAAGCAGTCACGCAAAGAAAAAACAAAAAGAATTAGTGCCATTTTTTTGTCATATATCTTGTTTCTAAAATAGACCACATAATTCTAAAAATGTCATGAATATTAGAGAAGGAGATATGAGACTGAGTCCCAGTTAAATGCCCACCTAGTTTGCTGATTTTGAATATATCTGATAATTAACACTTTTGAGCTTTGTGCTAGTACTTAACATCTCATTTAATCCTCATTAAAATCCTATGGGCTATGTACTATTAATTATTATCCTAATTTTATAGATGAGGAAACTGAAACTTAGGAGTTAAAGCAGTTGCGTAGAAACAGTTATGAATAATGACTCCAGGACTCCAACACCGTTCACCTCATTCCAAAGTTTATGTTCTGACTCTGAGATCTCAAGTGGGGGCCTGTTTTGGAATCGGTGATCTCTAAGGGTCCTTTTATCTACTTGCTATGTGTCTCTGGATTATTTTTATATCTTTCTGGTTAAATCGATGCATTTGATAGGTATTATGGAATCTTTGAAATACAGAACTTCAGTCCCTATGATGTTAGAAAGGGATTCTTTTGCTCCCTGAGATTTGGTAAGAACGTAATAATCGAAGGTTTCCAGTTTCTTGATCCAAGAAAATAGGTAAAAGACAAGTTTAGTGAAAGGTATATCTCATTTTGGATGAAGGAAGTAAAAAATAAGTAAAATAAGTCTTAGAAAATGCATAAAAAGAACAAAGAATCAGTGCAAGATCAAAAAAGAAATTAAGTACATTTTAGAGTGAGGCGTGAGGAATGTGTATTGTGTATTTATATCAGAGGAGAATGGTTTGGACAGAATTGTGGTAGACATAAACCACCAAATGTACTATATTTCTATCTAGGATCCAGACAAGATCTTGACTTTGTTCCCATCCAAACTTCCTGGAGGAGATGATGCCTGGGTTAAGTATTGAATGAGAAGCAGAAAAAATGGGTTTAGGGGTAAATAGTAGAGACATACGAAACAATATGAAGAATATTGTAAATAAATAGCATAAGGGTGACAATAAATATTTATTGGAAATATGCAGAGAGTGACAAAGAGAGAATATTTAATTAATATTTGCCTCTACATGGGGATTTTAGCTAGTGTGGCTGGAATAATACTAGTGGTTTTACCTGAGATTAATGATATGGGACAGGCTGATGTTGAGGTATCTCTGGGATATCCAGAAATTATAATGAGTAGACGCTAGGGTAATGCATCAAGAATGTGAGAATAGGCATGAGCTGTTGATATGCACTAGGCATTAGGGAATCGTATTTGTGGTGGTTAAAATCACCAGAAACGAATGAGCTTGCCCAGGGAGCATGTGTAGAGTGAGAATATTGATTGGGTTACTCTTATAGAAGTAAACTATATTGAGCATAAGAGATGACAGTCTTGCTCTGTTCTGCCATGTAGCCTGTATATTGTGCCAACTGTAGAGTTCTCATTATGTATAAATAAAAAAGATATCTAAAGGAAATACGTAAAAGACATTTATAACTGGTGTGTGTTTAGAGAAGAGTAAGAAAACTCTATTCTAAGCTATATGAGAAATAAAATAGTGACTCATCTGCCTAGGGAAAAGAAAATCTCCAAAGATATAAGAAGTAAAGTATTTGAAAGGCTGCCATAAGGAAAATAGATGTTTCATCTTTGTGTTTCTCCTGAAAGCATGACTAGGAATGTAGTTAGATTTTTAACTTAGAGAAAGCATTTTCTGAATATTTGTTCTCCCTGAAATTGAGATGAGCTCTTTTTGGGAGAGAAAGAATTCCTTGTTTCTGGCTCTTTGGCAGTATTCCAGGTTTGTTGTGGGAGGAATAGAAACTTCAGGGAAAGGGGTAAGGACAAGAAGATATCCTATGTCTAAAAAACAGTTTGTGATTCCTTGTCAGGGGATGCCCTTTACTTAATAAATTTTGTAGTCTGATAAAAATATCCAGTGGGTTTTTTTTCTCTAGGACTTAATTTTTTTAAAAAAATTATTGGCATCTGGTTCACTTTAAGACTCCTACTTCTACTTAATGAGTTTGTTTTCTTCTGACTAAATATTGGTTATATTTTCTTCATATATCCTTTGACCTTTGAATATAACAATTCTCTCAACAATATTAAAAGAGTATTATTTGGAATTGACAATCTTATTTGCTAGTAGCTGAATGATCTAGTGGTGAAAATAACTGGCAGAGTCATGTAGTCTGTAGAGTAGCAGAGTACAATTTTAATAGTTCTGTGAAATCTTTATCTCATAATACAATGATTTAACAAATATATTGAATAAGCTTGTATGGCAAGGTGCAAGTACAAAGTGATGTTTCTCTTTCTTACCATAGACTCTTTGGTCCTTCTCTCTTGCCTTCTTCTTCCTTATCCCTGGATAAGGTCTAAAGAAGATCCAGTTGCTTTTCCAGTTAGCTTTGGGTACTAATAAATTCATAATCATATGTAATAATTCCCAAGGCTTATTGAATTGAAGCTTCTGTTCTCCCCTTAATCTCTCTTGGATCAAGCCTGCAGTGATTGAAGAAAACTACCGTGGGGCAGGGAGTTTGTGATTTCTTTATTTTATCAACCTTTCTGCTTTTCCTTCACCTTCCACTCATAGAGCTGATCTAGTGCCCCCAGAGTCAGAAGGGATTAGGAGAAAGAGAGGCAATGGGGCAGAAATTTTTACCTGATTTGTATAGCTATAAAAGTACGTTGGTGACTGTAGCATTCTGGGTTTCATCAGGAGATAGAAACAACACAGTAGACTAAACAAGGGATGTTTCCTATAAAGAATTAAGGATGATAAAAGAGTAACTATGCGATGTAAGGAAATTATACAGCATGATAGAGCTGAGGGAATGTGCATAACCACCAACAAACTTGGAAGGGATTCAGGCCTTCTTGTAAGAGAAGGAATGGTTCACCCCACTAGATAGCAGAGAAGTTCCGTCATTTGGTTAGGCTGGAGCTGGCAGGAGTTGCCGGCAAGTGATAGACAACTTTCCACAGTGCCAGTGGGATTAGCAGGGGATCAGCAGCTGGGGGTGCGGGCTCACGGTGGGGCCTGGGACAGGCCCTGGCAGGAGGCCTTTAGAGCACATGTCTGAGTGGGGCTCTGGTTTCCAGGTTGAGAGGACTGTGGAAAGGTTGTCACCAGGTGAGACTGGTCACAGAGGGACTACATTCTCAGCCGATGGCTGGGGCAGTGCTCAACTGGATGACCTCACACTCATGCCACGCACCCCCGACCCATGGTGAAAACTACAGGGCAGCCTTTTCCTCCTACAGTATTCCTACATTCCTGTAACTGAGGTAGCTTCACACTGTGCTCACTTTAAAGGATAAATGCTTAAGGAAATTTTATTATCACAGAGCAAATATTGAAGAGTGTTTTCTGAGCTAAGAGGCAATATATTGGTAACTAACATAGTGATTGTGAGATGTGGAAGATGTTAAATGCTGATTTTTTTTTCCCTCATGATTTGCTGCTTAGATGCGGATGAGGTGTGAGTGCTGGCAAAACTGATTTCATGATCTCATAGAAGTTTTATATATGGGATCTAGCACCTCCCTAAGAGGTGAGTGCAAGTTATTGGCATTCTTGAATTTCTTTCCTACCTTTGGGACCTCAGGCAATAATAGAATGAAAGAAAAACTCATTAAAGGATATCATTTCCTCATATCTCTTCTCACCTCCATGTGTCTGTAGTTGAAAGTCTAAGTTTTTGTTTTCTCCTCACAAATCTCCAGATGGACCCATTATTTTATCAGGTCTAATACCTGTACATTTCCTTTACATTTTTAGGAGTGATTCTACCTTGCATTTTTTTCTTCGTGACACTACAAGCTCCATTTTTTTTTTTTTTCCTTAAATTTTTTCCTTGAAGAAAGCAATCACTACCCATTTGATTCTCCCAGTAGGCAATAACTATGGGTACATCAGAGAACATGATCAGTAATTACCCAGACCACATAGGATAATTTCTGCCAATTGGTTAGGACCAATATCATCCAGCTACTATTTGGGCAAATGTTCAAAGTGCAGATTAACTTTGAAGCCTCTGGAACAATTTCCCTAACCTTCCCTCATGTATCTTATATGTGGGTGAGGGGCAAATGCTGGCAGGCTGATTTTATAATCTCTTTGTGTGTCCTACCACATCACTGACGGTGTGAGTTACTTAGCATTCTTGATTTTTTAATATTTTTTTGTTTTTATTTTTTATTTTTTTTTTTGCTTTCCAAGTGGCTGAAGCAATTCTCAACTGTTTTCATAGTGGTCAACTAATTATCACTGTTTTGGAAAGTTTTAATAATAAAATTTTTATATTATATTCATGAAGAACTGGAAGACCATATTGCTAAGTAGGCTGCAGTACATTTGGACCACAAAGAAGAACTCTGTGGTCATCATGGAGACAGTTATTTACATTTTATGCTCAGCACATGGTTCGTCAGCAGACAACACTGGGGCCATCCTGTCATCTGTGGCTTGACTCAAGGACCCATTTGGAGATTTATGTTGCAGATCCTGTACTGCCCACACAGTAGTGGTCTTTCTGTGTTTCCCAAATTTGAGCCAGAGATTTTATTAAACATCTACATTGGGGATTAAGAAATGTTGATAATTGCAAGCAGAAAAAAAAAGATTTTACTGAGTTTATGATGAAATCTTCTTCTATAACCTTGCCATTTAATGCACATTTAATAATTATTCTACCTAGAACAATGTTCCATTGTCTCTAAAAAAGACATGATGTTTCCTAGCCACCATTTGATAGAGGGAGAAGGGCAAACTTTTTATATTCTTCCTTCTTGGGAAACCTAAGTAGTCAAAAAATAGTATAGCGATTTAGAAATGGGATGAAAACATAGAAATAACTAAGATAAAGGCCATTGGACTTCACAATTTAGGTACACACTGATTATAAATGAGAGGAACAAATTAACGATATCTTTTTATCATAAAAAAGCATGTGGGGAAGGAAGCCTCTGAGATTGTAGAAGAAAAAAAATAATTTTGGTGAATTCATCATTACCCACAATCTGGCCAGTAGTTTTCTTTCTTTCTTTTTTTTTTTTTTTTCCTTCTTCCCTCCCTCCCTCCCTCCCTCCCTCCCTCTCTCCCTCCCTCCCTCCCTCCCTTCCTTCCCTCCCTCCCTCCCTCCCTCCCTTCCTTCCTTCCTTGTCTTTTTCTCTCTTTCTTTCTGTTTTAGAAGAGTCTCACTCTGTTGCCAGGCTGGAGTGCAGTGGCACGATTCTGGCTCACTGCAGCCTCTGACTCCTGGGTTCAAACGATTCCTCTGCCTCAGCCTCCCGAGTAGCTGAGATTACAGGTGTGCACCATGATACCCAGCTAATTTTCGTATTTTTAGTAGAGATGGGGTTTCACCATGTTGGCCAGGATTGTCTTGATCTCCTGACCTCGTGATCCGCCCACCTCAACCTCCCAAAGTGCTGGGATTACAGGTGTGAGCCACCGCGCCCAGCCAGCAGTTTTCTTAATCATATTTGTGTGTTCTTGTTTAGTGTGTTGCTTCTTTTTGAACAAGTTTGTGATTTTCTCCCATTCTCTTCTCTAATTGTTAAACTACTCTTCATCTACACCCAGCTCTGACAGGGCCCTTCTGTGAAATTTACTCATCTATCCTTGGCAGAGATGGTAAGCTGTCTTCCCTCTATGCCCTGACAAAACTCTTTATTCTTTTATTTTAAAACCTGCTATGTTTGACCAGTAATCAATCCATAGTCTATCTTCCATCTATCTAATCACTCATCATCATCTATTTATGTATTTATTCATCGTATCTTTCCTATCTATTAAAATGCAAACTTACCTAATAAGGTAAGTTCTGTGTATGATTCAATATCCTGTCCTACCGTTCTTGGCACATATAGGCATACTATTTTATTTTATTTTATTTTATTTTAGGAGATGAGGTTGCTTCGTTGCCCAGGCTGACGTGCAGTGGTGTGATCACAGATCACTGCAGCCTCAACCTGCTGGGCCCAGGCAATCTTCCTGCCTCAGCCTCCTGAGTAACTGGGATTACAGACACGAACCACCACAGCCATGTAACTGAATTGTATTGCACATCTTTTACAAACTGAAAGTTTGTGGTGACCTGTGTTAACCAAGTCTACTGGCCCCATTTTTCCTACAGCGTGTGCTCATTTCATATCTCTGTGTCACATTTTGGTAATTCTTGCAATATTTCAAATGTTTTCATTATTACTATATGTATTTTGGTGATCTGTGATCCGTGATCTTTGATGTTACTACGGTAATTGTTTTGGGGTTCCATGAACCACACCTATGAAGATAAGAAACTTAACAGATAAGTGTTGTGGGACTTCTGACTGCTCCACTGACTGGCTGTTCCTCCATCTCTCTCTCTCTCTCTCTCTCTCCTCCTCTCCCTCCCCCCCTCCCCTTAGGCCTCTTTATTCCCTGAGACACAACAATATTAAAGCTAGACCAGTTAACCCTACAATGGCTTCTAAATATTGAAGTGAAAGGAAGAGTCGCACATCTCTCACTTTAAATCAAAGCTAAAATTGATTAAGCTTAGTGAGGAAGGTATGTCAAAAGTCAAGATAGCTCAAAATGTAGGCCTCTTTTGCTAAACGGTTAGCCAAGTTGTGAATATAAAGGAAAATTTCTTGAAGGAAATTAAAGGTGCTACTCCAGTGAACACATGAATGATAAGAAAGTAAAACAGCCTTATTGCTGATATGGAGAACGTTTTAGTGGTCTGGACAGAAGATCAAACCAGCCATAACATTCCCTTAAGCCAAAGACTAATCCAGAGCAAGGACTTAACTCTCTTTAATTCTATGAAGGCTGACAGAGTTGAGAAAACTGCAGAAGAAAAGTTGGAAGCTAGCAAAGGTTGGCTCATGAAGTTTAAGCAAAGGAGCCAACTCTATAACATAAACATGCAAGGTGAAGCAGCAGGGGCTGATGTAGACGCTATTGGAAGATCTAGCCAAGATTGTTGATGAAGATAGTTGCACTAAATACCAGATTTTTCAATGTGGACAAAACAGCTTTCTATTGAAAGAAAATGCCATCTAGGACTTTCACAGCTGCAGAGAAGTTCATGGCTGTCTTCAAAGCTTCAAAAGACAGATTGACTTTCTTAATAGGGGATAATGCAGTTTGTGACTTTAAGTCGAAGTCAGTGCTCATTTACTATTCCAAAAGTGGAACCTAAAGATATGACTGAATTGCTACAATCTCATGATAAAACTTGAGCAGAGCTGATGAGGAGTTGCTTCTTATGGATGGGTAAAGAAAGTGGTTTCTTTCTTTTCTTTTTTTTTTTGAAATGAAGTCTCACTCTGTCACCCAGGCTGAAGGGCAGTGGCAAGATCTCGGCTCACTGCAACCTTTGCCTCCCAAGTTCAAGTGATTCTCCTGCCTCAGCCTCTTGAGTAGCTGAGATTATAAGGATGTGCCACCATGTCTTGCTAATTTTTGTATTTTTAGTAGAGATGGGATTTCATCATGTTGGCCAGACTGGTCTCGAACTCCTGACCTCAGGTGATCTGCCCACCTCGGCCTCCAAAAGTGCTGAGATTACAGGCATGAGCCACTGCGCCTGGCCAAAAAGTGGTTTCTTGATATGGAAGCTATTCCTGGTGAAGATGCTGTGAACACTGAAATGACAACAAAGGATTTAGCATATTCCATAACCTTAGTTCATAAAGCAGTGGCAGAGTTTGAGAGGACTGACTCCAAATTTGAAAGAAACAACTTTGTGTGCCACAGATAAATCTTTCATGAAAAAAAAAGAGTCAATTGATGCACCAATCTACACTGCTCTCTTATTTTCAGAAATTTCCATAGCCACTCCAACCTTTAGTAACCACCTGCCTGATCAGACAGCAGCCATCACATCTATGCAAGACTCTTCACCAGCAAAAACATGATGACTCACTGAAGGCTTAGATGATCTTTAGCATTTTTTAAATCAATGAAATATTTTAAAATCAGGGTTTGTACATTATATTTAGACATAATGCTATTGCACATCTGAAAGACTACAAAATGGTATAAATATAACTTTTATATGCCCTGGGAAATCAAAAAATGTGTATGATTTATAGTACTGCAGTGATACGAAACTGAACCTGCTATATCTCCACCAATAGTAGGTGGTCAAACAACTGAATAATAAAACAAAAATTCTGAGCAGTGAAGTTGGTTGTAAACACTGAATCTTGAAAGAAAATTAAAAGCTTTTTTTTTTTTTTGGCCTGTCGCAGTGGCTCACGTCTGTAGTCCCAGTACTTTGGGAGGCCGAGGCAGGCAGATCACCTGAGGTCGGGAGTTCGAGACCAGCCTGGACAACATGGCGAAACCACGTCTCTATTTAAAATACAAAAATCAGCCAGGTGTGGTGGCAGGCACCTGTAATCCCAGCTACTCGGGGGGCTGAGGCAGGAGAATTGCTTGAACCTGGGAGGCGGAGGTTGCAGTGAGCCGAGATAGCACTATTGCACTCCAGTCTTGGGGACAAGAGCGAGACTTTTTTTTTTTTCCACTTTAGCCTTTGTGCTTTCATTAACCAAACAGTTGGTTCTGGCTGCAGTCTAGCTTTTTGAAGCAGGGACAGGAGATTTCAAAACAGTGCTGCATACACAGAATGCAGATTTTTTTTTTTTTTTTCGTTTTTATTTTTCTCCCCCCAAGTTCCTTCATTTCAAGGCCATGGACTTTTGCCAAGTTGTGAGGAAGTCAACAAAACAGGAGGCAAGAATGTGTCCACTCTGCAGCACTTCCCTGATTCATGTGGTCAAGTCAAAACAATGGTCTTGGGTATCTACTACTTACTAGACACTGGGCAAAAGTCTACCTGATTGAGTCATGTGATTGGACTTTGCCATTGGTGAAAGTAATGATGGGAGCAGAGTGGGGAGAGATAAGGCAGCAATGCTTGTGTATAGTGGCTGATTAAGGGAGAGGTGAATTTCTGGATTGATTTGTATATCTCTGTGAACAGAAGCTGAATAAAGAAAGTTTCCATTCCTCTCCCACTGCCTTAATTTAGATCCTTTTCCTCTCTACAAAGATGTATATTTCTGAATTCACACTGATCTCCCTTATATCCATCATGCATACAGCAGCAAACATTATATTTTTGATCACATTATTATCTTGATGAAAACTTTCAATGACTTCCCACTGACTGCCTCAGCTTAGCTTACAAAGCTCCCTGTCATTCGGGCTCTTTCCACCTCTGCAACCACATCTCTGCCACTCTCTGCCTTGTTTATAAAATAATAAACTTTTTATGTCTAGCTCTGTTTGTTCATAAATACTTTGAGTGCAGAGCCTATTATCTCATTTATCTTTTTTCTACTTAGCTACGAGCATAGTGTCTGCAATACAATAGAAGTTCTCTAAATATAAGCACATTGGTTTATTGAGGTCAGGGACCATGTATTATACATTTCTATTTCTAGCTGTTACCACACTTCCTAGTATGTTGTGGTGTTCAAACAATTTTGTTTAAGTCACCTGAACTGAAATTGGGCCTCCACAGCAATAACATTTGTTAAATAATGAACTTTTTATTAATATGGCCCTGTCCTACATTATAGTAGATTTTCTCCAGTTATTCTTAGTGTGTGACAAATTCATTCTGCTAGCTATCAGCTACTATAGGCCTGATTTTTCCCAGATTTCGCTCCAGAAAAGTCAATATTTGCATCCTATTCTGTTTCCTGGCATTATAGTGTCTGTTTGACTGTTTGCAAACTTGATTTTGCAAGTCCAATTCAGTTAAATTAAATTTGATAGCCATATATATTAATTAAAATATAATGTTAGTTTGTACCATATTAATTTGCAAATATTTGAATATCCTTGACTTACAAAAATAGTTACTTTATGTGGTGGGCAAAGATAGTTTGATTTTTCTTAATCTTTCTACCTATTTTCCTGGTGATCTGATGAGGGTAGAATGTCAACTATTAGTATATTGCTAAGCGACATTGCTTGTGATAAAAATGATTGAGCGGCCAGGCACGGTGATGGCTCACACCTGTAATTCCAGCACTTTGGGAGGACGAGGTGGGTGGATCATGAGGTCAAGAGATTGAGAACATCCTGGCCAACATGGTGAAACCCTGTCTCTACTAAAAATACAAAAATCAGCTGGGCATGGTGGTGCGTGCCTGAACTCCCAGCTACTCAGGTGGCTACTCAGGCGGTTGAGGCAGGAGAATTGCTTGAACCCGGTAGACGGAGGTTGCAGTGAGCCGAGATTGCGCCACTGCACTCCAGCCTGGTGACAGAGCAAGACTCCATCTAAAAAAAAAAAAAAAAAAGATTGAGCAACTAAGATAGAAGAAACTATATATGAGTTATAAATACCTTATGCGAAGGCAATACCTTAGACTTTCTTAGGATGTTAAGTCTTGTAATGCCATTTCTTTTGAGGGGAGCCTGGAAGCTAAGCTTGTGGAGTTTTACAAAAGTTATTGATTTCTGTAGAAAGTGAGGCTTCTAAGCTAGGTTGTTAACCACAATGCCTGTGGTAGGCAGCCTCCAAAATGGATCCAAAAAATCCCTGACTCCTGGTATTCGTGCCCTTATGTAATTTTGTTCTCTTAAGTGTAGGCTGGACCTAGTGACACATCTCTAACAACTAGGATATAACAAAAGTTATGGCCAATTCCAAGATAAGGTTACAAATGGCCCTAGGTTCCTTCTTGTTCATCCTCTCTTGTGCTCTTGTTTGACTGCTCTGATGTAAGCCTGTTAGTACATTGTGTGCTACTCTCCTGTGGAGAAGGCCTATGTGGCAAGAAACTGAAGGGAGCATCTGGCCAATAGCAAGAATGGAACTGAGGCCTTCAGTCCAATAACCTGTAAGGAACTGAACTCTGCCAATAACCAGGCAATGAGCTTATAAGTGAATCTTCCCCTAGTGAAGTCTTGAGATTACTGCATCCCTGGCTGATGCCTTGATTACAGCCTTGTGAGATACCTTGAACCAGAAGACTCAGGTAAATTGCACCCAGATTCCTGTCCTATAAAAACTGCAGGATTAAAGAAAAAAAAGGTTTGTTGTTTTAAGCTAGCAATTCTGGAGCCAATTTGTTATGCATCAATAGATAACTAATACCCTATATGATGCAAGTTTCATCTCCTTGCATCTGAGCAGTCATCTGGGAAACATGTATCTCCCAGAGAGCTATGCTGGACCAACACTGATGTGCTGGACCACTGCAAGGATTCCTGATGATGAAGAATGCTTGATGCTACCCTGCTGGCAAGTGGATTCTGTTCTATATTCTACTGATGCCTATGGTAGTGTGAGAGTCAGAATTTTAGTTGTACGTATGAAGATCTCCCTGACAGTTGCAGATTAGAGTTAAGTCTAATATATCCAGATACTGTGTTGGAAACTGGAAATAGAATTATAGGGAGAGTCTATGATCTCCAGGAAAATAGACATGTAAGCAAATAAAATAGAATATTAGATGCTATCATTTATTAAATGATTATACTATTTTAGACTTGGCCCTTGGATCTTTACTCATCACTATAGTTCTTATATTATTTCTATTTAATAGATTATTCCTATTTAATATTATTATTATTCCTATTTAATGGATTAAAAAACTGAACCTGGCTGGGTGTGGTGGCTCATGCCTGTAATCCTAGCCCATTGGGCAACTGAGGCAGATGGATTGCTTAATCCTAGAAGTTTGAGACCAGCCTGGATAATATGTGAAACCCCATCGCTACAAATAATACAAAATTAGCCAAGCCTGGTGGCATGTGCCTGCAGACCCAGCTACTTGGGAGGCTGAGGTGGAAGGATTGCTTGGGCTGGGAGGTCAAGGCTGCAGTGAGCTGAAATCATGCCACTGTACTCCAGCCTGGGTGACAGAGACCCTGTTTCTGAAAAAACAAAACAAAACAAGATAAAACAGAAACAAAAAACTGAACCTAAGAAAAGTTAGTCGATTGAGCCAGTGTGTTAGTCCTTTTTATGATGCTATGAAGGAATACTGGAGACTAGGTAATTTGTAAAGAAGAGAGGTTTATTTGTCTCATAGTTCTGCAGGATGTACAAGTGTGACACAGGCATCTGCTCAACTTCTAGTGAGGCCTCAGGAATTTATAACTCATGGCAGAAGGTGAAAGGTGAGCAGGTGTGTCACATGGTGAGAGAGGGAGCAAGAGATATGCCAGGCTCCTTCAAGCAACCTGCTCTTGAACTAACAGAGAGAGAACCCGCTCATCACCAAAGGTTTAATGCTAAACCATTCTTCTTATTATTATTACTATGCTTTATGTTCTAGGGTACTAAACCATTCTTAAGGGATCCATCCTCATGATCCAACACCTCCCACTAGGTCCTACCTCCAAAACTGGGAGTGACATTTTAACATGAGATTTGGAGGAGACACACATCCAAACCATATCAGCCAGTATTACAAACTTAAGAAGTGACAGATCTGGTATTGAATCCAGAGTGTGTCTGTTTAAATACCTGTCAACCTTAGGCAATGTTTACCACATCTTTCTCCTGAGACTTACCACATCTTTCTCCTGAGAACCCTGCATACTGCCCTTGGATTCCATGATATTGTATTTCCTGGGCTTCTCTTTATCAGAATTCTATTTTTTTAAAACAGATACACACACACAATACATATGTATACAAAATTGTATGCATTATATGTGTGTATATATAAAATATATTTGTAATGTAACCATTTTAAGTATCCAATTAGGTGACCATTCATTATATTCACAATATTATGAAACCATCACAGCTGTCTATTTCCAAAACTTTTTCATCGCTCCAAACAGAAACCTGGTATATATTAAGCAATAATTCCCCCATTCTCCCCTCTCCGTAGCCTCTGTTAATTCCTAATTTACTTTCTGTCACTGTAACTTTGCTTATTCTAAATTTTTTATGTAAGATAAATCATAACATTCACCTTTTTTATGTAAGATAAATCATAACATTCACCCTTTTGTTTTTGACTTATTTTACTTAGAATGTTTGTAAGATTCATCCATGTTGTAGCACGTATCAGAACTTCATTGCTCTTTATGACTGAATAATATTCAGTCGCATGCATATATTAATTTTTGTTTATCCATTTTTAAATTGACATACACTTAAGTTATTCATACCTTTTTGTTGTATCTGGTTGAGTCCCTGTTTTCATTAATTTTGTGTGAATTCCTAGGAGAGGAGTTTCTGGATTATATAGTAATTCTATGTTTAACTTTTTGAGAAACAGCCAAATTATTTTCCATAGTGACTGCACCATTGTACATTCCTGCCAGCAATGTATGAAGGTTCCAGTTTCTCCATATCCTTGCCAATAATTTGCTTTTTTTCCTCAAAAAATTATTATTATATCCATCCCTATGGGTGTGATGTGGTATCTCACTGTAGTTTTGACTTATATATCCCTATTGACTAATAATGTTGAGCATTTTTCATGTGCTTTTCTCTGATGAATTGAATATTTTATCTTGCGGAGTGGTCATCTTTAGTGAGTTTTTTTTTTCTCTTTGGGGCATAGCTAAATCATCTTTCCTTTGTTCATATTTGTGTGCCATATTTTCCTTCATTCTTTAATTTTTGATATTTTTCTATTCTTGCATTTTAGTTGTGGATCTATTTTTTTTAAATCTCTTGACAATCTTTATCTTTTATCTATAGAAAAGTAGCTCATTAATATTTAATAGACTAACATACATATGGGCTTGTATCTACATTTTTTATGCTTTCTCTTTGTTCTACCATCTCTATGATTTTTTTCTCTATGCTATTTGCTTTTATTATAGACTGAATGTGCTCCCCTACAGGTATATGTTGAAGCCTTATCCGCCAATGTGATGGTATTGAGAGGTAGGGCTTTTGGGAAGTAACTGGGCTTAGATGAGGTCATGAGGGTGGATCCTCTGTGGTAGATTAGTGCCCTTGTAAGAAGGCGAAGAGATATCAGGCCTCTCTTTTCTGCCATGTGGAGATATAGCAAGTAGGCAGCCATCTGCAAGACAAAAACAGAATCTGCTGGGCTTCTCAGCCTCTAGTGAGAAATACACGTCTGTTGTTTAAGTCACCCAGTCTATGGTATCTTGGTAGAGCTAAAACAGCTTCCTTTTGGATTGGCTCAATACTTTTATCATCCATGTTTTCATATATATCACTTTCTTCTTGCTGCTGTAAGAAATGGCACAAATTTAGTGGATTACAACAACACAAATTTATTCTCTTACATTTATGAAAGGCAGAGTCTAAAATCAGTTTCACTGGGTTAAAGTCAAGATGTCAACAAGACTAATTCCTCTGGCGGTATGAAAGGGAGAATCTGTTTCCTTGCCCCTTTCAGTTTCTACTGGACACCTGTATTTCTTGCTTTAGGACTCTATTTCATCGTCAAAGCTCATAATTGCAACATCTGCTTTTATCATCACATATCTTTTCCTTTTTTTTTTTGAAATGGAGTCCAGCTCTGTCGCCCAGGCTGGAGTGCAGCGGCGAGATCTCGGCTTACTGCAAGCTCCGCCTCCCTGGGTTCACGCCTTTCTCCTGCGTCAGCCTCCCAAGTAGCTGGGACTACAGGCGCCCGCCACCATGCCTGGATAATTTTTTGTATTTTTAGTAGAGACGGGGTTTCACCGTATTAGCCAGGATGGTCTCAGTCTCCTGACCTCGTGATCCGCCCACCTCGGCCTCCCAAAGTGCTGGGATTACAGGCGTGAGCCACGGGGCCTGGCCTCTTTTCCTCTTCTCTGTAGTCGCCACATCAAATTCCCCAATACTTCCCTCTTATAAGGACACTTGTGATATTTAGGGACTGCCTGCATAATACAGAATAATCTCTCCATTTCAAGATCCTTAATTAATCTGCAAGTTCCCTCTTGTCATATAAAGTAACAATCACAGGTTCCAAAGCTTAGAACATATATATCTTTGGTAGTCACTCTTCAGGACCATACTAGCAAAAAATTTACACAATTTGTTCCAATGGAGAATGCTCCATTGGTCACCCACAATATTACAACATGAATGTCTTCACTTATAATACCTGAAAGTAATCAAAACTGTTACCCTCCTTTTGGAAAACATAGGAAATTAGAATACTTTATCTCTTCTCAACTTTTATATTATATTTGTGAATTTAATTTTTATTTTATTCTATAAAATATTATTATAATTAAATAGTCAGTCTTCTTTCAGATTTGTTTACATATATTTCACCTTTATTTTATTCTTTTTTTCTTGTACTTCAGACCTTTCATCTGGGATTTTTGTCATAGAACTTCCTTTTGTGAGACTCATATGGTGCCAAACATTCTAAATGTACTTGTTCGTTTAGAAGTGTCTTTAATTATCTGTCATTATTGAAAGATACTTTTGTGAGTATAGAATTCCAGGTTGAAAATAGTCTTTCAACATGTTGAAGAGGTAAGTACACTGTCATCTGGCTTTGAATGTGTTTGTTAAAGTCAGCTATCAGTCTAATTGATGATTGTCTAAGGGTAATCTATCTTCCTTCCCCCCAAAGATGCTATTAATATATTTTCTTCATCTTTAGTATTTTAATGTTACTATTATGTGTATATGAATAAATTTCTGTTCATTTTCTTTTATACTTCTTGGACTTCATGAATCTGAGACATTGACTATGTCATCATTCTAACATCTGCTATTCTATATTCTATCTATATTTTCATTATGTAACTTGGAATAGGCACATACATTATACCTTCGCTTCCTTTTTTCTGTCTCTCTTACCCACTCTTTCACATTTTCTGCCACTTCCTTAATCTTTTTGAGGCCTTCTGAATAATTTTTAAAAACGATTTTCAGTTCTATTTTCAATTGTGTCTAATATATTATTAAGACTGCACATTAATTTTTTACTTTGGACTATTCTATATTTTAATTCCAGAAGTTAAATTCAGTTTTTTTCCTGCAGTTATTATCAGGCTTTCTCTTCTTTTATTTTCTTAAACATTTTAAATATATGTTTAAAATACTTCACATTTGATAATTGCAAAATTATAAAAAATTTCTGAAATTTGTGTGAATTTGTTTCTGCTGGGTTTTTAAAATTTTTTTTTATTTTATTTTTTTATTTTTTTTTTGTCATTAAGAAGTCTTTATTGGGTTATAGTCACTTTGACCCTCCCACCAAATTAAGGGGAAGAAAACAAAAAACAAAAATAAGAAATCCCAGTAAAAGAGCCCCTCGAGATTTCATAAACTACAAACTAAAGCTGCTAGTTAATAAGGAAATGGCAGAATTTTCAGAGCTGTATAATACAAAAATTCCTGTAATTTAAGCAGATGTTTTCCTCAATGACAAATCTTCCAACACAATGTGAAGTTATGCTACTCGGATATTTGTAGCAAAACTGTTATTATTATTATTTTTTTTTTGTACAAAAACAAAAGCAAGGGACCATGAAAAAAAAAAGTATTTGTTCCTCATGGCCTATGAGTATACAAACTTTTTAGCAATTTAAAGGGGAATTATGAGAGCCTGACATTTTTCTATACCCCACCTATTCTGCCTCTCTATTTGTAGGATTTGTAAATGAAAGTAACATCTTACAAGCAGAGGTCTCATCTATCTCCCACTCTCTCCAACTAATCCTACTAATTTTCTCTCATCTTCCTGAGCATCCACCATGAACAGCATTGCAAGTTGGTTTCAAAAATAGAAAAGAAAAAAGAAAGAAAGTTTTACAAGGGTTTTGTTGGTTAATTACCAGTGGAGTCAGTCCACCAGTAGTTTGATTTCATTGGCTAGCAGCTGGTTCATGTTGAACAGGCCCCCTGGGAGCTTGGTGAGCAGCTCTCGCTCCGTGCTTTCAGGGTCGCTGTCAACAGAGCTGGAACTTGCACTCATGTTGTCAACAGCAGTGCTGGCTGGGGGACCCAGCTCCGGCTCACTAGTCTCACTGGCAGTGGACACCACGGAGAGCAGGGACATACGCCGGGTGAGCCGGCCAGAGGGTAGAAGGGAGGCGGCATAGTCTGCTATGATACCAGCTACATCTAGATTACAAGCCTTATCAAAGGCGATGAAACCTACATTTGCATTGGCCTCACAGACGCAGAAGGAGCCGTCATCTTTCATCAACAGGTCAATGCCACATACATCCATCCCCAGGATATTAGACACCTGGATAGCTAGCTGCTTCCCTTGTTCACTCAATGAGCACATCATCCCCACACCACCTAATGAGCAGTTGCTTTGCATTCTCCCATCTGTTGAACAACGTAACATGGTGCCAACCACACGGCCTCCCACGACAATGACACGTACATCCCGTCTATGAGACTCTTTAACATACTTCTGGAACAGGTATGGTGCTTCATGGCGAATATGATGGCTTAGATCAGCCAAATGGTGCTTATCTCGAGCCAAGAAAACAGCTTTACCTCTATGACCCCGCGTATTCTTTACTACCATTGGGAACTCCAGTACTTCTGCTTCATCAATCATTTTAGCAAAATTTTCATGGCCACCATAAGAGAAAGTATCTGGCAGAGGAACACCATGGCCAGCTAACTCTTGAAATGTCCAGAACTTATTAACGCAGTTCAGGATGGCTTGAGGTCGGTTCATTAACCGGCATCCCATCTTCTCTAGATGGCGCAAAACAGTGATGTCACTATCACTCTGCACCCAAGGGGTTGGTACTCTGACTACCACCACTTGTGGGTAGGCAGTGATTAGCTCTCCATTGATCCGCAGACCCAGGTTTCCTTGCTCGATTGTCAGCACCACCTCATCCATCACCACAGCCCTAAAGTCCAGTTCCTCCTCACAACATTTGGCCTTCAGCGCTCGTAAAACCTCTTTTTGAGGATAGTCTTCCCTGATGCGACGATCTGTCAAAAACCACAACTTGGCAGCCACAGAACTACACATCTTGATTAGCTTGTGCTTCCTTGCCTGGATTATTTCCTCTTGGATGTAATGTCTACCAGTTGATTATGGAAGATGAACAGCCGGATAAAGAGGTCTGGAAGAGTCCTGAGCACAGGGTCTTCGGTCCCAGAGTTGGAGTGCACCACCCTCCTAGCAGTTGGAAGCAGCCCACGAATCCATAAACCCGGAAGCTCATCAAGACCCACTGTTCATGAGTTTTTATAGAGCTTTCTCTGCTGGTTTTTATTCAGCTTTTGGATGATTCTCCCCTAGTGTGTCTTGTTTCCTTCTGGGCTCATTTTTGATTATGAAATACTTAGTGCCCACATAAAATTATTTGTGGGGATTTTTGAGTTTACATCCTTTGTGTTTGCTACTTCCAGGCACCAAAGGGCACCTCTTGTCAGGGACCACTTTTAATTTGAGGCTTTTAGAACTATAAAATGCTATGAATGTCAGTCACAAATAAGCTGGAGATTTATCTGCAATCCTGAAGACTTTGTGGAATTATTTTCATATCCCATGCCCCTTTCTCATCAGAGCCAAGGCAACTTTCCTTGCATTAGCCTTGGATTGGGACAGGGTTAGATGTGTTTATTTAAGCCATTCTTACCTAAATGAATTGCCGTTAGAGTCACGGACTTTATTACTCCCCAGGTTTTATTGCTCTACCGAAAATCCTGGGAAACTCTCAAAATCTAAGCTCTTCCTAGGTATGGCAAAATCCCTCAGAATTAAAATGGTTTCAGTGTTCTGCTCGCCTCCTTGGATTTCTACCTTTGCTTAGATTTTAGTGTCATGATTCATAAGTCTGTTGTCAACTCTACATTATTTTAGAAGGATTCTTATAATGTTTTAACCTGAATTTTTTATTATTTGTTATCGAAGTTTGATACACGTACTTGACCTATCAAGTTAATAGAAAGAGAAAATGTCTTCTTTGTAGCTTAACTTTCATTTTATCATTTTCTTTATTGATCTTTCTGTGCTTCAGTTGGGCCTTTTCTTCTGATCTAGTTTCAATTTCTGAAATTCTCCATTTAGATATGTTTAATCAGTTGTTTGTTTAGGCTTCCAATGAAATTTTAGCGGGCACATAAGTACCTTGTTGCATGATCCAAAGATATTAAGTATATCGTTTGCTGAGTTTACACACACACACGCACACACACGCACTTATGTAATCATCACTCCAATTAGTGTCTAAACTATTTTCATAATCCAGTATATTCTAAATTCTGGTGTGCTTCTTTTCAGTCAACTATTTCCTCACCAGGCCACACTGCTCATATCTACAACTAAAATTTTGTCTATTCCGCTCTAAATTTGTGCATAAATAGTATCCTATGGAGTATGTTATGGTTTTCAATCAGCATCATATTTTTCATATTTATGCATGGTGCTGTGTTCATCAGTACTTCATTGCTTTAATTTTTTGAGTAGCATTTCATTGTTTGAATATGCCACAATGTGTTAATTCATTCATTTGATAATGGACATCTGGATTATTTCCATATCTTGGCTATTATAATATTTCTTATTTTTTGTGCATATGTGTGTATAAAACATGCAGAATTAAAAAAAATTCTCTAGTGTTATTACCTAAAAGTAGAATTGTTGGGTCTATCTATCTGAAAAACCATTAGTCAACATTTATTTTCCAAATTTGATTTAAAAAACAAAAACAGACACAGTGTGAGGAAAGTCTGAAAATTAACTAAAGGCAAATAAAACTACATCATAATCAAACAGTTTAAAATCAAAGATAAAGAACATACCTTAAAGGGAGCCAGAGAGAAAAGAAATTTTACACAATGGTATAACAATATTAATGGCATCTGATTTCTCCTGAGACAAAAATAGTGCCAGAAGACAGTGGGATGACATAATTATAATGCTGAAAGAAAGCAATTTTTCAGGTAAAAATTTTAGTCCAATGAAAATATATTTGAAAAAATGAAGGTGATACATAGACATTTTCAACTGTACAAGTGTTGAAAGAACTTGTTGACAGGAAACCTGCACTACAATACATGCTAAAGTCTAGTGGGCTTGGTGCAGCCTCTGCCATTATTCCTCCTTCCTTGCCACTCACCGCCACCTGCCTGGTTGCCTCAGCCCTGGGCTTGCCATTGCCTCCATGAGTATTTCTTCCCTTGCTACCTTTTGGCCTTTGTAAACTTTTCATATTTTTAAAATTTACTTATTTTTAATTTTTGTGGATCATAGTAGGTGTAGATATTTATGGAGTATATGATATATTTTGGTACAGGCATGCAATGCTTAATAATAACATCAGGGTAAGTGGGGTATCCTTCGCCTTAAGTGTTTATCCTTTGGTTACAAACAATCCAATTCAATTATATTATTTATTTTTTAAATAAGTACCCCGTTATTTAAAATGTACAATTAAATTACCATTGACTATAGTCACCCTGTTGTGCTATTAAATACTAGTTCTTAGTCATTCTTTCTATTTTTTTGTACCCATTAACCATCCCCACTTCCCCACTCCCCAAACTCCCACTATCCTTCCCAGCCTCTATTAACCATCCTTCTACTCTCTGTCTCCATTTGTTCAATTGTTTTAATTTTTAGCTCTCACAAATTAGTGAGAACATTCAAAGTCTGTCTCTCTGTTCCTGGATTATTTCACTTAATGTAATAATCTCCAGTTCCATCCATGTTGTTGCAAACAACAGAATCTCATTCTTTTTAGGGCTGAATAGCAATACATTGTGTAAATGTACCACATTTTCTTTATTCATTAGTTTGTTGATGGACACTTGGGTTGCTTCAAAATCTTGGCTATTGTGAGCAGTGCTCCAATAAACATGAGAATGAAGATACCTCTTCAATATACTGATGTAGTCATTCATTTTCACACTACTGATTAAGACATACCTGAGACTGGGCAATTCACAAAAGAAAGAGGTTAATTGAACTTACAGTTCCACGTGGCTGGGGAGGCCTCACAATCACGGCAGAAGGTGAAAGACACATCTCACATGGCAGCAGGCAAGAGAAGAGAGCTTGTGCAGGGGAACTCCTGTTTTTAAAACCATCATATCTCATGAGACTTATTCACTGTCATAAGAACAGCATGGGAAAGACCTGCCCCCATGATTCAATTACCTCCTGCTGGTTCCCTCCTAAAATGTGGGAATTCAAGATGAGATTTGGGTGGGGACACAGCCAACTGTATCAACTGATTTCTTTTGTGTATACACCTAGGAGAGGATTGCTGGATTATATAGTAACTCTACTTTTAGTTTTTTTGAGGCACCTCCAAACTGTTCTCCATAGTGCTTCTACTAATTTACTTTCCCACCAACAATGTGGGAGGGTTCTCTTTTCTCTGCATCCTTACCAGCATTTGCTCTTGCCTGTTTTTTGGATAAAAGCCATTTTTACTGGGGCGAGATTTTTTTTGCAGTGTTGTGTATTTCTCTCTTGGTTAATGTTATTGAGCATCTTTTCATGTACCTATTTGCCATTTTTATGTCTTCTTTTGATAACTGTCTATTCAGATATTTTGCTCGTTTTAAAATTCGATTATTATATATATTTCCTATAGAGTTGTTTGAGCTCCTTATATATTCTAGTTATTAATCCCCAGTCAGATTTGTGGTTCACAAGTATTTTCTCCCATTCTGTGGGTTGTCTCTTCACTGCATTGATTTTTTATTGGCTTTGCAGAATCTCTTGAACTTGACACAATCCCACTTGTCCATTTAGTTGAAGTTTTTCTACTTTTTTGATGTAGGCACTTACGGCTATAAACTTTCCTCTTAATATTGCTTTTGCTGTATTGAGTAGATTTTGGTATGTGTGTTTCCATTGTCACTTGTTTCAAGAAATGTTTCAATTTTCTTAATTTCTTCATTAACCCACTGGTCATTTGGGAACATATTGTTTAATTTCTGTGTGTTTGTATAGTTTCCAAAATTCCTCTTGTTATTGATTTCCAGTTTTATTCCATTGTGGTCAGAAAAGATGGTTGATATTATTTCAGTTTTTTTGAATGTTTCGAGATTTGTTTTGTGACCCAACATATGATCTATCCTTGAGAATGGACCATGTGATTAGGAGAAGAATGTGTATTCTGCAGCTGTTGGATGAAATGTTCTGTAAATATCTATTAGGTCCATTTGTTCTATGGTGCAGAGTAAGTCCAATATCTCTTTATTGATTTTTCTTATGGATAATCTGTCCAAGGCAGAAAGAAGGTTGTTGAACTCTCTAGCTATTATTGCTTTGGAGTTTAATCTCCTTCTTTAGCTCTAATAATACTTGTTTTAACTAGCTGAGTGCTTCAGTGTTGGGGGCATTTATACCTGTAGTAGTTATATCCTCTTGCTGGATTCATTCCTTTACCATTGTATAATGACCTTCTTTGTCTCTTACTACAGTTTTTGACTTGAAATCCGTTTTGTCTGCTATAGGTATAGCTACTCGTCTTCTTTGTGGTTTCCATTGGCATAGGATATCTTTTTCTGTCCCTTTATTTTCAGTCCATGTGTATCTCTAATAAGTGTGTTTTTTCTATGCAATAAGTAATACATTTTAAAAAAAATACATTCAGCCACTCTATGTCTTTTGATAGAAGAATTTAGGCAATTTATATTCAATGTTATTATTGATAAGTAAGGACTTACTTTTGTCATTTTGTTATTTGTTTTCAGGTTGTTTTGTGGCCTTCTCTTTCTGCTTTCTTTTTTTTAATTAAAGAGTTTAAGGCCGAGTAAGGTGGCTCATGCCTGTAATCCCAGCACTTTGGGAGGCCGAGGCGGGCAGATCATGAGGTCAGGAGATCGAGACCATGCTGGCTAACACAGTGAAACTCCATCTTTACTAGAAATACAAAATATTGGTTGGGTGTGGCGGCAGGTGCCTGGAGTCCCAGCTGCTTGGGAAGCTGAGGCAGGAGAATGGCATGAACCCAGGAGGTGGAGCTTGCAGTGAACCGAGGTTGTGCCATTGCACTCCAGCCTGGGCGACAGAGCGAGATTTCGTCTTAAAAAAAAAAAAAAAAGAGAGAGAGAGAGAGTTTAATCCATTTACATTCAATGTTATTATTAATAAGTAAGGACTTACTCCTGCCATTTTGTTATTGGTTTTGTGGTTGCTTTGATCTTCTCTTTCTTCTTTCTTTACTTTCTGTCTTCCTGTTATTGAAGTTGATTTTGTCTGGTGGTATGTTTTAATTTTTTGCTTTTTACTTTTCATGTATCTCTCGCATGTTTTTAGATTTGAGATTACCATGAGGCTTGCAGAGACATCTTACAACCCATTATCTCAAACTTTGACAGTATAACACTGATTGCATAAACAAACAAGCAAAAATAAAACCAATAAACACTTTACTCTTTAACTTCATCTCCACGCTTTTTTTTTTTTTTTTTTTTGAGACAGAGTCTCCCTCCATTGCCCAGGTTGGAGTGCAGTGGTGCAATCTTGGCTCACTGCAAGCTCCGCCTCCCGGGTTCAAGCAGTTCTCCTGCCTCAGCCTCCTGAGTAGCTGGGACTACAGGCACCTGCCACCAGGCCTGGCTAATTTTTTGTATTTTTAGTAGAGACGGGGTTTCACCGTGTTAGCCAGGATGGTCTCGATATCCTGACCTCATGATTCGCCTACCTTGGACTCCCAAAGTGCTGGGATTACAGGCGTGGGCCACCGTGCCTGGCCCATCTCCACACTTTTTAACTTTTTGTTTTCCCTATTTGTATCTTACAGTACTGTCTATGTCTTGAAAAGTTGTCATAGTTATTATTTTTGATTGGTTCATCTTCTCCTCTTTCTACGTAAGATATGAGTAGTTTACACACCACAGTTACAGTCTTATAATTTCTGTGTACTTACTCTTACCAGTGAATTTGTACCTTCAGGTGATTACTTATTGCTCATTAACATCCTTTACTTTTTGACTGAAGTACTGCCTTTTGCATTTCTTGTAGGGCATGTCTGGTGCTGATGAAATTCCACAGCTTTTGTTTGTGTGGAAAGTGTTTATTTCTCCTTCACATTTGAAGGATATTTTTGCAGTATATACTATTCTAGGGTAAAGGTTTTTTTCTCTTCAATGCTTTAAACATGTCATGTCACTCTCTCCTGGTCTGTAAGGTTTCCACTGAAAATCCTGCTAGAAGTATTGGAGATCCGTTGTATGTTACTTGTTTCTTTTCTTTTGCTGCTTTTAGGTATCCTTTCTTTATTCTTCATCTTTGAGAGTTTATTAATTGCCTTTAGGTAGTCTTCTTTGGGTTAAATCTGCTTGGTGTTCTATAACCTTCCTGTGTTAGGATATTGATACTTTTCTCTAGGTTTGGGAAGTTCTCTGTTATTATCCTTTTGAATAAACTTTCTACTCCTATTTCTTATTCTACCTGCTCTTTAAGGCCAATAACTGTTAGATTTGCCCTTTTGAGTCTGCTTTCTAGATTTAATGGGTGTGTTTCATTGTTTTTTTTATTCCTTTTTCTTTTGTTTCCTTTGTGTATTTTCAAATACTGTCTTCAAGTTCACTAATTCTTTCTTCAGCTTGGTCAAGTCTGCTGTTAAGGGTCTCTGATGTATTCTTCAGTATATCAATTGCATTTTTTCAGCTCCAGAATTTCTAATTGATTCTTTTACATTATTTCAATCTGTTCGTTAAATTTGTCTAATAGAATTCTGAATTTCTTCTTTGTATCCTGATGAGCCCTTGGGCTTTTGGACCACCACAGCTAGGAATGTTCTGAGTCTCACTTGAAGCCAGTAAGTCTCAGAGGTAGGTATTTATTATAGTCTTCAGAGTCTAGGCTTATTCGTACCTGTCTTTTTTGGGAAGACTTTCCAGGTATTTGAAGGGACTTAGGTGTTGTGATCTAAGCTGTATCTGTGTTAGGGAGCACCCCCAGCCCAATAATGCCATGGCTCCTTGGTGATCTGGGATAAGATCTGGAATAATTCTCCTGATCACAAAGCAGAGACTCTTGTTCTTGTTCCTTACTATCTCCCAAACAAATGGAGTTTCTCTCTATGTGCTGAGCCATCTGGAGCTGGGAGTAGGGTGACAGAAGCCCCTCTGTGGCCTCCACCACTGAGACTGTGCTGAGTCAGACCAGAGGCCAGCACAGCACTTAGTCTTGCCCAAGGCCTACTGAAACCACTACCTGACTACTGCCTATTTTTGCTCAAGGCCCTAGGGCCCTACAACCAGCAGGTGGCAAAGCCAGTCAGGGTTTTGTCTTTCCCTTCAGAGTCACAAGTTCCCCTAGGCCTCAGGTGGGTCAAAGATGCCATCTGGGAGTCAGAGACTAGAGTCAAAAACCTTAGAAATCTACCTGGTGCTCTATATTACTGTGGCTAAGCTGGCACTCAAATGACAAGAAAAAGTCTTTCCTTTTGTTCCCTCATCTTTCCTTTTGTTCCCTCTTCTTTCCACAGGCTGAGGGACCTCTCCCAATAGCCACCACCAAGGCAGGTTCATGGGGAGTACTGCCAGGGTTCTGCCAATATTCACTTAAGGCCAAAGGGCTCTTCAGTCAGCTTATGGTGAATGATACCGCTCCTGGGACTCACCCTTTAGGGCAAAGAGCTCCTTTCTGGCCAAGGGCAGGTCCAGAAATGCTGTCTAAGAGGGAAGGCCTAGAATTAGGGACCCCAAAAGCCTGCTTGGCACTCTACCCTATTGTGGCCGAGTTGGTACCTAAGGTACAAGACAAAATCTTTACTTTTCCCTCTGCTTTTCTCAAGCAGAGGAGTCTTTCAGCATAACCACCATAGCTAGGAATGTGCCGAGTCTCACCTGAAGCCAGTAAGTCTCACCCACGGCCCACGGCATATGGGTATTGCTGCTGGTTATTCAGGGCCCTAGGGCTCTTTAGTCAGCAGGAGATGAATCCTACCAAAACTGGGTCCTTCCCTTCAAGGCTGCAGGTTCTCTTCTGGTCCACGGTGTGTCTACAAACATTGTCCAGGAACTAGGTCCTAAAATGAGGGCCTCATGACATTGCCTGGTGCCCTAGCCTTCTGTGGCTGAGCTGGCATCCAAGATGCAAGACAAAGTCCTCTTTACTCTTCCCTCTCCTCTTCTTATGAAGAAGAAAGAGGTCACTTTTGTTTCTGCAAACTGCACTGCCTGAGATTGGGGAAATGGTGGCACAAGGTGACTCACTAGGTCATGTGTCCCCCACATCCACTGACTCTGAGCCCAGCACTAGGATTTGCCTAGGAATTGGCAGTCGTGGGCTAGACTTCCTTTGAAGTTTATTTAGGACCCCAAAGCACTTTAGCCCATGTGGGGTGGTGAGGCTTGTTGAAAGTCATGTTCTGACTGCTGGGATAGGTATTTCTCTCTGGCTATAGCTGGTCTAAATTATCCCTCTATGAGTGCATATTGACTGAGTTCACCTGGGTTTTTCTGTCCTCTATGAGAAGGCAGCACTGAGTTCAATGAAAAGTCCCTCAATTGCTGTGCTCTCCCTCCTTCAAGTGCACAGATTCTCCCCACCATGGAGCTGCTGCCAGGGAATGGGGTAGGAGTGATGTTGGTGATTCAAGACTGTCTTTCCTACCCTCTTCAATGCCTCTTTCAGTGATACGAAGTTAAACTGTGATTTCCCACTGATTTTTGGTTCTTATGAAGGTGCATTTTTGTGTAGATTTAAAATTTGATGTTCCTGCAGAAGGGACAATTGGTGAGGCTCTTATTTGGCCATCTTGCTCTGCCCCTTTCTCTTCTTGGCCTTTTGGTACCATCTTTGCTGCCACTTTTTCTCCTGTCTTGAAATAGATTAGTTTTACTTTTTGGGTTCTTAATTACCCATTATATATTTTCCTTTACACATTAAATACATATTTTTTATACAGTTATACTTTATATCTGAGAACTTCGGTCATCTAAAGAAATCCATTTTTTTTGTTATTTCTGCTGTATCATATGATGGCTTGTTTCCTTTTGTTTTTGTTAATATTTTATTGGTTCAACTTAATCTGTGTGCAACCGGAGGGTATAAATTGATGATGCTTTCCTTTGGAGGCTTTTATTGTTTCTGTTGAGAGCTGGTGGACACTTTTGATTTAGTGCTGCATTTGTTCTCTTTGAGGTGCTGAGCTTAAAGTGGGGGACTCCCCAGGTTTATCTTTTCCAATTTCATGTTGGCTCAAAACAGCCTTGCGCTGATGTAGGCATTTACTCTAGGGTAACCTGACTTCCATATTCTCTTACAGCTTACCACTCTCAACTTTTATTTTAGCTCTTTGTTTTTGTTGCTGTTCTTCTTTCTTCCTTCCTTCTTTCTTTTCTTTCCCCCCTTTCTTTTCCTTACTTCCTTTTTTTGCAATTTATTATAAAACTTGTTGAAATACATCTTAGAACTAGTTATATTGTCATGGTAGGGTCCTTCTACACTGCCATACTGCAGAAAGTGGAAGTCAAGAGTCTAATCTCTAGGCTAGAAAAGTCACTCCACCTCAGGTACTCTTCGGTTAGTTTTCCCTGTGTGAAATGGAGACAGTAATAAGTCCACCTGAAGATGATGTTTAGGCTTGCTGAGGCAGTGTTTGTGAACTCACTTTGCAATCCTTAGTTACCTATCAGTTAGCACATAGAAAATGCTCGATTATTCCTTGTCAAATGAACTAGTAAATGAACATAAAGGCTTTACCTCCTGTGGACCTAGAAAGACAAATCAGAGCTTGTTTAACAGCTTTTTTCACTAAACCTGGAGAAAGTCTTGGCAGTGCTGCTCCCTTCCTTGTGAAGCCATGCTGGGAGTAAACTAGAAATAAAAGGAAAATGTGAAGAGAATGTTGCCTGTATATATGAGCCTCTGCTGGGGATACTTGAGAAGGGTAGTTGCATGAGGATGTGAGAAATGTGTTGATAAGATAAAACACAAGCAAGATGGTTAGTGAACTTGAGAACAGCTGCAGAAGAAATGAATATAAAACAATAACAATCAGAAAATTACCAGAAGAAGAAAATACTAATATGGTCATGCATTTTTTTCATTTCAAGCTCTATTGTCTTAGAAGCATCTAATATGTAATATGCACACTCTACTTGCCTGCCTTTTTCTTCATAAATGTCACCAACTGTGGTATTCTTAGATGTTGTTTGTATAACTTAATTTCATTAATTTATTTTAAAAACACCAACATTGCCAGGCTCTTGTACACACATTATCTTAATTAATGCTTAAATCAATACAATGAGATGAGCATTTTTAAAATCCCAATTTCTCCAGTTAATAACACTGAAATGACTTTTATATAATTATTTCCTTTGATTTGCAAGACAAGACACAGAGTCTTTCCAGTAATGGCATAAAACAGGTTTCTCTTTATGGATGCCTGTATTCTGTGACAAAATTTTGTCTTGCATGTATCAAAAGCAATTGAGCAGTTCTTTAGCATTTGGAGTTGAATTATTAGAGTGTTTGCATTTATCATCCTATATAGTCTTTCTCTTTGTTTGACAGATGTTTTTGAGAATATCTTTTTTACTAAATTATTTATTATTTATTTATTTATTATTATTTATTCCTTTCTACAATAATAAATCACTGCTAATAGAAGAGACTTTAATGTTAATGGGGGAAATACGAGAAATAAAAAATTTTGTTAATATATAGAGTTCATGCCATGAAACCCATAGGCTGCAAACCTCTCAATTTGAAAAAGTAACCAGGGAGAGAAAAAAATAATCATTTATGTGATTCAGTGTCCATAGGGTACAAACACATTGTTTGCAAGTAGCTCACATATTGCTGAAATTTCTCGTTTGTCCTCATGGAAAGAATATTGTATAATATGGTGAACAACTAACTGGAAAGCATCCCTCCAGAAAATGCAGTTTGGGTTGATGAGGTTACTTTTTACTGTGTTCTTTGGGAGCTTTATGACAAAGCATAAAGATATAGTACAATTCAGGGAAAGCGATTCTATAAAGGCAAATATGATACAGTCTGGGTATATAGCTCTTACACTGAATTTAGAAATATATGTATATAGATATGTATACATGTAATTTAGAAATATAGATTTCTAGTATTTCTGATTTCTAATATTTAGAAATTTCTAAATATATGTATACATGTGTGGGTGTATATATATAATATGTATATTTTTAAAATGAACTTTATTGAAATATAATTTACATAAAATAAAACTAGCCATTAAATGTATACTGTTTGATGAGTTTTGGTAACTTTATATACTCATATACATATATATTCACCACCATAAGAGTTTCTGTCACCAAGAAAATTCTTGTACCTCAACCCAGTGAAACTCCCTCACATTTACAAACAACTGCTGATTTTCTGTCTGTCAGTAATGATTTACATTTTTCTTTTTGAGAGTTTCATGTAAATGGTATGGTAATATGTCCTATTTTGTGACTGACTTCTTTTGCTCTGCATAGTGTTTTTTTCTGTGTGTGTGTGTGTGTGTGTGTGTGTGTGTGTGTGTTTTGAGATAGATCAAGATTGTTGCAGGCATCTCTAGTTATTTACTTTTTTTCTGAGCAGTATTCTATTATATAACTGGGCCATATTTTAAAGGCCAATAGAAGTTTCTTTATCTACAATGCCAGTGATCAGTATTGGCTGAACATTTTTCTAGAGTTTAAATATATTAATTAGTCCTTTGATATGGTTTGGCTCTGGCTCCCACCCAAATCTCATCTTAAATTGTAATCCTCATGTGTCAGGGGAGGGATCTTGTGGGATGTTATTGGATCATGGGATCCCCCATGAGTCTCTCATGTTGTTCTTGTGACAGTGAGTGAGTTCTCATGAAATCTGATGGTTTAAAAGTGTGTGGCAGTCCTCACAACCTCTCTTTCCTGCTGCCTTGTAAAGATGGTGCTTGCTTCTCCTTCACCTTTTGCCGTGATTGTAAGTTTCCTGAGGTTCCCCCAAGCCATGTGGATCTGTGAGTCAATTAAACCTCTTTTCTTTATAAATTACCCACTGTCAGGCAGTTCTTTATAGCAGTGTGAAAATGGATTAATACATTCTCGTTCCCCCAAAGTTTTCTTTATGCAATATATTTGTATGCTAAATTAACAAGACATCAAAATGGGACCTTTTCTATAGGCACGCAATGTGAAATAATCACATCATGGAGAATGGGATATCCATCCCCTTTATGTTATGAACATTCCAATTATACCCTTTTAGTTACTTAAAATGTACAATTAAGTTATTATTGACTATAGTTACCCAGTTGCTATCAAAAAGTAGGTCTTCATTCTTTCTTTTTTTTGTATCAAAACATTTCATGTGTCCCATAAGTATATACAACTACTATATATACCCACAGAAATTAAAAATAAAAACATAAAAAAATGAGACATTTTCTGTCATTATTTGCTAACACCTCAAGAAAGTAAGTGAAATAGGTGGCAAATACTCCCACATTCCAAAGTGAGGTACAAATCTACCTGAATAGAGCTTACCTAGCAGGCAATCAAGAACTAGTTTTTCAATTTTTAGTTCACCTCTAGTCTCAGTTTTCCAAAGGCATTATAGTGGCCAAAGGGTTGTTGGCAATTAGAGCTGCATTTTTAAAAGAACATTGTTAACATGATACGTGGACACAGATGGGACACTCATAGGGCAGCAGTGTTAGCAATCTGCTTTTCTCTTCATGCCAAGTGAGAGGGGCTTCAAGGAGGCCACTTGGAGAAGTTGATTCCATGTCCCTGGAGTCTGTCAAGATGCAGAGCCTATTACTGGATCTATGCCTGAGAGGTCTGAAAGTGGACACCTGTCTCTGGAGTTGCCTAGCTGACAGCAGAAAGAAAGATGGTAGCTGCATTTTAGAAGTACTTGTGCTGTGCTTCTACTAATGACAAGTCAGGGTGTATTTTGAGGAACAAACATGTGTCTTTGTAAGGGGAATAGAGAGAGAATAAGAGCTGGCAAACAAAAGCATGAGCACCTGAGGCCATATTAAAGGGACATAGTTCAACGGAACAGGAAGGAATATATATGGAATTTCCACATGCAACCAGGGATTGAAAGAGAAGTGTATTATCCATGTTCAGCCACTGTAGGAGGAGACTGAAGCCATCCATTGAATGGGGCTTCTCTATGAGCCTACTAAAGCATCCTATGAGAGAAAGAGCCAGGTGAAATATCTCTTAAACCCGGAGAGCCCAGGCATGAGCATATGACATGCCATTGCCACATTTCTATCTTTTAGAACTTTTCTGCCTCCAAATCTCTTCTCCCTCCTCTGTTCTTAACCCTGATGAAACCAGCAGCAATATATTAAATATAGAAAGAGAATAAAATTACAGAAGTTGGAAATAAATCAAACACAAACATTTTAAATCTTAAAAAGTCTAGATTTTTCTTTTATTCTTATACTTAGTTGGACATATAGCTACTAAGTGATTGTTGTTTTGTGATTTAGAAACAAAAGAGCAGTTTTGAAATAGGCCTATAGGGCATGTCTGAATGGACAGTGGGGAAGGAAAAAATAGTATTTTTTTCTGATTGCAGTTCCTAAGCCCAACTTGTTTAAAATTAATATAACTTGTGTACACTTGCCTGATTGCAATTTATTTTCCAAAATAGATTTTACTGCTCAAGACATAGAATGGCTAACAACAACCACAATTTGTATGTTATCAGTGTGCAATCATCTCAGTGATCTGTTATGAAACATACCACCATATCCATGTAATAGATACTGGACCACTCACCGTCACCAGTGAGTTATTCATGGCCTGGTGGACGTAACCACCTTCAGGTGCTATCCATTATAGCAAGTAATGACTTAATTTTTTAAATGACTTAATTTATCAGATGGATAATTGTGAAAATAAGAATTTTTTTAGAAGAATTTGTGGTTTGAATGCTTTTTTATCTATTGTATCTATAGTCAGATACAGAGTGTTTAAAATGGCAGCAGGTAGTTCTAGGCAAGCAACTGGGATTCTTACTTTGAGGTCAGGGAAAAATTGTGGTTTAAGCTGATTCATTTGACTCACAGCAAAACCTCAAGGAGGTTTTGATTTCATCACATGGAAGGAATAAGGTGGCAAGAGCTAGGTGGACTATCAGCTTGCTAATCAAGTTGAGGAACTTGAGTACTTGATCAGAGGAGGAGGCAGAAGAAAACTGAATTCAGGTGAATATGCAGATAATTTCTGTCCACCGACATGCTCTGAATACCAGGAGTGAGATCACAAAATGATTTGGATAAATGATTTGCCATATGTGAGGAATTAAGAATTCATATTTACTACTCCACCAATATTGATTTGTCAACAACAACTTCCAGGTAGAAAAATCCAGTGGCCTCTCCTTGGTCATCATTTTACTCGTCTTATTGGCAAATTATAATACATTTGAGACTTCCTTATGTCTAGAAACATTTTGTTAGCTATGTTTCTTAGATACACACTTTCTGGGTCCTCCACCTACCTCCTGCTAATCAGTCTCCTTTACTCTAGAACATTCCTATATTGGAGTGGCTTAGGTCTCAGCCTACATGCTTATTTTATTCTCTATCTGAACGCATTATCTAGGCAATTTCAACTGTCTCACATTTTAAATACCACATATTTTCTGTCAAACACCCTAATGTATCTCTATTCCTGGCCTTTCCTTGAATTCCAGTATCAAATCCAACTGCCTACTCAATATGACCTCCCCCTGATTTTTATCTTCAAACTTGCTATTCCCCTATTCTTCCTTTCTCAGTAAATGGCAACACCAATCTTCTTAGTGTTTAGAAAAGAAAAAAATGTTAGAGTCATTTGATGTCCTCTCTTCCTCTGACATTCTTTATCTGTTATGAGCTGAACTGTGGTCCCCTTCAAATTTATATGTTGTAGTTCTAACCTCCAGTACCTCAGAATGCGACTATACTTGGAGACAGGGCCTTTAGAGAGGTAATATTAAGGTAAAATGAGGTCCTGTGGGTGGGTTCTAATACAACTTGACTGGTGTCCTTACAAGAGGAGATTAGGACACAAACATTTTGTGCACAGAGGCATGACCATGTAAACACACAATGAGAGGTCAGCCATTTATAAGCCAGAGAGGCCTTAGAAGAAATTAAACCTGCTGACACCTTGCTCTGGAGCTTCAGCCTCTATAACTGTGAGAAAATACATTTCAGTTGTTTAAAGACACATGGTCTGTGGCATTTTGTTTTGGTAGTCCTACAAAATTAATACAACATTCAACCTATCAGCATATTCTTTCGTATATCTCAAATATGACCATTTCCCATCACTTCCTACATTCCTATAATCAAGTCACCACACCTTTTATTTGGCTCTAAATCTTCTCAACTGAAATTCCTACCCCTATTTTTCATATTTTTGTTTTGTTTTGTTTTTTATTTTTGAGATGGAGTCTCGCTCTGTCGCCCAGGCTGGAGTGCAGTGGCCAGATCTCAGCTCACATCATTTGTATTCAGCAGCCAGAGCGGTTGTCCTATGCCGAATATCTTTCTATAGCTTCCAGTATAAAATTAAAAAAATAATAATACCCTGGACAATAAGGATCCTGTCCCTTAACAGCTGCCTTTCTCTTATCTCTCATCATCCTCCCCTTGGCTAACTCCTTCCTTCTTCCTATTCTGTGAATACCCTACCAAGCATACACCCAACTTAGGGACTGTGCCTTACTGTTCCCTCTGTCTGGAGATGCTCAAATGTCGACTCATCAGAGGAAAGATCCCAAGGACATCATGTAAAATGGCATTCCATCCTAGTCACCCTCAGTCCTCTTAAATGCTTCATTTTTCTTTGTAGCATTTATCAAATTAAATATTGATTTTTTTTTTGTAATTCTATCCCCCTAAAATGTAAACTCCAGCATTGGCAAGAACGTTGTTCTTTTAACCTTGCTTTGTTTAATAAAGTTGACTTTATTCCCAGCACCTATCACAGTACCTATGACATGCTCAATAATGAATAAATTTGTTGATAAATGAATTAATGTGTACTGATGGGTTCACTGTCTTGGCCAAGATTGGCTCAAGAAGGGGGTGTAGTCTTAGTATCAGGCACATTAGTTCTTGCACTTGGGAAGAACTGCAAAAACCAGTGAATGACATTGAATTGCAGACTCAATTTTGACAAGCTAAATAAATCTTCAAAATTGAAAAATTCAAAGTAATTATCCAAACAGCTATTTGCTTGCCCTAAGCAATGCCTACAGGAGGCCATTAATAATGCAGTGCTTTTGTTTGATTTGCAAAAGGTAATCGTTTTATAGGGATTGCTCTAGTTTTTGTACCTACATAATATTTTTCTCCTTTGTTTATTCTGCTTATTTAGTTTATCTTTTTTTCCCTATTTCAGCACAGCTAGATTTGATCTGTGAGACTCTAGAAAACAGAACTTGGATCAGTGGATAAAGATAAGGGGAAAACACTCTGTAGCTACCCTGGGTTACCAAGTTATCTATTATCTGTGAGTATTAATGTTAAGGTTGGAGGACCACTGGTGGGAGTGTTGCAGGGGGAAACATAAACACTGGATCTTAATTTTTTATGTCCTTAGGCTAACTGATTCTTTTACCAGCCTTTATAGGGATAGGAGGACAGAGAATATACCAAAAACAATACACTCATTAATATTCATGGGAGGCAAGAAAGCCATAGCTTTTTATTGGTATCCATGATTTTTCACCCTTGGTAGACTATGAACCAATCAAGGTCAGTGAGTGCATCTGATAACCCTGGACAATAACATTGGTTATGATACTTATGCTAATGATGCAGTGATGACAAGATTTATATCTAAGTAGATTAAGAGCAAGGGCTCTGAAATCAGACAGACGTTAGTTCAAATCATGGCTTCACTGCTTGCCAGCCATATCAGAAATTCCAAGTTATTTAGTTCCTAAGAATTTTAGTTTCTTATTTTAAAAGAAGGACAATAATAGTACATATTCCAGCTTACTGTATAAAATTGTGCAGAGGATTAATTGTAGAAAAAACATGTAAAGCATTTAGCATCGAACCTAATCATAGCAAATGCTCGATATACCTTCACATAAGCAATACAAATTACAATAAGAATGATAATATCTGAACAAATGCAATACTAATTACTGTGTGTTTGCCGTTATTGTCCTTATGGAAAGCAACCATGAAGGGTGTGAGTCTATTATTTTATTGTGCAGATGGGCCTGCCCACCTGGCCTATGAGAGTGCACCAGCCTCAGCGGGCTCTGTGTCCCTGTCTCAGACCCTACTTCCATTTACCATGCAAATTACAGAATAGCACAGGGCAATAACAACTCTAGTATAATAGACTGGGAGATCTGCACAGCCTGCTAGGGTGGCTCTGTGTCCTCATTATTAGAGATGAAAATGTATTCAGCACCATCCAGGTCCTTTTGTGCCCACATTTCCATATTGATTAAACCTCACCATTCCAGGCTTCTTCAAATTGCTCTCTCATGCCTCATCTCCTTGTTGCCTTGCCATCTGTTTAATGTGTCTCTTGCTGGCCTGATGATCTAGGCTTCATTTTTCTTTGCAGGTTATATGCAATCAATCAAGTACAAATAAAAATGATAAATGGGCATCTATTGAGGGCCTACTATATTTCTTATACTTTGCATAATGTTATCTAATTCACAGTAATTCTATCAAATGGGTGTTATAGCTATTCTACTTGATAAATGAGGAAACGTCCCCAGGGTCATAAAACTACCAAGGGGAAGGACTGAAAATTGAACTCTATGTCTACTGCTCTTTCCACAACTCTGTTCTTTCCAGTCCTTATAGGCAGCACCGTGCATCAGGCAATCTTAGAGAAGGCTGATCCAAGTAAGGGAAGGTCCCTGTGTATAAAGAGTTTGCAGTTTAGATGGGGATTCACATAGGCTCAGGTCTATAGCACTCTGGCAGGTATTATAAATGAATGCCGTTGTCCATGGAAATGCCAAAGTAGATGGTGGGAAACAGGAGAAATTTGAGCATGCGTTTCTCCTCTAAAAAAGGACAGTTACTACTCAACTATTTGTAACCATTGAGGAAGATATGTTCACCGTTGCCCTCTGAATTTTTAAGAGAAACAAGAAATATGGATTTTTTTGTGTGTATCTTCTTACTTATAGGTATTGGAAACGAAAATCCAAAATAATAATAATAACAGTAACAATACACAGATCTATAGAATGAGCTTAATAGTGGAGCTCATTGTCATTCTCCAGAGATGTCTGCCAAAATATATATATTTTTTGTTCTGCAGCACTGAAATGTTCTTATTCTAGCCTGATATAGCCTGGAGTGTGTGAGGGTAGTGTGTGAGAGCTTAGCTATGTGCCATGTAGCTCATGTTGTGAACTATAAAGATTGATAGATGCTCCAGGCCAAGATGAGGTGGTCCTTGCACATATACAGATGAGTTTAAGTGCAAAAAGGTGGCTATTATGCTCCTAAGAGTTCTGATGGGATTATTGCTCATACACATGTTGTCATCTGAAACTGCAAGTGTTTAGTCCCGAAATCTCTGTGCCTTGGAGACACTGGTTATTTCTCTGCTGGTATCCTGATATGCTGATTTTATATTATATAATTCAGGTAAGTTAACTGTATTAGTCAGGATATATATATCCTATTAGTTCTGTCCCTCTAGAGAATATATATATATTTAATAACTCCAATTTATATACACATGTATATATAATAATATACAGATTTATCATATGTATATGATGTATACATATGTATTATATAATATTCCATTTATATGTAATATAATATATCTTTATATTATATATACATACAGTACATATGTATTACGTATAAATGGAATTTATTATATTAAGTGTATATATTATTATATACATATAATAAATAGGAGTTATTAAGTACTAGATGATCACAAGGTCCCACGACCTATGTGCCTGTCAGTGATAGAGTGAATAAACAAACTGTGGTACATATGCATCATGGAATACTATGCAGCCATAAATTTGTTTAAGCTCCTTATAGATTCTGTATATTAGCTCTTTGTCAGATGCATAGTTTGCAAATACTTTCTTCCATTCTGTAGGTTATCTGTTTACTCTGTAGATTATTTCTTTTGCTATGCAGAAGTTCTTTAGCTTGATTAACTCCCATTTGTCAATTGTTTTGTTTTTGTTGCATTTTTAATATATTAATAAGGGTTCATGCCATTGGTAGTATTTTAATATACATGCCAATGTGATAAGAAGGTTTATCCTGAGGTTTTACTATTTAGTTGAACCATACAAAATTGCCATTTTTATGAATAAAAAATAGTTTAAAATTATAGATTTTATGTGCTATTACCTAATGCCCTAGAATATTTGTCTACAACTGTTCTTTTTTTATTTACATTAATTTTTATTTTATTTTTGCTCTTTAGGCAACTTCTGTTTAGAAGTTTTCATAAACTTTAAAAAATATTATAATTCTTATAGCAATTTGTTTCATAACTCTTCAGCCATAGATGAAGGAATTTCTCCAATACCACAACCTGTCAACTAGCACACTATTCAAGAAAGAACCAAAGTTCTGCAATCAGATAGAACTGCATTTCATCCCTGACACGGATACTACTCATGCAATGACATTGGGAAAATTTGCTCACCTTTCTGAGTTTCGTTTTTCTCATTTCCAAGTAGAAGGACTTGAGCTGAAAAAATTATCTCTAAATCTTCTCCCAGTCATAAATTTTTAACATTATAAACATGAAATATTGATTATTATACACATTATTTTCTGAATCTATTATTAATTATACCTTGCATAAAGTACTGATGATACAAGAATAAACAAGTCAGTAATTTGTTGTGATGTCAATTGTGTAACAGAATGGTGTAATTAAAGAAGGACTGGAGAGTCCCAAATTTGTCTTTGTGACTTCCTTGCTGAATACCCTCAAGAGACTTCATTCTTGTATTCTGTAAAATGGGCCTCACAATAATAGTGATTTAGATAGATCAGAGAATTATAATGAATATCAAAGAGGGCAATCCTTCTAGAAAGGCTTCAGAAGGTCCAAAACAGGCATTTTCAGTTTTGGGATGTCATCATCAGATAAACATTTTAAAAATTAAGGAAATTACATGGTGTTAATGGTTTATTCGTTTACCTTTTAAAATACTTTTAATTTATAACAGTGGCAGATTAACAGAAAAAGTTTGAATATTGTACAGAGAATTCCCATATATTCCATAATCAGTTTGCCCTATTAATAACATCCTACATCAGACTGGCACATTTACTATAATTAATGAACCAATATTGATTTATTATTGTTAATTTAAAAGTCTGCACTTTATTCAGATTTCCTTATTTTTTTCCTAGTGTTCTTTTTATAGTCTGGATCTTATCCAGAATACCACGTTATATTTATTCATTATGTCTCTGTCAGCTCCCCTTCACTATGATAGTTTCTCAGACTTTTTTTGCTTTTGATGACATTGACACTTTTGAGGAGTACTGGTGTTTTCTAGAATGCCAGTATTAGAATTGAAATTTGTCTAATTGTTTTATGATTAGACTGGAATTAAGGGTTTTGGGGAGGAAGACTACACAGGTAAAATGTTATTTTTTTCACATCCTATCAAGGGCACACATAATCAACATAGCATCCTTTTTAATGTTAAGCTTTATTAATGACTGAGCTAGTGTTTGCCAGTTTTCTCCATAATAAAGTCATAAAGTTACTCTCCCGCCTCCCCGCTTTCCAGACCATATTCTTTGGAAGAAAGTCACTATGCATATCACATATTTTAGGAGTCGGGAGTTATGCATATACGTGATTTAGAATTCTTCTGCATGGAAAATTTTCTTCCCCATATTTGTATTTGTTCAATCATTTCATTATATCAGTATAGACTTATGAATATTTATTTTTATACTTTGAATTTTCATGCATTTCCACTTGATTTTATTGCTCAAATTGTTCATGTTTTGGCCATTAGTGGTTCTTTCAGTTGGCTTCTGTGTCCCTTTGATATATTCATATAATTATAGAAATAATTTTTTGAGCACTTACTTCCTGGCACAACATGCTCCAGGCTCATCTTGTACCCCATCTCATACCATCATTTCCTACCCCAGTTGTAGAATCAACCATTTGTCTAAGGGTTCCTGGTTCCTTTTGCTGGTGAATGATATTACAAACCAAGATCTCAGTGCCAGCTGTGCGTCTGCTATGAGTGTGTCATTGCTTCCAGCTCTCTTAAGCTGGCACAACAAGGGAATGTAAGTGTGTCTAATAAGCCATTTATATACATGTACCTTTAGATATTTATATACAGAAACATATAAGAAATTAAGCATGAGTTCATATCTCCAATTCTAATCTATTACCACTTGGATCATTTTAGCTTCTTTCCTTACTTATCTGTGAACTCCTACTCCATCAGAAAAGAACCTGGCTCCCACCATCTGCCACTCATTTACTTAATTGCTCAATTCATTATACATGCATAGTGACATCAGAATTGTTAATGTATACTCTTATGGGAAAAAGCTATCAACTAGACTATGGTACTTATACACAGTGTCTTTTACTTTAGTCTTGTAGATTCTATTCATTTCCAGAGTTATTTATGCCTGTGTTTCTTTCCTCAACTCCCTCCGTGTTGTTATTTCATATATTTGTTTCATACATCATACATTTTATACATACAGCGAGGTTGTTTTTTCACATTTTTGCATTCCATTCTGGGACTTCTGACCTCCTAAATGATTTTAAAAGTTTCACATATTAAGATTTACTCTCTGTGCTGTGAAGTTCAATGGGTTTGATAAATGCATTATCATGTATCCTATATTAGAGTATCATGTAGAATATGTTCACCACCCTTAAAACTCCACTGCGCTTCACCAGTTTAACCCTCTCTCCTTTCTCACGGAACTCTTAAAGACCACTGATCTTTTTAGAATTTTGTCGATTCCAGAATGCCATATAAATGAAATGGTCCAGTATGTAGCTTTCTCATAATGGCTTCTTTAACTTAGTAATATGCGTTTCATTTTCATCCCTCTCTTTTTGTTGCTTAGTAGCTCATTTCTTCTCATGGCTGAGTAATATTCACTTGTGCAGATATACCAGTTTGTTTATTCATTCACCTGTTGAAGAACATTTTAATTGCTTCCAGTTTGGGGTTATTAAAACTACTATAAAGATTTGCATAAAAGATTTTCTGTAGACATAGTTTTCAAATCAGTTGGTTAAATATTTAGGAGTATGATGGCTGGATCAAAGGGTAAGATTATGTCTAGCATTGTAAGAAACTAGAAAAATGTCTTTCAAAGTGACTGAACCATTAATATTTTGCATTTCTACCAGCAGTGAATGTGAGATCCTGCTCCTCTGAGTATTAACCAGCAATTAGTATTGTCAGTTTTTAAATGACAAATTATGTTAATCATCTTTTCATTTGCTATTCTCCATCTATATATTTACTTTATTAGGTGTCTGTTCAGGTTGTTTTCATGTTTTAAAATTAAGCTGTCTACTTATTGCTGAGTTCTAAGGGTAGTTATGTAATTTAGAAACCAGTTTTTTCTCTTCTTTTTTTAAAATCAAGGTAAGAGTAGAACTTTAAGAAACAAGTTTTTAAAAACTGGATATGATATTTTGCAAGTACTTTATTCTTACCTGTGGCTTTAAAAATGTTTTCTTAACAGTTTATTTTGCAGAGAAGTTTTAAATTTTAATACATTTTAACTTGTTAACTTTTTTCCAACACTTGGTGTTGTGTGTAAAGACTCATTGCTAAACCCCAAGTCACTTAGATTTTCTCTTGTGTTTTCTTCTAGAAGTTTTGTAATGTTGAGTTTTACATTTAGGCTATGATCTACCTTACAATATTTTTTGCGAAAGCTGTAGGATTTTGTTCTAGTTGTTTTTGTTTTGTTTTGTTTTGTTCTGTTCTTGTGGGGTCTCTGTTTGTTTGTTGTTAATTGTTTCAGCACAATTTGTTGAAAAGACTACCTCCATTGAGCTGCCTTTGCTCCTTTATCAAAGATCACTTAATTATATCTGTCTGGATCTACTTCTGGGCTCTCTATTCTGTTCCATTGGTCTATATGTCTATTGTTTCACCAAGGTAGTTCTATTTTGCTTACTGCAGCTTTATAATAAGTCTTAAAACTGGATAGTGCGAGTCTTATAAATATGTTCTTTAGCATTGTATTGGCATTCTAGGTCTTTTGCTTTTCCACATGAACTTTAGAATTGGTTTGTAGAGATCTACAAAATAGTTTGTTGAGATTTTGACTGGGATTACATTGTCTTTATGGACCATATTGTGAAGAATCGACATCTTAACAATATTATATTTAAGTTCATGATCATGGTATATTTCTTTACTTATTGAAATATCTGAGTTCTTTCATTAGAGTTTTATGGTTTTTCACATATAGAACTGTACATATTTTATTATATGTATATCTAAGTATTTTATTTTTGGTGATGTTATAATGTTACTGTTTTTTAAATTTCAAATTTTAATTGTTCAGTGCTGGCATATGGAAAGGCAATTGAATTTTGTGTATTAACCTTGTATCTTGGAAACTTGCTATACTCACTTATTAGTTCCAGATTTTTTAAAATCATTTTTAAAGGATGTTTTACATAGGCAGTCATATGATCTGTGAATCAAGACAGTTATTTTTGTTCCTTCCCAATTTGTATATGTTTACTCTCTTTTCTGTCTTATTCCATTAGTTAGGACCTCTATTACAATTATGAATAGGAGTGGTGAGAGAATACAACCTTGTTTTGTTTCTGTTCTTAGTAAGAAAGCGTAAATTTTCTTGTTATTAAGTATAATGTTAGTTGTAGGGGTTTTTTTTGTTGTTTTTTTGTTTTTTTTTTGTTGGTTGGTTGTTTTTGTTTGTTTGTTTTTGTTTTTTTTTTTTTTTTGACAAACATCCTTTATTGAGTGAGGAATTTCTCCTCTATTCCTAGTTTAAAAGTTTTTATCAGCAATGGATGCTGGACTCTGTCACATGCTTTTTTTTTAAAATGATATGATTGTATGCTTTTCTTCTTCATTAGCAGATTGATGGGATGGATTACAGCAGATCGGTTTTTGAATGTTGAACAGTCTTGCATACCTAGAATAAATCTCACTTGTTTCTAGTGTATAGTTGCTTTTATACATGTTCTAATTGATTTGTTAATATTATATTGTGTGTGTGTGTGTGTGTGTGTGTGTGTGTGTGTGTGTGTGTGTATGTGTGTTTTTTGAGACAGAGTCTCGCTCTGTCACTCAGGCTGGAGTGCAGTGGCCGGATCTCAGTTCACTGCAAGCTCCGCCTCCCGGTTTTACGCCATTCTCCAGCTACTCCCGAGTAGCTGGGACTACAGGCGCCCGCCACCTCGCCTGGCTAGTTTTTTGTATTTGTTTAGTAGAGCCGGGGTTTCACGTGTTAGCCAGGATGGTCTCGATCTCCTGACCCTGTGTGCTTTTAAGTCTATATTTACAAGAGATATTAGCCTGTACTTTTTATTTCCTTAATGTCTTTACCTGATTTTGGCATTAGAGTTATGTTAGCCTTGTAGAATGAGTTAGAAAGTAAACTCAGCTCCTAGTTTTTGGAAGATATTGTAGAGAATTGGTATCATTTCTTATTTAAATGGGAAAGATTTACTGGTGGAAACATCTAGAGCTAGTGCTTTCTATTTTGGAGGGTCATTAATAATTGATTTAATGTATTGTATATTATAAAATACATTAGAATATAGTTGTATATTATATTGCTATACTTGCTTAATAGTTCGAGAAATATTTTTGTCACTTTAAAGGAATATTATACAATTCATTGTAATACATAATATAATATTAAATATATGATTTATAATATATAATTATATATTACTATATATAATTCATTGAAATACACAATCTAGCAAAATTCACACCAATTAAATAGAAAATATGAATAAGTTTATATCTATTAAACAAATGGAATCGATAATTAATAACCTTCCAAAAGAGAAAACACCAGGCCCAAATGGGTTCAGTGGTGAATTGTATCTAGCATGTAACGATGAAATTATACCAACCCTCTACAATCTCTTTCAGAAGATAGAAGTAGAGAGAATACTTCCTAACCAGCATTACCCTAATACCAAAACCTAACAAAGACATTATAAGAAAACTATAGACCAAATGAACATAAATGCAAAAGGCCTCAATAAAATCTTAACAAATTAAATTCTAGAATGTATAAAAAGGGTAATATACTGTGACAAAGTTGTATTTACCTCAGGTATGCAAGGCTGGTTCAACATTCAAAAATCAATTAATTTTAAAAATTAATTTTAAAAAAGTTTTAAAAATCGATGAATCAAGTAATTCCTCACATCAATAGGCTGAAAAGAAAAAAAATTACATGAGTTGTACAGAGGATTGGGCACATTCCAAAAATTAAATTGTACTTGATCATAATCAACTTAGTTCTAACTATCAAAATCCATTCGTGATTATATGAATAGATGGGAAAATATTTGACAAAATCTAACATTCATTCTTGATAAAAATCTCAGCAAACAAGGAATAGAAAATAACCTTTCAACTTGAAAATGAGCATGTACGAAGACCCCATAGTCACCATTATACTTAATGGTGAGAAAGTCAGAATTTTTCTGCTAAGTTAAGGAACAAGGTAAGAATGTCTTATCTCAAGGAAAGGATGTCTCATCTCACTGTTGCTTTTCAACATCATACTGGAAGTCCTCACCAATACAATTAGACTAGAGAAGGATATAAAAGAAAGATTGGGATTAAAAACAAAATGTCTTTGATTGTGAATAACATAACTGTGTTTGTAAAAAATATGAAATAATTGACCCAAAAACTCTTGTAACTAATAATAAATATAGCAAGGTTGCAGGATACAAGTTTAACATACAAAAGTTGGTCATGTTCCCATATACCAGCAATGAACAAAATGGAATTTGAAATTAAAAGTTTTGAAGGTATTTTCAAGACTCCCATTCAGCAAGGGTTGAGAGATAAACCTCAGTGAGACTCTGGTTATCTCTGTTTTACGGTTAACCTGTTAGCTTTGTGGGCTATTGAATAGCTCTCTCTGCTCTTTAATTTTGCTCATGGCTTTCTGAGCCATAGCAGTATTCTCTCTTTCTGCCTTCCTACTTCTGGTCTTTGATGTGCCACTATGTAATTGGTGAGCACACTTTTGGAAATAATTGGCAGCATGTATGGAATTTGCTGTGAATCTGAGAATCTTCAGAATCATATCCAATATGTTATTTATGTATGGCCATTATATTTTGCTTGCTTTTCATAACACCGGCAAAGCTCCTTACATATGATGGATTTGCTCCTTAGCTTTCAGGATTCACCTTGAAAGGGTTTATAACTTTTTGGAATTTAGTTAAAATTTCCTTTTTAACATCATCAACCCTCTGATAAGATTAAAGTTTCTATTTTTTTTTTTTACCTTATTCACTGTTTTCTTATTTTGATTTGAGAAATGATCTTTTGTGATCCAAAATTGAAACTTGCTTGTTCTATTTTTGTTATTTCTTTCTCATTTAATTGTAGAGTTGAAAATTCATTGCAAACATTCATCTTTTGCCTTTTGATTGGGAATGACCACACTAAAGTATTAAACAAATTTATGGTACTATTATTGCTTATATTTTACATTTTAAAATTAAGAGGCAATAAATAATTTGCCAATTATTCTGAAGGATGTAAGAAAAAGGGTTGAGTTAGAAGCATCATCCATCCTGCCTATAATGTCGAATAACTTATCTCAGAAACACTGTTGACCATAAATAATTTATATGAGTTGTACAGAGGATTGGGCACATTCCAAAAATTAAATTGTACTTAATCATAATCAACTTAGTTCTATCAAAATCCATATGTAACGCTCATTGTTACCTGTTAGTTACAAGAAATAATTTCAGTACTTATACAAAGCTTCTTTTATAAACATTTATAATACTGAATTTTTAAAAAATAGGTTTAAGAAAAATCCTATAAAAGTACTATGGAAGTTTGAGGAAGGGGCGTTTTAGAGACACAGGATGAAGATTTGGTGCCTGAATTCCATGCTTCTTATTTCCTCCAATTTTTGGGGAGGAATCCTGACAAAGGATTATATGCCAGGAAACAAGAGCCAAATAGAGAACAAACTTTCACTTTATTAATGACTAGGCAAACACAGGCCCAATTCAGAGTACTTTGGTGAACTCTACTAGAGAACACATCTAAGGATAGAGACATAAATGAAGCCTATTCCTCTTTATTTGTTGTCCTGAATTTATGCGATTGAATGCCAAGGAGAGCACTGACTTGACTTAGTGACATAGACTGAAATCCAAAACTGAGAAAATGAATGTTCAAGGTCCTACGGGCTTACTGCACAGATGTGCTTATTCTGTGGAGGCAAGAAAGACAGAAAATGCAACTTGCATTTCTTTGGGCTAACCTTAAGGTGCACAGTAACCCTAAAGTGGCCCAGCAAGTGATTAGATTCTACTCTATAATATTACCTGTGTTCCTGGATATACCCATGGAAGTCAATGCACCACACTTTTGATTAACTTTATTGCTTTTATTCGTGATGGTTAATGTACATCAGAATATTGAAGATGGTTACTTACATTTTTAAGGAAAGGGAGACAGATATGGTACATCGTCAAAGGACATCTCGGGATAGTGTGTAAGGAGACAGAAATAAACCCAGTGGTTCAGGATCTTCCATTTTAAGCTACTGTAGACTGTGAGTAATTGCTAGAGTGAGAAAATAAGAGATTCTATAGGATTGAGAAATTCTAATAAATTTTATCTTTTTTTAGTTCTTAAAACTAGAGTTAAAGGTTATGGAACATGTTTTGGAATTCCTTGCAAAATAACTCTGTGTTAATAGACTTCTAGATTATTATCCAGTGCTTCACATAAGATTTGCATTTCAAGACTGCATGCTTGTGCTTGGTCCCTTAGTATCATCCTGCATTTTTGAGTGTTGCTGAAACAGCTGCATTCTATCTGTGCTCTCATCTCCCTGACAGCTGATGAAGAAGAGAGATAATTCCAAAGCAGATTCACAGTTCCAATTCTTTAGTTTGGAACTAAATAGTTTCTTCTCCCATTTGTTTTCATCGAATCACTTCAGATCTGAAAATTCCTTACCAGAAGTAAGGATGGAAGGGCAGATAATGAGAGCTTACTAGAACTACTTAAGTCTTGAATCAACTATTAGTAATAATAATAAAAACAATTACTTGAAAAATTGTATGCTTTATGTTTAAATTGTATTATTACACAATTGATTTGGTCCTGGTGATTTTGTGATTCATCCTTTAGATTTGCATTTAACTATCTAGTTTTTCATTTTCTTGGAGCTTTTCTAGAGAACTAACATGACAGTTTGGTAAATAAGTAGCCACTAATTTTTCAACATGTAGTTATTAATGATAAATTAAGCAAGGGGTAATATAAGTTGACTTAGAACATTTTATGACCTATTTTTTTGCCACATGAAGAATTTGAAGTGATCTATTATTCTCAGGCTCACAGAAGTATTTTATTCTGACTCATTCACTCTGCAAATGAGAAAACTAAGGCTCAGAGAGAGGTTCAATAATTTAACACCACATGGTTACAAGTATGGTTAGTGGAATCATTGTTTGAACCTCAGTACATTGATATGTGCACCACACAATATTACATTGATCTTCCATAAATGTACCCACTGAGAAATACTGAGAAAAAATTTTAATAAATCATATATATTCATAAGTAGCAGAGTTAGTAAATAGAGTTCATTAAGGCAGGATTATATGTACATCTTCCTGGTAGGGTGTTCACCCTTGCCAGACAGATTAAACAAAGAGTTTTGCACAATCCCAATTCTCTGTTGATTCTATTGGTTTTTTTTTTTTTCATATAATGACATGATTTACAAACTAATGCTTGCATTCACTGTCTAAGTGAGAAAAAGTGAATAAATGTTCTTTTAAGCTCAATAGAAACATGAGATAGCTAAAATGCCCCCAAAGAAACATTGTCAATATTTACATATAAAACATATTAAGGCTAACACACATCTGGACTGAAATGTGGCTGAATCTTCTAAGCAACTTTGAAAAACCCTGCCACAATAATTAACGTGGTAACAAATGTGAGAACACATTGATTTTTAAAAAAAGTTTGATTAATTGACTGTTTTTAACTGTGATTTATTCATTCTACCTCTAAATGCCCAATTTGCTGTTTATTTTGTGTTTCCAGTTGGTAGGGAAAACATTTTAAACAGTGAAAAGAGAACTGGTGCTAATTTCATTTATCCACATAAAATCTGTACTATTTGGAGGCAGCAAACTATGCCAGTAGTAGTAGTAACAATGAGTATATGAAAAATAATAATTACATAGTTTATGTTTGGTAACATATATATATATATGTATTTTAAACAAACTTTAATCAAGTGACTACCGTATTCAAGCTATTTTTTTCTCTCATGATTTCATTTTGATTCTGTAGTATAAATACCATTATCTTTTTCTCAAATGTTCATACTAATTCAGGAAGGTAAGCAGTTTGCTGAAGGTCAGAAAAATACTATGTAAGGGACAGTGCTGGGTTTTGAACACAGGTCTCTGTGACTCTAAAAACAATGCTTGTTTAATATGCAACTGTATTTTAGCCTTACACTAATCCTGAGTGGTAATTAGGTCAGATATTCCTATTACTTTCATATTATATATTTATTAGACAGGGTCATCCAGAGAAACACAACCAACAGAATGTATGCATATCTATCTATCTATCTACCTACCTATCTATCTGACACTAAAAGAGAAAGACATTTTATTAATTTAAATGAATTGACTCATATGACTGTGAGGCAGGCAAGTCTGGAATCTGTAGGGTAAGCGTCAGGCTGGAGATTCAGGTAACAGTAATGTTGTAGCTTTGAGTTTGAAGGCTGGAAACTCAGGCAGAATATTTATGCTGCAGTCTGGGAGCAAAATTCTTTCTTTTTCTGGAAACCCCAGTTTTTGCTCTTTAAGGTCTTTAATTGATGAAGCCCACTCACATTATGAAGGGTAATTGGCTTTACGTAAAGTCCACTGATCACAGATTTTAAAAACATTGAAAAAGTGCTTTTAGAGAAACATCTAGTCTAGCATTTCATCAAATAACTGGTTACCATAACCTAGCCAAATTGATACATAAAATTAACCATCACAATATGAGAATCTCAAATTTTTTAGTAGGAAGCTACTGTAGGCAACCTCTAAGATGGCCTCCAAAGATTCCTGCCTCCTGCTCTTCATGCCTCAGTGTAATCCCTTTCCCTTTTGTGTGGGCTGGACCTACTTACTAACTTCTAACCAATAAAAATCAATAAAAGTAATGGAATGGCACTTCAGACATTAGGTTACACAAGATGTGGCTTGCATCTTTTGTGTTCTCTCTTCTCTTGCATGTTCATTCTGATGAAGCCAGTGAACCAGAGTTAATAAGAAAACACATGAGAAACCTAGTAAACACCTTTTCTAAATACCTACTCACAATTTTTCTTGTTGAAGCAATCTGTGTGCTCCAAAATATAATCAGAAATCAAAATCAGCTCCTTATTAAAAAACAGCTTTTTAAACATATACTTTAAAAATTCTCCCATGCATGCCATAACTTAATTGGAGAATATTTTAGATTACTTTTCACAACCAAATGATTTGATCAAGGGGTGAACATGCCATTTGAGACTCTACCCTTGTCTCAGGTGTACTTTGAGCCCATTTATGTGAGCAAAATTTATGATAAATATATATGCATGGTTCTTGGCCTTGATTTTGGCAATTAGCTGGTAAAATTTGACTGCACAGAAGTGCAGCAGCAGCTTTCAGCAATGGCCCACAGATGGAGCTACTGGATTTGGAAAATCAAATCGGGCTTGGGACATTCTGTCTCACATTTGTGTAAAAGTATAAAAGTTTACAAATGATCCAACTTCCAGATTATCTCTGGTTTCCTTATAATAGGACAAACCAACTTATAAACTTCCCTATGATAAAATCTGCAGCAGCTAAACAGCAAATGGCCTCAGGATTTTTGAGCAAATTCAAAGAATTATATAAAATATTGTTTTCTATCTATTGGGAGAAGTGGTCCAATTATGGTTACTAATATCCAGGAAGCTCATGACTTTTGACAGCATCCTAGCTGTAAGGTCACCAAAATTCAGTGTTGTGATAAAGTGACATGTCTAGGCCATTTGAGGTATATTACAACTATACTTGTCCTCTATCACAGTTAAATACTAACATCTGCACATAACTTACTTGTCTTAAATTATTTAAGGATAATGTTAAATGCATTCCTACACTGGTGGTACATTTTGCTATACTTTTTAGAGATGAGGAGAAATGCTTGAAATTAGATCTGAGAATTGCATGGCTCTCTCAGTCTAGGTTAACTATATCCATAGTTGTGCTATTAATACATATTATGCTCATTAATACATTGATTCAATTATTTGACAAATATTTATTAAGTACCTGCAGTAAATTGGACAATATTCTTGGTGCTGGACATACAATGGTGAATAAGACACACAAGATCTTTGATTTTTATGAAGCTTACTTCCTAGAAGAAGGAATCTGGCATTGAAAAAACAAACAAACAAAAGAAAACCCAAAACAATTTCAGTTATTTATGTGATATGAGTTTCCCATTGCTGCTGTAACAAATTATTACAAATTCTGGGCTCACAGCTCTACTCTCTGAACTTTGTGGATTTGCCCTTAGGGATCATGGCTCTGACTTCTGAATGATACTTTCTTTTTGATGAAGGGTAAGAAATGTTTGCATATGAGTAGTCGTATCAGCCTGTTTTATGCCTGTAGAATTGTAGGAGTCCAACACTTCTTTTCTTTTATTTCATCTTTTCTTTGTCCCTTTCAGTCCAAGGTGGCAATATTTTTGCTAGCATGACATTCTCGAAACCTCGCAAGTTTCTCACGTATATCTCAGGGATTTACTCCATTAAACAAGGAGCTCCTTCACAAATCTTTTCTGGAAAATTCCACCTTTATTCTTGGTTTATGATTAGAGGGCTGAGAGAATCCATGAGTTACATGCCTAATCTCTTCACAGAGCCTTCTGTGTGATTGAATCTCTGACCTTTGATCCTTCTGAGGTACTAACAATAAGTGGTCCAGCCCCATCCTTGATTGTCTCCTACAGCATGTTTCCCTGACAACGAATCTCCTGAATTTAGTGTCTTTTGCCATCTTTTGAGAATTTCCCAGATCAATAGGTACTGGTTCTTTTTTGTTCAATACTTCTTCCCTCAATTTATTTCTTTCTTGTCACATTTTACTATAAGCAGGAAGAAGAAATCAGACTGCAACTCTAGGCTGCACCTTCAATATTTTACTTAGAAATCTCCTCAAATATTCAAATTTATTGCTTATAAACTCTACTTTCCATATAATTGTAGGACACAATTCTTCTAAGTTGTGTTTCCATTTTACAGCAAGGATCCCGAATTCCTCCAATGGTCTTTTTTGCTCTTTTAATTCTGCATATTGACTTTTTATTAGAATTTAGTTAAGTTTGATAAGCATTGAGTACTTGCTTTGTGCTAGGCAATGTGGTAGAAATGGTATGGGTAAGAAAAAGATCATGTCCCTATCCTCAGTGAGTTCATAGTCTAGTGCAAGATATGTTGTGACTTTTATATATAAAAGTAATGACTTTTATATACATATTCCATATATAGTTATTTCATATGTATTTCATATGTTCCATATTCCATATATAGTTATTCCGTATGTAGTGACTTATATATAATATATATACATATTCCATATACATGGACTATATGGTCATTATATATATATTCCTATATGTATGTGTGTGTGTGTGTGTGTGTGTGTGTGTGTGTGTATAAGCATTTGGCTTTCCTCAGTAAAAGAGGGTGTGTTCATAACTCTTTTTTGTTATGTTTGAATAAGTCTTTTTTTTTTTTAATTATACTTTAAGTTCTGGGATACGCGTGCAGAACATGCAGGTTTGTTACACAGGTATACACGTGCCATGGTGGTTTTCTGCACCCATCAACTCATCATCTACATTTCGTATTTCTCCTAATGCTCTCCTTCACTACCCCCCCCCAACCCTGTGACAGACCTTGTTGTATGATGTTCCCCTCTTTGTGTCCATGTGTTCTCAACGTTCAACTCCCACTAATGAGTGAGAAAATGTGGCGTTTGCTTTTCTGTTCCTGTGTAAGTTTGCTGAGAATGATGGTTTCCAGCTTCATCCATGTCACTGCAAAGGACATGAACTCATCCTTTTTTATGACTGCATAGTATTCCATGCTGTATATGTGCCACATATTTAAAAATCTCTCTCTAAGCAAAAAGAACAAAGCTGGAGGCATCATGCTACCTGACTTCAAACTATACCACAAGGCTACAGTAACCAAAGCAGCATGGTACTGGTACCAAAACAGATATATAGACCAATGGAACAGAACAGAGGCCTCAGAAATAACACCACACATCTACAACCATCTGATCTTAGACAAACCTGACAAAAACAAGCAATGGGGAAAGGATTCCCTATTTAATAACTGGTGTTGAGAAAACTGGCTAGCCATATGCAGAAAACTGAAACTGGACCCCTTCCTTACACCTTATACAAAAATTAACTCAAGATGGAACAAATACTTAAACTTAAGACATAAAACCATAAAAACTCTAGAAGAAAACCTAGGCAATACAATTCAGGACATAGGGATAGGCAAAGACTTTATGACTAAAACACAAAAAGCAATGGCAACAAAAGCCAAAATTGACAAATGGGATGTAATTAAACTAAAGAGCTTCCACACAGCAAAAGAAACTATCATCAGAGTGAACAGGCAACCTACAGAATGGGAGAAAAATTTTCTATTTTGCAATCTGTCCATCTGACAAAAGGCTAATATCCAGAATGTACAAAGAACTTAAACAAATTTACAAGAAGAAAACAACCAACCAACCCCATCAAAAAGTGGACAAAGGATATGAACAGACACTTCTCAAAAGATGACATTTATGCGGCCAAAAAACATGTGAAAAAAAGCTCATCATTACTGGTCATTAGAGAAATGGAACTCAAAACTATAATGAGATACCATCTCATGCCAGTTAGAATGGTGATCATTAAAAAGTCAGGAAACAACAGATGCTGGAGAATATGTGGAGAAATAGGAATGCTTTTACACTATTGATGGGAGTGTAAATTAGTTCAACCATTGTGGAAGACAGTGTGGCGATTCCTCAAGGATCTAGATCTAGAAATACCATTTGACCCAGCAATCCTGTTACTGGGCATATACCCAAAAGATTATAAGTCATTCTACTATGAAGACACATGTACACGTATGTTTATTGCAGCACTATTCACAATAGCAAAGACTTGGAACCAACCCAAATGCCCATCAATGATAGATGAGATGTAGTGACTATTAAGTTAGCAGGATGAAACTATTACTACCAAAAATAATGTTATATCCTATAATAGAAATATGCCCAAGAAGTTAATAAAGGGCAAAGATCGGACACCTAATATAACCTGTAGGGGTAGGGAAAGTTTGGACAGGTTTCTTTCTTAGATGTTATGCCTTTTCTGAGTCTTAAAAGATAAGCAGATTTGGTTAAGTAAAGAAAGAGTACAAGTGAGCATTCTAAAGAAAGAGCACCATAAAATAAAAATGGAGGCATGAAACTTGGTGTTATAATCAAAAACCTCTAAGAAATTTGGTTCCTATACTTTGAATTTTTCATAAATATAACATTTCTTTATCAATACTTATTGTGAAGCATGAATGTCCCAGGCAAGGGCACTGTAGTAGTGAGTCAACGCTCCCATCCAAGGTAAAATGTGAATTGTGGCCAAGAGAAAAATAAGGCTGTCTGTAGTTGGGAAAACAGTGCTGGATGTAAGGTGAGCAAACAGACTTGAATCTTGGAGAACTGGATGAAGTGATTGGTACAAGTCTGACCAAGTGGTTCAGATGTGAGGCTGTTGGGTGGTCCCTGTCACTAGTGCTTGGCACAGAGTTGGGACAGGGGTGTTTTATGACAAGTAGAATCAGATAAAGGAAGAATACTTTTTATTTCTGCTCTTGAACTCTTCAAAAGAAAACAAGGAAATGATTTATAAATCAAAACTAGGATGCCAGGTCTGACATCAATTAATGTGTCATGTGCTGAGAAGTTCCCCTGGTAGATAAACACCAAGCTGATTCAAAGAGTGATCTTGGATAATAAGAGACAGGTAATGACAGGAACATACGCCTTCCCAGATGCAAAAGATATTAAGCAGGGATCAGGAGAGAGTAAGTTGCATGCATAAAGTCTCTGTCCTTCTCTCCTTAGGAATTATCAGGAGGATATGTTTGTAAATTTCATATGGCTAAAGAACTTGAGTTTGAAGGGAGGAGGAATAAAGCATGAATTCAGTGACAACCAGATGCTAAGCATATAACATTTGCATACTTTGGGTAAAACCTCATGATCATCCTATGGAACTAGTTATATCCTGATGGAAAAAAGGGACATCCAGAATGGCTGAGTGCCTGGTCTGAGGTTCATCACCAGCACATAAATGTGAGTCTGCTTAGCTACAAATAGTATATTCTTCCCACTCTACTACACTATCCACTGAAAGTATAGATATTAATTAAAAGAAATTCAGACAGATGACAGGAAAATGCACATTCAGAGTGGGGACAGTGGGTATAAGAATGTAGAAGTGGCCTGGCCTGGGAATTCAGTATAACAGCATTCTGTTCCTGTTTCTGTCATTGACCCAGAGACAGTGATACATTATTCCCCCATCTCTGGGCCTCAGTTTAAACGAGGTATTTGGATAAGAAAAAATGCCAAACTTTTTTTAGCTGAAGCAGGCTAGGCTTTGATGGTAATTCGTTAGGTTGGTAATAAATAGTTAAATTTTGCTGTGAGAGGTTTTTTAAAATCATATTAGACTTCTGATGCATCATTCATTCATTATGCTATAACTGGGTGCTCAAAAGGCCCCATTGTCTGCACCTTTCCAGCCCTACCGCTCACTTTCTATGTGACCTTGTTTCTTCATATTTCAGTGTGGATTGCAATAAAATGCACTTCATGGAGTTTTTGCGAAGAAACAAATTGATGTGGGTAAAGTGCTTATACCAAAGTCTGGCACATACAAATAGTTTGATAAATGTAATATTTTGCATAATATATGATTATGATTCTGACTACATCTCTACTCATTTACAACAATCTCTCTTCTCCTGGATCAAATTTTTCCCATTTTATATACTTCAGTCAACTAGGCCTTGCTGTTTACTAGCTGATTAAAGATAAAACATTAATCATTGATAGTGATAACAAATTACCATACTCCCCTTCTGAGAGAACATGTTCACATTTTGATAGGATCTTCTGATGTCTGGACACAGAAAGAGCAGTTAAAGGGATCGTTGCATGAGCAAAGACAAAGAGTGGGACACTGACTCTGAGTCCTTTGAGTCTTGTTTTTACCTTTCAGCACAAGCATGACATTTGAATTGATGGAATAAAAAGAATACTTCAGAGGTCCAGGTAGAGGTTCTCATAAAAAGCCCTAGAGATGCTTAGCAGGTTCTTCTCTAATAGAGGCAGAAACTCTTTATGATGAGATGCGAAACAACTTTGTTTTCTTTTTGCAATCCTTGATTCATTTGGTTATTTGTTTGTTTTTAAACTCTGTCTGGAAGGTATACATTGTTAGGGAATGTTATACATTCCCTAATCTGTAATCCGAGGCATGATCATCTGTGTATCCCTGGACTAAGACTGTATGGAGGGCTGGATACCTGAGATTAGGCAGAAGCAACAATTAAGGGACCGATACATAATACTGGCTCGTGTAACCAGGAGATAAATGACCCTGAGGTTCTCCTAGAAAAAGGCAGTTTTGAATGGCAGCCTTTGCTTTCTGGAGCCTGTTCAAAAATCATCCACGGACCTAGGCTAGGAAAGTGGGGGATGCCAGAGTCTGTGTGTTCTGTTACCTTAAGTACCTGAAGCAGGTGTCCTATGTTGGCAGGAGTAGATCGGTGCTCAAGATCATAGAAAAGGGTGCGGAGCTTTGTTTGATGCACTCAATTAATTCCTGGCAATTTTATAGAGATTCTATCACCATACAAGGCAGCTCCAGGCTCTCTATAAAATAAATGGCCCATCAGAAGTCATTGGATACATTGTGTAATAAAGGTTGTCAAGTGCCAAGAGTGTTTCAGGGTGGAGTGAGTACAGTATTCATTTTTATGGGAATTGACTTGATCACCTTTGTAACCAGAGAGAATGAACCCAGTAGAAAAGGGACTATATAGAGATAGAAGCAAATAAAGTATTATTCTAGAGGAAAGCAGCAGTGAACAGATTTTGCTTTTAAAGAAAAACTATCTCATTGATGGAAAAGAAAGAAATGAGGATCGTGGTGGTTGTAGAGATCAAAACCATGGATATAGAAATCAAATGGATGTAGAGATAAAAACCATGCAAATATTTTACATAATTAAAACAAAATTAAGTTAGAAGAAGAATTTAAGCAATCGTCAAAGCTGCAAAACTGAACTTAAATATCAGGTTGGTTGCATAACCATATACAAAAAAGTTAAATAAGTTTAAATATGTTGAGATATGCTAGGGAAAAATCAATAATCACTAAGACATCAAACTGGCTTTTTTGCAGTTTTGTTATTGGTAATAACACAATAAGTGGCAAGTAATTTTGTTCCTAACTTAGCAACCAAGGTTTTCAGCATATAAGGGAAAAAAATACAAACATAGAAAATCAGATAATTAAACATTCACTATGATTTTATATTTGAATTGAAAATATCAGCACAAATTTGTTTAGTTTTGTCTTAAAAATGTTTATTCCTTAACTGCTAAAATGGACTTATAAGCAATGGAAAATTCAGTAGCAATAGTTACGTCTTGTTTATGTTTGTGATTTCTGAATGTTATTTTCCATGCAAGGCAACTAGAAGCTAGGACTTCAGTCTGGGACAGGAAATGTATCTAATGAGCCTGGAATATCTTACTGTTTCAGAAGCAGAGAAGCTCTCAGAAAGTGTCAAGGATTTTTGAAAATGATCTAGGATTCATATAAAGGGCTCCCGCTAGCTAAAATGGAATAATCTGAACATGAAAGAGAATAATGACAATGGACTGAAATATAACAACCTAGATAAATCTATGAGTAACAGAACTCAAAAAAACCCAAAAAATATTTTGTTATATTTGGAGGTTATTTTGGCACCAACTTATTAGTCTGAAAATCAATAAAATAATGTATCAGTCATTTGTGCTTACCTTCATGAATTTTATTTCAGGGCAATGAAATGGTGAGAAGGCAATGTTCTTATTTGTAGAAGAATTGGAGTTAATAAACACAGAAGGAATAATGGATTTAGAAAATTACCATTTGAGATCCCTAATGGGGAAAAATAGTTTATGCAAAGATTATCAATGGTTATTAAAACTAATAGGCAAAGAAAATGGATGGATTACACTGAAAACACTTGTACCTAATAATCTAAACACTTCTAAACTAAAAGTAGGGCAATCAACCATGATGTGTTTCCTAATAAGATATAATAGAAGCCATATATGTATACAGTTTCATCATGGAGGTATGAGGTATTCTTGCAAAACCAAACAAGACAAAAATGAACAAACAAATAAAGCCCTGAGTGCAGTCAAGCACACAGATCTAGCTACTAATGTTCTAGAAATGTGGGAGATAAAAGAAAAAGCTAAACACCATGGGAAAATGATCAGTTAAATTAAAAATGTGGAACAATATACAGGACAAATGACACATTTCCTTTAAAAAATAAATGGCAGCACAAGGATAGATTTTAGTAGGGATCCACAATGGAAAAGTCTAGGAGTATAAGAAAATGTAGGTGCATATGTGAAGACAGTAGAAATAAACTTTATGCAGACCAGGATCAATAGCAAAGAAATAAGGTCTGGGAAGAAAACAACAGGTAGAAAGGCAGGGGAGGGGAGGGTCAATAGAGTATGTGGGAAAACAGCCTGTTACATGGCAAGAGTGACGTTGTTTTGAAGGAAAGTTGCCATAATTACTGATGTTTGACCTTCACACACCAAAGTGTTCTGGAGTTAGTTCTTTAAACAATGCCTGAAGCATAGATAACCTTTCATCAATATGCATACCTATTCTCCTCAGTGGTCATGAGTCTTGGCAAGAAAGCCTGAAGATATGATCAGCTGCACAGCTTTTACTCTCAAAGCTTGCTATATGAATAATACTTTCTGGAGGGCAGGTGTGGTGATTCACCATCTCCCAACCACCTGAGACGTTGCTTCTGTTTATAATTCCCTGTTATATGTTTCTCTCTACAAAAAGGTATTTGTCAGCCTCTTTCTTTGGCCTCTCAGCTCCCTCATCATTTCAGGGTGGTAGGTTTCCATAGACTTGCTCACTGCCGAACAGAATAGAAGTCGAAGTGTTTTAAATCTGTGAATTGCTTTGGGCAGTATGACCATTTTTATAATATTGGTTTTTCCAAGTAATGAGCATGGATTTTTAAAAATCTACTTGTGTTGCCTCTGATTTCTTTCAGTGTTTTTTGTAGTTCTCCTTGTAGAGATTTTTCGCCTCCTTGGTTAGCTGTATTCCTAGATTTTTTTTTCTTTGTGGCTGTTGTGAGTGGGATTGTGTTCCTGATTTCATTCTCAGCTTAGACATTGTTGGTATATATAAATGCTACTGATTTTTGTACATTTATTTTGTATCATGAAACTTTGCTAAAGTCATTTATCAGTTCTAGGAGCTTTTTGAAAGAGTCGTTAGGATTTCCTAGGTATAGAATCATATCATCAGTGAAGAGAGATAGCTTGACTTATTTTTAATTTGGATTCCTTTTGTTTCTTTCTCTTGTCTGATTGCTCTGGCTAAGACTTCCAATACTATGTTGAATAGAAATGGTGAGAGTGGGCATCATTGTTTTGTTCCAGTTCTCAGGGGAATAGTTCCTATGAAACTACCAACGTCATTCTTTACAGAATTAGAAAAAAAAATTCCAAAATTTATATGGAACCAAAAAAGAGCCCAAATAACCAGGGCAATCTTAAGCAAAAAGAACAAAGCTGGAGGCATCACATTATCTGACTTCAAACTATTCTATAAAGTTATAGGAACCAAAATAGCTTTGTACCAGTCCAAAAATAGACATACATACCAATGGAACAGAATAGAAAACTCAGAAAGGAAGCCTCACACCTACAACCATCTGATATTTGACAAGGCCAACAAAAACAAGCAATGGACAAAGGACTCTCTACTCAATTAATAGTGTTGGGACAACTCTCTAGCCATATGCAAAAGATTGAAGCTGGACCCGTACTTTTCACCATATACAAAAATTAACTGAAAATGCATTAAATATTTTAATGTAGGACGTCAAACTATAAAATCTTGGAAGACAGTCTAAGAAATACTCTTCTTGACATCAGCCTTGGCAAATAAATTTTGGCTAAGTTCCCAAAAGCAATTGCAACAAAAACAAAAATAGACAAGTAGGACCTAATTAAACTAAAGAACTTCTACACAGTAAAAGAAACTGTCAACAGAGCAAACATACGACCTACAGAGTGGGAGAAGATATTCCCAAACTATGCATCTGACAAAGGCGAATAGCAACAATCTGTACAGAACTTACACAAATCAACAAACAAAAAAACAAATAATCCCATTGAAAATGGGCAACAGACCTGAACAGACACTTCTCAAAAGAAGACATAAAGTGGCCAACAAATATGTGAAAAAGTGCTCATCATCCCTAATCATCAGAGAAATGCAAATCAAAACCAGAATGAGATATCATCTCACACCAGTCAGAATAACTATTATTAAAATGTCAGAAAACAACAGCTCCTGGTGAGGCTGTGGAGAAAAGGGGATGCTTATACACTGTTGTTGGGAATGTAAATTAGTTCAACAACTGTGGCATACAGCCTGGAGGTTTCTCAAAGAACTTAAAACACAACTACCATTTGACCTAGCAATCCATTTCTGGGTACATACCCCAAACAAATCATTCTGTCAGAAAGACACATGCACTTGTATGTTCATCATTGCGCTATTTACAATAGCAAAGACATGGACTCAACTCAGGTGCCCATTAATGGTAGATTGGATAAAGAAAATGGGGTACATATACACCATTGAATGCTATGCAGCCATCAAAAAGAATGAAATCAGTTCATTTGCAGCAACATGGGTGGAGCTGGATGTCATAGTTTTAAGCAAATCAATGCAGGAACAGAAAACCAAATGCCACATGTGATCACTTACAAGTGGGAGCTAAACTCTGAGCACACATGAACATAAAGATGAGAACAAAAGACACTGTGGACTACTAGAGGGTGGAGTGGGGAGTTGTTATAAAACTACCCATAGGGTACTCTGTTCACTACCAGGGTGATGAGATCCACATTCCAAACCTCAGCATCATGGAATATTCCCATGTAACAAACCTGCATATCTACTCCCTGTATCTAAAATTAAAGTTGAATAAGAAAAAAGGAATTTAAAGTGTAGGGGAAGGGGAAATAAGGACCTGAGAAAGATAATATGTTAGTGAGTCAGGCTGAGGTAGAATACTGAAGCAGGTGACTTCTACGGTGGAACAGATTTGCAAATGATATTGTTTATTATGTGTCCCTGTGGATTACGGACTGAAGTTCAAAGGAGGTAAAGACTTTGGAGTGAAGAAGGTTTAAGGTTAAGACCTGAAGTTTTTAAGAGCCATGTGTATGATTTTGAAGTGAAAAATGAAAACAAGGGCTGGAGAATCTAGAGACTACATTGAATAAAGAAGAGTTCTTAAGATGTTACATGTTGATAGTCGGGAGTAAAGGAAGAGGTGAGAGGTCATGAGTTTCAGTGGATGATGATTGTTGATGGGGAAGTAGAATGACGATGATCTGGAAATGGCAATGGGAAATCAGAAGAGTACCAAGAGGAAGTGTTCAGTAAGAGGGGTGCAGGAGAACCCACGTGTATTTGATAAAAAAGTGATTGAATAGTTTCTTCTGGAGAAGACAGTATTTAAGTCCTCAGGGGAGAGCTGGCCTTTAGTTAAGAATGGACTAGGTACAGAAGGAGTAAAAACAGGATAACTCAGGGGAATTTTTTTTTTTAATAGTGGAAATTGGTTTTCAGATAAATGAGTGGAAAATGTAGGATGAAAATTCGTCAATAAAATACATAGACAAGCATGGAATATAGGAGAGGGTTGAGTGAATTTCAAGATTGAGGCATATAGAATTTGGAATTGAATTTCCACTATATTTGCCTTTCCTTTGTGGGGATAGATATGGTGGGCTGACAAAAGGTTGGTTTTATTGGCCAAGATATAAAGCTAATGAGCTCATAAGTGGCTTCTGGCCCCAAAGAGCAAGACTTTTTCACTGTCTCATTTTGGTGCTAATTAGATCGAGCCAGGAATAGGCCCTAAAAGAGTACAGAAATAGGAGCCTGGGATCATCTAACATACTAAACCAAGGAATACTCTCCAAGCAGAAAGAGTTTTGCTGCTCCTAATCCACCTGAATTTGGCTACTATAGGTTTTTAAAAGATGTTTTAGGAGTAGAAATCCAGAAACTCGGTAGAGACTCAGGTTTCTACTCCTAGAACATTTAAAAACAATAAATAAATAAATAAATAAATAAATAAATAAATAAATAAATAAAACTATGGAGGCTGTGCTATCTCTGAGCTTAAAATCTGAGCCTCATTTACCTTGCCTTAATAATTCCTATTGTATAGAACTATTGTATAGACTGAAACTAATATATACAACAATCCTGGAAGAGCACCAGACACATTTTCAGCTCTCAGTGAATGGTGAATATTACCTCTATTATCACTATTACTGACACTACTACTACTCATCTCTTACTGATCAGAAACTTTATGGCATTAATATATGGTTCCTCCTAATGTTTCCACCTAGCCATTACTTCTCTTTTTTTATTCCTCATAATGTACAAGATAGTGATAAAATATATTCAATGAATGAAGATAATTCTAAGTTTGTACCCGATATATCTTGAGAAATTTTGTAAATTCTGAGATATTTTATATATTCTGAACTTTTAAATAAATTTTTCAATACTAGTGTAATATATGATTAATCCTATAGAAGAGGTACTTATCTACATATGGTGAAAATCAAAGTTGATTCAAGAAGAAGATAGGGTTAAAAGCACCTATTACCTAAGTATCTTGTTCTAACACATTGGAAGAGGTCGTACATGATTTAAATTCAGGACTTGGCAAAATTTAAAATTGCTAATAGATTAACACAATTGTTTTGGATTAGTATGAAAACTAATGTAATTCTAAATTACAATCACTCATTTTGATTGAGCCATAGTACTATATACTAATGTATACACAAATGCAATAAACAATAAATGACCTTCAAATTTTAAATTACTCAGAGTTCCAGAATGGAGCTTGTTGATTGGTTGGATGGCTTGAGATTATTTTTTTTTTTAATTCTGTTTTTGTCCAGAAGCTCTTCCAAGCATTAAGATTGTCAAGCTTCTACTCACATGCCATTTTAAGATATTCAGAGATTAACAAAATATTGGATTGAAAATGAACCTTAAAATTCATATAGCCCAATGATCTCTTAGCTCTTAGCAATTCTGTCCTTATAAACATAAGTTACATATATTAGAGACTCACAGCAACTCTTTAAAGCAGGTAGAATAATGATAATTAATTTTTACAGATGAAGAAACTGAAGATCAGACAGGCAAAGCAATTTCTCAATTGGAGCCTAGGACTTGAATTCAGATCTTCTGACTCTAGATGATTTAATCATTTTATGACATATTTTTCCTAATAATGGGCTTCAAGAATGGAGGAAAAAAATAATTTATTGAGCAATATGTGAAACAGTTAATGAGGTTAATTGGTAAGCTTGCCATTTGTTTTAATATACAAACAACCAGTGATGTTGGAATGAGCAGAGGACTTAACAAGATTTAGGTATAAGTCCCGGATCAGCTTTCTGAGTTTGGGGAAGAAAGATATTCTAATCCTTAGATGCCTCCCATGTTGAATGAGAGTAATAATACTTGCTTTAAGAAACTGTTATCAAATGAATTGCTTTATGTGAAGGTGCTTGTGAATGAGAATAATCAGAATGGTTGATGTTGTTGATAGCCTTGTAGTTATATAAGGAAGCACATAGGTTCAAAAGAGTGACCCCTTCAATTCCCCAGTGCTTTTTCCTGTGTGACCAAGGGACCAGGAGACACACAGTTTAACTTTGGAAGGGCTGTCTGGAAAGAATTCAAAATGAGTTTCACAAAGCCAGTTGGAATTTAATAATGCATGAAAAATACACCAAGGGGAGGAAAGAACCAATTAGGAAGCAATTAAGAAGATTGCAATAACAATGCATCTTAATAAAGTACAAAAAATATTACACTACAAATAGGAGACAAAGTAGTTACCTGTGGAAGAAAAGAGAAGTGGAAATAGAGTTTCCAAGGTAGATATTACGAAAACAGAATAGAAAAGGAAAAACAAAACTGTATTTCACTATCTTTTTTTCTGCCTGTTCATATCTCAAGCATCCTTCAAAAACCTTTCCCTCTGACATTCCTTTAATCATTTATATTCAGCACTATTATTAAATTCCTGGTCTTAATTAACAATCTTTAAAAATCTAACTCTCATAATTCCCCAAATAGAAAGTACAAATGGTTAGTGAACTCTTGAAAAATAATCAACTATCTTTAAATTCAAATAAGTACAAATTGAAACAATTTAATATCCCATGTTAGTTTGAAAATTATAAACGAATTTTAAGTATTTTTTAAAAAACCCTGCTCTCTGTTCATATTTGCATTTGGGGATCCTCCTTAATATTGAGCAGCTATTTGAAGAACAGGGATTTCTCCAAGCATGACTACCAAGCAAGTGCGGTGTGGAGGTCCATAGGGACAGGAGGTCCCTAAAGAGACCAGAAGACTGGGCCGGGCATGGTGGCTTACGCCTGTAATCCCAGCACTTTGAGAGGCCGAGGCGGGTGGATGACGAGGTCAGGAGATCGAGACCATCCTGGCTAACACGGTGAAACCCTGTCTCTACTAAAAATACAAAAAATGAGCCAGGCGTGGTGGCGGGTACCTGTAGTCCCAGCTACTCGGGAGGCTGAGGCAGGAGAATGGCAAGAACCCGGGAGGCAGAGCTTGCAGTGAGCCGAGATGGCGCCACTGCACTCCAGCCTGGGTGACAGAGCAAGACTCCGTCTCAAAAAAAAAAAAAAAAGAAAAGAAATCAGAAGACTGAGTCAATTGGCACCTCAGCTCCAACAATGGAGTCACAAGAATTCAGATTTAAAACCAGTTTACTATTGATTAATAAGTGTGAGAGGTGATAACTTTATATCAGATGGTTAATTTTCACAGTAATCTCTGCTTATTGTTATACCCCCATCTGAGCAAAGGAGAGAAATAAAACTGAGGGATTAGCTATCTTTTCCAAATTCAGGGTCTTAGTGAAAATCATGCAAGTTATAGACATGAAACGGCTTTAAAAACTAATTAAATGTCATTATTATTATTATTATAAAATAGAACAACCTATTTGAGCAATATTAAATGTTAAAAGTTGCAAACAAAAGAAGTTAATGGTGTGTGCACCTAAAATTCTCAATAGTAAAAAATAATAAGAAATTTTGAAGACGGTTTTAAACGTTTACATTTCTTTTCTATTTTAATATGATATTGGACATCAAAGCCAAAATTGTGGTATGGATATTTGAAATCAGCTTTAAACAAGCTACATAATTTTTATTAGATTTTTCATTATTTGGAATATTAATATGATTTCCCCAGTCACTCATTTAAATCCTTTACATGTGTCCAAACCCAGAGTGATCTGTCTGGGTACTGATCTGGCTACCCAAAAACTAAGAGTCTGTTATATTAGCTTTAGTACCTTATTATTGCCACTTGAGTTAGATATAGTGCTTTATTGTTTACTTTCTTTTAATTTTTGTTAATTTTGATAAGGATATGGACAAATATTCTTCATATTTGTTTAATATGCGTGAGTCTTTACCCCAGAATTGTTTTATGCATTCTGTGGAGCAAAGGCTATATTTTATTTTACAATTTTTTAAAATTCTGTGTACTTTTGCTGGGCACCACTTGATAGAGTGCTGGATATAGTGTAATCCACTCTCCTAATGCATGGGGGAATCAGGAAGAATGAAAAAACCTGGGATCAAAGAATGGAAAGAAACTGTAAGATTACATAGGACCTGCCTATGCCCTGATTTCGCAGTTTGCCTGTCTAGACCCTCAGCACCACTTGACCTTTATCTAAAACTCTACCTACAGTTCCACCAAAGTTTTAGGGACAATTCTGGTCTTAGGAAGAGAGGGATTTGGGGAAACTCTATCACATTTAAAAGTCAAGTGCCTCAGTAATATGAACCCATATTTCTGGACTAGTTTTGACTTTTGATCCAGGTAAAACTCTTTGAGCTTCTGCCTTATTACCAAATAAAGTCCAGTATAGGATCTTATCCGTTTCTGGATTCCCATTTTGATAACCTTCGATTACTCCATTCTCTCTCTACAAGGGCATTGCCTGCTTACCTGAGACAGCACTGTGAATTGGAGAGAACACTGGCTTTGGAATCACACAGGTCCAAGTTTAAATCCTGACTTCATCATTCCCTGGTATGTGATTGTAGATACTTATTTATAAAATTGAGTTATCTAATCTATAAAACACGATCAATTATACCCAACTCAAAGAGTTGTAATGAAAATCAAATGAGATTCTAAAAACTTGTGCTTTAAGTTTTTAAACTCAGAAAATATTAATTTCTTTTTATTTTCCTTTCCATTTCTCTTATCTATCTTAGAAACTATACCATTCTCCTACACTTTATGTATATGCTACACTTAAGCTATAAGCTGTGTGCTTATAGATCTCCACAATGTCAAGACTGCTCTCACTGCAAGCCTGCCTGTGTGTTCCTAGGTAGGCAGTCTAGTTCTTTCATGTATAATGTACTCTAGAAACTTGTATGACAGTCACAGATACAAAATAAATGAATTAAATATTTTAAGAGTTCCAGTCCAAGGCATCAAGTAGATATTCCCCAAATTATGATGTAAATATTCCATTTTACTGTTATATGTGATACAATGTATATGTGATTATTTAAAATACAGATTAAATATCAAATAAGAATAAGAAAATATAGTTAAACAATTTTTTCCTTCAAACTGTTTTTCTCAGCTTATTCGAAAGACAATGAAAAACAGTTTTAACATTACACATAAAGGTATGCTGTTCATCATTTTGCAAAGTATTTTGCAACTTTGAAAAAATTTTGTAAAGGTAGTATGAATCACCAGCCTGTTTCTCTTTATAAAAAAAATCTGTTCTACTTTAGGAAGATATAAACTTTTTGTTGCATTTGGATTACTGGGATGCTTTTATAATGCCCATTATAAAATTATAATTTTAAGTATCACTGGTAATTTTTTTTTTAAGAGAAGCTGCCTGCGTTCCTTCCCTCTACAATGCTCATTCCTTCAAACAGAGGTGTGCTGAAGTTGGCTTGCATCAGAGAGGAGAGCTGATTGCATTTCTTTCCAACTATGTTATCATGGTGTCATATCGGCAGGCTATGATGGGAATATTTGAACCATGGAAATCTATAAATGCTACAAATTAAGAATATTTGTGTTATTTTATTTTATTTTATTTTTTTGAGACAGTCTAGCTTTGTCTCCCAAGCTAGAGTGCAGTGGTGCAATCACACTCACTGTAGTGTCGACCTTCTAGGCTCAAGCCATCCTCTCACCTCAGCCTCCTGAGTAGCTGGGACCACAGGCACATGCCACCACACCCAGCCAATTTTTGTGGGGTTTTTTTGTAGAGATGGGATTTTTGCCATGTGGTACAGGCTGTTCTTGAACTCCTGACCTCAAGCCTCTACCCACCTTGGCCTTCCAAAGGGCTGGGATTATAGGTGTGAGCTACTCTGAGCAGACTATTTTTTGAGAGCTGGTTTTCGAAGTTACACCCTTACCCTACCATCTCAACCCTTGTTATTTCTGCTTATACTCAAGAGTCATCAGATTACACCTGAAATTATATGTTCTACAAAAATCTCTTGAGTGATCATCTTTATTTATGTGGGTTCAGGAGGCAACATTAACTAAGAGAGAAGAGGGCAACAAGCTCTTTGCTTTCTTTGCTTGCTGAACAAAAGCTTAATCACGTTTTGGATACCTTCGTACCCTTTATTTTCACAGGGTAGAAAGTCAATTATTTGTACAAGGCTTTCCAGAGTGAGAAGAGATCAAGACCCAGCTACTACTGCCCATATTTTCTAAAAGGGAAATCATTTAGTGTGGACCAAATTGTTTGCACTTATGACTCAATGAAAAAGGAGGTGAATATGCCTGGTGTATTAAAATTATAATGAATTCAAAAGGAGTCTGAGGAAGTGAATTGGATTTAACATAAAATCAGGGTCTGTGGGATAAGCCTTGCTTTCGCACCTCCTGCTGCTGCTATTTGTGGTAGCTCCCATCCTGGCCACCATGGCAATTGAAAAGTGGCAAGTGGCTGTGCCTAGGGAATAATTGCTGAGAATCAGAACCATTGCAGGGGATCAGAAGGAGAGTGTGATTTTGGAGCCCCTGTGTAGACAGGGAGTTGGATTAGCAAAGGTTTGCCAGTGGCAGAGGACTTGTGTGAGTCGTTAAGTAGGGGCACAAAATGCGTGACAGAAGAGAAAGACTGGAGAGGTGGACAAGATCAATCCCACTTCTATTCATTTTCCGTCTCACCTTTGGAATCAAGTCTGCCTTCCTGAGTTTGGGCAATTTGGGAAACATGTTCTCAGGAGTGAGTTGCTGGACTTTCTGATTTTAGGCCAGGGTGTAATTAATTTGGGAAATTAAAAAAAGATATGACCGTATTCATTAATCCACCAATTCAACAAAGATTTATTTAACTCCCACTACCTTGAAGGCACCGTATGGGTACTTGGGATAAAGCAGTGAACAAAACAGCCAAAGATCCCCACCTCATGGACCACATTTGCGTTGTTTGTATTCTGAATATGTGGAGCAAATCACATTGTACGTTTCCCCCACTTCTGCATTGCTCCTTTCTTCAGAAATTAATTTATAGCATTTGGTATATACTTTCAATTTTTCTCTTTCTTCACAATTATGTCCAAGCATTTACATTTTTGATATGCCTATTATTTGTACTTTTGCACAATTATCACTGGTATCTAAATTTTAATGTATTCTATTTTTCATTCATTTGGTTAAATGGGTAATTAAGTCAAACATAATTGATGTGACCATTTTTGTAATTGTTTTACTTCCTGGAGGTGCTTAATAATTTCTTACTAGATATTTGATCAATAATTGTTGATCATTTCCTTCAACGGTTTCAAGGGTGATGCGGGATAGAGGCAGTATGGTAAGATTCTTTGGTATGGACAATCCATAAATAAGTCAATTTTTAAAAAAATTATAAGTTCCTTCTGTTTCTTAACTTTGAGTCCTGAACAGAAAAACAGTCTAAATCTAATGTTATAATTGTTTGCCCTGGGTTAGAGTGCAAAGAAGATTTAGAGACTTGAATTGAAATCCGGTACTCCCTCTTATTGACTAGGTAAACTTGCGCAAATAATTTAAACTTGCTTAGAATCTATTTCTAATTAATAAAACAGGGGCAATACCCAATTCACTGGTTAACAAATAATGTACATAAAATAATATTAACAGCCAAGCCTATCAAGTGGTAACTCTGTGCTGTCACTGTCACAATTAGTCTCTTCTTTCTCATGACAATTTTTTTTAGGTAGCTATTATTATTAGCCCCATTTTACAGATAATTAAATTAAATTAAACCATGAAAGTTGAATAACTTGCCCCAGTTCATGCAACTAATAAGTAGCAAATGTGGGTTATGATTAAGAGCACATTTGCTATTGATCATTAATCTATTTGGCAAGGTTTGTCCACAACACTACTGGCATTTTGGGCTGAATAATTCTTTGTTGTGAGGGCTGTCTTTGCATTGTGTGAAGTTAAATAACATCTCTAACCTCTACCCATGAGATGCCAGTAGAACCCCCACTCCCAAATATAACAACCAAAAATTTCTCAGACCTTGCCACGTGTACTTAGAGGAGCAAAATCAACCCAAGTTGTTAAGAACCATTACTCTACTGCATACTGCCTTCATAAGAATGTATAATGCATAAGCCCCCACAGGCAAAAATTAGCATGTATAAGAAGTGTTCTAAAGAAATGCTGTTTATCTGTTTTCCTACTTTGGGTAACGGAAACCCAAACAAAATTCATGCTCATCTGTCAATGTATTAAAATACCTCACAGATTTATTAAGGGGGATGCTAAAAAGATAATGAAGGATTTTTGAGGATTATTAAAACTATGACAAAAAATATTTTTGATTTACTAAATATACTTATGTGTGGTAAACAATAGTTAAGAAAGAAGCTATATTGGTGATCATAATAAGGATAATAATGATGATAATGATAATGATATAATTTGTCAGGCTTTGTTAAAATTACTTTATATATATTATTACATTTAATAGAAGGTAGGACTACCTATTATCACTATTGTCTGAGTTTTATAGATGATAAAACTGAGGACCAGAAAGGTCAACATTTCTTTCCCAAGGCTGGCAGAGCTGATCATGTTTTTCTGTTTCCTCTGCCTCTAATTCTGTTTAGATATGAATTTCTTGGTTATAACCTGGTTCTGTGCTTTAGAGCATTCAGAGGGGAATATTTTAAACCTCTTTTGGTGATAATAATCACTTTTTGCTTGCATTCTAAGTACACTCCACAGGAACATTTTCTGCTTTTCACCACTGAACATTGCCTGGAAGACATACCTTGGTGCATTGTTAAATCTCTTTATGTTCCATATCATTGACAATACCTGGATCTAGGAAAAAGGGAAAGCAGAATTGCACAGGAATTCATATTGGCTTCCACTGAATACCTGTATCACACCTGTGATGACCTAAAAGCTTTAAAAAAAAATGAGAAACAACAACAGCAACAAAATCTAAAACAGAACATACCAGATTTGCATCTGTTAGGGCTTTTGCCTGTGGGTGACAGAAACCAATAGATCTAGTATTACATAACATTAAATTGCATACAAAATTTTTAAATGGACCAGAGAAGTAATGGGTTCAGCTTGGACCCACGAAGTCAAACACAACACAGTCAGGAAAAGCATACAACTACACAATGGGACTATTCTTAGAATAAACACTGCCACCACTGCCTGCCTCTACACATCTATGAAAGGATTAGATTCTAGAATTTAACTCCAGTCACCCCAGATATACCAAATGTTTCTTCACCATTCACTTGCCCATAGAGTCTGCACTATGACCACAATCAAATAACAATTCTCTTGCCATGGTCACTTTTGCATCCAACTCACAGGCCTGTGTCTACTTGGTAGAAGTTAACTCATGTGCTGCACTATAGCTGCAACCGTCTGAGAAATGTAGTTTTACCCTTCTTGTCTTCATAACACAAGAATGGAAGCTAGAAACAAGGAGGTTAAAATAAGAGAGGAATGGGCCAATTTACAGTACTTGTCACCATTTTTATATGGAATTATAGAAATAGAAGCATGCTGTCTTTTCCTTAGTGCAAAATATTGAAAGCATAATCCATAGCAGTCTAATGCTTATAAACTGAAACACACTGGAATACATTGCCTTGCACATAATAGTGGTCCAATAAATATCTGTTGAAGTAAGTTAGATATGCAGTGCAACTATAAGGTACTCTAAAGGAAAGGAAACTTATTTATTGAGCTACTTCTACACTAGCAACTTTTTTTGTTTTTTTGTTTGTTTGTGTGTTTTTTTTTGTTTTTTTTTTTTTTGTTTTTTTTTGTTTTTTTTTTTTTGAGACAGAGTTTCAATCTTGTTGCCCAGGATAGAGTGCAATAGTATGATCTCAGCTCGTGGCCACCTCCGCCTCCCGTGTTCAAGTGATTCTCCTGCCTCAGTCTCCCAAGTAGCTGGGATTACAGGCATGCACCACTATGCCTGGCTAATTTTGTGTTTTTGTAGAGATGGGGTTTCTCCATGTTGGTCAGGCTGGTCTTGAACTTGTGACCTCAGGTGATCCGCCCACCTCGGCCTCCCAAAGTGCTGGGATTACAGGTGTGAGCCACCATGCCCGGCCTACACTAGCAACTTTATATACTAATTATATTTATTTTCCCCTGCAACCATATGAAAGAGCCCCATATTGTAGATTTGAATACTGGAGGTCAGTAATTACGTGATTGAGTGAGAACCCAAAACTGGTAAATGGAAAAACATCTTAATTCTTCTTTCTAAAAACCAAACACAATTTGGTTTTGCATCAAATTGACCTATCTCCCAACTGATTGAGTTACAGTACGTATTTACTTATCCACATAAGTACAATTTTTAGGTTGAGTGCATAGAAAATGGACAGTGAGCGTTAGGAGGCCTATTTCACCTTTTTTGCTCTTGAATTTCTGGAAGAGGATCTGCTCCTGAAAACAATATTCTCAAGAGAAGACCAAAACAAAAACATAAGATCAAGCTTTAAATATAGAAGAGGTAAAGGGACAGGAAGCAGAAGTACAATTATGTTGTTGCCTTAAGAGAATTCCCTGTTCCCTAATCTACCTTCTTATACGAATTCCCTACTCTAACAAGATTGACACCTCATGTCGACTATTGCAATTCTTCTCACACGTTTCCAAAGCATTCTCTTTCTTCAAGGACCAGATCAAATTCCTCTTATCTCCAAGGCCTTCCCTAACTTTATCTCTTTTCTTTCCTATGCACATCTGTGGGACATGGTGTCTGCTAGATGGTATAACAATGAATTTTCCTGGAACATTTTTTGTTGTATATTAACATTATAATTTCCAAAGTATACATAACTTTTAAAAAATTGAATCTTTCATTTTGAGATAACTGGAGATTCACATACAGTTGTAAGAAGTAGTACAGAGTGATCCCATGGTAAAGATACCCTTTACCCTGTTCCCTCCGGTGGCATTTCATTGTAGTTTTAATTTACATTCTTTAAATGGTTAATAGTGTTTAATATCTTATGCTTAGTTGCTGTCTATATATCTTTCCTGAAGAAATGTCTTGTTCATTTCTATAGTCCAGGTTTTGATTGGATTGTTCTTTATTTTTACTGTTAGGTTTTGAGAGTTCTTTATATTTTAGAATACTAGTTCTTTGCCAGATATGTGGTTTGCAATTATTTTCTGTCAGTGTTAGTCTTTTTATCCTCTAAACATTTGGTCTTTTACAGACAAAAATATTTTAATTTTGATAAAGTCCAGTTGAACATGTTTTACTTTTATAATTTGTAGTTTCCTATCGAGTCTAAGAATTCCTTGCCTACTGTTAGGTACCAAATATTTTCTCCTATGACTTTTTTTCCTACACATTGTGGAGTTATACATTTTATGTTTAAGCCCATGATCCATTTTAAGTTAATTCTTGTATAACATATCAGTGTTAGGTTACAGTTCTTTTATCCTCTCCATGGGTCCATGGGTATCTAATTATACCTTTTAAAATATCAGTTGGGCATATGTATGAAGGTCTATCTCTGGTTTCTCTATTCTGTTCAATTGATTCATGTTTCTATCCTTCTGCCAGTACCACACAGTGCAAATACTAATACTTTATACTAAGTCTTGAAATTCAGTAGCTTTATTTCTTTACTTTATTCTTCATTTTCAAAATTGTTTTAGCTAATATAGTTCCTTTGTCATTTCACATAACTTTTAGCATAATCTTGCTTATATTTATACAAAATGCTGAAACTTTGATAAAATTGCATTAAACCTATATAACCTATGTATCAATTTGGGGAAGCTTGACATAATTACTATGCTAACTCTCAAATGTGGTTTTTCTCTCCATTTACTTAGAACTTTAATTTTTAAAATCAGTGTTGTGTAGTTTTAGCATACAAGTCTTATATATGTTTTGTAAGATTGACACCCTAGAATTTCATTTTTGAGTGATTGTAAATGGTACTGCATTTAAAATTTTAAATATCTATGTGTTCATTAGTAATGTATAAAATATAATTGATATTTTATCTTGTGTCTTACATCTTGTGAATTTGCTGACCTCAGATATTAGTTCTAGAAACTTTTCTTTTAGATTCCCAGATATCTTCTATTTAAAAAAAGATATCGTCTTCAGTTAAACAGTTTTATATTTTTCTTTCCAATCTCTTTACCTTTTTTTTTTTTTTCTCTTTTGTGCCCTAATGCACTGGCTAGAATTTTCCAGCACTATGTTGAATAAGAGTGATGATAATGGACATCCTTGCCTTGTTTCCATATAATGGGGAAAGCATTCAGTCTTTCACTATTGAGTAATTATAATTTTAGCTACAAGTTTTTCTACACAGGATTTTTTTAAATCAAGTTAAAGAATTTATCACTATTCCTGTTTTTCTGAGAGTTTCCATTATGAATAGGTGTTATAATTTGTCAAATGGTTTTATGCCTACATTGATTGATGTAATCATGTGATTCTTCTTTTTTTTTAACTGCTCAATATGGTGCCTTAAATTAATTGATTTTCAAATACTGAACTAACCTTACATTCCTGAAACAAAAAATTATATTATATGCAAAGAATAACAGTTTAATGTTTTTTCTTCTGATCTGTATGTCTTTTATTTCCCTTTCTTGACTTATTTCACTAATTATAATTGTGTGGCTTTGTCATAATGTATACTTCTTTTTATGTACTGTACTATTCACAAATAGAATTTGCAAATATTTGTTAAGGATAAATGGGTATATATTCATGAGGGCTATTGATCTGTATTTTTTTTTTTTTAGTGCTGTTTCTGTCTGGTTTTGGTATCAGAATAATACTAAATTCATAAAACAAACTAGATATTATTCCTTCACTTTTTATTTTCTGTAAGAGTTTGTGTAGAGTTAATGCAAATTATTTTAAAAATGTTTGTGAGAATAATCCTGTGAAATCATCTGGGCCATGAAATTTCAGTTTTGGGGAGTTTTAAAATTATTCATTCAAGTTCTTACATTAGCACATAGTATCCAAGTAATTTATTTCATATTGGGTTGGTTGTAGTAGTTTTTGTTTTTTGAAGAATTGATCCATTTCTTCTAATTTGTCAAATTTATGCATATAGATTTGTTCATAATATTTCCTTGTTATTAATTTGATGTCTGCTGTAAAAATATCTCCTGTTTAATTCCTGATATTGGTAACTGGCATCATTTCTCCTTTTACTTTGTCAACGTTGCTAGAGGTTTGTCAATTTTATTGATCTTTTGAAGAAATAGCTCTTTGATTAATTGTTCTTTTCTACTGTTTTTTGGTTCCTAATGTCATTGATTTCTACTTTTACCTTTAATATTTACTTTCTTCTGCCTGCGTTGGGTTTATTTACTCTTCTTTTACTAGATTCTTCAGGCGGGCGCTTAGATTATTGATTGGAGATGCTCCACTTTTTCTAATACATATATATTCAGTGCTATAAATTTCCCTCAGTACTGCTTTAGTTGTGTTTCATACATTTTGTTCTTTTGTATTTTTATTTTCTTCATTTTTATGTATTTTTTTAATTTACCCTGAGATTTCATCCTTTACCCATGATTTATTTAGAAATATGGTTTTTAGTTTCCACCTGTTTGTAGATTTTCCTGATATCTTTCTCTTATTGATTTGTAACTTGATCACATTAAGATAGGGTAGCACCATATGTGTAATTTTTAAAATTTCTTTTGAAGACTGTTTTATGATCCAGTATATGGCCTATCTTAGTATATGATATGTGGGCACTTTAAAAGGAGGTACATTCTGCTATTGTTGGGTAGAGTTTTAAGTGTTGTTTAGATCCTGTTGGTTGACGATATTACTGAGTTTTTCTACATCTTTGCTGATTTTCTATCTAGTTGTTTTTATTAATTGTTGAGAATGCATGTTAAAGTCTCCAACTAATATTATATTATAAATAGTTTATTTATTTATTTATTTTTTAATGTATGCATGTATGTATTTTTGGAGATGGGGTCTCACTCTGCAACCAGGCTGGAATGCAGTGGCGTAATTAAGACTCACTGTAGCCTTTACCTCCTGGCCTCAAGTGATCCTCCCGCCTCATCTTTCTGAGTAGCTGGAATTATGAGTGCTTGACAAGCTACCATGCTTGACAAAGTTTCCAACCATAATAGTGAGTTTATTTATTTTTTCAACTCTATCATATTTTGTTTTACACATTTTTGAGGTGAAAGTAAACGGATGAAATGATGTATCATGCAAACATTAATCAAAGGAAAGCAAAAATCACTGTATTAATATCAGACAAAATAGACTTCAAAACAAAGAAAATTACCAGAGACAGAGGCAGATATTCTATAATGATAATAGGGTCAATGCACCAAGAGGACCTGGTAATCCTAAATGTGTATGCTCTAATACACAGAACTGCAAACTATGTGAAGCCTACATTTTTATGTTTTTAAGTGAATGTCCTGTGGAAAGCATATAGTTGGGTCACATTCTTCAATCTACTCTGCCAAACCCTCTTTTTTGATTGGTATATACAATTCACATTTAATAAAATTACCATAAGTTAAGGCTTATATCTACCATTTTATTTTTCTTATTTGTTATCTCCAATTTTGCTTTCTCTGTTTTCTTTTTTCTGCCTTCCTGTAGGTTATTGGAACAGTGTTACACCCACCAATCTCAAAACAATAATAATTTATTTAGCTCGTGATTCAATGATTTGGCAGTTTAGCCTGAGCTCTGCTGATCTGGGCTCTTCTGGTTTCAGCTGGGCTAAATTTTTTTATCCACAGTAAACTCCTACTGGTAGGCTGGCTAGTGGCTCAGTGGTTTTAGATGGCATCATTCCCATGTCTGGTGGTTGGCTTGAAGTTTCCTGGGGCTATGGTGGTGAATGGACCACCATCTCTCATCATGTAGCAGGGTAATCTGTACTTGTTAACATGGTTGATCAGCAGGTTTTTAAGAGAGAGTGCAGAAGCATGCACAGTCTCCTGGTGCCTAGATTCCGAACTAGCACTTCTGAAAGAGTCCACTGTCCAGAATAAGGCACAAGCCTACTTAGATTCAAAAGCTGGAGAAATAAATACCATCTCTTGATGGAAGAAGTTGTAAAGTCACATTTTAAAAGAATTTGCATATAGGAAGGAATCACAAATTATGGCAATTTATACCAACCATAGGATCCACATGTTTTTATATCTTATACACTCAATTATACTGTAAAACCCTTGAGTAGTTTAAAGAACATTGAGCATGGTCTTATTAACTAGGAAAATTTAAGTGGATGAAATGAGGAGTCTATATTTTAAAAAATCCTTGGGGTATACTAGACATAAAATAATTTCTACCTGAGAAAAGTTTAATTTCAGATCTAAGAGGAAGTTATTTTCCCAGCAAAAAACAGAGTGGAATATGCCTCAATCAAAAGATTCAAAATATGTTGTGTTGAGCATATCTGTAGTAAATATTAAAAGATAAAAAGAAAGGAGTCAAATAACAAAGACTCTTAGATCAGGGAAAGAAAAAAGACAAATTGGCCGTGTTTTTTTGTTTTTGTTTTTGTTTTTTGAGACAGAGTCTTGCTCTGTCAACAGGCTGGAGTGCAGTGGCGTGATCTCGGCTCACTGCAACCTCTGCCTCCAGAATTCAAGTGATTCTCCTGCCTCAGCCTCCTGAGTAGCTGGGACTACAGGTGTGCACCACCATGCCCAGCTAAATTTTTTGTATTTTTAATAGAGACGGGGTTTCTATGTTGGCCGGGGTGGTCTCGATCTCCTGACCTTGTGATCTGCCCGCCTCAGCCTCCCAAAGTGCTGGGATTACAGGCATGAGCCACCACCCCCGAGCCTCCCAACCCCAAATTTTTTTTAAATTGAATATGGAATATCTTAAGGTTCACTAGAAAAATACAACATAATTTAAACTACTTTTATTATAGACACAGTTTGAATACAGGGCAGGTGGACACTGACATCTAGGGTTGTGGGAGCCAGTCTATCATAGTGGGCCTGAAGTCTGTGGCCTTGGGGCTGCCTGGTGCTGGGGGCAGTCTGGAGCCTGGAGCCTCTGGTATCAGCTTGGCACTGGAGCAGGCCTGGAGCCTGGGGCTGCAGGATTTATTCAGGCACTGGAATGGATGTCGGGGCTCAGTTCACAAGTACCAATCAGAAGTCTGGCATTGTTGGGGTTTGTGTGGTGCTGGGTTTAACTAAAGTGGGCCACTTTGGGAGTCTGAGGCAAAGTCCAGTGTTCACTTCCCTCTCCTTCCCCTAAGTGGAGGGTATCTCTCTCCATGCTGGGCTGTCTGTGGTTAGGGAGACAGTGAGGCAATTAATGTAAACCCGTCCTTCCTACTCTCTTTAATGCATCTTTTCTTATTTCTTTGCTAAAACTAGGTACTGTGATCTCTCGCATGATTTCCTTAGCTCTTATGAAGGTATTCTTGTGTGTGGATAGTTGTGTGAATTGATGTTTCTGTTATGGGAACATGCACAGGAGAGTCCCTTCTGCCATCTGGCTTTCTTGGGAGATTTCAAATTGCTACTTCAACCTCTTTATTTGTTACTGGTCTATACAGGCTTTCTGTTTCTTCCTGGTTCAATTTTAGTAGTAGTATGTTTTTAGGAATTCACCCATTTCATCTAAGTTATCCAGTTTGTTGGCATATAACAGTTCATAATAAGCTCTTATAATCATTTTTATTTCTGAAGTGTTTGTTGGAATGGCTCCACTTTCATCTCTAATTATATTTGAATCTTCTATCTTTTTTCTTAGTTAGTGTAGCCAAGAATTTGTCAATTTTATTTTTTTCTAAGAAAGCAACTCTTGGTTTTGTTGACTTCTTTGTACATTTTTCTATTTTCTATTTGATTTATTTTTGCTCAGATCTTTATTATTTTCTTTATTTTTCTAACTTTGGGTTTAGTCTCTTCTTCATGTTCTAGTGACCCTAGGTATAATGTTAGGTTGTTTATTTCAGATCCTTTTTCTTTTTTAAAATGCATACTCATAGGCATAAACTTCCCATTTAAAATGCTTTTGCTGTGGGTTTTATTATGTTGAATTTGCATTTTTGTTTGTCTCAAGATATTTTTAAATTTCCGTTTTGATTTCTTATTTGACCCATTGGTTGTTTTGGAATGTATTTTTAAATTTTCACACGTTTTGTGAATTGTCCATGTTTTCTCTGGTTATTGATTTCCAGTTTCATACAATTAGTGTCAGAAAAGATACTTGATATAGTTTCTATTTTATTAAATTTGTTGACTTGTTTTGTATCCTAACTTATGATATATTCTGGGAAATATTTCATTTGTGCTTGACAAGAATGTGTGTTTTGCTGTTGTTGGATGAAATATTCTAGTATATATCTGTGAGGTCTGTTTGGTCTAAAGTTTAGTTCAAGTCTGTTGTTTTCTTATCAATTTTCTTTCTAGTTAATCTATCTGTTGTCTAAAGAAGAGTACTGAAGTCCCCTATTATTATTGCAGTGCTGTCTAGCTGTCTATTTCTTCCTTTAGATGTATTAATACTTGCTTTATACATTTAGATGCTCTAATGTTGGGTGCATATATATTTACAATTTTTGTGTCCTCTGGATAAATTGACTATTTTATCACTATATAATTACCTTCTTTGACTCTTGTGCAGTTTTTGACATGAGATCTGTTTTATCTAAGTATAGCCACACCTGCTTTATTTTAGTTACCATTTGAATTAGATACTTTTTTATTCCTTCACTTTCAGCCTATTTTTAAAATTAGAGTGAGTCTTTTGTAAGCAGAAGGTAGCTGTATCTTGACTATTTTTATTTATTTTTTACTTTAAAAAATCAATTCAGCTACGTAGGGGTAGTGGTGAGGGGAATGGGGAGATGTGAATCAAAAGGTAGAAAGTTGCAGTTATGCAGGGTGAACAAATCTAGAGGTCTAATGTACAGCATGAGGGCAACAGTTATAATATTGGGTGCTCTAACCACAAGAAAGAGAGGTAATATGTGAGTTATGGATGCTGGATTATTAGTCTACTCGACTGCAGTAACTATTCTACTACTTATAATTACATCAATATGTTTTGTTGTATACTTTAAATATGTACAATTAAAATAACAAGTTAAGTGTACCTCTGTATTATAAAGATAACACTATCAAAATATAAAAAATATTTTATACCCACAATTTACTAGTTATAACATGAAGGTTTTGTAACTTTCACCCATGGCACTCTGATTGGGTTATATAAAAGACTAGAAATTTGAATAAATTTATAGGATACAGAATTTCCTATATATTTATTGTCCCACTCTTTCTCTAAAGCTAAATGATGGATCTTTGAAAGGTACCACTCAGAGAAATTGGGAATGGCTGAACAATGGATAACTGGCCTTTCACTATATAGCTGAATGCTAACGTGTATGATTCTGTAAGTCTTCTCTTGGGGGCAACAATGGAAAACTGTCTTAGAAGAGCTTGATACTGCAAGACATTCCTACAGATGACTTCGGACTGACCCAGTTCTCCTCCTCTTTTTTTGCATACAGTTATGTAGAATAACTAGAATGTAATGGGAATGCAGTATCCTGATATAGGGAGGTACTGCTTGCAACAGTCTAGGCCTTGTTTCTGTCCCTCCTACGGCTTGTAGTATCTTGAGTTAGGGTGGAACTTCCCAGGCAAGCCAGGCTTTGTTCCTCTCTCCCCTGGAAGCAGGATGTTCTTCAAAGTTTTGCCCAATGTGTCATGTAGCCCCCAAGGTATCTGAACCTGGGCAGGTCCCTTATAGGGTCCTTCAGCTGTGGTGCAAAGTGGATCACGTGCAATCAAGACTCCATCCATCCTGGGCAGCTTGAGGAACCAGCCTACAATGGATCCAAGAATTCATCTGTCCCTTGCTGCCTATCTGTAAGTAATAAACCTGCTTTATATAACTTGTTGTGTGTGTGTTCTGTCTCACTAGGCTCAGACAAATAGGTAACCAGTGCATAATGAACCTAAACAGTAGCCCAGGATACAGTAGGTAGGAGTATTTGAACCCGTGTTCTGGTGGTTAGCATAGTTATGATCTTTGCTATTTCCCACAAAGTGGGAGTCCTCCTTTGGGACTGGAAATTAGCAAAACTGCTTCTCAGATACATGCTTTCTGAATTAAGGGACACACAAGAATAACTAAAGAATTCATACCTAGAGAATTCTGGAAGTGATAGACTAATGGGTGTGGCCCATAATAATAGAGCAATAGTGAGTCAACCTGTGCCACTACTGCTTGGCATGGTAAGGAGAGGACATTTTTATTTCCTCTGGAACAAGTGAATACCAGGAAAAGAAGACAAGCTAGAGCCATGCGAAATGTACTTTCAAGAAATGTAGATGAGTAAAGTGCTCTGCTGAAAAGTGAATAATTATGTCAGCCTCCAAAGCCTCTAAAGCCTCTGAAGAACTTGAATATCTACCAGACAAAGGCATTGACATCTAATCAGTGTTAACTAGTAGAGTGAGATAATTAGGGAATAATAAACAAAAAAAATCAAGAAAATAAAAACCTTTTCCCCCTCCTTCAGTCATAAAGGACAATGAGAATGAATGAAAGAATAGAATATACCCCTTTACCAAACTTTAGGTTATAACAGGGCATCAGAGGGGACAAACTTTGGGTTTTTTGGTAGATTGAATTTTGATTTAGATAGGTTTGAACCTTTAAAATCAGTGAGTCCATCTTAATTGTTAAAATATCACTGTTCTTATAACTGATAATGATACTAAAGTGAAGAAATTTACCTTTGGTATCACCATGGTAAGGAGAAGAGAGATTCAACAATGATTTAAAGCAATATTAGAAGAAAAATTTCCTTTTCATGACCCGTTGAATTCACAATGTTGAATGAATTGGTTATATGAGAATTAAAGTATATGTTTTTTGACTGAATGGGCAAAAATGATGACAGCAGACAAATATCTGGTCTTAAGAGCAGACAGTCCATGTGAGACCTGCCTTCCATTCCTAACTTATATTTTAGAATAAGGCCTATACCACATTGTTAATATATTTTTTCTGAGTGTAAACCCATTTTACATTTCATACATATCTGCATTCTTCATAACTCCTTGCTTAGGCAATGCAGATATTAGATTTTTTATGAAAATATTGTTCAGTATTATATTATTAAAGATTAGCCCTTTAATTTAGATAACATGTGATTTTGATGTTTTGGTTAAACAGTGTTTAGAGGAGACAAGCACTCTGAGCAATAAATGTAATAATAGATGTCAATTTATAGCCATCTAGTCTAGCCTTCTGATTATGATGCCTCTTATGCATAAATGCAAGTAATTTCTTGTTTTGTTTTTCTTCTGTATTCCATTTATGGCAGTAAAAGCAACTATATTGACACACAAAGTTCATTGCCTCTGATTAGTTCAATAAGCTCTGATCTCTTGTATTTAAGAAGTCCAGTAAATTTCTTAACTAAACTTTCTGTCCTTTATTCATAACCTGAAATATTTTATAGAATTAGATTTTATCGATTCAGATTTAGCAACTGTTTTGAGCTCAATTTTGTATTAAGCACTGAATTTGGCACTTTCATACATGATATATTTTTTAGTCACAAGACCATTACATATTTTGATTTTATGTTGGTAAATTATTGAAGTCCCAAGATATTGTGTGACTTTCAAAAGGATCCTGGCTGGAGAGCATTAGAACAGCAGAGGGAATACATAAGTGTTCCTGACATGCAAATTACAAGGGAAAATACCCAAGCAACGTATCACAGACTTGCTGGAGCAGTTTTTATTCGGGAACACTTGCAGACAGAGATGTAGAAAACGTACCAGTCCCAAGTTTCTCATTACACTCTAGGCAGTGCACAGCCATCTGGCAGGACCAGACGTCAGCTTGCTGAAAAGAGACCCTGACACTTGGCTATGACACATGGAAGCTGAATCTAGGGAAAGTCCTTGTCTTTTCCTGGGGAAGAATAGAAGCCAAGATACAGTAGGAATGTGATGTTGTGGAACCTGGGTTGTAGCTTTATCCTGTCATCTAAGTGTTCATGTTTGGGAAAGCACTGGCATCTTACCTGGCATAATGAGTCGTACAATTGCAATCAAGACTTACTGACCAAGACTGATTATTTTATGCACTTGGTCATGTCAGTTTCTGTGGCATTTTGCTGGAGACGTACTTCTTTTCTGGTAAGTTGGCCTTCAAGTGATCAATCTTGGACAAGTTAATTCTTTTTTTTTTTTTTTTTTTTTTAAAGTAGAGATGGGATGTCACCGTGTTAGCCAGGATGGTCTCGATCTCCTGACTTCATGATCCACCCGCCTCTGCCTCCCAAAGCGCTGGGATTACAGGCATGAGCCACCGTGCCCAGCCGGACAAGTTAATTCTTACCTCTCAATTGTATTTCTTCAAGTTTTGTACATGTTTTATAGATATTCTATCCACACAATGTTGATAAAATATATTATTTCAAGGAAAGTTTTAGGGCTGGATTTGAAACTGGGCCTTCTGACTCCAATTTCCTGTTATTATTTTGTTGCATTTTTGTTACAGTTTCTATAATCATTTTATAGCTGAAGAGAATCCATGACAAAGTCAATATTACTCTTTAGAATTTGAAATTTTTTCTTCTGTAGGAAACAAGGAGACAAAAAAAAAAAAAAAACTTGTGGAGAGAAGTACGATTTGAGTTGTCCTCAAGGATGCAAGCTGACAGTATGGTGGAGGATGACTTGGAAAAGGAAAAAGAACTAGATTTAGGAAAGTGTAGTACATGTAATTGTTTAGTTACTACACAAGGAGATTTAAGTAGATTATTGGAAGTGAGAAAGAGAAACAATGGACAGATGCCAGAGGCAGAAGCGAGAATCTTTAGTAAGTTGTTAGTAATGGGGAGAGAGGAAAACAGAATTCTTGCCATCTAACTCTGAGGATTCCATCTTTGTTTCCTGGGAGATTGAAAGCACTATTGAAATAGGTGAGTCAAAGAGAAGCAGGTTTGACAGGATATTAATGACACGAATTTTAAATGAGCTGAAGAAGGCTCTTTGGGATAACGAGATAGAAACTGAGGTAACACCTGGACCAAGATCTATAGATGGCAAATCATGACTGATTTCAAAATCAATCAAACAAACAAAAAAGACTGTTTCATGACTGTGTTGAGAGGTGGAGTTGGATTCAAGTGGCTATGTGGGAAAGGTTGATTAGAAAGGGGTAAAAAGCAGTAAGTACAGGCTGCATTTTAGAGAAATTTGGCAAGGAAAGAAAAAGGGAATATGAGTACGAGGAATAGCAACCTTGAAAGAAATTTTCTATTGTTTTGTTTTTGGGATGGGGAATAAAAATTTTTATGTCAATCAGTCAAAGAAATACCAAGAAGAGGGTGATGCTTAAATTGTGAGAGGGTGATTTATAGAAAGTGGTTTTAGAGGCTATGGGAGAAAATGAGAATTTAGATGACACATATAGAACTTAATTTTAGAAAGAAGGAGGGGTTCATGCCTTTTTTGATAAATAGAAGAAGCAATGGAGGTCAAGGAAAATACCTTTTGAAGTGAAAGGGAAGAGTGCTGATAGTAATAACAAAATTATTGTATTATACATTGAAGTTTTGAATGAATATTTATTGTGAGTCAGCTGCCTGAGAATGAAGCCAGCAAAGAGGAAGCAGAGCAAAGAAAGAGAGAGTGCCTGACTTCAATGACATTTATTGGATAATTTCTGGATGTTAGCTGCCCTTGTGGGCTTCCCATTATAAGACAAGGCACCCTATATTTTGCTAAAGATAGTTTGGGTTGGATGTTGGTTACTTGCAACATGACCTCCTCTACCGCAACCACAGTTGTCTCTTTTCTAATTAACCTAATTTCAGCCATGGCCATAGCCATGTTGTACACTACAACCTCAAAGAATACTTCTCAAACCAAAATTCTAAGGTTTCCATCCTTTACTATCTTCTGTCTCTCAAGATTAATTCTTCCAATGCCCTCACTCTAATATAATCTTATTGCCCAGAGATTTCCATCTTGTTGAGTACAATCCATTCCCTTTATGTACCACTTTTATGTACCACCCTCTCACTTTTTTTTTTTTAAATACTTTAAGTTCTCGGATACATGTGCAGAACATGCAGGTTTGTTACACAGATACAATTGTGCCATGGTGGTTTGCCGCACCCATCAACCCATCATCTACATTAGGTATTTCTCCCAATGAGATCCCTCCCCTTGCCCCCCAACTCCCCAACAGACCCCTGTGTGTGATGTTCTCCTTCCTGTGCCCATATGTTCTCATTGTTAAACTCCCACTTATGAGTGAGAACATGTGGTATTTGGTTTTCTGTTCCTGTGTTAGTTTGCTGAGAATGATGGTTTTCAGCTTCATCCATGTCCCTGCAAAGGACATGAACTCATTCTTTTATATGGCTGCAGAGTGTTCTATGGTGTATATGTGTCATATTTTCTTTATCCAGTCTATCACTGATGGGCATTTGGGTTGTTTCCAAGTCGTTGCTATTGTGAATAGTGCTGCAATAAACATACATGTGCATGTGGCTTTACAGGAGAATGATTTATAATCCTTTGCGTTTATACAGAGTAATGGGATTACTGGGTCAAATGTTATTTCTAGTTTAGATCCTTGAGGAATCGCCACACTGTCTTCCACAATGGTTGAACTAATTTACACTCCCACCAACAGTGTAAAAACATTCCTCTTTCTCCACAACCTCTCCAGCATCTGTTGTTTGCTGACTTTTTAATGATCGCCATTCTAACTGGCATGAGATGGTATCTCACTGTGGTTTTGATTTGCATTTCTGTAATGACAAGTGGTAATGAGTTTTTTTTTTTATATGTTTGTTGGTCACATAAATGTCTTTTTTTGAGAAGTGTCTGTTCATATCTTTTGCCCACTGTTTGATGTGGTTGTTGTTTTTTTGTTTTTTTTTGTTTTTTTTCCTGTAAATTTTTTTAAGTTCCTTGTAGATTCTGGATATTAGCCCTTTGTCAGATGGATAGATTGCACACAATCCTAATCACCCTCTCACTTTCAAAGCTCCATTCTGAGATATTTAGATTTCATGGTCCAACATAGTAAGTTCTTCCTTACAAATATTTTTGTTTCCCTTGCTCTTCTCTTCAACCCACTTGAAATATGAACTCTAGCTAAACTCAATTAACTGTGTTCTCCATGGTGTTCTTTCATTTAAGATTGGAATACCAAAAATGTATTGAAAGCTCTACTTGAGAAGGTGAGGCTTGACAACTCTGAGCTTCATAGTGAAGTGACCTGTGTATCCTAATTTGTTGGGGAAACTCTGAAGTTCGTATCTTCAGGTGATATCCCATGAGCTAGTCAGATGTATTCTTGTCAGTAGAACATCATCATAACTTCCAGAACTCTGGGCACTGAATAAGGAAAGAAGGCCTGGTTATCAAAATCTAGCATGGGGATTTTCAATTAGTATTTCTGTTGACTGAAATCAAGCCTCAACTGTGCTTGATTTCTCCCAGTTGGGAGACCTTCTGTTTTACATTTTCAGAAAAAAACCCTGGTGATTTTTGAGGATAGGAATAGATAGTTGTCCAGCTTTGCCAAACAAAAGAGAGGATAAGGAGTTGGACTTCTCAAATATATCTTCAGACAATTCTCCTGATTTTAACCCCATTTTTATCTCAATTTCCAGGGATAATAGAGACACCAATGGTTGATCTTTCTGGGAATCCTCCACAGTAAATTGGGTTATTTCTAAGTTTAGCCTACTTTCAACTTAGGTTCTAGTTTTCTCAGGTTTAATGTCAGTATTATCTGGTTTGTATAATTTTCACATTTCAAAGTTTGATTGTTCTTGTATCTTTTCATGTCTTCTTTATCCTCATGGATTTATGCCTTTAAAAATATTGTTTGCTTCATTTTGGTTTAGTTTTAGAAGGGAGCAGAGATAAATTCATGTTTTCAACCAGGAATCTTATCCCGAAGTGACTCCATTCTTGAAGTATCAGAAATCTTTCTTCTCTATACATTTTTCTTTAATTAGTTAATATATTGGCCTGGCCAAGGTAAGACCTCCTTCATGACTAGTATGAAACTTGCCCAAGCTCTACAAAAGGGCAGTTTTTGCTCATCCCCACAGAGGAAATATTTCAGAGTATTATGCAACTAATTCAATTAAATGTATTATTTTCTACTTTTTGACAGTAACGTGCTTGGCAATTTTACATACTTTATTTCATTTTTTTCCTCAAAACCAATCCTATACGTTGTTTCATAATGCAAACATTGAAACTCTGAGAGGCTGTTACTTTCCCCAAACTACAAAGCTATTGAGTAACTGAGCTAAATACAAAGCTAGTCTTTCTAATTCCAATTCTTTTCCCTCAGTTTTTTTTAAACATTTATTTTAATTTCAGTGGTTCATGCGCTGCTTTGTTTCATAGGTAAATTTGTGTCGTGAGGGTTTGTTGTTCAGATTATTTCATCATTCAGGTATTAAGCCTAGTAGTACCCATTAGTTATTTTTCCTGATCCTCTCCCTCCTCCCATCCTCTACCTTCCAACAGGCCCTTTTTCCTCATTTTTTCTTTGTATCTGAGATCTATTTGGACATGATAGATCCGTTTGTTGTTCCCTGAAGAAATGTACTTTCTGTCATGCACACACATGCACATGAGCATATACATATTTTCATTTTCTGAATGATTTGAGAATAAATTGGAGAGACATCATGGTTCTTTATTTCTAAATACTTTAGCATGTGTATCCTAAGTTCAAATAAAAACCATAATATATTTATTGAATTAAGAACGTATAACAATGATACAACACTGTTACACAATCCATAGTACAAATTCAAATTCCATCAATTGTCCAGTAGCATTCTTTTTTATTTTTGTTTTTACTGAGTTCAAGATACAATCCTGTAATATAGATTCCATTTAGTTGTCATGCCTTCTTTGTCTCCTTTATTCTGAAACAGTTCCACAAACTTTCTTTGTCTTTCTTGACCTTGACAGTTGTGAAGAATGTGGGAGAAGTTTTGTTTTTGTTTTTTTTTTTGGAAAATGTTTTCAATCTGCATTTATATAATATTTTCCAATGTTTAGATTCATGTTATCAACTTTTGGTAGAAATGACAAGATAGGATGTTGTATCATTCTCAGTGCATCATCTCAGAAGACTAGATGATGTTAGTTTATCCCAATCACATTTATGTTAACATTAATTGCTTGATTAAAGTGTTGTCTATCAGATTTCTGCACTATAAAGTTAGCATTATTTTCTTTGTAATTAAAAAAATACTTTGTGGGCTGGATATGGTGGCTCACGCCAGTAATCCCAGCACTTTGGGAGGCCAAGGTGGGCGGCTCACGAGGTCAGGAGATTGAGACCATCCTGGCTAACACGGTGAAATCCCGTCTCTACTAAAAATACGAAAAACTTAGCCGGGTGTGGTGGCGGGCACTTGTAGTCCCAGCTACTCGGGAGGCTGAGGCAGGAGAATGGCATGAACCTGGGAGGTGGAGCTTGCAGTGAGCCCAGAACGTGCCACTACATCCAGCCTGGGCAACAGAGCGAGACTCCGTCTCAAAAAAAAAGAAAAGAAAAGAAAAGAAAAATAAAAGTACTTTGTGAGGAGATACTTTGACATTATGTAAATAATCATTCTTCAGTAAACTTTCTCTAGCTGAGTTTTAGCACCCATTGATAATTTTTGAAAATCTATTTTTTTTTTACATACAATGTTTCACCTTCTACAATATGAGCATTTCCTTTTTCCTTTTCTTTCAGTGTAGACTTATGGGTTTCTCCTCTATTCAACTTCTTGGGGAAGTTTCAGCCATAATTCCTTCAAATACTTTTTCAGTATTCTTTCTCTTCTTCTTTAACTCCAATGAAATGAATATTAGATCTTTTGTTATTGTCTTTTAAGTTCCTCAGAATCTGTTCATACGTTTTTCTCTGCTGATTAGATTACATAATTCTTACTTATTTATAATCAAGTTTACTGGCTATTTTTACTGTCAATTACATTCTACTATGGAGTCCATTTAGTGAGTTTTTTCTATAATCTCAGTTATTGGATTTTTCAGCTCTTGTATTTTAATTTTAGTCTTCATATGTTTTTAGTTGCTGAAACTTTCTCTTATAGCATTTGTTTCAAAAATTTTGAAAGCGCTCATTTGAGTATTTTTATAAGGGCTCCTTTAAAATATTTTGATGAAAATTGCCATATTTGAGCCATCTTGACTTTGGCATCTGCTGAGTGTCTTTTCCCATGACAGTTTAACCTTTCAAGGTTGAGTAATTTTTAATTGAATCCTAGACATTTTAAATATTATATCAAGACTCTAGGTCTTAATTTAAATGCTGTGAAAAATGTTGATGTTTTTGTTTTAGCAGGCAATTTATCCAGTTAGGTTCATGCTGCAAGTTCCAAACCTGCCTCTGTGCACTGGGATTCCAAAGTCAAACTGCAAAGCCTTTATGTAGCACTTCACATAGGTTTCCAAGTGCACCACCCCGTGGACAGTCTGGGTCCTGGGCAGTAGTTTACCTATAGTTTAGTTCTCAAACTTTTAGGTATGTTAGTTAGGTTCCCATCATGGTGTGGGTGAGCCCAGAGCTCATAAACAACTTTATGAGGCCACTTGCCCAAGCTCCTCTCTCTTCGTCATCTCCCTAGTACTGTGATTCCCAGGTACTCTCTTTTACAGCGTGGTCCCATCCTGTTGGAACTGCTTCCTCACTAAAGGGAGAGAAAACTAGACTGCCTCAGAGTTTGGCTCCTGTGGCCTTCCATTATGGGTGGCTGTCTTCCACTCTTACCCGCATCCCCATGGGATTACTTGGGAGTTGGAGTAGGAGATATGGAGGGAAAAAAGGAGAAATAGGATGATTTCTGTACTCTTTCTGTGTGTATGAGAATTTCCTTCTAGGTCCTCTTTCCAGAACAGGATGAATTTTCCTAGAGCTCTCTCTATAGTGTGGTATTACTTCAGGGTTCGAAGCTGTGTTAAATTCAGGCCAGATAACTCTGCAGGAAAACTTCACAAATGTGCTTTTTCTATCTTGCATGGATCAAACCTCCTGTTTCCTTTGACATGTGCTGTTGGAAGGAATTTAACAAGGTTGGGGTTCATAGTAGGAAGAATAGACAGCACAGAGAGTCCAGGGTCAAGAGGTAATGCTGAGAGGCAGTTAGCAACTTGGGTAGAGTCTTATAAACCATAAGGAATAGGGCTTCTTAGATGTGGCTCTTGGGTTTGAGTCTCCTAGAATATTTCTAAAAATTCAAAAAAAGTTTACAATTACATTGTATTTTAAATGTTTATACTGGCAAAGTGGTGATCTTATGGTAAAAAAACAAGTAACAGTGGTCTCATGTGATGATTTTAAGAAATATAAGATCTTATACAAATGTGCACAGTGGACCAAATAGCTTTCTTTTTTAAAATTTTTCTTCAAGTTTAGGGATACATGTGCAGAATGTGCAGGTTTGTTACATTGGTGTTCATGTGCCATGGTGGTTTGCTGAACGTATGAACCCATCATCTAGGTTTTAAGCCCTCCATGCATTAGGTGTTCGTCCTAATGTTCTCCCTTCCCTTTCCCCTCACCCCCGACAGGTCTTGGTGTGTGATATTTCCCTCCCTGTGTCCATGTGTTCTGATTGTTCAACTCCCACTTATGAGTTGGAACCATGACATAAAAAATCATAACATTAAAAAACATAACATAACCTAAAACCAAAACATGCAGTGTTTGGTTTTCTGTTCCTGTGTTAGTTTGCTGAGAATGATGGCTTCCAGCTTCATCTATGTCCGTGCAAATGACATGAACTCATCCTTTTTTATGACTGCATAGTATTCCATGATATATATGTCACATTTTCTTTATCCAGTATATCATTGACGGGCATTTGGGTTGATTCCAAGTCTTTGCTATTGTAAACAGTGCTGCAATAAACATACGTGTGTATATATCTTTATAGTAGAATGATTTATAATCCTTCGGGTATATACCCCGTAATGAGATTGCTGTGTCAGGTGGTATTTCTGGTTCTAGATTCTCGAGGATTCACCACTTGGTCTTCCACAATGGTTGAACTAATTTACACTCCCACCAACAGTGTAATAGCGTTCCTATTTTTCCACAGCCTCACCAGCATCTGGTGTTTCCTGACTAAATACTTGCCATTCTGACTGGCATGAGGTGGAATATCCTTGTGGTTTTGATTTTTCATTTCTCTAATGATCAGTGATGATGAGCTTTTTTCCATATGTTTGTTGGGCCAAATAGCTTTCTCACCTGGACTCTCTCTTGCTGTGCTTGGTTCATCTAACATAATTGAGTGCTGTATCTGGAGACTAGTGGGAAACTATTGAAAGATTTTAGTCAGTACATTGGTACTACAGAAGAGTATTTTGTTGGGTTGGCACATCATGGAGGGAGAAAAAGTAGATGTGGAAACATCAGGTAGCAGGCTATTAGTGTAATCTAGACAGTGACACACAGTATAATGCCCCTCAAAGATATACAAGTCCTAATCCCTGGAAATTGTGACTATTTTACATAGCGAAGGGGACATTATAGGTGTGATTAAGTAAAGGACTTTGGAATGTGGAGATTAACTTGGATTATTTTCATGGCACAATCTAATCGTATGAGCCCTTAAAAATAGAGAATCTTTGTTAGCTGTGGTCAGAGAAAGATACAGGAATACAAATCTGCACCAGACGCTATACTGGTGGCTTTGAATATTGATGAAGGGAACCATGAGCCAAAAAATGCTGGTAGTCTCTAGTGGAAGAGGCAAGCAAAACAAAACAAAACAAAAAAACCGCACCCAGATTCACTCCTAGAACCTACAGAAAGAAACACATCCCTGCTGATTCCTTGATTCTAGCTCAATAAAACCTCTGTCAGGCTTCTGACCAACAGAATTGTAAGAAAATAAATTTGTGTTGTTTTATGTCACTAAGTTGACAGCAATTTGTTATGGTAGCAATAGAAAACTATAAGTGTGCATTGGTGGTGAACTGAACAAGTCTATTAGCACTCAAATGGGGAAAAGCAGACCAATGTAAAAGATATTTGGGAGGTAGAATTGATGGGACTTGGTGATAGAAAATGTGTAAGAGGTGGAGAGAGGGCAATGAGTAGTGGGAGGATTCCAAGGTTTTTATTGTATTTTTGGCTTGAGCAATATTTTGGAACTGAGAAGTGAGATAGTACTGTAGCGAGTACCTACAAATATGGATATGACTTTGGAACTTGGGTAATGAGTAGAGGCTGGGAGAGTTTTGAGGTACACATTTGAAAACCTTGATGGTGGTGTTATTCACTGTGATTTACGATGCAAGAAGGAGTTTAGTTTGACAAATGCTGAGTTTGAGGCACCTGAGGTCATTCTGCTGGAACAGGCAGTTGAATCAATTAGATATATAGAGAGATACCTCAGAAAAGAGCTTATAGGTATAGGGTTATAGTTTTGGGAATGATCAATCTATAAATATAACTAAAGTGAATTTCAATGGGTCGCAGCAAGGGGAGACATTCTGTACAAACAGAACTGATTTAAATAATTGGCTTTGAAGGATATGAGAGATGTGCTGGTGTTTGGAAAAGGATGTGGGCTGAAGGAAGGTTTTGGGAATGTACTGAATATGTTTAATGTTGATTTCAAGGACTAGTATGAGAGAGGATATAAAAGCAATAGAAGTAGAAGGTGATGAGTTGACTAACATGCTTGCAGAGGTGGAATTGGTTGGAATTGGATACAGAAGGACAGGCTGGTCTGGTTTATAAGGAAGCGCTTCTCTTCAATTGTAGAAGGCAGAAAGAAGAAAATAATAGCATGAACTAAGTGTGAATAGATAGTAGACCTTATTAGTGTAAGCATAACTTTGGAGTCAGGCAAGAGGGGTCAAGGCCACTGAATTTCATAAACTAAATACAGAGTCTGTAGCCTCTTACTAGGTGTTTGATGATTGGCAAGTTATTAGATTGTTGTGTAATTTTCTCATCTATAACATGGTACTATTAATGTTACCCATCTCATTGGGTTAATGTGCAGATTAACTTATTACTTTATGAAATATGAATACTCAGGCAAGTGTCTTCTTAGAGGAAGCACAGTGTTTGCTGTGGTTACAACATACTGTATTTTTAAATTTATATTTATTTTTGCCTTTTTATGACAGATTTCCCAATCTAGCCTGTAAGGGTTTGAGGTCATAGAAAAATACTCTTGACTCATACAAAACTGTGAAGGTATAAACACAACTGTATTCTGGCAGTATCCTGGAGCACTGTGTTTAGAGCTTGTTTGAGTTATCTTCACTCTTGGATAAATGATTTGGTATCTATTTTAAAATAGGGAATATATTTAACTTCTACAAAACTCATCATCAAAACTGTTGGGGTTGGTTTATATGATTTCTCATCTTGTTTTTGAATCTAACATACTATGATTTTATTTCATATTTAAGTCTATTGGGTTAAAAGGTAAAAATATATAATTGGTAAAATGGAATATACCATTGCATGAACAGATTTCTGCCTTCATTTCCAAACATAGTTATCCCATATTCTTTAACTTTGATGCGTATGATTATGCAAAAATTCTGAACAGTTCTTTCTTTAGACTTTGATGCATATTCCACTTTGATATGACCTCATTGCTATATATTATTTATTATGTTCCTGTATGCTACTTCATGCTGAGTGAAAAGTAGAGGTGAATAAAATGCACTCTCAACTACACTGAAAAAAGAAAGCAAACAAAACAAGAAGATATAAACAAGCAGTTCAGAAAATTACTTCTCTAATAATTGAAGTTGTGCTTTTAACTCTTGTATTAGTTCATTATTTAGTAAATATTTTTGTCAGACTTTGTGTTATCTCATTTTGACAGAAGTGGGGAAAGCCTAATGATTCAAATATTCCAATTACCATTATAATTTTTAAAATTGTGAAGTGCTGAACAATTCACAATACTCTTCCATTATTATATTTTATATCTGTCACAATGCAATGAGGTAGGGAGCCATAGGACATTACCTTGAACCTAGTAAGCATTTAATCAATGTTTTCTATGGACTATTCTTAAACATTTTTATTGTTATTTAAAACTGAGACTTAAGGAAATAATGATTCTAGTTTGGGCTCTCTTATTAACCATGTGACACTGAGTTGGTTTGGGTTTTTTGTTGTTGTCAGCTCTCTCTTCTCTGAGTTAGATAGGGGGCCAGTAAACTTTAAGGTTTGCTTTGTTATTTACTGTATTCTGTGAAGTAAACCACACTTAATTAAGAACTGCATTTATCAGATCGTGTTTGGACTGAACATTTGAGTTGGCCTGAATTTTTAGGTTGACCATGTTCTATGCATAGTTTCTGAAATTTTTAACTGTCTTCACTGGTCTTACTATTCAACAAGTGATCAGTAAGAGTATTTTGGAAGACAGAATGAGTTGATGATTGGAGAAGATTCAGTGTTTCCTGAAGCAGCTCTTGCCAGTCCGTTGTGGAAAACAGGGGTTGAAATTGGACGGATACCCACCCTGGCAGTTGATACTTGGAAGTGAAGAAGGTTGATGGAATTCAATGCACATGGTGAATTTAGTTCTCTAAGAAACTTTGATTTGTTCAGAGAAGTGTTTTTGAATTTTGATCCCAAAACTCCAGTATAGAAAGTAGACTGGAATGTAGATATGATCTCAACATTCCTGAGATCTGGGGGCAGGACCCTTAGACACCTGCTGAGTGACTGGCTATTTTTGTTTGGCCCCAGGATAGCAGTGGCTTTCCTCAATTTCAGCATAGATAGAAACTTGGATCAGTCTCTGCCTTTCTCTCGACTCTAGTTATCTTCCTAAGGTACATGTCACTCCATAACTGTGAACAAACCTTTGCTTAACTGCAATTTTTATTACATTTGCCCATTTTCTTGTTTTGCCACCAGTAAGATTTAAGACCTATGATATCAGTAGACCATGTCTCTCTTGTTTGCTGCTTTCTATGGCACCGTCCACAGTACCTGAAAGTAGGAGTCACTCAGTAGGCATTCGTGGGATAAGTGTAAAATAAGAACATATAATAACTGTAGTCAGGGGTCAAAGAGATTTTAGCATTGAAGGGTGCCTTTATTTAAGTATGAATGGGAAGGTGAAAGCTGAGAGTGATGATGAGCCTCACCAAAGAGGAGAGGACTGTCAGACGGTCTCTGTTGGCAAAGCAAATAACGCAGTTTATTTTTTTGTTTTTTTTTAAGAAATTCCCAGAGCACACAAAATCAGATTATTGAATTTGAATTCCACATTTTTAAAGATTCATAAAAAGAAAACCAATGTGACACAGGGCTTAACCAGCAAAGTTTCAGAGGATTTAAAATGGTAGTTCAGAAAGTGTTAGAGGAGCAACATGGAAGAAGGAAGGGAAGTGTTGCTGGTTGGGAATTAACTGAGGCAGCCAAGGGCATTTACAGCATGATTTTGTCTGACACAGCATGAACCAAAGTCAAGGGCAGGGGAGGGAGGCAGGGGTTTAGAGATATTGCTGCACAAACCTCCGGGTGGCTACTGACAAAGAGATCAAGACATGTTTTTACTGATAAGGAAGGCCAAAGCAAAGGTCACAACTTTGATCATGAGAAATTTTAATTACTCGGATATTGATCAGAACACCTAGGAACCAACTACAGAAGACGTGTTTGAGAACAGAGCTGGATTTTTAGATTCACACTGGGAGACCTGACTGCTCTTCGACTGTGGTCAGTTGTTATTCTAAGTGCATCCCAGGATAAAAGCCAACTATGATAATGGGTGAGACTTTGGGGAATGTCAGTGACCACAGTATTATCAGACTTTAAATGTTAAGTGGAAGAAACATTAAAGAAAGTTGATTTTGAAGGAATGTATAGAAAGCCCTAAGGACCTTTGATGGAAATGTTATAATGTAAAGGGGAAGAGAGGAAGAATATTTAAAGGTGAATTGAAGTGCTTCTTCAAAATCAATAAAGAAAATTAAACCTCCTTAATGATCTCAGGCCAGTAATACAGTCTTAGAGCTAGGATCTGCCCCAATATATCAGGTGTCTCTCTGGCCTTTGAAAAATTGCTTTTGTGATTTGGTTACACATGTTTGGTTGGGTAAATGGACTTTTATTTGGATCTTGGTTTTAGTGAGTAATATCAGATTAGTAAATATACTTAAATTTAGATCCTTGAAATCTTTCATGTGGACCTTGTAATGCCTTTGCAACTATGGTCCCTTCTTCAAGCCTTGCTTATTTTCCAGTATATCTTCTGCAAAAACCTGTTTCTAATAGACAGGTTTGACAGTTTCACTTTTTCAATGAGCTCCTATTATGTATGGCCAAGATTAGTCTCTGAAATTTGGTCTTCACTTACTTCCTTGATCTCAGTATTTGCTGCCCTTGTATGTATCATTCATTCTAGCCATACATTTTTTTAAATTTTGAAATAATACTGGATTTTCAGGAAATTTGCAAAGATAGAATATAGAGTTTGCATATATTCCTAATTCATTTCCCCCTACACTTAACATCTTACATTACCATGGCATATCTATCAAAACCAAGAAGAAGATATGGGTATATTACTAGTAATTAAACTCTATACTTCATGCAGATTTCACCTGCATTTTTCTCTTAACTGTCTTTTTTTCTGTTCCAAAATTCTATCTAGGATATTACATTTGTTCATTATGTATCATTTGTTTCCTCTAATATATAACAATTTCTCAGATTTTTCTAGTTTTTGAGAAGTACTGGTCAGACATTTGCAGACTGTGTCTCAATCTGTGTGTGCTTTATGTTTTTCCTCATGATTAGACTAGTGTTATGGGGTTTGGCGAAGAATACCACAGAAGTGAAATGCCGTTGTCATCATATCATATCAAGAGGAATATGCTATGAAAATGACTTCTCACTGGTGATCTTAACCTCTACCACTTCATTAAGGTAGTGTTTGCCAGGTTTCTCCACTGTAAAGTTACTAGTTTTCTCTTTCTGTAATCTATTCTTTGGAATTGAGTTAGTAAGTCAACTCAAGGGTGATGGGAGGATCAAACCACACCCCCTAATGGGTGGAATATTTAGATATGTTATTTGGGGCTATAGGACTATTTATCTCTGTAAGGACTATTTATTTCCTTTTATCTATCTATCTATCTATCTATCTATCTATCTATCTATCTATCTGTCATTCATCTATGTACCTATTATCTATCATCTATCTCACTACAATCTTATGAATATTTATTTTATGCTTTGGATTATAGTTCAATACTATGTTGTTTATCTTATCTCTCAATTTGTTCCAGTTTTGGCCTTTGGGAGCCTGAAGTGTTTGACTCAAGCTTTATAATACCTGGCTTAGTAAAAACTCATTAGCTACCAGTAATGAAACCAGTTCAGCTCTGCTTAAGCCAAAAAGTGGAAATTTATTATACGAACATAGAAGCATCTCCCAGAACCTTTGAGCTAGATTATGGCTGGGTATCAATAGGACTGAAATTGATATTTGGAAGGTGATCAGCCCCCTCTCTGCCCTTTTCTGCTTTTCTCTATATGTCTCATTTCTTTTTCTCTTTCTGTAACCTCAGGCCACATGATGAGACATAACTGCTATCTCAAAGTGACTGAATTTATGTGTTAAGAGTTGCAGCTCGCCAGGTGTGGTAGCTTATGCCTGTAATCCCAGCACTTTGGGAGGCCAAGACAGGCAGATTGCCTGAGCTCAGGAGTTCTCTACCAGGCGGGGCAACACAGTGAAACCCCATCTCTACTAAAATACAAAAAATTAGCCGGGCATGGTGGTGGGCGCCTGTAGTCCCAGCTACTCAGGAGGCTGAGGCAGGAGAATTGCTTAAACCCAGGAGGCAGAGGTTGCAGTGAGCCAAGATTGCACCACTGCACTCCAGCCTAGGTAACAGAGCGAGACTCTGTCTCAAAAAAAAAAAAAAAAAAAAAGAGTTACAGCCATATGAGCAGAGGGATATGACTTTCTTAAGGTCCTGCATCAAAATTATTTGGAAAAGAAATTGTATTTGCCTTACTTTAAGTATCCATGTCTTCTCCATGAAGCTATGCCTAGGGATGTGGTGGTAACTCCACAGTACTCACCTATGTCAACACCATAGATTAGGGAGACATTTCTCAGAGAAGGCTGGATTGTTCTGAGTTTGCCATATATCCCTAAACGGTCCACTGTAAATATCTGTGGCTGAAGAATGCTGTTTTCTCTACCTTAAATGCACTTTTACCTTTTGCCTACACGGGAAGCTCCAGCTCAGGCATTTTTTTTTTTTTTTTAGGACATCATCTCTATCCCCCTCCCTGCTCTTAGTTACATTCTCATCTGATCAACCACATAATTTTGTTATTGAAAAACATATTTTTATTATTTATCATATAGTATTTTTGACACTTTTTCAAGATCCTATGCCTCTTCAGAAACTTTTCACATTTAATTTATCTTAGCATCTCTAAGATCTAAAATAGTTTATAGCACATTATAAGTTCAATGAATGATTTTTGAGTGAATAGGTGAGTGAACAAGTATCAGTACAATATATCTTAAGTTACGATAGGGCTGAAGGCACTAAAATTATAGTATACATTAATAAACGTTTTAGTTAAAAAGCCATTAATGCTTTCTGATAAAACAGTTATAGAGATCATTTTCTCTGCCACTACCCACAAAGAAGCCTTAGAAAATAGGATGCTTTAAAAGACAATCATGACTCTTCAGCAGTGGGAAAAATTGGGACGATTCAAAGGCAAAAAATCTAAACAAATTTTTAAAAGATAAGTGGAAGTGAAAAAGAAAAACCCCACAGAGTATTAATTTGCAGGGCCTAATTCAATCAGCAAGAAATGATTTCTCAAATGTATTTGTAAGAGACAGACGGGAAAAAAGAAAACTGGTTCACTGAAAAATGAGACCAGGGAATTAGAGACATAGACTAAGCAAAGGGAAATTTGTTCAACAGCTGCATCTTGCTTTGGTCTTTATAGATCTAAGGGAAGATAAGAAATCACTTAGAATAGAAACCATAGCCCTTGTTTTGAAGTAGGAAAATGACAGCTAAGGATGGATAAATGACTAAGAGGAGAGCAGCTGAAGGAAGCACAAATTCACTCTATTCCTCTGTCCAGGTCCCTTGAATTCACGGTCAGGCCCTCATCCCAGGAACTCATATTTAGTCTTGCATGATTTCTTGACTTTCCAGTTACCTAACAATTCAATGCAATTTTAGGAACCCCATTTGTAATTCTCAATCTGCTGTATTTCTCCCTAGAACAGAATGTTATCCTGGAAAGAGGAGACTGGTGAGTCAGAAAGAGGAATTAGAATTTTAGCCATGGGTTGGAGATATAAATTTGGATTATATATCATGTTTTTTAAAGTTAAAACTTTGTCATTAGAAGAGGTTAATTAATAAAAGCACGTACAGGAAAGTAAGCAATAGACCAAAAGAGAATCTTAAGTGCAGAATACCTGCACTTAAAGATCAGGCATAGGGGCGGATTAGGGAGATTAAGAAAGAATGACCCATTAGATATGAGGGGAGTAATTTACTTGGTGTTACAGAAGCAGAGTTAAGAGACATATAAGGAATTAGTCAATAGAGTTAGATGCTGCTGAGATTGAGTAAAATTGGAGTTTAAAAGGTTCTTTGTAGTGTAGATTGTTATTTCCATTTTTATAGAATATTATTTTGTATCATCTTCACAAAAAATCAATAACTTTACTTTGATTTTCTTTATTTATTTTCATTGACATACAGCCTAGTTTTTCTAAGGCCCGAATCCTCATTTTTATGAGGATGACTTTTACACAAGGGAGATGATTTGGGTTTTTGATAGAAACAAGTCTTAAATTAAATTTCAGTTCTCTCATTTCATATCTGCATGCTCTTGGACGAATCATTTAACTCAAGGCTTAATTTCTCATTTGTACATCTATAAAATGGTTCTAATCATATATATTTTGTAGACTGGCCTGAAGAAACATGTTCAAATAAATGCACACCTGAACATATTAGTTCATTTTTGCATTGCAAACATATATTTAATTACATTTAATTCAAGTGAGATTACTTTTGAATAGATTAATTTTCTTTGGATAAAAGATGAGTTTCAGCCTTATGGCTGAAAATAAGATAAATTCTAGTAATTCAACTAATAGCTGAAAAGGTCAGTGTCTTACTAATACTCTCAAATTCACCCAGAGCAGTTCCTGTACTAAAACATCATCTCGGATAAATACCAACACAAGATCATCTTATAATTTTGAACCTTATCTGTAGGGAAATGTCACAGATAAAGTTTCTTTTTTCCAATTACTCCTACATAGACACCTGGTACTCTCCCAAATTAAGTAGTCTCTTCTTCCGTGGTTAGTTAGTTTATTGAAAACATTGAATACTAGAAATTGAAATGTCCTTGAACTATCATTTCTCCAAGGTTCAGGAGAAGCAGTGGATGGAAGGGAGTGATTCAGGCAAATAAATATGATTTGACTTCCATTGCCTCAGGCTTTAATTTTACCATCTGTCAAGTCTGGCACTGGCTATTAGAGTAAACTTCTTGATCATCTGCTTCAAAATAAGAAACCTCAATATAGACCTGCTTCAGGCAGAACCTTGACTATATTAATGCATCACTGACTTCCTGACTCATTTTCATGCCAGATACCAGAATGTTGACTGCAGTTAGTGATAATTTTTTTTTTCATTTATTTCACAACCTGAGCTGTGATGCCCTGCTACCTTCAGGACTGCGAGTTCTTTTATATTGGTATCTCTTACAGAAAATCTTTTCTGACCTCTTCACTTAACACTGCCCCTCTCCCCTTCAGAGTGCTTGATTAAGTGGTTCCTTTTCACTTCTGAGTCTCCTGTGTTCACCACACCACAGCACTTATTCATCCTGCTTTGTGTCTCATATGTTTCCATGACTGTCCCCTTCACTAGCTATGTCAGACTTGAGAGCAGGTATTACCTTTTTAATCTTTGCATCTATATCCTTAATGCCTGCTGTAATACTTGTCTCAGAGTCAGCATGCATTAAATATCAGTTGAATGACTCATTGAATGAAAGTTTTTATCATTTGACTGCTGATTCTATGATATTTGATATTTCTGATTCCACACATTCCCATTTTTGACATGTACAATAATAGCAATTATTCATTCCTCACTCTCTCAGTTCAAAATGGCTATGGTTTGGTTTCGTTTTGTTTAGAACAAACTTTGGAAATATATGCTCATTTTCATATTACTCTGAAACCATTTTAGAATACTCATGTACTAAAAATATTGGGGACTTTCTTCAGCTTCTAATAGAATTCAGGATATCTGAAGATTGAAGACTCAGATAAAATACTACCTTTTTCTTCTATAAAACTTTTCTTGAGTCCCCATAGAATATTATATCTCCCCCCCCCCCCGAACTTTATTCATTCTTTCTTATAGAACCCAACCTCTCGTGGTGTAATTCATCCATTTACAGAACAGATACAGACTGGGAGCTCCTTAAGAACAATATCTGTGTTTCTCTTTCATTTTTGTGTTCATTTTGCCTGACCGAATATTGTCTTCTAACACTTTGAACATATTGTTCACTCCAAATAGAATTCTTTACTCAAAGCTCCCTACCATCTACTACCTTTTGCCTTAATTCCATTACCAATACAAACACACATACTTCACTGGGCAACCCTCAAATATCCTTTTAGTTCCAGCTGTTACCTATTTTCAGAAATGTCCTATAATCACTTCCTACACCTCACCCCATAAAAGATTCCTTTTATGAATCTTTAAAAACATGGAATTCAAATCCAATAATCTGATTTTGTGTGCTCTGGTTATATTTATTATTTTATATTTAAATTTGTCTCTTTATTTTCCACACCAGCCTGTAAATTCCTTATGGTCAAGAACTGTGTCTTGTTCTTTGTATCTTCCATGCCTAATTAAGCCTGTGCCTAATAGATGATGAATAAAAATGTTTTAAAAATACACCACTCTACAATTCTTCTGGATATGTATACAGGCAATTATTGTTCAAGGAGTTAATACTCAACCCAGTAGTGCATATGGTCTTTTTCTTATATCTGTACCTATAACTATATTAAATGGACTCCTTGCTATGATGATTTCTGGATAAATTTTATATCTATTGTTTGGAGTTAAGGATCAGTGAATAATCATGGAAATGTAAGAGTTACATGTTACATGATCGCTATTAAGTAGGTTTCAAAGGAAAAACCATTGATTTAGCATTTCCTATGAGGGAAGAGCTGCTTTATAGATTGATCTTTCCGTGGGAGGATGAGTAAGCTCACAGAAGTATTAGCAAAATATTTAGTCCCAAAGGTATAAATATGAAAGATATGATTATATCTTTCACATTATATACAACACAATGCCACAGATTGTGTCTGCTGTTGTTATGGACTGAATGTTTGTATCTCCTCGATCTTATATGTTAAAATCCCACCCCACAAGGTAATGACATTATTAAGTGGGGCCTTTGGAAGGTAATTAGGTGATAAAAATAGAACTCTCCTGAATGGGATCCATACCCTTATAAAAGGCACCCCAGAGAGCTCTCTTGCCTTCTTTTCACTACGTGAGGGCACAATGAGAAACCCATGGTCTGCAAACTGGAAGAAGTCCCTCATTAGAACCCCACCATGTTTGCATCTCTGACTTCTAGCCTCTAAAACTGTGAGAAATAGATGTCTGTTGTTTATGAGCCACCTGCTCTATAGCACTTTGTTATAGTAGCCTAAACAGACAAAGACATGCATCAATAATTTTTCTGGTGACAGCCTGACTTAAGAGCTGCTTGAGAAGTGTCAAATGTCACCAGTGTTATGAGTAGAAGATTTTAAAGAACAATGATTTTTTCTTATTTTTTATTGTTCACCTATTTCCTTACAATAAAGCTTCCCACCAGACAACCCAACCAAGACACCATTACATTCAGGTGCCCATTGATTACTGTTCAGAGAAGATCTTCAGGGAAAATATTAGTTAGTGGTTGTTAGATATTGGAAACCCAAATAGCAATGTTACTTCAATATGATTGTAAAGTGAATGGATCTGTAAGGGCCGTCTCCTCCATGACACACTTTCTATGCTAGCCTACCTGAAGCTCCCTCCCTTCCTCTCTCCCTCTCTTCTTCTCACCTTTTATTCTTCCCTTCAATCCATCTCTACTGAGTTCCTATTATATGTAAGCCCTTTCCCTCAACACTGTAGGTAGAAAAATGTCAAACTCAAATTATGTCTTCAAAAATGTTTAATGAGTATTCATGAAGTGAAAAAATAATACCAATAAAGTTTAAAAAGTCTGATAAAAAATGAAAAAAAAATCATCTCAGAAGGAAAGAGATGGCTGATGTCTCTCCATCACCCCAAAAATACAAACAAACAAACAATAAAAGACTTCTTAGAAGTGATCAAATAGTAGTTCACTGAAATTGAAAATATGGAATATCTCAAGAAGGAATCATGAAACCTTTAAGGGAGACATAGATCTGTGCTGTCCGATACAGTGATCAATAACCACACATTTATATTTAAATTTAAATGAATGAACATTAACTAGAAGTAAAAATTTGGCTTTTCAGTCACACCAGCCACATTTCAATACTCAATAGCCACATGCTTGTTGAACAGCATAGATACAGAACATTCCTATATCAGATAAAATTATGTAAAATAGCACTAGTCTAAATTCTAATAATTGTGCCGGGGTATAGGGAACATTTCTGGGGAATGGCTCATCAGTTAGTCTGCTTATAAGAAAGAAAATAAGATAAATTCTAGTAATTCAACTAATAGCTGACATTGACTAAAGACCTACTGTATTTCATATTGCTTATATTTGATTGTCAAAGGTATTGTTTTCACTTATCAAAATGGAGACTGGAGTTCAGAGACAGGCAATACCTTTTCCAGGGTCACTTAATTAGTTAATGGATTGAAGCAGAGATTGGGCCAAAAGTAAATGGAGGTTTAAGATGATTGGATTGTAAATATGAGATATTGGGGAACAAATGAATATTCTAAGCAAAAACATGGCATACCATAATTTGCACTGGAGGAAAAATATTTTTAAGTGGTGGTAAAGTGGATGGCATGTCTTTGGTCAGGGCAGAAATCTTTACCAAATACATGAGATCAGAGCCCAGAATTTTGGGGTTCATTGAGCTATCCAAAAAACTTTGTCTAGGTAATGCCAAAAGAAAAGCTTGGGAGTAGGAGTACCATAAAAATAGTGTAGCTGACTAGTTAAGCAGGAGTATTTTTGTAGAGTATAGGCAAATCATGTTTCAGAAAATGTACTCAGCCAATATGAGTTATGAAATTATATATTTGTATATTTTTATGACTACACATATGCACACATCATTAATGTTGAAAAGCAGAAGCCTTATTAACATGTTAAATAAGTTAAACTTTAGTATTTTGATTTTAACTTTTCCTTAACTCAACAAATATTGCTGTAGGCTGACCATGCTAGGCACTAGAGGTGCACTGTCAATTTAGTTTATGATCTCGTAGAGGAGACAGAGAAATCATACAATCACAGTACTCAATAAATGCTACAATGACAATTTATTCTCTTGCTGAAGCACAAACCTGAATGCTGAGCAATGAATTACTAAGATAGTGAATGATGCTGGTCTATCATTTCTTAATGCAGCTGGGTTGTTCCTTCCTTTTTCTTGTATACTTATAAATTCTCCTAAGGTTTTAAAAATGTTTTATTTACAAAATATTTCTGACAAGGGAGAGAGAAAACTTTAGTAAATGTTGAAAACTGTAGCTATTCCAGGAAACATATTGCTGTTATTGCTCTCAACATAAATATAATTTGAGGTAAATGAAAGAGTTGAGAAATTATCTGTTTATGAATTAAGGAGTTCACAAAAGTTCCAGGGTAAATATTATTCTCAAGATAGTGCCAAGGGTTTACTGTGAGAAAGGCAAATATCCTACGCTTCTCTTTTTGGTCTTCTAAAAGCAAGGTGCACATGAGTTGGTAGTGGAAATAACATAATAACAAATGATGAATTTTACTTTTGAAATTGTCTAACTAAGGACTATGAGCCTAAATATACCACATGAGTATTTATTTTCTGGGTCTTGCCAGATATTTGGGTATTTTCCCAAATAAGTGGATGTAGGTCACTTTTTATTTTAGTTATGTAGTTTTGGAGAATTTTGTTATGAAACAACAATAAATTGAAATACTTTTTAAAGCTCAAATAATGACTCATTCTCCTGTTCTGCTGTTAAAAAATTATGCAAGCTTCTGCTATGGCCAGTGTATAATATCAAACTACCCCTTCCACAAATAACAACTATAAACTCTAGAAAAATACCAAAAAATGAAATATTGGAGGAAACTTGTGAGCAAGCTGAAGCACAGACACAACAGAGAGAGAGATAAAAGAAAGAATTCATCTTTTGCTGTGCAGAAGCTTTTTAGTTTAATTAGACCCCATTTGTCAATTTTGGCTTTTGCTGCTGTTGCTTTTGGTGTTTTAGACATGAAGTCTTTGCCCATGCCTATGTCCTGAATGGTATTACCTAGGTTTTCCTCTAGGGTTTTTATGGTATTAGGTTTAACATTTAAGTCTCTAATCCATCTTGAATTAATTTTCGTATAAGGAGTAAGGAAAGGATCCAGTTTCAGCTTTCTACTTATGGCTAGCCAATTTTCCCAGCACCATTTATTAAATAGGGAATCCTTTCTCCATTTCTTGTTTCTCTCAGGTTTGTCAAAGATCAGATGGCTATAGATGTGTGGTATTATTTCTGAGGACTCTGTTCTGTTCCATTGGTCTATATCTCTGTTTTGGTACCAGTACCATGCTGTTTTGGTTACTGTAGCCTTGTAGTATAGTTTGAAGTCAGGTAGCGTGATGCCTCCAGCTTTGTTCTTTTGACTTAGGATTGTCTTGGAGATGCGGGCTCTTTTTTGGTTCCATATGAACTTTAAAGCAGTTTTTTCCAATTCCGTGAAGAAACTCATTGGTAGCTTGATGGGGATGGCATTGAATCTACAAATAACCTTGGGCAGTATGGTCGTTTTCACGATATTGATTCTTCCTATCCATGAGCATGGTATGTTCTTCCATTTGTTTGTGTCCTCTTTGATTTCACTGAGCAGTGGTTTGTAGTTCTCCTTGAAGAGGTCCTTTACATCCCTTGTAAGTTGGATTCCTAGGTATTTGATTCTCTTTGAAGCAATTGTGAATGGAAGTTCATTCATGATTTGGCTCTCTGTTTGTCTGTTACTGGTGTATAAGAATGTTTGTGATTTTTGCACATTAATTTTGTATCCTGAGACTTTGCTGAAGTTGCTTATCAGCTTAAGGAGATTTTGGGCTGAGATGATGGAGTTTTCTAAATATACAATCATGTCATCTGCAAAGAGAGACAATTTGACTTCTTCTTTTCCTAACTGAATACCCTTGATTTCTTTCTCTTGCCTGATTGCCCTAGCCAGAACTTCCAACACTATGTTGAATAGGAGTGGTGAGAGAGGGCATCCCTGTCTTGTGCCAGTTGAAACTACCATCAGAGTGAACAGGCAACCTACAGAATGGGAGAAAATTTTTGCAATCTACTCATCTGACAAAGGGTTAATATCCAGAACCTACAAAGAACTCAAACAAATTTACAAGAAAAAAACAAACAACCCCATCAAAAAGTGGGCAAAGGATATGAACAGACATTTCTCAAAAGAAAACATTCATACAGCCAACAGACACATGAAAAAATGCTCACTCATCATCACTGGCCATCAGAGAAATGCAAATCAAAACCACAATGAGTTACCATCTCACACCAGTTAGAATGGCAATCATTAACAAGTCAGGAAACAACAGGTGCTGGAGAGGATGTGGAGAAATAGGAACACTTTTACACTGTTGGTGGGATTGTAAACTAGTTCAACCATTATGGAAAACAGTATGGCGATTCCTCAAGGATCTAGAACTAGATGTGCCATATGACCCAGCCATCCCATTACTGGGTATATACCCAAAGGATTATAAATCATGCTGCTATAAAGACACATGCACCCGTATGTTTACTGCGGCACTACTCACAATAGCAAAGACTTGGAATCAACCCAAATGTCCATCAGTGACAGAGTGGATTAAGAAAATGTGGCACATATACACCATGGAATACTATGCAGCCATCAAAAAGGATGAGTTTGTGTCCTTTGTAGGGACATGGATGCAGCTGGAAACCATCATTCTTAGCAAACTATCACAAGAACAGAAAACCAAACACCACATGTTCTCACTCATAGGTGGGAACTGAACAATGAGATCACTTGGACTCGGGAAGGGGAACATCACACACCAGGGCCTATCATGGGGAAGGGGGAGGGGGGAGGGATTGCACTGGGAGTTATACCTGATGTAAATGACGAGTTGATGGGTGCTGACGAGTTGATGGGTGCAGCACAGCAACATGGCACAAGTATACATATGTAACAAACCTGCATGTTATGCACATATACCCTAGAACTTAAAATACAATAATAATAAAAAATTTTTAAAAGAAATTCATTTATGGAAACAACAAAAAAAAAAGAATTCATCAGAAAGACACAATAATGGTAAAAATGCATTTGTCTTACAAAAAGCCTTTGAAATATAAGAAGCAAACATCATCAGAATTATAAAAATATCCCTGATTTCACCATCACTGTTAGAGATATGAAAATCCTGTCTCAACAGCTGATATAATAATTGTATCAAAATAGTCAGTAATCCATATACCAAGACAGACTTTACGATGAACCATAAAACAAATTTCAATACATTAAAAAATATTGGAAGCATACAAATGCTGCAGAATAATTAAATTGCCATTAAAAACAATAATACAGTTAGAAAATCATAAATATTTGGCACAATAAACAATGTTTTTGTAAATAATTCATGGATTAGAGAAGAAATGAGAGAAATTAGAACATATTTTGATGAATTAACAACTTTATCACTGTTATAATGACTTTCTTTGTCTCTTTTTATAGTTTTTGTTTTAAAGCCCTATTTTGCCTGATACCAGTATAGCTACCCTTCTTTATTTTGATTTTCAATTACATGGAAGATTTTTTCTTTTAACTTTTAGTTTGAAATGAGTCTCTTGTAGGCAGCATATGGTTAGGTCTTGTTTTTTAGATCCATTTGGCCACTCTATGTCATTTGATTGGATAATTTAATACATTTACATTCCAGGTAATTACTGATAGCTGAGGACTCACTACTACAAGTTTATTAACTGCATTTTGGTGGTTTTGTAGCTTTTTTGTTCCTTATTTACTTGCTGTCTTCATTTGTGATTGCACAGAATCACAATAAAATGTAACATGTCAAGTTCTTTGGTATATAGCTAAGGAGCTTTAAATGAAATTTTCAGTCTGAAATGTCAATATTAAAAATGTGGAGAGTAAAGAGCAATATCAGCAAGATGGCAATACAGGAAGTCACCCCTCGTATCCCCACACTGCAATAAGAATTCCATACCCATCCACAGACAGAAGTATCTTTGTGGTAGCCTTTAGGTTTAATTAGGAGGTTGTGAAAACTTGGTGGAGCCCAAGACCTGCGTGGATAATTTTGAGGGTACATACCTGAACTCAGATGAAAGATCTGCCAATCATACCCCTGAGTTCAAACCTGGGAACAGCCTCATTCCCTAAAGTGTTTGGCTACAGCTTCATTTGGCCTTAGGCCTGCTACCAAAAGTGTGTTCTTAAGGGATCCAGGAGAATCTACACACACTAGTGCCTCTGCAGAAAGGCTGCTCTGCCCACCAATATCGGTCTTAGCGATGGACTTGAGAACTATCTGTAACTTGGCTCCAGCCTCCCTCCACTGTGGTCTTGGCTTAGTACTGCTTAGCTTACTACTGCTTGCACAAAGACCTATAGGGAGATTTGTCCATTTGTGCCACCTGGATAGGCTAGTCAGCTTCTGCCCCATAGCACACTCTATGGGAGTCCCATCTTGGTATCAGTCTTCCTCTGTCACAACCTGAAAGTTATTTCACTCACAGAGAGAACTGCTAGGAAATGTGCCTGTCTAAAGCACCAGGACAGACTTGCTGGCCTCCATCCCATAGCAGATTCTAAAATGGCCCTGTCTTAGCTCCAGCTCCCTTCCATCACAGACATGAAGCTATCCTGCCTATGCAGAAAATAGCTGGGAGTCTCCCCTGTTTGTGTCACTATGGCAGACTTGCTAGCCTTTATTCCACAGCAGATTCTGAAGGGACCCTAAAGCTGGTCTTTAGCCTCTCTAGAGTGCAGTCTGGAAGCCATCTCAGTGGTACAGGCAACTGCTATGAGATGCACCCATCTGTCCCAACTGAATAGGTGTGCTGACCATCATCTTACATCAGATTCTGAAGGGGCCTGTCTTGATTCCAGCCCTCTTTTCCACAGCCTTGAAATCACCCATTCTGAGAAAACACCTAGGCAAACCACCCTAACAGGAAAAACTAAAGGGAGATGTTTGAATTGAAAACAAAAGGATCAGAGGTAGCAATCTGAAAATGTGTGAAAGTATAAAACTCACTGGTAAAGGTATATAGTCAATTCAGAATATTCGAATATTGCGAAGATGTTTATAATAACAGCTCTAGTATAAGAGTCAAAAGACAAATGTACTAAATACAACTGTAGCTGTATACTTTAATTAGCAGATACACAATATAAAGAAATGTAAATTATAATATCAATAGCATAAAATGTGGGGAAAGGGAGAAAAATAATAAAGTTTTATTATGAGATTGAAGTTAAGGTACTATTAGCGTAAATTGAGACGTCATAACTATATGATATTTTATGTAAGCCTCATGATAACCACAAAGAGAGTACCTCTAGGAGATGCACAAAATATAAAGAGAAAAGAATCAAAACATACAACTATAAAAATACAACACTTCGCCAAAAAGACAGCAGTATTGAGAGAGAGAAATGAAAGACTTACAAAGCAGTAAAAAATTAAAAGGCTGGTAGCAATTTCTCTTTAACTATTAATTGCTTTAAATTTAGATGGATTAAATTCTTCGGTTAAAAGACAGTAGCTGAACAGATTTTAAAAAGATTCAGCAATATGCTGCTGACAAAAGATTCACTTTAGCTCTAAGAACATTTGAAGACTGAGAGGAAAGGGATATTAAAAGATTTCTCAGGCAAATAGTAACCAAAAGAGAGGAGGGGTGTCTATACTTGTATTAGACGGAATAGCAGTAAGTTAAAAACTGTAAAAGAGACAAAGAAGATCATTACATTATAATAAAGAGGTTAAATCATCAAGAGAATATAGCAATTTTAAATATATATGCACCCAACATTGGAGCACCTAAACATATAAAGAAAATATTATTAGATTAAATAAAGAAAAAGACTGCAATATAATAATTGTGGAGGATATCAATACTCCACAAGCAAAAATGGATAGATCATCTAGACAGAAAATCAATAGGGAAATGGACTTGAATAAGACTTAAGACATATGGATCTAACAGACATATATAGAACATTCTGCCCAACAGTGGCAGAATACATGTTCTTTTCAAGTGCACCCAGAACATTCTCTAGGATTGTCATACATTAGTCCACAAAACAAATTTTAACATTAAGCAGATTGAAATCATATAAAGTATTTTTACTGATTATAATAGAATAAAACTAAAAGTAACAGGAGGAATTTTGGAAAATTTGCAAATACATAGAAATTAGACAATAAGCTCCTGAACAACCAGTGGGTCAAAGGATAAATTAATTGGAAAAAATAGAAAATATTTTGAGATAAATGTAAATAAAAACACAACATACCAAAACCTATGAAATACAGCAAAAATAGTTCTAATAGGGAAGTTTATAGCAATGCATGCCCATACTAAATAAAGAAAAACATCTGAAATGAACAACTTAGGGTTACACCTCATGGAAATAAAAAAGAAGAACAAAGGAAGTCTGAAATCAGTAGAAGGAAGAAAACAATAAAAATCAAGCAAGAAATAAATGAAAGAGAATAGAAAGACAATAGAGAAGATCAATAAAACTATGAGTCAATTCTCTTAAAAGATACAAAATCAACATACTTTAGCCAGACTAATAAAGAGAGGACTCAAATAAATAAAATAGTATACATAAGAGAAGATATTAAAGTTGGTATCACTGAAATACAAAGAATCGGAAAAGGCTACTATGAGCAATTTTATACCCACAAATTAGATAATCTAGAAGAAATGGATAAATTCCTTGAACATACAAATTTATCAAGGCTAAATGAAGAACAAATTGAAAAACTGAACAGACCAATAGTGAGTAGGGAGATTGAACCAACAATAAAAAGAAATCTCCCATCAAAGAAAAGCCCGGGATCAGATGACTTTACTGCGTAATTCTACCAAACATTTAAGATCGGGCACCGTGGCTCACGCCTGTAATCCTGGCACTTTGGGAGGCCGAGGCAGGCAGATCACTTGAGGTCAGGAGTTTGAGACCAGCCTGGCCAACATGGTAAAACCCCATGCCTACTAAAAGAAATAAAAAAAAATTAGCCAGGCTTCATGGCGCATGCCTGTAATTCCAGCTACTCGGAGGCTGAGGCAAGAGAATTACTTGAACCTGGGAAATGGAGGTTGCAGTGAGGAGAGATTGTGCCACTGCACTTTAGCCTTGGTGATACAGTGAGATGTCATCTCCATAAATAAATAAATAATAAAAACATTCTTCTCAAACTCTTCCAAAAAATCAAAGGGGAGGAAATACTTCTAAACTCATTATACAAGGTGAGCATTACCTGATAACAAAGCCAGACAAGAACTCTAAAGGAAAAAAACAAAACAAAACAAAAAAACAGAAGCCAATATCGCCAATGAACATAGATGCAAAAATCCTCAACAAAATACTAACAAACTTAATTCAACACCATATTAAAGGATCATTTACCATGATTAAAAGAGATACAAGGATGGATCAACACACGAAAATCAATACATGTGATACCATATTAACAGAATGAAGCTCAAAACTCATATGGTCATCTAAATAGATGCCGAAAAAGCATATGACAAAACTCAACATTCTCTCCTGATAAAACCTCCCGATAAACTAGGCATCGAATAAATGCACTTCAACATAGTAAAGACCACATATAAAAAGCTAAGAGCTAACACATTCAATGGTGAAAAGTTGAAAAGTTTTCATTTGAAACTAGGAACAAGACAAGGATACCTACTCTCACCACTTCTATTCAACGTAGTGCTGGAAGTTATCTCTAGAGCAAATAGACAAGAAAATAAAAATAGAAGGTATCATAATAGGAAAGGAAGAAGTAAAATTGTTTGTGTTTACTGATGACATGGCCTTATACATACAAAACCCCCAAGACTCCACCAAAAAACTGTTAGACTTCATAAATGAATTCAGTAAAGCTGCAGGGTATAAAATTAGCACCTCCAAATTAGTAGTATTTCTTTTTTAAAATTTATTTTAATTTTATTTTGTTTGTTTTTTAGAAAAAGGATCTTTTTTTCTGTAACCCACGCTGAAGTGCAGTGGTGTGATCATAGCTCCCTGTAGCCTTGATTCCTGGGTTCAAGCAATTCTCCCACCTCATCCTCCTGAGTCTCTGGAACTACAAGCATGTGCCAACACGCTTGGCTAATTTTTAAATTTTTGGTAGAGATTGGGTCTCACTACGTTTCCCAGGCTGATCTGTAACTTCTGGCCTCAAGCGATCCTCCTGCCTTGGCTTCACAAAATGCTAGGATTACAGACATAAGCCACCGCTCCCTGCCAGTAGCATTTCTTTCTTTTCTTTTCTTTTTTTTAACAATGCAAATGCTTTTTTTATTTCAATAGTTTTTGAGTTACAGGTGGTTTTTGATTACATGAATAAATTCTTTAGTGGTGATTTCTGAGATTTTAGTGTACCCTTACCTGAGCAGTGTCCACTGTACCTATTATATAGTCTTTTATCCCTCATCCCTCTCTCAATCTTCCTCCTAGTGCCCCCAAAGTCCATTATATAACACTTATGCATTTGCATCCTCATAGCTTAGCTCCCACTTAGAAGTGAAAACATGATATTTGGTTTTCCATTCCTGAGTTACTTCACTTAGAATAATTGCCTTCAGGTCCATCCAAGTTTTTGCAACAGACATTATTTCATTCTTTTTTATAGCTGAGTAGTGTTCTGTAGTGTATATATATGCCACATTTTCTTTATCCACTTGTTGGTCTGTGGGCACTTTGGTTGGTTCCATATCTTTGCAATTATGAATTATGCTGCTATAAATATGCAGGTGCATATATCTTTTTTATATAATGACTTCTTTTCCTTTGGGTAGATACCCACTAGTGGGATTGCTGGATTAAATGGTAGTTCTACTTTTTGTTCCTTAAGGAATGCCAATAACATTTCTTTATGCCAACAATAAACTGTCTAAAAAAGAAATTAAGAAATCAGTCTCTTCATAGTTGTATGAAAAAATAAAATAGTTGTACATTTCACCAAGATCAAAGATCTGTATTCTGAAAACTATAAAACATTGATGAAAGGCATTATAGATGATACAAATAAATGAGTCCCTGAATTGGAATAATTAATACTATTAAAATGTCCATATTAAACTAAGTGATCTACAGATTCAATGCAATCCCTATTAAAATTTCAATGTCATTTTTTATGGAAATTAAGCAAAAAAAAAAATCCCAGAAATTCTTTAATACCCCAAAAGACCTTGAATAGCAAAAGCAATCTTGAGCAAGAAGAACAGAGTTGGAAGCATTACACTGCCTGACTTCGAAATCTATTGCAAAGCTATAGTAATCCAAGCAGCATGATATACTCATAAAAACAGACACGTGGACCTATTGAACAGAATAGCTACTACAGATATAAACTCACACATTTATGGTCAATTGATTTTTCACAAAGGTACCAAGAACACACAACAGAGAAAGAATAGTCTCTTTAAACAATGGTGCTAGGAAAACTAGGTATCTACCAAAAGAATGAAGTTAGACTGTTACGTCACTTTTTGTATGAAAAGCAATTCAAAGTGGATTAAAAACTTAAATGTAAGACCGGAAATTGTAAAACCACCAGAAGGAAAAATAGGGGGAATGCCCTATGACATTGGTCTGCACAATTATTATTTTGATATGATCTGAAAAGCTCAGGCAAAAAAAAACAAAAATAAATGGGATTTCATAAAACTAAAAAGGCTCTTTACAGCAAAGAAACAATTAATAGAGTGAATAAACAATTTATGGATTGGGAGAAAATATTTGTAAACTCCTCCATCTAATAAGGGGCTAATATTCAAAATATACCGGGAACTCAAACAACTCAATAGCATAAAACAATAACTCAATCAAAACTGCATGAAGGACCTAAATAGGCACTTCTCAATAAAAGCCATTCAAATAGCCAACAGATATAATAAAAAATGCACTATCACTGATCATCAGGGAAATTCAAATTGTGACCACAATGAGCTATCAACTTACGCCTGTAGAACGGCTATCATCCCAAATATGAAAGATAATAAGTGTTGACGAGGGTGTAGAGTAAAGGAACTCTTTTTTTTTTTTTTTTTTTTTGAGACGGAGTCTCGCTCTGTCTCCCAGGCTGGAGTGTAGTGGCCGGATCTCAGCTCACTGCAAGCTCCACCTCCCGGGTTTACGCCATTCTCCTGCCTCAGCCTCCCAAGTAGCTGGGACTACAGGCGCCCGCCACCTCGCCCGGCTGGTTTTTTGTATTTTTTAGTAGAGACGGGGTTTCGCCCTGTTAGCCAGGATGGTCTCGATCTCCTGACCTCGTGATCCGCCCGTCTCGGCCTCCCAAAGTGCTGGGATTACAGGCTTGAGCCACCGCGCCCGGCCAGGAACTCTTATACACTGTTGGTGGGAACATAAATTAATACAGCCACTATGGAAAATAGTAGGGAGGTTCCTCAGACAACTAAAAATAGAATTACTATGTGATCCAGTAATCCCACTTGTGAGTTTTAATTCAAAGGAATTGAAATCAGTATGCTGAAGAAATATCAATACTCCCTTGGTCACAGTATTATACAATAGCTAAGATACTAAAGCAACCTAGGTGTTCATTATCAGAGAAATAAAGAAAATGTGGTATATATACATATGATGGAATTCTATTCAGCTTTATAGGAGGAAGAAATCCTGTCATTTGTGACACTATGGATGAATCTGGAGAACAGTATGCTAAGAGAAATAAGCTGGGTGCAGAAAGACAAATACCACATGATATCACTTGCATGTGGAATCTGATAAAGTTGAACTCACATAGAGGGTAGAGTGATGTTTATCGGAGACACGTTGGAGGCATGGGCAGTGAATGGGAAAAGCGTAGATGTGTTGATAAGAAGGTAAAAAGTTTCAAACAGGAGGAGAAGGATCTAGTGATCTATTGCACAGAGTGGCGCCTGTATTAAATAATAATGCATTGTGTATTCCAAACTTGCTAAGAGAAGCTTTTTAAATGTTTTCACCCAAAAAAATAAGTAAGTGTGCTGATAGATTTGTTAATTTGCCTGATTTAATCATTTTACATTGTAAACATATATAAAAATGGCACATTGTGCCCTATAAATATATATCATTATTTTCAGTCAATTAATAAAATTAAAATATTTTGAAATAAATCTATAGCTTTAAATGCTTATATGAAAACTAAAAAATTCTCCAATAAGCTTTCACTTTAAGAAGCTTAAAAACGGAAAAAAGCAAAGTAAATTTAAAATAAACAGAAAGAAAATAATAAGAATAAAAAAGAAATTATTGAAATATAAAATAAATAAAATTGATAAAATTAACACATTGACGCTTCTGCTTTTGCCTTTCATTGTTAGCACTTAACTATGTAATCATGCTGACACTAGAATCTGGACAGAGAAGGTTTCCAGGCTCCCAGAATTTGTAAATAAAGAAGAGCTTAGAAGGGCAAGAATAGGGCTCAGTACGAACAGACACACTCATCCAGAGGGCAGGCATTTGAGTTACAATCTGGTACAAATTCCCGAAAAACAGGGATCACATTTTGAAATTTTCCATTTCTTCCTTCTCTAGGGCATTGTGAGACACATAGAAATTACTCACTTCTCAGTGACTAGCTAGATAGTAATGATAAATACATATAGGGCTGTTTTTCCCAAATTCTCCTTTTGGATATGTCATCCTGGGTGAAAGGAACATGATCAAAGTCATGGGCCTGGGAGGGAGTCAGAGTGTGTGTGTGTGTGTGTGTGTGTGTGTGTGTGTGTGTGTGTGACTTTAACTGATCATGGGATTAAAACTTCAATTTTCTGTTCTCTCCTAATGCTTTAACAGTGCTGGGTATAATTTAACAGTAGATGTGACATTTCTATTTTTACCAAGAAATGTTCAATGGAAAGATATTCTGGGAAATGGACTCTCCAAAGATAATTAAAATTACATGAGTCCAAGATGTCTACGTCACTAATTATTAAAAAAGAATATAATTTGATTCAAATTCATTTCTTTGTAATTGAAAAATATAGACTGTATGCAGTAAGTTTCAGACAGTAATATCTTCCTACTTTTAAGATGATGTATCCAAGGAACAGTCATTTGTAACAATTTTCGTTATCACTTTTTCATTTTCCAGAAAGCTACTCATCACAAAATACTCAATTTTTATTTTCATCAAGGGAAGACTTCAACTATATTAGAACATAGTTATGTTGAATAACTTCGGGACATTGAGGAAAAGTAAAAACAGTGACATGTATGCGGCTACAAGCTTTTAGAGCTTTTTGTTTTATTGTAATAAGAATATTTAAAGGAGAACTACCCTTTTAACAAAACTTCAAGTGTACAATACAGTAATGTTTAATTATGGGAACAGTGTTGTATAATAAATCCCTAGAACTTATGCATCTTGTATAATTGAAACTTTAATGCTTATTGAGTAGCAATTCTCTATTCCTTTCTCCCTCCCATGATGCAGGTCTTAGAAATGATATAATAAATATGATATCAAGAGCTCAGGAAATGAAAGAAAAAACAGACAAGTGTGGCAACATCAAACTAAAAAGATTCTGCATGACAAAGGAATCAAATGAAAAGGCAACCAATAGAATGGGAGAAAAATATTTGAAAACCGTATATCTGACAAAATGTTAATTTCCAAAATATAGAAAAAATTCCTACACTTCAATGGAAAAAAATCCCACAACAAATAACCCAATTAAAAAAAATGGGCTAAAAATTGAACAGACATTTCTCCAAAGAAGATAGCCAAACAGCCAAAAAGCATGTGAAAAGATGCTCAATGTCAGCGATCATCAGGCAAATGCGAATGAAAACTATCAGTTTACACCTGTTATGATGGTTATTATCAAGAACAAAAACAAAAACAAAAAAAGCAGGCGTTGGCAAAGATGTATGTAGAGAAATTTGGAACACTTGTACGCTGTTGGGAAAGCAAAATGGTGCAGCTGCTTTGGAAACAATATGGGTCTTTCTTAAAAATAAAAATAGAACTACTGTATGTTTCAGGCTTTTTAAAAAACTAATATTTTTATTTTGAGATAAGTGTAGATTCACAAGCAGTTGTGTGAAATAATACAGAGATTTTCTATGTGTCCTCTACCCAGTTTTACCCGATGGTGATATGTTTCAAAACTATACTGATATCACAACCAGGATAAGCAATGGAATATTTTCACCATGGCAAGAATTTCTCATATTGCTTTTTAATATTACACTTATCTCTCCTTAACCCTTTACCACTCTTAACCACTGCTCATCATTTTTACATTTTGACATTTCAAGAATTATATAGAGTCATACAGTACATAAACATTGGGGATTGACTTTTTTCACTCAGCGTAATTCACTAGAGATTCATCCAGGTTGTGTATCAAGTTTGTTTCTTTTTATTGCTGAGTAATATTCCATCGTGTGAATGTACCACAGTTTGTTTAACCATTCACCCATTGAAGAACATGTGAGCGTTTTCCAGTTTTTGGCTATTATGAATAAAGCAATTATAAATATTTATGTATAAGGTTTGTGTGAAGATAAGCCTTAATTCCTATGGAATGATATCCGGGAGTATAATTTCTGGATTGTATGGTAGTTGCATGTTTACTGTTTAAAATACTATCAGGCTGTTTTCTAGAGTAGCTTATTTCATATTCTCATCAAAATATCCGAATAATCCAGTTTCTCAGTATTCTCACCAGTATTTCGCATTATCATTATTTCTTGTTTTAGCTCCTTTGATACTTACATAGTAGCTTCTCATTCTGCTTTTTATTTGCATTTCCCTAATGTTTAATGACATCCGCAGGTTCTCTTTATTGAGATAATATGTTGTGTACATGTCAATCATTCCATATTGCGGAAAACTATGTTTCTCATCCCCCCTAATATCTGGCTATGTATATCTGAAAACAAGTAGATTTATATTTGAAAAACTTTTATATCTTGATCTGGCAGTTTCCTTAAGTGTCATGTCGGGAAAGCAGATTAATTACTGAATGTTTGCTTAGATCTCCCCACAATTAAAAATAGAATGGAAATAGATGAAGTGTAATTCCTATTACTTGGGTGTTTGTGGTAGGCAGAATAATACCCCAAACCCAAAGATATCTACGTCCTAATCCCAGAAACCTACAAATATATTGCATTACATGGCAGTAGGGCATTAAGGTTACTAATCAGATGGCCTTGAGATAAAGTGATTAGCTAGGGCTATCCAAGTGTGCCAAATGTAATCGCAAGTGGAAGAGGGAGGCAGAAGAAGCAATCAGAGTCAGAGAGAGATTTGAAGATGTCGTATTGCTGGGTTGGTGAAGGGGGCCACAAACCCCAAAATGGGGGGAGCCTTTAGAAGCTGAGAAAGGAAAAGGAGAAAGAAAGAAAAAAAGGACTCTTCTCTCCAGCTCCCAAATGAATACAGTTTTGCCAAAAACTTGATTTTAGCTCAGTGAGACCCAGTGCAGACTACTTATTTCCAGAACTGTAAGATTCTTTATGTGTGTTCTTTTACATCACTAAATTTGTGATAGTTTGTTACAGCAGAAAAGATAACTCTATCAATGCTGAATTATCATTTACATCAAATTGATATATATTTTTTGAAACATCCACGAACTCCCAGAGCATTTTATCTATTCATGTCTCTATCTATCCTTTGTCTCTTTTATAAATGACTAGATCTGCAGCCCCTAGTACTGTGCATAGCATGTGGTAGATGCTCAAAGAATGCTGATTGAGTGCATGAATACATGAATACCTTCTAATTTTGATGTAATTCAACATATATTTATTGCGTACTACTTGTGTACCAACTATTGCAGTTTACTGGGTTCTGGAGTCAGAATGCTGATTAAGGCACGACACATTGTAGAAGGGAGATGGATACTTTATAATACAATGTGGTGAGAAATTTGAGTAGAACATTGAAAAAATGTTGTGTATACAGAATAGGGAATTATATTTCTTTTCTCTTCAGAAGAGAACAGTTCTGCAAAGTTGCTTAATGGAAGTGACATATGAGATCACTTCTGAAGGACAATTGCATGGGTTTCATGGTGTAGCAGGGACTTCTGGGTAGAAGGAATAACATTTGTAAAGGCACAAAGATGTGAAATCTCAAGACTTCTCTGGAAAGGGCTAGTTTTTCGAAGTGGCGTGTAGGTATGTGTATGAGGAGAAAAGACACTAGAAGAAAGCTATGTAAGCTTAAATGTCATTTGTATTTGGGAAGAGTATTGAATACTCTTATATAGTACAGAATGAGTATTGCAGCAGTAAGAGTGACACAAACAGAGTATTATTTTACAAAGATATCACTGACTACTATATGGAGGATGCATTACATGGAAGCCAGAAGGTGATTAGCAGGCTGTCACCATAGGCAGAACTCAATGTGATGAGGGCTGAACTAGAGCAATAACAAGGTTGAAATAGTTTTTGCAAGGCCTTTTAACAGTAAACATGGTAGTTGGATTGATGACTGATGGGCTTTGGGTAGGTGAAGTGTGAGAGAAATGGAGATGTTAGAAATGTTCTGAGTTGGGGTAGTTGGGTAGATATTAGTACTGTAACATGTGATACCCTAAGAAGGAAAAACAGTCTGAAGGATCGATGAAAATTAATGTTGGAGATACTGAGTTTGACAGCAAGACATGCAGGTAAAACATGAAATAGGTAGCTGGATTTCAGGAAAGAGATTAAACCTAGGAATATTGATGTAAAAATCTCAAATGTGATTGTCTTCTGATTCCTCGGGTGTAAGTAGAAGGTGAATAGTCCTTGCAATTACAGAAACTTGAACTTGGATCTCGGGACTACCACTAATTCCTGGAATAAGCATAGGCAAATCACATACACTTGCTTATCTGGGGAGTAAGTAAAACAGTATCTATCTCAAATAATTTTAAAAATTAAAGTGTATAATTTGCATGAAATGCTTAAAGTATATTATATACTTAGTAATTCTTGTTTTCTTCTTTTTCCCACCTGCCCTTTTCTACGTCTTTCTTTTATTTAATGTAGAAGTTCTTGATAATGGGGTTCATATTTAACTAACCATTAGATAAAAATACACTGCAAATGCTCGATAAAAACTATTTGAATTTAGTTGATTATTTAAAATGTTTTTAAGTTGAAAAATCATGTTCACAAAAATAATTAAAATTGTAATTGTAAAAATAAAAATGAAAAGTTTCATTGTCCTCAATACCAGATCCTATAACTGAAAATTGTCAAGTTTAGTGTAGTGCAGATTTTTTCTGCATATATTAATACATAATGGATACGTTGATTAGTAAAATGATGCCATATTACATATTGTCTTGCAGTGTGCTTTTGTCAGTTAACAATACATGCGTGGTACATATAATGCAAGTATATGTCCCATTCTTTTTACTGGCTGAATGTATTTCAAGGTATGAATGTGTATCATTAATTTAACCATTTCCCTTCTGATGAACATTTGCATCATTTCTCACTTTTTGCTATTATAAACAATGTTGTGTGAAGGAGGTTTACTTTCATGGGTTGCCAACTTGCCAGAGTCAGGTAAGACAGAATACCCATAAAAATAAAAGTTACATGAAGCAGATTTATTATTTACAGAGAGGCAGCAAGGGACAACAGAAGCTTAAGCTTCATTGCGAGTTGGGCCCCTAAAGCTCAAGAAAGCTGCCCAGGGCAGATGGAATCTCGTCTATGGATACCCGACCTGTCCCGCAGCTTAGGTACCCCAGAATGCAACTCATTCTGGGTTTATCCCCTGAAGGGAAGATGATACACTGGGCTAAAGTATTGAAGGATGTCCTATTTCTTGGGGGCACTGGAACAGATCCAGGGCTATTTCAGGCAGTTCTGCCTTATTGTAGGGTGTTGCATTCCTAGCACATTCTACAGTGATTCTTGACAACTACAAGCCTGAAGTGTGTGTGGGAGGGTGTGACTGGGTTGGTATAAGTCCACCCAGAGAACTCTCTGGCATGTTGCAATATGTATTCTTAAGTATATTTTTCTATACTTTACACATTTGTGTTAATATTTTATAGAGTATTTCTGTATGTATATTTATATAAATCTTATATAAAACTGGAATTACTTGATCATAGAGTATGCATATCATTTATTTTAATATATACCGATCAGATTTTAAAATGATAATATAAATGTCCCTCCTCAATCGTGTAAAATAATGCCCAGTTTTTTCCTTTCTTGTCAACACATTCATTTAAAACAGCCAAGATGGTGAGCAAAAAATTATTCAGATGTAATTTTAAGCATGTTTTTAAGTTATCAGTTAGGTTGGGCCTCTTTGCCTGTTTATTGGCATTTTGCATTTATTTTATCTGTGATTTGCTGATTCTAATTTTTTATCTATTTTTCAATAAATTCCTGTTTATTGCTTTCCAAGTATAATTATACGGGGGCAGAGAGATAATGTCTAAGTGTTTCTTTAAAGAATAGGCTAGAATTGCACTGTGTGTTAAAGAACAACCTACTTCATGATATGCTATATTAAGGTTCTGAAGATCACCATTAATAGTGACATGTGTGATGGTCATTTTTTATTGCACAGAAAATAACTTTGTTCAGTAAATAATATGCACTCGAATTCTGCATCTTTCTCTTAGCGAAATACTAGGACAAAAGAAAGAGTAACACCTATTATTGGGCAATTACTATGTGCCATACATATTAGACAACTTATCTCCTGGAAACTTCTGAGTAATTATATTATTCACAGCATTACACAGATGCATCATCAGAGGGACAAGGAAGCTAATTAAGTTCCTTAAATTTACACATTTTTAGTGGTAGCTTTGAGCTTAAGTTCTAGGCAATGCCAAAGTTCATATTCTTTTCACCATGATATTGTGCTTCCCACTTTTTAAATAAACAAATGTTAACAATTATAAGAAGCAATCTCTTTGTACTCACATACTATTGTGTAATCTGCTTAAAAGACAGTTTGATTTTCTGTAAAAATGAAGCCAAATGTTCTCCCAAAGCAGCAAAAGATTGCCCAGTGAGTGCTGCATATAGCAGTGTTGCTACAGCTCAACAGAGAGATCTGAGCAGTGGTAGATCTGTAGCACGCGTTGGGGAATGGACAAAAGTAGGATATTTAAAAAGGGGAGGTAGTGCCCTCTAGGTGGAAATATTGTTTTAAGCAAACATGATGTGGGTGTTACATTACCATGATTCCAAGCATGGACAATGATGCTTTCTAGCTGCCATGGCTGAAAGAAGTAATGGATGGAGAGATCATTCTTACTCTGTTTTCTCTTAGGCATATGAATGATGATATATCCTTAAACATACAGAGGTGGCCTTGATTTAGTTCTCAAAATAATTTTTTGATACTAATATTAAATATTACAAGTAGAGGGAGTACTACAAATATTACAAATACTATTTCATGTAGTATCCAAAAGGGTGATGAGATATAACACTTTCCTCTACTGCTTTTAAAAATCATATGTGTATGTGAGGATAAAATTTAGTTTTTAGCAGAAAACCTAGAGAAAAATATTACTCAAAAGCAAACTGAGGAAAATAAAACCAAGGTTTCTTCCTTTGGTTATTAGAGGTGCATATAGAGAAAAGACTACTTCTCAGAGATAAGGAAATGGCATTAGTATTTTCTGATATAGAGTCATCAAAATCTTTTTAGTTTTTATGGCTAAAGTTTCTGACCTCACAGGAGACTTCAAAGACAGATAAGCGGGTAGATAAAACATCCAAACAGAATTTAATTAAAGCTATAATGAGCATTGGTTTTGTGTTATCTAGATAAATTTCCAGTCTCTTGCAATTTGTGTTACGTTGGCAGATTTCACTATAGTCAGGTTCCTGTTTTTGGCTGAGAGATATTAGCTAATGGTGTGTCCAAGGAACAAAGGAAACATTTGATTTCATTTAGACATGAAAGCCTTTACCTTCTTTGATGCCATAGTTGTGGAAAATGAACTAGAGACAAGGTTGATACAGTTATAAAGGCTAAAACTTATAGTAATATTTTAATAATGGTTATAATTTATTGAGTGCTTACTATCTGCCAGGGATATGACATTAACTCATTTACTTTTCATAATAATCCTGTGAGGTAGGGTAAACAGTATTATTAACTTCATGTTATAAATAAGAATGATGAGGTCCAGAATAGCAGTATGGTTACCCAACTAGTGTGTAGCAGAGTAGAGATTCTAACCCAAGTTTAGGTAATTTGGTAATATGAGCTCTAACTACTTTGCTATACTCTTAAACTCAATGATAAACATTGTTTAGTTCATTTGGTAGGCAGTGTAGAGGAGAGAGCACCAAAGAGTCAGAAGGCCCATATTTGAATTCTAGTTTTGCTATTTACTAGCTGTGCAATCATCAGCAAATCATCTATCCTCCTGGAATGTTAATTTCCTCAAATGTCAAACATAGACAATAAAAGCAATCTACCTGCAGGGCTTTAGCAGTATGATATGAGACACAACACATAAAAATACTTAACACAGTGCCTACCACAATGTATATTGTTCTGTTCAACATAGAGAAGTATGTTTGGAAAAGAAGCACATGCTTTGCATTCAAACAGGAGAAAGAGAGATAAAGGACAGAAAGTGGAAAGGAAGATTTTATACACTGTAATTGCACTGTAAAGTCAGGTGAACTAATGGCAAACCTCTCTGAATGTTTTCTCCTTACTTTAGAAAATTGTGTGTCTCTTTTTTAAAATGTTGGAAATATAATAGGATTTGGAATTAAACAAGCAAACTTAGAACGTTTCATTCCAGTTTACCTTCTTATTAATGACATTGATGTGAATGTTGGTTTATCTTCCAAGTTTTACTTTTCTGTTTTTTAAAATGGGATAATAGTAACTTTCTCCCTGTCTTTGTTGAGAACTAAGTACCATAAATGATGTAAAGACACTTTTCTACTCCCACCAACTCTTCGCTAAAAATGGAAGATATCTGAGGGTAGGTACCAGGTTTGTCAAATCCCTGGAACCCAGCTAAAAATAGCTTCCCTAGTAAACTGTAAATCTTCTCTGTTGATTATAAGACATAGACAGCTAAGCTGTTTTTTGTTTTTGTTTCTGTTTTTGTTTTATTGAGACAGTGTCTTGCTCTGTTGCCCAGGCTGGAGTGCAGCTGTGCGATCTCTGCTCACTGCAACCTCCGCCTCCCAGGCTAAAGCAATTCTCCTGCATCAGCCTCCCAAGTAACTGGAATTATAGGCACTTGCCACTGCACCTGGCTAATTTTTGTATTTTTAGTAGAGATGGGATTTCACCATGTTGTCCAGGCTGGTCTTGAACTCCTGACCTTTGGTGATCTGCCTGCCTCGGCCTCCCCAAGTGCTGGGATTACAGGCGTGAGCCACCGTGCCCGGCCGCTAAGCTGTCTTATAATCAACACAGACTATTTACTAATTGTCTGGGGACTCTATTTTTAATTAATTTCCATTACTGAAACATTTCAGACAACTTTAAAAGTCTTACTTGGTGTGAAATTAATCACTTCAGACTTGTGGTGGCTTTAAATTCTTTTTCTCCTTATTGAATGAAAACTAGGCTACTGCAAAGATTTGGTTTCATTCCCTGATATTGTGGATATTGGATAACAGGTCAATCTACTCCAACAGTAATCTCAAGTGTTGAGGACAAAACTGTGTGTGTGTGTATGTTTTTTTTTTTCAGAGACTAGACATTGTCTAGGTAATAACTGTTAAAATAAATGATGGTGAATAAATACTATCAGGTCACGCTTCCACTGCAGTATTTTATTTTGTCATTTTATTTTATTTTGAGATGGAGTCTCACTCTGTCACCCAGGCTGGACTGCAGTGGTGCAATCTCAGTTTACTGCAAACTCCACCTCCCGGGTTCAAGTGATTCTCCTGCCTCAGCCTCCTGAGTAGCTGGGATTACAGGCATGCACCACCATGCCCCAGCTAATTTTTGTATTTTCAGTAGAGACAGGGTTTCACTATGTTGGTCAGGCTGGTCTCGAACTCCTGACTTCGTGATCTGCCCGCCTCAGCCTCCCAAAGTGTTGGGATTGCAGATGTGAGCCACCACACCCGGCCCACTATAGTATTTTAAATTATGAAGAGCATATTCGTATAGCAATTACCCTAGCTATCTAAGTAATATCTAAGCGATGTCAGAGAGTGAGTCACAACATCACAAAATTACTTTATGAAAGCAAGATGAGACTTTGTGAGTTTCTTTATATTTTGCTTTTTACTTTAAGGGACGCATTGACAATAATGTCATTTATTTGCTTCCATAAACCTATAAAGGGCAAAGCATAATTCCAAATGCACACTATTTTCTTTATCAGAGAGATGCAGCTGTATGAATAAGATAAGGCAACTCAGTAGAATTTGTTATATCCAAAATCCAATAGAACTTGTAAGAATTGCTATATACAACTTTTCTCCGCCACCAAATATTTACTTAAATATATACCTAATGAATCACAAGTCAATCATTTATTCACTTACTGCAAGAACATTTATTGGGCACCTAATTATGGAATAGATTCTGAGGATGGAGTTAAGATTCAAAAAACAAATTATTTTAGAGAACATGCTCTGATAGGAGTTGTAAATCCAAACAGTTGTAAATAAAACCAGTGAAAAAGTAGGATGTAAATGCAACAGTGGAGGTAGCTACAGCATTTGACAGAAATGGCACAATGAGAAAAGATTCTGTTTGACTATTTAAGGAGATTTTTCAGAGAGGATGAACAATTGAGTTTTGTCTTGCAAAATGAGTAGCAAATTACTAGAAGGAAGGAGCTTAGAAAGGGAAACAGCTTTAGGGCAGAGTGGACTGCAAGCAGCCAGCCAGGGAGTGACAGTCAACCTGATCATGGTGCCATATCTTGGAAGCCATTGAAAGTTTGGGAAAAGGAGAGTGCCATGATCAGAAGGTGATTGACAAAGGCAAACACTGCTGTAATATAGAAAAACAGTTACAGGGAAAAGAGGGCAGAAGAGAAACCAAGAACATATTACAATATTTTAGGCCAATAGGAGTAGAGGATATGAATCCAGGCAGGCACTGGAAATAGACTTAAAGCAAAGTGGATTCTATGGGATTTGATATCAGATTGTAAGGTGATGCAAAATGGAGAGGGAGAGAGATTGTAATCTATTTTAAGCTATGAATCTTGGTGACTGAGGTGATAGTAGTGGTATTAGTATAGTTTCAAAAGGAAGAGCAAGGGAAAAAGTAAAGATAAGTTCCTTTATAGATAATACATTTGGAATACCCATAGGTAGACATGATTCAATGACTGCCAGAGATATTACACAGTTTTGCTGAGAAGCCAAGGTTTCTTACCTCTTGCATCTAAGCAGCCAACATCTTTGGGAACTGGTCCATGAATTTCAGGAAAATCGTGATGCTCTGCCAGTAGGAGCATATTGCAATAGGAATTCACATTTTATCTTTAATTGACACACAATGGCAGCAAATAACATAATTTGCATTCTGGTGGAAAAGCCAAGCCAGTACTGATTTAGAGACAATACTTTGGGATCTCTATCTGGACACACAGTGTTTTTGCCCATACAAACGAGAACAAATGAAGCAGACCATCTTTTGTGACTAATAATGCCTCCTTTCAGTTTCTGAGCAGAGTTTATTTGCTTGTTCATTGTTTGTTTCTTTTCTGATTTTGGGGATGGCATCAGAACCTCTATTCCAGCTTCAGGAGAATCACAACAAAGTTAATGAAGTAGGCAATTTACATACAGAGTCACAAAATAAATCCAAACAAACAAACAAAAATAATGCTATATGTGTACCAGGATTTGAAGAAAATGTTTTTTCCCTAGTTTGGATGGATTGATACTGTCTTCTCTTATACTGTTTTATTAAAAAACAACAATAGCAACAGCAGCAGTGAAAACCGAACAAACATTCTTGAACAATGATGATTATGTATATAATCATACATATAATCGTATATATAATGATATATATGAGATATATATATCATTGCTATATATATGATATATATAATACATCATATATGATCAAAAGAATGATATATATCATATATATCATCAAAAGAATGATATATATCATATATATCATATATATATAGAGAGAGATACATATCATTCTTTTGCCAAATTAGGGAAAGGTGGCTGCCCTTCCCAGTGGTTCCCATCTGGAATCACTGGTAACTCTCCCAGCAGATCCGGATTATCTTGCTCTTGAGCTGATCCTGACCAGCACAGAAAGTAATCATCTCGTTGCTCAGCAGACTTGGGCTTTTCTTATGGTGAAATGTGCAATTAATAATATTGCCCATATTTTTTGTGTCATGGGTTCCCAGGGACAAGATCAGAGCAATAGGAAAAGTTGATTTTCCTAAACCACTGATGAATTGTCCTGCCTCACCTACCCCATGCAAATTACCTTCTGCCTTAACTCCTCTGCCTAACACTACTCAGGAGCATCTCTTGCCTTTCCCACATATGCATATCTGTAGCTTTGGGAACCAGTGCCAAATCCTTGCAGCTGCCTATGCTTTGCCTCCAGAATCAACCCTGGCTTTGTCCCCACCATCTGCTTTGAACCTCCTCTCATTTGGCTTTGGATCTTTACTGCTACTGTTTGTCTTCCCTACGTGGGATGATGATTCATTTTCAGTCACCCTTGAAAGTGGTGATTGTCTCTTGATTCTCGTATTTCCTCTGAGCACATTGCCCAGTCTTAGCTACCACATGGCCAGGTCTTCTAAGCCTTACTCTCTGATTTCAAAGTGTGTTAGTCCATTTTGTATCACTGTAAAGGAGTACCTGAGGCTGGGTAATTTATAATGAAAAATTTGCTTCGCAGTTCTGCAGAGTGTACAAGCATGGCACCAGCATCTGCTTGGCTTCTGGTGAAGCCTCAGGATGCTGTTACTTATGGCAGAAGGTGAAGGAGGAGCTTGCATGTCATGTGGTGAGAGAGGAAGCCAGAGAGAAGGGTGGAGGTACCAGGTTCCTTTAAACACCCAGCTCTCTTGTGAAATAACAGAGTGAGAACTCACTTATTACCATGGGGAGGGCAGCAAGCCATTTGTGAGGGATCCACCCCCATGACCAAAACACCTCCCACCAGGCCCCACTTCCAATGTTCGGGTATCACATTTCAACAGGAGATTTGGAGGGACAAATATCCAAATAACATCACAAGAAAAAGAACTGGTCATACAAGGACCTTTCTACTGTTCCACAAAGTCTAGGACACCTGTCTTCCTCTTGAAGTCTCCCTCTTTCAGAACCTTGGATCCTGCTCTCAAATCACTCCTTTCTCTCTCTCTAGTCCTTGCTGTAAATGCCCGACACCCTGAAAATAAGGCAATGCTACCTACTTGGCTTCCATCATCAGTCCTGGCTTTCTATAATCACTTAAGTATATGTATGGAAAATGCATGGATTTAGGAGTCAGAAGCCTGGATTAAAATCCTGAAATTCTATTACATATTTTATTATGTATAACCTTGGAAACTTTATCTCCTCTGAGAGTCAGTTTTCTTATCTGTTAAATGGAAAAAATAATATTTCTAGATTAGACCAGTAGGCAGATTACTTTTACTGAATCACCATGCCCTTTACTAAATAACGTGATTGGGTTTATAGGTTGTTTGGTATCATAGAGTCACAGTCTTATTTCCCAGTTGTTTATATATTTCCTCTTCAAACTAAACTAACAGCATCCTAGAAACTCAGAATTGGAAAGACCTTTTAGCAACATTAAGACTAAATACCAATTCAATATATGAATCTAACTGTAACATCCCTAATAGGAGTCCCTCAACCACTATTTAAATACTCCTGTCACCAGGAAACTCATTACTTACAAGTTAGCAGATCCTATCATTGGACAAGTTTGATAAATTGGAAAGTTTTATTATATTGAGTCAAACTCTACCTCCCTGATTATAAAATTTTTCTTATTTTTTTATGTTGTATTTATTGGTTTATTCTTAGAACTCCTTTCCATTTAGTTATCCATTTCTTTTATTTATTATGTGTCTGTTATAGAAACGTAAATCAGTATAGAATTTCTTTCAGAAATGACATTTTATCGGCTGTGTAACTTGTTATTATTATTAATCAATTTAATAACTATGAGTGCCATTCTCAGGGGAGTGAAAAAAATCACCAAAAGCCATGTTTTAAACATTCAATATCTAAAGTCATCTGTAATACCTGGAGGAGACAGGATAGATGGAGAAGACGTGGGAATTACTCTTTCATAAATGAATCCCCAAATGGTAGACTTCCAATGACCAAATCAGCTTAGCTACTCATTCCTGATAAGACCTAACAAATTTGTTTTGCCATGACTAATAGAGCTAAGGAATTTGTTAGACGGTCACTGAACCTCTCAGTCAAAATCCAGTACAAACGGATGACCCTTTTAGAGACATAAAGGAAAGAGGACAGACTGTAGAATCTTAGAATACTAGACTGTAACATTAAGTGGCAATTATTTGGATCCAAGTTAATATTTATATATATGTGTAAATTTTAAAAACAAATGTTGGTGTCTCTGCTCTCCTAGCAGGAAGCTCAGTCTCACATATGCAGGCAGATTGACTCACGACTAACTCTGATTATAGTAAGGTTTTCTTTTACCGAAATATTAGGTAGCTCTCTCTACTTTCTGTCCTCTAGATGTTTCTTTATACCAAGTCGTTCCTTCGTTCTTTTGTGTATCTTGTGTTTTTTTCTTTAAAAAAAGTATTTTGTTGAGTGACTATTTACTGCAAAGCACCAATCTAAGCCATAAGGATGCAATAATAAATAAAATAGTTTTGGTTTGTGACATAGTGCGACTTACAATATATTGGGGGAAGCAATAGTATTTGGAAAATTACATAATAAATATAAAGTTTCAAATTTTAATAAGTGCTATGAAGTAAAACTGCAGAGGTTTTATGAGACATTTCATAGAACAAGCGGACCAATTCTATAATAGCAGTAGTCACAGAGGTGGTGCTGGTGCACAAAACACTTCCTGAGGAATGGCCTTTAAGTTGAGATCTGAAGAATAAGCTAACTAAGCAAGAGTTTGGAGTATGGACAGGGAAAAGCCCTCCTAGACAGAGAATTATGAGAAGACTTTGAATTGGGTAAGATGTTTGCAGGATTAGGACAAGGGTAACCACCTGTTCCCCATGACAGGTGATTCTCTCTTAAATCTTCTCAGTGTACACATCTTTGTATGCTTCAGTCTTTCCTCATATGACGTGAGCTCCAGACCTCTCACTTCTGTTTTTGTTCTGCCTTGGTCATGCTCTAGCTTGGCTTTGTCTCCTTGGCATGTGTTCTTAACAACAGCACACAACTCATGTGGGTACGTCAGTCGTAAAACCAACCCTTCTGAATCCCAAACTGGGAATGGGAGAAGTTATAACTGAAGTCAAAAAAAAAAAAAAAAGGCCGGGTGCCGTGGCTCACGCCTATAATCCCAGAACTTTGGGAGGCCGAGGTGGGCGGATCACGAAGTCAGGAGATTGAGACCATCCTGGCTAACACGGTGAAACCCCGTCTCTACTAAAAACTTCAAAAAAAATTAGGCAGTCAAGGTGGTGGGTGCCTGTAGTCCCAGCTACTCGGGAGGCTGAGGCAGGAGAATGGCGTGAACCTGGGAGGTGGAGCTTGCAGTGAGCTGAGATCACGCCACTGCACTCCAGCCTGGGAGACAGAGCGAGACTCCGTCTCAAAAAAAAAAAAAAAAAAAAACCTGAAAAAAGGAAAAAAAAACCACACACACATACACCCTAAACCAAACCAAACAAACAAACAAACAAAAAACCCAGAGTAGCCCAGATTTACAGGAGTAACCACAAAGACCCTGCTGGGCTTGCAAGGCAGGTGCTATCCTCTAAACTTCTCTACTTCTCCTCCCCTCAATGTTTTAAAAGGTATGAAAGAAGGAAAGCTGGTGGATTTGGAATCAGTCTTCAAGTAACTGGCCAATATAAGTAACATTTTGATGTAGGATAAAAAGAGACAGAACAAAAGAGCTCTTTCTGCAAGTATAATACTACATTATAATATTATTTTTTAATATATTTTGCCTCTTTTCTCTCAACCTGAAGTTCTTCAGGGCCTGTTTCCTTTCATTAACTGTTCTCCCTCTAAGGGAGGCTGAAAAATATCACCATGGGCTATGATAAAATACCGCAGATGGATAACGTGCCAAGTGGCTCACAAAGAGCCCTGGAAGCTTCAGCCTTACAGATAAAAGGAAATATCTAGATGGGAGAGGATTGATATAGTAAATAAATTTGACTGGCATTAAGTATTTAGTGTTGTGGTTGGCTCCATGAAACCATTACATCAAATGCATAATGGCATAGTAGCCATTCGGGCTTTACTGTAAGTTTGACAAGCCCCAACCAGCTGCATGGCATTAGATTGTAAGTGACAAGTTCTGATAGACCTGTCAGCTTGAGAAAGATTACTTTAAAGCAAACAGAAAATGCTGCAGATTCTTTTATTAATAAGGTAACCTTCAGTTTAGAAAGATGAGGAAAGGCAGTGAATGCTGGCTGCTTCTGAGAATGTAACTTTGGTCAAGACAGCTGCCTTGGGACAAGTGCAATTTCCAGATGGGGTATCAATTATGAGTTTTAAGCAGACAACATTCTTGACAGCTAAGGGATGAGTGTGTTGATTCTAAATAGTCTACCCTTTGCACTGCTTGGATTCATTGCTTCATATAATAAGTTCATGCTAAACCAAAACAGTTTTTTGGTGGATTCTGTTTGATCATTTCCTAGAGACACTTTAGGTTGGTGGGATGCAATGTAGCCCCTGCTGCTGAAGACACACTTCAGGTAACAATTGATATTCATCGTTTTCCTTCATTACAGTTATTTTATTATATAAGAGATTCCCCCTGCCCCTCGGCATTTCTGCTGGTAGGGCTTCCCAAGCCTTTATCCTTGGGGGATTTCAGATCCTACTTACTATGTCTTACTCAGATCATAGTTCCTTTACTTGTTGATTCATTATGTAAATTGGATGACTACCAAGAGAGATTCTAGTTGCTCATGTGGGTGTAAAGTGCATTTTTTCTGACCATATTGTGTAACAGTAGCCTTACTTCATTCTGAATGCCAGTGTTAATTACCCCTGCCAGGACAGTAATTTCTTTTTCTTATTTCTTGGTCTCTTGGAACAAGAATTCAGAATAATTGGATGGTATCTGTAGATAAAGTTTAATGAGTCATATTCCCCTTCTAAGAACAAATACCTATAGATCCACGGAACCTGGAAATGAAGGCTTGTACATATACATTCATCTATATTTAGTAATGTATTGGGAATGATAGTAAGTGGTGCCACTTCTGATTCTACTCTTTGGTACCTGGATTTTATAGTCTACCTATTCTTTGTAGTCTATCTAATAGGGATATAGCATGATATAGTATTGATTTAGAGTACATTCTGCATCCTAAACTTTTCAAATTCACACAAAATCTTCACAAATTAAACCATATAAAAGGCCATAAAATATGTTTTAGTAAGTGTAAAAGTATTGAGAGCATAGAAAGTATGTTCCTTGAGCACAACTGAATTGTTAGACATTCATAAAACAAGATACTTATAGAAGTTCTAGATATTTAAAGTTAACAACACACATAAATAACTTACAGGCTAAATTTAAAAATCAGAAGAAAAATTAGAAGATATTTTCATGTGAATGATGAAGAAAATGTAAAAATTTATGGAGTACAGCCTAATTTGTGCTGATAGGATGTGAATCAGATTTACTGGGCGCTGGTTACCACCTTGCATGAGTGAGACAGACGCACTCATACACAAGTTACATGAAGTAAATGTATTCCTTACAGATAGGCAACAGGGGACAAATGAACCCTAAGACTCACTGTGAGCCAGTTCCTAAGGCTCAAGAAAGCTGCCTGGGGTAGATGGAACATTGACTCTTTGTGACTCATTGCTCCGTTGATGAGGGACCCCAACAGGCAGCCTGTGCTGGATTATGAACATTAGGGGCTGTGTGATTTACTGGGAAAAGCTTGGAAGGACATCCTGCTTGCAGAGGAGAAATGAACAAACCCAGGCTGTCCTAAGAAGTTTGTCCCTGATTGAAGATGTTATGTTTTCTAGTAGGGTCAGGAACAAGGCCTGGGCTGTTCCAGCCAGTTCCTCCTATCTCAGCATATGCATTCCCAGCACATTCAACAATTATTCTCAGAATTACAGGCAAAAAAAGCATGGAGAACTAGGTCAGTTCAAGGCACCCAGAGAATTGTCATGCTCAGGAAAACAAGAACTGTTTTAAATAGCAATAATATAATTTTCCACCTAAGAAGATGGGGAAAATTAGCCCAAAGTAAAGAAAACAAAATAAAAAGAAGAGCAGGTATCTATGAAATAAAAACAGAGAAACATAAAGAAGATCAACAAATCCTTTTTATCACTGAAAAGATAAAAAAATCAATAAAAACTTTTTACGATAGCATCAGGAGCAGAAGAAACGTCATAAATTAGCAATATTAGTAATGAAAAGGGGAGTTATATTGGAGGTCCTATTGAGTTTAAAAGATAACAAATTGGTCACTTCGATGAACTGTTCACATCCTGAAAAACACAACTTACTAGAATTGATACAAGATAATGGAAATAGAAAATGGCAAATATTAAACTAATTACTTGTCAAAACCCCATTACATAAAGAAAGCAAATGTCTTCAGTGGAAAATTCTATCAAACATATGAGGAAGAAAAAACACCAATATGACACATACTCTTCAAGAAATACAGAAGGAAGAAAAACTTCCCAATCCCTTTTATAAAGTAATCATAATCTTGATACCAAAACCTAAATAAGACATTAAAAAATGAAATTCATAAAGAATAGCTTTTATGATCATAGATGCAAAATATCATAGTAGAATGTTAATAACTTGAATTCAATAACCTAGAATAGCAAAGGGAAACTCATCTCAGGAGTGCAAGTCTGGTTTATTGTTTGGAAATTATTCAGAATAATTCACTGTATTAACTATAAAAGGGAGAAAAAATGATGATAAATACAGAAAGTAGCACAATTCAATGACCATCATGATGAAAACTCTAAACAATATAGGAATATCAGAAAACGTTCTCAATATGATAAGGAACATCTATAAACAAAACTATTCGTCATACTTAATAGTGAAATATTGAACATTTTCCCCAGAGATCTTTTTAAGGCAAGTATATTTGCTTTCATCAGTCCTATGCAATATTGTCCTGAGGGGCCTTGTCATTATGCTGAGGCAAAATAAAGCTTAAATACTGAAAAGGAATTAGGAAAATTATCTATTCACAAGTGACATAATTTTTATGTAGCAAACCCTGAGGGAATGCAAAACATATACCAGTATTAAAAAGTAAATTTAATAAGTTTTAAGCTTCATGTTTAATATAAAAATTTATTTCTGTATACTTGCAACAATAACATTTAAAAATGCATTTAACAGAGCATAAAAAGTGTAAACCATTTTACAGGACCTCCACACTGAAAAGTAAATATTTCTGGCTAAAAAAGATACATAAATATTTAAAGAGATATACCTCATTCATGGATTCAGAAGCAATATATGTAAGTCATTAATTTTCTCTCATCTATAGTTTCAATGCAATTTTATTTATTCTAGCAGAATTTCCCATCAAAATTGAAAAGTTGATTTTAAAATTTGTATGGAAAATACAAAAAACTATATGAACCCCAAAACTCTCTAAAAAGAATAACAAAACTGTAGTACTTATACTACTGATTTTAAGACTCATTGAATCAAAGCTAGAGGAATCAAGTATTGTGGTAGCATCACAATAGATAAATAAATCAATGGCATGGAAGGGGGATATCAAAATAGACTGACATTTATACTTGATTGATTTTAAATGAAAGATTCTAAATAATTCAATGGGAAAAAATCCCAACAATTAATGCAGGAACACCTAGATTGCTGTGTGGAAAGAATATGGACCACAAACCTTACTTCACATCAAATAAAAATTAAATCAAGATCAAAGTATACAAACTAAAACTATAAAGCTTCCAGAAGAAAACATATGTGTATATCTTTGAGACCTAAGAATAAAGAAATAATAACTATTAAAATGATGAATTAGATTTTATAAAAAAAAAAAAAAAAAAGCTTCCAGTTATCTATATACCCTGAAGAGAATGAATAGAAAACCTATAAGCTGGTATAGAATAATTACTGTAGACTGGGATAGAAAGCATAACTCTCAAAAGTACTTTGATCAAGATAGTATAGCAAACTGCTATAATTCAATACTCAAAACACAGACAGCCCAGTTACCAGATAAGAAAATGGGGGATGAGGTAGGGCACAAGACTTCACAATTCACAGAGGATGATCTACAAAACACCAATAATTTCATTAAAAAGTGCTTAACATCTTTAGTCACCCAGAAAATGCAAATTAAAACCACAAAAAGATACTACCCGGACTCACGGCAAAGACAACACCAAATGCTGTTGAAGAGCAACAAAAACTCTCCTCTCTGTTGCTGGGACTCTAAGATTGCATAACTGCTCACAATAAATGTTTGTCAGTTTAAAGAAAAATTAAATATATACCTACCCTTGGACCTAGCAATTTTTATTTCTAGGTGTTAAACAAGAGAAAGAAAAATATATATCTACCAAAAGATGTTTATATCTATATTCATAACAACTTTATTTATAATAACCTCAAACTAGCAACATGTCCAACAGGAGAATTGAAAAACACATTATGGTATATTTACTTCGTAGATTGGAACTTAGCAATTAAAAATAAAAAAAGTTACATAAGAAGATGGATGATGGATGACTATCATAGGCGACTATAGTGAGGGAATGACATCAAACACAGTGATTCCATTTATGTGGAGTTCTGGAATAAGCAGAACTAAGATATGGTTAGCAATTTTTCCAAAAGTCATAGCATCTAGAGAAAGAACTACAGGGAACTTTCTGTGATGGCAAAAATTTCTATATATTGATAATTCAGTGGGTTACAAGACTTTATTATGTGTTTGTAATAACCCATTAAATAGTACACTTAAGATATGTACATTTAATAGTATGCAACCTCAAATGAAAGGGAAAAAGAAGGAATTGTAAGCAACCATAGGAAGTACTGGACTACAGATATGTCTGTCTCAGTACGCTATTGGAGCAACAGTCTCTGAACTCTTTTTCCTTAATGCTTCCTTTGTATTTGTACAGAATTGATAAGAAGGAGGCCATAGAAGTAAAGGCACTGCCAATGTGCAAAGGCCATGGTGAGCAGAAGCCTGTCTTACCTGACGTCTGCATGATATTTCTATTTATAGCAGTGTTTTCAGCTATAGCAAGAATATTAATGAATTCCCACTGGTTTCGAGTACAGGTAGTTAGAATTACAAATTTTGCTTTGGAAACCTAGAGCCATATGATCTCTAGGAGTGAGAATGGGTCAGATATTAAGAATTAGACAAACTAGAGGATACTGAAGTTACAGATATACTCTTTAAATATGATTGTTTTTACGAACTCACACTGCCTCCAAGATCTTTGATTGTATCTACCCCATTGGTGAAGTCATGCTAATATATGAATTGAATTATATGTTGTGAGCAGGTGAGGAACTTTTCCACTCAGCAGGGTATTTCTCAGTGTATAATAAGACTAAGAGAGGAAAGCAACTATTGTTTGTTAGTCCTACTACGTAGGCCAGGTTTTGAGGTATTGTTCTCAAATTATCTTGTTTCCTCTATATCCATCTTGTAACCACTTTGAGAAATGGAAGTTGCCTTTAATAAATTTAATTTAATGCAGACACAAGAGCCTTTGAATTCTTTGAATTTCTTTTTTGTTGTTGTTTTTTGACAGGGTCTTGCTCTGTTGCCCAGGCTGTAGTGTGATCACAGCTCATTTCAGCCTCAGACTCTTGGGCTCAAGGTATCCTCCCACCTCAGCCACCCAGCCACCCATGTACCTGGGAGTACAGGTGCATGTCACGTGTCTGGCTAATTTACTTTTATTTTTTTTGTAGAGATGGGGTCATGTTATATTACCCAAGCTGGTCTGGAACTCCTGGTCTCAAGCAATCTTCCTGCCTCAGTTTCCCAAAGTGTTAGGGTTACAGGTGTGAGCCATGGTGCCTGGCCTGAACTATTTACTATAACCTAAAGAAGGTTTTACTGAAACTCAATTCTATCATATGTGAAATCTTATCCCCTTTTCTCCACTGAACTTTCTTCATATTTTATTTTGTGTAGGCAGTGTTTATAAACTGTGATATTTCTTTTTTGTTATTAGAAAACATGACAGCATGGCACAGATGTGATGCTTAGCTGGTCATATTTGCGAAATAGGTCTGATCTTACATATTGGTTGAGTGGGCCTGAATTACAAGACACAGATAGATATGATATTTTCCTTGATTACTCTGCTGTGGTATAAGAACAAATGTTTACTTTGATGAACTGTGATTTCTCTCTCTCTCTCTCTGCTTATTTTGCTGCAGTCTGTTTGTTTATTGAACAAAGCTTTTTTGAGTGCTGACACTGTGGCGGGCATTGTTCTAGCACTGGGAGTTTGGTGATGAAAACAGACAAGACTTGCGCTCTCATAGAGCTTGCATTCTATCAAGGGCAGACAGAAAATAACCAAATAAATAAATAAATAGACAATATTTCAGTTTCTGATAAGTTCTATTAAAAAACCTATACATGGCAACATAGTGGAGGGATGGGATGAGCAGTAGCTCCCTTAAACTGGATGAACAGGCTTTTCTGAGGAAGTACAACTTGAACTGAAACCTGAGTGATGAGTGAGATCAGCGGTACAGAAATCTGGGAAGAACAGTCCATACTCAAGAAACAAACAAGTGCAAAACCCTTGTGGTAGGAGTGAATGGGTTGAGAAATCCTTTCAAGGCTAATGTGACTGGGACATATTGAGAGGGGGGAAACTGATAATAAGTGAAATCAGGAATATTGGAAACATGCAAATCATTGCTTAGAAATATTGACATGTTTTAAGCCTGTGGATAATAACATCATCTGATTTGCTTATTTAAAACCATTCTTCTAGTTGTTAAGGAGCATAAGAGAATAATTAAGAGGATATTGATATAATCCAGGTGGAAGATAGTGTATCTTTGACTAATGTTTTATAAATACCAAATGGAGTGCAGGAGCGGTGGCTCATGCCTGTAATCCCAGCACTTTGGGAGGCCGAGGCGAGCAGATCACCTGAGGTCGGGAATTCGAGACTACCCTGAACAACATGGAGAAACCCCATTTCCACTAAAAGTACGAAATTAGCCGGACGTGGTGGCACATACCTGTAATCCCAGCTACTTGGGAGCCTGAGGCAGGAGAATCACTTGAACTTGGAAGGCAGAGGTTGCGGTGAGCAGAGATTGTGCCTTTGCACTCCAGCCTGGGCAACAAGGGCGAAACTCATCTCAAAACAGCCACAACAACAACAACAACAACAAAAACCAGCAAACAAACAAAAAACAAAAACAAATGGAAAAAGAAATATCAAATGGAAAGTATCTAGCATTTTACATATAGAGCTGACATTACTTGCTGATGACTGGAACAAAGAGAAGTGTATTTTCTAAATCATGAGCCAAATTAATACAGTTTAATTTAACAAATAGTGCCTGAAGATGTAGTCTGTACTAGATGTTTCCAGTTTGTGTTGGTGTTCCTGGGGTGAGAATGACACAGATCTTGCCTCAAAAAGAGTGTTGCATTTCATTTCAGACTTACTGAATTTCAAGAGTGTGCCTAGGAATCTGAATCTCAACTAGTTTGAAAACTACTGGTGTGCCAAAACCCCACCTGTTTTCCCAATGCAGAAGTAGGGAGGGAAAATATAAATGGGGCTCCTGCCCAGATTGTTCTTCTAAGGATGTGATGTTCTGGGGGAAGGCCCATGTGTGGAGACGGTACATAAAGTGAGACCAGGCAGTGAGTGGAACCAAAAGCACCCTATGCAAGGTAATTTGAGGAAGAGTTACCAACGTGGAGGTAGATATTGGGAAAAAGGAGTCAGATTACATCTGTAATGAAAATGGCATATGCCACGTCTGTAGAACAAGAATAAGGAAGGAAAGAGCTGTGAGGGAATGCCAGGAAAAATTGAGAAAACTAATAGATCGTGAGTTTCTGAGTTGTGTATTTCAGGAAATAATTTGGTAATTGAAAATAAAAATGTTGCTATCATTACCAGTGACCAAAATTTGCTAAGCATGAGGTTACAATGGTTTAACCAGTCACCCATAAACTGGATGACTTCTTGTTGACTGCTTTCATAACTTGGGTAAGGTTGATTATGAGGAATATTGGAGAGAATTCCCATACAGGGGAAGGATATGCAGGAGCTGGAAAAAAATGATTAGTTTGTACAGTTGCAAAAAGAACAGGAAAAAATGAGCTAGATCCTGTATATGTTGCTATTTAAACAGGAGTTTTGAGGGGAAATAATGCTTGAGAAGGAGCAGAAATAATTTACTTGTTGGTTTGCTCGAGGGTGAGCGAGGTAGAACTAGCCTTGTCACAGAGCCCTAGTTACAGAAATAAACAAAATTAAGTAAGGACTTTCTGTTATGGTAATGGTCAAGGAGCTTATAGTGAATGAATGTACCTGCAAATTGCATTATAATTCTGGATAATAATTACGCTAAAATATACTATTTGGAGGCACTGAAAAACAACCCAAAGCAGGCTGCCATCATTCTTATTATTCTAATGTTCATATGAAAATGTGACCAAAAAAAACCTAAATGTTTTCCATTTCCAAGCCAGAAAAATCATGAAAAAGAATAACAACATGGAAGAAATTACATTATGTAATTTTAAGACATTGTGTAAAGCTATAGTCATCAAGACAATATCTTATTGGTCTAAAGATAGACATTTATATTACTGGAACAGATATGAGTTTACAGAACATATGCAATGTGTTCAACTGATTCTTGACAAATCCACACAAGCAGTTAAGTATGGGAAAGAAAACTCTTTATAAAAGATGGAATTTGTATGAAGAAAAAATGAACTTTAATCATTTCCCCCTACTACAAACAAAAATTAAGCCTAAGAGCTAAAACATTAGGCTTTTAGAGGCAAATAGGAAGACGACTTTATAACCTGTGTTTAATTAAATATTTCTAAGAAATTACAGGAATTCCAATAAACATAAAAGATTAAAAAACGGACTTCATCACAATTAAAAATGTCTGTTCTTGAAAAATAAATGGCCAATAGTCCTTTAAAAATGTTTTACTATTACTCATTAGGGCAACACAAGTTAAAGATATAGTATAATACTGCTTCACACACATTTTAATAGTTAAAATTAACCAAAACAACTCCAAAACAAAACAAAACACCTGTCAACACTAAATGTAGTCAAGGTTGTAGAGCAACTGGAACTTTCGTACATTGCTTATGGGAGCATAATACGGTATACCCATTGAAAATGTTTGGGCTTATTTCTTATGAAGCCAAACATACAGAATGCTCCCAAAATGACTATGCCTGGTGTACATGTTATATAGAAACTCTCTTCTATATACTTGGTTGGGACCTGTGAATGTGTGGAATAGTCACTTCCTTGATTAGGATGCAATATACAAAACTCTCACTTAACAGACTAGAGTGAGGTTCTTCTGCTGGCTTTAAAGATATTAGCTGTTGTGTGGTGAATTGGTCACATAATTAGTACCTTTGGAAGCCCTCGCATCCTCTAGGTGCTTAGAACAACCCCTAACAAAGCCAGAGAGAAAATGAAGACTTTAGTCCAATTCATTCAAGGAGCCAAATTCGGCCAACAACCTGCATGAACTTGAAGGAGGACCCAAGCTTCAGATGCAAACAGAGCCCCAGATGCCAGTCTTGAGGGACTTTAAGCAGAAAATTCACTTGCACTGTGCTGGACTTCAGACCTACAAAAACAGTGAAATAATAAATGAATGTTGTTTTAAGCCACTAGATTTGTGGTATTTTATTACATAGCAATAGAAAACGAATGCACACTTTTTATTTATCATCCTCCTTTTGCTGAAATTTATTTGATAATTTTCACTTACAGATCATTTGGACTGTTTTTCTTTCAACTTGATCTCTCTGACAGTGTGATATATGTTGCAAACCCTGCTTGGTATGCCTGTGGAGAAGGAAGCAAAGTGGTCCATCATGTTGTGATCAATCTCAGTCTCCACAGATTCAAAATTCTAGATTTGCAAATCATTGTGTCCTTGTCCCCAGCCAGTCTATATCTTATGTACGTGTTTAATTTGATTCTCATCCCAAGAAAGACGTTGTAATTAATTCCTCCAGACTCTCAACAAAGATATGTTGTTTTATATTAGTTTTCCAAGCTCTATAAAGCTCATTTATTCACAATGTTGAAGCTCATTTACTTACTACTAGCACAGAGATCTAATTTCACAGCTCTCTCTCTTCTATTTCTTTGTACTTAAGGGTGCCTTAAAAAATCTGGGGCAAATTTAGAAGTGTTTCAACACTTGCATTCATTAAACTAACCAAGCATTTTGTTCGTGAAAATTGGAATACAGACAAATGGATTTTAAGCGAGAATCCGAAATGCCTGCCTCAAGTATACAGATTAAATGAACAAGCTTTTAACTTATTTCTCTGAGTTATTTAACTTCTACTTCTCAATCCTGGGCTTAGTGGATAACTGAAAGCCAATTTCTGACAGGAACAAAAGGTCATCAATGAAAGCTTTTTAGAAAAGAGCTACTATTGCTATTTTTCCACCTTTAATCAAGACTTTTGCTCAGAGTAATCATTAAAAAATAGTTCTTGTTAAACTAGATTTCAGCCAGATTAATGTGATTCTGTTCATATGACAGATAATTTGGAGCAGGGTTTTGACTAAAGATTTTTGAGGTGTTGCATGATTCATGATGGCTCAGTAGAAAGGGAACTAGAATAGAAACCAGGGATCTGGGCTCTTGATTTAGTCCTTAGTTATCCACACACTTTTTTTTCTTTTAGTAGTACAGATCAAAATTATTATTGTTCATTTGAATTGTTTAACATCTGGCAAAATTTAGAGTTCCATGAGGTCACGTATGTGGCTATCTTGTTCCCAAGTGTATCTGTAGCACATAACACATTGCTAGTCAAGGAATAAGCATACTCTAATATTTGCTGAAGTGTATTAAATAGCTCTTTACTTAGAGTAATTTGGGAATGAAATTAACTGTTCTTTCTTGTGTTATCTCATTCATTTTTTCACAATATCCTACAGAAGAGGAAATAAATATCTCATTTATGGCCTAAAAAGTTTTCTTCATTAGGTTGCTTCTGTATGCAAAAGAATTGAGATTTGAAATCAGATCTCTGGAGTCAGCATGCCAAGTCAAGGTTGGAAACGTGTTCAATAACTTCATTAGATAATCACTTAGTGGGATTAAGTGAAGGTCTCTCTTCTTTGCAACAAGTCCAAAAAGGGTATGGAACGTAGAATTCTAAGATGGTTCCACAAATATTCTAGTGACTCACATTTACATACTTTCTTCCCATTATTCAAAGAAACATTCATGTAGGTAATTCTGTGAAGGAATTTCACAGAAAAAATTCATAAATCAAAGTTTAGTTTGAAATATGGGGATTATTCCGGTAGGCCTGACCTAACCACATGAGCCCCTTAAAATCAGAGAGTTTTCTTTGGTTGGTTGCAGAAGTGAAAGTCAGAGAGATGAGATTTGCACCAGCTAGTCTGGAAGAAATGAAAGGTTCATGCTGAAAACTGCTCATGGAGGCCACGTGAGAGAGCGTTGTGAGCAGCCTCTAGGAGCTGAGAGTGGTTCAACCTACCAATAGATGGAAAATGGGGACCTCAGTCCAACAGCTGTAAGGAAATGAGTTTTGTTAACAACCAGTGAGGCTAGAAGAGGGTCCCATGCCCAGAAGAAAACTTCAGCTCTGATCAACACCTTGATTTCAGCCTGGTAAGACCCCAGACAGAGAGAACTGGTCATGCTGGGCTTAGATTTCTGAAACACAGAAATGTGAAATAATAAGTGAGTATTGTTTTAGGTCACTACATTTGCGGTAATTTTTTAGGATACAGTAGAAAATCACTATACAAGGATGACTTCAACATACTGGAAATTGACCTGAGAGTTGTGAGCATTGATTTGGTTTCATGCTGGATGAGAGTAGTAGGCAAAGAATTGTGCCAATGCCAAAAGAATATCAGATAATGAAGATGGCTGAATAGGAACAGCTCCAGTCTCCAACTCCCAGCGCGAGCGACACCGAAGACCCGTGATTTCTGCATTTTCAACTGAGGTACTGGGTTCATCTCACTAGGGAGTGCCGGACAATCGGTGCTGGTCAGCTGCTGCAGCCCGACCAGCGAGAGCTGAAGCAGGGTGAGGCATCGCCTCACCTGGGAAGCGCAAGGGGGAAGGGAATCCCTTTTCCTAGCCAGGGGAACTGAGACACACAACACCTGGAAAATCGGGTAACTCCCACCCCAATACTGTGCTTTAAGCAAACAGGCACACCAGGAGATTATATCCCACATCTGGCCGGGAGGGTCCCACCCCACGGAGCCTCCCTCATTGCTAGCACAGCAGTCTGTGATCTAACCGCAAGGCAGCAGCGAGGCTGGAGGAGGGGCGCCCGCCATTGCTGAGGCTTAAGTAGGTAAACAAAGCCGCTGGGAAGCTCGAACTGGGTGGAGCTCACAGCAGCTCAAGGAAACCTGCCTGTCTCTGTAGACTCCACCTCTGGGGACAGGGCACAGCTAAACAACAAAAGCAGCAGAAACCTCTGCAGACGCAAATGACTCTGACAGCTTTGAAGAGAGCAGTGGATCTCCCAACACGGAGGTTGAGATGTGAGAACAGACAGACTGCCTGCTCAACTGGGTCCCTGACCCCTGAGTAGCCTAACTGGGAGACATCCCCCACTAGGGGCAGTCTGACACCCCACACCTCACAGGGTGGAGTACACCCCTGAGAGGAAGCCTCCAAAGCAAGAATCAGACAGGTACACTCGCTGTTCAGCAGTATTCTATCTTCTGCAGCCTGCCTCTGCTGCTGACACCCAGGCAAACAGGGTCTGGAGTGGACCTCAAGCAATCTCCAACAGACCTACAGCTGAGGGTCCTGACTGTTAGAAGGAAAACTATCAAACAGGAAAGACACCTACACCAAAACCCCATCAGTACATCACCATCATCAAAGACCAGAGGCAGATAAAACCACAAAGATGGGGAAAAAGCAGGGCAGAAAAGCTGGAAATTCAAAAAATAAGAGCGCATCTCCCCCGGCAAAGGAGCGCAGCTCATCGCCAGCAACGGATCAAAGCTTGACGGAGAATGACTTTGACGAGATGAGAGAAGAAGGCTTCAGTCCATCAAATTTCTCAGAGCTAAAGGAGGAATCACGTACCCAGCGCAAAGAAACTAAAAATCTTGAAAAAAAAGTGGAAGAATTGATAGCTAGAGTAATTAATGCAGAGAAGGTCATAAACGAAATGAAAGAGATGAAAACCATGACACGAGAAATACGTGACAAATGCACAAGCTTCAGTAACCGACTCGATCAACTGGAAGAAAGAGTATCAGCGATTGAGGATCAAATGAACGAAATGAAGCGAGAAGAGAAACCAAAAGAAAAAAGAAGAAAAAGAAATGAACAAAGCCTGCAAGAAGTATGGGATTATGTAAAAAGACCAAATCTACGTCTGATTGGGGTGCCTGAAAGTGAGGGGGAAAATGGAACCAAGTTGGAAAACACTCTTCAGGATATCATCCAGGAGAACTTCCCCAACCTAGTAGGGCAGGCCAACATTCAAATCCAGGAAATACAAAGAACACCACAAAGATACTCCTCGAGAAGAGCAACTCCAAGACACATAATTGCCAGATTCACCAAAGTTGAAATGAAGGAAAAAATCTTAAGGGCAGCCAGAGAGAAAGGTCGGGTTACCCACAAAGGGAAGCCCATCAGACTAACAGCAGATCTCTCGGCAGAAACTCTACAAGCCAGAAGAGAGTGGGGGCCAATATTCAACATTCTTAAAGAAAAGAATTTTAAACCCAGAATTTCATATCCAGCCAAACTAAGTTTCATAAGTGAAGGAGAAATAAAATCCTTTACAGATAAGCAAATGCTTAGAGATTTTGTCACCACTAGGCCTGCCTTACAAGAGACCCTGAAGGAAGCACTCAACATGGAAAGGAACAACCGGTACCAGCCATTGCAAAAACATGCCAAAATGTAAAGACCATTTAGGCTAGGAAGAAACTGCATCAACTAACGAGCAAAATAACCAGTTAATATCATATTGGCAGGATCAAGTACACCTGCTCTCCCAATCAATTGAACACTTTACAAAACACCTGATCAATATTCTTTTAGACTTTCAAGATTATACAAAAAAAAAGGAAAGTCTGAAAAACTGTCACAGTGTAGAGGAGTCTAAGGAGACATGACCGCTAAATATAATGTGGTATCCTGAATGAGATCCTGGAACAGAAAAAAGACATTGGGTAAAAAACAAGGAAATCTGAATAAAGCATAAACTTTATTAATGATAATATTGGTTTATTAATTATAACAAGTGTTCTATACAAACTTAAAATATTAAAAATAGGGAAAGTGGGAATGGCATACGTGGGAATCTATATACTGTCTTTGCAAATTTCTGTTGGTCTAAAAATATTTATTTTAAAATAAAAACGTTAAACTCAAGAGAATTAGAAGACAAGTCACAGAATGAAAGAAAATATTTGCAAAAGATACAGCTAAGAGAACTCTTGGACAAAATATACAAAACACTTTTAAAGCTTTTGTATAAAATAATAAGAAAAATAACCTGATTAAAAAATGGGCCAAAGATCTTAACAGACACCACATCAAAGAAGACAGACAGATGTCAAATAAGCTATAAAAAGATGTTGGACATTCCATTTTATTAGGGGATTGAAAATATGGATTTAGGCCTAAACACTGTAGGTAATAGACACAAGAAAATTGTTTGGGTTTGAGTTAATATTGAATATGGACCATTCCAGGATTAAAATTATTATCTTTTTTTAAAAAAAACATGTAATTTGGGATAGATAACCAAAGATTCTGACTGAACACATCCCACAGAGGAAATAACTTTGTCTTGCATAATGGAGAAAGCAGAGTTGTTTAGAGGAAGATGCTGTCAGGATTCTGACTCCACTTTTCTGTATTTCTTTTTTCTTCATATGTTGAAGTAGGTCATAAGCTGACTCCAGAAGTTCTAGTCACTGTTTTCAGAACCATTATCCTGAGGAACAAAGAAACTCTCCTTTGCTGGGTCTCCTTTCTGGGAAAAAGGAAGACTGCTCCAGCAATCACACACAAGATTTAGACCACAAGTCCATTTCTACACTAATCACTGGCAAGGGCGATGATTTTACTATGATGGCAAAGATTGATTTTCTGAGGTAGTTAACCTTTGGGGAGTCATGGTCTCTGCCATCTTCTGAGTCACACTTTAGAGAGAGAAACAGATACATAAACAGATACACACACAATGTGGTAAATGCAAATATAAATGTCCATAGTAATAAGGGCAAGGCATATTGGTGTAGTTTATAGATTTAGCCTCCTACACATGCTTAAAGGCAGAGGAGACACATAATAGCATCTAGTTAGTTCTGAACAACCCTTAACTTTTCTGTAAAAAGAAACTTTATCTGTGAAAGAATGATGGAATGGGGAGAATATGGTAAGAAATGAGAATCTTCTAATAAGTTCTTGCCTCAGAGTTACTTTAGTGAAAAATACCAGCAGAAGAGTGTGCTGAAAAAGCTTTATTATCTGATGTATTTTATTTTATTATTTATTTATTTTGAGACGGACTCTCGCTCTGTTGCCCAGGCTGGAGTACAGTGGCACCATCTCGGCTCACTGCAACTTCTGCCTTCAGGGTTCAAAAGTTTCTCCCACCTCAGTCTCCTGAGTAGCTGGCATTACAGGCCCCTCCCGCCACGCTCTGCTAATTTTTGTATTTTTAGTAGAGATGGGGTTTCACCATGTTTGCCAGGGTGGTCTCCAACTCCTGACCTCAAGTGATCCTCCCGACTTGGCCTCCCAAAGTGTGGGGATTACAGGCCTGAGCCACCTAGCCCGGCTTGATGTATTTTAGTTTTTGAATGGCAGCACTTGCCGACTTTTAGTTATTTTCCCCTCTACAAGACTCAGGATGATCCAAGGGAAACAAGGAAGCTTACGATAACTACCACTCAGTGTTGCTGAAATAATATAAGACATAATGCACACAGTTTTGAAATACAAACATAACAGGAATCATCACTGAAAATTAGACTGTTTTCTTTTTCTATTTTGCCTTTATTGAATCAGCACTGTATTCCTCAGAATAATTATGTCAGTACATTTTATCCTGAAACATTTGTGTTATAAAAGGCATAAATTGTCATATCTAGTTACAGGGATAATATTGTTTTTGATTGCATTGTTCTAGCACTTTTCCCTTCAGATTACTGCTATTTTATTTTTATTCATCTTTAATAATCAATAGGAATTAATACATTCTTGAATTATCTTAAATATACAGGATGTTGAGTTTTCTAGGTTGTTATATGTCTCATAATGGAATGTGACTTGCTTCTTTCTTTTGGTGCAATTTACATGGAAAAAAGATTTCCCAGAGTTTATAAGGGTAAAACAAACTAATTTTCAGTAGGCTATGCTAGTGAGTAAAAAATTTTTAAATAGCAGGTTTAATAAATTTTTTAAGAAGAAAATATTTGAATGTGACTAATATCAATTGACCTTTGTATGTTTTTCCCTTGTTTTTTTTTTTAAATAATCTTAGAACTTATAATCAATCGTTTAACAGATTCAGTGTTTTGAGAAACTGAATATACAATGATTAGATGTCTTTCTCCAGTACTAACTCTAAAGCCTTGTCAGACTTCCCAACCTTGTTTACAACTTGTCTCTATTACTTTCTTTTTCCCAGAAGTCTGTGCCTTTGTGGTTCCCACAGGCCCAGGAGCTAAAACTGCAAGAATGAACTCCCATGTTTAAAATTAGACCAAATGGGGAAGTTAGCAGAGGTTTAAACCAGCACCACTTGTTCTTTGGAGTGAGATGGTTCTTTTCAAAACCACTTTTAGATTATTTTATTTACTTCAAGTATCTGTGTTCTAAGATAGGTAACCTCATCTGCCCTACCCCTAAACAGTACCCAGGGAATATCTCTCCTGGACCATGATGTCAGGTAAGCTGATTTTTCACAACTTGAGGGCTTGTCTCCTTTCTTCTCTGCCACCAGCACTGAAAGATACCTTCCCCCGCTACACACAAAAATTCTTATGATTTTATCTACCGCCTCTGAATTATAAGAATCTGTTCTTACAATTTTGATACCGAGGACAAAAGAAAATTTTCTTTGTCTTTTGTTGGGATTTTTTAAAGTGTCCACTTGGTAGTACGGGCTGTACTAACAGTAGGCTATAGAGGTCAATGAGACAGGATGTCTGTGTTCTAGGAGAACATACTGTGTCAGTGGTGACTGACATGGAACAGATAACTGAAGTGCCATGTGATGTGATCAGGGGTAAAGATAATGAAACAAGCACTTTTATTATCTAATGGTGAGAGATTGCTAGATGTTTCCCTTCATGTGGTGCAGAAGGGACTAGAAAGCATTCAGTTTGTTTTTTCTAATTGCCCTAGAAGGTGAATTGCTTTGGCATGGGTGGAAGTAGAAATTCCAAAGGCATCTGTGACAGGAACAAAATATAGGGAAATCAGAGAGATTTGGATGGAAAGTTTTAGGAATAGGAAAGCATTGGGAAGGATTTCTAGCATATTTCACATATGTTTTACTTTTGGAAGAGAAAGAAATGTCAAAACAAATCTTGGTAGTCAACTTTGCCTAAATAAAGCTTGCAGTCTACCACCCTGGTTACTTTCTGTCCTCTGAACTTACTCTACTATTCTTCATAACTTTAATAAATTTTAATAAGTAATACCAGGTTGTGAGTGGGTTCCCTTTATATTCTCTAAGAGATGAGAGTAAATATGTGAACTACTTTTATACTACCTTTTTCTTCTATATTCATTTGAATGAACCATCAGGTTGAAAGTAAGCTAAGAAAAGTCTTACCTTATGTTTATTTTCAACAGTCATCTGTGGAAAGGTGAGTGATCTATTTGAAAAGTCGTGAAATGTGTCCCAAGAGAGATGATATCTCATCAGGGTAAATAGGAGTTTTATAGAGGGTTTTAAAAAAGAGGGGTTAACAAAACAGAAAGAGAAAGGTTAAAAGGAAAGGTGAAGGAAACAAGAAGTATAAAGACTCAAAATGTGATTAAGCAGAAAGTGCTCAGAAACCACAACGAGGTTTATAAGGTTAGTGCATGAGATTCAAGACTGTGGAGTATAGGTGATGCTTGAATGTGTGTGTATATGTGTTCCTCCCTTCCCTCACATGTACACATATACACACACTTATTTAATCTTATGTTGGACATTGGCTTATGATAAATTCTTTGCTCTTATAAACAATGCTGTAATGTGTATCCTTATAAATGTATTATTTTGTTTGTGAATAGGCATATCTTTAGAAAAAATTTCAAGAAGTGCAATTGCCAGGCAAAGGGTAAATGTGTATGTTACTTTTAAAACTGTTGTTTATTTGCCCTACATAGGATTTACTCCATTTTTATATTCCCCATAGCAAGTAAAACCTTGATTACTTTGTATCACAGCCCAACAATGTGTTGGCACATTTGAATTTTTGCAAATTTGACAGGTGAAAAACAGTGTCTGTGTTTCGCATCTCTTATTCTGAGTAAAGCTGAGAACCTTTACATGTGTCTAATGACCATTAATATTTATTTTTATATAGACTCTCCATGTCTTTTGAGCTCTTTTTCATTGGGTTGTTTGTCCTCATCTAAATTTAAGAAAGTTGTTTATGTGTTAGAATTGCTTTTTCCTACTATATGAATTTCAAATTTTTTTCCCAGTTTATGAATTGTTTTTTGATTTTGCCTGTGGTGTTTTTGTTCATTTAATTTAAAAAAACTTTTAAAACTCAGGGAATTTAATTATCAGTCTTTCTTTATAGTTTATTTATTCAGAGACACATACAAAGGACTCCTCATTATATGGATATACAAGAATTTGTCCAGGTTTTCTTCTGGTATTTTGATAGTTCTGTTTTTTAAAACTGATACTTTTAAAGAAAATTCTGCTGTGTAGTCGGAGGTATTATATTGGATATTTCCACATGTCCTCCTGTAGTCTCTTTTTCTCTTCTTTCCTAGCCATCTGCATCACTAGGCAAGTACTAATTTCTCTTTGTGTGTGTGCGTGTGTATGGTTGTGTGTGTAAGTGTGCTAAAAACATAAAATTTATCGTCTTAACCATTTTTGAATGTTTAGCACATTAGTATTAACTTATAAGCACAATGTTGTACAGAAAATCTCTGGAAGTTCTTCATTAGGCAAAACAGAACCTCTATACTCATTGAACAACAATTTTCCTTTTCCTACTCTCCCCAGCTCCTGGTAACCAGCATTCTACTGTCTATTTCTATGATTTTCATTACTCATGAAATACCTCCTCTGAGTGGAATCATGTGGTATTTGTTTTCTTGTGACTGATGTATTTTAGCACATGCTCTCAAGTTTCAGCCATGTTATAGCATATGACAGAGTTTCTTTTTTTTTTTTTTTAAGGTTGAATAATATTCAAATGTTCATATAAACCGTATTTCCTTTACCTATTCATCTGTTGATCAGCATTTGGGTCACCTCCATCTCTTAGCTATTGTGAACAATGCTGTGATGAACATGGGTGTGCAAATATCTTTACAAAAAACTTTCTCAAAAATTATTTTGGATAATACCCAGGTGTGGGATTGCTGGATTATATGGTAGTTCTGTTTTTAATTTTTAAAGATATTTCCATATTACTTTCCATAATGGCTACATCATTTTGCATTCCCACCAGGAGTATTCAAGTGTTCTAATTTCTACACATCCTCACCAGCACTTGTTTTATTTTATATTTAAATGAAACTTTTATATATCTAAGGTGGACAACATGATATTTTTACATATTGAAACATATTAGTGAAATGATTACTAATGAAATGAAGCATTATGAAATGATTACAGTAGTCCAGCAAATTAACAAATCTATCTCTCACATAGTTAGCACTGTGTGTGTATGTGTAGGGAGAACACCTGAAATCTACTTTAAGCAAATTTTGAGTATGCAATACATTTATTATGTACCATAGTCATCATACTGTACATTGTATAAGACTTCCAATTTTTTTGCATCTTTATCAAAACTTATTATTTTTTATTCTTTTGATGGTGGCCACCCTAACAGTTGTGAGGTGTTGTGTCATAGTTTTGATTTTCATTTCCCTGATGATTAGTGGTGTTGAGCATCTTTTCATAGCCTGGTCGACCATTTGTGTCTCTTTTTTGGAAAAACATCTATTCAAATTCTTCATCTGTTAATTAGTTATTTTGTTGTTGTTGAGTTGTATGAGTTTTTAATATATTCTTGATATTAATTCCTTATCAGATACATGCTTTGCAAATATATTCTCCCACTCCATAGATTAACTTTTGACTCTGGGGATTGCTTCCTTTGCTTGGCAGAAGTTTTAAACTCTTTGTAGTCCCATTTGTCTACTTTTGCTTTTGTTGTTTGTGACTTTGGTGTCATATCTAAGAAATCATTACCAAACCCAGTGTCATGAAGCTTTTCTCAGTGTGTTTTATTCTAGGAGTTTTATAGTTTTGGGTGTTACATTTAGATCTTTGATCCATTTTGTGTTAATTTTGTATGTGGTATATTTTAAAGGTGCTGGTACCTGTAGCCCACAGGGGCAGCCTAGTTACTGGGTTCATGAGACTGGACCTGGAGACTGGGTCCACAGGGACAGGCATGAAATTTGGGTTGATAGGTGCTGGACTGCAATCTGGGTGAATGGGGGTCATCCTGGAGCTGGGAAAGGTTTGGGGCCTGGGTGTGTAGAGGCTTGCCTGGAGCCTGAGTGTTGACCTAGTGGGGAATATAAGACCTGGCCTATGGCTTATGGCCACTGAGGCTGGCCTGGTGCTGGAACAGTTCTGGACTATGGGTCTTTGGGGTTGGCCTAGAGCCTGGGTCCACAGGTACCATCCTGGAACCGGGGGACATGGGGGGCTGCCTGGTACCAGGGTTCACTGAGGAGAGACCTGGTGTTGAGGTCTAAGGCAAAGTCAGGTGTTACTTCATTCTTCTTTCCCCACATGGAGGATATCTCTCTCTGTGCTCTGTGGGGGTGGGGGAGGAGTGATGTGGTTAATGTGAAACTGTCCTTTCTATTTCTTGCTGTCCTCTTCAATGTGTCTTCTCTCATTTCTGTTCTCTATCCAGGTGCAATAATCTCTGCCCTGGAACTCTTAGCTCTTGTAAAGGTATTTTCAAATGTGGATGGTTATTCAAATTGATGGTTCTATCAGGGGAAGACTGCCACCTTGCACTCAAATTTTACTACTCTTTCAATCCTGTATTTTGGAAGACTGTTTCCATAAGAATGAATTTATTAATTAGTGGTTATTTAAATTTATATCAATTGTAGCATATATTTTTTACACGTTGCTGCTCTAAGTTAACTTTGCCTTGGTGTTTTTTCTAACTTATGGACCTTAACAAAGGTAAATGTATACTTTTTATAATTGTTTTTGGAAAATTTGAAAATAGATTTTAGAATACTTTAACTAAAGAATTACTAGGAATATAGAAATACAAAACTGAAAACCACTGGATTAAATGGTACCTAAAATAGCTCCTAACTTTAACTATTTAAGAATCTTTTTGTCTTTTCTATAAATGATAATTTATAGGATGCAAGATTTTTGATTGAAGAGAGCTAAGAACATTTATGTCATGTCACATTTCCATAGTCATTATAAAAAAGCAAGACAAAGGTTTTAATATATATTGATATATTACATATATTTAGATAAATACAGATACAGAAATATATACTTTAAAAATACTATTTACCTTAGGGATGAATGCAAAGCAACATTTTATAGTTCAGGAGAATGACTTTGCTGGCATTACGTTTTTCCACTGTAAAATTTGTACAATTATTCAGCCAAATGCAATGTGTGTTTAGCAATTTGGAAACATGTTTAAATAAGTAGTCAAAAGGAAATGAGTGGCCTGGCTGTATTTCAGTATAGAAAAGAAATAGAAAGGCTAATATCTGTAAGGTTTAATTTCACTTTAACTAGATTATGTTGAAAATGTTGTCATTCAGTCAATTGCTTCATGTAGGTAGATGCAATTTTCAGCTGTGTTGCAAGAGTCCCTGGTGCATTTTTAATCTAATCTACAATAGATTGAATGTCAACAACTTACTGAATAATCGAACACCATAGATTACAAAAAAAAAAAGACATCTTTTCTTTTCCTCGGGCATGTTTTTATATGGTGACTTAGGAAGTGCATTTTGTCACCCAAATGACGCACAGAGTACAAAATTGGTTTTCAGCAAAATGAAATATATAGGGAAAGCCCAAGATCAGAAAGAGGACCTCAGTTCCAATGCCGATTTGTCACCCACCAGTTGTATGACTTTGGAAAAATTACCACTCTTTCTGAACATCATATTCTTTAGATTCAAAATGCGGAGAGTAGTAGAGTAGAATTTCATTTAACTAATTCTTAGTGGAATTTCATTTAACTAACTCATTCAATTAACCATCTGTCTCTATCTCTTCTGTAAAATATACCGATTGATGACCAACCACTGAACTCTTGGTACTTGTATTCTTTAGGATGAGCACATACTTAATCCTGCAAAAATAATTTTTTGCAAGCCAAAATTCGGGTGCTGTTTTCAAAAACTATTTATCTGGTTGTACTTGGTATTGTAATTATAGGATGTTTATTGTAATTATAGGATTTAATTAAATTTAAAAGAGCTTGATAAAACATGAGCATGGAAATAATTCTGAGCGTTATGGAAAGGATATATATATATATGAAGCACAAAAATTACACAACTTTGGGTGAGTAAGACAGTGGTAAATGATTGGAAACATCATTAACAGCTAGGATTTGGCATTCAGATTGCTTCAGAAATATTTTAAATTATCATTCCACTTCAAAGTAACAAAAGCTAGACATTAACAAAGACCAATTATGGCTATGATTTATGCAAGAATAATAGCCAGAATCTAATCAGCAGGCTAGAAACAAATAAAAATCTTTGACCTAAATAAGTATCTTTTAAGTATTTTAAGTTAAAATGAAATATTAGAGTGAATTCTGGTAATGTTGGTGGAATGAGTCATAATTAAACCTTGTCAAAGGTTATATATCAGAGGAAAATTTTTAAAAATATATTTAAAGGCACCAGAACATCCAAAAGCAAATAGAACCTAGAAAAGAGTTTACTCCGGAGAAACTTCAACTGCAATACCAAGAGGTCTGAGGATTTGGCTAATTTTCTTCCCCCTGAGGATATTTCTCAGTGTCCTGGTAATGGCAGCAGAAATCCACAGCCAGATCAACTTGTGGTAACAAATTTAGAGATCAGGGTTGGATGAAATTATGGAAATGAGACAAATGTAGAAGGGAAAGAAACCCCAAATCTGTTCAAAACTTTGCCTTGCTCTCTGTCCGTACTGCTATGTTAACAAGATGGAAACCCTAGGAACCCAAAGTAACATAGGCAGGAATCAGAGTAGACTCTAACCTGGAAAGATAGAGCTGCATAAGTTAAGACTTGAGTTTGCTGCTTTCTGAAATACCTCTGAAAGGCCACAGATGTTGCATTAGCAGACAAACATCAAGTCATCTATTATAAATATGTTTATATGATTAAAAATACCTATATTCAAAGAATTAAAGAAACATTTTAATGAGTAAGCATATAGGAAATCTCAAAAGATATGAACACTTTAAAAAGGGAAATTCTAGATCTCAGTACAAAACTTAAATAAAAAATTAGTTGAGATAGCCCAAAAACATTGATGTAAGAAGAATTAGTGAACTTGAAGATAAATCAATTGAAATTAAGCAACATGAAGAAAAGAAAGAAAGCAAATTGATGAAGAATGAACCGTTTCAGAGATCTGTGTGGCAGTATATAATAGTTCAGTTTATAGGTCATACACACACACACACACACACACACACACATCAGTGCATCTGTACTGTACATCTACATGTATGTAATAAAGGGCTTTTATCCAGAATACATGGAAAACACAACCCAATAATAAGAAGACAAACAAGCAAAAAACAATAAAAAGATTTGAAAAGACATTTACAAAAGCAGTTATATACAGGCCCAATTAGCATGTAAGAATCTGCTCAAAATCTTTAGTCATCAGGACAATACAAATTGAAATCACAAATGTTTGATACACATCCATTAGGATGCCTAAGATTAAAAAGACAGATAATTAGAAGTGTAGGATGGGCAGCAACTGAAACAATCATACATTGCTGATGGGAATGTAAAATGAAAAGATTGTTTCGAAAAGCAGTTTGGAAATTTCTTGAAGTTTAAACCTTCAACTAGCATGCTCCATATTTTTCCATATTATCTTTGCAATAGGTGCTTTTTGGGATATGTTCTTCTCAGATAACATGATCCCAAGAAAAACAATAACAATATATACTATCTTTTGACGCCTTGGCCAGAATTGGCACATGAAATTTCCTTCCACATTGCATTGGCCTAAGCAAGTCATATGGTTAAGTTCAACATTAATAGGTTGAGGAAATGAATTCCACACCTTGTGTGAGTAGTATTTAAAAGTCACATGGAAAGCAACAGAGATATTCATACTACTACAGGGACAATGAGAAAAGCCGTATCTATCACAGGTAGATTGTATGATAATACTACAACTATTAACATCATTATTTAGTGAAGAAACAGGGTAAGAGATTGCACAGTTTTGATTAATGGAAATGAGAGAAGAGGAAAAAAAGGAGATTTAAGTCAGACCTGAAAAAAACCTCTGAGTGCTTATGCATGAATGATTGCTTGTTGAGCATTTTATAAGAGAAGAGAAAGATAAATGTTTTCTAACTAGATTTTCAGTGATTTTAGTGTCTAGACATAAAGGGACCTTGTGACAATGATAGTAATAAAGTTCAGATCTTATTTTTCAATTTCCCTTGAAAAATTACTGACATTTGTAAATACCTTATTGCTTATAAGATATTTTCTTCTACACTATCTAATTTTATCCTCTCAAGGACCTGGAAAAGTAGAACATATTACCAGATAAAATGGAAGAAGCAGAGAAAGGAAGTGACTTGTCCCAGTTCACTAGGCCATAAAAAGATCAGGCTAGCATATGCAGAATACTGAAACTAGACCCCTTCCTTACACCATATACAAAATTAACTCAAGATGGATTACATACCTAAATGTAAAAACCCCCAAACTATAAAAATGCTGGAAAACAACAAGGCAATACCATTCTGGACATAGGAATGGGCAAAGATTTAATTATTAAGACACTAAAGCAATAGCAACTAATGAAAAATCTTGACACACAGGATCTAATTAAACTAAAGAGCTTTTGCACAACAAAAGAAACTATCAATAAACAGACAACCTACAGAATGGGAGAAAATATTTACAAAGTATGCATCTGCTAAAGTCTAATGTCCAACATTTATAAGGAACTTAAACAAATTTATAAAAACAAAACAAGCAATCCCATTAAAAAGTGGACAAAGGACATGAACAGTGACATATATGTGTCCATCAAGCATAGGATGAAAAGCTCAATAACACTGATCATTACATAAATGCAAATCAAAACCATAGTGAGATACCATCTCACACCAGTCAGAATGGCAATTATTAAAAAGTGAAAAACATAACAGATGCTGGTGAGGTTGAAGAGAATAGGTAATGCTTATATACTGTTGGGGGCAGTGTAAATTAGATCAACCATTGTGGAACACAATGTGGTGATTTCTCAAAGAGCTAATAACAGAACCACCATTCAATCCAACAGTCCCATTACTGGGTATATAACTAAAGGAATATAAATCATTCTCTCAAAAAGACACAGGTACATATATGTTCATTGAAGCATTATTCACAACAGCAAAGACATGGAATCAACTCAAATATCCATCTATGGTAGACTGCAAAGAAAATGTGGTACATGTACACCATGGAATGCTATGCAGCCATAAAATATAATTAGATTATATCCTTTGTAGGAACATGGATGGAGCTAGAGGCCATTATCCTTTGCTAACTAATGCAGAAACAGAACACCAAATACCACATGTTCTCTCTTATAAGAGGGAGGTAAATGATGAGTGAGAACGCATGGACATATAGAGGAGAACAAGAGATATTGGGGTCTATTCGAGGGTGGAGAGTGTGAGGAGGGAGAAGATCAGGAAAAATAACTAATAGATATTAGGTTTAATACCTGGGTGACAAAATAATCTGTAAAACTAACCCCCATGACATGGGTTTACCTATATAAACTGCACATGTACCTCTGAATGTAAAAGTTAAAAAAAAAATCAGGCTAGGAGTCTAATGTGTATCTTCTGTAATTAGACAGGGAGCTTTTATATTATTTGACGGTTATTAATCTAAATTTAAACACATGAAAAGTGCTTACCGAATACTGCCATAGTTGAATTTATACAGACTAGCAAATACTGTTTTGGTTCAGTAAGAAGAGAATAACTTTTATGCCCAAAGGAATTGTACCCTTTGTGACTATGCCTTACAAAATATGTACTTTCTATCAATTTTGTCCATGTATGATCAGAAAATAACTGTGATTTGTCAAATTTGCAATTGTTAGTATGTGACTAAATCTCTTCTTTCATGCCACAGAAACACTAATGCTGGTAGCATTATTGTCTTCATCTTATAAGAGAGAAAACAGACAGATGGGCTGTAAAGTTTTGCTCAATGTTACAGCAACAATATTACTAGCTAAACTTAAACTAGGTTCTTCTTTCTATTTTTTTCACAAATTCTTTTCTATTTGTCTGTGATTATTCAGAATACAGCTTTATATGCGGTATTTTTTCTCAACTCTGGAGAGATGATTACATTAAAAGAACATTTAATTACAGTAATCTTAACGTCTTTATTAAATTTTTTAATATTCCAGTCAAAATATATTCATGTTTTCTAGCAGTTCCTAATGCTTTTAGGCTGGTAGGTTTCCATGGAGCCTCCTAATTAAGAGATAATTGTTCTGGCCTATGGTAATTTTTACTTTCTGAGGTGTTTATTAGTGTAGAGCCTCAGTTGAATTACCTCTTTCTTTTTTTGTTGTTATTGGAAGTGTTAAATTGTCTTCCTTCATTATTCTGCAGGAAGCATCATCTTTTAAAAAGGATCCTTCATTTGTAAAAATGCCTACCTTTTCTGCTGTTTACAACTGGACAATTAGAACTGGAACAATTTCAGTGCTCCAATACCGACTTCCCCAAAACATGTTGCCCATAATAGAAAAGAGTTTCATGGACAACTACCTTGAAATACACTGAATACAATCCCTTCCTTTTTAAAATTTCTAATGCACATTTTGAAGCTCTGAGAAGAACCCTACTTTTAAAACCCATAATCTAAAAACTTATGAGGTAAAATATTATTTAAATGTCTCCTCAGATCAGTAAAGATAAAAATAACAAAACTTGTTGAGAATGTGATGGCAGAACAGAAAATCATTTTACATAATTTATAGGTAATAATTTTGTTTCTAGTAATTGGGTCTGAGAAAATCATCAGAAATACAGCCAAACCTTTATGTAATTACCTTATTTGTAATAAAAATGAAGAAGTGGGGGGTCAAGATGGCTGATTAGAAGCAGCTGCGATTCATGGCACTCATGGAGAGGAATGAAAGGGGCAAGTGAATTCAGCACCTTCAACTGAAATATCCAGGTTCTTGCATTGGGACTGACTAGGCAAACAACTTGACCCATGGAGAACGAAGAAAAGCAGGGTGAGGCAATGGCCCACCTGGGAGCCAAACAGAGCAAACAGAGCTAAAGGAATGAACAGAGCCAAAGGAACAGAGCCAAAGGAACCCACTCCCCCAGCCAAAGAACATGGTGAGTGATTGTGTGACCCTGCCCGGGAAGCCATGCTTCCTCCTATTGATCTTTGCAACCCGTGGATCAGGAGATCCCCTTGTGAGCCCATGACCTCAGGGCCTAGTGTCTGACACATGGAGCTGTGGGGAGTCTCAGCAGAGCAGCCACTCAGGCACACTCAGAGACCCAGGAGTTTTACATACTCTGGCCTTGGGGTCCCTGGAAAGGTGGGAGATCCATCTGTACATAGCCCTAGGAAGGGTGCTGAATCCAGGGAGTCATTAGAATTGTTCTGTGAGCCCCATTTCCATAGCACTTCACAAGTTAAAACCCACTGGCTTGGAATTCCAGCCAGCCAATGGCAACAGGCTGGAGTCTGCCTGAGACTCCACATGTAGCAATAGAAGAATAGACCAAGGAGAGGAAAGAATCTCAGAGCCTGAAGACTATCTTTCTGAAATAAGACAGACAGATGATAATAGAAAATAAAGAATGAAAAGAAATGAAGAAAATCTTCAAGAAATACAGGGTTATGTAAAGAGACCAAACTTACAACTGATTGCGGTAACTGAAAGAGATAGGGAAATGGAACCAAGTTGGAAAACATACTTCAGGATATCATCTAAGATAATTTCCCCAACCTAGCAAAAGAGGCCAACATTCAAATTCAGGAAATGCAAAGAACCCCAGTAAGATACTCCATGAGAAGATCAACTCCAAAACACATAATCATCAGATTCTTCAATGTCAAAATGAAAGAAAAAATGTTAAGGGCAGCCAGAGAAAGGCCAGGGCACCTACAAAGGGAATCCCATCAGATTAACAGTGGAGCTCTCAGTGGAAACCCTACAAATCAGAAGCGAATGGGAGTCAATATTCAGTGTTCTTAAAGAAAAGAATTTCCAACTTGGAATTTAACATCCGGCCAAACTAAACTTCATAAGCAAAGGAGAAATAAGATCTTTTTGAATGCCTTTAGGGTGATATGGCAATAGATAAAATAGTGTCTTAATAAGAGTAATAACTTTGTAGAGAAGTGACAAGACAAAGAAAAGGGTTTTAGGCTTCCAAGGGTGGCAAACTGCAAGAAGGTATGTAAATATGGGAAACTAATGGGAGATTAAAATGTTATTTTAGTAAGGTTTATTACGTAAATTTATCTTGTTCTGTCTCTGGGCTAAGTCTAACATTGCTATTAGGCAAATGGTGTAAGGAGAGAGCAGAGAGCTTTCTTTGGCATCTGCTGTTCCTCAGTTGTTTTCAGTTTAAAATAGTTCTTATGCCAAAGTGGTGTATCTTGGAGTGAGAGATTTGATCCCTTACACTAGGCTGCTCCAAGTTCTTTACACGTATTAACTCATTGAATCCTTACAACAGTCCTTTGTGTTAGTATTTTCATTATTCCCACTTGATAGGTAAGAAAACTCACATGGAGGAGGTTAAAATAAAAATTTTAGACAAATTAAACAATTTAATTGAACACAGAACAATTCAAGAATTGGGCAGCCCCTGAACAAGAATAGATTCAGTGACTTAGGCACTGTGGCATGGTTGGAGAATATTTAGGAACAGAAAAAGGAAAGTACAAAAAAATTGAAAGTGAGGTCCAGAAACAGTCAAATTAGTTACTATTCCATGTTTGCCTTATTTGAACATGGTTTGAATAACAATTGGCTGCCTGTGAGTGATATGTGGTTGAAGTATGGTGGCTATGATTAGCTGAGACTTGGCTTACTGTTACAACAGCAGGTTACCATCTTGTTTACGTATCCAGTTAAGTTATAGCTCACTAGGTTCAGAGAAAACTTTAGGCTGAATGTAAAGTATGTAAGAAGGCAGCTCTAGGCTAAACTTAATTTAAAAAAGGTTCCCAAGGTCACACATCTTTTAAGTGGTGGAAATAGTATTTGAACCCAGATAGTATGTCACTTTAAAACCTATTCCTTTAGCATTTGGTAAGAGTTCTAGGAGGAAAAGAGCTACTCGCCTCTAAAAGTATGTAAGTAGCAATTAAAAACCCACTTGCTGGGCATGCTGTTAAAAGGGAGATCAAGTATGTATAAGTGGAAGTTAGACTCTAAGACTAATTTCCAATTCTATAAAATTCTTAAAATATGAATTTTTCAGAAAAAAATACTAAGATTAATGATTTTGCATTCTGTTGAATGTCCTAAGCAATGGCTTTTACTTCTCCTGGACCCTTCACTGTGCTTCAAATAGAGCCAGACACAGCATCAATCAACAACACTCATTTGTTAAAATTGAATAAGCTTCAAACCATTTAGATTGTATGTATCTCATTAAGAAAATTAAAACAACGAAGCAATTGACTTTCTACTCAACTTCCCCTGCTGCCAAACTTTTCTTATTTCTACTGCAATTCTCATTTACTTTGTTTAAGTTGGATGAGCTCTCTCTCTCCATCTATTCAAGACTAATCTTCTCATGCTTTCAATTTTCTTCACTCACATATAACTAAAACCACATCCTCTTTGCCTTTCTCGTTAACTTCTTTCCTTCTTTTGCCTTCTTCCCTCTCTGTCTGCCCCTCCTCTCACCTGTCTCTTCTTATCTTCCCTTCTTTTTCCTCACATTTCTTTTTTCCTTTTCTCTTTTTTACTCGCTCTTTATACAATGAAATATTTGTACAATAAAATATTTTTGGCCCTAAAAAGTAATAAACTACGATACATGCAACAACATGAATGAAACTTGAAAGCATTATTGTAATTGAACAAAGACAATCACAAACGACCACACATTTTATGATCCATTTATTGGAAATATACATTATAGAATATCTAGACAGAAATTAGAATAGTGGTTGCACAGGGCTTGGATGAGGCTGTGGTTTGAGCAGGGGATGAGGAATAATTGCTAATGGTTATGAGGTTTATTTTTGAGTAATAAAAGTGTTTTAAAATTAGATACTGATGATGGCTGTGGAACTCTGAACATACTAAAAAGTACTGAATTCTATACTTTAAAAATAATAAATTTTCTGATTCATAAATTGTATCTTAATAAAGCTATTATTAAAAGCAAACTATATGTGTATATACATATATACACTAATTTAGGGATACATTGTTTAATTTTTTTATAAACCTATTTAGTTATGGATCATGTGGAATATAATCATAATTTTCTTCACAGGGTGTTAATAAAAAACCACAAAATTTCCCAATAGAGGTAGGACATAACTATTGTTGTTATTTATTTTTATCATAAACTTATAATTTATAAACTAAATAGGTGTGGTCATGTAAGGTCTCTCTTTTTCTTGTGTCTTTATGTCAAGGGCATAATGTCTTTTTGAGCCATCTCTTAAACTTTGAAAGAGTTTGAGTAAGTCTAGCTTGGACACTTGAAACAGGTGTAACCATGTGAAAATTACCAACTTTTCTGAAATTTGTTAAATTCAGATGTAAAATAAATATGACATTCACTTTTTTTTCAGGGATTATATATGTATACGAAGTGCTCTTCTTGGGCCATCCCTTAGGTTTTCTGAGCTTCAGTTTTCTAATCTACATAATGAGACTAATCCACCTCCCAGTCGATTAATGCAGTTTACATTAGCGTTGTAAATAAAACAGTACAGAGCATAACACAATAAATGTGAGTTTTACATTACTGTTGTTGTCACAACACAATTTATCTCTTACACACATCCCTCTTATCCTGTCTTTGTCTCTCTGCCGTCAACTATTCTTTTTTCCATTTAGTGCTTAGTACATACTTGGCTGTTTTTTCCAGAAATTGTAGCTTAAATAATTAAACTCTGTGATGCTCCTTTATGGACAAATATTGGTAAATCTATGTACAAAGTCTTCAGTGTGTTAAATTCTGTGAGGTACAAAGTTGTCTGTATCTCCCTGCAATCAAAGGTCCTATTGTGTTCTTAGGAGCTAAGACATATACAAATAATTTTAATACAAATTGGAAAGAGACTGGTACCACACTGAAACTAAAAAAATAAGGAGAGAGAATTTTTCTATAACTGAAGTAAAAAAAAAAAAATGGGCATGGGCAGATCAGATAAATTTGTAAAGGAGGAAAGCTATGGTAGGCAGAATTCACTTCCTGATCCCTGGAAGCTGTGAAAATGTTAGGTTGAATGGCAAAAAGGAATTAAGGTTGCAGATGGAGTTAAGGTTTCTAACCAATTGACCTCAAAATAGATTATCCTGGATTACTGAAAGGGCCCAGAGTAAAAGCATAAGAAGGAGGCAGAAGAGAATCTGTCAGGAAGATGTGACTACAGAAGAGAGGCATGAAAGGTTGCAATGTTCTCATATTCGATGATGGAAGTGGGCCATGATCCAAGCAATGTGGGTGTCATTTAGAAGAAGCAAAGGACATGGAAGCACATTCTCCTTAGAACTTGAAAAAGGTACACAGTCCTGCTGAAACCTTGATTTTATCCCAGTGAGATGCATGTCAGACTCCTAACATACAGAATTGTAAGATAACATTATTTTCTTAAGCCACTAAGTATTTGGTAATTTGTTACAGCAGCAATAGACAACTAATATAAAAAGGGGATGGTGACACTTTCTCTGGAATTTTATATTTTTGAGATTAAGATTACTTACTCACTCATTCACTCATAGAACAAATGGTTGTTGAATATTTTTCCGGGCATAATTTTTAGGAGATACAACTATAAGTCAGAGAAGATTTCTGTCCTCTGAGAGCTCATAGATTAGTGGGAGACAGAAAATAAACATATAAACACTTACATCAGCAGAAATTAAAAGCCAAAACAAATACATTATTCATTCTTTGAACATTTATTGAGGGTTTTACATGTGGCAGATTTTGTGCTAACTTTAGAGTGCAACTGATAATCATTAAAGGCAGCAAAGAGAAGTTTCCAAGCACAGGCCCTAAAGGCTGACAGTCATTCTCATTTTCTTCATTTATTGGTCCATGACCCTGGGAAAGTTGCTTAATACCTGTGAGCATCAGGTTTCCAATCTGGAAAATAGGGATAATAATAGTCTGTAAATCATAGGGTGGTTAAGAAAATCAATTGAGTTATAATATTTGAAAAGCCCTCAGAATAGTGCCTGGCTCTTAGTTCATACAAAGTCATGCAATTGTTTGATACATTAAAGAAAATAATAATTAAATCAACTTTTCTTGTCTGCAAAGGCTTCACAGTCTGGGGTAGAGTAATATAAAAATAAACAAATTATATATAGTATGATAAATATTTGATCTTAACATTCATACAATTTGGAGTCTAGAATACCAAGGATGATGCAAAGTATGTTTTCCTGGAAACATGGAAATTTCACGCCTTTATTCTCAGAAAAGTAACTTCCAAACCACTGTGAGGAAGGAGCTGACTCATCATCTTCCAAGTAGTAGAGGTGGATGAAATCATGACATGAGTTCTTTGTCATCCTCTACAAAATCTAGTGTATTAGAAATGGGAAAAAGACAATTCATTTTTCAAAGTTCCTGCATGTACTTTTTTTGTGGGCTGGAGTCTCTAATGCTTTATTTTAGGCCATTTCCAGTTCTTCTGTAAGATCAATATTTCAAACTAACAATAGATTCTGGACGTGTGTACAAGTTCTTGTGTGTGTGTGTGTGTGTGTGTGTGTGTGTGTGTGTAGCTGTTATATTGTGCTTTATTTCTAACTTCTATACTGCTGGTATAACCAGGAAAAATAAAAGAGAGATTTATAGAACTCTAAAACAGCAGATGATTAATAGCAAAGCAAATCCTTTTAGTTTATAAGGGATAAAAGTACATAAGGGACAGAAAAAGAAGATGGAGGAGGAGGAGGAGGAGGAAGAGAAAAATATACTCAAATGATTAGCCCTGGAGATATCCAGGAGCTGAATAAGACCCTTCAGAGCTTGCTGATTTTTTTTTTTTATTTCTTCTTCATTTGAAAAAGAAAAGTAGGAAAAAAATGCCATCCAGGACACAAATAGTAGATATTTCTGGGCTAAGAGCACTTCTTCCTTAGACAACTCCTCAGCACAAACATATCTTTCTTTCAATCACTTTGTGTCTGCCCACCCATCTCACAGGGAGTGTGAAAGATGCCACCGCAGTCACGGGAGTGGAAAAGAAGTAATTATAACAATGGGCGTCTAGTGGACCCATTAGATTATCCTTCTGGGACTAAAATGAGGGTAAAAATGAGATGAAAGATTGAGGAAGAGCGAATTCAGGAACTATCAGAAGCAAATAATCTGGTAGAATTGTGAAGGAGCATTTGTACTCTCAGTGTTAAATTTGAGGATGCAATTCAGGGTCCTAGGGTGGTCTATACAACACCTTACATTTAAGAGTAAGACAAGCTTTCCACAGTATCAAGCATTCACAGTCATCTCTTATTCTACATTCAATTAACCCTCCATTCTAGGCACACCTGCCTCTCGATGTGACACCCTTTCACACCATTTTTCATGTGTCTCTCTCTCTCTGTTACCCAGGCTACTTTTCTCACTTCTTTTCTGGAAACTGACATCAAGCTATCCAGCCACTGCTTGTTCCTGCAGCTCATTCAATCTTTCATTCATTCAACAATGTAACTGAATGCCATCATGTAACTAAGTCCACCAGCTAGTGCTTGTTATGCGCCAGGTACAGAAAGTACTCCTTAACACATCATATTTTGTATAGTCTAACAATGACATTATAAGATACATATTTTTATCCCAGTTATACACATGAATGTACTAAGGTCTATAGAGTTAAGAAATGCTCAAGATCACATTATTAGAAAGTGGCAGGGAAGGACTTGAACACTTTCATTGTCTCCAAAGTCTATGCCATTAACTCCTGGGTATTTACAGTATTTACAAAACTCTATGGCCAATATGTGTTAGGAATAGGACCTGGGAATGCTGAACTTAAAACAGTCAGCTCCCCTCTGGAGCTTCATCAAGTTCAGTGGGCCAGAAAGTGAAACTGATGATTTCCATACAGAGGAATGGATACCATAGTGGGGTGGCAGGTCAGTTTGGCATACTGGGAGGAAAAGGATCTTGCTAGGCTTTTGAACACAATCTTGAATATTGGGTGAAGAAAGCCAGAATATGGTATCTCAGGCAGAGTTAATAGAGTATATTAAGATACACACTGGGGAACTGAAAATGGTTCACTGGACTTGGAAAACAAGGTGTAAGGTGAGAAGTTTATAAGGAAATAATGCCATAAAGTTAGGGAAACTAGTATAAAAAATTGGTATGTCATACTAAGAATTAAAAAAAAAATTTATCCAGAGAACAATGTGTAGCCATCTGTAAGACATCCTGAAATAATTGACCTCTTTTGAGACAGAATACGTGGCAGACAATTAACTAGTTGCAAGAGAGTATGATATTGTAATGTGTTAGAGGTTTTCATGACACGCCGAAGGAATACATAAATGAGATATCTATAACACTCCCATGGTGTCATGAGTATGACTTTGGAGAGTCAGTGACACAAGCTATGAGCTAAAGGAAACGTAAAATTAGCAAGAAAAAGAAAGGGTAAAGGACATTTCAAACAATGGATCCAACAAGCTTGAAAGCAAGGAGTCGTGAACTAGCAAAAGGAAATGGAATAGTTTTTTTTTTGAAAGGTTGAAGCAAAAGTGCATTAGTATTGACAGAGTGGCAAATGAGAAAAGGTTCAAATTGCAAAGAGCTTATGTGCTAAACTAAGGCATGTTTGAGTCGTCTATAAGATATTAGGAAACTTTGAAGCATTTTTAAGGAGGAAGCAAGAATGATAAAATTTGGGTTCTGGGATAATTGCTTTGGCAACAATTTGGTAAGTAGAAAAAAGGAGAATGGCTACATTTTAGAGACAAGATAAACAATTTGAAGACTATTTTAATAACCTAGATGATAAGTGATTACTGAACTGAGACTATAATAGTAAATCAAGAAGGAGTGAGAGAATTTTTATTGGTATGTGTAAAGAGGGAGCAAAGATGACTCCTAATTCTGACTTGGATGACCAGTATCAAGTACTAGGTAGAAAATTAAATAACAAAACCTGATTTGGGTCAAAGTTATCTCAATACTGGACTTGACTAGTTTGGAATGTGTGTAGCAAATTCAAGTTGACATGTTCAAAAGTCTTTTAAATCTAGAGTTCATTTAAGGCGTAGGCCAAGAGTGTGCATACCAACAAATGTTGGTATTCTCATTCCTCTACATTTGAGCCTATACTGTTTCTTTCCCAAAACAATTCAATTATACTGCAGCCCATTAGAGGATTCTTAAAGCTCCATCCAGGTGTTTAATGCAGAGCTACTTGAGTTTCACAAACCTTAAACAGACACTTGAGATAATTTAAGTTCAATGAATTTATTCATTTTCATATGAGAAACTGAAGCCTGGAGAGATGTGATTTTCCCAAAGTCATTCAGACAGTTACAGAACTGAGATTAGACCTAGGTATTCTGACATTCTTTTGCTTGTTTTTTTTTTTGTTGTTTGTTTTTTGTTTTCTGTTTTTGTTTTTGTTTTTTTGTGTAGTCCAGAGATTTGAACTCTGAGTTTTGTGTGATTTGGTTTAATTAGATTTTACCTAAAGTCTAATACATGCCAGCCATAAGCTTTGATGAGCAATGCTGAATCAAAGAAACAAAATCTCAAATATACATTTAAAATTCACCAATACTTATGACAGTATGGGGAAATTCATCTTTTACAGTACTACAGGTACCCAAAGAGTGAACACATCTTTTGTAATTAATTTTGTAGCTTCCTACACTCCATTTTTCTTCTAATACTACTGGTGTCTTATCTGCCTGACCAAAGTTCTGATTATAGCCAGGAAAACATTTAGATCCCTCATGAAATTGCTGTTATCACATCAAACTCTTCTCAGTTCTACAAGATGTGAGCAGCTGCTCCCTTGGCCACTGCAGATGCCTTGCATAAGGAGCTTCTCTTCCTTAGAGTGTACCAAGCTGAAAGGATGATGACATGAGGTGGCATTTGTATCGCACCTTACAAAGCTGCTTTACATGCACTGCCTCAACATTATCCTCATGACAATTTCTGTATCAGAGATGATTGTCATTCCCTTTTTAAAAGCTTCTCTAGGACAAGCACTATGCCAGGCCCTGGAGATATGGAGATAATACCTATTGTACAGTAGTTAAAAGTCTAGAGGAATGACAAGCAGTATTTACAAAACTGTGTTATAATACAAGAAGGACAGTCCTGTAGAATGTGAGATTAGGGGCGATATGTGAGTGATTTTAGTAGATTTCTCAAAAAAAGACTGCCTGTATCACTTAGGTTTTTTTACTACACCAATGGAGCAAACTTTAACATCTAACTCTGCTCTAAACCTGTATAGGGTTTAAACAAAAATCTAATCTAAAAAACAAATATATAAACAAGCAAAATAGAAATCTTCTTTTCCATCAACTCACTATTTTTGCAAGTGTGGACTACCAGCAGCAATCCTTCTAAACGGGAAAACCTAATGAGAAATATTCTACTAGAATTAATGTATACATATTAAATGTTTTCATTTCTCATATAGTTGTAAAAAGTCAAACAGCCCCTAGAGGTCACCAGTGGGCTAATTTAAGAGTTGGCTTCTCTGGTTACCCTTTGCTTAGAATTAGTTATTATAAAGTGTTATGTGTAGACAGTAGAACTGATGGAAACAAGAAATCCCCCTTGACTCTCCTCCAGTATTTTAACTACCCATAGATATTTATGAGCCACTTCAGTATAATGTTTCTGATGGAACCATTGACAAAATAACTTCATAGCCAGAATGATCTCTAGGCCGGAGAAATCTCCATCAATATATTGTCTTAAACACTGCCCAGGCATCATTTATGAACCAGGAACTGGGACACTTAAGAGAATTTAAGTTCGATGAATTTATTCATTTTCATATGAGAAATTGAAGCCTGGAGAGATGTGATTTTCCCAAAGTCATTCAGATAGTTACAGAGCTGAGATTAGACCTAGGTATTCTGACATTCTTTTGCTTGTTTTTTTTTTGTTTGTTTTTTGTTGTATTGTTTTTTGTTTTTTTTTTTTTGTGTGTGTGTGTGTAGTCCAGAGATTTGAACTCTGAGTTTAGTGTAATTTGGTTTAATTAGATTTTACCTAAAGTCTAATACATGCCAGCCATAAGTTTTGATGAGCAATGCTGAAATGACTTATGGTCCCTAACCCAGTGAAAACATGGAAATATACACAGATAATTCCGAAGAAGTCAAGTGATAATATAGGGGTACTTGCCCTTTAGGAAATACAGAGTCCTATGAAAGCATAAGAAGGGCAACTGGCCTGACCAAACACTTTGCTAGCTATTCAGAGATGTTTTCCTGGGTAGGTGATTCCTGAGATGATGGAAAGAATAGCGGGGTTTATCCAGGCAGAGAAGTTGGAGGGATTCTGAGGGAAGGGTGGATGAAAGGAAAGCCCATTATTCCAGGCTGGCTGGAACAGCAGCAGTAAGACAGTGCCTTTGAGCAAGATTGTCTACCCCTTTTTAAAATCAGCTTTTTTTTTTTTTTTTTTTTTTTAATAATATACTTGTAGAAAACACCAGAGGACACAAACTCAAATGCCCATTTGGGACTAGACATGTAACTTTAAGTGGGTGAAGTCTGTCCAGTATTAAAAAAAAATTGCAACCAATGTTAATAGCAGTGAATTGGAAGATTTCTAGCCTTGATTAAGGGAACAATTGCTACTCAGTTTATGACAATTAATGCTGCGAAGACCTGGTTTTGCCAGATCCTTCAGTTTGCAGGAGACCTTCAAATCTGGATTTTTGTGAAATCTCAATTTTTATCTATTGGCAATTATATAATTCATCTTTAAGACTCTGTGCAGAGGCTGGGTGTGGTGGCTCACGCCTGTAATCCTAGCATTTTGGGAGGCCGAAAGGGGTTGGATCTCTTGAGCTCAGGAGTTCAAGAACAACCTGAGCAACACGGAAAACTCCCTCTCTAAAAAGGATACAAGAAAATAGCAGGGCGGGGTGGTGCGTGCCTATAGTCCCAACTACTTGGGAGGCTGAGGTGAAAGGATCACCTGAGCTGGGGGAGCTTGAGACTAGTGAGCTATGATCATGCCACTGCATGGGTGACAGAGTGAGGCCCTGTCTCAAAAGCAAAAAAAGGACTCTGTGCAGGCCCACACAGCATATCAAATTCATAAGCTCCAAAAGATTACTTTCCATTACCTTTACAGTGCCGTTACACTCAATGGCAAAAACCACAATTATTTTTGCACCAACCTAGTATTACCAGATTTGGGGTGACTTTTTTTTAACAAAATAAAATCATATACATAGCCATAGTAAAACAATCACTGGACTAGGAGTCAGATAACTTGAGTTTTGCCTCTAAGTGACTGTGTTATCTTTTTTTTTTTTTTTTTTTTGAGACGGGGTCTCGTTCTGTCACCCAGGCTGGAGTGCAGTGGCACCATCGGCTCACTGCAAGCTCCACCGCCTCCCGGGTTCACGCCATTCTCCTGCCTCAGACTCCCAGGAAGCTGGGACTACAGGCGCCCGCCACCACGCCCAGCTAATTTTTTTTTTTTTGGTATTTTCAGTAGAGACGGGGTTTCATTGTTTTCGCCAGGATGGTCTCGATCTCCTGACCTCGTGATCCGCCCGCCTCGCCTCCCAAAGTGCTGGGATTACAGGCGTGAGCCACCGAGCCCGGCCTGTGACTGTGTTTTCTTAAGGAACTTAACCAGTTTCCTCAGCTAAAAGAATCATGAGATACCAAAATATACAACTAGATTAACTAGTCAAGGAATTTTAATACCTATATTTATGAGTTTTTAATCCTATGGAGGCTCATAACTTGCTTTCAGATGTACTATTTTATGCTTCTGTCCTTCCTTTTAAATTCCCAGCCCCCCACTGGTGTTTCTACGTCTGAGCCCAGTATGTCAGGAAAGTAAAGAATATTCAAAAGCACTGAGAGATAACTCTTTTATTCTGTATTAGTTTCTCTACCCTTGTTACATACTTCAATGTTTGACCTTTGGAAAAGTCAATGAGCATTAGTTTTAGAAAAGGAGATAGTAATACCATAGCTGCCAGAATACACAGGGTTAGACTAGAGGCCTGGTTGAGGTCCCTTCCACAATGAAGATCCAGTGAATTCCATTAACCTTCTGCCATCTAACACCGTATTTGCACAACCATTCGTTTGTCCCTCCCTCCTGCTATAGCAGAGAACTCTTCCTAATTTACAAGGCTAGCTCTCCATCCAGGCTCTACTTCCATTCCCTCCCACTTTCTCAGAAACCTTACACTTCATTTTTTGATGTTTACCTTCATCCATCCCATTTTTGCAGGGGTCTTGCCCAGCTACACTTAAATACACCCATATCTCTCCCATTTATTACAAACATCTATTTAAAAAATGCACACTCCACTAGACCCATTCCTCCATGTAGTTACTGCCCATTATAGCTATATTTGTGTCTATCATTTTCCCTTTCCTCACCAATCATCTCATAGTCCTCACTTTCCTGAATGTGACTTTCATACCTATCACTACACATGAAAATCACCACTATTCTTGCTATTAAATCCAGTGCATGTATTCAAATACTCAACTCACATGATTTTATGAACGTTATTAACACTATTTGCCACACCTTCCATTAAATTTTCTTTCCCCATAGCTTTTATGACCCTACACTTTCCTAATATCTCTGACTAGCTCTTTCCTTTTCTTTTTGATTGTCTTTTTTACCGCCAATTCCTTGGTGAGTGAGACTACCACAATGGCTCTGTGAGTAGCTTGGCAAACCCTCTTGCCATCACAACGATTTTACTGGTGACAATTATTTTTAAATATTTGTTTTAAGTCTCTGGAAACTGGCCCAAAAGCTTACATCAAATAAAAAGGACATTAATATAATAAAACCAACTAAATCTTAGTAGAAGAGTGAGGATCTGTGGCATTTGAGCTACGACCTTCTCCCCTGTCTATGGCCCTTTGCTTTGCATTACAGATGCTTTACTCTAAATGGGTATGGTAAGAAAATGGAGGCTTCCCTCTCCCAGCTGTCAGTCTAGGGCTATGGTTTTATTTAAGAAGATGCAAGTCACATTCATATCTCATTCTTACCTCCATCTCTCTGTTGTAGATGCTGTGGTCTAGGTGGGAGTGGCTGAGATAATTGGGATTTCCTTTTCCCACGCAGTTCCTAGTCTTAGGGTAAGGGTTCTAGTGTAGGTACAACAGGCCAAGAATACTGCTGCCCTGACTTCTCCTTCCCCTGATTGCATTTAGGGTTGAGATTTCGTGCCAGAAAGGGCGAACTAAGAAGATCAGGAGCCACTATTAATTCCAATACTCACTCAAAGGTGGAGCTGTCACTCTAGAGAGAGCAGGTCATTGTGCCCATCCCTAGTATGAATGAAATGGGTTGATACTATGGCCACATTAAGAGACAGGCCTTAACTGTTGGTAACTCCCCAGTTATACCTCAGGAGATAAAATTTATTTGAAACACAGAATGAATAATTTCATACCTAAATGAGAGAAAGAGAAATAGAAAGACCCTCTTGAGATCATACTCGCTTTCATGTTCCGAAAGTCTGTGCACATCCTCTAGGTTTATCCCTTAAAGGGCAGTCAAAGAAGGAAGAGTTGAATGCATTCTCTAAGTCACATATCAATTTAAGAGCAAATGGTAGAAATCTTACTGTCTCAAGGGATCTAAGCACAACCTCTGACCAATAAGATACTCTTACCAAGTGTAACTTCAAGGAAGTGAAGCTCAAAAATAAACCATACTGATTGTGGGTGTACTGAAAGGCCATGCACATGCCCAAGGCTGTAACCTTTCAGGTGCAATCAGAGAGGAAACTTCTGAACGATTATTATCTAGCTGAATGCAGGACAAACTGTAAATTTCCTGAGCTGTGAAAGTCTTCCAGTCACACAGAGATCCAGTGGTAAAAGACGAAAATTGTATTGACTCAGGTGGCTTACGCACAACCTTTTTTGTAAGCATAAATGACTTATGTTGGCCCACAGGTCAACATAACCTAGGAAACCATGCAAAAAGATAAAATCAAGAGAAAAATCTGAAGTGATGACAGACAACTATTCGAATCTACACGGCAAACCAAAGAACTTCATTAAAGATAATGATAATGAAATGATTTTAAAAACAGTACAATTCAATATTTATTTTCCTTTTTTCTTTTAACTGATTTTAAAAGCAATCACATAAGACAGTATATATAAAATTACATTGTTAGACATTAAAAATATAGGAATGTAATATATTTGACAGTAACAACACAAAGGAATGGTAAATGAAATAAAGCTATCTTGAAGTAGGAAAATAAAATCAAACAGTAATGCAATCCACAAAAACAAATGAAGAAAACTACAAATGATACATAAAAATATTATTTTTAGAAAGAAATCTATAAATATTCATTTATATTTATCAAAAATTTAATTTTCTCTCATGTAAATTAAAAATAATTATCATAAAGAGACTCAATGAGTCCACGAGAACAATGTGTGAACAAAGGGAGAATTTCAGCAAAAAAACAGAAAATATTAAAATAAAATACCAAACAGAAACCATGAAGCTGAAGAACACATTAACTGAACTAAAAAATTAGCTAGAGAAATTTAACACAAGGTTAGGTGAAGCAGAAGAAAGAATTAGTAGACTTGATGATAGTTTTTTGAAATAATTCAGTCAGAGGAGAAAAAAAAACGAAAAGAATAAAAAAGGGTAAAGAAAGCTGAAGGGAATTATGTGGCACCACCAAGTCACCAAGTAGACCAGTGCATACATGAGAGTCCCAAAAGGAAAAGAGAAATTGAAAAAAGACCAGAAAACTTATTCAAAGAAGTAATGACTGAAAACTTCTCAAACCAGAGGAAGGAAAAGGGCATACAGATCCAAGAAATCAAAAGAGCACTAAATTACATGAACCCAAAGTGATTTACACTGAGACACATTAAAAAATTCTCAAAAGTTAAGACAAGGAGAGAATTTTAAAAGCAGCAAGAGAAAAGTGACTCATCACATAAAAGGGAAACTCCTTTAGACTGTCAGTGGATTTCTCAGCAGAAACTTTGCAGGCCAGGGGAGAGATGGACTATATATTCAAAGTGCTGAATATATGGAGCTGGATGGAGCTGGAGGCCCTTATCCTTAGACACCTAATGTAGGAACGGCAAACCAAATACTGCATTTTCTCACTTATAAGTGGAGCTAAATGATGAGAACACATGGACACATGGAAGGGAACAACTCACACTGGGGCCTTTTGGAGGGTGAAGGGTGGGAGGAGGGAGAGGATCAGGAAAAATAATCAATGGGTACTAGGCTCAATACCTGGTTGATGAAATACTCTGTACAACAAACCCCCATAACACAAGTTTACCTATATAAAAACCTGCACTTATACCCCTGGATTTAAAATAAAAGTTAAAAAAGGGAAACAAAAAAACCCCAAACTGTCAACCAAGATATTACATCTTGCAAAACTGATTCAAAAATGAAAGCAAGATAAATACTTCATCAGGCAAACAAGTGCTGGTGTGGGTAGGGGAGCACTCATCACCACTAGAACTACCTTATAAGAAACGTTAAAGTGGCTCTCCCCTCAAAAAGGTTCAGAAAAGTTTGCTGAATAGCCACATGATAGCATAAGAAAGTATGAAACTCAAATATATAGATAGGTAAAGGTAAATAAATAGACAAATACAGTATATTATGTTACTGTAATGGTGCTGGTTAAATCACTGTATTATAGAAGTTTAAAGACAGTGGTATTAAAAATATCTCTAAAATATGTTAAAAGTTATATAATATAAATAGACATAAATTGTGACAATAACATAAAGTATACAATGTGTGAGGAGAAGTTGTAGTGTAAATTTTTTGTATGCAGTTGACTGAATTTAGCTTAAAATAAACTGTTATAACTATAAGATATTTTAGGTAAGCTTAAGGTAAGCACACAGACTCAAATACACATGAAATATGTATGAAAGTAAAATCAAAGAAAAAGGAAAGGAATCAAAGCATATCAACACAAAAAATCAACACAACACAAAGGAAGATAGCAAGAGAGGAAAAGACAGATTAAAGAACTACAAGACTAACAGAAAACAACTAAAAAATAGCAATAGTAAATCATTTCCTATTGACAATTATTTTAAATGCACTATGTACACACAAAAATTAAAAAGAAAAATTTACACAAAAGAAATCAATAAGCAATAAAAACCCCACCAAAAAAATAAATAAAAACAAAAACACACCCCCTCAAAACAGTCAATGGATCAAACAACCCAATCAAAAGTCATAGAATGGCTGATTGGATTTTTAAAAAAACATAAAAAGAAACAGAAGACCCAACTATCTACTGTTTACAAGAAACTCACTATAATTTTAAGGAGACACATCGGCTGAAATGAATAAATGGAGCTAGATATTCCATGAAAATAGTAACCAAAAGAAAGCAGAGTAGGCTATACTTACATAAAACAAAATAGAGTTTAAGTAATAAATTCTCACAAATGACAAAGAACAGTATATGATGATAAAAGGGCCAGTTCTCCAGGAACACTTAATAGTTATAATTAGGTATGCACCCAACATCAGAGTACCTAAATACATAAATATTGACAAATCTGAAGGGAGAAATAGGCAACAATAAACTAATAGTAGAATCCAATATTTCAGTTTCAGTAACGAATAGAACATCCAGACAAAAGATCTATCAGGACAGGCCGGGCGCGGTGGCTCACGCCTGTAATCCCAGCACTTTGGGAGGCCGAAGCGGGCGGATCACAAGGTCAGGAGATCGAGACCATGGTGAAACCCCGTCTCTACTAAAAATAGAAAAAAATTAGCCAGGCGCAGTGGCGGGTGCCTGTAGTCCCAGCTACTCGGGAGGCTGAGGCAGGAGAATGGCGTGAACCCGGGAGGCGGAGCTTGCAGTGAGCCGAGATTGCGCCACTGCACTCCAGCCTGGGCGACAGAGCAAGACTCCGTCTCAAAAAAAAAAAAAAAAAAAAAAAAAAAAAAAAAGATCTATCAGGACAGAATACTTGAACAGCACTTATAGGGCAAATGGAGCTAATGGACACATGTACAACATTCCACCTAACAGGAGCCCAATATGTTCTTCTCAAGTACACATGAACTTTATCCAGCATAGATCACAAAACAAACCTTAAACAAGTTTAAAAGGATTCAAGTCATGCCAAGTATCTTTACTGACCACAGTGGGAAAAGCTTCATGATATAGGTCTTGACAATGATTTCATGGATCTGTCACCCAGAACACAAGCAATGAAACCAAAATTTAAAAAGCGGGATGATATCAAAGTAAAGAGTTTCTGCACAGCAATGAAGCAAAAAACAGAGTGAAAAGGCAGTCTATAGAATGGAAAAAAAAAATTTGCAAACCATGTGAGTGACAAGGGGTTAATATCCAAAATATAGAAGGGACTCCTACACTCAGCCAAAAAATGAATAACCTGATTTTAAAAATATCCTAAGGACCTAAACATACATTTCTTCAAAGAAGACATACAAATGGCCAACAGATATATGGAAAATGCTCAATGTCACTAATAAGGGCAATGAAAATCAAAACCACAATGAGATATTATTTCACACCTGCTGTCAGGGCAGCTTTACACACACACATACATGCAAACACACACACACATATATACATATATACACATACACATATATATGTATAAATATATACACTTACATATGTGTGTATGTGTATACATACATATATTTATATATATGACAAATGTAGGAGAAAAATGTCACGATGTGAAGAAATTGTAACCACTGCACTGGGAATGAAAATGGTCAGCTGCTATGGAAACAGTATGGAGGTTTCTAAACATTTTTGAAATAGAACTACTATATGATCCAGCAATCCCACTTTTGGGTAATTATCCAAAATAATTAAAATCAGGATCTAGAAGCTATATGAGTACTCCCATGTTCTTTACAGTATAATTCACAATAGCTTATACGTGGAAACAACCTAAATTTCTATCAATATGTACAGATAAAATGTAGCATATACATACACACTATAGATTATTAGCCAACCTTAAAAACAAAGAATTTCTGCAGTATGAGTCAACATGAATCAATCTTAAGGTTTTAAATAAAATGAGACAGTCACAGAAGAACAAATACTGTATGACTGCCCTTATATGAGGTATTAAAATAGTCCAACTTATAGACTCAAGGAGTGGAATGGTGGTTGGCAGGGGCTGGTGGTAAGGGAAAGTGGGGAGTTACTAATCAACAGGCATAAAATTTTAGCTAAGCAAAATGAGTAAGTTTTAGTGATCCACTGTACAATATTGTACTTATAGTCAACAATCCTGTATTGTATACTTGAAAATTTGCTAACAGTGTTGATTTCATGTTAGGTATTCTTAGAATGATAAAATAAAAATTTAAAAAATAGTTAAAATGTATTAAAGGAATTAAAGTGGTATGCTAGAAAATACTCAATACAAAAGAAAGTTGCAAAGGAGGGACAGAGTTACTAAATAATAATGGGATATATATGAAGAAAAACCCACAATGGCAGATGTAAATCCAAATATATTAATAATAACATTTAATATGAATGACTTAAATAGCCCATGAAAATGACACAGATTGTCAGACTGAAGCTTTTAAAATAATGATCTAATTACATGCTCTTTTACATGAGAAATACATTGGATTCATATTATAAATAGTTCAAAGTGAACAAATGCAAATCCACTCTGCTGAGAGTAACTATAGTAAGGCTGGAGTGACTGTCCTAATATCAACTTCTTGGGTCTCTCTGACTCTTTTGCCTAATTTTTTCTAATTTTCATTTACCTTCTTTTAAATGTATCCATTTATATTTCTATGGGCTATTTCATCTTTGCCCATCACTGCACTATTTTCTGTCAAACTTCTAAAGAAACCTTCCCTAGTTCAGAATTTTAAGTCAGTTATTACTGATAGTCACAGATACAAGCAGGGGGTACTCGATGATATTAATTACAAGTGTAAGTAAATGAATAGTTATATAACGAATTTGTGATGTCTTTCTCACCTGATAGAAAGGACCTAATTACCAGCAGAAACTGAGTTGATCTTATCTTTTCTATATTCCCCAAATCCATCATGGAACTTGATATATTTTAGCCGAGTACCAAAATGAGTGAATAAACACATACGAAAATGACCCCAAGTATCTATAGAAAATTTGCTTCTAGTGGAGAAATGACTTCATTATCCCCAGACTCCCATGGACCACAGAGTGAACAAGTGAGGGCTCTTCACTGGTGATGTTTCTTAAACGGCCATCTATTGAATAGTTGTGATAGGATTAATGGGGTACTGGTAAAATACAGATTTCCAGACGCTGACCTAAGAGTTCCTTTTGGTAAGTCAGGAAAGGTTCATGAATCTGCATTTTAAACAATGCCTTGTGTGATTTTTTTTCCTTCAGTTTCCCTATACTGCATGTGTTCATATTACTGTAGGTGATCAAAATAATATTTGAGAAGTCTTGACTGAGGAATAAACACTAGGCAGACAGAAAATGGGTATGGCAGGGAAGACATTCAGGATAGAATTAATGAGCAAAAAGGCATAGCAGCAGGAATTAATTTGACATTTTTGGTAAACTGGAACGCAGAGCTGAATCTACAGTGGACCACAAAGATGAAGCGGGGCGTGAGATGAAGCTGAGGAATTAGACATTCTCCAGGTCACAAACACTTGGAATTTCATGAGAAAGTATTTAAATTTCAACCTGTAGATTTCATAGAAAAGTACAAAATATTTCAATCTGACAACTAAGTGGCAGAAAGACTGGCTTTCAATGCTGACCATTCCAACACATGGCCAGGAAGAGCTCAAATAAAGAGTAATTAAACTGACGCTTATGATTCAGAATCTCCTTGTGAGAAGAAATTTTTGAATCCAAATTCCTCATGTAACAGTGGAGGAAATTTTCTCAAGAGACATGCCTTTTTTAAGATTGAACAATGTTTACATTTTTGCAGAGCTGGGATTCGACTCAGGTTTCTTAGCTCCTGGTCCAGCCCTTTGAATTGCACATAAATCCTTAGGCCAAGTGGGGTGGCTCACGCCTGTAATCCCAGCACTTTGGGAGGCCCAGGAGGGCAAATCATGAGGACAGGAGTTCAAGACCAGCCTGACCAACATGATGAAACCCCGTCTCTACTAAAACTACAAAAATTTAGCCGGACATGGTGGCACGTGCCTGCAATCTCAGCTACTCAGGAGGCTGAGGCAGGAGAATCACTTGAATTCAGGAAGTGGAAGTTTCAGTGAACTGAGATTGTGCCACTGCACTCCAGCCTGGGCGACCGAGTAAGACTCCGTCTCAAAAATAAATAAATAAATAAATAAATAAATAAATAAATAAATAAATCCTTATAATCCTTTAATTTATATTTCAACTGACAATAAAAACTTTGAGTACTAAGTGCTGTGGGTTAGATGCTGTCCAAATTGTCCCATTTAATTTTGATTTATATACTTTCCAAAATATTTCCACTGTACATAAAATTAAAAAAATATTTTTGACTTAGTTTTGCAGGGTTATGTTTGCAAAAAGAGAACATTCTCATTAGGTTGAAATAAAAGTCTGCTGAAACTGGATATTTATGTGATCTAAATATAACATATAATCTAATATGTGTGTATACATATTAGTAATAAATGCTTATGCAACTCTATCAATAATATATCATGTGCAAATTAGTGTCTGAATTAATGTAGTGTGGCTAGAGCTAGAAAAAAGAAACTGATTTTATTACATAATAAAATGCTTTTAATTGTGAGAGAAGAACAGTTTTATTACATACCATTACTTTTGGAAACACCAACCTTTTCATTGATCAAAAAATATTATCAGTCAAAGCAAGACTGAAAATAAACTAAAGAATAACACTCTGCCAGAATGGGAAAAGTGAAATAAAATGACGCACGTATGGTTTTAAATACAAAATGGAACATAATTAAGGAGCAGGTTTATAGCAGAGCTTACACACATTTAGCTTTTTGAAGTCAGTTGTTTATATCAAGAGCTTTGAAGTGTTCACTTGTGTTTGTATTCCAATTCAGAAATGAGGGCTTCAATGAAATTACAAAAACAAATTATAACCAAATAAACCTAGGCTGCTGCTGCTGCTTTCTTTTAGTGCTGTAATTAAATATATTTTTAATGCTGTGTGTGTCATACTTAAGATTTAAAATCAGAGATAAATATGTATAGGAAGGTTTTGTTGTTAACATATGAGTCTTGTCACAAAAGTTTACATATATGTAATATACAAATATACATAAAGTATGAAAGCTAATATCTGTGAGGAATGTTTCATACTAATTTGCGTGAAACTTTACATTTAGAAACTTTCAAACATTTTGTTACTTTTAAATTTTATGCTTGATTCTCTCTTTTGAGAGCCTGTCTATATGTATATTCATTTGTTTGTTCATTCAAGAAATATTTATTGAATATCTGCTACGTACCAGGCATCATGTTCACAAGATAGACTCAATCCTTGTTACTATGGAGTCAACAGACTAATGAAGAGACAGTCATTAAATGAGTATCCAAATTGAAACTTTATGGAATTCAGTTTTTTCACTTGCAAAATGGGGATAATAATATCTGCTCTAGTTCTCACACAAGTCAAATGAGATGATTGTGAATATTGTCAAGTTAAAAGTGTACCCTGGGCAGAATTCAGTAAACAGATAGTAAAAATATTATTTAAAAATATCTTAACTTCTCCCTCTTTTACTTACGAGTACATTTTCTACTAAAATTTCATCTTGAATCTAGCTGTGATCAGAATAAGAAAGCACTCCCTTGAATAGAGACTTGTGCCCCCTGGGTAGTATGTTGGCGTTGCTGATAATTGCTACCAGCTGGATGATACTGTTTATATATTTTCACGGAAAAAAAAAATACCACTATGATGTTTTTAATTTTTTGTTTGTGAATTTCACCATTAAAATACCAGTTTTCTGTGTCTGAATGACTTTATTCTGAGTTCCTAATCAAGAAGATTTTTCCTAAAAAGAAATCATAGTCTCAGGTATTATCAGTTAATGATTTTGGATTATATAGTAAAAACATAGGCAGAAATTCTTAAATTGGGTAATGATGAGCGAGACCAGGAAAGTTGAAGCCAGAGGGAGAAAGTTTTTGGTGAGGGTTGATATAAAGCTGAAAACTCTTCTGCCTAATACTTAATTCATTACCACATGTTAACAGTTGCAGGTGTAAAACGTTTATTGACAATGGGATGTGGACTTTGAATAGGAGAAGGTGGGGAAGCTTGGAAGAGAAAGATAAATAATATAAACACTGCTTGCCTTTATATGCAGGTGAGAAAACTCTGGCATTGTTTTGAGTTAGAGTGAAAGTATAAAGCGTTTACCCACGCATTTTCTCTAGTAGGAGATGTGTACTTGCTCCAGAAACTAAAAGAAGATTTGGGGAATGGAATTGTATTATTCCTGCTGAGTGACACTAATGCACTGGAGAAAGTAAATGAAAGGCTTGTGTGATTAATCAACTAACGACAAAGGCTGAAAGCCAGAGAGGGCCCCTTAGGCAACATATGAGTGACTTTTACCTACTGAAGTCCAGAAAAAGTTAAGAATCAACCTACAGAATTAGAAGAGCTCTAAGACTGTTGAATTTTTAGTCCCAACAAGTCTACCGTGCCATGGTCACAGTCTTGGATAAAAAGGTGTAGGACTCGGATAGTCGTTAGGATGAGGCTATAGAAGTTAATGTACTTGAAAACCACATCATTCTGAATATGCACCTGCAGGAATGAGCCATTACTCTCTTCTAGAGGTTAGTGCTTTCCAGGCTTCCCCTTGTTTGAAGCCAATGCTGATGCCTTTACTTTGCAAATCAGCATGTGCCCCTCTCTTGGTTTGTTCTTCATTTCTTCCCCACCCACCAATAATACAACCAATAATGAGGATCAAATCACAGCATAACCAAGTACAGGAATGTTCTAGGTCTACAAAGGGAGGAAAAAGGCAATATATTGAAGGAGCTGCAAAGCCTACTTTGTACCAGAAGGATCTGGAAATATGTATGGAATTGTACCCTGAATGTAATGGGTTAAGAGGGTCAAATAATAAATTTGGGTAAGAGAGAGTTATTTAAAAATTGCTGTTAAAGGCACTTTTCCATGATACACAATTCAAAATACTGTGACAAACCTAGGGATGTGATATTTATTTGCTGCTGGAATGATGGCTCTTGGAAGTTTGGAAAAAGTGATGGCCCATAGAAGTAAAATGACCCCTATGTCAGATGGTAATAAAAAGGATCAAAAGGTACAGAGGAGTGAGTGTGTTAAATAGATATAACCCATTAGTTTTCTATGTTCTTTGGGAGAGCCTAGAAGGACCCTGTTCACTAAAGCAAATGCACTTCCGAGAGGGGAACGAGTATCACTGAGAAGTCAAGGGTGGCTGTTCACTGTAGGCCATTGCTGATAGAAGGAACTACTAGGGATCATTGATAAGCCTGACAGTGACAGAATCCTGAAATAATAGGGGCTCAGTGGCAGGGTTTAACTGACAGGAGCAAAGTGGGTATAGTTACTGTAATGAATGCCAAGGTATATAATAAGGTATGTAATAAGTCTTGGTCCCTTTAGTTCAAGGCTGGACCACTCTAAAGGGCAATGCTAGTCCCAAAGTTCCTTAGAGATCAGCTGAGAACTTTATTGTAACTGAACTACAATTGTAGTTCAACTCCTTGCTCTGCCCAATCCTACTTTCTTCCCCTCCATAAGTGTTGATCCCAAGGATTCATCCCCAGAATCTTTCTAAATGTTATAGAAGCAACAGCAGCATTGGTTTTACTCACAAACATCTCTCCAGGAGTAAGTGCTAAACAAATGCATGTTGAACGAATACATAGGTAAAAATATGAATGAAAGTGAAGACTCTAGTCTAGTATCTGGAGCATAGTAAAAGATCAGTGTATAATAATAGTTGTGATTATTACTATATACTATTATTATTAGGATAAAGCACCTGATCTAAAAGTGATGTTTATCAAATGAATATTTTCATAAAAATGAGTCTATTTTATAACCGAAATAAGTCAGACACAGAGAGGCAAATATTACATGATTTTAATTCCCAAAAGTTTATGGAAAAATCAAATTAAAATATAAAATGAGGTCAGTCATGACTCGTGCCTGTAATCCAAGTTCTTTGGAAGGCTGAGATTGGAGAATACTTTGAGGGCAGGAGTTTGAGACCAGCCTGGGCAACATAGTGAGACCTCCTCTCTGCAAAACAAATTTAAAAATTAGCTGATTCTGGTGATACATGCCTGTATTGCCAGCTACTTGAGAGGCTCAGTCAGGAGGATCCCTTGAGCCTGGGAGGTCAAGGATGCAGTGAGCTATCATTCCACAACTGCACTACAGCCTGGGTGACAGACTGAGATCCTTTAAAATAACATAAAATAAAGATTAAAAGCAAAAATATAAACTTTATTTCTTAGTATAAGCTTTATCAATTTCAAGATATTTTTGTAAGTGATTGTAATAGCCATTTAGCTCCTCTCTGAAGAACTAAGGGTCCTGGGAATTTAACCATGTCGATGCAGTCTTTTTACATTATTAACTAAAGAAAATGGGTGCTCTTTACAGAATTTTTAAGATGAAGAAACAACAAGAAGCCAGAAGTAGCCAAGTCAGGACTATAAGTGGGTATCTAATGATTTCCCATTGAAACTCTTGCAAAATTGCCCTTTTTTAATGGAAGAAATGAGCAGGACCATTGTCATTGTGGACAAGGACTCTGGTGAAGCTTTCCTGGGCAATTTTTTTCTGCCAAACCTTTAACTGACTTTATCAAAATACTCTCATAATAAAATGTTTTCATTCTTTGGCCCTCCAGAAAGTCAACAAGCAAAATGCCTTGAGCTTCTCAAAAATATTGTTGCCATGACCTTTGCTCTTGACTAGTCCATTTTTGCTTCAACTGGACCACTTTTACCCTTAGGTAGCCAATGCTTTGATTGTGCTTTGTCTTCAGGATCATACTGATAAAGCCATGTTTCACTTCATATTACAATTCATCAAAGAAATGCTTCCAGACCTTGATCCCACTTGTTCAAAATATCCATTGAAAGTTTTGCTCTTATCTGCATCTCATCTGGGCAGGACAGTTCTGACCCCCATCGAGTGGAAAATTTGCTCAAGTTTAAATGTTTAGACAGAATTGTATAAACTGAACAAATTGAGATGTCTATGGTGTTGGTTATTGTTTCTGCTGTTAATCTTCAGTTTTTTTTCAATTGGGGCATGAATGAGATGAATTTTTTCCTTGCAAATTGATGCAGATGTCTGCCACTGCACATTTCAGATTTATTAAGATTATTAAACAAAAAGAAGTCAGAAGGAATCAAATCAGCACTGTAGATACCTAACGATAATCTAATCTATTTCCTAATGATAATTATATGAAAGGGTAAGATAATCATCTACATTATCTTGCCTCTTTATACAATGAGTTATCCATTTGTAAACTACTGATTTCTTTGAGGTATTATCACCATCAACTTTTTGTAAAGCATCAATGATTTCATCATTCTTCCACTCAAGCTTCACTATAAATTTGATGCTTGATCTTGACTTCAATATTAGCAAAATTCATGTTTCTCCAGTATAACTCTTTTCAGACTGAAGTTCTATTCTTCTTAGTGCCTCAAACTAGATTCTGTGCAGACATGTTGGAACAAGTTAGTTTGAGGCTGTTTTGGTGCAAATATTTTGAAATCCATGCATAGTTTTTTCATAACACACATTTTCTTGGAACCTTTTGAAGACTGCTTATATATGTGGAATCTAAAGAAAGTGAAATTTATAAAAGCGGAGAGTAGGATAGTGGTTTCCAGGGGTTGAGGGTAGGAGAAATGAGATGTTGGTCAAAGCTATAAAGATTCAGTTATGCACAATGAGAAAGTTCTAGAGGTTTAATATTCAGCCTGGTAACTAGTTATTAATAATGTATTGTATAATTGGAATTAGTAAAGGAAGTTGATTTTAAGTGTTCTCATTATACATACAAAAAACTCATGTAGGGTGATAGGTATGTTACTTAGCTTGTTTGTGGTAATCATTTCGCAATGTTACTATATCAAAAAATCATATTGTATACCTTAAAATATACAATTTTTATTTGTCAAGAATAGCTCAATAAAGCTGAGGGAAAAACAGAATGTGAGTCTAGTCAATAAATTGATAAACATATAGTGTCTCCCAACATGGATCAGACAGAGATTCTGAAGATGGAAAGATAAATAAAGCATAACCTTTGGTACCAAGAATCTTGCATTTAATGAGGGACCTTAGAAAAGTGAATTCGTTGAAGGAGAGTTCATAGGCATGGATATTAATTAATATCCTATTAAAAGAAAAAGTTAAAAGTTGTTTGAAAATATTTTCACCTATGTGAATAAATGCATAGCAAGAAGAATAGACAAATATATAACAAAATATAATTGTATTTTATTTTGAAACTTACAAGCGTTTTCTTATTCCTTATTTTTTTAGGATTTTCGGACATCTTAAAGTAGGTTTTATTATTTTTATAATAAAAACTAGTCTTTTAATCAATTTATATTCTGGATGTGTTTGTCCAGACTTTTATGTGTATTATATTTTAATTAACTTTATAGGGTAATTTACATTTTATGTAGAGACTTATCAACCTCTTGATTTTGTTCAGTAATATCTCTGAAGGTATTATTCAAATATTCTTTCATCATCTGTTCTCTATAGAAACCCAGAATCATATAGTATCTATCTTCATTTTGTGGTCATAATATAAAAGTTATAATAGCATTGTTGAAATATAGAACTGTATTTAAAACTAAAAAAACATTTAAAAATATTTCCAAATTTATACTATGCAAAATTACCTTTAACATGATTAATTTATGACTCACTGAATAAACCTAACATTTTGAATACAGATAGATTTACTTAGATTCATGGACTATAATGGCTGTTTAGTGAATATTGTTCCTATTCCTCCATGTTTTAATGAACAACTATTATTTTTTATTCAGAAACCAAATTGTTGAGTAAATACCTTAAAAAATCAGGTAGATTTTTCTATTTTTCCTTACAGTAGAAACTAAGACACATGTCTTCTAAAATCTAGTCCTGTGAGCACACTTTTTGTATCTCTGAACATGTTCCCATAGTTTCAACTATATCAAGGACTACAAGCATATTTTCTGAACCAGTTATGGATTTATGAATTTAATTAATTATGTTACTTGCTGATTCTATTTTTATGCATTTTAAGTTTAATAGATATATAAACATACCATAACATGATAATCAGGGTCAAAATAATTAAATTTGATAAATGTGAACTCATAGTATTGCAGAATTAGTAACATGACTAAACTGGGTCTACTCAATTTCTTTCTTTTTTTTTTTTTTGAGATAGGGTCTTGTTCTGGCACCCAGACTAGAGTGCAGTTGTGTGATCTTGGCTCACTGCAACCTTCACCTTTTGGGTTCAAGTGACCCAACTGTCTCAGTTTCCCTAGTAGCTGAGACTACAAGTGCAAATCACCACACCCAACTAATTATTGTAATTTTAGTGTAGATGGGGTTTCACCATGTTGGCCAGGCTGGTCTCAAACTTCTGGTCTCACCTGATCTGCCTACCTTGGCCTCCCAATGTACTGGGATTACAGGGATGAGCTACCACACCTGGCCTATGCTAATATTAGACCAAGAGTTTGATAGTATTCTCTCACATAATCCAAATTTACCCTGGTTTTGCTATAGTATGGTCAGCCTGGTGATAGTTGCTCACTCAAACTTAAATATCGATTGGAAAGATTCTGGGTCTGCTGGCTGCTGATATTTGCAGAATGCAGGCAGCAAAATCCAGGAATCTCATAGGTGGTTGGCACCTGTTTCTCCATCCTGACCTAGAAATCTTAAGGCAAGGAAAATTGGGGATATAGAGACCCACTTGTTTGCCCAGCCTTTTCCTCCAATCCATGTCCTCATGTGTACATCTGAAGATTAAAACATTCACTTACCACTATTCAAATATGGGAGCTGGGCAGAAGATCCAAATTGCCAATCATATCTTGTCTTAATTTATAGTATTTCTTGAGTATTATCCCAATATTTTACAGTATCAGCCTTCTAAAATGTATAAAGCCTGTGTTGACAGATTTACAGTTGAATGGAGGTAATACACAACCAACTGTAATGCAACAATCTAATGAAACTGTAATGATGCATTTGATTGTGTTACTCTATTCTTTAAATTGTTTTTCCATCAGCAAGCATTCCCTATTTTCTACCAGATACTGTGCTACACGTTAGCCAGATAAATGTCAAAAAAAGCACACTCCTTACCCCCCCAGTAATTGTCGAGAAAATCTTGTAAATCAACAATTCTTTATTGAGTCATAAGTGCTTTGGTATCAGCACTAAAAGCTACAAGAATATAGAGGAATGCTCCCCTCCAGGTGAGAAAGAAGGGAGATATAGGAACTAGTAAGGGATGAGGTCAGACAGGTTACATTGGGCCAATTATATATGTAATGTAGACCAATCCAATTTGCTGGAGTAATTTATTATATAGAATGGTCATGACATTCTATTCCATATTTTATTAAAGGATGGATGTTAGTGGGTATCCCATTAAGCTTTAAAAAAGTTAGCAGTTAGATCTGTTTTTTAAGATAGTGGTTGGATTGATAAGTTAACCATTGGACCAGTTTCAAAGTGCTTTTTGATCTACTATTATGCAGTGGAATGGATGTCAATCTGTTTTCCTTTCTTCAAACATGTGCTCCATTTTGTGCATGCTCACTTAGAACCTTTCAATTTACTGTGAAAGCACCATAAAGATCACTCAAGAAGAAAAATCTATGTGTGGAAATGAGGAGTACAGTCTTTCACACAGTGCTAGATGAGGATTGAAATCCAAAGAGCTTTGGCTGCCTCTGTAGCAAACCAGCTTTCTGAATCATATTCCTTCTTACTCTGACCCATTTTGTAAAAGTTTTGTCCATTTATTTTTACCAAAACAAATTCACTACAATTGCTAGTAGAGATTACATCCCCGTTTGGTATTTAGATTGGCATACTTTTTTATTTTATTCTATTTTATTGTTAGGGCTAAGGTCTCTTTGTTGTACAGGCTGGAGTGAGTACAGTGGTGTGATCATGGCTCACTGCAGCTCGAATCTTCTGGGCTCAAGAGGTCCTCTCTCATCAGCCTCCTGAGTATCTAGGACTACAGATGCTTGCCAGTGTGCCTAATTTCTTAATTTTTTGTAGGAACAGGATTTTGCCATCTTGTCCAGGCTAGTCCCAAACTCCTGGGTTCAACTGATCCTTTTGTCTTGGTGTTCCTAAGTTCTGGGTTTACAGGTATAGGCCACTGTGCCAGGCCTGTTTTGTTTTTAATTGACAAATAAAAATCGTCTACATCTATTGGGTACACTATAAAATTTGAAATATGTGTATATTGTAGAATGGCTCAATTGAACTAATTAACATGTGCATTGCCTCACATATTTATCATTTTTTTGTGTGGTGAGAACAGGTAAATCTACTCTCTTAAAGATTTTCAAAATATAATTGTCAGTATAGCTGTTTAATATGTCACTATAGTTGTCACAAAGTCACCATGTTGTACAACAGATCTTTAATTTATTTCTCCTATCTAACTGAGATTTTGTATCCTTTGGCTAACATATCTCTAACCCATCATCCCAGTTCGTGGAAATTACCATTCTACTCTCTACTTCTATTTGTTCAACTCTTTTAGATTCCACATATCAATGAGATCATGTGGTATTTATTTTTCTGTGTCTGGCTTATTTCATGCAACATAATGTCCTCCAGGTCCATCTATGTTGTCACAAATGACAGGATTTCTTTCTTTTTAAGAATGAATAGTATTCAATTGTGTATATATACACTGCATTTTCTTCATTCGTTCATTGATGGGCATTTATCTGTCCCATTTTATACAGAAGCCAAATTCTACCCTTAATCCAAGGTTAAGGAGCTTACATGGTCTAATGTGTGTATGTGTGTGCATTGAGGAACATTTTAATGAGGATATGAAGAAAGCAGTATTATGCTTTCGTCATGTATATGCCATTAAAATAAAAACATTCCTAAAAATCCTGTAAATTGAATTTAAGCTTCATGCATATGTGGGTAAGTTTTGACAATAATATCAATTTCTACATTTTGAGTATGTATATAGTATATCAACTAGGATTAGTTCTGGCAACACAGAACAGAAAACCAAATACAATAAAAATAGAAATTTATTCTCTCTTGTATAAATAGGTCAGAGGCATGTGGGTGAAAGCTGATATAGCAGCTGCCGTCACCTGTGCCCTGGGCTTCTTTTTCTGTCTGTTCAACTGCCCTAATGCTGACTTTCAAATTTGGGAATACTTCATGTATCAGTAAGGCTGCTGGAGGCCCAGACTTCTCATCATTATTTTAGGCAGTATGAAGGAGAAAGAGGGGAAGGCAAAATACAATTTCCTGAGCTGAATCAGTTGTCTTAAAACCATCTTCCTAGAAATCTCATTCAACTCATTTATTCTTCTCTCATTGGCTAGAACTTGTCACACGTAAATAACAACAGCAAGAGAGGATGGTAAATTGCATAACTAGGTGCTTTACAGACTCAAATAAAATAGAGTTCCTTACTAAGAAGAAGGGAAAAAATGGATTTTGCATGGAAAATGGCAAATTTTAATATAAATTGCTACTTTTGACTGCAAATAGCAGGAAATCTAAATAAAAGTGACTCCAATCTTAGATAACAGTTATCTTAGATTACTGTCATCTAAACCTTAGATAACAGTAAATAACAATATGGTAGTTTTAGGGTTCAGCATGGTTGTGTCATCCTCAATGTTGGCATATCCTCTTGGGCAGTTTCCTCAGGGTCCAAGTTCCAGACTTCCCTTGTAGACTGCCATCTGCACAGGCAGAAAAGGAGATGCTCCCTTTATTTATAGCCTTAAAAGATAATACAAGCAAACAAACAAAAGCTTTCTTGCAGCTTCCCAGCATTCTTTCCATCTTGTCTTTTGCCCAGCATGGTGTCCCATGTTCATGTCTACAGGACCAGCTACATAATTTGCACGGCCTCAGGCAAAAGGGAAGTGCAGAGCTCCTTGTTCGAAATTAAGAATTTCAAAATAAAAGCAGCAGAATACTAAGCCAAGAATAGAACCCTTCTAACTATGCCTATGAGGTTGGTCCTTTATACCTGAACAAATCTGCTGACAAGGAGAGTGAGTTCAGCCTTTTGGCTTTACTCTACAAAGATTCATACCCTGGGCTAGAAGGGGTCTTAATTCCTATGACAGATAATTCCTATGACAGATTCCTATGTAGAAGAAAATAAGCAAACTGAGAGTTCTGTTGGGAAGGAAAATGAGACCAATGCTTGTTGCAGAGGCAATCCTGGTTTGTCTTCCAGGATATTACAATGAATTTGTGGTTATCTTCTCCTGAAGGGAAAAAACAGTGTTGACCCTAACTGTCATAAATAATGCTGACAAATATATTCGATTACTTAACGCATGTTTAAATGAAAAAATATAATAAAATAGATCTACTAACTTTGATTTTCAAATATTCATATCCAATAAACGGTGATTAAAGAGTGTGCATAGACGTCATCCTTGTAAATTACATAATTACGATAATTGCACACTTAAAGATCTATCAATATTGAGAAAAACTACAGCTGGGAAGACACACAAGGGCTTGTGATCAGAGTCTGTTTTTGAGGTGGACTGTAAGACTCTAGGAGCAGGAGAACTTGCCAAAACAGATACTGTCATTTCCGTGAACTATCATTTCTATGGACTTTGAGCTTACTTCTCCCCCTCTCCCGGCCCCCAACTAGAAATTGTCTCAAACTGTGACCAGGTAACAAGAAGTGTGAAAGAAGGAAATATCATCTATGGAATATATACTATTTATCAGATCATTCACTTATGCTATTTCATTTAATGCTGGCATATTTTCATGATGTAGTTCTCATTTTGTAGAAAGGAAAACACATTAAGCACCTTTGCTAAGGGTTAGTGAAAGACAGCTGGAATGTAAACTCAAGAGTGTCATGACTCCAAAGACCAAACTCTTCCTACTGTGCTGTAAGACAATATGACTTAAGTTCTGGGCTCATCCTTAGAAATATTTTCTCTGGGGTTGTGGAAAACTATAATATAACTGGCACATTTCTGTCTATGGCTGATCTAACTTTTCAAAACAGATTTTCTTCATCGTCTTGAAAATAAATTAAAGTCGAGTCTTTGCTATAAGTATGGGCAAACTAAGATGGAAAGAAATTCATTGACACATATACCAAAGTGTATTGGGGAGACCGGGCACAGTGACTCACGCCTATAATCCCAGCACTTTGGGAGGCCAATGTGGGTGGATCACCTGAGGTAAGGAGTTCCAGACCAGCCTTGCCAACGTGGTGAAACCTTGTCTCTACTAAAAATGCAAAATTAGCCAGGCATCGTGGCACTTGCCTGTAGTGCCAGCTACTTGGGAGACTGAGGCAGGAGAATTGCTTGAACCCACGAGACAGGGGCTGCAATGAGCTGAGATTGCACCACTGCACTCCAGCCTGGATGAGATAGAGTGAGATTTGAGATTCCGTCTCAAAAACAAATAAATAAATAAAAATAAAGTGTATTTGGGGAGTATTTAGCAGGGAAGATTACAGGAACAAATAAACAAAAATGGACTTAATTATGGCAGGTATGGTACAAATTCACATGAATCTTTAGGATGAAAATACTAAGGAAGATGAATGAACTTATGAGGCAGTAGAGTGACAAAATGAGAGTTAAGGCATATGAAAAGGAAATGAAAGAGGAGTCAAACATTAGTGAAATGTTCTCTCTGTAGTTCTTCAAGAATAAAAAATAATTTTCCTGAAGCATTACTTTTATAAAACATTTAGGCTAGAGTTGAATGACAGCTGTATAAAAGGATAATGTTTAAGATAGAAGACACTTAAAAACAGTGTTTTTCTAAGTTTTTAAGACAGATATAGATAATTAGTTAGGGTCATTGTTATTCGTTGAATTGTGTCTCCACCAAATCCATGTATTGATGTACCCAAGAATATGACCTTATTTGGAAACAGGGGGGTTGCAAATATAATTTTTTGAGATAACGAGATAATTCAGGTGGGTCCTAATCCAATATGCATGATGTTCTTATAAAAAGAAAATTTGTACACAGACAGACTTACATAGAAGGAAAACAATGTGAAGAGACACAGATATTTTTTTCTGCTGCATTCGATCTGCTTTTAAATCTACCCATTGAGCTCTTTATTTTGGTGATTATATTTTTCATTTGTATTCTTTTCAGGTCTGCTGTCACTTGTTGTAATTTCCAGTTACTTTCTGAAATGTTTATGCTTGTCTTTTACTCCTTGAGCATAACATCATAATAGTTTTACAAAACATACCTTCTAATTGGGCCTATTTCTGTTATTTGTTTACTTTTGCCTTGCTAGTTTTACCTCTTGTTACTTGTTGCCTGGCATGCCTGGTATACTTTGATCTTGAATTTGAAAATGTATTGAAAAAATAATAATTTGAAGCACAGGATAATGTTTTCCTTCTCTGAAAAAGGAGAATATCATGTTTATGTCTGCAAGATGCCTGAGAAAAATGGTAATCTGGAAATAGTATGTCCAAGTTCCAGGCTTGAAATTTTCTTCTTTATTAAGAAGACACAAACCAAGAAGCAAAAAAAAAAAAGGATTTTTTTTGTGTGTGTGTGTTTTGGTGGGGTGCTTTTTACCCAAGGGACAGGGCCCTTTGTGGTCCCATCTAAAAGCATAATTTTGACTGAACTCTATATTTTCCTCATGACCAAGATTCCAACTTTTATCTCCTTGGATACTCCAGGCAGTCTCCAAAGAGAGCAACCTCACAGACATCTCTTAACGATAAGCAAATGCTCCTAGGACTGACAGAGTCCTCAGTTCTCTGCTCTTGTTTTTGGGATTCTAGCATCCCCTGGATTTTGATCTTAGTCATTGTTTACTGTTATGTTGCCTTCTTGATACTTTTATGGAAGATGTAATTTTTATTTCATTCACCTTTGAATAATATCTTCAGTAAAAGATTTGATCCAAATTATGTAGCCTGCAATTACCTGAGGCAAAAGTCTCAATTTTCTTTCCATTACAAAATCTTCAAAACTTTCATTAAGATTTCATAATAGTACAAAACAAGACCCTTTGCAGATACTTTTACTTTCTGATTTTTTTTATAGCCTTAATTTTTTTACTTCAACTAGATTATAAATCCCTGAACGGCAGGCAGTTCATTACTTCAATTCCCCATAATAACTTTCATGAGTGGCACAACACCTAGTAGATACTTGATAAATGAATTGCATGAAAGAAAAAATAGGTGAATGCAATCTCTTAGATCATATCTGAATTATGAAACTTCACCATTCATCAACGTAGAAAACTGGATTATAACAGGGAGTAGAAGTATTCTTCTTCTACTTTTATTAGAAGAAACAACTGCCCAAGTGTGGTGGCTCATGCCTGTAATCCCAGCTCCTCTGGAGGCTGAGGCAGGAGGATTACTTGAACCCAGGAGATGAAGGCTGCAGTTAAACCATGATGTTACCACTGTACACAGAGAAATACCTTGTCTCAAAATAGAAAATAAAAGGAAAAGGAAAAACAACAAGTGAACCAGGTCATATAAATACATTTGGATCCTGAATGTCTTTACCTTTCCCTTTTAATCCATGTATAACTGTGTCAGTCTCTGATTTTATATGCTGTTGGAAGGCTAAAGATCACCTTAAAATTTCTGAGAAATTCTAGAGGTTATTATGTAACCAAACTCTAAAGTTGAATTCCTGCCTCCTTTGAACCAGTCAACTTTATGCAACATCTCACCATCTCAACATGCTCTCTACTGTGTCCACCGAGATACAGAACTGAGACCCTTTTATTATTTCCTTACCCAAGCCACACTGTCACTCCTACCTACACTTTAATATGATAGACATCACAGTGCACATAACAATGTATATCTTGCTGTTTTTTTCACCTGTTTATTTTATTGTGACGTTTTGCTTATGCCATGAAATATCATTTGAAAACATAAATTCTGCAAAATAGTTTCTGATGTAAATATACCATATTTTAATCATTCTTCTATTTTGAGGATATTTACAGTGTTTCCTACTTCTTCTGTAACATATAATAACTATATTGATACATAAACCCTTGTGTACTTTTTATCTGTTTTATTAGTGTGGACTTATTTATAGGGGAGGAATTGAAAGCTAATTATTATACGAGCTTGTTAAAGAATCTAAATATATATCCCAAAATACTTCTTCTATTGATTGTAAAGATTTACAGGCTCTCCAACAGTTAATGATAATGCCAGTTTTATGGCATACTTGAAAAAATTAATTCTTTTTTAAAATTGCTAATTGAGTAGATAAAAATAGTATGTCATGTTTCAATATTCATTATTTTGACCACACATGAAATAGTTTGCTATGTTTTGGCCTGGTAAAATAATTTGTAACTTTATGTTTCACAGTGAATATTATTGATATGCATAGTGAATAGATTATGAGATATAATTGGTGCTCCATTCAGGAAGACTTAATTGACAATGGAATCTTGGAGTAGTATTTATCGTATGCCTCAGTCCCTGAGTGTAGTGATTAGAGAAATGAAAAGGGCCACTGCATGTTTTTGTAGACCAAATTGTCTTCCATAAGACCATCCTGTCATTTTGAATACATTAGAGGCCAACAAGCATTAATTCAAGACTTGGTCAAAATCCATGTACATGGGAAAATAGAATTTTCTGGAAATAAATGGGAATAAATACCAGTAAGAATGGTTTCATAAGGGAGTCCAAGAAAAAGCTATGTTTGAAGTTGCCTAGGCACAGAGATGAAGCTGTCTCTGTCAAAAAGACCTCTACCTCAAGCTGATCAAGGTGACCTGGTAACTACTCTTAAGATCTAGATTATCTAAGATTTAACTTTCAGATCTAAAATATGAGCGTGAGTCTGCAGGCAGTTAGGCTTGTATATACAGTCACGGCCCATATAATGACATTTTGGCCAACAGTGGTCTGTGGATATGACAGTGTTCCATAAGATTATAATATTGAATTTTTATTGTACCTTTTCTATGCTTAGATATACTTATTGTGGTATTACAGTTGCCTGTGGAATTCAGTACAGTAACTTGCTGTCCATGTTTGTAGCCTAGGCTACAAACAGTAGGCTACAACATATAGCCTAGATGTGTAATAGGCTATACCATACAGGTTTGTGTAAGTGCACTCTATGTTTGCACAACAATGAAATAGCCTAAAGATGCATTTATCAGAACTTATCACTGTTAGTGATGCATGACTATATTATGTATTAAATGTGTGCAATATATATGTAATCTATAATTGTTGCTAAATTTTCTTAAACTTTCCTCCCTAAGTTTTCATGTTTTATTATAATTTTTCCATAGCGTCAACAGACAAAAAGACATTTTGTTTTAAAGAAGGGAAAATGTTCCCCTTCCTGTGTCCAAGTGTTCTCATTGTTCAATTCCCACCTGTGAATGAGAACATGCGGTGTTTGGTTTTCTGTTCTTGCGATAGTTTGCTGAGAATAATGGTTTCCAGCTGCATCCATGTCCCTACAAAGGACACGAACTCATCCTTTTTTATGGCTGCATAGGATTCCATGGTGTATATGTGCTACATTTTCTTAATCCAGCCTGTCACTGATGGACATATGGGTTGGTTCCAAGTCTTTGCTGTTCTGAATAGTGTCGCAATAAACATACGTGTGCATGTGTCTTTATAGCAGCATGATTTATAATCCTTTGGGTATATCCCCAGTAATGGGTTGGCTGGGTCAAATGGTTTTCTAGTTCTAGGTCCTTGAGGAATCGCCACATTGTCTTTCACAATGGTTGAACTAGTTTACAGTCCCACTAACAGTGTAAAAGTGTTCCTATTTCTCCACATCCTCTCCAGCACCTGTTGTTTCCTGACTTTTTAATGATCACCATTTTAACTGGTGTGAGATGGTATCTCATTGTGGTTTTGATTTGCATTTCTCTGACAGGGCCTGTTGTGGGGTGGGGGGAAGGGGGAGGGATAGCATTAGGAGATATACCTAATGTAAATGATGAGCTAATGGGTGCAGCACACCAACATGGCACATGTATACATATGTAACAAACCTGCATGTTGTGCACATGTACCCTAGAACATAAAGTATAATAAAAAAAAAAAGGGAAAATTAGATTTGAACTTTAGCTCTGTAATTTTCTAAATTTGTTGTCATTAAGTTGATTTCCATTCTTTCTCTAAGCCTCAGTTTTCATATCGTAAAATGAAGATAATGACATTTTCTTTGCCTGTCTTCATGACTGCTTTGATGATTAAATGTGATGAAGATACAAAAAGAATTTCAAAAATTAAAAGCATTAAGAAGCTTGAAAATAATAATTTTATTTTTCTTTAGTTACTCAGAAAACTATTCCTTGGGTCAGTAGTAGTTTACTGTGCTGTAACAGATACGATCTGACTTATTAGAAACAACTGTACATTTACTGGATATGAAGAGATGGCAGGAAAAACTTTCAACCAACTTGTAAAGAAAAAAAAACACATCATAGCAATACACTATAGATTCACAGAGCTTGTCAGCTTATTTTGAAATGCCCAGTGAGATCCTTTTTTCGAGTTGGGGGACAGCACTCTTCAGATACCACTGACCTTTAGCTTTGAGAGTGACAGCCAACAAGCATTATCACAAGAGTGGATAATATTTTTAAATAATCACATGTTACCATTAATCTGGTGCTGAGAACTCTCTCTGCCTGGGACAAAGGCAATGCAGCAGCTGGAATTCAGAGCCAAGTCAGAGCATCCAGCAGGTACTTTTGAAACACTGCGTGCCTTTGGAACAGCATGGTCCTACTTGATAACAGATGATATAAAGGCATCCCTCCTAAAGGGAGAGGTGGCTAGATAGAGAGCAACACCAGAAAGGAAGAAAGGCAGATCCCTTCAAAGATAGCTCAGCTGAGACAAAACTTGGCTCCATTTCTTTCAGCAAAAATAAAAAATGTTTATTTTCCATATGATCAGTCACCAGAGGTTTACTGTTGTTTCACTGGGAAAAATCCATTCTGTACAATTTCAATCCTTGGCTACAGGGCTGTAAGGCTTCGAGGGAACATGGGCATTTTTAAATTTTTGTTTGAAGAAAAAAATACACATGACTGTGGCTTTTATTGGCTCTATAGTATACTTCATGATCAAGAATTTGAGAGAGTCCAGTTAAAAACATGCAGATGATATTCTTTCCTAGCTCTCTTGCCCTTTGGTTAAAATGTCATCCATATCACCAAACAATATTTTTTTGCTCTCCAATATTCCCATTTAAACCATTGCTCTGATCCCTGCCTGCTCCTTATGCCCTCTGTTATGGCTAAAAATGATTCTGATATTCTATATCATAAAAGTACTTCTTTGATCCTGTTTCTCTTTTAAGCACTAGAGTAAGTTTAAATATGAGCTTCATAGTCCAGCAGATCTAGTTTAGACTCACTACATCCACATTTGCAATCTGTTTAAATGTATTTAATGCCCCTAAGATTTAGTTTCCTTATCTGTAAAATGAGGATGATGGTAGTACATTTGTGAGGGTTAAACTTGATATGGTATATAGAAGGTTAGGTAAAGTGCCTGTCACACTTAAGGATTCTATTTCTTTTTTCTTTTCTTTCTTTCTCTCTTTTCTTTCTTTTTCTTTTTTTTTCTTTTTTTTTTTTTTTTTTTTTTTTTTTTGGCAGAATCTCGCTCAGTTGCCCAGGCTGGAGTGCAGTGGCACGATCTTGGCTCACTGCCACTGCCACCTCCTAGGTTCAAGCGATTATCCTGCCTCAGCCTCCTGAGTAGCTGGGATTACAGGTGTGCACCAACACACCCAGCTAATTTTTGTATTTTTAGTAGGGACAGGGTTTCACCAGGTTGACCAGTCTGGTCTTGAACTCCTAACCTCAGGTGATTCATCCTCCTCAGCCTCCCAAAGTGTTGGAAATACAGGTGTGAGCAACCGTGTTCGGCCTAAGAATTCTATTTCTTAGTTTACTATAGAGTTGATTCATCAATGCAATTGCCTTGAGAGCGAGAAAGAGACTCGTTTGTTTTGTTTACTGATCTTCCCACATTGCTTGGAATAGTGTTTGGCATAAAATAGATGCTTAGTAAATATACGGTAGAGTTAAAGAAGAAAATAGATGAACAATATCCAATTGCAATCTCCACAGCATTTCCTACCTTTCACCTCTCCTAGGAAGTGTGCCTAATGTAGTACTTCAGAGCAAGTCCGCCTGTCCTGGAATCTCAGGCCTGCCACTTACTAGTTGTAAGACCACAGGCAAGTTTCTCCATCTCTTTGTGACTTATTTTCTGCATCTATAAAATGTTGGTGATAATAGAGGTCCCTGTTTCGTAGGGTTGTGAGGATTAAGGAGTTAATACTTGTAAAGCACTTAGTGTAGTGCAGGCCACATCATGAACACTGTGCAAGCCTTTGGTACTATTAGTATCTGACTGCTCAGACTTAAAATAAATAGATTTAGGGGATACAAGTGCAGTTTTGTTACATGGATATATTGCATAGTGGTGAAGTTTTGGCTTTTAGAGTACCCATCACCTGAATAGTGTACATTGTAGCCATTAGGTAGTTTCTCATCTCTCACCCCCCTCCCACCCTCTCACCTTTCAGAGTCTCCATGTCTATTTTTCCACTTTCTATGTCCATGTGTACACATTATTAAACTCCCACTTCTAAGTGAGAACATGCAGTATTTAACTTTATGTTCCTGAGTTATTTCACTTAGGATTGACTGCTCAAAGTTTCGCTCATTGTTCTTTTGCTCATTGACTGTCCTGGATGGATACTTAAATATTAACTCTTCAACACATGTACTTCCTCCCTGTGGAGTATTCCTTCCTGTGGTTAAGCAACTTTCTAAAAGGTACCCGGGCCATCATACTCATCCCTATTGCCCCAGCCCCTTCCACATACAAACCTCTCTCTTTGGCATGCAATGGTTCATTTCCAATAGACACTCAGAAAACTTGCTGTACGAGCTTATGATCTCCTCATAAGCCACCAGTTCCAAAGACTGTCTTACCCCGTTTCCTATAGGTCCTATGCTATTTAATGATACAGAATTTACCAACACCAATTCCCCATTCTATACTATAATTATTTATAAGACTTTAATTTTTCTACCTCTTTTGTGACCTTGGACAAATTACTCAATTATGCATTCATTTTCTTGTCTGTAAAGTGGGAATAACAACAGAAACCGACTGCATTTTCTGTGGTTTCTCTATTTTGTGACTCCACTTATGTAACAAGATGCTTGGAACAAGTCTTAGTTTCCAGTAAATGCTCAGTAAGTTTTACCTAATATTATTCTTATTGTTAATGTTGTTGAAACCTAATCCATTCTCTCAGGCGTAATTAAGATCCTAGCTGATTATATATGGGTTTAGTACTCATACAGGTATTTAACATCTGACTACTACATTTTATAGCTTCTAATTACAGAAACACCACATAAAGAGTGATCCTGTGGCCGGGCGCGGTGGCTCACGCCTGTAATCCCAGCACTTTGGGAGGCCGAGGCGGGCGGATCACAAGGTCAGGAGATCGAGACCACAGTGAAACCCCGTCTCTACTAAAAATACCAAAAATTAGCCGGGCGCGGTGGCGGGCGCCTGTAGTCCCAGCTACTCAGGAGGCTGAGGCAGGAGAATGGCGTGAACCCGGGAGGCGGAGCTTGCAGTGAGCCGAGATCGCGCCACTGCACTCCAGCCTGGGCGACAGAGCGAGACTCCGTCTCAAAAAAAAAAAAAAAAAAAAAAGAGTGATCCTGCCTCTGCAAATCCAGATGTTGAGATCTTGGTGTATCGGAGCACAGAAAGTATTTGATACCTTGAATGCTGATCTGCTTAACATGGATGAATTTCCACATGTTTAAGAGATTGTGCTTTTATCAGTATTTTTCCTTTACATAGGTCCTGTTTTTGATATTACTTTGTGTTTACCACATTGATTTTTTTGGTTGAGTGAGTTCTCTCTTCTTGGAAAGTCTTGCCACTGGACTCCATTTCATTATCAAAATCCAAGGAGGTGCCATTATTCTATTCTATTAGGAGCATCCCTCCATTTTTGTGTCTTACCTATAACTTGTATATAAATTGCATGTATTTAACTTATTACATTATCAGTATTTATGCAGTGTGTATTTACACATCTGTTTTCTCTGGCAAAATTTGATAGCCTATGCTTTAATCAATCCCATATCCACAGTGTATAGCATATGAGCTCATATACAATAAGTGCTCAATTAATGTTTATTGAATTAAACTGTATTTTCAATATTAGATTCCATTAATGATAACAAAAGTTGTTGATGTGCAAACTCTTTAATTAAGGTGAAATGGAGTAACAGAATTGTAGAAGATTCTACCAGGAAATTTTAACACTATGATGACTCCTCTGTTTTCAAGAGTGCAAAATTTTCTTAGATGTCTGAAACGTAATTAAGATTCAAAAATGAGGTATAAGGAGTTTATTCACTGAAAGGAGAAGGGAAGTAAGTGTGACTACAATTGTTCTGAAGGTTATCTGAGAGCTTATCCTTTATTATCAGATATAAGATGTAAACCTAAACAAAAAATAATAAAACTACAACATAGTGGTTGTTTTTATTATTTACATAATCTAGTTTGTTTTGTTCACTGGTATACCCACATTGTCCAGAATAGTGTCTGACATAATAAGTGCTTAATAAATATTTACTACTATAGATAATAGTAAATAAAACAAAAGAAGAAAATACAATATGCTATGGGAGCTCAGAAGAGTGTTTGATTTGGAGGTAAGTGTAAGAGGCAGTGTGCCATGTGTTCGTGAAGGGAATTTCCAGCATTGCTAATCCACATGGCCAACTTGTTGCTATGTGGATTAGCAATGCTGAAAATTCCCTTTACAAACACATGGCTTCAGAAAGGACAGTGGTCCAGACTTGTTGGCAGTCACCTCTCTAGGCCTTTTCAATCACACAATTGAGAGGTGCTGGCAACTATCATAGTGTCCGTGTTCCATGATCCAAAATTAAGTGTGAGTCTGACAAGCCCTAATCTTCTCTTGGGAAACTGGGGCAGAAAAATTGAGAACAGGGCAGCCCTCACATGCTTATAATCCACATGGTGCTTTCTCTTCCTTCTTTCATTCATTTTCAGCCACATTCAACATTTAACTCAGTAGTTATGTGGCTCTCAACAAATGTTCTCTGAATTTTGAAAAATGAGCATATAAATGTTATCAGCACAGTTTCTATAAATAATAAGAATTTAAATATTACACATGTTTTATTTATTAATCCATGAAATATTTATTGATAATGTAATAACTTTTGTAGCTCTGAAGTTAGTGCTTTGGAAGCAATCCCAGAATTTTTTGTTTTTCTTGCTTCCTAATATCCAAGAGTCACAAAGTCACATCAGTACTACCCTATTAATATCTGTCCCATCCCCTCTATTTTCACAGTCCTAATTCATGTGCTTATTATGTTTTGTCTAGATGAAAACAATAGTGTCTTCCTGGCCTTCCTGCTGTAATTTACTCTACTCACTAACCCACTTGCCATTTAACTTCCAGAAGGACTTTATCATATGTCAACTTGATCATGTCACTCTGCTGTCCATAACTCTTCAATGGTTCTTTAACTGTCCTTCTCTTTTGTCAATATATCTGGCCTTTCAATCACAGATTTTTTTTTACACTTACACTTAGTTGTGATCACCATTTCACACAGCACAAACAAAGATGATGCTTTTATCAGTCAGACTTTTCAGTTTATTATTCTCTATTCAGTACATTTCTGGATTCTTTTGTAGAGAGGTTACTCCAATTTTTCAATAAATATATGATTTAATTAATCTAAGAAATTCCCATTGAGTCTGTTCTGGCCAGTATGTGAGGTGCTGAAAATACGGTGTTGAGTAGACTTCCTGTCTATTGGTGCTTATGTGCTGGTACAGACACTGGCCTTTGCTGGCCTTAGTATAGTGAATAATTGATGATGATTGCAAAAAGTTTAAGAAATGGGAGCGCTTACACTTGTTTCTGGTATTTTCTGTATCTACATTTATGTTTTTAGAGATGTGTCCCACATGTAGCCCGTAAAATGAAGAACGATATCAGAAGGTATACCATGCCTTCATGGGCTGGAGCCACCTCTCTAGCTGGATTTGGCCTGTAAGCCATAAATATCTGTGTTAGTCATAGCCTTTATTCTTGCTTGCTCTAACCCAACTTGGACTCTTGTCCCATAATTTATAATTTTAGTCTCAATTATCCAAGCATCTGATATCTTAGACATTCATACCTGAAAATCGGGAGAAAGCTCAAATCTGATGTTCTCTCCCTGTGTTCTTTGATTTACATTCTGTATGGTAATTCAGTAACTCCTTTAGACTAAATTTACTTCTTATTCCTTAGGAAAATGGTTCACCAACTTGGCATAGTCCTTGAAACTCTCTATGTGAATCTACATGTATCCTTACCTATGGTACACCGTTTTGTTTAACTCTGGCGTCAGATGCAGGTCCAAAACATTCTCCATGCTGTCCAGACCTTTCCGCTACTTCATTGCTATGGGCAATGTAATATATTTGAAATATGGAGGACAGGCATCTTACCCTTTTCATTGCCCTTTCTGTTATTAATAATCGCCATGACTTTTCAAAGTCTCACCCTTCTCTTTCCACCCGCCTCTCCCTGGAAGTGTCCTGTCTCCTGTCTAATTAATGACCATAGTTTACAGACAGTGCAGCTGTCTACACATATGGTTCATTACCCTTAAGACAGAAAACGATGTAAGAGTTGAAGGTTTCTTTCTCAGGGTTCTTTGGGCAACTATGAAGGATGAAATCATTAATGTGACTTTTAACTAAAACAGGGCCTTGTGGTATTGCATCATCTTGTTGTACTCCTAGTACACACACTAGAGGCATTATGGCCCTTAAATCAGGGTTTATTAGCTTTTGTTTATGACCAAATTTGCCTGGCGCCAGAGAGAACTGAGAAAATAATAATAAAATACTTTACATTATATCTGAGTTTTCTAAATGTCTCACATTTGGGGTGAACTAAAAATAATAAAATGAATTAATTAGAAATAAAGACTCAGTACTTCCTTAGAAGGGCCCCAGACTGATCACTGGAGCCGCTGGCATGTTTTAGAGGAAGATAATATTTATAAGCCTGAAGAGAAGAAATTCTTGGGTGCTTCATAGAGTTGGTTTTATTCATTCCTGGGACACATATTTATTGTAATTGTTTGCCAGATACTATTTGAGGCACTGAGTACTAGTGCTAGTGAACAAGAAGCCTTCTAAGAAAGTAGGATATTGCATTACTCTTTGGGTACTCATATAATAAGATTGTTTTGCCAGCTTCTCGGTCACACTTTCAGCATTTCACAGGAGTCCCTGGTAATTGTGACTGTTTATGATAATTTTGCATAACCTTCACCAAGTCCCTGCTCCTAGCTTCTGCCTTCCCCTAAAGGGCCTCACAGTTACTGACATGTGGCTTCTGCGGGTTGGTTTCACAGCTGGGTCCTGAGCCCGCGCTGAAAAATCAGGCAGTAAAGTCACTCATACCCACATTCCAGTGAGGCAAGATGTGAGCCTGCATGCCTGCAATGGCCTGAGACATGGTTGCTGGCTGAAAGTCATACAGGTGTCCCCCTTTATCCATAGTTTCACTTTCTGCAGTTTCAGTTCCTATGGGCAATCAGGGTCTGAGAATATTAAGATATTTTGAAAGAGTTTTTATTAAAGTATATTGTTATCGTTGCCCCATTTTATTAGTTATTGTTGTTAGTATGTTATTACTGTGCTTAAATTATAAATTAAACTTTATCATAGGTATGAATGGATAGAAACAAAGTATATATAGGGTTCAGTTCCATATATACCACATTTCAGGCATCTACTCAAGGTCTTGGATCGTATCCCCTGCAGATAATTGAGGACTACTGTTTGTCTTTCACTGTCTCTTTTCTTTTGTCTCCAGGTCTTTGCCTTCTACATTGTTTTTGTACTGAAGGTCTACTCTAAATGTTCCAACTTAAGTAGGACTTTAGCACCTAGTGAACTCTCGCTCATGACCCAGGGGTTCAGATTTTGTCTCTATCCACTCTCCTCTTCCTTTTTCTATCTTTCATTTGTTATTATTCTCTCTGTTTATCCTTTGAATCAGGGCTTTATAATCTCTTCAATCCTTAAAGGGTCTATTGGAGAGACTTTATGAAATGCACAGGCTCTCTGAAATTGTGTCTGAAAATGGTTTTGCGTGTGCCCATGCATGTTTCTAGGAGTGAGTCCACGGCTTGCTTCTGATTCTCAAAGTGATCCCAAAATATACTCTAGTAACAAATTTGAGCTTCTACTATTTTCAGTATATATTTTAGTCTTTCTCCAAGTATTCACCATCACAGTTGCAGCATTCACTATTATATAAATACCAGTCACTCTTTTTTTAAAACAACATCTGTGCAAATTAAAAAAATACTTTTTATAGATTTAGGAAGTACAAGTACAGTTTTGTTACATGGGGGTGCAGTCTGGGCTTTCAGTATAACCATCATCTGAATAGTGTGCATTTTAACCATTGAGTAACTTCTTATCCTTCACCCCCTTTAACTTTCCTACCTTTCTGAGTCTCCAGTGACTATTATTCCGCTGTCTGTGTCCAGTATCTCCAGATTAAAATTCTCTCCTGCCCAACTGCAAACACCTACAGGACATCCTCCTCTCTGACTACTCATGTCCAAGCCTGACCTATTGTTTTCCTTCCATAACTCTTTTGCTTCTTGCTTCCTGTGATTTTTTTTTTTAGTTAAGACGGGCATCTTGAGCTTTCCTCTTTCCCTCACCACTGCCTTTATAACTGTTTGCAGATAAACATATTCTGTAAAATTTGTATATTCTACTCGAACTTCCTTATCTTTATGTCTTCTGTGACAGCTACTACCTTACTTAAAATAATTTCTTTAAGACTCTTAGCTTCTTAGCTGCTTTGACTGTCTCTACTTTTGGTATCCTCCAAAGTGTCTTCTATAGAGGCCAGATAGATCTTCTTAAAATACATATACAAGCATGTCATTTCTTCATTTAAAATACTTTAGTGCCATAGTTTCTGTAAGATGGGAAATGAAGTGAAAATTTCATTAGTATGGTTTACAGTGCAACTCATGATCTTGTTCATACCTCATCCCCAGACTCACCTGTTGGTTACTTCTCATGTATATTGATATCTCCAGTGATATAATGTTTTTGGTGTCCATGTAGCACAGTCCTCTCTCACTGAGGGTGGGGATCAGTTCACTCCTTCACTCCTTGACTTTATGTTCAACTATGTGACATGTTTTGGTTAAAGAGATATTAACATATGTGACACAAGCAATATCTTGAAAACTATTTGGATTACTGGTCTGATTTACTCTTGTGCTTCTGCCATCTCCACAAGAAGTATATGCCTAGTCTAGTCTATCCTGCTGGTCGTGAGAGGAGGAAGATGAACAAGCAAGACAGTGTTGCCCTAGCCAAACGTTGTCTAGAGCAGAGCTCCCTACACTTGAGTGAGCAAGTCCAGATGACATAACTAGAGTCCCACAACTTATTGTTGCACACCTCTGAGTTTTGCTATAGTTTGTTACACAGCAAAAGCAAATTGATACTTTTTTTTCATAAAGCTTTTTGCACTGTGGCCCTATTTAACTGCTCACTACTATCCAAAGCCACCAACTTCTCAGCTTCTGCCCTTGTGATTCTTTACTTTGATTCCTTTCAAATTATTGTCTGCCTAATGAATTCTGACTTATACTTTGAGACACGAACCAAACATTTATTCCTCGGTTAAGCTCTCTGTGAACCTTCCAAGAAGGTTGTCATTTTCCCTTTTGGGCCATGTCGCACTTTTCACATACTAAGTTGCATTTGCATCTTGTCACATGTCTTTTCCCCCCATAAGCCTGAGCACCAAAATGGCAGGATTTTCTGTTAGTTGACTCTGGGCAAGATCAGGGAAGCTTTTACAGAGGAAGACATACTTAATTTGAACATAGAAGGATGAAGAAGAACAGGTAGGCAGAATGTAGATCAGGAAAGCCTGGGTAGCCAGAAGGGTGATGTAAACAGAAATGTTTTTGAATAAATAATCACATTTTTCCTTGATATTTCTTCCACTTCCCAAGTGTAATGGAGCGTGTTGTTCAGTGCAGTAAGAACTATTCCATAGGCACAGTGCTGGATGTGCTCTGAAACACTGATTTTCTTCCCTCTGGGCAGGAAAACCATGTGCTGTATGGTCAGCACCTGCTTTGCTCTGAGCATTCTATCCAGCTGTCCAGTCTGTGAGAGATGGTGACATTTACAACTGCTACAAGGCAATTGTCCTGGCCACCTGTGACAGTGGGGCCCAGGTCCAAGTGGCTACCATCTGGCAGGGCATCTGCTCAGCCACTGGGAGAGCTTTGGATGCAGCAACATGCCCACAGAGAAGACATTGCACTCTGACCTTTAGGGGAGGAGAACACATTGCATTTCCACCCATGCACGAGATGCACAGTAAGAGTAACTCAGAGGGGCTACCTGTCCATTATGGCAGTGATCCTTCATAGTCTTCAGGTTTGAGGTCCCTTTCAATAAATTTAGAATGTACTTGATGAGACCATTGCCTTTGTAGCCAGACTGACTGGGTTCCCATCCTGGCTCCCTCACTTTACTGTGTGACCTTGACTTTAGGGCAAGTTGCCAGTGTCTAGCACTGAGTCCTTCCTCAGTAAATGTTAGCTATGTTTGTTTTTAGACAACATTTGGAGTTTATTGTATACTCTGGAAATCTGAGGCTACCAAGGATTTTGGTGCAATGTCCGTCAATGACTCTTAGGAGTCCTACTCCAATTGACACTCACCCTATGCTCTAGCTATGCTGAATATCAGTATTTCCCTGAATTTATAATGCTTCCTGAAATCTCAGAGCCTTTGCACATGATGTTCTTTCTGCTGGTGCCTTCTTGTTCTCTCTTTATCAAGGAAATTCCCTATTATTTAAGACACTTTTCAGATGTCCCTATTCCTGTAATTTGTCTTTCAGAAAACCTTCAGGCTATGAATTGCCATACCTGCTTAAGCTCACTTCTAATATTTTATGGGTGGAGGGATTAGGTGCTTAGGTATGTGATCTCTATTTCTCCCATTTAATAAATCATCACACAGTCAAATTAAGTGCCTTACTATCTTCTTCAAAAAAATCTATTTGCTCATGTTTGTATGCAGATTGTGGCCCACAAGGAAGGAAATTGAGAGCCCAATCCTAGAGAAGGTGATTGGAACAATCACATGCTACTTATGCATCCCAATCTCCTCTACTTGGTGATTATGTACAGCCACAATGACCAGCTGGAAAGAGCTGTATTCAGGGAACTGGTGTTATTGATTCAATATAGACATTTGTTTGGCTGAATCCAACCACATTTAAAATAATTTTAGTTAAGTGGAATTGTGTGTATATGCTGTAACTGTATTTAAGGATAAAAATTAAGCTATTTGGCCTTGGAAATTCTGCAATGTTTGCTGTAGGTGTGGCCGGCAAGCCTCTTAGGCAGACAAGTTATCGTTTAGTTTCTATAATTTGAAGAACTCTGTGGGGTTTACCTGTTTAGAAACAAGACTCTCTCCAGCCTGAGATCAGATCTGGAATTCTTATCATTTAACCAATCCTTAAATTAAAGTTGTGTCTTTGGAAGTTTTCTGTATAAAGACAACCTTGTTAATACAAACTGATAGTATCAATTTATCTTAACTAATATAAGATTATAATAAACATTAGCATATATGTTTACTTAACACATTTATCTTTCCTAATATAAAGGAAGCACTCTTATTAGTAAGTGTTTGGTATCAATCAGTGGACAAAACAATTAAAGATTCCTGCCCTCCAGAATCTAGTAAGGAGACATAGATACTAATGAGTGAACACAATCAATAAGCAGAGTGCAAGGAGTATTAGAAGGTCAGTAAGTGCTATGAATGAAGCCAATTAAAATACAAATTTGTATGTTTTACATAGCCCTTTCATATACATCATATCATTTGATACTTCCACATATCTTCAGGTAGGCAGGGGACATATTATTTTTATTTTACAGATGAGCAAATAGAGGCAAAATAGCAATATACTGTCAGACTCTGCTGGTCCTGCGTCCTTCCTCATACAAGAAGTATTTGAAACCATCTGTTGGCTTAGACAGCTAAAAACCTAGGGTCAATTCTAATGATAGATATTTAAATGGTTCCAAGGAAATATTCTTGGAATGAATATCAAATGGCTTTGGTCTTAGTCTGGCTCAATACTGAGCACTAGTTCCAGCAATCAGCACTTTTTTCCTTTCAGTTGAAGTTCTAGTTCTTGAATTGTAGATTATTACTAGTATCTGATTCTTGATCCTTGTGTTTGAGTCGTTGCCAGATAATCTTGAGAAGAAGGAACTCTGCTAGTGTGCTTGCTAATCAGCACACTGGACCTCATGATTCCAGGGCCTAAAGTTTTCTGGTGGTGTTGTTCTTCAATGACAAATGCAGCCTGGACAGATGCTCTTGGTTATGGAGCACTGGGTTAATGAAAACATGATGGCCCTGGGAATGGGGCAGGTGACCAGGGTCCAGACAGAAACAGAACCAGCTCATAGATAGATTCAAAGAGACAGAAGTAAGAGTAGCAGGTAAACAAGTGCTATTAAATAGATTTAAAAGGCCGAATTTAGAAGAGTTATATAAATTAATCAGGGAATCATATGATTTTAATAATAGAAGCAATGTTCTTAATGATGATAATGTGACTATTATTTTGTGCTCTTTTAATTTGTTGAGCACTGTGATATATACTTGGCGTATGTAACTGAATCCTCCAAAGAAACGCTTCAGGTAGGTGACAGGCCATTTTTTAAAAACTGGATTTTGGCTCAAAATATTATGTGATTTTACTAGTTTCAGGGCCAATAAAAGAAAGATTCTAGAAGTTCTAGAGCTAAATTATGAATTTACACTGAATAGTTTTATACCTTGATCAAGTTGTTCGTATATACAAAATGGGGTTAATGAACTTATCTTAAAGGGTTGTGGTGAAGCTCAGATACAATTATGCATAAAATAACTTAGCCCAGTACCTGGTATATAATACATATTCGAGATACTTTTGTAGTTATTATTCATATTGTGTTTCTTCATCTGTGTTTAACAGTTGGAACTAGTCCAGACTATAGCTTCGTGTGATCTAGGGCAAGTGAGTGGTTGAATTAATGCCTACAAAATCTTTTAAAGCACAATTCACTAATAGTTATGGCTAGCTGCCAAAGAGATGCTGGCAATACATTAGTACTTGTGATGTTAGTTATCTTCATATTCACTATAGGGGGTTTTGAAACTGATGATTTTAGTTGGTTTCCAATTGTTTGTTATATGTTTTGGTGCCTTTGCAGGCAGGACATTCATTTCTTGATTACATTTGCTCATAGGAAATAGAACAGCCTCTATATACTGAACCACAAGACTTCAGTTCCCTGCTTTTGGTTAAAATATTCATTTTGTTGTGGGAACCAAAGTAAATCACTTCCCTTTGGTGTAGTAGCAATATTAGGAAAAAAGTGAGCAATTCTGGTTCTATCTCCTGTCACAATGTGAATATGAACAAATCACCTAACTTACAAAGTGAAAAATAATTAAAATAAATAGCTTATATTTCCTAGGGTTGTGAAGTTAAGAGGAATAGTAAGTTAAAAATGGCCAGCACATAGAATACATGCTTAAGTAATATCATCTTCTTTCTCTACTACCTGAACTCTGAGCTTCTTCTTCAGCTGGGAACCGATGGGATTAAACTAAGATAGTGATCTTCTATATGTCTATTTATAATCTATCTATATGTCTGTAATGTATTTGCCAGAAAACCCTTTTCTCATATCTAGAGCACCAATGTACACAATAGTTAAAATGGTTTTGCTCTGATTGAACTTCAGAAAGAAGGATCCTTACCTGCTTATCACCATCATCTCTTTCCTTCTCATACTATACTTCCCTTCTCTGCTATGACTACTGACCCTCAGACATCACTGCAGAGCCCTGTAGTTCCAAGGAATACAATTTCCAAACCATACATAACCGTGTGTGTGTGTGTGTGTGTGTGTGTGTGTGTGTGTGTGTGTATGTATCAGCTGCTAGAGTCTCTGTGTTATTCTTATAATTAAATGAATTGTATCTTTAACCAAGTTTTAGAAAGACTAGAAAACAGATTAAAACAGATACGCATTTGTGTTTGGGGGTAGAAACCAGAGGAGGGTAATCATTTTATAATATTATTCAGAATGGGTAGAGCTTTTCCTTAGATTGTTCAGAAGAAATACAGCACAAGGATTTACTCATAGTTAATGTTCTTATTATCCCACAGACCCAAGGACTCAAATGGGCTTGCTTTCATTTTCAGGCCAGTGAGTACCATTTTGGGTAATGTATCAGTCATCTATTGCCACAATAATGCCACATAAGACAATACCACAAAACTCAGTATATTTCCAAAGGAATATAAATTGTTATGTTATAAAGACACATTGTACATGCATATTCAGTTCAGCACCATTAAAAATATTGAAAACATGAAATCAACCTAAATGCTTATCAGTAGTAGACTGGATAAAGAAAATGTGGTACATATCCACCATGGAGCACTTTGCAGCCATAATAAAGAATGAGATCATGTCCTACTAACGGACATGAATGAAGCTGAAGGCCATTATCCTTAGCCATCTAATGCAGAAACAAAAAACCAAATACCACTTATAAGTTGGAGCTAAGGGATAACACATGGACAAATAGAGGGTAACAGCACACACTGGGGCCTTTCACGGGGTGGAGGGTGGGAAGAGGGAGAGGATTAGGAAAAATAACTAATGAGTACTAGGCTTAATGCCTGGGTGATGAAATAATCTGTACAACAAACCTTCATGTCACAAGTTTACTATGTAACAAACCTGCACTTGAACGCTTGAACTTAAAATAAAAGATAAAAAAATAAGTCTTCTTTGTTAGCTCACAAGTCTGTAAGTCATTGATTTAGACTGGTCTCAGCTTGGAAGATCTGTTTTTTAAAAAATACGCTCACATATGTGGGGAGTGACTGGGCGTTGGCTTGGGACAGTGGGTAAATTAGCTTTTGTGTCTAATCCTCCACAGCTAGCCCGGGTATACTATGGCAAGCCCAATCACACAAGCACTCTTCATGCCTAAAACTCAATGGTCAAAGCAAGTCACATGGCCTGTCAAACTGGCGAGGCTTTCCAAGCCTCTATAGCAATGGGTGTAGATACAATAAGAGAATTGGAGTTGTAAATATAATCAATTTACCACAAGTAACTATATGGCAACATATAGTTAATAATATATAGGCTCATATATTGGTTCATAGATCTTCACTGACATTTGTTGAAGATGATAGAATAAGGACAGTTGAATATCAAATTTGGGCTCTGTCACTTACTTTGGTGATATTTAACCTCTCTATTCTTCAATTTTTGCTTCTGTAAGAAAAGAATATATTCTCTTTCTCATAGGGTTAATGTCAAGGTTAAATGAGTTAATGCAAGCAAAATGCTTAGAATAGTGCCTGACACTTAGTAAGCACTATACAGTTTTCAAAAATTGCTATATATTAACAAAACAACAACAATAATAATACCATTATTATTATTATCAGTCCCTGCATTATGAACACCTATCTGTGCATAAACGAACTGTCTCTGACACCATCAACAGATGGGGACTGTTTAATGGGGTAATGGAAAGAGCAGGGTTTAGAGTCAAACAGAGGTAGATTCAAATCCCTGCTCTCCACTAGTCACGAAGATTTCTTATTCGTACAAGTCCTTTTTCTTGTCTGAGACTCAGTTTTCTCATATGGTAATAGGAACTCTTAATAATATGTATGAACTATACCTTGTTCACTATTGCATTCTCCATCTAATACAAGACCTGGCAGTTGTAGATCTTAAATAAATATTTGATGAATGTTCATTTTATTTTCTTTTCCTTCCTCCCTTCATGTGACATTGCATTTTTACTTTAGAAATAAAAAGTATGGCAGGAAAGACATGCAGCTCAATGACTTTACATGTTTGTTTTCTAATAATGTTGAGTATAATAACAACAGTACAATGATGAAAACTTAAGACTACACACACATACACATGTGTGCACATGCAAACACACACACGTGTGTGTACATGTGTGCACGCACGTGTGTGTACACACACACACACCCCTTACACCTTTCCTTCAAAATGGGTCATATTGAAGGACAAAAATTTTATTATACTTAGTGCTAGAACTGAAGCCCTAGTTGATGAGGAAAAGAATTAAAGGATTTGGAGTATAAAAAGTGGCTCTTATCTTAGAATTAGCCCCCTCTTGTATGGCCTAAGCAGTGTGTTTTTCTCATTCATTCCTGTTGTGTGACAAGATGCCAAGGAGATGGCTTACAGAAAAAGAGCCAATGACTATGCCCGATTTTAATATTGACCTTAGGACAGGATATACAATGTATCTTTGTAGATAATCAATAGTTTAGTTTAACTCATGTGGAAATAACATTGATGCTGGAAGCCACAATCCTGGAAAGATGTTAAAGAGCATGAAAAGGCATTCATCTAACTAGAGTGTTCTCTCTGGACTGCTTACACAGAGAACTTGTCAAGGGACCCAGCAAAACAAAATTTAGTGATCTGATGATCCTGTGTTTTCTATCCCTCCTTCTCTCTCCATCTCTTTTCTTATGAAATTGTTGGAACCGAACTGTCGATTCCCTCCTGGGCAGGGGTCGCCGCGAAGGATCACCGACACGAGATTCACAGCAGAGAGTTATTTATTACTAGCGCGCTAGGGTCCCAAGCTCTAAGTTGGCCCTGGGACCCCGACTGCTTGTTACAGGCTGTTTATATAGGCAAACACAAGTTCAAACACAGCTTATGGCGCAAAATTCAAACAAAGCTTAAGGCGCAAAATGATTGGGTCTAGCTATGGCCTGAGCAAGGTGTCTTATGCTAATTGGTTAGAGCAGGACCTTATGAGGTTTTTTTCCTGGAGTTGTTGATTCCGGGAACTTCGAGGCAGGGTGGGACCCCCGGAATTGGCAGGGTGGGACCCCATGAGGTTGTTTCCGGGAATTGGCAGGGTGGGACCCTATCAGGTTGGGTCCTTATCGAGGCAGGGTGGGACCCTATCCAGAGCCACCTGGTGTTAATTTTTTTCTATATGAGGCCTAGTTTCTAAGTTTTATGAGGCCTAGTTTCAAAATTTGTGACACAAAATTAATCTAGGAAATAGTTCTGCTCAACATCTGTCTTCTGTTGCTATTTGATTCACAGAAGGTTATACAATCAGGTTCATCTTAGGATGACAACTTGATTTTGGAACTTGAACCTACAGGTTAGACTTATGAATACATAGTTGAAATTATTTATTTGTATTTGTTAAACATTAATAATTGATTTAGAATAAGAAAAGGAAGTTAAAGCTAAAGTACATGTTTCTGCAAAATTCAATGTGATCTTAAGATGGAGAGCTCTGCCCTTCTGCTTTATCACTGGTGAACAACATTATGCTTGGTCAGGAAGTCACAACTCTTGTAAAACTTTATTAGTGTTCAAGATCATTAATGGAAAGCAGTGGGGAAAAAAGAAGTAAATATAAAGTGTCAGTTTCAGACAGTCAAAGACAAGTTCATTGTGCTGTAAATTAAATCAAATGCCACAAAATATGCAGATTGTAAAAATGCCTATTCTCTGCAAAGCTGTTAAACTTTAAAAGGTCTTTTCAATTACAATGACTGAGATGAATGCCGTGTCATGGTGCTACGGAAAAAGCTTGCAGATGCTCAGAGGGCACTGGGTGTAGGAAAATGTGTGGGGAAAAATTTTTAAGTGTATGAAAGAATCCACTAGCAACAAATATTTGCCTAACCTGGCAACTACATGCTATAGGTTCCATTCCTTGTCTCCTTCTTAAACTCCTGCACACATTATTCAACTTTTGGGATTTTCTTACTAAGATTTATCTTCACACTTGTTCTACTTTTGCCATCTCTTGTGTGTTATCTTTATCTATCGATCTGACCCCAGTTTTGAGTGTGAGTGTTTTACTACATGTGTACTCAAGGTCTCAGGTGGAATCATCTCAGCTAGTACTGAATTATGGGTTCATACACTAATTGTTATAATTGGGAGACAGGGAACTGTGCCTCTGTGTTATTACTCACAGTTGGAAATTTTCCCCAAAACTGAGTATGTGTGGAGGCAGACTGGTTAAAAGTTGCTAAATGTCCACCATATCTATTACTTTGTTTACTCAATATAACATGTATATTTTTCCCATTTTCAATAACAGAAGAAAAAGAAAAAAATAAGAAAAAAAGAGAAACAGAAAAAGAGAAAGAGAGCAAAGAAGGCAAGGAGAAAGATAGGAACAAGTGAGATGAGTAAGAACCAGAGAGAACACTATCACTACAACCACAAAACAAAACAAAACAAACACAATGCACCCATAATAAAAATCTCTCACCAAATATTATATAATTATCTCTCCTACAAGCCAAAATAAACTCATATATTTTAAAGAAAGACACTGTAATGTAATCGGTATTTCCTTTATCAGACGTTTGAATAATGTCTGCTTCGCTTTTGATATGTCCTGATCCTCACTAAATGAGCCACAATTAATGGATTAAATTCCTTTACACCTTTCTAAATAGTGTAGAATGTGAGAATAAAGAAAATGAAAATACACACACACACACACACACACACACACACACACACACATACACTCTCTCTCTCTTCAGAAAAACGTGGGCATTTGTAAATCTTGTTTCTGCACCTTACTTCAAAGCCACAGCTAACATTTTTTAAATCATTTTCCTACTCCATATGCTGTTGCCTCAATTCTGGATGCTTTACTTGGTGGTCATAGTCAAGCTTGTTATGCTTGGTCCCTGCTAGGTCCTGTGCCATGGTGTAACCCATGGCCCCAAAATAGTTATTAGTTATAGGTTGGTGCAAAAGTCATTGTGTTTTTGCAATTATTTTCCATTATTTTCAGCAGCAAAAACCACAACGACCTTTGCACCAACCTAATAGTTTTGGTGTGACTGCATTTGTGTGTCATTATTATGGGCCTGCAGATTGTGCTGAAATATGACATCAATATTTTAGCAAGAAATTGTACCCAGAAACCAGATGTTGGAATCAGATACAACTATAAGCTAATTATGTTGACTATGTCAGTGAAGCATCTATAAATACAGGAAGTGAGCTAAGCATCTATTTTGTGGTTCTTGACACTAGGGGAGGGTCTCAGCCTTGGAAAGATACATCATTTGAGTATGTTTCCTATGGAGTAACCAGAGTAGCAATGACACAGTGTTGCCACCAACTGCCCCCTGCTTGTTGACATCCTGAATTGTTAGCTGAAAACCATGTCCTGCAAACCTGATGTGTGAGTGTGAGGTGCATACTATTTAGATGTGTCTTGATATTTGTTATTATTAATCATGAAACCCATTCATCTGTTGAACTAGTTAAGAACTTGGCATTTTTGTCTCCAAGGTAGTCCTGCCAATATATTCAACTAGTTGTAGTCTATTAACACAGAACCTAGGAAGAACCCTAAGAAATCACTTAGAATTCACTCTTATTTTTCTGTTTCATTTGTGTACCAACTAATTTCTCTCCTGATGGTTAGAACCAGTCAATTGAGCTAACATTATAACATGTTTGTATTTTAGTCTAAGAGAAGGAAGAGACTGAAATAATTAAATGGCTTCCTATTCAAAATATTCATTTAGGTGTTTTCCTCAAGAAAACATTTGACTTATGATATTTTCAATTTACAATGGGTTTGTCCAAATGTAACCCCATTTTAAATTGATAAGGATATTGAATGCGTATCATTTTTATACCACTGTGATCCGTAGTTTGTAAAGAGGCTCTTTCACTTCTAGTATTTGGTTTTCTGGCCCATACATATAGACCTATATATCCTGTAAGAAAGGCCACAAACTTATGGATAATTTCATGACAAAACTTCAAAAGGTCCTTTAACCATTTGATAAAGCCAATTGCTCCCAGGTGGTATATAGTTGATAAGATTATTAATTTCATGGAGAGGAGTGCTTCACTTCTCAAGCAATAAAACGAGTTAATTGACAAAAACAAATTTTGCATGAAATTCAATAAAAGGTCATCTTGATTGACTGTCCCAATCTCCCAACCCTAACCATTTTCTCTAGTGGTATGCAGGTAAATATTTAACAACCAGTTATGCAGAGAGAGGGAGAGAAAGAGAGAGAGAGAGAGAATACATTTAAATGTATATAACATAACATAATTTTTCTATTTTATTATTACTTATTGTTGTTAATCTCTTACTATGCCTGATATACAAATTAAATTTTATCATAGATATATATATGCAAAAGAAAATTATAGTAAATATAGGGTTTGATACCATTTGCAGTTTCGAGCATCCACTGAGGGTCTAGTGGCTAAAAGAATACTATTGTATCATTACAGTGGGAATTAAATTTCAACATGAATTTAGGAGGAGACAGACACTCAAACCATGACAGGAAGACATGCACACAATCAGCTCTGGTGAACCAGTGCAAACCAGCTCTAGTATTCCTCTGCTTTTTCTCTAAATACCTTTAGTCTAGATGTGATCCTGTAGAAAATTTATAACCCATAAAATCTGGGCAGAAGACCTGAAGAACATATTCATTTATCTTTTAAAAAAAGCCAAACAAACACAAATCCTTGCTAAAAGAAACCTTTTCCCCTTCATTCCCCATCCCTAATGTTCTTGCCTCATCACTAATGTTTTACTTTAAATATCATACAAGCATAAGAATTAAAGCTAATGTAATGAGGTCATGGAATTGAAATATTGATAGTATTGGCCTGTTATGGGAATTGTGGAGTGACTGTATCGGCACTAGAGTGCTGAAGTGCTGATCAACTTTTAATTTCTTATTGCGTGATACAAGTAACATCTTCTTTCTTTAAACCTTGCAGGGCCATTTTTATTGTTATTGTTATACACCCAAATGTAAAACTAACTATACAGATGGCAAAACAATGTATGAGAAATTTAACACGTCCATAGATGATATCAGCAGAACCCTGAGTGACAGAAGAACCAAACACGAATCCAAAATAAGTGACATTCCAGCTAGTTCAAATCAGTTCCCTCTCTAAGAAGAAAAGGATTAAACATAATTCAGTTCACCATATGTAGGGGGCTTCTTTACCAAGGTCTGATACTTGTGAAGGATATAATTGTCAATTCTAATTCTTCATTCCCCTCTAGTAATATTATGTATCCATACTTTTGCCATGGCCTTTAGGAGGCAGAGTTATATTTTCCCACCTCTTGACTTTGGTTTTAGCCATGCTACTTTCTCTGGGCAATAATATGTAAGCAGTCATGCTGTGAACATGCAATAAAGTTTGTCTGCAAAGTCCAACTTGGTCTTCTTGTTATTTTGTCTTTCATCATGATAAGAATGTATGTTGGTTAAACACTGGTCCAAGAGAAATGAGAAGGCAAACATAAACTCAAATTTTACCTTTGAGACAAGACCAAAGCTGAGTCAGCCTAAACAGCTGAACCTTGGCCAACATGCAGATGAATAAGAAATAAATGCTATTGTTGTGTGTCACTGAGGTTCATAGTTAATTGTTGTATAGCAAAGGCTGTCTATGGGCATGGGGATTTTTATTGTTGATTTTGGCTTCTGGCAAACTGGATCCTCAGTAGCACAGGTAACCAGTCATTCTTGTGGTGTAGAACATACTATATTGATCTAAAACTTATCCTCCATTTAACAAAAGCATTTTGTTCAAGAACACTTTGCCCAATCATCGAGGTGATTAGAAAAGAAAAATGAGTGAAATTTATTAATTGATTAATTTGTCTACTAGATTATTAAAAGCAAAAAAGAAAAATAATCCTATAACCTTCATAGTGGTCACCCTTTGAAGAATATTGACAAATAACTCAAAACTTACCGCATTTGTGTCTATACTGAGGGGCTGTCACACACGCACTTAAAAGTTCTAAACATTTTTGCCATCAGTCTTCCAAGACCCAAATCACTTAACTAGTCATCAGCTGCTGACCAAAAATTATGTGTATCTTTACTTTGTGCCACATCTTCTTTGAGTATCAGTTGATGAAGAGAGGTATTACTTAAAGATTTGCAAGCTGGAAGTATTTCTCTGTTTCATTCTCTTTCAGGAGCCCCTAGAGTAGAATGCCCATAATGTGGAAGTCCGTATTTGATGTATGTGACACCATCATGATTTTGATTTATGCTAAGACATAATGCAGAGTCATCTGTGCATCTGATTATTTCTTTTCTCATATAAAAGATAATAGAAAATGACCCATAACCCATGGGTCTGTATTGAGGGGGAAGTGGCAGCAGAGGAGGAGGAAGTATGATGGAAATGTGTGCATTTGTTCCTAAACTAATACCTGAGTTTAGGACTAGCACAGCTCCCAATACTCTATATAATTCCACTTGGTGATAGAGTATACTTAGGAATTACCATATTTATGGCTTTGTAGACCAAGTACTACTCAGTTTATGACAGCCAGCTTAGCATAGTCACTTGGTGTGTTATCAGGAACTTAGCCTCCAGGAATAAGCATTAATTTATTTTTATCTAAAGAAGTACAAATATTATCTGAAAATAACTTAATTTTACTCCAAAACCCCCAAAGACCTCTTCTGTAAATCTCATGAGGATATATGACACAGAATTCACAGATTATTTTACATTTCCAGAGATATTTGTGATGTTATGGGATCCTCTGGATCACATGAACAAATGGTTCAGCTTCTTGAGTTGCAGTCCAGAGTCTTTCCTTTAAAAATAAAGCGTGTTCATTTAGTGAGATATGTGGTAAAGCATTCTTTCTCCATAATGGTGTGTTTGTATAAAAGTGAAGTAGCACTGAAAAAAAATTACAGACCCTCCCTCATTTACATGGTCACTCTTCATGAGCATCTTAGGAGGATCACTTTTCCAGAAATAGAAAAATTAAGAAATATTGAAGAAATCTTGATTTATGTCATTGTACTATATTTGAATCTTATATTCCACAAGCATTACTTAGTATGGCATTACACAAGATTTCTAGGATGTGTGAGGCTTATCAGACATTAAGCAAATGAAAAAAGATTTAAAATGTACTGGACTATCTGACATGAAGAAATTGATTTTCAGTAATATGTTCTAAAACTTTCTTTTGTTTTAAATGCAAGAAATTTTATTTAACAGTTATCACTGATCCCCCTAGGGTAGCTGCCCCCTACTCGCAGCAATGTACAAAATTAATTACATTGTCAGATTTAGATTTAATGAAAGTAAATCATCAGAAGCTCATAGCTGGGGAAGATAAGGCAAAGAGTGAGAAAGTGCTTTATTGTATCTCTGAGATCTCTACCAGTTCTTAACAGGAAGGATAGTTGGGGTATGAACTCCTTGGAAAGACAGAAACACAATTTAACTTAATTAATACAATCGTATTCTGAAGGACATAGGGAAAGTATCACAAAGAAGACTTGGTGAGAAGTAGTTCTTTAAAGCATTAGACAACCTTAAAAGTCAATATTAAAACTGTTCCTTGCTAAAGATTGATTATATTGTCAGTTCTTCAAGATTAGAGGGCTATGAATTCTAAATATGGAGTAAACACAGATGCAAGGCGAAGAAACTCATTCTCTGGCTCTGACCTGCCTACTTATAACCTCGTGAGGTTGATACTTTTATTTTCATTTTACAAATAAAGAAATTGGGCATCATAGATGTGCATTCACTTGTCCACAGTCACACTGTTTGTTGGTGGCAAGTCCAGAATTCAGACCTTTGACTGTCCGACTTTACCTATGAGAGCTGTCCAGGTCTGTCGCGATTCTTGAGACTTTTTTGACTCTCAGGATTTCTCTTCATCAGAATGTCTAGTGATTGTGATCTTTTAAACATCCAGTTTTCTACAACCCTCAGAGACGTATCCGTCATATAAATAACACATTGTCAACCTTAAATACACAAGTAATTGAGGTGCTGCTCTCACAATGGAAAGAAAAGAGCAAATTAGGGTAAGGCAGTGCTTTGGTGTCCTTCAGGGGAAAGCCATTAAATGTTATTGAGGAGTGTCCTAGTCACCCATCCGTGGAAGGTTAATTGTTCCAAGTATATTTAGCCTTAAAAAATGTCTCCTTAGCCCATCTTCCTGGTCAACAACTAAATTGTGTTTTTGCCATTTGACCCAAACCTCCCCGTTTCCTGTTACTTTCTCACCTTAGCTGCAAATTATCTATAGCCTGATTTTTAAATCTTCACTTTATCACTAGTTCAGAAGATTAAAAAGTGAACCTCCAGGCAGCAGTTAATATGTAATTGTTTATTTAGCCATCATGTCAAGAGTGAAGTTCACAATCAATTCTCCAGAGGTTGACTTCAGAATACACCTAAATACTGCTCTGCCTTCTCCTAGTGAATAATTGCTTAGTTGTTCTCTATGTTTCATTAAGGTTATAGTAATAATTGTCTAATTCCTTTAATTAAATAGAACCTCCACTTAAGAACTAGACTTTCTAACAGGTGTTTCTGTCACTTTTTCCTTTTATTAACTAAATAATTATTAATATTTATTAAATACATACTATATGTTAGACACTGATTAAACATATTTTATATATTAAATTGATAATTACTTCCATCATCCCTGTTGTATTGGGAACAGGGATGTAATGAGGAAATAAAGGCTTAAAGGTTTAGAAAAATGTTTAGATCTACACAGATAAATAGTAGCAGATAGCACTCAAGACCCAGGTCTTTGCAATTCCAAAGCCCCCATTCTTAATCACTGTATCTGACAGTATTTAGGTAACAACATGCATGCTCCCCGAAAAAACTTTTATATTTATGGTTTCTTTAGCACAACCCAATGTTCACCAAACATTTTTGAGGCCTAGATACTGTGATAGACATTGAAGAATAAAGATAGTAAATTATTTCTCCTACCCTTAGGAGAATGGTTTAGTTATATTAATAGGATGGAGGGAGGGATGGATCCTTGAAAATTTTAAGGAAAATAGTGTGATGTTACCATACAAATATCAACAAATTGCTTTGGAATATGGGGGTGAGAGAAAAATTCCAATGAGCTGTTAGTCATATTATTTTTAGGAGTTTATTAGAGGAGGCAGAATTTGTGTTATTGCTGTTTTAATGGGTCAATTCTACTATACCACTGTGAAGTATGTTGGTCTCGTAATTGCTCATCCAGGCAAGCATGGGAATTACTTTGTGATAAACTTTCACCTCTTGATTTCACTAGTGGACCAATTAGTGGTTGTTACTCTAAAGACCCAAACGTAGAATTCATAGAATATTCACAAGGACAGTCAACATACCATGAAAAAAAAAATAGTATACATGGAACAAAACATTGGGCGAAACCTTAGGAATTATCTAGTCCACATAAAATGCCCTATTTATAGGTCTATAGAGTTATGCTCACCTTTCCTCATAATCACACATCACACATTCTTCTTTTTCTTTCCTTTGGGGCAAAGCATTTTCATAATTTCAGAGTTGCTGGATCAAAGAAGCTTCTGCATAAGCCACAAGCAATGTTGGGAGCTATTGCCTCAGATATCCTAGGTCCTAAGGTCATCTGAACTTGCCCCTTTCTCATAGTAAGTTTCCCCACATTAGCCATTGATATGTCCTTTCGTCTAATAACATAGGCAGCCAATCAAAGCCTTTAAGAGTTCAGAGATAAGAAAGACTAATCTGATAATTTACAGAGGAGATTATGTTTGAATTAAGTCTTACAAGATGGACTGCTAGTTTTCATGTTTTTCCATAAATATGTATTTCAATAATTAAAATCGTAAACGCTTTAGCTGGGAGGAAAATCTAGTTCCACCAGGTACAGATTACCCATCACACTTCCAGTGTACTGCCTTACTGCTTCATTCTGTATTGGGAGAACCCGCTCCCGATGTTTAACGTGGGTTCTTTTCTATTTCTTAAGTGTCTCGGCCGGGTTGAGAAATAAAGGGAAAGAGCACAAGAGAGAGAAACTTAACGCTGACATCACGTGTCGGCAGGATCCCTGATGTTCCTCCAGCCCTAAAACCAGCAAGTTTTTATTAGTGATTTTCAAAAGGGGAGGGAATGCACGAGTAGGGTGTGGGTCACAGAGATCACATACTTCACAACCTAATAAAGTATCACAAAGCAAACGGAGGCAGGGTGAGGTCACAGGACCACCGGAGGAGGTGAAATTAAAATTGCTAATGAAGTTTCGGGGCACGCATTGTCATTGATAACATCTTATCAGGAAACAGGGTTTGAGAGCAGAAAACTTGTCTGACCACAATTTGTTAGGTGGGAATTTTCCTCCTCCTAATAAGCCTGGGAGCACTATAGGAGATGGGGCTTATTTCATCCCTTAGGCTTTGGCCATAAAAGACGGCATGCTTTGAGAGGGCCGTTCCTAGGCTTACCCTCAGGGCGCATTCTCTTTCTCAGGGATGTTCCTTGCTGAGAAAAAGAATTCAGTGATATTTCTCCTATTTGCTTATGAAAGAGGAGAAATATAGCTCTCTTCCTTCAGGCTTACCAGCGGTCAGTTCAAAGTTACCTCTCTTGTTCCCTGAACATCACTGTTATCCTGTTCTTTTTTTAAGATGCCCAGATTTCATATTCAAACACACATGCTCTACAAACAATTTGTGCAGCTGACACAATCACAAGGTCCTGAGGCGACATCCTCCTTACGAAGGAGGATGACGGGATTATGAAGAAGATGACGGGATTAAGAGATTAAAGTAAAGACAGGCATAGGAAAACACAGGGGTATTGATTGGGGAAGTGGCAAGGGTCCATGAAATCTTCACAATTTATGTTCTTCTGCCGCGGCTTCAGCCGGTCCCTCCGTTCGGGGTCCCTGACTTCCCGCAACAATTCTGCCCCACAGTGGTCAGTAAGAAGATTCATCCAGAATTTGTAAGGCTTTTTGACGTTGTCTTGAAAGGACACAAAGATAGATGTGTACCCGCCCCCCACCCGCTACACCCTTGTTCTGCTCTCTAATCTTTGCACATACCAGAGATTTCGTAAGTTCTGTGAGTACCTGGTTTTCTGCACGTACCAGAGATTTTGTTTTGCACATACCAGAGATTTTGTAAGTTCTGAGGCAAGGTCACAAGACGTGTTTAAGTAAGATGAACTCTTGCTGCCATAAACCTGCTCTCCCGCCTCAAAGTTTGAACCAAAATATCAGAAATGGCAGGAACCAATCATAGTTAGCCAAATCGCCTTGTTCAAACACTAGCCAATCATATATCTGATTTGTATAATAACTCTATGCCCACTTTTCTTAGACTATATAACATTGTTCGGAGCTGAGTGGGGGAGCTCTCCTGCCCGTCTCGTTTCACGAGCGAGGGAGAGTTCCAGGTTCGAACCTGTAATAAAGATCCTTGCTGCTTAGCTTTGACTCTGGACTCTGGTGGTCTTCTTCGGGGAATAAACGGTCTGGGCATAACAGTCTCTGGCTCAGCTTTCAGTTATTTTGTACCTTGGTTTCTGTTGTCCCAGATTGTAACCCAAGGTTGCTTTGTGCTGCATTCAGTACTCTGGATTTATGGCTTGCCAGATTACAAAAAGAGGTACACCTAGTGGTGGCACTTGTTGTGGCACGAAGGACATAGTGCAGTTCCTTTTAAGGATCCTTAATTTCAATCTCTACATGGTCAATTTCCTGTTTCCCGAACTGAATCCAAATGATGGAAAAGGCATTTAGTGAGCACTTTCAATATTTTAAGAAGCATCAAAAACAAATGAGTGACAGAGGTTTTTTTTAACATAAATTATCAAGACAATTGGTTTGCTGGTTTGCTTGATGGAAATAAAATCACACAATAACTAGGTTCCAAACTGTTTAAAGAGATATATGAAATAAATAACCATAAAATGGCATTAAGAAAATAAAAGAGTATATTCATCAAACCTCTGGAGAGACAAAGGCTTTCTAACGGTAAAAGCAGCAGAAGAACTCTCAAAGGAAAAAAAAAAATCAATGCAGATGACTAAATAAAAATTAAATTGACTGTATATCAACAATAAAAAAATTCAAGCAAATACATAATCAAAACTAAATTATATTAGTTTGTGCCACCCCAAAGTTTATATTAATGGTTTTCAGAGTTTAGGGTTGGGAGGAAGTGACGTGTTTAAGTTCCACCCCAAGGTAATATTAATGGTTTACAGGGTTTACGGTTGGGAGGAAGGAATGTGTATGCCAGGTGTAATACAAGTGAGATCTTCGTAGTGATGGACTAGTTCAATATCTTGATTGCTGTAGTGGTTATATGAATTGACATGTGATAAAATGGCATTGAAATGAACACATACACACATTGTACCAACGTCAGTTTCCTGGTTTTGTTATTATGCTATGCTTATATAACCACTGGGGGAAACTGAGTGAAAAATACATAGCATCTCTCTGTACTATTTTTGCCCATTTCCTATGAATATGTAATTATTTCAAAATTAAAAATAAAATGTAACATTGTTAGTGAGGTTGGGATAAAGGATTAAGTTTTGAGTATTGATTGCAGCAAATATTAATTAGTACAAACTTTAGAAAATAATAGTGGAAATAAAAATAAGCAGCTAAAATAAATGAAACATAAAAATACAGCTCTTTAATCGGATATATTTGTTGTATTTTAGTGGGCTGACTTTATCTAATTTCTGGAAACTGTCACAACCTTAACTTTCTTATTGATAAAATGCTAAATAAAAATTACTACTTATTGAAAATGAGAAAATGTATGAATATCCAGTGGAATTAATATTATGATTATTGTGCAGATAGGTGTCTACTTAAAAAACTTGCAATCTCTATTATATCTGTGGGAGATCATATCCAATAATCCTGATCAAATAATGTTTGTTCTAGAGGGTTTCTTTTCAGTTATGTAGCTATAATTAAACAAAACCCCCACTACTGGAGGAAATGGACATGCATTTATTAGTTTTTGTGTAACAAGTTGTGCCCTTTCTCTTATTCCATGGCAAATGGCCCAACAAACTGTTTGGGAAGAGAGTAAACTGGACCTGAGCACTCCCCTTTTGAAATTTAATATTACTACATATCTCTAATGGCCAAGATAGTCCTGTCTTAGGTCCACAGGCTGAAAGACAAGGGGTACAAATTCATGAAAAGAGACAAAGAGTTAGATATGCTTAAACACATGTCTCAAGGGTCTGTGAGGAGCATTATCTCCTGACACAACTTGAAGCTTAGGAGATGTCTTCAAATGCATCTTCTCTGGCCTATTGGCCATGTTTGTGAGAAGACATTGACATTAATAAGCACAGTGGGATGCCAGACCCACGCTGGGATTCACAGCAAATATTGTAATAGTACTGGAGAAAAAAAAATCACATATTTCTCTCTCTCAAAGTAAGAAATAAAAGATTATTGCTGACTTGCAATGATGGAAATGCTTTAACAGCCACTAAATTGGACAAGAATTACATCAAACAGTTGAGGCCACATATTTTCAGCACTAGTAGCAGATACTACATTCCTTTTGGGGATTAACTGGAAATTCTCATGTTTCTTTGTAAGGAAAAGAAAAAGCCAAGATTGAACTATTAGGGTTCCCCCAAATTTTAAAACCTTAATGCAAGAGAAAGGAATCATAGGAAAAATGAAAGATACTCTTTTGATGACAATATAGGGTACTCCAAGTCATGCTGATTTACGTATTCCTTCCTTCTGAAATACAAGAGGGAAAAGCCTTTACATTTAAAAAGATGTTTAGCTTTACATCAATTATAATGGTGAATAATAGGAAATAACCAATGCATGTAATGATTAAGGAGAATATTCTTCATTCCTATCCTATGTCCATATCATCTAAAACTGTATCTGTTACATAGAAGGTACAAATGGTATTACAAAATGAATGAATGAAGGATTAAATGTTGATAATAATTACCTAGTCCAGAAATTCTTAAGCAGCTATTGAAGCAATTGTGCTATCATAATATTGAAAATGTGAATATTTATAATGCTGAGTGTAAAAATCAAAATATAAAATAGTGTCTGGAGAAATAGTTTTTAAACTTCAATGTACATTGTATAACCTAGAGGGCTTGTTGAAACACAGACTGCTAAGTCTCAAACCCAGTCTCTGTTTTAGTAGATCAGGAATGAGACCCAATAATTTGTATTGCTAGTAAGTTCTCAGATGATGTTCATGCCACTTGTCTTAAAAACCACATTTTGAGAACTATTCATCGAAAGGATGATTGCTAGTATGTAAAACAGGCAAACACAAATATATCCGAAAAACGTGTTGAGCAAATAAAATCTATTCTTGGAAAATGTGTTGAGCATACAGTGTGAATAGTGATTGTCTTTGGGGAGGTGGGATCATGACTTATAGTTTTTTCTTTCTGCCTTTGTTTATTTTCTTTGTAGTAATCTATTACTTTAAAATGGAAAATAAAAAATGTCTGAGCAATTTAAACTTAAAGACATGTGGCGATCTAGATCTTCAAGGATCTAGAACCAGAAATACCATTAGACCCAGCAATCCCATTAATGGGTATATACCCAAAGGATTATAAATCATTCTACTATAAAGACATAGGCACACGTATGTTTATTGAAGCACTGTTCACAATAGCAAAGACTTGGAACCAACCCAAATCCCCATCAATGATAGACTGGGTAAAGAAAATGTGGCACATATACACCATGGAATACTATGCAGCCATAAAAAAGGATGAGTTCATGTCCTTTGCAGGGATATGGATGAAGCTGGAAGCCATCATTCTCAGCAAACTAACACAGGAGCAGAAAACCAAAAACCACACGTTCTCACTCATAAGTGAGAACAGAACAATGAGAACACATAGGCACAGGGAAGGGAACATCATACACCGGGGCCTGTCAGGAGGTGGGAAGCTAGGGGAGGGATAGCATTAGCAGAAATACTTAATTTAGATGACAGGTTGATGGGTGCAGCAAACCACCATGGCATGTGTTTACCTATGTAACAAACCTGCACGTTACGCACATGTAACCCAGAACTTAAAGTATAATAATAATAATAATAACAATAAAATAAACACTAAAACAAGACCAAAGTTCAATAAGTACATGATAAAGGGAGATACTAGTTTTCTCTGAGGAGAGGATAATGAAATCTGGCGTGGACTTAAGTGACTAGTAAGTGCTTGCTTTAGTGTTCTTTGCATTGACTCTGTTAGAACTCTCTGATACTAAATTAACTCTTCACCTGACACCAACAGTCACTGTCTCCTAGAAACTTTTCTTCACTCTTTTAAAGCAGACCCCAGATGCTGATGACAACTCAGCCCACACTCGGATTATCTATTCCTGCCAATTAGGATTTTCTTGAGGGCTCAGGCTGCTGCTTGTTTAACATCCCATTGGACTGGGTATGTAAATGTGCTCAGTTTCCCATGCCCACCTTGAGTTTAATTCTCACCAATTGTTGGATATTCCCTATTTGCCCATCTGGATCCACTACTCTGCATCTCTTTTCTGTTCCTGGAAGTAGAAATTTTGGACTACAACAAAGGACTCCTTTGAGTTTTGCTTCCAGGTGGTTTGACTAATAGGAAGCGCTGGAAGATGGGAGGAGAGTAAGGTTGGTGTATATGATCTGTCCAACTTCTTTCATGTTAGGCCATGTGTTGACAGTGACTATATTCCCCTACTGAAGCCTTTTGCACCTTTAGGATTATCTTCTTTTAGCTACATCTCTAGAGATTTTGGTATTTGCTTTCTTTCTGTGCCCCTTCAGATGCAGGGATGCTAGCTGCTCCTTTTACTGTGAATTTGATGATGCTTATGCATTTCTTGTTGGTTGATCCTGGCCATAACTTTGTACATAACCTTTTGTACAGTTTTATAGTTACTGAACTCTTCTAAAATTCACCTATATGAGTAAGTCATCTGTTTCCTGTTAGGGCCTTTGCTGGTATACATTCTTTTAATTTTTTTTTTAAAGAGTCAGGTTCTTATTATGTCACCCAAGCTGGAGTGCAGTGTCATGATCATAGTTCACTGCAGCCTCAAACTGGGCTAAAGTGATCCTCCTACCTCAGGTGTGTGAGTCCTACCTATATAGCTAGGACTATAGGTGTGTGACATCATGCCCAGCTAATTTTGTGTGTGTTTGTGTGTGTGTGTTTTGTAGAGACAGGTCTTGCTGTGTTGTCCAGGGTGATCTCAAACTCCTGGCCTCAATAGATCCTCCCACCTTGGTCTCTCAACGCTCTGGGATTACAGGCATAAGCCACCACACTCAGCTCATCTCTAACTTTAATTTTCATGTCTATGCATGCATGCATGTCTTCTTCTCACAGAAAATAAGAGGCAAAATTCCCCCGTGACCTAACATGGAATCTAAAGAACATGAGCTTTAGAACAAACTGTATTAGTTCAAATCTGAATTTAGTAACTTCCTTGTTATATGCACTGCAAAGTTACTTGAGGCTCATTTTTTACCTTAAAAGTGAGGATTATCAGGCCGGGCACGGTGGCTCAAGCCTGTAATCCCAGCACTTTGGGAGGCCGAGACGGGCGGATCATGAGGTCAGGAGATCGAGACCATCCTGGCTAACACGGTGAAACCCCGTCTCTATTAAGAAATACAAAAAACTAGCCGGGCGAGGTGGCGGGCGCCTGTAGTCCCAGCTACTCGGGAGGCTGAGGCCGGAGAATGGCGTGAACCCAGGAGGCGGAGCTTGCAGTGAGCTGAGATCTGGCCACTGCACTCCAGCCTGGGTGACAGAGCGATTCCGTCTCAAAAAAAAAAAAAAAAAAAAAAAGTGAGGATTATCATTTCTCACTTCTTGAGTTGTTAAAGGGGTGAAATAAGATAACATGTGTCAAGTATCTAAATGTGTGCTCCAAAAATTGTATGTTTCCTTCTCCTCCCTGTGCTGAAACAAGCCACTGCAATAAAAGAATACTTTTATTTTTTTGATTTTTCACTGTATATCTGTATCTGTTCCAAATATCCTCCAATGCAGCTACAGTTCCTCAAACATTTACAACCAATTCTTGTCTTTATGGATAATACAGTTTTGTTTCTTGGGCAGTACTGGGGACCATTTAGGTTCTAGAGAGTTAGACCTGCTTTCCAAAGAAGGGTCCAGCAAGCAGATAGGGTTCTGTTGCCAGCTTCTCTCCAATGACATGATAAAGTCCCCTATGTGAGGAAGCAACTCATTACTTGGTTTGTTAAGCAGGGAACATGGACTTCTAGAGCAGACCTCATTTTTAAGTTATTTTTCAGTGAGGACACTGCTTCACAATGTTCTGATAAAGCATTTCAATATGTCATGGTGGATCTTAACTTCATGTGAGACATAGGACCTAGTTATTTATATGTGTTTAAGATTTTACTTAGCCCTTGGAATAAGCCTGATTACTTTTCCTAGCTGATTACATTGAGGCTTAGAGATATTAAGTAAATTCCCACTACTAGAAGGTGGGGCACCTGAGATAAACAGGTCTGTTTGAAGTCAGTTTATGTCCTTTCTAATACCTCATTCCTCTTTTTGAGGGTTAAGTGATTTACCCAAATGCAATAAAGCTTCTGGGAATCACTAGAGTACATGAATATGTTTTTGTTAATATGTTTTGGATAGGTGAGTTTGGTCTCAGGATTCCTCAGAACTTGTAGGTAAAAAGGGCAAGATAAGGAGGCAGAGATCCTACTGCTTAACAAAAGCAAGCTGTGTGACATTGGGGAAAAACACATTTGACTGATCTCTAGTTTTCTCACCTGTAAATGGGAATCTTCCTAACATGAGTGGCTCATAGTAGCAGCGCCAAATAATTTAAATTTCTTAGGTGTGTATATCCTGTCTTTTCCTGAATATGTCACACCTTTTCCATTTTCTCTGTATTGCCTTTATCCAGGTACCCAATCAGTTCCTGCCAGTATTAATCTTTCCAACCCACTAACTATTTTATCCCTATATATATATATATACCTTCATATTTGTTGGGTGAGCAATCCTAAAACATGGATTTTATCAACCTAAATACCTGATAAAGACTCACTTAATTCAGAGACAAGGCAAACCCAAACAGAAAAGGTAGGTTTTTACTCCTGGAATATCCACATCCACATGTTAGTGATAATGCTTCAAATATTTCTGCATGCACAAACTAACAGTGGTCCAGCTGCCTCTGCAAACCACTGTGCAATATGTATTCTCCTTAAAGCCTTGGGGAATAAATGCAGGTTTTGTCTCTACGTTTCAAGCAGGAAACCATTCCAGAAGTCAACTAGTGAAAAATAATTAGAGATTATAAAATTGGAACTATGCTCATTAGTCATCTCCCTCAATTCATTACGACCCTATGTATTGAAATTCTACTTTAGTGACTTATTTTCTATGTAAAGGCAGTCAGTTAATTTACTTTCAACAACAAGTTACAGCTATAATATCAAAATGACAAGTCGTAGCTTGGAATACAGCCTTTCAGTAGTGGCTTCTCAGAGGAGACAACTATATGACAGACTCAAAATTATAAGGAAGGCAATTCCATGGATTTAGAGTTCCACAGTAGAAGATCTCTACCTGTAGGTACTCACAAGGTAATATCTAGATGAGGTGAAAATATGTTAGATCTCTTCCTTGGCGAAATGTATTCCTAGTTATTTTATTTTTGTGTGTGGATACCGTAAATGATAATGAGTTCTCGATTTGGTTCTCAGCTTGAATGTTGTGATGTATAGAAATGCTACTGATTTTTGTATGTTGATCTTGTATTCTGAAATTTGACTGAAGTCATTTATGGAGTCTAGGAAGGTTTTAGATAATTCTTTAGCATTTTTAGCTGTACAATCATTTCATCAGCAAACAGAGATTATTTGACTTCCTCTTTTCCAGTTGGTATGCTTTCTATTCTTTCTCTTGCTCAATTGCTCTAAGTAGGACTTCCAGTACTATGTTGAATAGGAGTGGTGAAGGTGGACATCCTTTTCTTGTTTCAGTTCTTTGGGGGAGTATTTTCAACTTTTTCCCGTTCAGCGTGGTGTTGGTTGTCGGCTTGTCATATATGGCACTTACTATTTTGAGGTATGTTTCTTCAGTGCCTAGTTTATTGAGGGTTTTTGTCATAAAGTCATGCTGAATTTTATTGAATGCCTTTTCTTCATCTATTGTAAAAATCATATGGCTTTTGTTTTTAATTCTGTTTATATGGTAAATCACATTTGTTGAGTTGTATATGTTGCATCATCCTTGCCTCACTGGAATAAAACCCACTTGATCGTAACGTGTTATCTCATGATCTGCTATTGTATTCAGCTAGTATTTTGTTAAGGATTTTTAAATCTATTTTCATCAGGGATATTGGCCTGTAGTTTTGTTGTTATGTCCTTGCCTGATTTTTGTATCAAGGTGATACTGGTTTTGTAGAACGAGGAAGAGAAGAATCCCTTCTCCTCAATTTTATGGAATAGTTTCAGTAAGATAGGTACCATCTCTTCGCTGTACATCTGGTAAAATTCAGTTGTAAGTCACCTGGTCCTGAGTTTTTTAAATTAGAAGTTTATTTTAATTACGGATTCAATTTTATTACTTGTTATTGGTCTATTTCTATTTCTTATTGATTCAATCTTGGGAGGTTGTATGTTTCTAGAAATGTATCCAGTTCATCTGTGTTTTCTAGTTTAGTATGGACAGAGGTGCTCATAATAGTTTCTGATAATCTTTTGTATTTCCATAGTATCATTTCTAATGTCACCTTTATAATTTCTTATTATACTTATTTGAATATTTTCTGGGTTACTATAGCTAGCAGTCTGTCAAGTTTGTTTATCCTTTCAAAGAAACAACTTCTTCTTTTGTTGATCTTTTGTATCTTTTTTGGTCTCAGTCTCATTTAGTTCTGCTCTCTACAAGGATGACAGAGATGAACTGATTAAAAGAAATCATAGATGACACAAATGGAAAAACATCCCATGCTCATGGGTTAGAAGAATCGACATTGTAAAAATGACCATACCACCCAAAGCAATCTACAGATTCAACACAATCTCTATCAAATTATCAGCATAAATTTTCTCAGCATTAGAAAAAAATCCTACAGCTTTTATGGAACCAAGAAACAGTCCAAGTAGCCAAAAACAGTTCTAAACAAAAAGAACAAATCTGGGAGCAATTACATTGTCTTATTTGAAATTCTACTACAAGGCAATATATAGTAACTAAAAAAGCATTGTACTGATACAAAAACAGACATATAGATAAAAAGAACAGAATAGAGAACCCAGGGATAAAGCTACATACCTACAATCATCTGATCTTCAACAAAGTCGACAAAAATAAACAATGGGGAAAGGGCACCCTATTCAATAAATGATGCTGGGAAAACCGGCTGGCCATATGCAGAAGAGTCAAACTGGACCCCTTATCTCTCACCATATACAAAAATTAACTCAAGATAGATTAGAGACTTAAATGTAAGACCTGAAACTATAAAAAATTTAGAAGACAACATAAGAAAAACTCTTCTGCACACTGGCCCAGGCAAACAATTTATGATAAAGAGCCCAAAAGGAAATGGCATGAAAACAAAAATAGACACATGATATTTAAACTAAAAAGCTTCTGCACAGCAAAATAAATAATCAATAAACAGATAACTTATAGAATGGAAGAAACTATTTGCAATTATGCCTCCAAAATAAAGGACTAATATCTAAAATCTAGAAGGAATTCAAGCAACTCAATAAGAAAAAAAAAGTCCTATTTAAAACTGGGCAAAGGACATAAACAGACTTGCTCACATGTAAGTTTGTAAAGATGGAAGAGGATCCTAGGTCTGCATCTACAGTTTGTGTTTTGCCCACTCTTCAACATTGCCAATAACACCTCTAATACTTAAATTAATGAATAAATTTGAGGATCAGACAGAAGTCAGCAGTCATTTCAAAGCAGACTCTTTTACCTGGCTACTATCATTTATGTTACTGACTTTCTCCTCAGCCCACCATGACAATCTCCTAGGTAGCCTCTATTGTCAAGTTTCTCCATTTCATCCGCTTTTTTTCTGAAACGTAAAATAAAGTTTCATTTTTTATTGATTTTTAATACACACACATTACAATTAACAAATCATAAGTGTAAATCTTGATAATTTTTATGCTCATCAAGGTAAAGAGTGTAACCTAGGCCGGGCGCGGTGGCTCAAGCCTGTAATCCCAGCACTTTGGGAGGCCGAGACTGGTGGATCACGAGGTCAGGAGATCGAGACCATCCTGGCTAACACAGTGAAACCCCGTCTCTACTAAAAAATACAAAAAAACTAGCCGGGCGAGGTGGCGGGCGCCTGTAGTCCCAGCTACTCGGGAGGCTGAGGCAGGAGAATGGCCTGAACCCGGGAGGCAGAGCTTGCAGCGAGCTGAGATCCGGCCACTGCACTCCAGCAAGGGGGACAGAGTGAGACTCCGTCTCAAAAAAAAAAAAAAAAAAAAAAAAAAGAGTGTAACCTAAACATCAGAAGAACAAGTGTGCCTTCACCCACAAATATAACCAATATGCTGACTTCTATCACCTTAGTTAGTTTTGCTTATATTTGTACTTTATGTAAATTCAGTCACAATATTTAGATGTTTGCGTATGACTTTCTTGCACAGATTTATGGTTGTGAGATTCATCTATATCATTGGGTGTATCATAAATTTATTTGTGATCACTGAGTCAAACATTCTTTTTTGGACATTTTAGTTTTTTTTCTCTTTTGCTATTGTAAATAATACTTCTATGAACATTCGAATAATTTATTTGAAATACATAGTATATATATATAAATATATATACATACACATTTACAGTTACATTCAAATACATAAATTATTGGTGTACACGGGTTTAAACCTAATATCTCGCTATACGTTTTCTAATGAATTTCATCTATTCTTTGTTTCTTTTACCTTTTTCTTGCCTTCTTTTGTATTGCTTGAGAATAAAAAAAAAAAAATCCCTGATGTTGCTATTTATATTTTCTTCTTTCAGTTTAGTAATTACTTTATAAATTTATACATTCGTAACTGAATTATTCAATCTACTCCAAATTATAATTTGGTACCATTTTTCAGATAATACAAAGCTCTTGTGGGACTTAATTCACATTTTCCTCAAGCCTGTTGTGCTATTACCCTGTATTTTAACCCTGCAAGACATTAATATTGTTTTATACAGTCAGAGTTTATCTGTACCTACATATTTTCCTTTTCTGGCTTTTATTCTTTTCCACATTAACAGACTTCTATATGGAATAGCTTTCATTCTCCTGAAAGTTTCCCTTTAGTGTTGTTTTGTTTTGTGTGGATTTACGAACAACAAGTTAATACTTTTTAATAAAGACTATTTTCCTCCGGATATAAAAATCTAGACTGTAAGCTTTTTTTCTTTTTTCCAGCATTTGAAGTGTGCCGTTCCCTTGTCTTCTATTTTTCTTCATTTTTATTCACAATGCAGCCTGTCAGTCTTGTCTTTGCTCTACGTTCCTCTTTTCTGTGCTTTCAAACTTCGTTTTCTACTTTACTTCCTTTATTGCTTATTTTCTGTATTCACTCTGTTATTAAACCCATTTCTTGAGTTTTTAATTTTAGAAAAGATATTTTAGTTCCATAATTTTCATTGATTTAAAAAACAGTGAATGTCTTCATTTCACTACATATTTTTTTGAATATATCAAATGTGTCTGTCTTTAAGACCATAGCTATAATTCCAATATATTGATTTACCTATATACCTATGGGCATGTTATGTGTGTTTTTTTAAATTGGTTTTCTTAATTTGGATTTGTCTCTATGCCTTCTGGAAATATTACCTAATGCCGAATAATTATACAAAAATTTGTAGAGCTTCTGGATATTACATTCCTCCTGAGTGGATTTATTTTCTTGTCACTAGCAGTTAGATTAGGGGTGGATTAATTTGTTTCAGTCTAGATTGATTTGATTTGACCCTGGGTTTTCGGTATTGTGAACACCGGTCTTCCTTCTTATGTCTTTATTCCTAGAGTATAGACTTTCAGAGTTTTCATTTTTTAAAAATGGCAGATTTACATGGGCTTCTTTTCCTTGGCAGCTGTTGAAACTAATCCCTACCTCCAATTCCTCAAGAATGCTGACATTTCTCCTTAATTTCCTATATTCCTAGTTGTTATATACTGCTTAATTTCTTGTCTTCTCACATGTGCATCAGTCAAAATTCAGACAATGTTTAAAAGACACATCTCTGTGGACTGTCATCTCAATTTTCTCTGGGGTCTTAGATCCTCAGATTCTAGCTTTTCTTGTCACTCTGAACTTCTGTTTTTATCTTCCTTACCTTAGGACATTACTGTTGAAATATCTAGGCTTCCACTTTGTCTTTGTGTTCCACATTGAGAATCTACAAATGCCTCTTGAGAATAAAGGAACAGAGGTGGCTAGCTTAATTGAATGTGTTCCAATTATCTGAGACCTCAGTCTCTCAAGTATTGGCTACCTTAGTTGCTTCCCATTGCACGTAAACCACTGCCTCCTTGTATATGTTATATTGCTTTAAACTTTTTTTTTTCTCAGTGAGAAGATTGGGCTATAATAGAAGCCAGTATGTCAGAACTGGACTGAAGTCCTATCCTAGGTTTCTGACATTAGAAGTCAACAATAAGTGCTGAATATCATTTATTCAAAGACATACACTCACTTTAATTACTTTGTGTACCACTGATTCCTAGCCATCCTTCATTATAGATTGCTAGTTCTTCATCCTTTATCAATATGGAATAATTTCCAAACCACTTATATAATCTTTTCATGTATTTTTCTTCCATTCCTATACCTAGTTCTATACTGGAGCACTCACATTATTTCATCCTCATATATCTTGGTAGCTACACTACTTTATTTCTTCATGTGTTTTCCATTATTGTCATTCTATCTACATCTTAAGAAAATTTATATTCATCTACTCTAGTAGCAAAACATAACATGTCTTTATTCCATAAACTAACTTTCCATCCATGATTTTGATTTCATTCTTATTCATCTACTCTGCTACTTTGTCCATTGCTATTTCTTTCTAATGTTTTCCACTCAGTATACTGAGAGATTTTGTGTATGGTAATATTCAATGAGTTACATTCTATATGCGCCCATTTAAAGAGATTTCTAAATGTTCATTGATATAGAGTGGCTAACAGCAGTGCTTTATGTGAATGTTTAAGGACTCGGGAATTTATAGAATTTCTCTTGAGTCAAGGAAGGATAAGTTCACCTGACAATAGATCTGGACGTGGATTCCCATTCTTACAGGTGGATATTACTATGTAAGTTAGGAATCTTGACAGATGATCATGCAGGTATTACCATTGCTTATAAATTAGAGGTAAACGATTCTGAAATAGACCCAACAAGGGACGTGCTTCTCCAGTAGAGATTCTGTAAGGATATAAAAAATAAAATTTTAATCACTGATGCTGATATAGGCAAATCACAGTGTCAATTTTTCAAGCTTCTGCCACCTAACCACAGGTACCAAATGTTTTCAAAGAACATGAGCTTGCTCAAGTTCATGTTTGCCCAAAATATTTTCTTTGCTGGTGTTTTTCCTAAGATTTCTTCGTATCTACTTACTTATAAGCTCAGCAATGAATTCATCACATCTTTTCTGTGTTCCCACAATGTGTACAAGGTTGTGAAGCTTAAGTATATTAACAGCAGTTCTGGGTTAAAAGGAACTTATAGTTTAGTGGGAGAGGCAAATATTTTAACAAAAGTGTGATAAGAACAGAAGTATACTCATTTATATTGGATGTATCTTGCCTAAAGCTAAGACTTTCCACCAAACAAATAGGCAAAAAGAATATAAACCTCTCTTGTTAACTCAGCCACCCAGGCAACTATCATTCATCATGTTTTAGGTCCCTGTCATATTGTACCATTTATAAATCAGATTACAGTTGACTGCTATGCATCCCTGCCTTCACTCAGGTAAGTCCTTCTGTAACCAATGTCCACCTCTTTTCTATCTATGTATTAAAATTTTATTTGTCATTAAAAACTCAATTAGAGTGTCATCTCTTCCATAAAACCATTCCTCTCACCATTTTTGATTCCTCCTCACCAACACTGCTTCCTCCTTTTTGTTTTTTCATAGTTCTAAGGATAAACTTCTGTTACACAACCAGAATTACTAAGGTATATCACTCTCCCATTCAATAAATCATAAGCTTCTTGAAAATAGAGATTATGTCTAATTTATCCTTGTATATCAATTTTGAAAAGTTTTTTGTAGTTTTGAAGAATAATTTTAATAAACGATGCTTGACTGAATGAATGAATATATCACCTCTGTGCTTCTCTTTTCTGTCATCAATGAAGGCAAAATAAACCACAATTATCTCCAGATCTTTACCTTTCACTAGGTTATTCCCATTATTGTCTATCCATTGATGTTTCTGTTAAGACACTAGTTGCCTCATTATTAAATTCACTGGTGTTTTGACAGTCTTCATTCCTACTTATTTTCCTATAAACTGAATTTAGCCAAATTAACTTTGTATTTTTTATTTTTCTTTTGGCTTTGATGTCATTCCTTTGTACTGGTTCTCCTTCAATCTTTCTTTTTTTTTTTTTTTTTTTTTGAGACGGAGTCTCACTCTGTCACCCAGGCTGTATTGCAGTGGCCGGATCTCAGCTCACTGCAAGCTCCGCCTCCCGGGTTTAGGCCATTCTCCCGCCTCAGCCTCCAGAGTAGCGGGCGCCTGTAGTCCTTCAATCTTTTTAAAAAATGAGAGAAAGGAAGAGAGAGATCATAGCAGGTGACAAATTGAGAATTTAAGAATTAAGGATTCTAAGTATCCTGGAACTTATTATTCTCAGTCTATTTTCATATAATAATAAAGCATAATAAATGAGAAAATATTTTACTTCGGAAAATTATCTTCATAGTTAAATATCAGAAGACAGAGGCATAAATGTATGTTTTCTGATCAATATTGTACTGCAGAGCAAAACAGCAGAGTTTGATATTAAACAGACCTGTTTTTGAATCTCACCTTGACAACTGAGTGAACTAGATCTGGGTTGTGTTTACGTTTAAAGAGATTACACAACTTTTAAAGCATTCTTTTAAAGCATTCCTTTTCTCTGAATTTTAGTTATAACTTGCTTAAAAGGAGAAAACAATATCTACCGCACATAGTTGATATGATATATAAAATATGTATTATACACACAGAATGTCTGAAAAATATATTTTTTTTCCTCAGAAGTAGGTTCAACATTTAGAGAAATTTAACTTTTATTTACAGGCAAGCTTAATCAGCATTCATCTTCATTAGTATTACGCTTCTGAGATTTTACCACTTTCTTGAGCAAGAGAATAGGTTAAATCAGTAGTGAAAAGCTCTACAATTTAACGACAAAAATAAACACAACTGTGAGCTTAATATGTATTAAGATTATGATGACACACTTCTAACAACCCCAGGTTACAATGATTTACTCCTATGATTACCTCTCAGAGTTTTATAGTTTTAGCTCTTTCATTGTCAGGGATTTATTTTGAGTCAATTTTTGTGTATAGTGTGAGGTAGAGTCTAATTTTATTCTTTTGCATGAAGATACCAAGTTGTTCAAAACAATTTGTTAAAAGAATATTATTTCCCCTTTACTTTTCTTAGTCAAAAATCAATTTATCATAAATATAATGGATTATTTCATATATATAGAACATATATAGGAAATAATGTACATACATGAAATTAGATAGATATACACACACATTCTTATGCTAGTACCACACTATCTTGATTACTTTATATTTCTAGTAAATTTTGAAATTGGAAAGTGGGAGTACTTAAAATTTGTTCCTCGTTTACCAGAATGTTTTGATTATTCTTCGTCACTTTAATTCCCATATTAATTTTAGGACCTATTTGTCACTTTCCATAAACACAGTCTATTCTCCAGAGTCCCATAAATAATATTGTGTTTTGATTAAAAGGAAATAGATTAATCATTTTTGAGTATCTCTGTGTGAAAGATAAAAACTAGAACTTTTTTTTACACTATCTTAGGCCACTAAGTCCTGAATGTGTCTTGTTGCCTTTCTTTGCATTTCCTGTACCTAGGAGTGTCTTCTATAGTGTGAACTTTCTATAAATTTGGTATAAAAACAGGACACACAAAAACACACAACTATCACACAAAAAGAACTGTGGTAACAACATATAAGAATTGTACACAAGATGCTAGTGAAGTGAGCACCAAATAAACATAAATTTTTATTTTTTATTTATTTATTTTTTCTCTTGTTTATTATACTTTAAGTTCTAGGGTACATGTGCACAACGTGCAGGTTTGCTACATCTGTATACATGTGCCATGTTGGTGTGCTGCACCCATTAACTCGTCATTTACATTAGGTATATCTCCTAATGCTATCCCTCTTCCCTCCCCCAACCCCACAACAGGCCCCTGTGTGTGATGTTCCCCTTCCTGTGTCTAAGTGTTCTCATTGTTCAGTTCCCACCTATGAGTGAGAACATGCAGTGTTTGGTTTTTTGTCCTTGAGATAGTTTGCTGAGAATGATAGTTTCCAGCTGCATCCGTGTCCCCACAAAGGACATGAACTCACCCTTTTTATGGCTGCATAGTATTCCATGGTGTATATGTGCCACATTTTCTTAATCCAGTCTATCACTGATGGACATTTGGGTTGGTTCCAAGTCTTTGTTATTGTGAATAGTGCTGCAATAAACATATGTGTGCATATGTCTTTATAGTAGAATGATTTTTTTTAATTTTTTTAAATTGTTTTTAAAATTATTTTTTAGTAGAATGATTTATAATCCTTTGGGTATATACCCAGTAATGGGATGGCTGGGTCAAGTGGCATTTTCTAGTTCTAGATCCTTAAGGAATCACCACACTGTCTTCCACAATGGTTGAACTAGTTTACAGTCCCACCAACAGTATAAAAGTGTTCCTATTTCTCCACATCCTCTCCAGCACCTGTTGTTGACTTTTTAATGATCGCCATTCTAACTGGTGTGAGATGGTATCTCATTGTGGTTTTGATTTGCATTTCTCTGATGGCGAGGGATGATGAGGCAAAAATACAAAATAGAGGAAAGTCAAAAAAAAAAAAAAAGCCTATGAAGATGGAATGGATTCAAGCTGAAAGTATAGATATGAAGCTATGATTTCTAAAATATATGGATTAATGTATACACTGATTTACATGTATATAAGTATGGCACTATTTATATTCATACATATATGTCTTTACTGTGTGTATGTACAGATTCACACACATATATCCATATATATGGACACACATGTATATGTAAATAAGTATATATATTTACATCTACATGTATATATGCATATATTTCCTTTTGTCTGTGAAAGATCCATGAAGTAAAAACACCCAAATAGCAATAAACACTTCATGCCCAAATCATTTTCAAAAAAAAAAAAAAAGGATTCTTAGATAAATGGCTGGTTCTAGGGCTAGGACAAAGTGGCTCCAAGACAAGCCTGGAACATGTTGCTATTCCAGAAATAAAGAAAGTGCTTAAAAAATAAATGGGAGTGAGTCCAAAGGACACAGAAATCATGTTGAGAGGCTCCCATTGACCAAATCTCAATTTGAATATCAAAATAATGCAGCACCATAATGAAACACAAACAATTGGAAAAAATAGAAAGTTTTGAGTTCACACCCATAATAAAGAGATCATTGTACACATGAAAAGGAAGACTGGAGGCCTCTTGCTTATAGCAGAATGTAGACTGCCTGCTGGGAAATGTAGGATAAAATTTTGATGAGAAGGAAAGCATTTCGCATTATCTTATAAGTGTCTCCCCTCAGACGGTTTAATATCAATAGTTTCAAGACAAATAACATAATTTTACAGTAGAAAAATTAGATAACACCTTGATTGAGTAATCAAAGTTAACATCACAAATGAGTGGCTGATGGGCATCACATGCCTTCAGATGAAATTTCCTGAGAAGAGCACATCACTCATTTCATATTATTGCTGAGAATACATAGCCTGAATATAATCAAGAGGAAACACCAGAAAAAAAAAAAAAAAAAAAAAATATGGTATGACTCCAAAACAATATAAAGGACTATTTCAGAAAATGGCATGAAAGGAAAAAGAAAAAGAAAGGCTAAAGATGCATGACCAATTAACACAATACCTATCTTTACAATGGATTATATACTAAAGGAAAGCATGCTATAAATGATGTTATGAGTCACCTGACAAAATTGAAATATACACAGTAGGTTAAAGCAGTATATAATGCTTTATTTCCTGAGTTTGATAACTGTGATGTGGTTATAAAAAAAACTATCTTCATTTATAAGAAATGTAAAAAGGAATCTTTATAGAAAAAGGCCCATGATGAATGTAACTTATCTCAAATATTTCTGAAAAAATTATCTATCTACCCATCTATCTGTCTGTCTGTCTACAGAGACAAATACAGAGAGGCAGAGAAAAATGATAGATTATCAGAGCAAATATGATAAAAAGTTGAGAGTGGATGATTCTGGGTGAAGGGAATAGAGATATTTTCTGCTTTATTCTTATTCTTGCAAACTTTTTGTAAGTTTGGAATTGTTTCAAATAAAAGGTAAAGTAATAATTGTATAATGTAAAATGTTAATGATTTTAGTTATTCAAGTGCAAGGCATAGATTGTTATATCGAATAAAAAACAAAAATTACACAAATTATAAATCCACAAAAACTTTAAAATTAAAAAGATAGAAAAGGTAAACTACACAAATATTAAGAAAAAGAGAGCTAGAGTAGTTATACTAGTATCAAATAAGATGATTTTGAGAATAAGGACTGTTACCAGGAATGAAAGGGGACACAGTGATAAAATTTTTAAACCCTGAAGAGGATACAACAATATCAAATGTGTGTGGTCCCAATAACAAAGCACGCATAACAAATACATTAGGAGCTCTGAATCTGACCAACATGGAGTTACAGGAAGATAATTTACTTTTTTTTTTCCTTGGACAAAATGCATGATCCAAGAAAGGAAAACCACAGACCAATATTCCCCATTAATATAGACACAAAAATTAGTAATGAAACTCTTAGCCAATTAACCCCAACAATATGAAACCTGAGTAATAAATGATGATTGATGGAGATTTAAGACAGGAATGCAAAGTTAGTTAAACACTCAGAAAATAATCACTGCAACTCACCATATTAACATATTATAAAAAGAAAAATCCATATGGCTATCTCAAAGTACAAATAAAAGGTGTTTGAGACTAGGAATAGAGGGAAACTTCATTTCTTTGATAAAGAAGCAATCTATGGAAAACCTTCAGTGACTATCTAATTGTAAACAACTGAATACTTTTATCCACCAGATAAGGAATAAGGCAAGGATGCCCACTCTCACCATTTCTGTACATTCTACTGGAGGATCTAGCTAGTGGAATAAAGCAAGAGAAATAAATAAAAGGCATTAAGATTGGAAATAAATAAATAAAACACATCTTTACAGACAAGATGATTGCCTGTGTACAAAATGCAATGGAAAATACAAGATAGTATACAATAATATGGAAAAATATTTCAATGGAACACTTTCCAAAGAAGATATGTAAATGAGAAATAAGCACATGATAAAATGTTCAACAACATTAATCACTAGGGAAATGCTAATCAACTACAAAAACTACAACTGTACACATATTAGCAGGTCTAAAATTAAATAAAAATAACTATACAGTGTCAATGAAGGTGTAGAAGAACTGGATGTTATATATGTAATGGTGGAATTTAAAATAATATAACATACATGGAAAATATTTTGGCAGTTTCTTGAAAAGATAAGCAAATACTTACCATATGACCCAGATATTCTCCTAGGTATTGACCTTATCATTATTGACCTGTTATACTAGCCTTAGGTATTGACCTTATAGAAAAGAAATTAAAGAAATGAAAGTATATGTTCATTCAGTGACTTGTATACAGGTGCTTTCAACAGTTTTAGTTATTACAGAACAAAACTGGAAACAATCCAAATGTCCACTAACAGGTAAACAAATTCTGGTATATCCATGCCATGTAATACTACTGGGCAGTACAAAGAAATTATTGATATAAATAGTACCATGGATAAATCTCAAAATAAGTAGGCTTAGTGGGAAAATAACCCAAAATAATACATAATACATTCTCCCATTTATATAAAATTTTGTAATAAGCGAACCAGTCCATAGTGACTGAAAGAAAATTAATGGTTGTCTGAGGATGGTGGGGAATACTGGAGAAGGGATTACAAAGGGACACAAAGGAAATTTTGGTGGAGATAAATGTGTTCATTATCTTCATTGTGGTGATGATTTGAGAGTATATACATATTTCAAAACTTAGACTGTTTTAATATGTGAAATTTATTTTCAGTCAATTATGTGTTTATTAAGTTAACACAAGCAAATAAGATACTTTGGCAATATCTTGTAAAATGAAGAACACATACCTATTCTTCAATGATACCACTTTTTGTGTGTAACTTTAGAATGTGTTTTTCAAACACTGAGGGAAATAATAAGAAGACAGATATCTGAGGCAAACGATAGGCTAATTACAATGATTTAAATATTCCACAGTGTACACATGTATTGAAAGATCACATTGTAACTCATAAATATATACAATTGTTATTTCTCAATTAAAATGAAATAAAACTTAAAAAAGAAGAATCATTTATTAATGGGCAAAAGATTTGATAATATGCTTTATCAGAGAACACGCAGGAATGGCAAATATGTATATTAAAAGATGTTCAAAATTATTAGTCATCAGGGAAATGAAGTGAAAACAGACAATGTGATATTCTCATACCACTGCAATAGCTACAACTAAAAAGACTGACTAAACCAAATGTTGACAAATATACAAAGCATTTGAATCCATACATTGCTAGTGAGTATTCAAAAGTGCACAGCCACTTTGGGAAACAGTCTGTCAGTTTCCTATAAAGTTAAACCTGCACTTACAATATAACCTGCAATTTCACTCCTAGTTATTTACTGAAGATAAACAAAAACGTATCTTAATACAAAGATACACATTCAATTGTTGATAACAACTTCATTCATAATATCTTTAAACTGATGAATACAAATATTCATTAAATGGCAAATGGATAAACAAAGCCTGGGATATCAAAAAATGGAACACTAGCAATGTAATGGAATAAATTACTGACATATACAGCAATATAAATAAATCTCAAAAGCTTAATGCTGGACATCAAAACTGCATTTATAGGCCGGGCACGGTGGCTCACGCCTGTAATTCCAGCACTTTGGGAGGCCAAGGCAGGTGGATCACCTTGAGGTCAGGAATTCAAGACCAGCCTAGCCAACATGGTGAAACCCTGTCTCCACGAAAAATACAAAAAATCAACCAGACGTGGTGGCATGCGCCTGTAATCCCAGCTACTCAGGAGGCTCAGGCAGGAGAGTCATTTGAATCCAGGAGGCAGAGGTTGCAGTGAACCGAGATAGCTCCATTGCACTCTAGCCTGGGAAACAAAAGTGAAACACCGTCTCAAAAACAACAACAACAACAGCAGCAACAAATCACCTGCATTTATATACAATTCTATAAAACTAGAACTACAGAGAAAAGAGGATGATCAGTAATTTCTAGGGTTGATGATAGAGGCAGGGAATTGACTACAAAGGGTCGCTAGAAAACTTTTTGTGGTTATGCAAATATTCTGTCTTCATTGTTGTGGGAGCTATTGTTTACATTTGTCCAAATTCATCAAATCATCATAAAATTGTACCCATTTTAATGAGAATTTTATTGTAAATTTGTCTCAATAAGCTAATCACAAAAGTAGTCTTTTGAGAGTCAAATGGCAAGCTTCTACTTTTCTATAATATTTTAAATTCTGACTTTAGAATATATCTTAAATTCCTCAACAATTTGTTGGACATAGAGATGAAAAAAAGCATTATTTTTATCATGTTTATCCATTTCAAGTGAGTAGAGTCATAGAGTTCATGAAAATATTTGAGGAGCACAGGAGTGGCAAGATTTCTAGTGTCATTTATTACCAGAAACTCAATTTTTCACAGGTACTTTCAGGAAGAGGGCAGAAAGTGATAAGCAATTATTCCTTACCCACCAGAATAACTATAACCATCTTAGTGCTAGAAAAAAAGCAGTGGTTTTATCAATCTTTAGTGATTTGTTAAATTTAGCAAAAAATGAAATGCATAATATGCATTGGCCTTTATTATTTTATGATATACTTGTGGGGTCATAGAACACAGTGGCATAACTCTCATATTCAATTTGAAAAATTGTTGTGAATTTTCCAGGAGAAATATGAGCCAGAGTTATATTTCAGAGCCATTTACATGGCAAGTTTCTTTTTTATATTTCTTAATGATAATGGAGATATTTTAAATAATTGTAGCTTATTATCTTTGCTTCTATCAGTGTGAAATTAGGAGGGGCTTAAAAAAAAAGCAGAATAATAATTTAGAGTAGTAAGGTCACCTGAATAACCCTCTCATTTTAAACTCTTAGTCCTGGAACACATATCATACTCATAGGAGGTCCAGGTCTAGGGATTTTTCTTTTTGATTCTTAATTCAGCTACCAATGTGTGTTTGTGTGTGTGGTTTTTTTCCCCAGACATTGAGTCTCTGAAAAGGATTTACCCTTGAGGTTACAGAGAAATAATGTGAAAAGGGAACTTTCCACATACTGATAAATGTATCTAATGATCAGGCATGTATGCAGCAGGCAGGTGTGTCTAATCAGGAGGATGGGAAGGAACAGCTGTATGGTGAATAAAGGCTCATTGGCCACCAAAAAGATAAATGGGGAACAGTTGGTTTTCCACGAGGGCCATGCCTCCCATAATGCCCTTGTCCCTGCTTTTCTGCAACATGAATATTCTCCCAGGCTAAAGGAGAAGACACATTTATAGATCATTGAGACAGCTGTTGTTGTTCTTAAAGAGGATAATTTGTCCCAGCTTCAGAAATTGCTCTCATTGGGCACCATGGGAGTGAGCCCAGATGCTTTGTGTTATGAAACTCAATGTCAAACCAATTATGAATGTACTGATTCATCATGATATCTGAGATGAAGAAATTGCAAATTAGACCACTTCTTCTTTGTACATTTAAATTCTGACATTTTATACTGTCATGATTTATGGTGATTCTCAATTAATGGAATGTTGTTGATTGACTGTCTAGTCCTTCTAAGGGTTGGGATATGATGTCCAAACAGGCAGCGAAGTTCATGAAAACAATGTGGATGATTTATTTATTTATCTTGAGATGGAGTCTCACTCTTGCCCAGGCTGGAGTGCAGTGGCGTGATCTCGGCTCACTGCAACCTCTGTCTCCCGGGTTCAAGCAATTCTCCTGTCTCAGCCTCCCGAGTAGCTGGCATTACAGGCACCTGCCACAGTGCCCAGCTAATTTTTGTATTTTTAGTAGAGACAGGGTTTCACCATCTTGGCCAGGCTGGTCTTGAACTCCTGATTTCGTGATTTACCCACCTCCACCTCTCAAAGTACTGGGATTACAGGAGTGAGCCACCACGCCCAGCCTAAGTTTGTCTTTCTATGACCGGTATAGTGTAGATAAGTTACATCTAAATGGATAGATTGAATCCAACTTTGATACTAGGTGGGTACTTTAAGGATATGCCTGGTTCTACTAGGAAGAACTAACTTGCTGGGGAAGAGCGTCTTGGGTCTCATCCTGGTCATCTCTACCTGGGTGATCTTGAAAATATAACAAGTGGCCTTGGAAAATTATTTGAAGTCCATCTCTAGCCTTGGTTTTCTTATGTGTAAAATAGGGATGAAAACACCTAGTTAGGACTGTTTACATTTTACATTGACATTTTTCAGTTGATTTCATTTGAGGTTGCTTGCAAAAGCTTTTTGTTGAGTAATAACAAAGGTGTAAATGTAATCAACTTGATTAGTTCATAGAATTGAGTTTCAAACATATAAAATTCAGATTCACATGTTGAAAGTGAAGCTATGTATATATATTTGCACTATAGATATGAATACATGATCATAAATAGTATATATGTACTATTATAACATACAGGTATATAGTATTAAATATACTCTATATATGCTCATACTACACATATATTTATAAACTGTTTGTAAATTTATGTAGATTTTGGTTTAATTTAATTGAAATTGGATTTCTGTCACTTGCAGCCAAAGAGGCTGACTAATACAGAGACAAAGACTGACAACCAGGACAAAAAAAAGAAACCGAAGAAAATGTTACAAGATAGATACTGCCTGAGTAACTGGGCCTATGGGTTAAAAGCCAGCCCTACCGATGCCTTACTCATAAATATTCGCTTAAGACCTTCAAGTGTGATGCTTATGTAGGTAGTGGCATGTCCTTATTTTAAAGAGAATGCTTCTTTTTTTTCGTAATATTTTGTAGATATCATCAAGTATGTTAAGAAAGCTCTATTTCTAGTTTATTAAAACTGCTTTATAAAATTCATGAATAGCAGGGAATATTATGTTTTCTCTGTATCTCTTGACATATTTTCTTTTAATTTGTAAATATGGTGAATAGTATTGACCACTGTTTTAAATGGCTTTATTTGTATATAACTTACATACTATAAAATGTAAATTTTATGTACTATAAAATGCACCCATTGAAAGTGTAAAATTTGATGAATTTTAGTAAATTTATACATCTGTACAACTATCCCCATAATCCAACTTTTAAATACTTCCAACATGGCAAAATTTTCATGTTTTCATTTGTTGAAAATTCTCTCTTCCCAGCACTTTCTGTTCTACAGTTTTTGCTTTTCTAGAAATTTTATTTGAAAGGATTTATAGAAAACGTGTGTCTGGTTTCTTTCACTGGAAAGAATAAGGATTTGATACTCATTTACATTTTTGCATGAGTTTGTAATTTGTTTCATTATATTGAGCAGTATTTCATTATATAGATGTATGTCTTATTGTTTATAAATGCACTAATTGATTCACGTTTGAAGTGTTATGTTTTAGCTGCTATGTGTATTCATGTATATTATTTCATTACTTGTGTGAGCATATGTTTTTATTTATATAGGGTAAATATCTAGAAATGAAATCAGTAAATTGCATAGTAAATGTATGTTTATTTAAGAAAATGGAATATTGATTCCAAGTTAGTTGTCCCATTTAAATTCTTTTCAGCAAAACATGTAATTTATGAGGGTTCTAATTTTTCCTAACTCTCTCCAATACTTGGCATTGCCATTCTTGTTGATTAGGCATATTATTATTAAAATATAAGTGTGGAAATAGTAGAGAGGGCTGGAAGAAACTGGAATCTTCATAAATTATGTATATCACTTAGTGATAGGAATATAAAATGATATGTATTAGCCATGTGGCTTACCAATTTCATTTCTAGATATTTATGTAAATCAAATGAAAACGTGTTCACACACATATAATTTTTTAAAGGTTTTTAAATGGTTGAAGAAATAAAATAAAGAATAATATGCAACAGAGATAGTATTTGGCTCAGAAAACCTAAAATATTTGCTATCTGGCACTTAACAGATAAAGTTAGCTGATCTCTGCTCCAGGGTAAACACTGGAGAAAGATTGTTGGATTACGTAGAAGTGCATATTTGACTTGATAAGAAACAAGCAAACTGTTTTCCAGAGTGGCTGTTAAAACTTGCATTTCCATCAGCCATCTATAAAACATGCGGTTGCTTCACATCCTCATCAATACTTAGTCAGGATTGTTGTTGCAGGAATTCTAACACTCGTATAGTGGCATCTCATTGAGATTTTAATTTGAATTTCTCTAGTGCCTAATTATGTTGATTATATTTTTGTGTATAATTTACTATCTATCTGTGCCTTTGGTGAAATGTCTGTTCAAGTATTTTGCCCACTTTCTAATTAAATTATATATTTTCTTACTATTGAGTTTATAGATTTTAAAATATATTCTTGATATGTATCCAGAGTATATATTTTTTAAAGTTTGTTGGGGTTTTTGGTTTGCAAATATTTTCTACTGGTTCATGACTTGTTCTTCCCTTCTCTTAAATTATATTTTGTACAATAAGTATTTCAGTTTTAATAAAGTCCAATTTAGCTATGTTTTCTTTTACATAATTTGCTTTTGGTGTTATGTCTAAAAATTCTTTATCTAACTATAAGCAATGGAGATTTTCTCCTATATTGTGTTCTGAAGGGTTAATAGTTTTGCATTTTGCATTTGATCTAAGATGCAATTTAAGTTAATTTTTTGTATAATGTGTGAAGCTTTAATTGAAGATATTAACTCTTAAAGTAGTATGTTTCCTCTAATTATAGTTGCCTTTTTCAAAATTGCTTTTCCTTTGAGACACAAACTTTAGGAACAGCTTATCACTTTGAACAAAAATGCCACTGGAATTTTGATAGGGATTACAATGAATCTACATATCTATTTGGAGACAAGTGCCATATAAAAATTATGAAGTATGCCAATCCCCATATCTAGTATTTTCCTCCACTTTTTAATGTCCCTTTAAATGTCCCTAAGTGATATTTTGTATTTCTTAAAATTTTACTTTAAGTTCTGGGACACATGAGTAGAACATGTCAGTTTGTTACATAGGTATGCATGTACCATGGTGGTTTGCTGCAACTATCAACCCATCATCTAGGTTTTAAGCCTCGCATGCATTACATATTTGTCCTAATGCTCTCCCTCCCTTTGCCCCCTACCCCTTGTCGGGTCCCAGTGATGTTCCCCTCCCTGTGTCCATGTATTCTCTTTGTTCAACTCCCACTTATGAGTGAGAACATGCGGTGTTTGGTTTTCCATTCCTGTGTTCGTTTGCTAAGAATGATGGTTTCCATAAAAAAGAATGAGTTCATGTCCTTTGCAGGAATATGGATGAACATGTTTTGTATTTTTTATGTGGAGGTCTTTCACTTCTTTTGTTAAATCTATTCTAAGTATTTTTATTCATTTAATTTTTTGAATTTTAGGTGGTAGCATATTGAAATAAAGTTGTAATTTTAAAAATATTGATCACATATTTAGCTACCTTGCTGAGCTTACTTATTAGAGTGGGTTTCTAGTAGATTCTCTGGTTTGCATACGAAATTAATTCATCAGTGGATAAAGGTACTTTATTTCCAATCTGAGTGTTGTTGAATGATTGATTGATTGACTTTTTGCACTGGCTGGAACCTCTAGAAAAATGTTGAATAGAAATGGTGAGAAACAGATTTAGGGAGAAAACATTCAGCCATTCTCCATTAGTTATTATAGTAGCTATAAGTTTTTCATAAATGCTTCGTATCAGAGATCATGTTTTCCTCACTTTTGTGTTTGTTGTGAGTTTTCAACATGAATGGATGTTGAATTCTGTAAAATACATTTTCTGAATCTACTGAGATAGACATACAGTTTCTGTTCCTTACTTTATAAATATAATACATAGTAAATGTTCCTCTGTTATTACAATGACCTTGTATTTCTGGGATAAACTCCACTTGGTTAACGTGTAGAATTCTATTTATTTTCTTTTCTTGTGAATCTTTGTCTGGCTTTTGTGCTTAAGTAATACAGGACTTTTAAGAGAATTGGGATATATTTTTTCTTTCTCAATGCTATGAAATAGTATGTGTAGAATTGATATTATTTCTTCTTAAAATATTGTATAAAATTTATTCTGAAGCCATCTAATCATGAACTTTTCTTGCTAGAAAAGTTTTAATTACTATCTATATTCGTACTTGATATAGATTTATTTCATCAAAAGTATATTTTTCATTTGAGTCAGTTTTCATAATTTTAGTATCTATAGAAATTTGTACATTTCATTTAAATAGTCTAATGTATGATTTTTTCTTAATATTCAGTTACAGTTCTCTTTAATGTCTTGAGTCTTTAGTGTTGACCACTTATCCCTTCCTGATTTTGGTAATTTATGTCTTCTTTTTATCTTTATTAGATTGCCTAAATGCCATAAATTTTCTATACCTTTTCAAATAATCAGTTTTTGGCTTCATGGATTTTCTGTAATATTTTTTCTGGTTTATATTTTATTGATTTCCACTTTTATTGCTATTTCTTCTCCTCTCCCTAATTTGAATTTGATTTGCTCTATTTTTCTTGCTTCTTGAAGTCAAAGCTGAGAATATTTGTCTAGATCTGTCTTCCTTTATAATATGGGTTTAATTTATAATCCCTTCTAAATACTGCTTAGAGCTTTAGCAGCATGCTACACATTTTGAATGTTGTGGTTTTTTTCCATTTAGTGCAATATTTTTTAAAAACAAGTGTAATGTTCCTATTTTACACAATGAATCATTTTCTTTTGCTATTTTCAAGATTTCTCTCTTCTTTGGTTTTCGGCAGTTTAACTGTGATGATTTTAATTATAAATCTCCTGTTTATCTGAAATTTTTTTGAGCTTCTTTAATGTATAGATTAATGTTTTTCATCAAATTTCTCTTCCTCCATTCCTATTGGTACTTTATATGCATATATTTGTATACTATATATTGTCCCATGAATCCCTGTAGCTATGTTCATTTTTCTACAATATTTTTTGTTGTTCTTCAGATTGAACAATTTCTATTGGATTATCTTCAAGTTGACTGATTTTTTCCTTCTGCCATTAGAGACCTTCTGTTGAATTCATTCAGAAAGTTTTTCATATTTGGTATTGAATTTTAATGTAAAATTTTCATTGATTTTTTTTATGATTTGTTTGTCTTCATTGACCTTAATCTCTTGAGTCATTGTCATATTTTTCTTTAAATTCTTTGAAAATACTTAAACTAGCTAGTTTTAAGTCTTTGCTAAAGCCAACCTCTGGGCTGACTCATATTTATTACTGACTGCTTTTTTACCCTGATATAGGTGGCAATATCCTGCTGATCATTTTTTTTAGGTTTTTCTTTTACTTTTTGCAGGTTTCATAATTTTTGTTGAAAACTGAACAGCAATAAGATGTATTGTTGGAATATTAGATTCTATTTCATTTATATAAATTCTTTTTATTTTGTTTTATTTTTAAAATTTTGTCCAGACTTAAACTGCAGAAGCGACTGTGGCTGCTAATGTCTATGCACAGTTATTAATATTATTTTTAGCCTGACTTCCTATGGATTAACCCTGTGTCTATGTCACATAACACTAAGACAATGACTTGAGCAGAGTCAGTACATTCAAGCATCTCAAGATTTTAAGGCTTCCGCCCTATGCCAAAGTGGGAGCCAATTCTCAGGTATGCCTTGGCTTTCACTGATCAATGGGCTTTTGGGGATGCTCCTACAAAACACATCAGCCAGGCCAATATTTGTGGAGAGTTTATAGCCTTCCCTCCCCTCCCCTCCCCTCCCTTCCCCTCCCCTCCACTCCCCTTCCTCCCTCCCTGCCTCCCTTCCTCCCTTCCCTCCTTCCTCTCTCTGTATTCCAGTATCTCCCTGTGAAATTTCTGGCTGTTCCACTGATTGCCCTTACAAAAACTGAAAGATAAGACTAACGAAGTTTAGGGGCTCCCCATTTGTTTCTGACTGAATTAATTTGTTTTACTTGGAAAACAATGGGCTTTCTTACCCTCTTTCTGTGCAAATCAAGTTTGTGCTCACTAACAGAAGAAGTTGTTTTTTGTTTCTAAACTCATGTGATAAAAATACAGTTATCGGCTGAGTTCAGTGGAGGTGGGAAGAAGGGTGGGATCATGGAGTAGGAGAAAGAGTCGGGATAGGATTAGCCCCGGGTGAAAAAGGTCATGGACTCCCACTTACCTGAAGCTCTAATAGTTCTTCAGGAATAAATACTTCTCAATTTATTCCTTTCTGCCTTTAAATGACTTCTGGTTCCCTGTTGTATTCTATAACTTGGTTAATGGTATCATTATCAAAATACTCATCCAGGCTTAAAACTTCAGAACTGATTTTGACTTTTTCCTATATCACATATTTTTAATTTTTTTTTTTTTCGGCAAATCTTGTTGATTCCTTGTCATTTATTTCTCTTATGCTTATAAAGTTATATCCTTTACCTCCTCACTATTGCTACCTGAATTTGGACTTCCATCATCTCTTGTCTAGATTACTGCAATCGTTTTCTTATTGGTCTTCAAACTTCTTCATCTGTATTATTTCTTTTCTTCAAATTTTATTTTAAATTCTGGAGTACATGTGCAGGATGTGAAGGTTTGTTACATAGGTAAACATGTGTCATGGTGGTTTGTTGCACAGATCATCCCATCACTCAGGTATTAAGCCCAGAATCCATTAGCTATTCTTGTTGATGCTCTCCCACCATTATTTTTTTAATTGGGCGAGCTGAAGACCAAATCGCTCAGCAATAAACTTTTAATATTCTCCAATTTGACCACCTCTTAACTTTGTGTTCTTGTCCCACATTTTATGTTATGACACCATTTTAAACAATCGGACTGAAATATTTACAGCAGATATGTTTACCTTCCCTTGAAAAGACTCTTCTCTCTTCTTCCTATCGTTTTAACAAAAATGGCAGTAGAAAAGAATCCCTGAGGGTCCTACAAGATTTATGTCTGCTTCTTTTAAGAAATATATCTGATTTTGGTTTACTTTTATATTTTGCATGTTTCATATTTTGCATGCTGGCATTCTATATCTCACTTTGTATCACACTTATGGAAGAAAATCTTATTGTAGCCCTTTTTGTACAATACGTGATGCCTAGGCACTTAAGAGGTATATGTCTTTGTGAGATGAACATAGACAATTTTTAGAGACTGTATTTTATACATTATACTGTCATCAACACTGAAGGGAAAATATGAATGAGTTATATATTTCTAAAATTACTATGATTATTTGTCAGTTCACAGAGAAACAATTCAATCTATTGTATATCTTCTTGACTTGGTTAATAATTTATTAAAAAGCAAGTCAATACTTTTAAATACAATTTTCAAAAAATTTTGAAATGTAAAAATTTTAGAGTAACATGAAAGATTATCAAGAATAAATGGAGGCATTGCATAACAATGGAGTCAATTTTGTAAAAAGACCTAATAATCCTCAATGTGTGCATAGGCCCCTAACAACAGACTGTCAAAATATTTAAGGTACAACAATGATTGAATTGAAAGGAGAAGTAAACCTCATAAAGGGTCATTTCAGTTATCTATTCCAGATAATGCTCATTTTCAGGACTATAAAAGTATATATGCCTAGAAAAATACCTATTTTAAGTGGAGAAAGTTTTAGTCCTTTTGGAATTGTGTTATGGAACTATTAGGCTGATTAATAAAGGATAGTATTAGGTTTTAAAGAAATACTGGACAGAAGAAATACTATTTTGTTTCATTTAAGGAATAAGATGGTTTAATTAACACATTAATAGTCTGAGAGTCTCTAATTGCACATTGTAATTCAAAGTTTAACAAGATTGTACATTCTAGTGTTTCTCATATGGAACTGGCATTTAGAATGCTTTTGAAAATAGGTTTCAGAGGTTGGTCCCAACTCCATCAGGCATATCATTATTATCACATCTACTTTAGAACTGTCATGATTTTGAAAGAATACTATTGAGTTAAACTTGCTACTTCATTAAAAATTTTGGGCTTTTAAGATGCTATGGTTGATACATATAAAATGAGAACATCTTCTTAAGTGTCATTCACTAGACGTCTCTGAGGAATGTAGAACTTCACTTCAATTTGTTTCTTCTTTATCATTAGTTTTCAAAAGTTTCTTTAGAGCAAAAATATCCCTTCCCCTTACTGAATTGGAAACAATCACAAACAACGGAAACCTTTTATTTGGAAGGCTTACAAAAACAAACCTACTGTGGTGGAGATTTATAATTTCTTATGCTACTTAAATAACTATACGATTATTATTTATGAGAAAAAACTATAAAATTTATATAAGGGCCAAGCATTGTACATCTCAGGACATGCTGTAGTACTATGAGATTCATTTTGTTATAGAAGCCAACAGCATAGTCACCTTCCTTATTGAAGCCTTCTATGCATTATTATTCTGAATGGAAGAAAAAGGCAGGATTTTAGCTCATATGAGCTCAAAGTATACATGGAAAGAACAGAGTTATGCATTTTTTAGTGTTCTCTCTTTAAGGTCCTTGGTATAACAGATGTCTTACGCTATTCCCAGTACAACCGCACTTAGTGTTTCTCCTTCCACGGATAATAGCTGTTCACTCAACTCTTGGATGTGACTCATATTTATTCAAATGGGACAGTGTGCTAGGGGCCATTTACAAAATTTACCAACTAGAAGTACTTATTCTGAACCTACGGTGTAGGAACCAGTTGTATAGGCATGGGACTATGGTAGTGAATAAAACAGGAAAACATTTCTGCTTTAATGAGTTTATATTTAATGAAACTCTTTTCTGTCTACTTCTCCTTTCAATGAAATCATTTCTTTTACCTTAAGTATTTTGACAGCCTATTGTTAGGGGCCTACACACACAGTGAGGATTATTAGGTCTTTTTGCAAAATTGACTCCATTGTTATGCAATGCCTCAATTTATTCTTGATAATCTTTTGTTTTTCTTTAGAATTTTTACAGTTTGAGGTCTTATATTTAAGGCTTTAATCCATCTTGAGTTAATTTTTGTATATGGCGAGAGATACGGATCCAGTTTCAATCCTCTGCATGTGGTTAGTCAGTTTTCCCAGCACCATTTATTGATAAGGTGTTCTTTTGCCACTGTTTATTTTTGTCGACTTTGTCAAAGATAAGTTGATTTTAGGTGCGTGGCTTTATTTCTTTGGTCTCTATTCTGTTTCATTAGTCTATATATCTATTCCCAGGAATATTCTTCTAGACATTGTTCTGGGCAAATAATTTATGATGAAGACTCCAGAAGCAAATGCAATGAAATAAAAAAAATAGACAAATGGGACTTAATTGAACTAAGGAGCCTCTGAACAGCAAAAGAAGTAATCAACAGAGTAAACAGACAACCTACAGAGCGGGAGAAAATATTTGCAAACTGTGCATTCAACAAAGGACATCCAGAATCTATAAGGAATATAAATGAATCAACAAGAAAAAAATCCCCTTAAAAAGTGGGCAAAGATATGAACAGATATTTCTCAAAATAAGACATACAAGTGGCCAACAGACATATAAAAAAGTCTTCCACATCATTAATCATCAGAGCAATGAAAATCCAAACCACAATGAGATACCATTTCACACTAGACAGGTTGGTTATTATTTAAAAGAAAAAAAAAGATGTTGGTGACACTTCAGAGAAAAGAGAATGCTTACACACTGCTCGTTGTTATGAAAATTAGTTCAACCCCTGTAGAAGGCAGTTTGGGTTTCTCAGAAAACCAAAAAATAGAACTACCATTAGACCCATACATCTCATTACTGGGTATATATCCAAAGGAAAATAAATTGTTCTACCAAAAAGACACATGTACCTGTATGTTCATCATAGCACTATTCTCAATAGCAAAGACATGCAAATCAAACCAAGGAGAACATCAATGATGGACTGAATGTAAAAAATGTGCTACGTATACACCGTGAAATACTACACAGCCATAAAAAACAATCACGTTCTTTGCAGCAACATGGATGCAGCTGGGGGCCATTATCCTAGGCAAACTAATGCAGAAACAGAAAAACAAATATTGTATGTTCACTTCTAAGGGGGAGCTAAATCTTGGGTTCACATGGACAACAGACACTGAAAACTCCAAAAGAAGAGAGGGAGCGGGGAAAGGGCTGAAAAACTTCCTATTGAGTGTTCATTATTTGAGTGACAGGATCAATAGATGCTTAAAACTCAGCAACGTGCCATATATCCTTGCAACAAACCTGCACATTCACCTCCTGAATCTAAAATGAAAATGGAAATAAAAATATTCCTTGTTTTGAAGTCAAGTTTGTCTAAAATTTGTATAGCTATGGGAACTTTCTTCTGATTGATATTTTCATGGTATGTCTTTCTTCGTATGTACTTTTAACTAATCTGAGTTTTTGTGTTAAACTAGATTCTTATAGACAACGTATAATTGGATGTTTTAAAAATATCCTCTCTGACAATTTCTGTTAATTGGTGTTTATGCCATTCACTTTTAAACTGATGACCAATATAACTGAATTAATGTATACCATTTTTGTAATTGTTTTCTATTCACTGCACTTACTCTTTGAATATTTGTGCTCCCTAAACTTTATACATTGAAGCTTAATCCTCAATATGATATTGTTTGGAGGTGGGGCCTTTGGGAGGTGATTAGGTCATGAGGGTGGATCACTCATAAATGGGATTGGTGCCTTTAAAAAAGAGATCCTGCAGAGCTGCTCATCCCCTTCAGCCATGGGACGATACATAGAGAAAAAGGCTGTCTGTAAACCAGGAAGTTGAACTTCACCAGATACTGAATGTCCTGGTGCATTGATCTTCAGCTTTCTAGCCTCCAGAACTGTAAGAATTAATATTTGTTGTTTAAGCCACTCAATCTATGGTATTCTGTTGTGTCATTCCAAATGGACTCAGACAGGAACACTCTTACTTAGTGATCCTCAGAAAGAATGTGTGTCTTGCAGCTCTTTCTGCTATAATTTATGGTTACTAGACTCTAGGCTTGTTGGTGTGGTGGTGGGTTACGGGGAGAGGGGAGAACATTTTGTATTTTTTTTTATTTTAAATAAGTTCTTGCTCTGTTATCCAGGTTGGAGTGCAGTGGTAAAATCACAGCTCACTACTGCAGCTCTGCTCTCCTGGGCTTAAGCATTTCTCCCTCTTTTGCCTCCCTAGCAGCTACAGGTGTGGGCTATCACACCCAACTATGTTCTTTTTTTTAAGTAGATATGAGGTCACCCTATGTTGCCTAGGCTGGCCTCAAACTCCTAACCTCAAATGATCCTCCTGCATTCAGCTTCCCAAAATGCCACAATTACAGCCATGAGCCATGAGCCACCATGACTGGCCTTCTTCTTAACTCTTAGGCTTTTAATGGACCTGTGTCTTGCAGTCTTGGCCTTCACAATTGTTTCCGCCCATCTGCAATATATAAATTAATCCCTTCCCCAACTTCTTTGGCTCCAGCATTTTCTGTCTACCTCCTTGAAAACCTGTTCATTGCTGAATATTTTGTTTTTTCTTACATGAAACAAACAGAGTGTAAGGGCTGTAGTGGGGAGGAATACCTTTTCCTTAGGTGGAAAAGATTTCTTACTGGTAAAGGAGAAAAAAAGACACTTTAATAGAATTCTTTCATTTAGAGGTATGCCTTTTTTATACAGGAAGTTCTGGGTGTGCTCAAAATGGAGACTTTTCCTGTTTCCTGCACAGTTTATAGCTCTAGCTTCTGCTTCCTCAGATAAGCAGATCTCAGGTGCCTTATCTCTCTGGGTGCATCTTTCTCTCCGAATTTTGCTACAGTGATTTGCCATGTGGATTCAGTTCTTGTGATGACTCTTTACAGTTTTTGAGCATTTTTATAACTGTGAGGATAGCATTTATTATTAACAATAACCCAGTGAGATAAGGAGAACATTGATTATTTATGAGAGGAGCTCAGCACATGCGAATTATTAGTGAATTTGCTATCTCACGAAAGCTCAGAAAGGATATGAGCATTGTCAAAGATCATATATACAATTCTCTTTAGGATTCTAGCTGCCAATTCAGATAATGCTAAATGACCCTGGATGGACTAGATAAGAATTTTTGTCTGCTGAATTTTCTCATAAAAAATCAGTATACTTAGCATTTACTACCCTCTCTCCATAGACATTCTATTTCACTAATCTCAAGATAGCTGAATCCTTTGATGGAACTCTTTATAAGGAAAAAAATGCAACAATACAGTAGACACAAGGAGATGGAAATAATATGTATGATCCATGGTTTTCAAGGACAAACTTTGACATGACGAAACTAATTAGGTTCAAATAAGTGATCTTATATCTAGTTAGCTGACCATCTCAAATGCAGTGCTCCTTCTATCAATGCCTCGTCTATTTGAATTAATTTTTTATATGTAAAGGAAATACCCGGCTTCATGTTGTCTCTCCCTTTATTATCTTTACTTCTCTAACTTGTAAAACATTTTTCCTGATTTTTGTAGGAGTTAGGTGGCAGCAGAACCTTGACAAGAATGCAGGACTCTACTACAGTAAGACATAATAGAAACGCCTTTCAGTGAATGCTGAAAACAGGACTTGCTGAACTCTACTGACTGTAGTGTAGAAATGTTGTCTTCCGTTCTGAGGCAGAGAAAACTGCTACTTCACCTCTAAGATAGAGAATAATGAGATATTTGAACTGACACCGGTCTCAGAGATTATAGTGTCTAACCCCTTGATTTAACAGATAAGGAAACTGAGGTTTGAAGAGTCTTGGTAACTGGATTAACCAAATAAGTGAGAGCTAGAGCTATAAGTAGATATTCAGAATAAATTACTGAGTGCTTACTATGTGTGAGGCATTATACTAGGCACTAGGCTTACAGAATTCAATATGGAATTGATGTCTGTCCCTGGAAGCTCAGGTTCTAGTAGGGAGGTGAAAAAAGTAAATTGCTGTTTACCATGCAATGTCCAGTATGCTGTAAAATTCACGGAGTCAGAAAGAAATTTGAAATGTGATAATTCAGCTAAAAGTTATTTAAAAACTGTAAAGTTTAGTAAAATGTGAAGGATTATTTTTATAGCCATACTTATTAATTAACAAAAACCCATGTATACATACTGCGCATATACACATTCACACACACACACAGCCTCACACAATAACTGTACCCTGTCTAACACAGGAGCAGGTAGAGGTAGAAGGTGATTCAATACAATTGCATATTTTTCTTTACTGCATTCAGATCACTGTATTAGAACGTTAATTCTAAAATACACTCACAATTAAAAGGGCTCTTTTGCAAGTATTCTTCTCTCTTCTTAAATAACTTAATAGAGAAATAGCTAATTCTCCTTTATTGAAAATCTGCCTTCTATTTACTCAGCTTAATTAAATTTTATCATATTTGTGTGTGCTTTCGAAAGAATGACTATTAGAAATTAGTAATTTTTTTAGTAATAAAAATTATTCTAGGGATAAGGAATGAATCAAGTTATGTGGCTGGCTAATGAATCTAGATTTAATCTCTTCAGGGTAGGCTTTATATGTAGCCATGGTGACAAGAAAGTTTCTGCTAAAACAGTGACTTAAGAAACTGGCAAAATCTGTAGCAAAATAGGAGCCTATCAAAGTATGGAAGGACAAAAACACCATGAGAGAGGTACAGGGAATGGTTAAAGAAACAAGTTGCTTATTTCAAGGCATGTCATGCTTTATAAAACAGTGGCTTTTATTGTATGCCTATTAAGCAGCCGTATTATACAGTAATAGATTTATTCTTTAATATGACTTGCAGATATGCTTATAGAGAAAAGAGCAACAGGTTTCATTCAGAAGGGCAAGGTCAACTGTTTATTTTGTTCCAATGCTTTCCATACATGATCTCACCTGAGTTTAGAAGGTGGGCATTATCATCTCCAGTTTACAGATAAGAAAACTAAGCTTTAGAGAAATTAGGTGGCTTGCCCAAAGTCACAAAGACTATGAGTAGCTCTGGAATTCAAATTCAGATTTATTCAAAGCCAAGATTTTCTATTCCTCACTCTACATTTCTTGAGGGTAAACAAAATGATAAACCTCATCATAAGATTAGGTGATTCATTTAATTAATGTTTTAAGTGAACACATCACTTTTTCCACAGGTAACTATGTTATTGTCAATGAAGAGCTTGGACAGTCCGTGGCAAATATTAGTATTCATCTAACACAACTGGGAAAACCAACCTTTTTATGAAAAACAGTGTTCTAACTCACATAGACGATTGTTCAGAAATAGATAAGGCATTTTAAGGTTTTTAACATATTATTCTTATTAAAGTAATAAATCTAGTGTCTTTTTTCTTTGACTTCTAGAAAAATTAAGAAAAACGTTATTTTACTAGCTTTCATTATTTCTCTCTTTATCTTGTACTGATAAAGCGTGACTTTCTGAAGAGACTAAATCACGACAGCAACAGAAATAGTCTGACTTTGATTATAGCATGCTTTTTCAGCCAATGCCAGGATTCTCACTCATTTATAGAAAAGCTTTGGTGTGTCACAAGAAAAACACTGAACTTAGAATAGGAAGACCCCAGTCCTAGTCTCAATTATGTCATTTCTAGTCCTGTTTCTCGAAAATTTATTATTTTTTCCTGTTTTTGAACCTCACTGCCCTCATCTAAAAACGGAAAGGTCCAAGATTCCATTATTTCAGAAGTGTGTTTTGATTTGGATATCTTAAGATGAGAAGCAAGTTGAATGAAGGAGAGCAATTGGGTACATTTTGGAAGCAAGCAAACAAAGAAATACTTTTACCTATGGCCTGCTTAGGCATATTAAAAAAGAAAAGATACATGATATAAGGCCAAAGGAAAACAGACAACGATAAAAACAAAATTTCCAAACAGATTGGATATAGGGAGTCTAGATTGGGAGATGCTATAATGAAGAATTAGGCCAAAGGTAACAAGTATACAATTGTTGTTGTGTCTATTTTGACAGCTAATTATACTATGACTTCATAAAATTGTTTACAGATAGACTTGGCAGATGTGTCTGTCAGTGTCTGTGTTTGCATGCCCATATAGATTACTGGCCTTTTTCTCCTGGCTACCTTCTAACTTCAGAGCCACAAAAAATATTGGAAGATTGTATGTACACACACACATACACACACACACTTGATCAACTCGTCATCAGTATTTAGATCTATAGTGCCGATTGCTAATGTAGGAATCTCTATCCGAACCTTGGAGCACTCAGTTCTCCTTGTGCACATTTTCACTTCTTCAACACCTAGCAAAAGTCATCCATGAAGTGATATTTCTACTAGTTTATAGGATAAAAACTTGTCATAGCACAGCAGGCCCTTCAAAGTAGAACACATTCATTCTCATCTTAGTCTCCTCCTCTCCACTAGGCTGTTTTAAGGTTATGAAATATTTGGCATCACTTTTATTTACCTTTCTAAAGCTCATTACTGCATTAGTAATGATCCTTGTATTAGTTATGGTTTGGTCAGGAAGCCATTCTAGTTATTTAGAGGAGAAAGATGCTTAATAAAAGGAAATAGGAAATAGAGCCTTATATAACTGATATAAGATGGGTGGAGGGCAAAGATCAGAAAGGCTATTCTCAGGAAATCTATAATTTCAGGAAACAGAGGTCTCAGCTGACTGCAACACCAAGGGGAGTCTCAATGACAAACCCTGTGGTTCCCATCTATCTATGCTCACATACCAGTCCATAGCCCTCACAAGAGAATAAAGATTTCTCCTTCCCTTGACCTTCTAGATCTGTCCAAAGCACCTCTCATGGGTGAAATAATTGGAATATCGACAAGAAGGTTTGGGAAATGTAGTTTACAGATTGTATGCCTCTGAATACAGAAGAAAGCTTAGAAGTGTAGAGATAACACTATAAATCAACATTTTCCAGCATACTCCTGTTATGACACCCATCTTATCTCACTTTTCCCCTTGAGAATCTTTATTTCTTCCTAAAAAGATAGTACTGACAAGCACATATCTTACCATTTCATGAGATTACAAATTCTCACAGGAAAAGGCCAAGCCTACCTCTATTTACTGTACTGGTGTCAGGTCCCTATGCTCACGAGATCTCAAATCATTGACCCTAAAATGAAGAGTTTGGCTAGAAGATCTCTTAGGTATTACTTCTAGTAAAAAACATTTTGCAAAACTATGATTTATGATCTTCATTGCAGCTTTTTGGTGCCTGTGCCAGAACCTCACATTATAAATGTTGAATAAAGGCATGCCTGAATAGCTTAATTTAAAATATCCCATGATATTAGAGTAAACATTAAACATATAAACAATAATGTATGGCCAACAGAGCTCTTCAGCATTTGTATATATTTCATTATTGTAAGATTTTATGTAACAACTGCATTCCTAATCAATTAATTAATTAACAGCGAGAAAAGACTAAGCCAAATTTGAGTATCTTGAATTTAGCACAACCGTGCTTTGGCTCAATTTAACTGAGTCCTCAGCTTAATCTCGCTTATTTATTTGTACTGCTTTTCAAATATTTTATGTATTTGAGCATTTTCTTTGTTGCAAATAATTATAATAAGACTTATCTCTTATATTCTGTTAAAATTTTAAATTAAAAAATTATCCATGACATTTAACTTTACGGACATGGCTTTGACATGAAGGGTGGAAGGGATGAGGAGATGGAGTAAGGAACAAAAATGACAGTAATGCAATAACAGAAGAAAGGTAACCCAGAAAAAGAGGAAAAAGAAAGGAAGGGAAGGGAAAAGGAGAGGAAGAGATAAAAGGAGAGGAGAATGGTTAAGGAGAAAGAAGGATTCTTTGGGAGAGAGGTGTGAGTCTAACCTGAAGGCAAAGATGAAAAGATCTAGATACTTGCAAGTCTCAATCAGTTTCTCCTGCAAGTTCCCCATAAATATGGGCATGAAGCAAGGTACAAGGTGAACTTCTGGGTAGAATAAATTGAGTACCTACTAAAGGTTTCTGTGCTACGAATATTCCCTTAAATTTGTTCCTCATCTTGTTAAAACAAATACATTAACAAGAGAAGGAACAAAATATAAGTGTGCTTTCCACTAAAAAGATAAGTGAAAAATTGGGAACATCTTATCTGTGTCAGAGGCTGCTGCTCTTGTCTATAACTAGCTACTCTGTATTCATTTGCTGCTAATGGATGGGGGCAAGTCAAACCCTGAAGCCATTTTAATATTGCCACCAGATTCGACTGAATTGGAATTAAGGGATGTTTCACCCAAGTTTGGCCTTAAATCCTAGTCCAATAAAATATTTAAAAAGTCACTGCTTTTATATTTATTGTCCTCATTTATACCCAGATATGCTATCTGATCAATTTATTATATATGGTTATTCAATGCATGTCTGGTAATGCAGTTCAAGTAATAACAGAGCAATATAAAATAACACCATATTTCCCCTTCTTTGAAAATTTAATAATTGTTTCCCTCTCTTAACCATCAATTTGATACCTACAGAGAAAATACTATTTTTACAAAGTGAATTCCTCCTCCCGCCCCATTTTTCAAACAGAGAAAACAAGGAAAACATTAAGATGTTGTACTAATTTGAATATCAATCAATTCATACAAATTGTCAATGTTGGAGTCTACCATCTGGGAACTCTGACTACACAGAAATTTATCCCATCAAATAAAGTCGTGACAGGTGCGACTACATTTACAATATCTTTGGAAGAAAAACACGCATTCATAATGTCCTGCTTTCTGTCTCCAGAGAGAGGCATCTGAAATAATTCAGTTTTCTTTCTACCAGAAATATAATAGACATAGGGAGAAAGGCCAATATGTTTAACTGTACCCTAGATGACTTTTATCATTGATATGAAAGTGGTATACATAAACTTGAAAAAAAAAAACGTTCTTCAAAGTACATGCAGTAAACTATCCACTGAAATGTAGTACTTTCAACTTCTGATGTTGGACAGTTAAGTAGTTGGGTAAGCCCATGACAGCCTATCTCTGTAGAAGCCATAAGAGACCGGAAGATTGTGAGAAGTTAACAATAAAATCCAGATTGAGGAAGAAAGCCAAAACTGGAAGAATGACCCATTATGGATGTGAACTCCCTTATTCTTATAAAACTCTCGTCTCTCAGCTTTGACTGATTGATGGCCCAACTGTGAAAAAACATGACAGCAGGAGGGTCAGTAGATTCTCCCAGAGTATGAACCAACACAAGATCAGCCTCAAACCTAAGCTGTTCATGTGCATAAAAGACCCAAAGAATCCCAAGAAATCATTGAGAACTGAAACAAGAAATGAAAAAACTTCTCAAGGCCAAGATTAAACCCTGAGAACCTCATGTGTGGCTACAAAGCCACATAGCAAAAGCTTTAAAAACCAAACTGCAATTGGAACCACCACCCACAGAAAATTAGATAGACCTTGTGTTATAAACCTAAGTGGGTTGATTGGTTGCTACAGCAAAATATTAAACACTTTCCATAGTGTATTAATAGGACCCAATGTCTTACAATATATTATTCAAAAGATGCAGGTTACCACTAATCATTCTCCATGTAGAAAGAACAAGGAAAATGGAACCAATCCTCAAGGGAACAGGTAATCATCCTTAAGATAATACAAGTGAAGGACTTATCAGACAAATACTTAAAAGCAGATATTTTTACCATGCTTCATGAGATAGAAGAAAATAATATTGAAATGAATACAAACAGAAGCTTTCAGCCAAGAAATGAAAACCACAAATGAATCAAATAGGAGTTTTAGAACTGAAAAGTAAAATACCTAAAGAAAAATAACTTACTTCTTGGGCTTAATAATGTAATGGAGATGACAGAGAAAACAAATTAGTTAACATGGAAATAAGTCAATAAAAGTGATCCAATTTGAAAAGCAAAGAGCACAAGAATAGAAAAAACAAAAATCCTGAATATGGTTTCCACAGTCTGTGAGATATCATCAAGATATCTAAGATTTTTGCTACTAAAATTTTAGCAGAAGAAAAGAATAACATAGTGAATAAAAATGTTTGAAGACATAATGACTAAACAAGTATCATATTTGTTGAAAGACATGAATTTGCAGATTTACAAAGTTCAGCAATAAAAAAACAGGTAAACTCAAGGAAATTCATGCCAATACAAATAGTAACCAAACTGCTGAAAATGCAAGAAAAGAAAGAAATGAAAGAAGCCAGATAAAATTGATTTATTATTTATAGGTAAACAGCTTGGATGAGTATGGCTTTCACATGAGAAACCATAAAGGTGATAAGACCTTGGAACCATATCTTTAAAATACTATAGGAAAGAAAAGTCAACCCACAATTCTATGTGCAGCCAAAACATTCTTCAGGAGTGGTGGAGAAATGAAGATATTCTTGGATGAAGAATATAAATATACTTCATCACCAACAGACAAGTGCAAAGAGAAATGATAAATTGTTTTTCAGACTGAAAAGAAATTACATCAGAAACTTGGAATGGCAGGAATAAAAACAACTGTAAATAAGTAAATATAGGACACAATTTTTCTCCTTTTATGTTTTTAACAATATCTGACTTTTTAAAGCAAAAAAAAAATTCTTTTCTGGGACTTTGAATATATGTAGAAGTAATAAATGACAACTAAGGGATAAAGTGGGAAAGAACAAGGTCCTGTACATTTGTAGGGCTCCTGTTTTACTAAGAGTGATAAAATATTAACTCTAAATAGACAGTGAATAATTAGCTATGTATATTTTAATCCTTAGAGAAACCACTACAAATAATACAAAATTATATAGTCCAAAAATCAACAAATAAATTGAAATGCTAAAATATACTTAAATAATACAAGAAAAGGGAGATAAGGGGAATAAGAATAATATGAAACTGATTGGATAGACAATAAATAATAAAATAAACAGCCTAAATCTGAGCATATTTATTATTAAATAAAATAGAAGTGGTCTAGGTTTAAAATTCCTGGTGAAATGTGTAAGCACACTTCATATATGTGTGTGTGTGTGTAATATATTGACATATATTATATATACATATATATATATGTAATTAGGTATCCCCTGGCCATGCATTGGAAACCTGGAAGTAAATACAAGAGCACAGAGAATATCCCAAGAAACTTACTCTATTACTGGCTCAGTGCGTGAACAAAGGATCACCAAAGCTCAGGGGAGGTTTGGAATATACCCACCTTTTTCTCTTATTGTCTTCATTCTTTTGTGCCCTGTGTTGGTGATTGCAACTGATGGCAGTGAGAGACTGAAAGAGAAAAAAAAAATTTGTGGAAGGAAACCTTTCCCTGTCAATTTGACAAATGTGGTTCCAAGATGGTGGATACAACCCCTATTCTGTTTTGCTTTGTTTTTTTTTTTTCTCTCTCTTTGTTATTCCACTTGGATGTGGGAGCCATTGTAGAAGTACATGACAGAGTAAGATAAGCAAAACTCAAGCATTCTAGATAAAGAATGAGGAAAAAAAAAAAACACTCAAAAAAGGTTGAGGAAAAGGCAGCAAGGGAAGAACTCAAGAAAACAACTCCCTTAAGTTATTTATAAATGTCTTAGTGCTCTAGCTGCATATATGTGGGTCTGATTCTACACAGCATATCAAAGATTTTGAAAACTGAATGAACAGAGTGACCATTACAGGACAGATATGAGTAGTCTGCAAAAGCTTTCAAAAGTGAACTGCCCACAGGAAGTGAGATTTAACCTCTTTTCTGAATCTAGCCAGGTTGATTGCCTCCATAGAAATTAAATAAAACCCAGACTTATAACACAATAATCAAAATATTTAGGATATAATCCAAAATTATTCAGTATAAAAGACAAAGAAAAATCTCAATTTCATGGGAAAATACACTTAACAGATGTCAATACAAAGATGTTACTGATGTTGGAAATATCTGACAAAATTTTAGTTACTATACAAACGTTTCACTAAGCAATCATGAACACTGTTCAAACAAATGGGAATATAATAAGTCTTAACAAAGAAATAAAACATGTAAGGAAGAGTCAAATATAAATTTTAGGAAAAAAAAAACAGTAAATACATATGCATACAAACACACACCTCAGTAGTGGAATGGAGATGGCAGAGAAAGCAGAAATCTGGTGAATTAAACATAGATCAGCAAGAATTTTTAAATCTTAAACAGAAAGAAAAAACAATATTTCAGGAATAAATGTTAAGCAAAGACATTCACAGAAAACTAAGAGCATTTATTGCCAAGCAGGCCTGTTCTAAAAGAATTACTAATGGAATTTCTTTAAAAAGAAGGCAGAAAATACTAGAAAGAAACTTAGAACATCAGGAATGAAGGGAGGGCAACAGAAATGGAAAAAAAATGTGGATACTAGAATAACTCTTTTTCCTTTACGTTTTTTAAAATACATATGACTGTTAAAAGTAAAAAAAAGTGTGTATGTGTATGTCTGATAAAATTTTCTATGCATATAAATGTAATATGTAGGACAACTACATAACATAAAGAGGTGTGATCTATACAGTGGTAAGGCTTTTATACTCCACTTAAAATGTTCACGATTGATTCTAAGTAGACAATGAAACGTTAAACACATATATATCAATTTTGAGGTCAACCACTGAAACAATTTACAACCAGATAGAGTACCAAAAAAAAAAAAAAGTAAATTAAAATGGAATACAAAATAGAAGCTTTTAATCACTAAATGCCTTTAAATTCAGCCATTATTTTTCCTGGCTTCTTATCTTTGTCAAGTGGATAAAACCCTGGAAAGAGTTTCTGAGTAATCTGAGAACCTAGTTCCCAGCATTTAATTTTATAGTTGAGGAAACTGACAAAAAGGTCCAACATTTCAAGGTCATATAGCAATTTAGTGTTGGAGTTGGGTCTTCTGATTGGTAACCTGTTCTTTGCTTCTTATCATTCTGCTTAGAGGATGTTTTATATAGCCAATGGTCCAAAGAGCTTGTTTTTATTTTATTATTTCCTATGTTATACCATTTTATGCTGCTAAAACATAATACCTGGGATTAGGTAATTTATAAATAACAGAGATCCATTTCTTACAGTTCTGGAGGCTAGGAAATTCAAGGTTGAGGGGCCTACATCTGATCCAGGTCTTCTCATTGCCTCATTCCATGGTGGAAGGTGGAAAGGCAAGAAAGAGAGAGAGCAATTGAGAGAAAGCCAAATCCACTTTCACAATAACTGACTAGTATCACTCCAGTGAATAAAGCATTATTCACTGAAGACAGAGCGCTCATGATTTCATTAAGGGTCTTAAAGTCCCTAGTTCTCAACAATGTTGCACTGGGGGATTAAGTTTCCAACACATGAATGTTGGGAGACATATTCAAACCAGAGCATTTCCTGATCCAGCATCCTGAGCATGAGTTTTTATGCCACTTTCTGGATTCCTTGCCCATTCCTCTAGGAGACTGAGGGTGCTCTGAAATGAGTTTCACCAAATGAGGATTTCCAAAGGTAAGGAGGAAAGGATAATTTCTCAGTGGAAGAATGCACACACAATAAAAGCTGATATCAAATGTGAATTAGGTCTACTCAAACTGGCTGATAAAAAATTAAAAATGAAAGAGGATAAAAATCTATTCTGATTTCACAAAATGATACAATTTTTTAGAGCTGGAACTGGAGAGACAACAATAACCTCACATTTTCAATTTCATAGTTAAGAAAATAAAGTCCCAAAGGAAAGTCAATGGCATTGTGTATTTCTTCAATTCTTATATAATAACCAACATTTTATTTTAAGAAATATACAAATGTGTTCTACTTGCCATGGATTAATACATATTTGCAAATTCAGGGGACTCATCATTTTTTTCTCTTGGTTTTATCTTATACTTTAAAAAGTTACATATAATGCTTAGTTTGTGGTCTGCCTAACCTTGTCAGTAAAATGTACGACAGGAATTAATTTTTTAATTTTTTCTTCTTTATCATAACTTTCTTTAAAGGCAATGTATATGTATATACACACACACTCATATTATATGTATATATATACACACATATGTCTGTTAAAATTTCAAGTAACATTAGTGTGCAAAAGAGCACACAAAACATCTTACATGGAGCTATCATTAGCTACTATTATTTTATTTTGATAAATAATGAAACAGGTTTGGAGTACTGACATAACACCCTGGCAACAAAATTTTAATTGCAGTTTTCACTTGAGGTTAACTTTTTTCAGAGGCACATCATTAATCACATCCAATAGGATTATTTTCTGGGAGTTAACAAAGTAAAGTAACCAAATGGAACTTGACCAAAAAAAAAAAAAATCAATGAATTATGATAGTTTCAGAAATAATTTTGTAAGAGTATTTGAGGTTGGAGTAAGCAAGCAATGACAAACTTACTGAATTATAAACATACTGGTGAAGTCAACATCAGATATCTATTGTAAACAAGTATGTAAACAAAGGATGGTTCTAGCTTTAATTCAACTCATTCCTTGCTAGGAATATGTGAAATCCTTTGTTAGGGAGGTTAAGGACATTACAAATAAGTATTTTTAAAATACTTTCCTGATCTAGTTTTGGGGCCCTGTAAAGATGTTGATCAGTTTTCTTTCGTGAGTAGTTGTTTAGGTTCACACTCTAAACACTTCCTGTATCCCAGATCTCACAATTCAAGGTCACTGTGCACCAGCCTAAATTTCCCTGGAGCCAGGAACCAGACAACTAGAGACAGCAGGCTCTATGTTCAGGAGTCTGCAAAATTATTCAAACTATCCAAACCACAGGGAACCTGTGAAACCTGGCTAAGCCCATTCCAATTGCCATATATAAGGCATCCCCTATATCTCTGGGTTGGTAAGACCCTGTCCCCAGGTACAACCTCCTCGTGTGGCACTGCCTGGCAGCCTTCTCTTGTTGGAGCTCTAAGTGAAACAGAGTTCCATCTATTAAAGCACCATTGTTTTGTATCCTACCAGGCAGAGGTGGAACATAAGTCAACTTAGAGTTGCCTGCATGGCAATGTTTACATGAATTTTTTTTCCTTTGATAGACAAGAGCTGTGGCATTTTGTTTCCTGATTCAATATAAAGTAAGAAGACTTATAGTTTAAAAAGTTTATGCACTAGACATTCAAGTAACTCTCATAACTGAGTTCTTTGTTCCTAATTGTTCTTAGAGGTATTTGGAGAAATATCTAATATTTTTACTAGTAAGAAAAGTATCTAAAGCTGGTTTTTAAAATGCAAGAGAGAATGGTATTGCTATCTAAATGGGACATGGCTATTGGCTGTGGGCTCAGACCTCCAACTGTGTACTTTATTCTAGTACTCAACAGACAGGAATATTTAATTAGGAGAAAATCTTGTCAAGGCCTTTTGCTCTTAGTTTCAAATTGATAACCTTGATAGCACTTTTGTCTACTCTGGACAAAAATGTATTGTCTTCTACACTTTCCTGTTAAATATGAACTATAATGGCATCATATTCAATTGTTATAATGAATGCCAAGATTAATTTGAGTTTGGAATGGTAATAATCCATTCAATCAATATTTTTTTCTCTAGGAAATATAATTGTAGACAAAGGATATATTATCTATAAAATTGCCTTTGAATTCAGAATAAAATGAGAAACATTCCCAAATTATTTACCTTTTTTAAAATTCATACTTACTGATGACGAGCTATAATCTGAATTTCTTTCATTAATTTTGTAGTTATCTTTAACTAAAGAGCAAAATTATATTAGGAAATATTTTATAATATTTTAGAATTAATATCTTTTTTCCACTTTTTAAAACAAAATTTTTTGGGTATAGAGCAGATGTATATATTTATGGGGTTATGAGACACGTAAGTATTCCATGGCTACAGTCTGGGAATGTATTAACAGGAATAGCTGATATTTATCAAAACCATTTTAAGTCAGATATTGTGTCATATCACTGAATTCTCACAATTACTTTTTAGGTGGATATTCTTATTTAGTCTTTCTTTGTGTATTGAGAAATCGAGGCATGGAAGAGTTTGGTAATATAAGATCACAGAGCTAAAAAGTATTGCAAGGAAGTTTTGAGTCCATATTATCTGATTCCAGAGTCCATTACTTCATCACTGTAAAAGTATTAGACATTCACAAATAATTAGATATCCTCATCTAGAGCAATTTGATGTTCTCTTTTTCAGAGTCTACTTCCTAATACTTACAGGTAGAATCTGAGATGGTTTTCTTGTGCAAATAATTGATTAAGGGAGTGTTCTCTGTAGAACTCTTTATGGGAGATGAGGTAGGGAACACAAACAATGTGGTCTAAATTGTGGTGCAATAAGTACACCACAGAACTGTGTATTTGTTTGTTTTTGTGTTATGTTATGCTTAGAGAAAAAGAATTTTTTTTTTTTTTTTTTGGTATCCATACCTGATCAATCACTGGTTATGGGTTAAGGAGGGTTGTGAGGCATAACTTTCCAGGCACATCAAGCGAGACATTACCTGGATCATGTTTAGTTCAAGGATAGTGCTCTGGAGAACTTGCAGGTGTGAGCTGAAACTTCTTCAGTTGCAGGTGTGTAAATATGGTGGGACACCAACAATAGTTATCTGCCACATGGCCCGAAACTTCTTAATAATGGAGTTTTAAAATTTTAATAAATTCTTATTTTTTCCCACTAAAACAATTTTCTTTTGAATATAACTGCAATTTTTGTATGTTATTTGAGGTAGGTGCAGTACTATATCCTTTATTATTTGTCCTGAGATACATAACTTTTTCTTCTAATATATGAAATGGAAATATATGTTATTGTTTTTAAATATCAAAACTCAAAAATCTAAAGCATATATGTTTCTGTTTGGAGAAAATATACTTCTCTAATTTTTACATTGATAGTTTTATTTGCTACCATAAATCCAAGTTTAGAAAATTTACTTAACATATATTTTAACTCAGTGGTTTAGGAAGAAAACATCAGAGGGAAATCATTTTGGAGGTATCTGGTTATTCAAAACCATCTTTCCTTGACGAGATCATGAAGGAATCAAGAAAAGACTGACAGGCTTAAAAAGAATCTGCCTGAGATTAATTCAAATTCTGTATAATAATTTTCAACTTTATTATTGTTAAAGCTGTAATGTTCAGTGTATTGTAATATAGTAGTCAGTGTACAGATATTAAAAGAAGAAGCTTACAAAAATCAGACTGCAGTTTCATGGACTCTACTAAGCACATTGAGGTTTGGGACAGAGTTTAATTCTAGCAAGAAACTAATGCCCAACATACTTGGTAAGGTATGCGAAAGAATGTGTATCACACTCCAACAAAATAATGATGGTTTTAGAAACTTTAACCATATATTAAGAGAGAAAGAATTGCTCCACACTTGTGTCTTTAGTACTCAGAGTGATACATGGCACACAAAACCTTTACCTTAAGCAAACGAATAGATAGAACTTGGATTTCCCAAGTTTCATGGAACACTGTGTCTACAGCAGCAGAAGAAATTCCAGACCCTCTTTCATCTTCCCTGTACCTCTTAAATGCCTCATTCCCTGGGCAAGGAAGGAGCCGTAGAAGGAACCAACATTTTTTTTCCATGCAGTTTCTGAGAAAGGCATGGTGCTCCATTCTTCATATATGTAATTTCATTTAGTTTTAGAACAATCCTATAAGATAAATGCAGTAGTTTCTATTACAAATGTAAAGAGCTGAATACCAGAAATACAAAGTGGATAAAAGAGTAGATCTCCATTACCCATATCATTTCCATATCTATATCATATATCCATATCATATACTGATGCATGATTTTCTTAGATTATTTTAGGAATCTGTTACGGGAAAAGGAGGGAAACACAGATGCTGTCATTCTCACAAGAACTAAGACTTCCTACATAAGAGTCAAGATAAATACTTATACTAAAAGTCATGCTAAGACAAGTAGGAAAATGAAAGATCTCTAGTTTACATGAGTGTATTCTTTCTCTCTCTCTCTCTCTCTCTCACACACACACACACACACACACACACAGAGAGAGTTTCAAACTCAGATTTCCCAGTCAAGGAAATAGGTTCTGGCACATGGCCAGTGCTTAAAAGAATTTATATAGCACAAAAAACATGTCTTGGGCAATAGGCCAACCAACATTTTGATGCATTCTGATTTCCTCACTAAAGAATCAGTGTTGGTAGGTGGTGTAATGAATTATGTGCTCCAAGCATATGCTTGTGTTACCTACACCCACTGATGCGGGGAGATATAGGGAGAAGAAAAACAAGATGCTTCAGGAAGAGAGTTACATAACATTGGCAAAATGACCTAAGAATCATGATGAGCATAATTTTTGTAAATGATAAGCAACTGTTTGGGAATTGTGAATGTGATACCCATGAGAATAGTACTAGGTTCAGATGACATAAAATTGCCCAGAAAATTCAGTAAGATCTGGTGTTACATGAAATAATCCTGGCTGAGTTTTTTTCAGAGAGACTGTATAACCAATCTTCTCTCTATTAATATGTATATTAGAATCTTGCGTCTAGTATTCAAGAAGTGCACTTCGGTGTATAGTGATATGTATTAGCTATATGCTGCATGAATATTATATGTCTGTCTATCTATCTATCTATCTATCTATCTATCTATCTATCATGGATATACTAAGAGTGACTGAATCTTCCCTGTGAATGAAGAAATGATTACAATTTATTCATTTTATGTATTACGCCTGTGTTCATCCAATGAACTACAAGATAGTCAATTCTGATTTGAATCTCTAGTTTCTCTGTGAAGAGCTAAGAATTCTTTTTTTTTTTTCCGGAGTTTATTTATTTATTTTTAATTATTTTTATACTTTAAGTTTTAGGGTACATGTGCATAACGTGCAGGTTTGTTACATATGTATACTTGTGCCATGTTGGTGGGGTGAGTAGGAAGGAAGTCTGTGCGGAGTGCATTCTATTTCTTTTTCTGGTCACCTCATGCCTTCTTGTTCTGTGAAGTGAACACTGGAATGTCATTTTTTGTTTGTTTGTTTCAAGGTCCTTAGTTCCATCTTCATCTGTGTGCTTTATCTGTCAGCAGTTGCCACTAAGAAGAAAACATATCTCATTAGATTTCAAAGATAAACATTTTTTTTCCTCATACGTCTCATGGTCAGCTGGAGCAAATCAGTAGACTTATCGTTAGTTTGGTAGGATTTTTAAAGCATAAATGTCTCCCCCCACTATGAAATCTCCCTCTTAACTTGTTAATGAAAATGGCTGCATGATTTTGTAGCTCTCTGTCTTTTTCTTACCTACATACTTGTGTCTGTATTCTTTCTTTCTCATACTTTCTCTTTTGCGGCGTAATAAGCATGAGTAACAATTTAAATAGTATTTTCCCCCTATTTTCTCTCACACTTTCCTTCCACCTAAACCTGGGTTTAGTAAAGGAATTAATGATCCTTCACTAATCACACAATATGATAACTATTGGTTTACTTGTATATTCTCTCCTTTGAACAATAAACTCCTCTGAAGCAGGTACTACACATTAGGTATCTGGTATTACTTTTTTCAATATTCGGGATAGTGTATCTCAAATTTTTACATACACAGAACTCCTGAGGATGTTTTTAAAATACATAATCTGATTCAGTAGATCTGGGTTTGAATCAGAGAGTCTGTTTTTACTAATTTACTAATGTACTAATGCTTTTGGTTTGTAGATCACAATTTGAGGCAAAAAGATCAAGCTGCATTTTCTAAATATTACAAAGAAATAGGGTACCCTCATTTGTCATGTCACCACTTATGCTAGTATTATATTTTAAGATATGTACTTTTTAAGATGTGTTACATAAATTTAAGTACAAATCTTGAGCCCATGGTAAAGCAATTAAATATTTAATGAGAATGTGGAGAAATGTATTGGTGCGCATGTGAAGGAGGTAAATACAGCTTTGTCTCCCAGTGTCCTCAAGTCACAAAATATAACATTCTCTTAGTCTATTACATTTAAAGACATCCTTCTAGATGAAAAAGGAGACTACTTGCCAAGGTAATTTTTTAAAACAGAATCCTGCTCTGTTTCTCAGGCCGGAGTGCTGTGGTGCAACTTGAGCAGCCTCCATCTCCTAGGCTCACTTCAGTCTCCTCAATCTCCTAGGCTCCTTCAGCAGTCTTCTCACTTCAGCCTCCAAAATTTTTAGGATGACAGGCATGAGCTACCACACTTGGCCAAGGTAATTTCTTATGAAAGACAAAATAAATCAGTTATTTCTACATACTCTCTAACACAAGCCAGGGTCTACTTAATATTATGTATATATAAAAATTGTTCTTAATCAGAGGAAACTGCATATTTTGTATATTATGCATAATTACTTCTCCCTCACAGAAGATTTCTCAGTTCCAGAGTCATTACTTTCCCCTGTAATCATGATATCTCAGTTTCTCTTATACCTAAGCCCATGAGAAAAATGGTAATTCTTGCTTCTCTTGTACCTTCTACAGTTTCTTCATGCTTTTGTAGATGACATAATCTCAGGATGACTATCAGATTAAGAGTGACTATAAGACTTTCAGACCTTTATAATGATAGGAAATTCTTCAGTAAAAGAAAAGATTTCTAAAGATTTCAAGCCTAATCCCCAATACAAGTATGAGCAAGTCTAACGAGTGTTGCATAAAGTATTTTAGGCTTAGTTTTTGTTTAATGGAGCAGAATATAATCTGAATATAATCTGATAGATAGAAAACCCATGAAGTTTTAAGGAGGTTGTAGTAGCTTAGAGAAGAGGCTATGTGGAGAAAGTAACTTCAGCTATATCAGCCAAACAGACTTTACTGGCTGAGGTCTCAGACTTGTGAATGAAGTCATGCATGACCAGACGGCACCAAATGAACTAGTCCAGATCAGAATAACCTTTCAGCGAATTCTCAGACTTGTGAAAAATAAGAATTTATTGTTGCTTTAGCCACTAAGTTTAGGGGTGACTTTTAAGAAGCAAAAGCTAATGGACTCTGCCTAGTTACCAAATAACTATTTCAAAACAAGTTCCAAATGGGTTACAAAGACCCTAAAATTCACACATTAATTTCCTAAATTCACAGCTCATCAGTTCTTACCTTCAACATAATTCTGAAAGACTTGTTTACTTATGGCCGGGGGACCAGATTCATCTTCCATCCACCCAGTGTTACAACCAGGGAGATGTAAAGGTAGAGGCAATATTTTAGAGGTCCAACTAAAACCAGTGGTCAATGAGGTACATAGAACAAATAATCCTTTAGGCTTATAATCAAGAATGATAATACTACCTTATAGGATTGTTGAATATAGAATTCAAGTTTCACATGCAGATGTTTAACATGCAGCAAGTATGGTTGCAAAAATTTGTCTTTATAATGTTTCTGTGACATCGATGAAAGGTAAAGTCATGATTAGCATTTGCTAAGTTTAAATCTCGAGAGGCTTTAGAGCATTCTACTCCAATTTCTTTATTTAATTGATGGAAAGATTGATGCTTAGCATGTTTGGGAGATTGGGTATTAATTTATGGTCATAAGTGTCAATGTGTTTGATTCTTACTGTATAGGTACTGTATCTCACATCCCTGCATAGTAATATCAGGGTTTTTGAAGTTCATTTCAGAAAGATTTTCCACCAAATGTTTAAAACAATGCTTTAATGGCACTAAAATCATTAAATTTAAATGAAAGTTTCAGTTATGTGAAAGTTTGGGTGAATAAAGTACTTTTAAATTGTATATGGTCAAAATTAAGACCACGTCCCTTGTAGTTAACGTATAAGTTTTAGTGGAAAGTGGGCAAAGGAGTCTGCATTTTACAACCTCATAGAAGTCTGATATTTTCTTAACCTTTCTATAACTGGAAAAATACCACGTATGATAACGTCCTCCTTTAAAAGATGAAAGGCAGAGGCATTTGCAGGAGAAGACCTGAGAAAATAAATATGGTTTATAAAATAAAATGTAAGTAGAAAGAGGGCTGCGTAGAAGAAACTTGAAGAAAGATTCTGATAAAGAAGAATGGGGAAAAGGGACACCCACATGCAGTGGTGATGAGGATGAGATATACTTTTTTTGAGCTTTCAAGTCAGATGTTACATAATATTGGGAAGAAACGGGGCAAAGTGATGATTTCTGCAAGTGTTTATGTAATGTGTTCATTTCCACCTACAGCATTGATGAAGAAATGTCATAAATATCAGTAAGACAGTCTCAGTGTCAATTGAAAATTTCGAGGTATTCAAGCCATTGAGATATTGGGAGTTGTTATCTACATATAACAAAACATTACATAAACCAAGCCATACATAGATCCTAGGAACTGGGGTGAATTACGCTCTTGAAAATATTGACTGAACAGCAATAAATTAGCTAATTTTCCCATATAAAAGTCACCAGGAATAATGTATAAGCAGTTCTTTTAAGGCTGAAATAATTAGTTTTAACCTTCACAGAATATTAATTTGCTTGACCTAGAATGGACAGTTTAATGCTATTTAATTCCACACATGAACAGCTGGATGCATACTGTGTGATTGTGTTTTAGTTGGGACTCAATGCACCCATTTGTAGTGGAAGGTAAAGGCTACTAATGAAAGACTCAGGGCAGGGCTTAAAATTGACAGGGTATATATATATTTTTTAGGGTCATATTTTAAAAGGCCACAAATTTTCTGCTGCTGAATATTTATTCAAGGCAAATGACTATTTCACATTTTTATGTTTTTACTTCCATTTTATCCTATTAATGTGTTATTTTAATGAGGATGAGATGTTGATTAGATATAGTGACTGCTAATGATAACATCTACTAAATTTTGGCAGATGTTAAGGGACTTATTCTAAAAAACACCTCCTGTAATAAATCTCAGGAGAAGCTAGTGAAAGTCAGAGCCTTCTGCGTTTACTATGATAATGAAGTAACCGTGACCTGAAGAGGCAAACTGATGTCTATAGCATATGATTTGGCTCACACGCAAGATGGAAATAATAGTTACTTAGAGTGCTTTAAAAGTTGAATGCAAAGTATTTTTAGAAGTATTGGCAAACTGAAGGAAATGAAGGTTTTTAGAGCAGAACAAAGGATGCTTGAATTTCCATCATATATTTGTTTTAGAGCTAGAAGTCTCATTGCTGTATTAGTCCAGTTTCAGCCTGTGAAGTTACTAATTCATACAAAGTCAAAAAGGGCAATGTTGAAACTAAATCCTACGTCTATGCTTTCACTTTCTACCTGGCCCTCTAGAGCTTGGGCAAATTTCTCATATATTTAATTCAATGAGTTCTATTTCATTCAATGTTAAGTTGATATATTTGGATGTCCCTGTCCAAATCTCATGTTGAAATGTAATCCCCAGTGTTGGAAGTGGGGCCAGAAAGGAGGTGTTTCGGTCGTGGGGGCAAATCTCTCATGGCATGGTGCTGTACTTGCAGTAGTGAGTGGGTACGACTAGCAAGATCTGTTTTTTTAAGTGTGTGACACCTCCCCGCTCCAATCTTTCTTCTTCCTGCTCCTGCCATGTGAGACACCTGCTCCCTCTTTGCCTTCCACCATCATTGGAAACTTTCTAAGGCCTCCACAGAGCAGATTCTGGTGCTGTGCTTCCTGTACAGGCTGCAGAACTGTGAGCCAATTAGACCTCTTTTTAAAATAAATAAATATATAAATTACCCAGTCTCAGGTATTTCTTATAGTAAAGCAAGGACAGTGAATACATGTCTTGCGTATTCATGTGAAAGCTCAGTAGTAAGCACTGAATTATATAATCCATTTAAAGAAATCTATGTGTCACCTTAGCTAGCCTAGTAATTCAAATGAAAAATAAATACACGGTTGATCATCCAGCAGAAAACCAAAACTGCCATCTTTTAATTTGCAGTCAGCAAGATATATAGTAAACCAACATCCTTTTGTGATAAGCTAACTGCTCTAACGTTGTGACAAAACCCAAGATCTCCATGGTTTACTTTATTAAGTTTTTTTCTTTTTCTTTTTCTTTTTGAGACAGAGTCTCACTCTGTCACCCAGGCTGGAGTGCAGTGGTGTGATCTCGGCTGGCTGCAAGCTCTGCCTCCTGGGTTCATGCCGTTCTCCTGCCTCAGCCTCCAGAGTAGCTGGGACTACAGGCGCCCAACACCACACCTGGCTAATTTTTTTGTATTTTTAGTATAGATGGGGTTTCACCATGTTAGCCAGGATTGTGTTGATCTCCTGACCTCGTGATCCACCCGCCTCCGCCTCCCAAAGTGCTGGGATTACAGGTGTGAGCCACCTTGCCTGCCTGGCCATTAAGTTTTAATATTCATTCATATCATAGTCTGATGAGGGGTTTAGTGGGTGGATTTTCTTATTGTATTTAGACGTCCAGGTATCTTCCATATAATAGCTTTGCTAATCTACTAGGGCTTCAGAGATTTCCATAGGATTAAATACTGATTGTATATAATGACAGCTGGTGATCTTGTCTGCAAAATTAAGGCAAATGTTAACTTAGTGTTTAAAATATCTCAGAGATAAATCCATTTTGCAATTGTTGAAAGACGAGAAAGAGCCTGATATTTTACAAAATAAGTTTTAAACACCATAGTCTGTAAGTAGCATGTCTGACTTCCTTATTTCATTCTATTAGTCACATGGTCCCACTAAACTACAAAGTAGGATGGGAAATATAGCTCTCCTTTTTTATATGAAAATAAAATGAGATAGGATTTTAAATCTCTGCAATAATCACATTGCCTTCCCTCTTTTTAAAATTAACTCTGGCTTCCAGATTTTCCATGTTTCTGTGACAACAAGAATGTTAAGTTATTAACCTATTACCACTCATGACCTCTTGAATAGTTCAGTTGTGACCTCTTGAATAGTTCAGCAGGGAATGAGAATCTTCCTCTAACTAGGAAAATACCATTAATTTTCTGGCAAAGATTGTTTTCTTTTTAGAAACAGAAGTGGTTCAGAAGTCAAAGGCCTTTAGCTCTAATTCCACCTAAACACTTCCCAGCTGTGTGATTTAGGCAGCTCATATCACCCTAGGTGGGGATAATAACACTAGCTTTATCAACCAGGTGCTCTTAAATATTTCCCCTTTTAATAGCCTTTATTTTTAGAGCATTTTTAGAGTCAAAGGAAAGTTAAGTGAAAAGTGCAATTAATTCTTATGTATCTCCTGAGACACATGCCCCTCAAACTTCTACCCCATATACATAGTCCTCCTGCTACCAACATCCTGCACCAGAGTGGCGTATTGGTTACAACTGATGAACCTACATTGACACATCGTTACATCCAAAGTCCATAGCTTACATTAAAGTTCAGTCTTGGTGCTGTACATCCTATGAGTTTTGACAAATGAATAAATGACATGTATCCACCACTGTAGTATCATACAGAATTATTTCATTACCCTCAAAATCTTCTATGCTTTGCCTATTCATTCCTCCCTCTCCTCCGACCTTTGGCAACTACTGACCTTTCTATTGTCTCCATAGTTTTGCATTCCTGGAATGTCATATAGTGGGTATTATATGGCATGTAACCTTTTCATATTGGCTTCTTTCACTTAATAGTATATGCACTTAAATTTTCTTCCTGTCTTGTTGTGGCTTGATAGTTTATTTCATTTTTAGTGCTGAATAATGTTTCTGCCATGCCAGTTTATTTATCCATTCACCTACTGAAAGACATCTTGATTGCTTCTGAGTTTGGCAATTATGAATAAAGTTGTTATACATATCCATGAGCAACTTTTTGTGTAGACATACTTTTTATGTCTTTTGGGTAAGCATCAAGCAGTATGATTGATGAATCATATGGTAAGAGTCTGTTTAGTTTTTAAAGAAAGTGGCAAAGTGTGTTCCAAAGTGGCTGCATTATTTTGCATTTCCACCAGCAATGAATGAGGGCTTGTATTCTTTAGAAGCAGTGATACTTTTGTGATCTCTGTTACCCCACTCCCCCTTCACATTAGTTTCCATTCTATTCCTGCCTTAGGACCCTTGCAATTGAGTTCCCTGCTGCTTGGGATGTTTTTTTTTCTTTAGACACTTACATAGCTTTTTTTTTTTTTTTTTCCTCTCAAAATCTGAGTTTCAGCTCAAGCAGAGATTTTTTCCAACAAATTTTTCCTGATGAACCATTCTGAGATACTATCCTACCTGTCCATTGTACTCTCTCTGATGACATCCTATATATTTTCTTCAAAGCAGAGATCAGTGCACAAAAAAGAATCCTGTAGAGTATAAGTTTTACAAGAGGGACTCTGTCGTGCTCAATGTAGACATATGGACACTGAATAAGTATTTGTTAAATTGACACATTAAAGAAATGAAACATGCGAGCTGCAAGTCTTTTGAAAAGACTTGTTTGATCTTGCATAGATTTTGTCCCCTCTCTGAACATTTTCGGTTTCTAGGTGACATTTCAAAGTCCATTTGAACAAAAGGTGGTCCTTCTCTTTGTAGTCTCTTGGAAATCACCTTGAGCATGTAAAGCCTTTTCTTATATGGTTTGTTAAAAACAATCAATGGTTATGGGCCAGGCGCGGTGGTTCACACCTGTAATCCCAGCACTTCGGGAGGCTGAGGCGGGTGGATCATAAGGTCAGGAGATCAAGACCATCCTGGCTAACATGATGAAACCCCATCTCTACTAAAAAATACAAAAAATTAGCTGGGCGTGGTGGCAGGCGCCTGTAGTCTCAGATACTCAGGAGGCTGAGGCAGGACAATGGCATGAACCCGGGAGATGGAGCTTGCAGTGAGCCAAGATCTCGCCACTGCACACCAGCTTGGGTGACAGAGGGAGATTCCATCTCAAAAATAAAATAAAGTAAAATAAAACATAAAATAAAAACAGTGGGTATGAGAAGCAGTCTACTGAAGAGTTCTGCAATCAATGTCTTATTAACTGTGTGATTGGGTTTTAGTCGTGCTCCACTTCAACAGTAGCAAACCAAGAGCTTTTGCATGAAGGAAGGAAAGTGTTGGTAGGTGATATTATGGCCACACTCTCTGTTGCTTTGCTTTTGATCAGTTAGGATTCACAATTATTATTTGGAAGGCATGCTCACAGGTGCTATGTCCCTGCTCTTTGTCACCTGATTTACAAATTAGAGGACAACTTCCTGCCAGGTAGAGTAGTTAAAATAAATTTAGCTTAAGAATATCCTATGAAAGACATAGTTTATTCATGACATACATTTTTTAAAGAAAGTCATGATGCAGGATTTTCAAAGAGAAAATCACTATAGAAAGAATCTTAAAATAAGTGAACATAAGGGGAAAAAATAAAGATCATTTTCTTCTTCTTCTTCTTTTTTTTTTTTTTTCTTTTTGAGACACAATTATGCTCTTGTCACCCAGGCTGGAGTGCAATGGCGCGATCTTGGCTTACTGCAACTCCCACCTCCCTGGTTCAAACAATGATTCTTCTGCCTCAGCCTCCTGAGTAGCTGGGATTACAGGCACCTGCCACCATGCCCGGGTAATTTTTTTGTGTTTTCAGTAGAGACGGGTTTCACCATGTTGGTCAGGCTGGTCTCAAACTCCTGACCTCGTGATCCACCCACCTCGGCCTCCCAAAGTGCTGGGATTATAGGCATGAGCCACTATGCCAGGCTGATCATTTTCTTCTTTACAGGCTTTAAAATTTGGGAGATAGGTAATCAAAATGAATGCCTAATATTATGTAATTGGGAAGCCTAGGATCATTAGTGTAAAATAAATCTGAACCTTTGTTTTTATGTTTGAATCTAACCTAGGTAGTGGCAAGGCTGAGGATAAAGTTCCTTTTGCTTTCAAAGAGATGATAACTAGCATCCAACAAGTAGCTTTACTCACATTGCCTCATGTAATTACTAATATAGGTTTGTAAAGCAGATATTATTGAATCTATCTTATAGATGAATAAACAGAGTGAGAAAATATGTAGTAATTTACCCAAAATCACATAGCTATTAAATGACAGAACTAGTACCCAAGCACAGGTCTATCTGACCTGAGAGCCTGTGGTTCCTCCGACCTATCACAATCTATGAATTTCTTATACATCATCTCATGACAGGTGAAGTGAGTTTATTTCTTCTGTTTTGCACCTGTGGCTCCTGGGTCTCAGAGATTAAGTAAACACTTTAAATGTAAGTGATTGAGTGTTGAGTAGGGCCCATAATTTCTGATTCTCAATTTCAGAATATTTTGGTCTAAGCTTGCTACAGATTAGCTTAAAAATATAAAGATTGTTAATTCCATTCATACATTTATGAAGACTAGAGCCAAAAGTCTTTATTTGATTTGTTTTCTATGGTATTTGTGTTCACATTATTCTAAAATAGTTGTTTTATTTTTACATAAAATTACAGATTAAGGCTAATGTGTTACACATTTAGAAAAGCATATTTCTATTTTTCCAGCTCTAGAGATTCTGTTTCAATAGTTGTGGATTATGACCCAAGAATTTGCATATTTAACAAACAGGTACTTCTGAAATAAGAGGTCTGCAGATGACATTTTGGGAAGCACTCTTACTGCTTACTTTGTTATAATTTGTTGATTTAATTTCATAATTTCAATTCATTTGAAGTTCTTGCTAAATCAGTCAATTCATATTAAAAGTCCTGTACAATTATGGTGGAAAATTGAATCGATAAAATATTTCCCTTACATTTATAGCTAATGCTGCAATGAACAGGAAATCCTGCTTTATTTTTCACAATTGAATAATTATTTTAGTTTACATCTCAAAGAGAAGGATTGCTGGATCAAAAGGCTTGCAATTAACCAGGCATGGTGGCGGATACCTGTAATCCCAGCTACTTGGGAGACTGAGGCAGGAGAATTGCTTGAACCCGGGAGGCAGAGGTTGCAATGAGCCGAGACCGCGCCATTGCACTCCTGCCTGGCGACAAGAGCGAAACTAAACAACAACAACAACAACAAACAACAAAAAATGCTTGGGCAATGTGTTAACTCCATAATTGTAAGTCACTTTTTTGAATTTGGTTTCTCAGGCTGTTAATAACAAACTTATTCCAGATTTTTTCCATTGTTTGCATTGTCTGATCAATGGCATTATTTCCATACAAACAGGCTGCTTATAGGTCTCCAGTTTTATATTCAATTTTTTTGACACAGAGAGTCATAGGGTCAAATAGGGTCACTGGTTGAAGAAATACTTACTCCATGATTAATTCAAAATAAATTTTAATGTACTATGGAACATATGTAAGTGTGTTTTGTTTTTTCTTGACTGAAAATTGAAGCCTTTTGGAGGTAGTTTAACTCTGAAATTGAGCACAATTGAAAGAAATAAGCAAGTTAAAATAGATTTAAATCTGAATATTGCTCATAACACCTGGAAGGTCATAATTAGGCTATCAGGCATTCCACTAGTTGGTCCTTCATGCATTCATCTAATGGATATTCATTCAACACTCACGATGTTAGGCACCAGACTAGGCAAACAAGAGAGAATGATCCCTTCTTTATAACATTTACACTCTATTGAAGATTGGCAACAAACATACAGAACGACTGGCAAGGCACACATCCCACTGACCAGTCCAGAAAAATCCTCTTCAATGAAGTGATGAGTGAGCTGATGCCTGGAGAACTGGGGAGTAATTATCCAGGCAGAGAATGAGGGTGTGGTTGACCTAGAGAACAACTTCAAACTTTCTCAAGAGAAGAAAGGATATGCTCTTTTGGAAAGAATGAAAGCTTGTATATTTCTTTGAATGTACTTGAGGGAATGATAGGAGAGAAGCCAGGGGGAGAATTGTAGAATTGCATCAAGAAAGGCTATGGTAAAGCAATTGGACTTCATCTGAAGGATAAGGGGTAGATGACTTTTAGCAGTGGGGTCATGTGCAGATTCCCACTCTGGAAAAATTGCTTTCATTGTTATGTGGAGACAGGATCTGAGAAGAGCAACAGTGGAGGAGGAGACCATTTGCCAGGCTGTGGAAGCTACTCAGCTGAGGGCAGATGACAACCTGGCCTTGGATATTGACAAGGAAGCTGGAGGGAGGTGGGAGGAGGTGGAACATACTGAGGGAATGGATTGTGCAGGAGTTGGTGTTTGAATGAATATTAGGGATGAGGTGGCTGGAGATGGCAATTGTATGATAGTTTTCGAGTACTTTAAAAATAGATGTTGACTTGTACTGTTTTCGTTATTTGGAAATGTACAATTAATTTATTATTGATTATAGTTACCCTGTAGTGCTATCAAATACTAGATCTTATTCATTATTTCTACTTTTTGTATCCATTAGCCATTTCCCACTCCCCCGCAACTCCCCACTCCCCTTCCCAGCCTATGGTAACCATCCTTCTACTTTCTCCAGGAGTTCAATTGTTTTCATTTACAAATCCCATAAATAAGTGAGAGCATGTGATGTTTGTCTTTCTATGCCTGTCCTATTTCACTTAACATGATCTCCAATTCCATCCTGTGCTTTATTTTTCCTGCTTTAGAAACATAAGATATATTAAGCTACGTTTTTTTCTCTATCCCCTTTCTTTCCACCTTTGAGGGCAATTAAAGCATTGGGTTTTGTGGATTAGATCATAATATCTTCTTTCAACAAGAGTAGAAGTGCCAGAGAAGGAGCTCTGAGGCTCAGAAATCTGGAGGTCTAGGTTGTCTGAGGAGTAAAAAGGCTCCCACTTTAAGGGGAAGAGGATATAGGTGTTAGAAAGAGAGCAGCAGTTGTCTATCAGTGTCCTTTTCCCACAGGAATTCAGATGGATGGACTATGGAGAACTTGGGAGTCTCTGAAAGATATCCAAAGATATCTAGGCTCAGTTTGGCTCAGAACAATAAAGAGATACTGTTGGAATTAAAGAAAAACTTTTAAATGTTATTTTGATAAATTCTGCACCAGATTTTCAGGCATCAAATAAGCCTCTCGATTTCTCTGGGATTTCAGAATGGGGGAAGAATCCAAAATAATATCTGTGACTAAGTATTTTACCACCTGGGTTTTCTTATGCTCCTATTTTCAGAGCACTTAAGAAGTATGACTTTAAAGATGTTTTTAAGTGTCCAGATATAAAAGTATTCAATGCCTAATAAGCAGTAGCACATGACTATATGCCGTGATTGAGATCTACTGTGTTACTACTATCTGCTTTTGGCAGATGAGCCCTGGCTTCTCTCTTATCATACCCTCAAGTACATTCAAACAAATATACATACTTTCATTCCTTCCAAAAGAGCATATCCTTTCTTCTCTTGAGAAAGTTTAAAGTTGTTCTCTAGGCCAACCACACCCTCATTCTCTGCCTGGATAATTACTCCCCAGTTCTCCAGGCATCAGCTCACTCATCACTTCATCGAAGCTCAAAGGTGATACACAACTTGTGCATAGCCATATAATGATACTGGAAGAATAAATATAACACAACATCACTAAATAGTGGCTTCTGTAATGCTGTTCAACAGCTAGTGAGACCTAATAATCAAATACCACTTGACCCAGGGAACAAACCTCCAAGCAGAAACTGTGCTTCTTTTAACTTTCTATGAAGCATTGGTCCAAAATACAGGCTAACAAGTATAACTCTCTGTTGTAATTATCCACACGGTTGGGTGCATCTATGCAGCCTGCCTCCTATTTTTAAGCCTAAGATTTATCTTCTGTGATATTAAACACAGTTTACTAGTAAAAGATAATTCAGTTTCCCTCACAAAAAAAGCTTACCTTTATTGGTCAATAAATATTGTGCTCGATTTTCTCCTTTTACACTGAGAACATATGCTTCCCTGGACATGCAAAAATCAAATGCATTATCTTCTCTTTTGCTGCATTGGTTGCCTTTTCCCATTATTCTGTATAGACTGTAAGAGTATGGTTGCCTATAGAGAAAAAGTGCATTTAAACCTCCTGAATCATTGTGCATGTGTGGGTGTGTAGTTGGGACACTTTCTGTCAATACAATTTAATTTTAAATTATAATACACAATGTATGGGCCCAGTTAAGATACAGTGATTTATCAATGAAGATCTAATCATGAACGTAGAGAAAGGGTGCTCATATATTGTTTTATTGTCTAATCATTGCACTTGAAGATTACTCATAGTGTCCAGGCACCTTCTTTTCCTCTTCAGGACTAGGAGCCATCTCTCTGTGTATTTTACTGTTAAATGTGTCATCTCTTGCTAATGTTATATTTTCTACCTTGAGGAAAATGTAATGCTATCATTACTTGCAATGTCATAGCTCTTCAAAATCTACTTGCCTAAAAAAACATAGAACGACTTGCCTATTCAGTTCCCTAATTTCACTTATTTAATGCAGGGCTTATTTACAATGCTGCATCATCCAACCATCATCCAACCTATTTATCATTCATAATGCCACCTGTGAATACTGGCTTCCATTGACTTGCTACTGGACCTCATTGATGCTGAGCACAAATGCAAGTCATACTGAGAGTATGCAGTACATGTGAATAATAAGTAGTTTTCTTGTCATATTAAACATATCATTCATATGAGTATGAACATAGAGAAATCCTTCAATTGTATCTTTTCTTGAGCTCTTTATTTACTGTTTTCCTATATAGAATATGATCTTTTTAAATGTTTGTCTTATCCCTGCCTTTCACAAACTAACACCAGTTGGGAAGATAGGTAAGAGTCCCATGGAAGAGTAGGAAGAGTTGCCTTATTTGCGCAAGGATTGTCTGCTGTGTATTTGACATGACATAAGACTAACCGAAAAGAGCACTCCTCACAGTATTGATTAGAGGCAATAGAGAACACTAATAAAAAGAACCAGTTAGCATTGTAGAGAAGGCAAGTGTGGCTATTCCAACAATGCTGACAGATTTGTGACTTGGAGCCTACAGAGTGGGTGAGGTGATCACCTTGAATTCCTGTGGAAGAGGATGAACAGGGTAGCGGAATGTTTATTACCATTTCTCTCATCTTTGTCGCTATAAACCAGAGGAAACACTGCAGTCAAAATGCATACTGGTGAGAAAGACCCTTTACAACATGGGAGTCTTAAGCAAATTCAGGGCCTAGAGGTTGACAGTTGGGTAGGGGCCTGCACATGTAACCAGCAGGTGCTTTTGAAATAGGAAGATTTTAGACTACAATTTGAGAAGTATAGTTCTTTTAGAGTTTAATGTATTAGCTTAATGTATTATAATTTTCAAAATTTTCTTTCTATAAATTTTATTCACTTGAATTTCTCACTCAAAGTCAATTCATATTCAAAGTCCTGCACAATCATAATGGACAATAAAATTGATAAAATGTTTCCCCTTACATTTATAGGTTGTGTTACAATGAACAGAACATCTTGCTTTATTTTCCATTATTGAATGATTTTCTTAGATTATATTCCAAGGGAAACAATTTCTGGATCAAAAGACTTCAGCATCGTGTTGGATCTTGATCACTTTGTCATTTTTAAAATTTTGACTTCTCATAGCTGATTGATCCTGCAGATATAGGTGAACATAGAAGATGAGAGGGAACCTCAAATGGGAGAGACTGGGTCTGGAGGTCCACGTGTGTCCCAGGCTCATGATATTCTACCTAGATGGCACTGCTGGCCTCAGCCATTCCAAGGTACCAAAGCCAGACCTGGAAAATTTCAAGGAAGACATTTCATAATGTGAACTGCCTTTAGGCATAGGTCAGAAATGTATTGTCCTAGGTACAAAAATTCATTCCAGCTCACAAAATAACTCACTTTGGGAAATTAAGTATATTTTCTTCACTCTCTGAGCTATAGTTTTCTTAAATACAGGTAATGAAGAGTAAAATCTGTTTCTCACAATTGTTGGGAAGGTTAAAATGAAATAATGTATTTGAAAGCATCTTGTGTATAGAATATTTTGTATATTCAAAATGTTAATTTTCTTTCTCCCTAAAGGATCAAATTCTTCACTTTTCAAAAGTTTTTTTGAAAGTTTTTTAATATATGAAAAATACCCCCAAGCAAAATTTTGAAGGTAAAAATTTGGGCCTCTGGCTTTCTCTATTTTATTCTCTTTGTCTATTATTTCACTGTGCCTTATGTTCTTTCTCCATTCTTCTCAAAATGTGTTCCTCAGGAATATGCTGAATTAGTTATTCACATACAAGTATGAATCCATATGACTATAATTCATTTCTAGTAATTTATTTTTTATGGTAAATAAGTATTTATTGAGTATTCCTTTACCAGATGTTAAGATAGATATTGAGTATCAAATGGTAACAGGGCCAGCTTCATGTGTTTGCATGACCTGTGCAGTCCTGTTCCCAGAAGTCAGTTTTGCTTGGTTCAATACTCTGCCATCTCCATCTTGAAATTCTTATAACTTTGAATAAGGGATTCATACTTTGTTTTCCACTGGACATCGCAGATTTTATAGCCTGTCCTGAGTGCTGAATCCAAAAGTCACACTTCCTGTCCTCAATAAGTTTATGTGAAACATGCATTTAAAATAACAGCCATCAAAAAATGTATAATGTGTTAGGTTCTAAGAAAAATGAAGTATTATATGAAATAGAATAAGAGAGATAACCTGATTAAGACCGGAACAGTTAGGTAAGACTTCTCTGAGGATATAAGCTGATACTTAAAGAATGAGTAGGAGTCAGCTATGTCAGAAACTAAAAGAAGCAACATTTCAAAAAGCCTCAAGGCAGATAAAAGCTTGGCACAGCTGAGAAACTAAGAAGTGAGCCTGACATGAGGTTGGAATAGGAGGCAGGGACCAGATCATACAGATCTTTGTAGTCCAAAGCGCCAATTTAATTTTTATGCCACGTAGGGTAAAAACCTAGAGAAAACGTGTGTGTGTGTGTGTGTGTGTGTGTGTGCACATTCACATGCATTCTGATACCAAGAAGAATGAGTCTTGGTGACCCTCTAAAGTTACACTGGCTATTGTCGTGGCCAAATCAGGAAGACCAGAAGGAAGATGCTGATGTTTTCTGTGAAAGATAATTCAGAAAAAGTAGAGTAGGTGTTTGGAAAGACAACATGAGACTTCTGCTTTGAAAGGAAGCACTTCGACCAATATTTTTGGGTATTTACTCCTAAAAACGTGTGCTTCCAATTATTTTTGGAAAAGTTCAATGCAGGTCTTGCCCTTGACTATATGTACACCATCCCCTGGGAACGTGATGTTCCACTCCTTTATCTGGAATTCAAACACTGAGATAATGCACTGCTCCAGTCTTTATTTCTCTTCTCACTGGTCCATAGGAGGCAGAAGGGAACAAGATAGTATAGATGATGAAATGTTATAAGGAGAATGTTGAGAAATATGTCTCCACTCAGAAACTTAGTAGATATAAAATAAACATACTGAAACAAAAACAGCCAGAACTACTGATTAATGGCAGCAAATGTCATACTTAAGATAGTGTACAAACCTATATAAATTTACTAGTGCTTAACACATAGCCACTGTGTAACCTTGAGAAAGTTATTAACTCCCCTGAGCTTCAGCTTACATAAAAGTGAGTATAAAAATACCTTTCTGGATTCTTTGACTTTAGTAATGTCACCACTGTCCCTTTCCCAAATTTTCCTTTTCTACTGCCTATTCCTTATCACTCAGCTCAGGAAGCCTTCCCTGGCAACCCCTGGTCTTCCTGCATCTTGCTTCGGTGCTATTCTTGCTTGCCCTGGCACAATCCTTGGTTTTCTTCCCTACGGAGTATTATCTTACTCTTTTGAAATGGCTAGTTTCCTTGTCTGACTCCCTCTCAAGAAAACGATTTCCTGAAAGCTAAAAGAACTTAATCTCTGCGCCCATAGTACCTTGGACAGTGCCAGGGTAGTTCTTAAGCAACTGTTGATGATTAATTGAATGAATGCATAGAAGTATTATGAAGTTTTTGTCAGATAATACATATATAAGTACCCAGGGTAGTGTTTTAATGGACAGCTCAAATTGAGAGTTTATATGGAATGAAAACTTTTTCTTAAGCTCTTTATTGCTTTAATTCTGTGGGAGGAGAATCATTGTAAATACAAAACAAAAAAGACATGTACCAATCTATGATGCTAAAGTCTGGCAGGAAAGCTCTATTCTTAGGAAGTAACATGATTTGCAAAAGCTAATCTTTTGTGAATATGTCTTTTGTTAATTTCATCTCTTCTTTTCTGAGACTTCTATAAACATGTTCATCAGAAAACATACAGGAATTTCTCAGTCACTCTGAAAATAGATAAGTTTCATTGTTGTTTTACTAGTTTTTTGTTTGAAGAAAATATTAGGTGACAAAAATACTTCTAATTAAATTCAAAGCTATTATTTCTTGTAATGTTTTAGTGTTTGCTTTATGAATATAGGGAAAGGCAGTCTGTTTTAAATTATTTGACTTAAGGTCAGGAGAGTGTTTTCTCTTCCTAGTTACGTCAATGATTTGTTCTGTAATAATGAGCAAGCTGCTTTACCTCTCTGCTAATGTAAGATACTTTTATGCATATCAGAAAATTTTGATGTGTTTCTCTCTCCCCCCACTTTCTCTTTTAATTCTAAAATACTAAAAATCGAAGAAAGATGTAAGTGCTTATTCTAGCACACTTAGGCTTTTGTTCCAGCAATAACTATCTCAATTGGAAAAAAGTAATTTTTACTGCTTTCTACAAGTTTTTAAGAATTATAATCGTAAATAAATTCAAAAATACATTCAATAATAAGTACATTTAATAAGTTCCTATAATGTAGTTTAACAGATATTACCATACTATTGTAGGGCCATTAATAACCTAGTAATAACAGTTACTAACTATTTTACTGACAAGAATAATCAATGAATCAATGTCACATCAGAATTGCTAAATTTCAGAAAGTCTCATTACTCTGCAATCTTTTCTTTGGCGGGGTGACTGACCCGTTATTCTGTCCTATTTATTATAAGGCAGTGTAGTATGTGAAAAAAAATCAACTCAACATGGAAAGAAGGATCAGGATTTGATAGAACCCCAAACGGGCTGAATGCCACGTTAAAAGGTAAGGCCAGAAAATTGTCAAGTGTTGAGAGCACAGTTCTATGCCATGTCTCCTTGTCTGCCAATACCTGAGGCCTCAGAGTCTGGTGAAAGAGCTGCCGCAGGCTTTCAATTCTATATACAATTTATAACAAATGTTTTCTCACAAGGCCAAATCCTAAACAGTGTATCAGACTTTGCCTTTGCTTGTCTGGGAAAGAAAATAATGTTTCTACTTCCAATTTATAGAAACTTTATCTATTTTTCTTGGTTTGATGGCTGTAATTGTAACTGCATACCACATATGGAAACATTACCCTTATATGCAGATGTTTCATACACTGTTGTGGACCTTCCAGTACCACTGCCGTTACTGAGAATGTAGGCTGCTGGATAACTCCCACGTGGCATCCTTCAAGATGATGAAAGTGGTTAGGGGACCTCTTCAAAATCCAGTTGTCTATTTTCTACCACCGTTCTTTCCACACTTTTGGCTTAAATCAATTCAAGAGAAATTTTTCTTTTTCATCTTACATCTCTGTGATCTTCCTGGATAATTCTGGATGGTAAAGCAGTGCTGAATATGACATCGTTTCTCAGGCAGTTCTAGTATCTGATCCACCAGAAAAAATAAAAGCTGAAGAAACAGATGTGGAATCACATGTTCTCAGAACACTCCACAGTGAGATTGGTATCTTTCACCGAGGAAGTTTTTGTTTGTTTGTTTGTTTGTTTTTCATTTCAAGAAGAAATACTTTAAATGGCTTATTCTTCCTCAGTCAAACAAATAACTGTGTTTTTTTTTTTTTTTTTTTTTTAAAGAGAGAACTCCATAAATACCTGATGTAGGCTCTCTCCCCATTCTAAGGAGTTTTTTTAGCAGGTGTCTCCCAGACACTGACTTATTTAATATTTGGGTGCATTCTCTCATGGTCTAGTTCCTTTAAATGAACAATGTGTTTGGATGATTGGCCTAACTAGTAACTTTGTTGTATTAATTTTCTCTTCGCTTTTTCTCCTTGGGCGCCATGCACTGCATTACACAAGAGAGTGGTGTCTCAACCTCGTGTCATATCAGGCCTCAGTGCCTCCAGAATTCTAGTAAACTGTAAGGAGAGATAAATCATTAGTAGATAGTGGAAATCATTCGTAGATAGTGGAAATAACTTCCTTGTAATGTCTCCACTGTCCCTTTTCCAAATATTCCTTTCCTACTGCCTATTCCTTATCACTCAGTTCAGGAAGCCTTCCCTGGCAACTCCTGATCTTTCTGCATTCAATGCTATTATTAGTAGTATTGTGATAAATCATTAGTAGATAGTGGAAATAACTTCCTTGTCTCAGAAGTTGAATGATGAGTAACAGGCCCTCAAAAAGAAAATCTCAGTGCTTGCACATTTGAGTCAATAATTTATATATTTTTAAATTTATTGCTTTCTGCCCTTTCTTTGTACTAAGGTATCATAATACAATTCTCTGAGTTTTAACAATCGCACACCCACCGCCATGATGAAGATAAAGAACAGCTCCATCCATCAGTCTCCAAAATTCTCTGGTGACCCTTTGCAGTCAGCTTTTTTCTCCACCCCAGATTCTGGCAATTACTGATCTATTTTCTGTTCCTACAGTTTTCACTTTGAAAAACTGTAGTAAAAATGTGTGAATACAGGATGTAGCTGTTTGGATCTGACTTCTTTTCCTTAGTGTAACACATTTGAGATTCATCCATGTTTAAGTATCTATGGTTAATTCCCTTTTATTGCTGAATAATACTGTACTTTATATTAGTACCATGATGTGTTTATCTAGTCTCTAGTTCAAGACATTAGAAATGTTTTAGTTTGGTGGTTAAAAATAAAGTAATTTTGAACATTCACATACATTTTTGTGTGTAGACCTGATTTTCATTTCACTACCTAAGAGTGGAATTGCTTGGGTATATGTTTAGTGCATGCTTGTGTAAAAAACTGCCAAACTGTCTTCCAAAGTGGAAGTACCATTGTGCACTCTCACTAGTAAGGTGTTAAAGTTCTAGGTGCTCTGCATAACCACCGTCATTTGATATTGTGATTTGCTTTTAAAATTTTAGTCATTTGGATATGTGTCTGACATTATCTGCTTGTGATTTAACTTGCACTTTCCATCTATCTTTCTTTTTCTTTTTTTGGACAGTGTCTTACTCCATTGCCCAAGCTGGAGTGCAGTGGTGCAATCTCTGGCTCACTGCAACCTCCGCCTCCCGGCTTCAAGCGATTCTCATGCCTCAGCCTCACGAGAAACTGGGATTAAATTTGCACTTTTGTAATGGCAAATTACATTAAGTATTGTTTCATGATTTCAAATTTTCATTTTGCAATAATGTGAGACTTACAGAAAATTTCTAAAATCTTTTAAAGAATAAACATATACTCTTTACCCAGATTTTCCAATTATTAATAATATACTGTAATTGTTTCATAATATTCTCTCTTACGCATGTTACTTTTTTATACATATATTCATATATAAGTATACCAATATTGATAATATACATACACCTACTATTTTTTCTCAATTTTTGAGAGCAACTTATATGCATGAACACCCTTAACCCCTAAAATTTTCCAAGTATGTTTATTAAAAATAAAATAATTGTCTCACATATCCATGATACAGTCAAAAACTTAAAATTGATACCATAGGCCTTATTCAAATTTCAGCAATTATTCCAATAATATTCTGTGTTTATGCATGTATGTCGGGTTTATGTCTGTACATTTTTGTCTTTGTTTAATATTTAATCTTGGATCACACATTGCAATTAGCTAGCACAAATCTTTAATCTCCTTTAATCTGAAATAAGTTTTTTTTTTTTATGACTGACATTTTTGAAGAGTACAGGATACTTATTTTGTAGAATGACCCTAAATTTGTGTTTGTCTGATGTTTCCTTATGTTGGCTGTTGATTACACCTTTTTTGGCAGGAAAGTCACAGAAATGACTTGTTCTTCTTAGTGCATTATAGTAGCACATCTACTGTTGATTTGTCTCATTTCTTGTAATATTAACTTTGATCATTTAAGGTGGCATTAGATTTCTCCACTATAATGTTATATTTTTCTCTTCGAAATTAATAGGTACCTTAGAGGGAGATACTGAGACTATATAAATATACTGTTACCCCTCAAACTTTAATTTACTAGTTTTAACATCCAGTGATGATTTATGAAGAAATCAGTTATTACTATTACGGCTGCTAATTGATCATTTCTAATTCCATCATTCTTTCCTCAGCAGTTGGCATTCTACTACAAATAAATCCCTTCTTTCTCATTTATTTATTCATTCATTTATATTAGTTTGTGCAGTTGCATTTTTATTCTATTCCACTGATTATAAACTGAGATTTTCGATGCTCAAATAACCCCAGATTGGCTCATTGGAGCTCCTTCAATCTGATATCTGTGTTTTTTGAATAAGTCTCAAACATACTTTGAAAACCTTTTCTTTTTCTACAGTAAAATGAACCAGACTCATCTCATACTTTTTCAATTTCAGCCCTAGAATTAGCTATTTCTTCAGGAGAATTGTTTCTGTCTGTGTTTTCTAAATTAATTTATTGAGTGGAAATTTTAAATTAGAAACCACATTTTGGTTGTGATGGTCCCATTTTTATTACGACGTCCTTGTTCCCAGTTTCTCTCAACAAATAGAGATAGGGCATATGTATATACTACACACATATTTCCAGGAATCTCTCTATGTGTCTTATCTACTTAAAATATGTATCTGTATCTGCTTATTTATGCAGGTTCATTCTAGTCTTTCCCCTTGCATATTGTAACTCCTTTTTCCAGCACTGAGAAACATTCAACTATACTTACTACGAAATAATTATTTATTTGCTGAATCCTAGTATATACAGAAAGTGGTTGCAGAATTGCTTACATACACATGCCACTGAAATAAATAGCTCTACTAACTAGAGTTCGTGTCTATTTTATTTATTTATTTACAGCTTTTTGCCTTCAGACTTAGGGTATAATATCAAAATGTTGGGTTCATAAAAGTAATAATTTTTCTTTCTTTTTTTCTCTTTTGCCTCCTTCAATGTGGTTATCATTGCTTTCAAATAAATTAGGTTCATTTGTTTATGTTTGCATGCCATTTAAAAATTTCCCTCATCGTTGTTGATTCTGTTATGTATTTGATTATGTGAAACTTCAGCATAATTTCAACAGTCAGAACTGTACAATGAGTTATACTCAGAGAAATCTCGCTCACTGCCCCATACCCCTTACCCTTCTCATCCTGTTTCTAACATACTTCCTGTAAGTACCTAATCTCTTTAGTTTCTGATTCATTCTTCCTATATTTTTTTTTGGCATAAATAAGCAGATACATGAAGAAGTCCTTTTAATTGCATATTTAATATTATATCTTCATATCTTTCTTCTCCACAGGCTTGTGATGCTATAGAACAAATATGAGATTTTATTCATACATAAATTTCACTATGACTTATATATAACATGCCTGAAATATAAGATTTTATTTAATATAGAATTAATACATAAAATAAGCAAATTAAAAATATAACAGCATATATGTATATAATGCTATAATTTATTATTATAGATAATAAATATGCTATATATAATATATAATATACCTGCTACATAGATTCACTTAATATGTTTACATTTTTTTTAAAGTAAATATACATGCATCTACACAGAGTTCATAAGTGTAAGTACCATTTCTTGTCAGGTAGTGGTGTTGGTGAAGTCATTAACCAGAAATGGCCGAGCTTATGATTACCTTAGCTTATTTGTATCTTTCCTCTCATTTATTTCATTGATTCTGCATGATTTTCTAACCTACTTTGTTTTACATCGGAAGTGATTGACATTAGAGCTTATATATATTAATTGTGGAGTGATTCTAGACTTACTGACTGCCATTTTTCGACATCGCTCTAAAGTTGAGAGGACATATATATCAATTAGATTTGTATTTCTATTGTACTTTTGTTCTGTTCTCATTTGGAATTGCGCTCATCTGAAAAATGCACAATATTCAGGAAAGACTAATTTCTGTACATTTCTTCGATGCCTGGCTTTGATTGCCTTCTGCAAAATGCCAACTTTTGGGCAGAGTGGAATGGACAGAGAATGAACTGACAACTTGACAGAGCTTTAGGCTTTTTGATCAGACTTTATTTCTCAAGGATATTTTAAAGCTTCTGTGGGCCTTTAAAATGATTAAACTGAGGCTCAGACAGGAGGTAAATTTCTTGTGGTATGTTTGTCTTTGTCTGCTAATTGCCCTTAACTGTAGACTTAAAAATGGCATGCATTATGGCATCTAAATAGGAAGCAAGAAGAGAACAGAGCAGGAAAAAAAGAGATAGGGTCGAGCTAAGGGTGAGTACTGGGAAAGCATCTGCTATGTCACATTGCACTATGCTGTGTTACACTGTCACCAATTTGTACATACTGCTCCCTTAACCCAGATTGTTTTCTTCCTGCAGCTGCCTGAGAAATTATATGTCCCTCAAATTTTCAAAGACATCATCTACCATCTGAAGCTGTCTCAGATTCATTCAAAATAGTAAATAATAGCTCCTTTGATAACCTATCAAACAACAACTATTACTCTCCTCTTTTCTGAGACGTGGACAGTGTTACTCAGAAAAGTTTATGTTAGATTTGTTCAGTCTACAAAATTATATAATGGCTTAGCTATAATTTCACTTTTCTGACTTCACTGCACCAACTAGGACAATTTTATTACTGCACGAATCACATTATATTTCAATTGTGTGATTTTTACTTCCAACTCCTGTGCTATTCTATAGTCTCTTAGATAGTCAGAAACTTCAGTGGTCCCCAACCTTTTTGGCACCAGGGATCAGTTTTATGGAAGACAATTTTTCCATAGACTGAGGTGGGGAGATAGTTTGGTGATGAAACTGTCTGACCTCAGATCATCGGTATTAGTTAGATTCTCATAAGGAGTGTGCAGCCTAGATCCCTTGCATGGACAGTTCACAATAGGATTCGTGCTCCTACGGGGATCTAAAGCCCTGGCTGATCTGACGGGAGGCAGAGGTCAGGCCATAAGGCTTGCTGGCTACTCACCTCCTGTTTTGCTGGTTCTTAACAGGTCAGGGACCATCAGAGGCCATGGAAGTTGCGGACTCCTGACAACTGTGTTTCATTTGCCTCTGTAGCCAGCTAGCACACTATCTGAAACATAGTTGATTTTAATAACTTTTAAAAATGAGCAATGTTTCTGAAACTCCCAGAAATCGGAGGTGTGCAGAAGAAGGGTTTTAGAAACCATTGTTTTCCTGTTTAGTATGTTATTTTTATGTTAGATATACTTGTTTTTCTTTCATTCATTTCTTCAAGTGCCATGAGAAAACTTACAGAGATATCAGGAACTCTACACAAGTCCCTTCAACTCTTTTTTCTTTTTTTTTTTTAAATTATACTTTAAGTTCTAGGGTACATGTGCACAACATGCAGGTTTGTTACATATGTATACCTGTGCCATGTTGGTGTGCTGCACCCATTAACTCGTCATTTACATTAGGTATATCTCCTAATGCTGTCCCTTCAACTCTTAATTGGCTTCCTGGGTTTGAATACGTGGGAGCAACACCTTCATTATCTCTGCCAATCATATTCACACCACATAAAGATCCTAAGTTTATTTTTTAGACTGAAGGAGAGCACGTTTTGCTCTCTGAGGTGTGTGTGCACGCTTCTGCGTGTGCGTGTGTGACCGCATATGTGTGTGAAACTGACTATGGAGTGCTGATCATCGCTCTTTGCATCTGATCTCTTACCTGCTGTGCAAAACTTAGGAACAGCTTGATGGGTCCAGTCACCAACGACATGCCCTCATTAATTATAGTAATTTTGTGGATTACAAGATGCCCCATGATTTCACATAATTTATTTTGGGGAAATTCAGTGCACATCTTCTTGGTTAATTTGGACATGAAGACCCCATAACTCATAGGAACTTTTTCATGAGGAGTGGGACAACGAAAAAGCAGGTAGTAAGAAGTAGGCTGATACAGTGAAAAGAGTACTGGCATGTGAGTGTTTACTCGCTGGGTAATGTTGGCCAAGTGTTTCAACCCATCCTTGTATCAGAATTCTCATTTCTAAAGTAGATATAATTATATCTACCTTTCCTTCCCCTCAGCGATGATGTAAATTTCAAATAAAGTAATATACAGCAATTTATGTATTCATTCATTATTTCATTCATACGGTACACATGTATTGAACACTTGCTAAGTTCTGAGGTTACTAAAATTCACTTCAAAAGCTCCTGATCACAAAGAGAGGGAGAAAAAAAAAGTCACAGTAATATAACAACAGTTCGTATTATCATCTGTGTAAGAGCACTCTTAATTTAAGTGACAAAGAAATATAAATTGCCCCTTCAATTTGGGGAACAAAATGACATCACCATTCATTTGGTACTATAAGCTGGGAACTTGAGGGTCATCTGACTCTCCCCTTTTTCTAATCATCCACTTTGTAAAACTAGGGAGTCCTATTGATTCTTCCTCTTTAATATTTTAAAAAATATATTTATCTTTATCCTCCTTCTACACTACTGATGATACCTCTCACCTGGATTACTACAAAATTCTCTTCCCTGACCAACCTGTTTTCTGTCTATTCCCACTAATTCATTTTCCTTGTGAAGCCCAGATGATCTTTCTAGAAACAAATATGATTTTGTCACTTCCCTGCTAAAATCCTTCAAAAAGCTTTACTTTAGTTTTAGAGTAAAATCTAAGCTTCTTAACAGGGATTAAAATCTTTCTTACGATCTATTGTCTACCTTCTCTCAAAGTACTCAATATTTTTCCAGGTATTTTCATGGCTATTTTCTTCAAATAATATGCAAACTTTCTGAAGGATCACGCTTGTATTTTAATTGTTGTATTTCCAGTAGTTAGAATGGTTCTTGTCCTGTTGTGGCATTCAATTAATCCTCGTTGCGCGAATGGATCTCCCTCTATTTTTTTTTCCCAGAAGTATTCCTAAGGTATGCTGAACTAAAGTGATTTCCTGGGCTACTGCCACCATTTCTATCTCTGCTGATGACTGGAATTCAACCTATAAAAGGAATAACATTATTCAATTATATTTTATTTTTAAATACCTGATACTGTTAGGTAGTTAATCTACATATCACTATCATACTAACAGCAAAGCAGACATGATTTGTATTTTTATATATCTCACATGATAGTGAAGAGCTTAAAGAATATTAATTTATAAAAATGAATTAAAATTCACGTGCTCCAAAATATTAAGGCATTGTTGAATTATTGTTACTGATTTTTACTGCATACTTTTCTCTTGACATATGTTAGAAATGTGGCTAAAATGCGACTTATGAAATTTGTTCATGTAGTTATCACTGTTGATTTTACACTACTATTTGTCAATTTTGTCTCTTCATTCTGATTATTGTAAATCCCCTGTTCCTCTTTTAATACATGTAAAAATATGCATTGCTAACCTAACCAAGAACATGATGAGTCAGGACATACAATAACATATTGATTATTTTAAGCAGTTGCTGTGTAATGTATTTTACAAATTAATAGTATCTATCACCACATGCTAAGCCAGCTGCCCTACGCCAACAAAGATCAAGTTAAGACAATTTAGTAAAATGATTAAACTGCTGAAATATACAAGGACAATATTACTAAACTGTTATTCAGCTGGCATTAAAAGAGCTGCAGCTCTTTTCAATGTTCTGGCATTGAAACTTTCTGGCAGTCAGTCATTGTAAATCATTCCAAGTGCTTAAGCATTCCTTTTACTAACAGGGGAATACACATGAGGGGATCTTTTACATTTTCCTTCAATTTTTCTGCTTTTTAAAGTCAATACCTCTTCTAAGGATCTTTTCATGGTAGCTTTCTTCCTCTTGTAACCTTGCCACTTAAGGCTAGCTTAGAAGCCTTTCTCTGTCCCTTCATTTACCGTGTTCTTTTTGTAATTATAAGACATGCTGTATGTACTGAAATTGTTTAGTTGTCAGTCTTTATCACTAAAATATGAATTCATTGAGGGTAGAAAATACATGTTTTTTCAATTTTGATTATTCATGAATAGTATATTTGAGATGTTCAATAAAAGTCATTGTAAGATTTGGAGAATGGGGATTGATATAGAAACAGATTATTAGTAAAAGTATACTACAAAAATCAAAACAAAACACATCGAATTCCTGCTTCATAGCAAAATTATTTGACATGTAAATGATGCATAGATTATAAAAGTCAGTCCAATTCAGAGTTAATTATCTTTCTAAATTGACACTAATACTTTCAAGAAGATATTTACATTTTGTGGTATACTGGTGGTTTTGTCAATAAGATATCAATAGACAAAAACAGATGTTTTTTAGACTTCATAGTAAACTTTAAGTAAAAGTATTGATTTGTCTGCAAATTGAATTAAAAGGTATAGCTGAAGTTAGACATCATGTCAACACAACAATTTAATACAGAAAGTAGGGGGATTCTATCAGGTATCAGTATGAGCAGAGGCTACAGATTCTCACAGATCTGGATTATAACTCGGAAAATGAGACATCTGATTTTGAATCCCAATTCTGCCACCTACTCACTGTGCAACCTGGAGGAAATAAATTAATCTTACTGAAGTGATGATAATAATAATTTACAGGACAGTTTGCAGATAAGAATACTTAACAACAAGAAAACTAATATGTAACATGTATTATGATCTTACAATTTGTCAGAACCTGAGCATAGTGTCTTACATACTTGATTCTTCACAACAGCCCCATGATTGATATTAATTAGGTTTTATAGAGTTTAAAAAATAGATATTCGCAATGGTTAACAGACTTAACCGGATGTACACAGCAAGTAAGAAGTAGAATCAGGTTGGGAGCCTAGGGCCAAGTGACTTCACAACCAATAGCTCTAACCAACGTATGATGTGGTTAAACCATATGGTAGACTTTCAATAAATGATGACCAATATAATAAACATACATTTGCATCTGCTGAGCAAGAAATAGGGACCATCTGATTTTTTCATTATCCATAACCTACTACTTATGACTTTTGAGTAAAAATTCATATTCCTATTGAAATTGACATCATTAATTGATTAAATTCATGGTTAAACAATGGTATTGTTATAAAAATCATTGGGCTGAAATCAGAGATTATGGGGGTTTAGATTGGTCCTATCAAAAACACTAAAACTCTTGATGAGAGCATATACTCAGAACCCAAAATATCAAAGTAGAAAACACCTTGCACTGAAATGTGTAATTCACCAGTTTGGGAGTATTTATTTATGTTTGAATGTTTGGAAGTGGAACCCCATTTGCCCTTTCTTTCAAAAACATTTTACATGCTAAAACATAAACCATTTTTTGTTTATAGAATTCAGAAATCTGATGGCACCTGCCCAATTACTCAAGGTGAATGACCTTGAAATAGATCAATGTCCAATGAGTTATTAAAAATTGAGCAATGATTGGTGGAAGCAAGAGAAAATATAATTGACACTCAAGATGTCTGAATTATAAACACAATTGTATTGACTCAACACAGTTCCCTAAATCCCTGGGAAGGTTGATAAAGGATATAATTTAAGATTGTGGTAAGCCTATAAAGACGTGCAAGCCTGTGAGTTTGATGACTCTTAGAGACATTCTGGAGTGCGTTCAAGAAGTTTGCATTTTTGTACTTGAGTGATTCAGAAACTCTAAAATCAGTAATGAAATTGAAGAAGAACAGGACTTTCAAATAAGCTGCATTATGGCCTGTCATTTTTTACTGGTTGAATTCAGCTCTAGCAGCATGGATAAACATAATGAGCAATAGTCTAAGAGGAGCTACTAGTTAAATTTCATGATCTACTAATAAGTATATGACCTAGGTTAAGTGACTAGTTTTATTGGTACTATTGTCATTTTTGAAAAATAAAGATATTGTTTGGATCATCTTTGAGATCTTACAGGAGCAAAACCTGAAATTCTCAGAATTCTAGTAGGAATGCTAGAGACAAACTTCTAATTCCTGTTTCCAGAGAAAGTACATTTTATGGTGCCCAGTATAGGATTGAGCTCCGTGTTAAGTAGACCTTCTTAACAAAGACCACTTTTTAAAACTTAGGAACAATTTACAGACAAATTGTTTAGCTAAACGTATTGTACAAAAGGGGCATCTTCGTGACAGGAAAGGCATAATGAAGCCAAAGGCAAATTGAGCCAGGTAAATGGTGAATTAAGTCAGTTAATTATATATGACATTGTGGCTCAGTGTGGATACTGCCTAAACAATTGATTGAAATAGAGAATTAGATGGCTTTATATCTCACTGTTAGTCTCGGTGAAACCAAACATGTGAGCTAGTTATTATTACACCACTTTATAAATGAGGAAACTCAAAGGGCAAAGATGCTTAGCTATATTTATGCAGCTAGTAAGTCCTGAGACAAAAACTCAGAGTCTTCTGAAACCAACCTCAGCACGGTTTTCCAGTATACTATGCTGCACCATCATCATACTATTTCTATTATCGTTTAAATATTTAAGGAGCTTCCTGGCACATTCTCACCACTTTCAGACTTAATGACTCATTAGGAACCACTCAGTTCACTGAAGTACAAATAAAACCATTTCTTACAGTTACTTTATAATCTAAGGAGAATCTTTAGAATAATATTTCCTACATCTAGTTTTCTGATTGGTATGCAATAAAGAGATAAATAGAATTATATAAAGTAATTTGAACTTTGAGGACTAGGGGACAAAATAAGGTACATACACCTATAAGTACAAAACACAAGGAAACATAAAAAGTTAGTCTACAACTCCATTCTTTGGCACACTGAAAAAATTTGCACAGTCCTTTGGGTTTCCCATACTTAATAAAACTTCAAGATATCCTCCTCACTTCCTGAATAGTTAGTTAAATAGGATAACATTTGTGGAGTTAGATGGACATCAATTTAAATTCTGGTTTAGATATTGTAGATGTAATTGAATGTCAAAAACTCTGAGTATTGGATCCAATATCTGTTGGCTTTATGACGTTGGACATTTCCCTTAATCTCTTATTTGCAAAGCGAAGGGATAATATCTACTTTGAATGGGTATTGAGTGCATTGCACAAGGAAAAGTCTTTGTATATACTATCAAAAATATTTAACCTCACTGAGGGGTGGCTTTTTTTTAATCTGTAAAATAACAGTGATTACTATGTAATGGGCAATCATAAATATAATAAAAGATAATCAACACAGAACACCTGACAAAGATCTCCAATTAGGATCATTATTAGCATTGTCTTAATTGGTAGTTCCTAACCAAGGGTGTGTATCAAAAACTCACCTGTACTGATGGACCACCTGCCTGAATGATAGCCTGATCACAGACTCAGGATCTCTGTGAGAATGTGTTCAGGGTAGATATATATATACACACACATACACACATATATATATATATATATATACACATACATATATATATTTATATATATTTTTCAAAGATAAATACGTAATTATCACCATAGGTCTGGTTAAAAGCAAGTGGCCTAATTTTCTGGATCATACCATTTTTATCTTCTTTATCCCCCCTCCTACATGCACTCATTTTAGATTAGAGATTATGCCAATATGGTCCTGAAATACTTACACCCCACTGAACTTGAGCAATATAGCTGCCTGTAATGTCTATAATTAGTACAAAGAACACTTAGGTTTATTTAAAATTTGGGAAGCCCTTACATTTTATATCCATGAATCTTTGTTAAGTTTAAGCACGTATTATTTTATTATATTTTAAACTATTGTTTCTATTGTAATTAGTCTGCTTTCTACCATAGAATTAGTAATAAATCTTACATTGGATTTCAATTTTCAGTGTTTCAAATTATTCTCTTATTATCTTTGTGTTTTAATATTTAACTCAGAAACTTATTAAATTTGTCCTCTACATTCTGATGTAATTCCCCACTAAGTTTCCTTTGCTATTTACTAGCTTTAATGCCATTTTTTATTTTATTATTTGATTTTGACTTTTAAAAACTTTTTCATTCATCTTTTTCATCTCATTCTTCTTTCTTTTCATCTTAAATTGTTGAATTTTCTCCTCAGCCTCTTATTTCATTATGGATTTCTATGTGTTTCTCTAGTTGTATTCCAGAATTTACAATGGCTTGCTTTCCCTTCCTAACCTGTAAGGTAATATTTAATTTTGCCTTATTTCTCCATTTTTCCCATTAATTTCATATTATTCAAGAAAAAACAAGTACTTATAATCCCCAGCGAAATCTCTATGGATCTGGGTTTGGTAGACTATAAATTGTGTAGATTGCCCTTACCTTATTTTTGTGCTGATCAAATCTCATTTTCTCAAGTAGACAGATGAGTATTAGGCTACTGTTTACTTAAATTGTATGCATGCTTATTTGAGGTATTTTTTCCCTTACCAGTCAAGTATTCTAGAGGAATTTCATATACTGGTCAAACTCCACCATTTTGCCTCTTAGTGTGCATGCTTGAGTCCACTTGCCAAACTCCGGAGATCTTACTGGGAAGGTGCTGACCACCAACTTTAGGTTTTTTCTATCTATTGGGAGACTGCTTTTCCTGGTGCCCACTGTGACCATTATTATTTTATAGAGACAGTTTAATAATTGCCCGACAATTACCTGATGGTTGCCTGACATTTTCGGGGCAGGGAGACTCTCCTTCCCTGCTTTCCTTGATTATGTCTGCCTAGCTACCTACTCTAACACAACCTCCAGGAGGTAGCCTTTCCCTGCCTTAGTTTACTTTCTATATAATTAGAAAAATAAGTCACTATCTCATAGTGTTGGCAGGATCGAGTGAATTCTGTAAAGTACATAGTAAGTCTTATTTAAATGTTTACTATTTTCCTTAACAATAAGAAATGCTTTTCTATACCATGCAGAGGTAAAAAGTGCCAATGAGCTCATTGGTCCTTTCTCTTGTAAAACAAATATTTTCCACTTCCATAGAATTTTGCAAGTTGCAAAGCACTGCAGAAAATATTAAAATCATGCACTTTGGTGTGAGTTAGTTTTATAATTTTGTCTAGGCTCTGTCACTTAGAATTGTGTGATACTGAGCAAGTCTCTTAGCCCACGACTTAGCCTCCTTATCTCCAAAAATGGTTTTGATAATAATATCTACTCCATAGAACTGCTAGGAAGATTAAAGTTTAATAGAAATTAACTGAGTGTGAACAGTACTGACTCATCAAAACTCATAATAATAACATGAATAATAAAAAAATCCAAGATAAGATTAAATAAAGTGAGCTACTTAAAAAAAATGTGAGCTAAATAGTATTGCTATTTCAGTTTATTTTTCTAAAAGTAAAGCTATACATCATCCTTAATTTTTCCATCATTTTCTAGTTAAAGTCCTGTTGAAACAGTGTGGTCATAGGAGAATAAAAATTTCCAGGCAGCAGTTTCACATGACTAGCAAAAAGAAACTTTGAAAAGCTGCAGAAGATAGGGGCTGAGAAGCCCCTCAGAAACATGGTATGGACCAAGCTGGTTAAGAACTACTGGACCACATAGTACTGGATTTGACTTTGTTTTTATCTTGGACCCCTTTTTATGGTCATTAACATATTAATCACACACCTACCGGTGCCATGACAGTTCCAAGAACAGTCATATTTGGTGTAAAAATGGGTGGCATCACAGTTCTGACAAATCTCCACCTTTTTCCAGGAGTCTTCATGAATATTCCACCCCTTAGTTAAAGAAACCCGTGAAAGTAGCAGCCCCAAATTCCCTTGCATGTGACTTTCTTTTGAGTACACCCACACTCCCCTTTCTTGAGTGAGTACTTTTCACTTTGCAATAAATCTCCTTACTTTCACTATTTTCTGTCTCATTTTTGAACTTCTTCTCGCTACAGTGTCAATGTCCTACTGGCATTTGGAGACCTCTCCCAGCCCACCAGTATCAGAGTAAAGTGATTTGCTTAAAATTAGAAATGGAGGATTATAGTAGATACTGAATTCCTCTTTTTTGCATATTAAGTAAAACTCTCTCTGCTACCTCTTGGGTTTAATAAAAATAAGTATAATGTGACCTGAGGACCTGAGAAGTAGTTTTGAAGACAAACACATTTTCCAAAGCTGCATAAAATTGCTGGAAAAAGTCAAGAACTTTATTTTCTTTAAGGTCATTCTGATGCTACTTTGAAATAAAATTAGCCTTTGGTAGAAACTTTATAAGGCATTACACCTGAAAAGTATCCTTTTATTTTCTCAACAATAATGAAAAGTAGGCATGACATCCTCATTTATGATATTTCCCCATTATAAAGATGAAGAAACTGAGGCTCAGAAAAGCTGACTAACTCGTCTTTGGTCATACTGTTAACAATTGGGTCAGATCTACCTCATTCCAAATCCCAGACTGTTTCCACCACTTCACACTGATGCAAGATTAAAAATAAATCTGGTTTTTTCCCCCTGCTAGGTCTAGCTAAAAAATCACTGAGAAATGGTTTCCAAGTGCTGCTTCTTTTTCTCCCTAAAAAAGGATTCTGAGGGATATAATAGTTTGAAACCCCTTTGTCACTTAACATTTCAAATACACTAACAGATGGCTTCTCCCAGCTCTAGGCAGATGATGGTTCAGAAATAAGTGGTGTTAGGAGATTTCTTAGGAACGCGCAGGGACAAGAAAGACAGCTGTCACAAAATATCTTAATTACAGCATTTACAAAGTTCTAATTAATGTAATGGTACTTTTATGATTATATTAATGTTATGACCATCAGGGCGTTTGTTGCTGAACTCATTTGGCAAGATAATTTGGAAGTCATTGCATATTTTAAGGATAACAACTGTTATATGAGCTTCAGGATCTCTTGCTTTACAGTAGAAATTTTTTAAAAACCAAAAAGTACTTTATACCTAATAATGAAACAAAATGTATTCTTGAAGCATGCATTTTGCTGATAAATAAAAATTAAAAACGTTAGAAATCTAGAAACTACACAATGAAAAACTATAGAACATATTGGATAAAGTACAGTGCCTTTAGATTCTGATTTGCCTGTGTAAATGTTAGCATATATTAGCCATATGATTCTGGACAAGTCATTTCATCATTCCTGGGCTTGATTCTTTTTCAATCAAAAGGAAATAAGAACAATAACATCTACTTATTTGGTTTTACCAGGAAAATTTAGGTTGTACCTAAATAACTTGTAGGTTGTCGTTTTTGTTGTTGTATAAGAAACTGTAAATTCTAATCTATCTGAATCCCTCAGTGGAAGCTAGATAAAACTAAAATGGAAGTTTTGAATTTCAAATGCCTCATTTATTCACACAAATAAGTAAATTAGAAGTTTTCTTTTAAAATTTTTTATTGTTTTGTTTTTCTGCTATTTGAAGTAGAATGTGCTTCAAGTAAGAAGTGAGAAGAGTCTTGGATTAGACAGAATTGAGTTTGAATATTGCCTCTGACACACAGTTATGTGATCCAGGTCATGTTCCTTATCCTTTCTGGGCAATGGTTACTTTAAATAAAAATTGTTTGGATAATACCACCAAATCCACAGTATTATTGTGAAAACAAATGAAATAGCATGTGTTAAGGCATCTATACATAGTGTCTGATATATACCCCATTCCCATCATGTTTTCTTTTTGCTTATTATAGTAAAGCTGTGATTATTAGCTTTTAAATTGAAGATAGCAGTATAGGCCTCATTAATTTTAAACACTGGGGCATGATAAAGCTTTTTAATTTTTATTTGTAAATAAATGATTATTTGTACAATTATTTGTATCATATCTCTTCTAGTAGATTTTAAGTTTCATGACAGGAAAACCATAACTCATTTACTCAAATATTCAAAAATGTCTGAATGAATCAAGGAATTCTACTTTGAGTTATATCTTAAAATCAATTCGAACATTTTGGAACACTGTACTGGGCAATATACATTTAGCAATAAAACATTTCAACTGAATTCACCATGAATTTCAGGACAATTACTAGGCCTTTTTTATTGCTAGTTAAATACACTAGCCATCTCTTTTGATAAGCCCCACCAGCATAGCCCTCTCTCAATATTTTCTATCCTATTACCCTGCTTAGTTTTTCCATAGACAAATTGTAGTCTGAGCTTATCATTTTTGGTTATATTATCTATGCCCTTATCTCTCTCATTAAAGCTGTGAAATTTGTCTGTGTAGTTTAATATTGTATCCTAAATTTTTAACCTGGTGCCCAGCACACAGGAGGCCAAGAAGTGACCCATACATATTATTTTTATGTCGGTCCCAGGCAACTTAGCCGTTCTTTGTTACCATGTCATACCGGTTTCTTGAGTATAAAATAATTAGGTGATTCAGCAAGAGGAAATACCACTCACAAAAGTACAGTTTGGAGTAACATGGATATACTAACAAACCAGAATAATGCTTACTAACTCAAATTATTTTAATGCTCATAGATTATGCCATAAAATGAGTTAAGCCAGACTGAAGAAGCTTATTATATAGTCAAACAATATCATTTTAGAGACCCAAAATTGTACATGTTAAATAAAACGGGAACTGGAAAGTAATAAGACAAATTTTATTCAAAACTATAGTAACAGAAGAAAAGAGACCTCCCTATATAATACCGAAATCAGTTTTAAATACAGCAAGGACAAGTGGGTATTTATAGCCAAGGAGTTGATTTGAGAGGTGGAGGAGTTTGGTAGATGGAAAATTACTAAGAGGAAACATCAGTGATAGGAGGAAGTCTTGCTAAACTGACCTCACTCGAGGTTCTTCCTGAAGGCAGGCCAGGGTGATAAAATATCAAGGGTGGGGATTCCCAATAAACTGACTTAACAAGAGTCTTACTAGAACTGGGCTATACGAGCCTGAGAACAAGGCCCAAGGAAGAAGCCTAGTTGTGAAAAGGGCATAGATGGGCCTGTCTAAAGTTTGTTCAAGGAGAGGGCCTTTGTTATGCCATGCACTTGGCAGACCAAATAAAATTCAATTATTAGATAGCCTAAATCCATGAATTCAATTCTATTTTTTTTCCAGAAGGCATTTACTGAGCATCCGCAGATGACAGACAATGTGATGAGTGCTGGAGATAGAAAGGAGAATAGATATAATTTTGACCTTCACAGATGCTCAATATCTGGCATTTTTCTATAAACCGGGACAGAAAATCATCTGCTTTTAACGCACAGATTGGGAAAATATGGAGTGAGAAAGGAGCATTCAGGAAGACTCATGAAATGGATAATGCTTGAACTGAGCTAGAAGAATGCAAAGGAAATGGTGAGGATAATGACCTAGGTGTTGGCGTGGTTGTGGGTTGAGATTTCCAGGTACAGTTAACACCATATGCAAAGGCATGGGGCTGTCAAAGAATTGGGCCAATCGAGGAAACTAAATGCTATTGTAACATTCAAGAGCTTCTGAGAAGTGGCAGGAGATGAAGCTGGGAAATTAAGAGAGGACTCCTGAAAGGCTCTGGGTCTCATTCTAATGAGATAGGCCTTTATGTCAATAAAAGTAACTAAAGGATTTTAAGTAGGAAAGTTTTATGACAGGAGTTTATTGTTACTATTTTTGTTTTTAGAAAAGTCACTCTGCTGGCTTGATGTGAATGGGAAACTCAAGATGAATTAGGAATATACTATAGAGTTCAGAAAAGAGATAGTGTTAACAGAAACTAAGGCAAAGGTGGAGGGAAGGAAATGAAAGGGTTCATAAAGTAGAGGAGTGTGGTTGACAGGATTTGATTACTGATAGGAAGAAAAACAATGTAAAAGAGGAATAAAATATTAAGCTTGCCTGTAAGGAACAACTATTTTTTCTAGATGGAAAATCGGAAAAGTCGACACTGGGGTTTTATTGGAGCCAACCTGAGAAGGATAGATAAGGTCTCAATAATCAGTATGGTGACAAATGCTAACCTTTAGATAAAGGGGGCTTGCCTGTGCTAAGGCCCCTATTTGACCATGCACATGCAAGAAAGAATAATGTGAAATATTGTTCGTGTAGCTCAGTCAAACACACCAATCAGTTTACAACATTCACAATGGATTATTTTATTCATCTAGAATTTTCTGTTAAACCACTTGCCTGTATTGACGGGTTGCTATGAAATACTTACTTTTGTTCAATAATATTCCATGATAAATGAGGAAATTAGGACAGGTCCTGTTACTCCATAGTATTTTAATTACTTCATGTCAAATGTTGAAAAATTAGCGTGCATTATAAGTGGTAATATACCACTGGTATCATTAAGTAAGCTTGCAGCCTCATTTGTCTAACAGACATGGCCAAATTATTGAAGGGTGCTGAACTTTGACAGAGCCAGGTGGCTTGAAGACAAATGAAGCTGAGAACATTGGCACCCGTAGTATCTCTTTCTTTCTGGAAAGAAAAGAAAGAAATTGTACAGGTTATCCTCTTTTAATGCTCTCTGATTCATCTTCTGTCCTCTCTGTCCCTTTGTTTTCTGCCGTATGTTTTGAGGGGTTGACTTATAGAACTGCATCACCCATACCTCCCTGTCTTCTGGTTTCGGATCAGATTCACCCAACAGGACTCCAGCAAATTTTCAGAAGACATTAGGAAACAAATGTCAGAGCCTCCTTGCTTGAATCAGTACCACAGTTCCAGCAGTGCTAAATGACTTCATAACTGTTCCTCTTGTTGGCCATCTCCTCCTGTATGGTAGCAGAAGTCACTGAGCTCCAAAAACCCTGTTCCTCTGCTTGCCCTTCAAAGCCATGTCTTTTTATTTTTATTTTTTTACCACCAGATTGGCCTCTCTAAACCCTACACTCAACTCTGTAAATTGTTTCTTCACTGATATTTTTTCCCAAATAAATTATTTTAAGTGAAATTCTGTTGCTTGCTGAGACTAAGTCTAAAGCAGCAATTTTCATATATTGAATTCCTACTACATGATACCATACCAGTAACCTTCACGTGCAATATCTCAAATCTTCATGTTATCACTGAGAGTGAGCAAAAACTTACTCCATGTTTTCTGATATAGAAATATAAACTCATACAGAACATATCCAGTGTTTAATAAACAGGAAGCGGGCAAGACACATTATTAGTTAGCATACAAACTTTTATATATCTTGTACATTTTTAACATAATTACCCTTATATACTTAACGATTGATGATATTATAAAGTGTATGGTTTTAAAATTGTAATTTCAGATTTTTATTACTGTATTCATAAGTATAATCACGGTATATTGTTTTCATATCTTGCAACTTTGTAAAAGCTTTTTCTTATAAATTTGTTATGATTATCTACAGAGATGATTTAGTCATCAGAAAATAAAATCAGCTTTATATCTTTGTTTACAATCTGGATACTATTTATTTTTATTTCCTTGAATTTTGGCATTAACTAACCCTTCAGTACAAAGTTAAGATAGAAGTGGTGAGGGCAGACATCATTGACCTTGATAGAGGAGGGTAATTTGGACTTACATCATTAGGTAAGTTATCTGTAGACTTTTCACAGATCCCCTTTATGAGGTTGAGGATGTTGCATTCTATTTATAGCTTGTTGAGGCTTCTCAGGAATGAATGATGAATTTTGTGAATACTTTGCATTTATTAAGAAATTATTATACTGTTTCTTCTTTTAGTTTTATCAGTTTTTGTTTCTTGTATGACTAATCTGTGTTATTAGATGTGCAATCTATCCCATTAACATATATGCAAAAAGTCTAAATAAATTAGTAATAGCTAAGTTTGTCCATAGGTAAAAGAATGCCCCAAAATAATGATGAAGTTTGGCCAGGTGCGGTGGCTCACACCTGTAATCCCAACACTTTAGGGGATTGAACTGGGCAGATCACGAGGTCAGGAGTTTGAGACCAGCCTGACCAACATTGTGAAACCCCGTCTCTACTAAAAACACAAAAATTAGCCAGGTGTAGTGATGTGTGCCCATAATCCCAGCTACTCAGGAGGCTGAGGCAGGAGAATCGCTTGAACCCAGGAGGAGGAGGTTGCAGTGAATCAAGATTGCGCCACTGCACTCCAGCCTGGGCGACAGAGTAGAGACTCCGTCTCAAAAAAAAAAAAAAAAAAAAAAAAAAAAAAAAAAAAAAGATGAAGTTTATTCCTATTCTAGGAATCCAGATTTGTTTATAACAGCTAAAAACTAGATAAAGTACTTCATCCTACTATCACAATAAAGGAGAAAAAGGCTATGATTACCTAAACAGATGCTTAAAAAAGAGGCTGTTAAAATTTAACTCTCACTTATAACAGAAACTACTGTGAAACTAACAATAGATGGAAAGTTTATAATTTTTATATTGGGTATCAATAAAAACCAGTATCATTCTTAATAAAATTCTAAAATGCCTTACCTTGAGTCAGCAACAAAACATAGAAGCTCACTGTTGTCATTTGTATATATTATGATACAGCATATTCTAGCCATGACTAAGATTTAAAAAATCAATAACTAAAAGACAAAATAATTGTAAAAGGAGAAATAAATAAAAACTTTTTAATATTAAAAAATGTCATTAGTCTATATATAAAAGAAATATAATTCTTAAACAAGTATTTAAAAACTAAGTGATTTAGAGAGTACTTATAAGTTTCATATTAAATTTCAATTTCTATGTGTAGTCAACAATTAGAAATGTAATTGTGAAGACATAATTTTTAATAAGAGAAAATAAATATTAAATGTATTGCAATGAATCTAACAAATGATGTATAAGATATTTTCACAGAGAATTACAACCTATTATTGGGAGAAAATAAGAGAAAACTTAAATAAAGAACAGGGAATTTCATGTGTTTGAATTGACAGATACAATATTGTAAACATGTTAATCCTGAAGAAACTGATCTTTAGATTTGTTGAGATTCAAATTAAAATCCAAGTAGGAGTATGTATATGATGTGGGTCATAGAAGTTAATTATAAAATGTATATGGAAAGGAAAAAGACCAAAAACCCATACCGTCTTGAAGAACTATAAATTTAGAAGACTAAATTTATTATCAGTTTTCAACACTTAAAAAGGTACAGTTGATTATTGACAAAATAAAAGAAAGATGTGGACAAGAAAAAAGAACAGAAAGACACACATAATGAACTTTTAATATAAGACAAAGTTAGAACTGAAAAACATGGGAAAAAAGTAGTCTTTTTTTTAAACAAGTGGTGAAGTGTCCACTGGATATCCACATGGAAATAAATGACACTGGACCCTTGTCATGCGATATACAAGAATATGTCCAAGCGGATTATAAATTTAAACGGGAAATATAACTAAGATAATATCTTGGAGAGATATGGAAGAGCCAAGATGGCAAACTAGACACAACCAGAAAGAAGTTCTCCTACCGAGAAAACAGATTGTCAAGAAGACCGGCACACTCCAAACAGATCTTCAGAAAGAAGGCATTGACAGTGGATGGAGGGAGGACTCACACCCAGGCTCAGTGGGGAGGAGGCTAGGAATCATTCAATAGTTGCCAAGCACCAGAAATTGTTCCTGGCCCTGAGTGGCAATGGGTGAGTAAAATAGGTGTGGAGTGGCCTCATCACAGACTTCTGTGATATCCATGACTCCCATGGACATTTGAGTTGGCAGGGAGGTCTGCCAGGAGAGCTGGCAGGAACAGAACTCCAGCCTGAAAGAGTCCAAGGGTTTTTGTGTAGGAATAGCTGTAGTGGAGTAGGGCCATGCATACCCTTCCCCTAAGGCTCGTCATTACTGTAGATGGCTTCAGCCTTTGATGGCCAACAGATCTGGACAGAGCAGGGCTATTTTGCTTGTGGTATGGAAATAGTCTGATCTGAGCACCTCCTCATTTACCAGCCTCTCCCAGGGTGCCTGCCTGGCCAGACTTTCTTACAGCACAGTTGCAGCTGCACAGCAGAGACACCTTCCAGTTGCCACTGCCATAGCTTTTTGCCAGCAGACCCAACCTAACAGTTGGAGAGCTATTGAAAATGGACACCTCCCAGTGTACACCAGCACACAGCCTTCTCCCACTAGTGCACACCTGAGTCTTGGCCTCCTGAAATCATCCAAGAAATAAGGTCCATTAACTAAACCAAATGTTTACCACAGTCAAGCCCTCAAGGGCACCAAAGAATATAAAAGCAAAAAACCTTATTTAATGAACAGCAGTTTCAAACATTGAAGGAATATCAGCCAACACAGATGAGAAAGACCCAGTGAAAAAACTGGCAACTCTGAAAGCCAGAGTGTCTTCTTACCTCCAATTGACTGTACTAACTCCCCAGCAATGGTTCTTAAGCAGACTGAAATGGTTGAAATAACAGAAATAGAATTCAGAATCTGGATGGCAAAGATTCAGGAGAAAGTTAAAACCCAGTCCAAGAACTCCAATAAAATTTTACAAGAGCTGAAAGATGACATAGCCATTTTAAGAAAGAGCCAAACTGATCTGATAGAACTGAAAAACTATAAGAATGCCATAATGTTAATACAATCCCAAGTATTAACATTAGAATAGACTAAGCTGCAGGAAGAGTCTCAAAGCTTGAAGACTGGTTCTTTGAATCAACACAACCAGTCAAAAAAAATAACAATTTTAAAAATTCAGTGAAATCTCCAAGAATCATGGAATTATATAGAGACCATACCTCTGCCATCCTAGAAAGGGATGGAGAGACAGTAAGCAAATCGGAAAACACATTTGAGAATATTGTCCATGAAAATTTCTCCAACTGTTATAGAGAGGTTGAAATGCAAATTCAGGAAATTCCAAGAACCCTTGTGAGATACTCTACAAGAGCACCATTCCCGAGATGTGTAGTCCTCAGATTCTCTAAGGTTAACACACACACAAAAAAAAAAATGCTAAAGGAAGCTAGAGAGAAGGGTCAGGTCATGCACAAAGGGAATCACATTAGGCTAGCAACAGATCTTTTAGCAAAAACCTTACAAGCCAGAAGATATTGGGGGCCTATATTCAGCATCCTTAAAGAAAAAAAAATGCTAACCAAGAACTTCATATCCAGTCATGTTAAACTACATAAGTGAAGGAGAAATGAAATCCTTTTCAGACAAGCAAAATGCTAAGGGTTTTCATTACTACCAAACCTCCCATACAAGAGGTTCTTAAGACAGTGCTAAACATGAAAATAAAAGACTACTACCTGCCACCATTAAAACAGACTTAACAACATATCCCACTGTTACTATAAAGCAATTATACAATCAAGTCTACATACCAATCAACTAAAAACACAATGCCATAATCAAATATTCACATATCAACATTGACCTTGAATGTAAATGGAGTAAATGCCCCCCTAAAAAGTACAAAGTGACAAGTTGGATAAAGAAGTAAGACCTAATAGCATTCCTTTTTCAAGAGAGCTATCTCAAATGCAATGACACCCACAGGCCCAAAGAAAAGGGATGAGGAAATATCTAATAAGCAAATGGAAAAAAACAAGAGGATAGAGGTTAGTATTCCTATTTCAGACAAAGCAGACTTTAAACCAAAAACAATCCAAAAGGACAAATAATGGCATTTCATTATGGTAAAGTGCTCAGTTCACAAGAAAATTTAATTATCCTAAATATGTATTCACCCAACACTGGAGTATAGGATTCATAAAAGAAGTTCCTAGAGATCTACAAAGAAACTTAGATAATCACGCAATAATTGTGGAGGACTTCAACCACCCACTGACAGTGTTAGACAGAAAATTGAGGCAGAATTCTAACAAAGATATTTGAGACTTATACTTGACACAACCAAATTAACCTAACAGACATCTACGAATACTCCACCCAACAACATAATATATATTTTTCTCATGTGCACATGGCACATACTCTAAGATCAACCACATGCTCTGCCATAAAGCAGTTCTCAAAAAAAATCACAAAAATGGAAGTCATACCAACCACACTGTTAGACCACAGTACAATAAAAATAGAACTAAGTTTGCAGAAGATCTCTCAAAACCATACCGTTACACGGAAATTGGCAACTGAGAAGTCTCCCACAACTATTGTGTGGTTATCTAAGTTTCTTTGTTAATCTCTAAGAACTTATTTTCTGAATCTGATACTCCAGTGTTAGGTGAATATACATTTAGAATAATTAAGTCTTCTTGTGAATTGAACACTTTATCATAATGTAATACCATTCTTTGTCCTTTTGGATTGTTTTTGGTTTAAAATCTGTTTTTTATAAAATAAGAATAGAAACCTCTACCCTCTTTTCTTTTCCATGTACTTGATAGGTGTTTCCTCATCCCTTTACTTTTAACTTTTGATTTAAAAATGAAATTAAGGTAGAAATCAAGAAATTCTTTGAAACTAATGAAAAATAACACAGACACAGCTCTGAGACACATAATTGAGACACAGCTAAAACAGTGTTAAGAGGAAAGTTTATAGTGCTAAGCACCTACATCAAAAAGTTGTACAAATCTCAAATTAATAACCTAACATCACATGTACAGAAACTAGTAAAACAAGAAAAAACCAAACCCAAAGGTAGAAAAAAAAAGAAATTGCCAAAATGAGAGCTGAACTGAATGAGATTGAGATGCTCACAAACTAGAAAACCTAGAATAAATGGATAATTTCCTGGAAACATATAACCTCCCAAGACTGAACCAGGAAGAAATTGAAACCTTGAACAGACCAGTAACAAGTTTAAAAATTGAATCAGTAATAAAAAAGCTACCAACCAGAGAAAGCCCTGGACCAGATGGATTTGCAGCCAAATTTCACCAATTGTATAAGGAAGAGTTGGTACCAATTCTACTGAAATTATTCTCAAAAAGTACAGAAGGAAGGGTTCCTCCACAATGTAATTCATTCTGTGAGGTCAGCATCATTGAGATACCAAAACTGGGCAGAGACACAATGAAACAAGAAAACTTCGGGTGAATACCCCCGATAAATATTGTTGCAAAAATACTAGCAAACTGAATCCAGCATCACATCAAAAAGCTAATGCACAATGCCCAAGTAGACTCTACTTCTCAGATGCAAGGTCGGTTCAAAATATACAAATTAGTAAATGTGATTCATCACATAAACAGATCTAGAAACAAAAACCACATGATCATCTCAACAGATGCAGAAAAGGCTTTTGATAAAATTCAACATCCTTTCATGTTAAAAAAAAAAAAAAAAAAAAGCCCTCAACAAACTAGGCATCAAAAGAACATACCTAAAAATAATAACCGCCATTTATGATAAGCCCATAGTCAACATCAAACAGAATGAGCAAAAGTTGGAAGCATTCATCTTGAGAACTGGAACAAGAAAAAAATATCCACTCTTATCACTTCTATTCAGATAGTACTGGAAGTCTTAGCCAGTGCAATCAGGCAAGAGGAAAAAAAAGAAATACATCCAAATTGGAAGAGAGAAATTCAAATGCTATCACTTCACAGGTGATAATCCTATACCAAGGAAACCCCATAGTCTCTTCCCAAATTCTCCTAGAACCAATAAACAACTTCAGTAAAGTTTCAGGATACAAAATCAGTAGCATTTCTATCCATTAATAAGGTTCAAGCTGAGAGCTAAATAAATAATGTAATCCCATTCACAACAGCCACGAAAAGAATAAAATACCTAGGAATACAACTAATTAGGGAGGTGAAAGATATCTATAAGAAGAACTACAAAACACTTCTGAAAGAAATCAGAAAAGACAAAAACAAAGGGAAAAACATTCCATGTTCATGGATAGAAGGAATCAATATTGTTAAAATAACCATACTGCCCAAAGCAATGTACAGATTTGATGCTGTTCCTATCAAAATACCAATGTTATCTTTATAGAATTAGAAAAAAAACTATTATAAAATTCATATGGAACAAAAAAAGGGTCTGAATGGTAAAAGCAACCTTAAGCAAAAAGAACAAAGCTGGAGGCATCACATTACTTGACTTCAAACTATACTACAAGGCTACAGTAACCATAACAGCATGGTACAAAAACAGACATGTAGATCAATGGAACAGATTAGAGAATTCAGGAATAAAGTTGCACATCTACCACCATCTGACCTTCGACAAAGTTGACAATAACCAGCAATGGGAAGAGGACTCACTATAAATGGTGCTGGAAACACTGGCTAGCCATGTGAAGAAGATTGAAACTGCACCCCTTTCTTTCACTATATAAAAATTAACTCAAGATAGATTAAACACTTAAATGTAAAACCTAAAACTATAAAAAACCTTAGATGAAAGCCTTGGAAATATCATTCTGGACATAAGCCTTGCCAAAGGTTTCATGACGAAGACTCCAAAAGCAATTGCAACAAAAACAAAAACTGACAAATGGGGCCTAATTAAACTAAGGAGTTTCTGCACAGCAAAATAAATTTCCAACAGATTTAACAGACAACCCAGAGAATGGGAGAAAATATTTACAAACTATGTATCTTACAAAGGTCTAATGCCAAGACTCTACAAGGAATTTAAACCAATCAACAAGGAAACACCAAACAATCCCATTAAAAAATTGGGCAAAGGACCTGAACAGACCCTTCTCAATAGAAGACATACACATGGCCGACAAGCATGTAAAAACATGCTCGGCGTCACTAACTATAAGATAAATTCAAATAAAAACCACAGTGAGACACCATCTTATACCAATCACAATGGTTATTGTTAAAAAGTCAAAGAATAACAGATGCTGGTGAAGTTGTGGAGTAGAAGGAATGCTTATACACTGCTGGTGGGAAGGTAAATTAGTTCAGCCACTGTGGAAAGTATTTTGGAGATTTCTTAAAGAACTTAAAACAAAACTACCTTCAACCCAGCAATCCTATTATTGCGTATATTAGATAAAGGAATATAAAGCATTCCACCATAAAGACACATGTATGCATATGTTCATTGCAGCACATTTCACAACACAAAGTCATGGAATCCACCTAGATGCCCACGGTGGACTGCATAAATAAAATCTAGTATATATATGCCATGAATTATCACACAATCTCACACACACAAAAAAAGAAATCATGTCATTTGCAGCAACATGGAGGCAGCTGGAGGTCATTATCCTAAGCAAATTAAACAGAAACAAAGTGTCAAATATTGCATGTTTTCACTTATAGGTGGGAGTTAAACATCCAGTAACATGGGCATGAAGAGGGGAACAATTGACACCAGGGCCTATTTGATGATGGAGGGTGGGAAGAGGGTGAGGATCAAAACCACCTATTATGTACTACACTTACTATCTGGATGATAAAATCATTTGCACACCAAACTGCTGCAATAGGCAATTTACCCATGTAACAAACATCCACATATAACCCTGAACATAAATAAAAGTTGGAAGAAAAAAGAAAGATAATATCTTAATGAGCTTTGAGTAGCCAAATATATCTTAAACAACCCACATAATTAATTAACTATACAGAAAAGATTAATAAATTGCACTACATTAAAATTAATTGATTCTCCTTCCAAAAGACTTCATTAAGAGAAGAAAAAAAAATATCAGTTAGGACATGGTCATTACAATATTTAATTCATATTCACTATAAGTAAATAACTTGTATAAATCAATAATAAAAAGATTATTGTATGGTGTTTTTTGAACACAGCAACTTACCATAATCTTAGTAGCTTAAACAATATAAATTTATAATCCTGCAGTTCTTCATGTCAGAAGTCTAGTACAAATCTGACTGTGCTAAAATCAAGGTATAAGCAGGCCTGCATTTCTTTCTGTAGGTGCTAAGAATGAATCTATTTCCTTGCTCATTCAGATGTTGGTAGAATTCAGTTCCATGCAATTGTAGGGCAGAGATTTCCATTCCATTGGTATCAGCTGGGGACTGCCCTTATCTCCTAGAGGCATCTCTCCAGTTCTTTTCGGGGTATATCTCAGAACCAATAATGCAGGATCAAATCCCTCTCACGGTGACATTTCTTTGACTAACTTTTCTGCCTTCTAGTTCCACATTCAATATCTCATGTGATAGATCAAACTCACCTCAGTTACTTAGGATAATTTCCCCTTCTCAAGGCTTTTAACCTTAACTATATCTATAAAGCCCCCCTTTTCTATATAAGGTATCATATTCCCATACTTACAGGTTCCAGGGATAAGGGTATGGACATTTTGAGGGCACATTGCTCTGCCTATTTACAGCAATCAACCAAATTAGAAAATAAGCAAGTGACATAACAGGGTCATCACAAATTAGGATACCCCAGTGGCAAGTTAACATCTGAAAAAGGAATTATTTTCATTAGTTAGTTAGAAATGTAAACTAAAACTATAAGTCAGTGTTACTCTATACCCACCAAAATGGCTAATTAGAAAGACTGAAAATATTGAGTGTTGATGAGGATAAGAAAAAACTGAAACTCTCATGTACTCTTAATGAGAATGCAAAACCCTTTTGGAATAACATTTGGCAGTATCTACTAAAGCTGGATGTATGTACAGCTGGTCCCTAACTTAATGACTGTTCAACTTACAGTTTTTTGACTTTATGATGGTTTTATTGAAATGTTACCTATCATAAGTCAAGAAGAATCTGGAGTGATGATAATTCAACTTGCAACTCTTTGACTTTATGATGGGTTTATCAGTATATTAAATGCAATTCTGACTTATGACTTTTTCAATTTATGTGGGTTTATTGTATGTGACATCATCATAAATCAAGGAGCATCTGTATAACAAAGAGTCCATTGATTCAAATGCTAGGTACATTCCCAATAGTGCATAAATATACACCATAAATATACATGATGTGCATAAATATACATGATGGCATTATGTGTAATAGACAAAATCTGGAATTAGCAAATATCCAGTAACAGTAAAACTACTAAATTATTGATACATTCTTACAGTGGAATGACATGCAGTAATTGGAGAGAAGAAATGATTACACTTCATTAACAAAATGGATAAATATCATAAACATAATATTGAGTAAAAATACCAAAATCAAAAGAGTATATATACTGCACAATCTCATTCTTTACATATTTAAATATAAGTGCAATTTTCTGTGGTGTTAGACACTCAGATAGTGATTACTTTTTGGAAAAGGTTAAGGCACTTCTAAGGCGCCATCAGTACTCTATATTGGATTTTTATATGGCTTTGTTCACTTTCTGAAAACTCATCAAGTTTTACATTTATAATTTTTTTGGCTTTTTTGGTATTAAATTATATTGTAAAAAGTGGAAGGGCTCTCATTCCTGGGAAATGGATAGGAAGAGAACATTTAAAGTCGGAAGCACACTCTTTTTAACTTTAGCAATATTCAGCTTTCTTTTAAAATAAAAACACTTCTCCTAAATTCTTTATGTTCTGAGGAGCTCAGGACAAACAGCTTTAGGTGCAACAACACACAAATTTTGCAAAACAATGAGTCTAGGAAAACAAAAGAGCAAAAACCAAAACAACTCCAAACGACTTAAGCAAGAGCCTGTGGATTAGGGTGAGAGTGGAGAAATGAGGACGAATGTAATTGAGCCAAGGGTATATGGCAGTTTCTTATGCCCTTATCTAACTCAGGTATCTTTTTTGTGTATGTGGTAGGTGAAATATAAATAACTTAATTGTATTTATATATCGGGAATGAAAACCATGTTTTTATTTGAGATGCAGTGCCCTGAATGTTCCTCTGTCATTCCTGGATGTTCCAGGCTTTGATCCTCACAGTCTGGTGAACAGTAATTATGGGCACAAAATCAGAATGACTGATATTAACAAAATGTTTGTTTAAAGACAGCAACAGAATAGGCTTTGAAAAGTAAGAGTTAATTCTTGGTTTTTATACCTGTACAATACTCATATAAAAATAACATAATAATGTAAATCACCAAGATGAGTTAGTATGTATGTTGTTGCATTTATTCCCAATAATGGCCCTGCTACATGTATATAATCATTCTGATTAACTATAAAGTTGAATTTCTGAAACATTGCGTTTCCTCAGAAGCCTACTCTACTGAAGTGAAGTGATAACTCTCTATAATGCTCCACCTTCCTTTGCCTCCACTGTTACCTTACTCCAGTATTGATCTTTATTTGACTTTTTATATATCCTGTCTGTAGACTGACTGAACTGTTTTAATGAGAGACCCTATTTTTTTTTTTTAATCTCCTGGGGTCTTATTTGAATGACTGGCATATAGGAGGCTCTCAATCAATACTTGTTGCAAGAATGGAAACAATATGGACACTGGTAGCCAGAGTGGCCAACTTCCCCCAGAGCAAAAATCAGCTACATGAAATCTGAACTCAACATTTTCTGGTTCTAATTCCAAACTTTTCTTTTAAATCATACTAAATAGACATTAACTTCAATGCATTTGTCAATTTCTGAAATTAAAAATGGAAGTCCCTTCTGTCCCTAATACTTTCCCCTCATTTTCTCATATCCACTTTTGGATTTGCATTGGGCTTGCCAAGGTTCTTGATGCCCAGGAAATAATGCACATGGGCAAATGCCAGTTTTATATAATTTAGGAGAAAGAACTGCATTTAAGGTAATTTACATAAAAATAAAATTTGTGCCCATCCCTACAGAATAGGCTCTCGTCATCAGAGCACAAGTCAATTTGTTTGATCCTAACTTTAAATTTCTACAAGTCATTATATAGTTCATAATCACATTGAGGTAACGGAATTGAATTTGCAGAGATTATTCTGTGGGAGAAGGGACTTTCAGCTACTTAAATTGCTGCCATTAAACAGATAAGGCCTTTCAAGTCTGACCTTTGTTTTACATTAAATTTACGGACTAATTTTCATTTCTCTCTATTTCTAAATTCCTCAGATAAAGAAGGATTCTAAATTCCTCAGATAAAGAAGCCGCAGATCTTTTTTTTTTTTTTTTTTTTTTTTTGGAGACGGAGTCTTGCTGTGTCACCCAGGCTGGAGTGCAATGGCCAGATCTCGGCTCACTGCAAGCTCCACCTCCCGGGTTCACGCCATTCTCCTGCCTCAGCCTCCCGAGTAGCTGGGACTACAGGCACCCGCCACCTCGCCCGGCTAGTTTTTTTTGTATTTTTTAGTAGAGACGGGGTTTCACCGTGTTAGCCAGGATGGTCTCGATCTCCTGACCTCGTGATCCGCCCGTCTCGGCCTCCCAAAGTGCTGGGATTACAGGCTTGAGCCACCGCGCCCGGCCAGAAGCCGCAGATCTTTCACACTTTATACTTTCATATTGACAGGTGCAGAGTCAAGGGCAAAGGAAAATGTGCATTCAGATGTGATGGGAGCTGGCATGGTAGCTAATGAGTTAAGCATATAGGCATTGGGGTCAGTCATCCCTCTTTATGAATATGGGCTGCTTCACATAATAATAGTCTGTCTTTGGACAAGTTGCTGAGTCTCTCTAAGCTTCAATTATCTCATCTGTATTATGCAGAAAGTAAGACCTCATATAATTCGTGTAAGATTTAAATGTAAGCACTTAAACCAATGCTTGTTAAATGGTAAACACTTTATGTCGGCCAGTATTGTCATTGTTTTGCTATTAGAAATTTGAATTATTAGTTCTAAGTGCCACAAAATCAACAGCTTCAGAGTAGAATATATTAGGAAAGATCCAGGCAAAAATGCTGAGCATTCAGTTTCAACGTTCTGTCATACAAAATATTGACATTTTCCTCACACCTTACACATTTTATAACATTTTCATTTAACTTATTTTCTTAGGTATCTATCTCATAGCAATCTTTGATCAGAAATAGATCATACTTTTTTTTGATTGAACAGATGGGATAACTAAGTCTCTGAGGTTAAATAAATTCTCCAAATTAGGTGGTAACATGAGGCTGGCACTTGAGTGTATATTCTGTCTCTTTTAAGTTACCTTACTAAGACTCAGCTTTGCTCTGCTAGCCCTTTGAATAAGTAAGTGGACCAAAATGAATGGATCATATTTGTAGTAAAGTTGTCACTCCAGTGACTGACCAGAAGTGAAACTGGGGAGGGATGAATTTAGGTAAGTATTCAAATATGACATAAAAAATGACAACAGTTGATGTCTTTTTCAGAATCATAAATAATTCTGCTACATAATGTGTAACTCTTTCATTTATTAATTCAGTATCTTAGTGTAAAATTATTGAAGTACTACCAACTGCCATGCACTGGGTTACTATCCTAAGTGCTACAAGGAATTATATAATGAACTTAACACACATCTTTATCTTCAGCCAACAACACCTGTGACATTCGTTTAGAAGCTTTCTAAAGAGTGATATCCCAAACAAAATGCAGATGAAAAGCTGTGAATGCCTTTACTCAGTTTGATTCTTTATCGGCAGAAAATGTTTCATTTTTTGTGGACTTCTTGAAATACCATTCTAGAACCACAGGAACAAGTTCTGTATGCTGGAAAAAGGAAACTAAAGAGAACGTTTCTCTCTTTCCTAATTACAACGTGGTAGAAGCAGTAATAGTTAAATAAAATACTTAAAGACAGTTTTCTTTTTTTCTCAGTAATCAAGAATGAAGTCTGATATCTCTGATCTATATTGAAATGATATTTGCCATTAGAAGCCTTGTGTATCTGACTGGTGTTAGTTATTATTTTCATCAAATTTATTCTTATAATCATTTTCAAATGAGAGATTTACTTTAATAGGATAAGAGCAAAGTCATTTTAGATGGCTTCACCTTGTTGTTGCTTTTTATGTTGTTTATATTTACACTGGACTACCAAATATATATCATACACACAGTAAAATACATTCTGTAACAATATGGGTTATATTTTTAAAAAGTGTTCTTTATTTGTGAAAACTTAGGAGAAAATACCGAAACAAGCAAAAGGGAAGTTTTACATAGTCAAGGAAGATGTGTATGTCACAATTTCAGGAAAGTGACAGCTCTTCAGTTCATGAATTATAAATCATTATGGGCATAAATGTAATATGTATAGTTTTATTTTTTATTAGTTAATTTATTTATTCCATAAATATGAGTACCTACAGTGTGCTGGATCCTATGCTATATTTGTTCTTTTAAGACAAAAGTAACAATACTTATATGGCCAGGAATAAAATAGCCATACATATTTGGTGCTTCATGGAATGCTGAGTCAATTCTAATGTATTAGAATGGAAAGAAAAATAAAATAAAGGAAAAATAATACATGTATAGGAAAACCTAAATTTGCATGTGTTTACTAGAAAATAAATCTGATAAAAATAAGACAGAGCATTTGAATAGGTCCAAATTAAAATGTCACAATGACATCTTCCTACTACAGTGAAATATATCCAGATCTTAATCGAATATTGATTAGTAAAATGGATTTTCTAGGCCTGGAAAATATAATTGTTAGTTAAGTAAGCTTCTAGGATGTTAAATCAAAGAGATACAGAATTGGAACTTTTGAGAGATTATGCATTCAAATAATCATGAAATTTCCTGCTTCGTGGTGAATGTTACTTGCCACTTTGATTGAATCATGATAGTTATGAACAGGAAGGCAGGTATGTATGGGCACATGATTCTGTGTGTACTTCATAATTAATATGTGCATTTCAAATATTATTTTCTAGTAATTTTTATTTTACCTAAGATATCTATCCTGAAATTTCATATTTATAGAAATAATTTTAACATTTAATTTGACTATATAAACATAGAGACCAGGAAGAATCGATGCCTACATGGTCAATAATTTAATGGCAAAATAAATGATCCAGAGTGAAGACTGAATGATCAGAATAAATAAGACAGAAGAAGAAACAGACAAGGGCATGTAAGAGCTATCCTCAGCAATTCAGAGTCTCTTCAAAGCTCTGTAAGGCATGTCTCTAGGAAGTTCCAAACTTTCCCACATTTTCCTATCTTCTGGGTCATCTAAGCTATTCCAACCTCTGCCTGTTACCAAGTTCCAAAGTCACTTCCATATTTCCGGGTATCCTTACAGCAGCACCCTACTCTACTAGTACCAATTTACTGTGTTAGTCCATTCTCACACTACTAATAAAGACATACCTGAGACTGGGTAATTTATAAAGGATAGAGGCTTAATTGACTCACATTTCAGCATGGCTGGGGAGGCCTCAGGAAACTTACAGTTATGGTGGAAGGTGAAGCAAGCATGTTCTCCTTCACATAGTGGCAGGAAGGAAAAGCATGAGAGAAGTGCAGAACAAATGGAGAGGAAAGCCCCTCACATAACCATCATATCTCATGAGAACTCACTCACTATCATGAGAACAGCATGGCAGAACCACCCCCATGATTCATTCACCTCCCAAGAGGTTCCTCACCAACACGTGGGAATTACAATTTGGACTATAACTCCAAATGAGGTTTGGGTGGGGACACAGAGCCAGACCATATCAAGGAATCTCCTAAGAATTGCAGTCCCTATGGCCTAGACTGCCTTTCAAATTTACCTGGAGGCATAGAGAGCACTGTAGCCTCTGTGGTGAGGTTTGCAGGCACTGAAATTCAGACTGTTGGGCTTGGCAATACCCCTCTAACTAGGGCTGGTTTAAATGCTTCCTCCATGGGTGGCCATCAGCTGAGTTTGGTTCAATTTTTCTTTATACTCTAAAAGGACAGCACTGAGTTCAGTGGCTCGCAATTACTATGTTCTCCCTCCCATAGCACTCAGAAAGTTTCTCTCCACCACACCACCACTGCTAGGGGTTGTGTGACTGTTTTCTCTATCTCTTTTTCATATTTTCAGTGCCTCTTTCACAATATGGAGTTGAAACCAGGTATTATGAGTGTTCACTTGATTTGGGGGTCTTATGAAAATAATTTTTCTGTGTAGATAGTTGCTAATCTGGTGTCCTTTGCTGGGAGTTGGGGGATAATGACCCATGAAGCCTTCAATTCTGCCATCTTTTTCCACATTCAATTTTAGAACATTTAAGTTGTTATCTGCAGCGCAGTTGAGCAGTGACAGAGTCTACGTGATTGTAGGTCCATAGGGTCCAAACTACTAGGACAAAGCAAGTCAGAGAGCAAGCTGACCTCATAACCTAATACTTAAAGGTGAATGTGGACAAGCTTGGTTTATTTTCATTTCTCCCCTCCCTTTATTCTTGATTAATTTTATAAAATTTGTAGGGACAATTTCAATCTTAGCTAGATCTTCTGGGTAACTTGCTGCAGCACCTACATGAGCACTTACTTCTTCACCTTGCACTTTTATGTTTTAGAGATGGCGTCTTCACTTAAACCTCATGAGTGAACCTCTGATAGTTTCAAACTTTTCTTTTGCAATGTCCTCACCTTTCTCAGCCTTCATAGAAATGAAGAGTCAGAATGTTGCTCTGCATCGGCTTTCGCATAAGGAAATGTTGTAGAAGATTTGATCTTTAATCCAGACCACTAAAACTTTATCCATATCAATAATAAGGCTGTTTTACTTTCTTATCATTTATGTGCTCACTGGAGTAGCAATTTTCATTTCCTTCAAGACTTATGCTTTGTTTGCATTCACAGCTTGGCCAACTGATAAAGTGAAAGAGTCTTAACTTTCAGCATATCTCAGCGTTCAGCATGCTTTACTCACTAAAGTTAATCATTTGTAGCTTTAGATTTAAAGTGAAGGACTTTTTCTTTCATTTGAACCCTTAGAGGAGATTGTAAGGTTTTTAATTGGCTTAATTTCAATATTGTTGTGTTTTAGGGACTACGGAGGCTTAAGATGAGGGAATACCTGGCCAGTGGAGCAGTCAGAACACACACAATATTTATAGATTAAGTTCTCTGTCTTATGTGGGTATGGTTCATAGTGATCCCAAACAATTACAGTAGAAACATCAAAAATCACTAATCACAGGACACTGTAAAAGATATAATAAAAATAAAGTTTAAAATGTGAGAATTATGAAATTGTGATACAGAAATGTGAAATGAGCACATGCTGTTAGAAGAATGGCACCAATAAACGTGCTTGATACAGGGTTGCCAAAAACCTTCAATTAATAAAAAAAGCAATATTTGCAATGTGCGATAAAGCAAAACAAAATGAGGTATGACTGTATTTGGGCATTAGGTTTCAACATAAGAATTTGGGAAGGACATAGATTTAGTCTATGGAAATCTATTTTTTCTAAGTTTCCTATAATCATTTATATATGTCTATATATATATAGAGAGAGTATATGTATATATACATTTATATACATGTATGTATATTACGTGTGTCTGTGTGAGTATCTGCTTGTATAAAAAGAAACTGTATAAGCAACTAAATTTATTCAAAACTATCTAAATCTAGCTTTGGACAATACGAAGTCCCATGACACTGGAGTAAATTTAACTCCAAATTTCCTTAACATAATTTCAATGCAGTCAGCTCTGTTGTTCAGGCTCTGATTTTATCTGGTTATAGCTTAGTTTTTCTCAGACTGAATTTCATATTACACTAGGTCCACAGACATTTCTGTGATCAGATAAGTTTGGCAAATACTGCAAATCCTATTTCCTTATTGGAGATTCACTTCACGTACTAGCAAAATCAAGGTTTTGCATTTTCCTGCAGTTAAAAACACACATGTACATTTAACCTTGCTGAGCCTGGGTTTCCAAAATGTGTTTGACAGAGAAAAATTAAAAAAAGTATTACATATGAATATTCTTCACTCAACCTCCTGAATGTCACAAAAAATAAGAAATTTTATCAGGATCATTATGTGCACACATAACATAAACCTATTTGCATAGCTTGGCATAACGTCCCTTAGCCTTTAGAAGCTAGGAAGAAAAAGAGAATGTATTGCCTGTGATTGTGGAACTACTGCCTGTGACACTGTCCAAGCAACGCAGAGTCCTCTCAGATCTGAAAGCTCACTTCTTACTGGGCCATAATTTTTAATTCCCTGAATCATTGTTACAATTCTTGAAGAATTTAACCAGTAATTTATAAACTTCAGTTTATGAGAGTATGAACAAACCTCAGGCATTTCTAGTTTCTAAGTAATCTCTGTATCAGCAAGATCATATTCTCCTCTAGGGGAATAAAGCAATGCTAAGAACAAATGTTTTGAACAATATCTCTGTCTTTAGCTTTTCATCATTCCAGAAAGCCCATGGCTTCATTCAGAAGTGTCACTGTTCTGTGAAACACACTTAGGAACACACTGTCCCACTCTAAAAATAAACTAGAATAGGTTTTTTTCTTCCCTTCTTTCTCTATCCCAAACCATCCCTCACAGAACCAATGTTTTGAGAGTGAAGAAACTGAGATTCAAAAACAAAAACAAAAACAAATAACTTTCCAAATAGAACTTAGTTGGAAGTAGGGAAACTGGAACTCTCCACTTTAAACATTAATTGAGCACCTGGTGTATACATAGCATATGTTATATAAGATAAATTGAACTCAAATGATGTCATCACAATGCTCCTCGTAGAGCTGTTTAAATACTTAACTACAGCATAATAGGTTAAATGCTACAAAATAAGTAGCATGTGCTTATTCATATTTCTTCAAGACATATTTATTAAATGCTCATTGTGCCCTTATCCCAAGAGAGATGCTGTCAGTAACAAATGTTAAAAAGATAATATCTCTGTCCTTGAGGTGATTATGATCTACTGTGAGAGGCTACTATGAATGAATCATCTCAACAGTTTGGTAATAATAATAATAGCCAAATATTTTAGTGCTTATACTTGTTAGGTCCTATTCTAACTTTGCATATAGTACTCAATCCTCAAAACACAACCTTAAGGGGAACTCTATTTTTCTTCATAGTATTCAGATACGGTTAGTGGAGCAGAGGGTGGTTAAAATAGCGTGTCCAAGGTTATCCAGCTAGAAGGTGGTAGAGCTGGAATTTAAATTCAAAAGTTCTGACCCGGGAGTCCACAATATTAATTCTATGCCAAATTGCCTTGAGGACCTCTTGGGAAAAGTTAAGCTCTGATTGATATAGGTCTAACACACATAAAATAACTGGAAAAGACTTAAGACTTGGAATAATATTCTTTAGGTAAAGTCATAAAAGTTTGAGGTGCACAAGACAGCCCCAGCTTCTGCCTGTTATCAGATGTCATGTCCTACCTAGTATGTTTCTCAGATTGTTCATTTATTTCACTGAAATATCATTATTGATGACACATTGAAATAATTAAATGTAGTAGTCTTTACTTGATAGCTCAGAGCTCTGCCACGATCTGGCGTATGAGATACATGGGCAGCATCCAGAATTCTAATGTGTTACATAGTTAAATTTGAAAGATAGTCCAAAATAACCTGGTTCTCTTTTCCTGATGCTATCTAGACTCAGAGAAGGATGATATGCAGAACGATGGCTGATAAAAAGGACACATACTAGAAAACCGGCCATCAGACACAGCTAATTCCTTTTTTGGTTCTCAGTTAGTGGTATTTGACAGTGCTGCCTTTGATGGCTACATGGTGGACTGGGTAATGGATTATGAAAATCACAAGGCTGTCAGACTGCCAGTGGCAGCTTCAGTGAGAAATGTGGAGAAATACAAGTTAATAAATGTTAAATATGTGCAGCAAATTGAGGCTGAGGTATCCTTTTTTATGGAGAATGGAGATTTGTCTAAATGTTCTTGTTATGATGGTTTTGTCATTTATTGAATGACATACACCTATAACTATTTTATTATTTAATAATACTGTGATGTTTTAATATAACTCGTTTCGGCAGCAATGAGCTCAATAAAAGGAAAAATGAACTTGTGAAAGAATTTGTGAAGCCTTTAATTTCTCAAGAAAGTTGTTAATAAAATAGAACTTTAACTAAATATTTCTGGCCCTGAATATCTAGTGGTATCAACAATCACATGAAAGCCAGAAGACATATCACTACACAAGAAGCATTAAAATCTGCTTCTGCAGTTTGTTTTTATTTTAGAAGATTAAGCCTAAAGGCATCAATTGAATACAGGCTATGTCAGAAGGTGATCTACACCTCACTCTGTGAAGCATGGCTTTTGATTCCTTCAGATGATTGTTTTTCAAAATTAATTTTGCTCACTTTTGTTTCCAACATTCTTGTGGGTATATGTAAATTGTGGTAATATCTGGTAATGCATTAGTTCTACTTACAGAAGAACATATAGTTAAATAATATCAGTTTTATATCGGTGGCATCTGAGGCTTCAAACAGAAAATCAACTGATTTGTTGCCAATAATGGTTCAAATTTTCATCCAGTTATAGAATTAGGTTTTGGAAGTTTATTCTATCCAAAATTAAACATCTGATTATCTTGAGTTGTTTCATAAATTTAGTTAAAAAGTTAAACAAGAGAATAAATAATTTGTTTTTGCAATGACATTTCATATAAAAATTTATTTGAGAATTAGTAAACTACTACATCAGAAAAGCTGGTGAGAAAGTTGATCATATGAATTGTGTCACTCTTGTCATATCCAACGAAAACACAGTCATGGGGTCAGAGGAGGAAGTTATCAAGGCACATAACACTGCTCAAAAAAATGTAATTTTCAGCAAGCCTGTCTGCTGTACCTACCTGCTGTAACCTGAAATCAGTTTTATCTAATGGCTACTGATATGATTTGCTGCAATTCTAATATTAATTTTAGCCAACTATCGCCCACCAATCAAAACTTTACTGCTTTCTAGAAGCTTAATAGTGCCAATGAACTTTCTCAAAGAGCAATACATAACCTTTCTCTTTTTAATAAAATCTTTAACCTTTGCTTTTCTCTTTAGATGTATCAAGGACCACCCTGACTTCACGTATGCCCTGAATTATAATTCTTTCTTCTTAAATAAAGCATTTTATTTTCAGAGATGTGTCTCAACATTTTATTTCACTTCAACACTGGGGAATTAGATTCCATGGGTAACTAAATTATTAAAACGAGAAATGCAATGAATAGGTATGTACTCATAATTGGTGGTGATGCACAAATAATTTATTATTAATTTACTCAACCAAGCTGCCATATTTGCAATAGTATGAACATAAAGATATTTAAGGTTGCCAAGATGTTATTAAAAATATTCTTCAAATAAACAGGGACTTCAAAATTTTAATAACAAAACTGATGTTGACTAGAAAATACATACTTCAATGTGGTGGTGTGCATTATATTTCTTTGCTTCACTTTTCAATTTATACAAATATATTCTTTAAAGGATAGGTGTAATTTTGTTTGTATTTTGAACAAAATCAACTGGAGGTTTTTAATCAAAATATTCAATGAATGGAGACCCAAAAGCTCCAGCTTTTCAAGTTTCATTGAATTGCATTTATTGAAGACAAAGTTTGCAAAGAAAAAAAATAAGTTAGTCTGTACCAAAGCAAAGGAGAAACTGAAAATGTGAATGAGTTATTGAATAATTATAACACACTAATTGTAGTTTTATAATTGAATTTTGAAATAAAAATGAGAGAAAAAATTTTAAATTGGAGAGCCTATTTTAATTTAATGTGTTTATATTTGCTACTAAATGAAATAAAGATAAGCATTTCTGTAATTTTATAGCATTTAAATTTGGCAGGTCATTAAAAAAAATTGCGAACAAAGAACACGTTTGATGGCTTTTTCTTGTAAACAGAGTAGTATGAAAAGTGTTTTAAAATAAAGGCAAAAAGACAATAGTGTGAATATATTTTAGCGGATGTATTAATACATTTCAATTAGAAAAATGTTAGAATATCTATTTAAGAGAATTTGCTTTGCATTGACTATGTAGATCAGCTCCAAATGAAAAAATATTTCTCAATTAAAAATTATATTTATATATCATAAATATTAATAATATTTAAACATATATCCTAAAACAAGTTGAAAGATTATAACTATAAAATGCAATTTTAATAAAGATTGCAAGAAAGTTTATGACAAAATTTTAATTAATAAAACTTTCTTATTAAAAGGCATCTTTTTTACCCCCAAAAAATATATTGCATAATATTAATAACAGATATAGCCAAGAAATTGAAATATATAAATATACTTTAAAATAATCTTATTATTAGATAAGCAATATAATGTATTTTTAAATATATATTTGCTTTAATTTACATGATTTTTAAAGAAAAAATTAACAGTCAAAATAGTTTATAATAAAGTATCACCCTCTTCTTTAAATAATATCCTGGTTTCAGAGGTATGTTACACGATTATGCTAGCTGTTGAAAATAGAAGGTGCTTAGGAATTTAGGCAAAGGAGGATGCAGCATATACTGAGGTATTTTATGATAGTTTCATGTATATTTGAGCCAAAAATTTCGTATTTCCTAAGAATTTGCTATTTTGGACTGTGGCAAAAATAACTGTTCAAAATTTTATTATTTTAGTTTTACTTCATAAAACTCTTCCTCACTTCTTACTAAACATTGTTGTACTCATAAATTAGATATTCTGGTCTGCACCCATTTTGCAGTAAACCTACAATTATTATTATTTCATGTGGAATCTGTCCTATAATCTTATGCTTGTTGGTAGAAATGAAAGGAGCAGGAGAAAAAAAAATCATATATCACACAGTAATCTTCCCAGTACTATAGTATTCCCTTACACAAGATGAAAATTCAGATATATTGTTTTGGCATCTGGCTCCTGAAATTTTTTCAAATGTTTGGAGTCATTCCTAACTTGGGGTCCGGGAAAGGGAGGCACTTTGATACCCACACAAGGAAAGGGAGATGACTTCTTTCCATTAAGCTAGAAGGCAAAGGTACGTCCTAAAATTCTGTATACTACCCTGGACTAATCTCCCTGAAATAGATGAATTAAACGCGTACTGAGTCCCTGAAAGATTTGTGGAAAAGTTCCTGGAATTCCTGGCCAGGAAGGTGATGAAACCAAGACTCAGAATGTTGAATGGAGGTGGCATGACCCAATCCAGAGACGGCCACATGGCGGCAACGAATTATTGCAATAATATATAGTTTAAAGTGCCTTATAATATATAGAGCAGGATCCATTCATAATCTCATACATTTGAAACATAAGATTGCGGACATGTCTTTTACTTTAACCCTAGGTCAAACCTAATGTGTATTAACTACACCTTTTCAATACATTGCGAAATATTTGGATTATCAGATAACTAGTCATACTTTCAGAAGGAATTAATGTATTTGTTGTATTTTGTTATCCTTTGAAATTAGATGCCTAATATAGTCAATGTTCTTTCCATATACTAAGGTATCCTTAAATATGAAATTAAGAATATTTACATGTTTTAACCAAAACATAGCTATTATTAGATCTCAAAAATAATTCTATCAATCAACAGGTTTTGTTTTTGTTTTTCTCCGAGACATCAGACAAGCAGCTTGACTTTTCTTCTCCATTGAATTGAATAAATTGAGTTAGAATAAATCCGTATAAATTTGGGTGGTTTTCAATCATCACCTTATTTTGTCAATAAATACTTTAGTTTTTTTTTTTTAAACAAACCAGATCATATTAATTGGGCTCATATACAAAGGAAACTGCTTTGTGGATAAAATGGAATATCTAATTTAAACACATTTTCAGATATAATTAAAATATTATAGTATGACTTTACATAACCGCAGTTTTTGCATCAATATTTTTAACCTGAAGGTTGTAAGTAATTATGTTTAATTGGTTTAGCTTCTATTAAAACTATTAGATTACAGTGGTGCAATTTCAAATGTGTCTGTGTGTTTTGGAATTAATTTTTAGCAATTAGCTTCCTGATAGATTCCATCAGCATTGTAATTTGAATTTTGCTTCCAGAAAGTTACTGATACTACAGGTTTGGGACTCTTTTGTTTGAATTGTTGAAAAAACATTCTATACTTGGCACACAACTGAAAAACTCTGACCTGGACTATACTCGAATATACATGATAAATATCAACATCAAAGTATAATCGTCAATCTGTTCTTCAAAGTTGATATAATAATATGATTAATTATTTGTTTTCATACTGGCAAAACGTAAAAAATAAATAATTCCTGCTTTTGTGCCATGATTATGTTTGCACAGTCTTTTGCCATGGTGCCTGCAACACGTTATTTTTCTTATTATACCCTTCTTGGGGATACGTGATACATGCACAGACACACACACACAACTATTCCAGGTTTAATAAAGAAAAAAATACTAGATTGCCTCTGTTTCCATTTTTCAGCAGATCATATTTGCCCTGTAAAATTACATGGTAAAATAAATGCCAAGATTACCAAGTCAAAAACTCTTAATAGAATGAAACATATCTTTGCATAATACCCTATTTAATTATTTTATCCCTATATTTGTAGTCCTTTGTTAACTATATCTACTTTACTATTCAATCTTTTTTTTCAATACTTTCTAAAATGTACTCTCCACTACAATTTGACTACTCTCATCGTTTCCTTTATAACATTTTTGTTTGTCTGTGTATTATTTTTAGACCACTTCCTATGCAACATGTGGGTCAATGAAAGAAAAGATAAAATAAAATGGCTGTCATATCACTCAAACTCAAAATAGGAGTTTTGGTTCCATCTCTGATTTTTATGTATTTCGTAAAATTCACTGTGTTCTCTAGTTGTCTGATGACCCTCCATAAACTCAGAATGATAACATCATCCACCTCACACTACGGGGGCTGGATTGGGAGGTGTTGAGTAAACTATTTGACTTCAAAAATACCCTCTTTCCACTGTGCAATGCTGCCTCATTTATAAGCAATTATACTTTTATACTGGAAGCCTGCATTGTTATTGCTATTGTGGTAAGACTAAATTCAATTCAGCAAATATTTATTGGGGCTTTACTCTTTGTCTGGTAGTATTCAAAGTGTTGGAGATGTAATAGTGAGCAAAAAGTGAAGTATGTATCCCTCAGAGATTATGTATCAGAGGTGGGGAGACAGCACTGAATATGCAATGAAATAAAGACAAAGATAACTTCATATAGTGATAACTGGTATAGGGTCATGAAATAGGTGATGTGACTGAGAAGATCTGGAAGGAAGCAGGGCTGGGGAAACTGCTCTTATTTATTGATGATTGTGTCAGAAAATTGCAATAAATTCATGAATAATTGTTGTTGCTTTTAGAACTAAATTTAAAACTTGTATTTACTCTTATTAAAAATCTATTGTAGACAAAGCATAAAATGATTTTGGCTTATTGAGGCTTATTATTTATGGTTAGGAATATGCACTTGAAATAAAAACTTCTATAAAATCAGGTAGATATTGTTTCAATGCCAAAGTCTAATCTATTCCTATTCAAGCTGTCAGGTTTTAAATGTATAAATTGGAGGAAGCAGTAAAGCAACTGACAAAGCACCTAGCCAAAAACATATCTGACAAAAGTTTGTTTTCTTCTTTTTATGTATTTAATTTTCATGTGTCCCTAAAGTCTTTTTATTCCTTTAGTTTCCATGAATGGCTAATATTCTATCATTTTTAGTACTGTCCTTATCTGGTACATAAATCCATTCCAAAACCTTTAAGTTATTTTGATTCCAAAATCACTCCCACTCACAGACATTTAATTTCTGTTTAAATACATCTACCGATAAGAAGACATATCTCCTATAACTTCTTAGTGGTCCATTGAATTCTGTTTGATATTCAGAATAGGAGTCAAATGTATGGCAATTATTACTAACTGAAGATAGGTTATTATTATTGCTACTATTATATATTATTTTTGATATGTTAAACTATATCAAAAAGTGTTTTATTCCCTCTAAATCTCATGTTGAAATATGACCTCCAATCTTGAAAGTGGGCCAAGTGGGAGGTGTTTTGGTCATGGTGGGGGATCCCTCAGGAATGGCCTGGTATCTTCCCCCATGGTGAAGAGTGAGTTCTGGCTCTGTTAGTTCATATGAGACATGGTTGTTTGAAAAAGTGGCACTTCCCCCCATACTTGTTCTCTCGCCATGTGATACACTGGCTCCCATTTTGCCTTCCACTATGATTGTAAACTTCCTGAAGTCTTTACCAGGAACATATGTGGGTTCTATTCTTGTATACCTGCAGAACTGAGAACTATGATTATGAGAACTTTTCTTTATAAATTACCCAATGTTAGTATTCCTCTATAGCAACAAAACAGACTATTAAAATAGTATCTAATATTACATTGTAAATATCAAACTCTTATGTAGTGTTATTATTAGAATATTAATTGAATGTGGTATTTCATGCTTGTATTAATGTTTACCAATTGATTGTATGACACTTTCTACCATTTAAAGAGATGAGTGTTTCTGATGGAGTTAATGGTAGATGATGGGAGAAAAGCTAAGGAGAAAGAAATTCTTTTTGTGTGTGTGTGAAAATCATCTATTGTTTTAGTAACTGCTGTATTTGAAAAGCCTGACAGCCAGTTCCTTCATTCAAGAACATTTATTCCCATATGTTTTGTGGTCCCACATCAAAAAAATTACCTATTGGAAGACTTACTGCTTCAGGCAATAATGAGACCATAAATCTGTTAGCCTCCCTTAAGGTCCCTGGAAACACACAAGAGTTGTTGGGGCTATTGCTTCCCTGAAAAGTGTAAAATCATCATTTTTGCTGATATTCATTTAAATCAGACAAGTTTCTCCACTTGGGGCAGAATTTCTTTGATAGAAACTAAATCATGAGGCCTCCAACCCACAGCAGTTGGAGACACTTTGATTGAACAAAGCAATTATGTTCCTGAAAATAAGATTGCCTGACAAAGAACATCCAAAGTGCATATTATATGGAGTTTGCATTTGGAGATTACTTTCACTCTAGGTAAGCAAGAATGCCCTGACCGTTTTCTCTTTATTGTAAACTCTAGCAGAGATGTGGAAGAGATGTAATGGTAGTGTGTGTCTTCTTACTGCTTCTCCATTTATATAATAAAAGACACATATTTTCATCTTATTAAAATAGGAAAACTCAATAGTGAAATAATAGGGAAAGAAATTGATTTATAAAGCTGCATCATATTGGAAAGAACATTTGATTTGGAAGCAGCAAAATTGGGCCCAAATGAGCATTCTAACCTTCACTAGCTATGGGAAAAGGCCTGCCTGAGTACACTTTCTCATCTACGAAAAAAAAAAAAAAAAGTAATAGCCAGGTTGTATCCAGTCAAAGGGTTGCCAGGTCATTAATTCTTGTATATTAAGACCTTGAAATCTTTAGGATCAAAGAAGACTAAGAACACCTCTTCTTTTAGACAGGTCTGGATGCTCAGCCAACATCTATTGCCATTTTGAATGTGCTCCTGATTTTTTTTTTTTCCAATCATTCTTAGTGTTTCTTTACCCAGTTCTTCAGGGGATTTTACAAAATATGGTCAAAACCTTTCTCTTTAGTCTTGTTTTAGATAGATTTAAAAGTTCTTTTAATTTTAGATATATTAATTTTCTTATTAGTCACTGCAGGAATAAATATGGAAAATAGAAATATAAAAGAGTCAATAAACTCAAGGAATTTCACGTTTATCAATCATCTATCATATTTATTCCTTAAAAATAAAAAATGTAGTGTGGTGTTAGTAAAACAAAGGCTTACAGATATTAGTTGAGTTGTCTAAGATAAGAATATTCAGTAGAAGGATGGAATTTGAATTCCAGCTGTTCTAAAGGCAAAGACACTGCTTATTATTATGCTATTTTGCCCAATGAGAAGAACAATTAGGGAATCTTTTGAAATTATAATATCCGCTGTTCCTAACTTCTTTTCTTAATCCAAATGACTTTGTGCTCTTTCATTCCTCAGGGCTGAGTTTACCATACAGCTAGTCTCTTCTTTAGATAGGGATACACGACCATTCCACTATGATTCCTACTCCCAAACCTATGGGTTATCAGAATGGTGCAAAATAAAAAAGTGGGAATAAGACAGACCTGAGTTGAACTTCTGGTTCTGGCACTTCCAGATTGGTAATTTTGGGTCACTTTGCTGAATCAATCAGAGATACACTTTCCTTATTTATAAGATGCTTATAATACCTAAGCTTGAAACAGTTTTTGCCAATATTAAGTCAGATAATATACAGAAATTGCCTGAACATTTACATAAAAATTCATATTAGTTGTGGTGGGAAAATGCCAAAATGGGAACATGCCCAAATATTATCTTCACATTAGTAAAGAAGGGTTCCTGGATTGTGGATTCCTTGCTACCACAACTGAATCACTTGACCCTGAAAAGTTTTTGGGTAGCTACACGCAGGAATGCTGCTTACCTCACTGGCAGAGTGAGCAAGCATATATTCAGATCCCTTATCAATGAGTATGTACTTGATATTTTGTATTATTTCAGTCTTGCGCTTAAGTTGTAAGCTTGAATTCCAAAACTTTAAAACATTTTTTTTTCTTCCCTCAAATCCACATAGATTTTATGTGGCAACGATTTCTAGTAAACTTTCATTTTTCCTCAGGACTGCATGATTAAAGTCTCCAGAATTAAGTAAAACTTTGATTTAACAAATCATGAAGCCTCTTGAAGTTGAGAAGACTGGGGCAACACATGTATTGGTTCCTTACAATATTCCAGATACTGAGTATATCAATTAGGGTACAGGCAGGTTATATAAACCACACTAGTTATTTTAAGATATAAAATTTAACGTAGGAAATTGCAAAAACAAGTACTGGAAAAAAGAAAAGGCAGAAAAGGAATCCTGTCTATGGAAATTAAGCCTTTTCCATGTCCCGGTTATCTTTAAAAAGAAAATAGTTTTAGCTGTTTTGTGTCCATGGTGGTGATGCCAGGTCATCGCTCGTTGGCTCCCTGTTTATTAAGCTTCTGAACCTTGTATTTAGGTTCAGGGGAGACCACCCCATGAATACCCCTTTTGCGTGTGTGTGCAGGCTGTAAAATCTCAGCCTATACTCGTAACTTTTTTGAATCACCTTCCACTTTTTTTTTTTTTTTTAATTTTCTTTCTTTCTTTTTTTTTCTTTGAGACGGAGTCTCGCTTTGCTCTGTCGCCCAGGCTGAAGTGCAGTGACGAGATATCGGCTCACTGCAAGCTCCGCCTCTGCGTTTCACGCCATTCTCCTTCCTCAGCCTCCCGAGTAGCTGGGACTACAGGCGCCCGCCACCACGCCCGGCTAATTTTTTTGTATTTTTAGTAGAGACGGTGTTTCACCGCGTTAGCCAGGATGGTCTCAAACTCTTGACCTCGTTATCCATCTGCCTCGGCCTCCCAAAGTGCTGGGATTACACGCGTGAGCCACCGCGCCTGGCCAAATTTTCTTAAGTGTCTTTTTCATCAAGAAAACATAGAGATAACTATTGAAGAACGCATCTAGCAACTCTAAGGGTAGAGGCAAAATGGGAAAATATCGGAGTTACTGATACCTAACAACCTGTGACACAGATTTTTGAAGAAGGAGTCCTTTCCAGCTGCTAGCCTTTAGGAACTTCAAGAGGACCCAACAGAACTCTAAGAACAGACTTTTCTTAGCTGATTCTGATACTTCAAATATTTGAGGTCACTGACAGCTAGAATTTGCATCTCTGAGATAGCAAAATGAAGCTGATCCTTGGAGCACGGGAAGAAAATTGGAAGTGGAATACATTGCCGCAGCCAGGGTGAAGAAATGTTGCTGGTGACACTAACAGAAGCAGCAAACAAAACCAGCCAGTGCAAGTTCCTTCTCCCTTCTCAAGACTTACATTTTTACTTTATCATCCATCTCTGCAGAGTCTATCTGCAGGCAAATGGCAGGCCTATCTGCAGAAAAACAGCAGGGAAAGAAGTGTGATTGGTAAGGTTCCTGCACTTTTATGGTTAGGCAGAATACAGAAGGGTGAGCCTTGAGTAAGGCCTCAGTGGCTTACTAACTGGCACACTATTTTGGGTGAGTGGGGTACAGAATGAACTGGAGAAGCAGGAGATATAGTACTTGCCCTCAAGAGAATGTATTTCTAAAAGCTCCTGTACTACTTTTGAGAAGTTAAATCAAGAGGAAGAATTCAGTTAGGCATGAAAGATTTCATGAAGGATGAAGAACTTCAAGTGCGAAAGCTTATACGATGAGGAGATAAACAAGAGTGGAGGTAATATGTGATCCAGATAATGTACGTGGTTCATTTTTACTGGATTTACCCAACAAATTTATCTAACAATAACTAACCAATTGTGTTTCTAGTGTACACAGGGTCACAGGAAATTGTCCTAAGGGACCAAACAATAAAAAGACTGGATTTACCGTTCTCTGGGAGGCACGGGGGTGTAGCATAAGGAATTTAGGGGATTTTAATTTCAAATTTTGCTCTATCTTTCTAGGTCACTGAGTAGAGAAGAATAAAAGCTTATAATTTACCAGTCTCTCTTTGGTTAGGAATTAAATGATAATCACTTTGAGTTAGATAAAAACACAAATAAAACTTTACTTGAAAGAATGATGTAAGGAAAATCCTTATGTTCAAGAGATAAATTTAATTTATTTAACTGTAGAACCAAATTATAATTCCTCATCTCAGCTACCTCACGATCTAGAGAGTCGAGTGGTCCAAAGGGTGCTTCATGCGCTGTGAAGACCACTTAGGCATTGACTTCTCAGGGTTGCAGCCCTCAGTATAGAGTCTTAGGAGACTACGAGGCTCTATAGCTCAAGAATAATGTTTCCTTCTGTGCATCCTTTATTTACATTATGCATCTAGTGAGCAATATTAACTTTGTTAGTATAATTAATATACTTAAGTATCATCTGTATGAATTAAGAGCCCTTAAATATTTAGATATTGAACACAAAATTAGTCAAATCTCAAAGCACTTCAAAGAAGTCCTAAGTCTAATGTATCAAATTATTTTATATACTCCAAATGCCTTAAACCATAAAAAACATAATAGTTAATGCAAAAATTTTTAGAGTGCCTACTTCAAAATATCAATACTGTGGGTTGTTTGTTTCATTATTTTCTCCATACTAATATGATTTTATGTATCCCTGAGGTTACAGTTTTATTCATTTATGTCCACTAATTTCATCAATCCCCAGATCAAACAGAATATAATCTCAAACTAGCTGATATTGCAGATTCTATTTCATCGACCTATTCATTCTTTGTTGTGTCAAGGGATCTGTTTACATCTTCTAAGTAGACTGAAACCTGAGTCAGTGTTTATTGGTCTTAGATTCTTCTCAAATAAAAGTTTACTTACTAGATAAATGGCACTTTCAAAGTTTATGCCTTGTTTCAGGATCTGGGGCTGACTCATCTTTGCTTCCATATCAATAAAATATTGACTAGAGAGTGGTCCACCTCAGTTAACAATTTACTTGACTAGTGTTTTATAATCATTAGGGATATTCAGAAGTTTTATACTTGAGGAGTTAGTGACTGAATTTATGTAGATAATCTTCTTCTGAGGTTATACAGGTAATCTATAATTTTATTGCATGTTGTTGATACTATATGACTTACTGTTTCTTGAAATCACCCTTTTCTGAAACAAATAGAAAAATAAGAATATCATAATTTAAGAATATTGTATGCATTTAAAGGATTTGAGTATCCACCTACTTACTAAATTAATTACTTATTATGGTTTAATGTATTTGCTCTGGTTTTTATTGAATTTTCATACTGTAAAGTTTATTTGAAATTTTTCATATTTTATGTAATCATAAACTCATGTTTTTTTATAGGTTCAACTCAATTTTATTAATTATAATTAAAATTCATTTATTGATGCATACATTATTACAACTTATCTGTTGGGAACCACATTTAACTAAATCCTGTCTTTTAAGATACTGCTCAGAAAAGTGTAAAATCATTTTTGATTTCTGGCAACAAGAAGATATTCCGAGTTCATCTTGCCTTCACTTTTTTTCTATTCCAAAGGATGGGATCATCTCCAAAAAGGTTTAATTCCACTGAATGCAAAATAAATTCAAAGACTAATTTCAGGATGCTACAAACACATACAAGATTGTTCTACATGAAAGCTTTTATGGGTGAAATTTCTATGATGCCAGACATTAGCGAGACACCTAGGAAGATTGATCATTAAGGTCATGAGTTCATATGAATTTTCCAGTTTATCCACAAGTTAGTATTATTTTTAAAAATATCCTGATACGAATATACACTTCCTCATCAATGTGCTTGGTGAAAATCTAACATGTTGTCTCCGTTATCTTCTAGGCTCAGAATGCTGCATTTTCCAGCACATTGTGCACAGAGCCATCTCACTGTGAATGATTCCCAGTCACTATGCTCATAATTCTAGTATTAAAAAAATAAAATAGAGAGGTTGCAGAAATGGGAATATTCACATTTACATGATTAGGGCACTTTTCCATGCAGATAGATATATGACGGAAGCCAAATCCAAACCAGAAGGCAGTCCAGTGAACGTGGAATCAAAATGAGAGTAATTAGTTAGATTAGATAAATCTTTCCGGCTGGCATATATTCATAAATATAAACCCACAACAGAATTGGTCTTGCCAATAGGACTAATATAGATAAGTTAATAGACATAAGACCACAATATTTTGGATAGCTCTAGAATGGTTACTGTCAAAATTAGCATAGGTATTGAGAGTCAATAACCAAGAAAACCCCATATAAGCTTGAATTAATAATAAGAAATGTGCAACAAGAAGAAAAAAAAAGTAAAACAGCACAACTGAAAATGGTAGACAGGAGGACAAGAAAAGGTGATTCAATATTTCTTCTGAAATATGACTCAGATATGAGAAATAATTTTAATTCAGCACTTAAACAAAAATTCTCCAATATGTTACCAGTATCAATTGTAGCATCAAGGGCAAAGTTTCTCCTTCTGGAATACACATGGCTAAAGTCTTAAAGATCTTGTAGCTTATTATGTTTGGCTGAATGTATGTCACAAAACTTTAACCATCCAGTGAGAATGAAAGCAGGCATGTTTGGGCAAGAATCATTTGCAACAAGGTCCCATTGTTTGTCTTGTTTCAAATTCATTTCAGATGCATCTGTTTATTACAACTGTAAGATATAGTCATAGGAAATAACTAGGAAGTGTAAATGATTGCCAATCTGTGACCAAGAAAATACATAGGCCTGAGTTTAACATGATTTTATCACATTTATTCAATAATTAAATAATCATTCATTCATTTTGCATTGACTTAGTTGAATAAATAAGGCATGAGGCATTTCTTTAATTAGTTCACAATGTAAGAAGAATGAATAATCTATTCATTAATGAATATATATATACATATATATATATATTTTTTTTTTTTGAGATAGAGTCTCCCTCTGTCCCTCAGGCTGGAGTGCAGTGGCGCGATCTTGGCTCACTGCAAGCTCCACCTCCCGGGTTCACACCATTCTCCTGCCTCAGCCTCCTGAGTGGCTGGGACTACAGGCGAATGAATATTAAATGATAGGTTGGATAATAGAAATATGTATATACGAAGTTGGATAGAGGCACAGAGAAGAAGTAATTACAATTAGTTAAATGAGTCAGAGAAAATTCAAAGAGAAGTGTATATTTAAATTGTAGCATGAAAGAAAGCTAGCTAGTATGGAAAAAGTAAGGAATTTCAGGGATGGATACATAAAATATGGCATGGTTGAATATATACAGGTCATGAAATATGTGTGGACAGTTCTGTCTATATAGGGGATAAGAGAGATGAAGCTGGAGAAGAAGACGGTAGTAAGAGTTTGAAGGCCTAGCAAAGTATACCGGTGATCAACAGTTAAAGTAAAAATCACCCAAACTTCAAAACTCTCTAATGATATAGACTGTAGAGCCAAGACGAGAGTGCTAAATATTTGCATAGTGTTAATAGTTGACAAAGCATTTTTTTTAGATGAAATTTTGCCCTTGTTGCCCAGGCTGGAGTGCAATGGCATGATCTCGGCTCACTGCAACCTCCGCCTCCCAAGTTCAAGTGATTCTCCTGCCTCAGCCTCCGGAGTAGCTGGGATTACAGACATGCGCCACCATGCCTGGCTAATTTTGTATTTTAGTAGAGATGGAGTTTCACCATGTTGATCAGGCTGGTCTCGAACTCCTGACCTCAGGTGATCCACCTGCCTCTGCCTCCCAAAATGCTGGGATTACAGGCGTGAGTCACTGTGCCCAGCCGACAAAGCATTTTAACATAGCTTAAGTTTCTAATCTTTATAAAATGTCCATAAATTAGGAAAAGGTAGACAATTGTTACTTTTTCATCTGACAAGGCACTGTCACTCAGAAATTACAAGTGAGGTATTCAATTTCATACAGTAATAGGGTGACCCATGAAAATTATCCATATTATCTGACATTAGGTCCTAGTATTGTCACCACTTTGCTATTAATACACCTACCACCACCCTCTGTAGGCTTTTGAGGTTTTAGAGACAGCTATTGCAGATCTTAGAGTTTGCCGACTTACAGATAAATTTTGTTCTTAGTGGTCCTTATTGTCTTTTACTACCATCAATTGTCCAGTTGTAATGTTCTAGGATTATGTCTTCCTCTGTCTTGCACTCCTGCATCTGTAGCATTTATTGTGTATTTTAATCACCTGAAACTCATAAAACAACTAATTGTATATCACTTAACTTTGTGTATTATATAGCTTTAAAATAGTGCACGTGTACTGTAGTTTAGAAATGGTCCCTAAGTGAGCACCCATTCTCACAGATAACACAAGAATCTACTGAACATTTTTTTCCCCAATTACTTAAACCTAGTGACTAAGCTGGCACAGCAATCACATTGACTCTCCAAAAACAGCCGAGACCAGCAAGGAAGACGAGAAAGTGAATATGAGCTTCTCATACATTGCTGAATCTTTACTCCAGATAGATGGCATCAGTGTCACCTGGATGCCCCAACAGGTAGCTTTGACACATATGGAAAACACAGCCCTTCATTCAAGAGCATGTTGCAATGCTTCCCACTTTGTACAGCCCTTTTATATAGTTAGTTTCTACATCCTTTGCCACAGAGAAACTGTATATCTTTTGGTTATTCTTTCAATTTAGTCCTTTCAATTACATCATCATTTTTAATGATGTTTTAACATGAAAGCTTCTTGAAAATCATATTGGTGGAATATATCGAGTTGCTATTATATAACAATTTATCCTAAAGAAAAATTCTAAAAAGCTAACAAGAAGTCTGTATACAAAAATGTTCAATAAAGTGTTATTTGTGATCACTGAAATTATAAAAAGAAAACAACTTGATTACATAGTCTATGCTTAATCAGTATCTTTTGAATGAGTAAGTTTAATGGCATGAAACATTTCTTCTTCTGGATTGTTTATAGTGTGCACCCTATGCCTTCCTAAAAAGACAACAACTATTATGCTATGATATTTTAATCACCCATCAAATGCCACACTCAATATGGGAATGGGTGATACCATACTATATAGGTTAAACAACATCTTTTTTAATGTGTGTCTTCTTGAAAAGACAATGCCTTATCATAGGGATGACAAGTATATGTTAGAGCCTGAACTGAGTTCTTCTCACACCCACAAACAGTATCACTATAGTGGTGCATTGCATAATAACATTTCAGTTAATGATGAAATGCATATATGACCGTAGCCCCGTAAGATAATAATACCATATTTTTACTATACCTTTTCTATGTTTAGATATACAAATTACTTAGCATTGTGTTGTAATCACTACAGTATTCAGTACAGTAACATGCTGTACAGATTTGTAGCTTGGAAGCAATAGAGTTTACCATATAGCCTAGGTGTGTATTAGGCTATACCAGCCAGGTTTGCATAAGTGCACCCTACAGTGTTTGCAAGATGACAAAGTCGCATAATGAAGATGCATTTATCAGAGGGTATCTCCGTCATTAAGTGATGCATGACTATTATTCTACTGCTCGTTTCTGCCAAGCCCAGATATAGCCTTTTAATCCATTGCAACAAAGGCTCAAGGATTGACTGGTCAATAGGAGTTCCATATATGATAAAATGGATTTACTGTAGTGACTCTAAATGATATGAATGACACATCCCTCTTCAAAACAGTCTGAAGGTGAATTTAAGACAATTTCCACAAGTCAATCACATTCAGAATTTCACGTCCATGAGACAAAGCTTTGAGCTATGAAGATCTACAATTAAATTCTGGCTCTACTACTGAACGTTTTCTGCACTTATGTAAGTCATCTAACTCTTTTGGATTTTGCCTTTTTGATAAAATAATTAAAATAAATGGTCATTCTACCAAGTCTTCCACAAAGACTACAAATATAGTCTACTACATTTTACAAAGATATTCTACTTTTATGGGAGTCAAATAAATATAAGCTTTGGAAACTTAAGGCATTGTGCAAATATGTGATCCCTATTTTTATTAATACTCATTTAGCAATCAATAAATAATATGGGACTTATTAGTGCATTCCCATACTAGGGCCAGATTTTGAAGACACAAAGTTTACCAGAATACATACCCTGTCACTGGAGGTATTTATTCCAAGTGTGTGTGTGGGGGTGTATGTGTTTTAATGTTGTTATCATTAATAGGTCTCTAAACTGCCTAATGGACATAGTAGTAGTTCAAACAAGTAATGGTCAATTTTAATAAAACAGGCTGTTTTGATTTTTTATTTAAAAATCAAAACAATCAATCTAGTCATTTGACATTATATGAAAACACTATATATAACAACATTATAACATTATGTATATAATCATATATAGACATTAAATATAAAAAACAAAAGTAAATACATAAACAATAGTAGCTTTCACTTTATTGATATAATGTAATATTATGGTTATGTTTACCTTTTTTAGCTTACCATTATGAGAGGTTGTAAGAAGGAGGCATATTAAAATCAAATGTTCTTTTTGACTATCACCATCTTGACCTCCCAGTAAGGTACTTTGTCTGAGTGATGCCATGTCTTTTAGTTAATGCTCCATTCACTCCATTTCCCATAGCAGTGTGCACTGAAGTATGTCAGTTTCAGCCATGTTTCTTCCACCTATGAGGCAGAGTTTATGTAAAGTACTGGCGTTTTTTGACTTTCTGTTGCTGAGGCTGTAACCTAAAACATAAAAATAAAATTAGAAAAACTAAAAGAAAACATAGGAAAATATCTTTACAATCTTGGGATGGCAAAAATTATTTGGAAAGGGAAACGATGACTAATAAATGATTAGAAATAGGATTTTGGACTTTGTCAGAAATAAAAAAATAAAAATAATTATTTAATGATAAACAGCAGATTTAGAAAAATAAGGCTGTGTGTGTGCATAGGCATGTGCCTGTGCATGTGTGTGTGTGTGTGTGTGTGTGTGTATGAAGCTTGCTGACTGGGAATATCTATATCTGTATACATATTTATATACACAATCATTATATATAATATATACAATTACATTCAGAATATGTAAACAACTCCTACAAGTTAAAAAGACAAAGAAAATGAATTCAATGCTTAAATGAGAAAAACATTTGAATATAGAAACTTCACAAAAGAAGGTATATGAAGGAAGAATAAGTTCATGAAAAGATGCTCAACATGATTAATTATCAGGAAAAATGCAAATTAAAACCACATTGAGATCCTATTTCACACTCAGGAAAATAGCTAAAATTAAAAAGACTATAAACAAAAATTGGCAAGAATAGCTGAAACTCTTGCTACTGCTGGTAGGACTATCAAAAAGAGTAGCTACTGTGGAAAACTGGTGTTTTTTTGAAAATTAAAAATAAGCCTACTCCAATCACCCAATTATATTCCTAGTTCTTTACTAAGGAGGAATGAAAATGTATGGACATAAAATAACTCGTAGAAAATGTTTATAGCAGCTCTAATTGTATTAGCAAAAACAACACAAAAATATTAGAGCCATCCAACATTCATCAAATGGAGAATAGACATACTTATATGTGTATAATTTATAAAATACTCAAGAAGCAAAAGTAATTTATGGTGATACAAATTAGAAAAATAGTTGCCTATGGAGAGGGTGAAGATTAGCTGAAAGAGGGCATGAAAAAACTTTCTAAGGTAATATAAGTATTCTATAACTTCATTAGGTTGTTGGATACACACTCATATACATTTTCCAAAACAGTAGCTTTTAAAATTAGGACCTGTGCATTTCACTGCACATAAAGTATACTTTAATTTAAATAATCATATTACCATTTGAGCCATAGAAGCAGTATTGCACCAGAATTCCAAGACATATGTTGCTAACTTGACTTTGCCACTCAACTACAATTTTGATCTTAGAAAGTAATTAATTCCTCTTTATCTCTGTTTCTTCATTTAAGTGTTTTAAATAATCAATTTGTAAGAGTCCTTCATTTGTAGTCTCTGTGAGTACAGGAACAATATTTATCTGTTCACGACTATATCCTGCATAGCTTATACAATGCTTGGCATGCATATACTATTTGTGTGTTTCTTTCATGAATTGAATTTGATGAAAATGTCATGTCTGTATGATTAGACTGTTAGCTAACTAGTAATTCAGAACTCTCCTTTACACCTCTTATAGTAACTATTGTAAAATTTTCCAAATTAAAAGCACTAAGTATTTGTTTAATGCTGCTGCTTCTAATTCATAATTTTCCAGTTCTCATATATATTTGAAAAATTTGGAGTTATAGTTTCTATCAGGTCAGCTCTCATAAGCATCTAAATTTCGCAAATGTATGTATGCATGTGAACATGTATTTCAGATCTTGAGTCTAACAGCCTTTTTAACCTGATTATTCATACTACTTAAAGCACAATATTAACATTTCATCTTTCATATGAGGTGATATTAACTGCAGACGAGATGATTATGATTTGGGAGGCTTTTGATATGTTTAGACAATGACAGGTCAGTGAATGGTGTGACATTTAGAAACAAATAATTAATGATCAACCATATATCTTGTCACTGAACACATTAATTAGGAAAAGAACCTTCAATCACGGTTAGAAATAGAAGGTACCTTAGAGATCACTGGATGGAACTACTCACTCCACAGCTTCAAAGCAAAGTCATGTCATTTCCCCATGATCAGAGAGTGAGCCAGAAATAGAGGTTGTCAAGGGACTCTAGAGTGCATTCCTTCCAACAACTTATGCTCCCTTCTTGGTTCCCTTATTTCATGATCCCAGCACATAACCTATTATTATACTATTTTATTCAGTGACAATAAGCACTTGGCCTTCTTGCTCCCAGTTTGTTTCCCCAGGTCATATTGTCCATGGCAGACATAACTAATAAATGATGAGTTTCCTCTTCATTGAGCCTGGACTCAGCTTCATGAACACTTTCAGCAAAGCACGACAACACAGTTTTTGGAGTAAGTTTGCTAAACCACAGTATATACTTTTGAGAAGTTACTGAAAAAAGTACTATTTTCTCTACCAATGCATCTTATATGGAGTATCAGGTCTGTAGATAATATCAAAACCAAAATACCTTTTATCTTTAAAATGAGCCTTTATGGATTTTTTCTTTACAGAGTATACTTTTTTTGATTATTTATGAGAAATTTTGGTTCTGTGGAAGTAGTAAGTATAAATACAATAAATTTCAAAAGAAGAGATGATCAGCTAGATACAGATAAGGAGATGCTTCACGAAAAGAGCTCCTTGAAGAATTAATGAGTAGAATTAGCACATCTAGAGATCTAGGGAAAATATAAGTAAAGTCACAACAAGAGCAAAGCCTGAGATAAACATAAGGTGGTGGTGAAAATGATCTACTTTGATGATAAAATACTATATATGATAACTGGCTGTGGGAAAATAATAGAGATTAGACTAAACCTGCAGTCATATTGTAGAAGGCAGTGAATACGTGGGAAGATTTGGAGCAGAAAAATGATGACTGGAACTTCCTTAGGAAACTTAATGTAGCAAAACATGTAACAAACATGGATTGGAGAAAAAGTAATGAACCATGTGGAATTTACGTGTGGCCATTTTTGTTTAGGCATGTAAAAAACAAACCAAAAAAGCCTTGTTTTGGTCAGGGCAATAACTGTCTTCTCACTGGAAATGGAATGTGAGACTGCTTCCTGACAGTCAGAAATTAGACTGGAGGAGCCAGGCTCTGTGGCTCACAGCTGCAATGCTAGCGCTTTAGCAGACCAAAGTGGGAGGATCACTTGAGGCTGGGGGTTTAAGATCAGTGTCTGGGCAATGTAGTGAGACCTTATCTCTATAAAAAATAAAATTAGCCAAGTGCAGTGGCATGCACCTGTAGTCCCAGCTACTCAGGAGACTGAGACAGAGAAATCAATCACAGCCAGGAATTTGAGGTTACAGCATGCATTGATCATACCACTGCTCTCCAGCTTGGGTGACAGAGCAAAACCCCGTCTCTGAAAAAAAGAAAAAGAAAAGTTAAAACATTAGGTTGGAGGCAGAGGACAATATTTAGGCATGAAATTCCGGCCCTGTTGTGACCCAATCACAATGGTACAGTTTAATTTCTCCAAAGTAGTAATCCTTTGGAGTAAACTTCCTGTTCTGTTCCCTTCTGTACTCCTTAAGGACGTATTTTAAGAAATGTAAGAATATATCTTAATTGGGTGAATTACTGGTTAGCTACAGAATGGTAGACTGAACCACAACATTACAGTTTAATTACTCCAAAGTAGTAATCCTTCCAACAGTTGATTGCCTGAACACTTAGACACCTAGTCTTCTCCCCTTCCAGGCCTCTGTGCTCTTTTCCCTGTGAAGAATAACTACCATTTCATCCTGGACAGCTATTGTTTGCCTGGACCACACCTTGCTATGACCATAACCCTCAGTCAGGCTCAGTCTTCCTTCAAGATCTGCAGGTCAGTCAGGCCCCCCAGCACCAGTCCTGTTTTCAGTAAGCAAGTCCAAGCCTGAGGCCTTCCTTCCTTTCTGTAAATTATTATTAGGAAGCACTCAGTATCAGACTGACATCTGCACTACAAAAAAACCTGCCACTACAATGCCAACACACCAGGAGGGTTAGGTCCTCAAAGGGTGATTAGGGGTGGGTATAACAAATAACTACATGTATGTTTCTTGCCTTTCACAATGTACTACGCAGTTTGATATGAAACTATATGGGATGTTCACAAATTTTGGTGACCAGTGCAGATTATATTCATTACTAGCATTTCACATTACAGAAAAAAAATTACAGGAAACAAGAAGGCTTGCCTAACTGAACAGCATCTGTGTTATCTGTGTTATATTATTTCCACTAAACTTCCTGTTCTGTTCCTTTCTGTACTCCTTAAGGACGTATTTTAAGAAATGTAAGAATATATCTTAATTGGGTGAATTACTGGTTAGCTACAGAATGGTAGACTGAATTACAATGTTACAGTTTAATTACTCCAAAGTGGTAATCCTACTATGTACTTTTGAGGCCTAGATCTTTTAGTGATTCTGAACCACATCTACTTATCTCATAGGCTTTCTAGGACAGCTTGTGATATGGCCAAGGGCTGTCTCTTCAGCCTCACAGCTCAACACTCTTCAAGGGTGGTAATAAATCAACAATACTGAACTCCACGGGGCTCCACAGACCCAGGGGTTGTCTCCAAACTCTAGAGTTTGTACATGCTGCTCTCTTATCCTGAAGTATCATTCCCAACATGTCGAATGAATAAACACCTGCAGTCTTCAGCACCAAACCAAAGCATCTCCTCCTGGATGGCTGTCTCAGAGATAATATATATAATGGTTGTGGGCTGGAGCTTTGGAGGCAAACAGATGTAGTTCTCACTACTTACTAGTTATGCAACCGTGACTTGTTATCGCTGTTCTGCACCTTAGGTTAATCATTTAGAAAATGAGATAAAAATCCCTAATATACACAACATATTTAGGATTACATGAAATAATACCTTTAAAGGACTTAATACCATAGTAAGTACCCATTGAGTAAAAATTCTAATTTTTGGCTGATCATCTAAGCAAAGTTGATTATTTTTTCATGTATCTCATCTAATTTCTCAATTACCTACTCTTTTAAATTCATCATACATAATTGGAATTACTTCTTTAGAACTCTATCCCCATATTGATCTATGACTTCTTTGAAAATCAGCACTGTGCTTTTTGGCTTCGAAACACCAAGCACTCAGCACCTTAGCACACAGTAAGATATCAATAAATATTTCTGCAATAATTAATAATTAAATAAATAGACAATTAAATGGACAAATAAATAGAGTACAAATACAGAATTAAACCCTAGCGTTGTTACTTGCCATTTTGGCAATTTGCTTACCCTTTCTAAGTTTCAGTATCCTCATTTGTAAGTTAATTATGATAATAATATCTACTTAATATAGCTGTCATATACTTTCTAGAGGATACTGCATATGTAAAGTGCTTTGCAAATTGTATTGATCTGCACAAGAGTAATTTATAGTATTTTTATATATTAATTGCTGATTTTTTAAATTTTGCATGATTTTCCTAGAGTGCTAGGATATTTGGCTAAATTTTATAACAATCTATTATTAAAGAGTAAGAAAAATGAGAATGTGCAATTAAAAGAAGGAAAAAGACCATCCACTTTTCTTGGCCTGAATAGATTTTGCTTGTCACAGAACCTGTCAGAGGTGGTGGTTGAATTCTGAAATTCACTAAGTTTGCAGGCAGTTGCTTCTCACAGGGGATTCTTTAACAAACCTGCCTAAGAAAAGCTTGCTTCACAAGTTCCCTGTCAAATTTACTTCCAATTACCCTGTTTCCTCAAGGCAGTTGTTTAAACTTTTGGAACTTGTAAGCCAAACTACTGGTCTTGTCTTGGTCCCGATGTTCTGTGTGTTTGCTGGCTACTATTACCCATGTGTCCTGGACCTTTATATGTTCTGGGTGAGTCAGAACCCGGAAAGATTCTTTCTAGTATCTAAGATCCATTTTGTGAGTTTCCATCATCTTCCTACTGTGTGGCTATTCAACAGACTTGACCAATTCAAAAGATTTCTACTTAAATTTACCAAAATGATCACAGGGCTAAAAGGTAGGTGGGAATGGGTCCTAGCCCTAGGAAGGGAAAGTAAATAAATATTTATTGAGCATGTATTATGTGCTGCATGCTATCTTAGGTATTACAACAAAAATAAAATTATAAGGCCCCCCAACCATCTGAATGGACACCTTCCCTCAGCCGAGGGCATTCCAAAGTTAACTTGAAAAATTAGTTCAGGCTGTGATGGGAAGTGGGTGTCAGGCATGCCTCATTATGTCCTCCTCCATTTTGGAATTCAGGAAAAGCCAAGTAACACTAACATTAACACAGACCTTAAGTCTGATAAGAAATATTTACAATCTATTCTCTCTGAAGCCTGCTACCTGGAGACTTCAACTGCATGATCAAACCTTGGTCTCCACAACCCCTTATTGTAACCCAGACATTCTTTTATATTGAAAATAACTCTTTCGACCAATTGCCAATCAGAAAAATTTTAAATCTATCTACGACCTGAAAGCCCCTGCTTTGAGTTGTCCCACCTTTTTAGATGGAACCAATATAAGTCTTGCATGTAATGATTGATGTATTATGTCTCCCCCAAATGTATAAAAGCAAGCTTAGGCACATGTCATCATTAGAACCTCCTGAGGGTGTGTCACAGGTGCATCCTTAACCTTGGCAAAATTAACTTTCTAAGTTGATTGAGACCTGTCTCAGATACTTTGGGATTAACAGTATTTATGTATGTCACTTAACCTTTACACCAGCTCCAGGAATAACCCAAGGATTGTTTAGTTCTTTTGACAACTGAAGAAATTGGGTTCTGAGATTTTAAATAATTGGCCTAAAGTTAATCAGAGGCAAAGCTGGAATTCAGACCCATCTGAATCCAAAGTCTGAACTCTTTCAAGAAGCAGTTTTTTCTCAATTCTTATGAGACCTGGCATCTGCTTTGTAACCTTCCCAAGTAATTTTGATGCATACCAACAATATCCAAAAACCATTGGAGTGTGTCTTGTATTCTCTCAGCTCAGTTCATAATTTGCTATTTGGTCAAAAACAATCATTTAGTCTTTGTAAGCATTTTTATAGTTAGTAAAAAGTTTTTAAAAACTGCCCTAAATTCTTGAAAAGATTGCTCAATTCAATCCAATATACATTCATCAAATTCTATCAGTCAACTCAGCTTGCCCAGGGAGGAGTAACTGATTTCGTAAAGCATGTTTCTTGCTAATGCAGATCTTATTCTTCAGAATATATGACACTTTGGAAGTAAAGTGCCTTGTCCTGGGATTAAGAGTAAAATATCTCCTATGGATCAATTACCATAGAAGACAAACTAAAACCTTGCTGTGAAAAGACAGTCTCTTAGAAAGAAATGTATCAATTTGTGTAAAGAGGTCAAGGTTTTTTGAGAAGTAAAAGACCAGCTATCTACTCCCAGGAAGGTTTCCCCCTTCATCAGTTAGGCAGATTAGGTAGGGGATTGATTGCTTCAATTAAATCAGGAATTCAGCATTTTCTGGCTAACTTGTTTTTTTTTCTTTTTTCTCTTTCTTTCTTTCTTTCTTTTTTTTTTTTTGAAAACTGTTCAGTATCTACCTTCTCAGCTTACAAAAACTTTAGGTGATGTATCTCTAACCTTGAGAGGTTTCCAAGTCTCCAACTTCATGCTCTAAGAAACTTCATATTCTGATAAATGTCATGAGGAAAATATCTGCTATACAATTGAAGCTGATTTCTTCCCATGAAGAATATTGCTTCCTAGGCACACATGCGCGTGTACACACACACACACACACACACACGCACACACACACACACTGCAGAAGATTTCATTTTCTTTTTCCTTTTGAAAACTCTATAATTCCCCAGCCTCTGGGCAACCCTAGAATTCCGCATTTGTAAACTACCTTTGAGTTTGAAGTTCCCAATTATTTAATTTTTTCTCCAGACCTATGTGGCCACTGAATGCATTGGTTTCTTCTTTTCTTTCTTCCTTTCTTTTTTTTTTTTCTTGAGATGGAGTTTCACTCTTGTTGCCCAGGCTGGAGTGCAATGGCAGATCTTGGCTCACTGCAACCTCCACCTCCCAGGGTCAAGTGATTCTCCTGCCTCAGACTCCTGAGTAGCTGGGATTACAGGCATGCACCACCACGCCTGGCTAATTTTGTATTTTTAGTAGAGACGGGGTTTCTCCATGTTGGTCAGGCTGGCCTTGAACTCCCAACCGCAGGTGATCCACCTGCCTTGGCCTCCCAAAGTGCTGGAATTACAGGCATGAGCCACCACATCTGGCCTTGCTGATTTCCTTTTCCCTTGCAAAGGCCCTCTGCTTGTGCCAAACTCAGTCCTTAGCCTACACAGGCAATGGGAAATTGTCGGGGTGGGGCAGGAAGGAAGAGAGGAAGCCAAGGAAGGGTTCTGCTAGAGATCATCAGTTCACCTAACAAAGGTTCTCTGCTCTGAAATTTTAATTTGTTAATTCTCGACTATTTGTTAAGATTTCTGATGTTTTTAAAACTAAAATACTAAAGTATTTTTTTTCTAGTTGTTAGAGAATGTTTGGCCTGCTATGACATATTATATCCTTCTCAAGAGTTGAAATCTGTTATCAAATGTTTTTGATGTGAAATGCACACACTAAGGTGCACAAATTTTTGGTAACAGATTAATTTCTATAAAGTAGATACACTTCTGTCATCACTATCCTTATGAAAATATAAAATACTGTCAGCACTCCAGACTTATTTCTTTGTGTCCCTTCCCAGTCCCAACCACTATCTTCTAAAGGTAACCATTATTTAAGCACCTTTTCTCTGTGTTGAATATTTTAAATCTGGCAGATAAAAACTTGCATAGAGACTAGTTTAACTATTACTAACTACTCCAGTTGGTTATTTTAATGACAGTTTTGTCATATAGAGTTCATACTCAAGAGACAGCTTGTCAAAGATGATTTGAACTGAATACATAAATCTAATAAACCCATCACACTTTCCAAAGAATGAAAACATTTTGCACGTCACTTTTCTTGTGATAATGGTAAACCTCTGAATGATTTCAGGTCTTCATTTGCAGACCGCCATTTCCTTTCTCAAGGTCTTCTATTTTAAGCCCATCTTCCTTCTTGAATTTGAACAGGTGTCACAAATTGGGGAAATGGTGAAAACATAGGCTGAGGTAATATTCAAAATCTAATATTGAATTTTGATCCTATCACTTTCCAGCTATACAATCTTGAGGAAGTTGGTTAAATTCTTTGAGCCCCATATCCCACAGTTGTAAAAGAGAATGGTTACATCTATTTTATTTATTGTCCTGAGTAAATAAGGTAACTCACATAAAAGTCTCTGGCTCATGGTAGTTCACATTTACCCCTATGAAAAAACAGCTCCAGGCTAGAATCTCTAAACTGTTTTTGTATAAACCATTGGTTACATTCATTTTAAAGCCATAATATGCTGCTGCATCCCTGAGTCGTTTATATTTGATATTTTACTATGCGGCAGGATATTAATCCGATTAAATTGATTACCATGGTGAAGTAAGAGACAAGGGGAAAAGGGTATTGTCAATTTAAAGGTTTGTGGAGTAGGGTTTTGAATCAAACCACTGCAAAGACAGCTAGTTACCCAACAAAATGGTGTACATTCTTTCTGTAGAGTAACGTTGTTGGGAAGCAGGAATCACATCATACACATGCACAGGTGTGCATGCACGCACACACACACACACACACTCCTTTGAATCTCAAAGGCAGAGAATGACAGACATTTTCTGTAAAGGACTAGGTAATGAATGTTTTAGGATTTGAGGACCAGACAGTCACCAGCCTCTGTCAGAACAACTCAACTCTCATTTTAGAATAAAAGCAGTAATCTTAGACAATATGTAAAGAAATTAGCATTCTAATAAAATTTTATTGATGGACACTAAAATTACTATGATATTTTTCTCAAGTAATACTCTCAAGTAGTACTCTTCTTTTGATTTTTTTCAACTATTAAAAAACGTAAAATTCATTCCCAGCTGACGAGTTCTATAAAAACAGGTTTTGGCCTCTAACCCCCTTTTAAGAAATGGCAGAACCACAAAAAAAAGTCTTTGTTCCCTGAATCACCATGAAAAAGGTCACATGAAAAATACCTCTTTGGAATTGCTACATCAGCAAAATAATAATAATAATAAGCTATGTACAAAAACAGAAAATTTAATAATAGTTACACCTGTTAGTTTTATCTAAAGGGGGTGCAGATGTAAGATTAGATAAACTACCTGCTACTGGCTTAGTTGACTGACTGAAAAACAGCTAGGAAAATTGTACTAAAAACTAGAAAGTTGAAGACTTGTGCACACAATGGAAAATTATTTAGTAATAATACCTCCTGTATTAACTGGGAAAGTAGATTACACACCTACTGAACCCATATCTCTATGAGAAGAACTTAGAAAGAACTATAATGCTACAGTTTGTTGATTATTCCTTGCAGTTTATAACCATGAGTGAAGAGACAGGTGTGAGTCCAGGAAAGGCTTCACCAGCTTGCAAGCAGAAATGAAAAAAAAAAAAAAATAGAGAAAATGTGGCATTCTTTTGTCTCTGAAATATTAGAAAAACTGGAGCTTTTGAAAAGCTTATGAAACAGATTTTCCCATGTGGAAAATATATAATTAATCCTCTTTACACCATCAGCGTTCATGGTACCTAATTTTAGTGCTTTGACTGTTAAATATTTTAAGGAAGGACATAACATATATTTTTGTATTTCCATATGAATGTTGCTAAGAAAAAAGGGAACATTTACTTGATTTTAATCGAATAAAATTTATTGTATATAATTCAATTCAATTACCATATAGGTTCATTGGACTATTTTGTAAAACAAGATCCATAATGGGACATTAGTAGCTTTCATCAAACTCTATAAAGAACTCAGGATTTTTCTTTGTGTGTCCACAATGTCAAGGAAGAGAGAACTGACAGAAAAAGAGTTTTTATAATTATTATGTGAATCAAAAATAAATGCAAAGAGGCAGAATGCAAAGAAGTGAAAGAGAAGCCATTATAACTAATGCCATAGAAATAAAATGGATCAGAAGAAACTATGAACTATTCTATGCCAACAAATTGAATAACCTAGAATGATTGAATATATGCCAAAAATATACAATCTATTAAAACTGAATCATGAAAAAGTTGAAAATTTGAGCAGCAAAAGAAGTACGTATATTTAATCAGTAATCAAAATCTTCCCAACAATAGAGTCCAGGGCCAGAGAGTTTCACTGGTGAATCCTACCGAACATTTACAGAAGTAACAACAATCCTTCGCAAATCTTCCAAAAACCTGAGGATGAGGGAGCACTTCCAAACTCATCTTATGAGACCAGTAATACTCTGATACCAAAGCCAGTAAAAGGCAGTAGAAGAAAAAATATATATTTCTAGGTAATGTGTCTAAGGAACATAGTTGTAAACATCCTCAACAAAACACTAACATGAACATTTGGTTCTTCTGTGTTAAAAGAGAAAAGGAAGGTGGCATATATAAATAACAACAAAAAAGACGTGACACATACAAAGAAGGAAACAAGTAACTGAACACGGAAAATAATCACAGTGAATCACCTGCATTATAACAATTATATAAGGGCATTATAACAATTATATAAGGCAAGAAGATAAGCAGAAACCCAGTGCCCAATGTGGCCATTCCGGACAGGGTCAGTGTCATCAAAAGACAATTAAACTGTGCAACAAGGCTAGTGAACACTCAGCCCAGAAAGGAGAATGGCCATCACTAAGGGGAAAGTCTCCAAGAAAAAACAGGAAATGACAGATTACATAGTGAGACTGAAGTTGTTGAAAAATTGTTCTGAGAGGATTTTAGAATGCAAAGGAAGAGTACAAACAAAATAAGCAAATAACAAGAATGACAAGTATTTTTTCAGGAAAAACAAAAAGTAGAAAAGGAAATATAATTAAATGTACTCCCATTCTCAGTTTATAAATAATCTTTCATAATAATAACAATGTAAATGCAGTCTATATAACATAAATACAAAATTTAATAATGATATTGTGACAATGGGAGAGGGGAGGCAGAAGGGGTGGCACTTTTCAATTAGAAAAGTTCACAGGCACTTTCACAGCAATTCAAATGATAATTTCTGAATTTTAGTAATGAAATTAAAACACACATTATTTTAAAAGACTTGATAGAGTTCACCTTTGGGAGAGGTAACCAGGAGAGTAGGAAGGTATAGGGTTGGAATGCAACGGCATTTTTTGTAAATCTTTTGTATATTTTGATTTGATAAAACAAGTATTGCAATACATAAATACAATTTATAATAAATAAACCATATTCATTTGTTAAAATAATATTAATTTTAAATAGTTTGGCCTGGAATTTATGTCATTTAAAGAATGACTTATAAAAGTGTTATAAAATTTTGTAAATATAAATATTTGCCAAAATTATGTTTATAGTAATAAACTCAAATTTCTTATCAAAATGTGAAAAAAACATTAGGGTTAGAATATTTAATATTTTTTATTTTATTTATTCATTTATTTATTTGTTTTGGAGACAGGGTCTTGCTCTGTCACCCAGGCTGGAGTGCAATGGCACCATCTCAGCTCACTGCAACCTCCACCTCCTGGATTCAAGCAATTCTACTGCCTCAGCCTCCTGAGTAGCTGGGATTACAGATGCACGCCACCATGCCCAGCTAATTTTTGCATTTTTTAGTAGAGACGTGGTTTCACCATGTTGGCCAAGCTGGTCTTGAACTCCTGCCATCAGTTGATCCACCCACCTTGGCCTCCCAATAATATTTTTTCATATAAACCTACTATTTAAAAAGTCAAGTTTCATATACTTGTAAAAATCATCAACAAAACATTGAAATAAGTATTTGCTTCATCTGTGTTAACACAAAAAGAGGAGGGATAAACAAAAAAAGAAACGGACATGATATATAGAAAGAAAGAACAAGTAACTGAACACAGGAAATAATTACAGGGAATCTCTCGCATGACAGTGTTTGTATAAGGCAAGAAGATAAACATAAACTCAAACTCCTAGTTTTCTCAAATATATTGTGCAAATATAATTTTTTATGTACCACAATGTGAAAATATTTGGAAAGCACTGACCTAAACTATCCCTCATTTCAATTCTTATGAGCATAAAATAAAATATGAGTTAAACTATTTTCATAGTCATTTTCTTTGCTTTTGAAAAGCTGAGTTTTGAAGGTAATAAAATCCAAGATATTGAGTAGCATTCCCAGGCTAGTCTCCAAAGCCTATTTACTCCATTCTATTGCTGAAAATAATATGATTGATTTAGATGTTAATGACTTTATATTTTTTGAAGGTTACACATCTTTATCCCACCTAGTTTACTGTCTGAAACACAATAGATACTTAATAAATGTTTATAAAAGTAAGATAGCATTTCAGCCACCCTTTGAGGTACATTAACTTTTTTGAACTGACCAAGAAGTCTAATGATTCCTTAAATTATTGACTTCTCTCTCTATGATTGGGATATATTTTTAAATTTTACTTCTCTAATAACATCAGAAGAATGTTAGATATCTATCTTCAAGGGCTTTTATGTACCTAGTTAATGCTCAAGTTATTTAATGACCATTATAATATGAGCATCATCCAATTTAGATGGCTACCCTATTGATTATTGAATATTAAGCAATTAAAATACTATAAAGATTAAAATAATACAAGTAATACACATAGTACAAGCCAATGCATTTTGTAGACCACCAATTCTAATTTTATTTTTCTTTTTTGGAGAATATTGTGTTTCAACCTCTAAACTATTTAACCTAAATAGATAAAAACTATTTAGAAATCTTACTATTCTTGCATACGATGGTGAATTTCTTATTTATAATGAGTGTTTTTAAAGAGGGCTTAGTTTCTCTGAACAAGTTATAGGTAGAGAGAGTAATAGTTTTCTGAGCTACTGAATCAGCAAAAAGAAAGAGTGCACATTCAGTAGCATTAACGCAGTTATGTGATGTGTCTTATCACTATTGAATGAAGAGGCAGGAAATTACAGACCTACACAAAATGATGGGGTGTGGGAAATTTTATCAGATTTGCTTATTCACTTCAGCAATGTCTTAGTTCAGTGACACTGGGCTCATCAGTTGTACTTTCTCAACTGAATGCTCAATCCGTACTGCTATCATTCTGTTAGGTTGGTGCAAAAGTAACTGCAGTTTTTGCCATTGCTTTTAATATGAGCAATACTCAATACTTGCTCCTTTCCTTTTTCCAAATTTGATTTTAGTTTCACCACTCCCTAGCCTAGTCACAGCCTCTGCTAAGTCAGGAGAGTCTTTATCACTGTTGTTGTCATGATCATCTTCACTTGCCATTGCTCTTAATAAAACTATAGAGAAACAGAAATGACTCAAGCACTTTCTTTGATTCTATAACCTGGTTCCACCTCACTCATCTTAAGATAGAACACCAATCTTAAGTCTTCCTCACTAACCTTCCTGTTCAGTCTTGGTAACGTATCATTCCCAACACTAGCACTTTCTTCACTATTACTCTGAATTGTACCACCACTATCACCCCATCATCTCCCCAGTATCATCTTTAGATGATCACATTTAGAGTAATTTACAATCACATTTAGATCACATTTAGAGTAATTCAGCTTTCACCACCACCATTATGTGCGATAAATAGGTGCATGACTAATGTGGCAGAAAGCACGATTTATCAGAAAGCCCAGGCACAGACTGTATTTACGAAACACCAGTTTGAAATATTGACTTCCTCCCCAGAAATGTTTCCCTTGTACCACAAACTGACATCCACCCATGGTGCGAGGCCACCTTTTCTATACGTAGCCTAGTATTTTACCTTTGCCAATGTTGCTGACTCAATACTTGCTCCTTTCCCAGTTCCAAACTTGATTTTAGTTTCTCCACTCCCTGCCCTAGTCAAAGCCTCTGCTAACTCAAGACAGCTTTTATCACTGTTGTTGTCATAATCATCTTCATTGTCCACTGATTGCAGAGAAATCTTAGTTTTCAGTCTGCTTTCACGTAAGTCACATTTATTCTGGCCCCCTGGCATGCATTCATACATGAGCTTTCCTCTTCCTACACCAATTATTAAACCTTGTACTTTCCTCATTTTCTTCATTTTGGATGTCTTTTCCAGGAAACCATCTGTATCAGGAAGGGTTCCAATAGGAAACAGATGGCACACTTGAAATTGGATTATTTGAGAAGGGTTTATTTTAAAGGTGGTCAACTATAGAATTTGAGTGTTGGAGAACTGCAAAGACAAAATAGTAACAAACGATTACCATCTCTAGGCCTAATGGGATAAGTGGAAGGTATTGGTAACAATATCCAGAAAGAAAGTCATGTGCTTAAATGAATACAGCTGGAAGGCAAAGGACTCCCCTGAGGGGTGGGGCATGGCGGGCTCCAGTAAACAAAGTTTGCTCCTGCTGGCACCGAAGCAGCCTGCTGGTTCCCATACTTGTTTGCTCATGTGCTCCCTCCAATGAAGGGTTGAACACTTTACACTGAGTAATCAGGACACCCCTGTCGCGAGTCCTGTGAAGGGGTCAAGAAAATATCCTGCATCATTTGGGGGCTCATGTGGAATTCATCAGAAGAGTGAGTAAATGCAGATCTAACTCTATGCTTTCTTTTCCAAAAGTTCTCGTCCTCAGACTTTCCTCTGAAGACAAATGACACATCAAAACTCTGAGTCGTCACTTAAGGGTGAATGACACAGCTTTGCAGGACAGGACGTGATCCTGCCACCTCTCTCTTTTGGGTAAAAGGAATATTGGCTCTATTTTCCTTCACAGAGGTCTAGCTGTCAGGTGGGACTGAAATAAAGTCCTGGGGCAATTTAAGGCATTTGGCAGAGCAACACTCCCCAGTGTTGCTGGAAGACTCCTAGACTTGGCTTAATCCCCGACCACCTATTACGGTGTCAGCCAATACCCCCAGAGTTTTCTATGATATTTTTCCTTTCTTCTTTCACAGCTTGAAACGACTCCTATCTCTTCTTTTATAATGTTAAGGTTATATTGCTACAATCTGCAGAAATATTACTCGGTAGAATGAGCATTTGGCCAAGTCATCAGATATGTAAGTCAGAACAGTGCGATTTCCATTTTTTCTTAGAGATGCTACTCCAACATCCACTCCATCAGCTGTAGGCAGGCAGGGCACATAGTGGCTCCCCTTCGCTCCCTCTCTTAGCTTGGATGCTTGGGTGTGTACACAGCATGCACGTGGTGCAGCTAATGACCTTGAGGGGTGGCAGAGATCCATGGCCATTGCAGGAGCCCCAGACCAGTCCTGGGGGTCCCACATGGTTAGTTGACCAGTGTTTCCCACTTGCCATCCCCTCCTGCCACGCGCCCACAGAGTCTTTCTTCCCCTGGCCAAGGGGTCTACCTCCTTCCAAACCACAGGAAGGATACAGTGATTAAAAGAATCCATTTGCATAGAGCAAGAAGTTCTTCCCCCAGCGTCCCCCCACCTTGTGCTTAAGCTGTTTCTTTCTGTTTCCTTTTCTATTCAAGGGGGACGTTTTTTTCCTACCTTAGAACTCTGTTTATGATAGGGAAGCAGTGGAGGAGCGACTCTGCTGGATGATGAATGAAAATGTAGCAAGGCCCCTCTGAGACTTAATCTAAATGAATCCATGTTGTGTCCGGAATTGGTGGATTCTTGGTCTGGCTGACTTCAAGAATGAAGCTGTGGACCCTCCCAGTGAATGTTAGGGTTCTTAAAGATGGTGTGTCCGGAGTCTGTTCCTTCAGATGTTCAGGTGTGTTTGGAGTTTCTCCCTTCTGGTGGGTTCGTGGTCTCACTGGCTTCAGGAGTGAAGCCGTGGACCTTCACAGTGAGTGTTACAGCTCTTAAGGTGGGGCCTCTGGAGTTGTTTGTTCATCCCACCGGGAGGTATTCATTCCTCCTGGTGGGTTAGTGGTCTCACTGGCCTCCGGAGCGAAGCAGCAGACCTTCGCAATGAGTGTTACAGCTCATAAAGGCGGTGTGGACCCAAAGAGTGAGCAGCAGCAAGATTTATTGCAAAGAGCCAAACAGCAAAGCTTCCAGAAGGCTGGAAGGAGACCTGATGGGGTTGCCACTGCCTGGCTCTGGCAGCCTGCTTTTATTCCCTTATCTGACCTCACCCACATCCTGCTGATTGGTCCCTTTTACAGAGAGCTGATTGGTCCGTTTGACAGAGTGCTGATTGGTGAGTTTACAATCTTTTAGCTAGACACAGAGTGCTAGACATGAAAGTTCTCCAAGTCCCCACCAGGTTAGCTAGATACAGAGTACTGATTGGTGTATTTATACACCTTGAGCTAGAGGTAAAGGTTCTCCAAGTCCCTATTAGACTCAGGAGCCCGGCTGGCTTCACCTAGTGGATCCTGCACAGGGGCTGCAGGCAGAGCTGCCCGCCAGTCCCGCGCCTGCCCCCACACTCCTCAGCCTTTGGGCAGTCTATGGGACTGGGCTGCGCTCTTTGTGGGGCTCCGGCTGAGCAGGAGGTGGCGGGGGGTTTGGGCACGGCGGGCTGCAGGTCCGGAGCCCTGCCCCAGGGAGGCAGCTGAGGCCCTGCGAGAATTCAAGCGCAGCGCTGTTGGGCCGGCACTGCTGGGGGAGGCTGCGCACCCTCTGCAGCTGGTGGGCCGGGTGCTAAGCCCCTCACTGCCCTGGCGGTGGTGCTGGCGGGCTGCTCCAAGTGTGGGGCCCGCTGAGCCCATGCCCACCTGGAACTCATGCTGGCCCGCGTGCTCCACGTGCAGCCCTGGTTCCCACCCGCGTTTCTCCCTCCACATCTCCCCGCCAGCAGAGGGAGCTGGCTCCAGCCTTGGCCAGCCAGAGAGGGGCTCCCACAGTGCGGTGGCGGGCTGAAGGGCTCCTCAAGCGCTGCGAGAGTGGACACGGCGGCCGAGGAGGTGCCTAGAGGAAGGGCTGATAGAATGTTGTCACCTCTCAATGCATCCCCCGAAACACCTTTTTGTCCTCAACTTGATTCCAGGCTTCAGGTTGAAGCCCTAGAAAGGAAAACTAGATCTAAGGGATACAAAGGCAGGCAAAAGGCAAAGCATAGATGGGCAGGACTAATTTCTGCCTATTAAGTCCCAGCTTCATGTAAGAAGGCCATGTTCCATGGCACAAATGAGGCCCAGGAAACCCAAAAGTTTCCAATAGTAGGGGGAATGGAGGCATAGGTGAGTGCAAATAATTCCTATCCTCTAGCGCCCCCTTGCCTCATAGATGCGTGTTGCACTGGCACCCGCGTGCAGCATCCATCTAAGGTTGCCAGGACTTGGAGATAAAAAGATGAAAGACAAAAATGGGGACACCCTTTTTTCTCTTCTTCACACACTGGGTTTTTGCTGAAAGAGGGAAAGGAAATGAGAGATGCCTATTTCTCTTTCTTTCAGAACAAGTAAGCAACCATCTTCACCATCATGAGTTTATACTCCTCTGGAGTGTCACTGGGAGTGTTTGACACTCAGACTCTGGAGGAAATACGCTTCATAGACTTTTGCACAAATGTTTGGACAAATTGTGATCTGCAGGAAATTGTGAGCTGCCTCAGGAAGGAACTATTCATTTTGATACCATCCAGTAGTTGGATCTTTTCTATAAACATGAGGGCAGATGGTCTGAGGCTGCATATATGCAGGCTTTCCTTACCTTGCCAGGTAATCTAGGCCTTTTTCACCAATGTAGAATTGATCCGACCCTCCTGTTTGCCATCTCAAGAGAGGCTGCAAGGGGAAATCCCAGGGAACTAAAGAAACAAACCCAGAGGCACCTTTAACGGGAGTCAGCTCCCTCTGGTCATGCTCCTCTGGGTCCACCATGTCCTTCCTATCCAGTTTCTCTCCCTTGCTTGCCCCCTTCTAGAAATCCTCACCATAGACAAGCCCCAGTCTCACTCTTGCCCCTCCAACAGGTGCCTGGTGAATTTGGTGAATTTGGCTCCAGTAAGGTCCTGCTCCCTTCACTCTATAGGACTTAAGAAAAATTAAGGGGGATCTTGGCAAGTTTTCATATGATCCTTAGATATATAGAGGCTTTCTAGAATTTAACTCTAGCATTTGAATTCTCCTGGAAAGATGTTACTTTTGAATCAAACCCTGCCTAAAACTGAGAAGCAGGCTGCTCTCAGCAGCAGAGAGATTTGAGGATGAACTTTGTATTTCATATAGTGTCAGGGAAGGGAATGAACTTTATTTAATTGGAAGAGAAGCATTGCCATTAGAGAACTATACATGGGATCCCAGTGATGAGATGGAAGAGTAGAAGAGGAAACACTTTCAGGTATGCATAACGGAGGGCTTACCTTGGGCTAGAACTAAGCCTCTCAATTGTACCAAGCTATCTATGATAGACCAGGTATTTGATAAGAATCCCACTGCCTTTCTGGAAAGGCTAAGAGGGGCCCTGGTAAAGCACACCTCTCTATCTCCTGATTCAATATAGGAACAACTAATCCTAAAGGATAAATTTATTACTTAGGCAGCCTCTGATATCAGGAGGAAGCTATAGAAACAGGCCCTGGGACCAGATAGTTTAGAAAACTCCTGAAAGTGGCCACCTTGGTCTTTTACAATAGAGATAGGGAGGCCCAGGAGAGAAAGAGGAGACACAGGAAAGTGGCAGAGGCTTTAATGGCCACCATGAAGCCCACAAGCCCCAAAATCCCTGAAGTGCCTCTGTTAACTGCTACAAATGTGGCAACCCAGGGTACTTTAGGAAGAATCGCCCAGGCAGCGTGAGGGAGCCACCTCGACCCTGTCTAATCTGCAACGGGAACCACTGGAAGGCAGACTGTTCCAGGGCACACTGGTCACTGGGTCCAGAGTCAGTCTCTCAAAAGGTCCAGCAGGACTGATGTGTTCCGGGGCTCCTCTCCCTGGCTCCAATAGTCCAGACCACCATTATCATACAAGAACCCCAGGTAATTCTGGAAATCAAAGGGACAGTGGGGTGGATCTTTTGGTTCTCCAGGCCCCCTTCCTGTCTTAGTACAACGGTGAGGAGTGTCTCAGGAAGGCCTTTAACTCGATCTTTTTCCCAATCCCTTAGTTGTAGTTGGGGAGACCACTTGTTCACCCATGGCTTTCTAATTTTGCCTGAAAGTGTAACTCCTCTGTAGGGCAGGGACATTTCTGGCTCACATGGGGACCACCATCCTGATGGCCCCAGGAAAAACTCTTTGTCTCCCCCTAGTGAAGACCAATATTAAACCAGAATTTTGGGCAATTCAAGGGAAATTGGTTGAGCCAAACACAACTGCCATAGTGGTCTGGATCCACCGTAAGGATCCCATCTCCTTTCCTAACCAGAGACAATATTTCCTGAAACCAGAACTTAGGAAAGGACTGGAAGTCATCATTGATACTTAAGGTTTCAGGGCCTCCTCAAACCCTGCTATAGCCCTTGTAATACCCAGATATTGGGAGTATAAAAGCCCAAGAAGGAATGGAGACTGGTCCAGGACCTCCACCTCATTAATGAGGCTGTGGTTCCAGTTCACCCAGTGGTTCCCAATACATATATTCTACTAGCTCAAATACCTGAAAGGACTAAATGGTTCACAGTCCTGGACTTAAAGGATGCCTTCATTTGCATACCATTACACCTCAGCTCCCAGTATTTGTTTGCATTTGAGGATCCCTCCAACCAGACTACCCAGCTAATCTGGACAATGTTACCTCAGGGATTCTGAGACAGCCCCCACTTGTTTGAGCAGGCATTGTCAAAAGACCTCTCTGAGTTCCTTTATCCTCAGGTTAAAGTTTTATAATACATAGATGACATTCTCCTCTGTGCCCCAACTGAGGAAATCTCTCAGGAGGACAGTAAGGCTCTTATTAATTTTCTGGCTAACAGAGGAAATAAGATTTCAAAATCTGAAGCTAGGCTTTGTCAGACTTCAGTGAAGTACCTAGGTCTAGTCTTGTCTTTTAATCCTTATGTTTCAGAAAGGAAGAAAATGGCCCTGGGAGTTCTAACCCAGGCTCAGGGTCCAGCCTAGCAGCCTGTGGCCCACCTAAGTAGAGAACTTGATTTGGTAGCCCAATCGATGGCCAGCCTGCCTCCTGGAAGTCACAGTGGTAGCCTTGCTAGTACCAGAGGCTACTAAGTTAGCCATGAGGAATAACTTAACTGTTTACACCCCACATAATGTGACAGGACTACTGTCTTCTAAGGGAGAATCTCTTGTTAGCAGACAACAGCCTCCTCAGATATCAAGCTTTGCTATTAGAGGGATCTGCAGTCCCATTAAGAATTTGTCCCTGCCTAAATCCAGTCACCTTCCTCCTCAAGGAAGGTAGGGAACTCAAACATGATTGGAAACAGGTAGTAGTATAAACCTATGTGACCAGAGGGGACCTCAAAGAAACCCCTTTAGAGAACCTAGACTGGATTATCTATGGATGGAAGTTCTTTTGTAGAACAAGGGAACCACAAAGCAGAGTATATGTAATAGTTACCCTGAATGATGTTGAGTGTGTGTACCTCTCCTTAGGCACAGGTGTTCAAGTAGCCAAGCTAATTGCCCTCACGAGGGCACTCGAGTTAAGCAAAAGGAAAGCAGTTAACATTTATAAAGATTCTAAGTACATTTTCCTAGTTCTTCATATGCATGTCACTATCTGGAAAGAGAGGAACTTCTTCACAGCTAACGGGTCTCCCATTAAATACCATCAGGAAGTTAATAGACTATTATCCTCTGTTTCGCTCCTATGGGAAGTGGCAGTAATACAATGTAAAGGCCACCAAAAAGGGATGGATGAAATAGCTGAGGGAAACAGGTTGACAGGCCAAGTAGCTAAATAAGGAGCAAGAGGGCCCCATATTTCAGTTCCACTTGAAGCCTGTCTGATTTGGGAGGGCTCCATAAGAGAAATAAAACCTCAGTATTCTCCTGCAGAAATAGAATGGGCCACCTCTTGGGGATACATCTCTCAGTCCTCAGCATGGCTGCAATTGGAGGGTGGCACGCTTCATCTACCAGCTGCCAATCAATGTTAAAAAGCCTTCATCAGACCTTCCACCTGGGTAAGGATAAAACCTATCAGTTAGCCAGAGGTCACTCTCAGGTTAAAACCTGATACAAATGGTTAAATAGGTCATTAATGCTTGCAAGACTTGTCTTAAAAGAATAGGATGAAAAGAAAAGAATAGGATGAAAAGAAAAGAATAGGATGCTACCTGGGGAAAGGCTGGCAAATAGATTTCACCCATATGCCAAAGGCAAGGGGCATCCTGTACCTCCAAGTATGGATAGATACCTTCACTAACTGGGTAGAAGCATTTGCATGTCAGACAGAGAAAGGCTCTGATGTGATAAAAGTACTAATTAATACGATACTTCCTCTCTTTAGACTCCCTAAGTACCTCCAGAGTGATAATGGCCCCTTGTTTAAGGTGACTGTCACCAAGGGAATCTCAAAGGCACTATTCATGCAATATCATCTTCATTGTGCTTGGAGATCACAATCCTTGGGAAAAGTAGAAAAGACAAATGATATCATCAAAAGGCACCTCAGGAAACTGTCTCTGCCGACTCATCTCCCATACTACCCTTCTTGCCATAGCCCTACTACATGTTAGAAACACCCCTTTAAAGCTGGGTTTCAGTCCCTTGGAAATGATGTATGGACAGCCTTTTTTCATCAGTGATTTTTTTTGCTAGACCAAGAAACCTCTGATTTGATTAAACATATAACTTCTTTGGTTGATTTCCAACGGGAACTCAAACAACTGTTGGAGGCCCAATACCCTGAACTAGGGCCACCTCTATTCAACCCAGGGGATCTGGTACTGGTAAAGGTACTTTGGTCCCTTTCTCCCTATATAAGCCCAGATTGGGAGGAACCTTTACACTGTATTCCTTTCTACTCCTGTGGCAATAAAGGTCATCGTAGTAGATTCATGGATTCATTATACTCAAGTAAAGGCCTGGGAAGCTGATGAAGTTACCTCCGTTGACCCAGAAGAGCACCCAAAACAACAACGCAAAGAGATCGAGTACTTCAAGCTAAAAATCGCAAAAGATAGTGTCAATAATTAACCTTCCATGGATATTCCCTTTATAGTCTTGCCTATGCTTGCTATTCTTGTCTTCGTTCTTTTCTGTACCATGCGGCACCTTTATAATTTTCAATGCCCATGGAAATATGTACTCCCCTAAACAGTTATCTCTCTTTCTAAAGTTTAACTGCTCTCATACAAGGTTTAATTTCTCCCACCACAGCAAAACAGCTCAGAGTACAATGTTGTTTTCAGAAAGATTAGTATATTTAATTTATTTCTGTAATCTTTGGCACTAGATTATTTCCTTTTAACTCCTCTTTGTATAATACACACATTTGATCCATGCATACTTAACAACCTTTTTTTTTTTTTTTTTTTTTTCGCCTAGAGGTCATCAAACTCCAAACGGTCGTGCAACCAGAGCCTCAAGTGATGGCTTTCTTTTGCTGGGGATCCTTAGGTAGCCCTCTGAGGGAAATCTGACTGCCATTTTCCCCCTAAACAATGCCCATGATCAGCAGAAAGCAGCTAAGATCTGTCATCATCCATATTCTAATGGCAATTAGATGTGCCTCTTCAGCGGGGGAAATGATAGAGGTGGAGGCAGAGAAACTCTAAGCAGACAGGAACAGGTCCTTGTTGAAGCTCCACCCTCAAACTGAAAAGTCCAAAACCCACAGCCCAAAGTGAGAACTTCTATCCCTGTTTTCCCACTCTCTCCCAATTGGTTCTTTCTGAATAATGTATTTTTACTTATCAAATGTTGCATTTTCCAAAACTATCTACAACTCAACCTGTCCCCAGTCCTGTGCTTATAAAGACCCCAGACTCTGCTGGTAGAAAGAGAAGTTACTGGATAACAGGGAGATGCAACTTGACTTTAAAGAAGCACCTGGACGTTGGGGAGAGGTGACTTGACTTCAGAGGCAATGGTTGGACATCAGTGAGAGGCTACTTGACTTTGGAGGAAAGACGCAGAGAGACACCAAGGGAGAGTGACCAGCACTTCCTGTCTCCTTTCCAGTTCCCTTCTCCACTGAGAGCCTCTTTCATTGCTGAATAAAATTCCTTGCATTCACCATACTTCAATTCATCTGCATAACCTCCTTCTTCTTGGGCAGAGACAAGAACTCAGGACCCACCAAGTGTGGGTACCAAAAAAGGCTGTCACACTGATCCTTTGCCCCCTCTGGTGGAGGTCAGCAGCCCCACATGACCAGGCAAAGGGCCCACTGAGCTGATAACACATTGCTGTCTGTGGATGGCAGAGCTAAGAGAGCCTTGTTACACACCCTCTGGGGCCTTGGGGTGGCAGGTACCCCCACCTGGACACTGCTGCCGGGCCTGCATGGAGTTTGCTCCTGCCGGTGCAAAAGTGGCCAGCTGGTTCCCGCACTTGCTCGCCTATGCACTCCCTCCCATGAGGGGTGGAGTGCAGCATGACCGAGTAAACAGAGTTTGCTCATGCAGGCACCAAAGCAGCCAGCTTGTTCCCATACTCCGCTTGTGTGCTCCCTCCCGCAAGGGGATGAGCACGGTGGACTGAGTAAGTGGGGCACCGCTGAGGGGAGTCCTGTGAAGGGATCATGAAAACATCCTGCATCAGAGGGAAACACAGAAAATTAGAATGGATTAAAATGGAATTTGTGTTTTATTTGCTAATACTATTCATCATTATTCAATCATTGAAATATAGGCAATCTCAAATTGTCTAATTTAATTCATTTTGTGTCTAAGTTATTTCTTTACGCTATAAAATAAAGGCTTTGCTAGTTTTTCTAGTGAGTCCCACAGTCCTGAAACTGAACACTTCTAAAGTAAAAATGGGGATAACATTTTAAAATGCCAACAACGTTTATGTGTCACTTTGAAATGCTGAAATAGAAATAACTCTTCTTAACAGGAAAAAAAAAGCAACTCTGATACTGTGTAGAGTTCTGTATAATTTGCAGCTCATTTCTGGGTCCATACATCATTTGAATGTTCTCAACAGCAAAGATAGGTTGTTGGTATTATCCTTATTTTTCAGAAAATAAACTAAGGTTGAGTGAATTGTAATGATGTGCCAAACTAGTAAATGAGAGACAGAATTGAAAACTTAAAAAAAAAGAGGTAAACATAGTCTTTGACAAGTGTATATATCCATTGCAACTTGCCACCTAATACATGTTCAGAGGTATTTATAAAAATTAAATCTTATTTTTCTTTTCTTGTTTTATATTCTTAAAGTGCCTTTCATCGAAGTATAGAAGCAAGTAAGTGTTGCTATTTTGTATTCAAAGTGTTAGAGACTTTGAAGAATAAAAAACCTGTGCACAAGCTTAAGTAGCTCTATAAATGTAAATATTTAATGAGGAAAATAGTATAATATTTAAAAGCAATGCCTTTGAAAACATTAAGAACTGTATTTAAATGCTGTTTCTGCCATTTATTTGCTTTGTGAGGTGGCATAGTTAATAACTTCTCTGAGTACAAGTTTCTTCAATAATGAAATGTGGATGATAATTATCTAAAGACATTTGGAAATTTAGGCAAAATTTTACAAGTAAATTGTGTATTCTAGTACTTGCCTTATAAGTGCTCAGTAAACTGTAACTAATGATTATGCACATTATTATTTTAAACTTCAGCAAAATGTGTATACATTTATGTATATCCATATTTTTAAATGGCATGGTGCCCTGAGATACAGTGACTACATAGACACACACACAGTAGTTATAAAAATATTATTGATAGCAATTTACATTTTAATTTATATTTAGATTTCTTCTAAGTATTTATTTTGAAATAATTTATAGACTTATGGAAAATGTACAAGCATAGTACAAGGAATCCCTCTTTACTAGATTTTAAATAGATAAACATATATACACATATATGCATATATACATCTATTTATTTTCTGAACCATTTGAGTTGCAGATAGTTTGTTCTTTACCCCTAATTTTTGCTTTCTAAGCAAAAGAAAAACAAAAAAAGAAAAAACAATTTTTCTCATATAAACACAGTAAAATGATCATAATTGAGAAATCAGCATTGATAAAAATATTATTTAAGCTACATACCTAATTGTGAACTCACTATTTTTCTCAAAATAATGTATTGCATTCAGTTGTTATCCGTCTTTATCTTCTTTAATTTGAGAAAGTTCCTCACAGTTTATTTTATCTGACATTGACATTTTGAAGAGTAGAAACCGGTTGTATTGCTCCTCTCAATTTGGGTTTACCTCATGTTTCCTTATTAATATATTCAAGTAATGTATTTTTGGCAGTGATACTGTAAAATTAACACTCTATTTATTCCTAGTGCATCATAGCAGGAGGTAAATGATCTGATGTTAATTTATTCCATAACTGCAGATTTAACATTGGTCACTTTAGTTTAAGGGATGAATGTCAGGTTACTATTTTTTGCTTTGTAATAAACAGTTATCTCGTGGGAGCTTAGTTAAAGATTATGTAAATATCCTATTATTCCTCAGACATTTATCAATTAGAGTTAACATGCAAAGATGATTTTTCCCTGAGTTAATTATTACTCTTCGATGGTTGCCAAATAGTGAGTTCTAATTTCATCATTCTTTCAGCTTATAAAATGAAAATCTTTCTTTTACTATTCATCTGTACAGTCTCATGAAATTTTACTTCATTCTATGGATGAGAGTTCAATACCATCATTACTTATTGTGATGCTCAAATACAACATCTTTGACCAGTGAGAGTCCTTTCAAACGGGCTACTGTGTCCTCTTGATACATTTACATCATGGTTTCAATGCTTTCTTGATTTCTGGCGTGGAAACATATTCTAAAATCAACCTGAATTTTTCCTGATTCAGACCCAAAAGGAGCTCTTTATTTATACGTAGGAAAAATATTTAGAATAAAAATATATGGGCAATATGTTTGCTCAATGCTATTGAGTGGCATTGCTTTAAGTCTTCTCACTATGAAAGGAGTAAAGTTCCTTTGTCCCTTTCACAGGGCATGCAACATGGGGAGTGGCTCACTTCTTCAGTGCCCTGCTGCTCAAACTTCTAAGGTAGCATAAAGATGGGCAGGTTGTGGGGCTCTGACCCCATGGCAGTGTCTAGGGGTGGATGTTTACAGCTCATGAGGCCCCAGTGGGTATGTGCTATGGTGTGCTCTTTTAGTTTTGCTGTCTATAGGTGGCTTGTGTTACCAGCTCAATTAGACCCCCTACGTCCTAGCAAGGACAGAGGGCTTTCTGGATCCTGGGTTCTTGCCTTGGTGTACTGGAAGAGTCGAATCACATGTGGGCTGGAGAATGAGTGCAAGGCTTTATTGAGCGGAAGTAGCTCTCAGTAGATAGGGGAGCTGGAAGGAAGATGGTTTTCCCCTGGAGTCAGGTGCTTAGTGGTCTGGGCTCTCTCCAATTACCCCAGCCAAACTCTGCATCGTTCTGCTGGTCCTATGGCCTGCTGGCCTGCTGGCACCTATCAACCTGCTCTTCTGCTGGTGTGCTCCCCTCGATATCTTCTCGATATCCGGCTGCTTGTGTCTTCCTTGGCTGATTCACTCCTCTCGACGTCCAGCTGATTGTGTGGCTGCCTGCTAGAGTCTCAGGGTTTTTTTGTTTTTTGTTTTTTTGAGACAGAGTCTTGCTCTGTCGTCCAGGCTGGAATGCAGTGGCACAATCTTGGCTCACTGCAACCTCTACCTCCCGGGTTCAAGCGATTCTCCTGCCTCAGCCTCCTAAGTAGCTGGGATTACAGGTGTGCACCACCACACCCAACTAATTTTTGTATTTTTAGTAGAGATGGGGTTTCACCATGTTGGTCAGACTGGTCTCGAACTCTTGACCTCATGATCCGCCAGCCTTGGCATCCCAAAGTGCTGGGATTAGAGGCGTGAGCCACCATGCCCAACCCTCTCAGGGTGTTTTATAGGCACCAGATGGGGGTGTGGCAAACCAGGGCAGTCTTAGGAAATGCAACATTTGGGCACAAAGGCATGGGTGCCTGTCCTGACTTAGGTCTAGGTCCGTGGGCACAGGTCTGGGAGTGGAGTCATTGCCAGGGACGCGCCCTTCCATTCCCAGCACTTCCCTGCCCCGGTTCCATATCAACTAGACAACGTTAGGATATAGATACGGTATATAGGCATGTCTATATACCATCTGTTTATTTAATTATCTATGTATCTATTACCAAGCGTTTATTCAGATACTTTATATTACAATACACCCAGACAACAGTTATTCAGTGTTTTCCCTGTTACATTTTTGTAATTATCTTCCCCAAGTTTGAAATAACTAACTCTTCATATCCACAAAATATTTACTTATTTATTTAATTATAGAATAAGAGAAAGTAGTTTCAGAAGTGCTATCCTATACCTCTATGAAAAATAAACTTACTAAGTCGGGATCATTACTGCTCATAGTACTTTGGTCTTTACTTGAAGGTCAGTATTTCTAATGTTGCATACTGTGTCCAACGTTACTAGGATTAGAGATCCTCCCATGCTTCATTGTGTTTATATTTGTCATTTGCAGTAAGTACAGTTTGTTTCTTCTTCCATGGTATGTACAGTCAATCAGTTTTTTTAAATTTCATGAGTATGTGAAATATTAACAATGTCTCAAAACTCAGAACTGTATAACAAATATGCATTCAGAGAAGTATTACCTCCTCTCCCATTTCTCACCTTATTTTTATCTTTTATCTTTTCTAACATGTTCTTATTCATCTCCGGCAAGTCAAAATTGTGTTACTTTATTGTTGCATAAGGAGTATAGTGCCCCTTTTTTCTTAAAAAAAAAAGTAGCATACAATATTTTCTCTTTTATAATTTGTTATTTATGTTTTACAACAAATATCCAAAATAACTCTCTAAAAGTTCATAGATAACTTCCTTAATCTATTTTACAAGGCCCCCATTGTATTGTGCATTATATCTTTTTTTTCCAAATAATCTACGTATAGCCATGCAGATTGTTTCCTGTATTTTGAATTCACAAACAATGCTACAATAAATAACACTGTACATGAGGACTTTTGTTTTGTTGGTCCTGTATCTTCTGGGCAAATTGCAGAAGTGAGATTGCTGGCTTAAAATATAAATGCACACAGGATTTCAGCTTCAACATATAAAAAGACTAAACATTGTCACAACCATTCTTAGAAGAAATCGTTGGAAAACTGAAAACAATGATTTTTCTTGGACCCATAGAAAATATGTCAAATGGCTAAATGCAACCCTGCGTCTGGAGAGACAGGAACATTCAGAATAATGAGATCTGCTTACCCAGATCAGAAGCTATTGAAGCCATAAGTAATATGTTAAGTAATATTAAGTAAGTAAAATGTTAAGTAATATTAAAGGGTGTAAACTAAAAATAAAATCCAAAGGCCCAAACCAACCGAAAGGACCTCCTTTTGGCAAAGGCGATCCCAGAGCAACTTTAAATATTGAGTTCCTGGCCATGATGGGACCAGAGGTCAGGCAAACCTCATTATACCATATACCTTTTATGGTTTGAACACAACTAACCAGCAGTAATGTTAAAATAGAGATCATAAGGCTGAAAGAGTGGCCTTTTTGTGTCAATATCAAACTATAAACAAGACCTAAGGCCATGCCAGGTAAGGGTTGAGTCAGGCACCACAACACTTAAGAAAAATCTGTGTTCTAACTGCCACAAGTTTTTTTTTCTTTCTTTTTCTCTAGCAGCTAAACAAGCACCAGCCTTGCCATAGGCAGCATTAATACAATTTGCAGCTCCACTAGATGCTCACTAGCTGAGCCCTCCTATTCCACAGCCATAGTATAGCATTGTCAAAAGAGGTTGATTTCTGTAACTTTTTTTTTCTGATAAGAGACTACATACCATGGACTAGTTCTGACTGGTTTTACAGAGGTTGATCATGTCAGTGTCTTTGTGTACCTTCTTTACTTTTTCAGATATGGGGTGTAATTGTAATACATTTAAATGTTAATTTAAGTCTCCACCACAAGGTAAACACAGGTCACAGGTAACATTCATGTTTGTTCAACATGCACGTGTCAGGATCCACTTTATGAATAATCATATCTCCTCCTATAACCCATTGAATATGTATGTTTGGCCTACCTCTTCAATTTAAATTACTGTCTTGCCCTTTCCTCCCTTGAAGTGCCTGCCTTTCAGGCTTTTGCAAGAGGGATGCTTTGTAGCCTAGCAGAATGGCCACCTTGCAGTCTGTAGCCCTTTACAAGAAATACAGTCTCCTATCAAAATTTATAGCTCCCATGAATTTTAAGCTAACAAGGGAAATGTTGACACATTGTTGGAAATTGAAAGTGTACTGGGAGGAGAGATTAAAAGGCCTGGGTTGCAGTCTCAGGGATGAGGGTTATGTATTTTTGTGGTCCTTACCTCAAAGACCCCACTCACATGATTCCCACTGTGATTTTCTGAGAAAGATCCCCTTGTATCTCTGAAAAGGGGAAGGGAAGATTAATTATTGTTTAAGCACAGAAACTTCTCCATAACAATGGCCTACTTGGCCAAGGAAAAAGAATATTCCAGAGCCTTACTCCACCTGTGAAATGGAATTTCTCCCATTGTCGCAGAAATCAGGAGACTGGAGAGACTGATTGGTGGAAAAGGAGGTGCACTGGCTCAGCAGATTTGTATCCGAAAGCATGAGCCCTGAACAAATACAGGACTTGGCTTTTATACACACTTCTCAAAAGGGGTTGGCTAGTTTGAAACAAGCTCACAATGGCGAGAAGCATAGTGGCACGAAAGTGAGTACGCAGAAGCAGAACAAAAGCAGTTAATCAATCTGTGACAGGTTCATAACTCAGGCTTACATGTGATTCTCTTGCTATGTGGCCTACATGGCCGTCATCTAGGCTTGCCCAAGAGCCTTGCATGGGATTATCTCATAACTTTCACTATGGCACCTAAATGACCGCAGTCCAGGCCTGCTCAGGCATGTCTCATTGAGAGGTGACAACGTGCTAGCAGCCCTCGCTCACCCTCGGTGCTTCCTCAGCCTTGGCGTCTGCTCTGGCTGTGCTCGAGGAGCCCTTCAGTCCACCGCTGCGCTATGAGAGCCCCTCTCTAGGGCTGGCAGAGGTCTGAGCTGGCTCCCTCTGCTCCCAGGGGAGTGTGAAGAGAGAGGCGTATGGGGCAGCTGGGGCTGCAGTGCACGGTGCTCACTGGCTGGCACAGGTTCCAGGTGAGCACAGGCTTGGCAAGCACCGCACTCCGCAGGGCCAACCGGCGCCTGCTGGGCTGGATCAGAGGCTGGATCCTGTGCGTGGACCATCATTCCCTCTTTGCAGGGTTATTGGCCACGATGGCGAGTCTCTGTCTCTTTCTCGCTTCCCCTCTTTTCCTTTTTCCTCTTGGTTGTCTGAGATGAGCTCCCTCTGGGCTGCCAGAGTGCCCAGGCTAGGTGCCGCAAAGCCCTGCAGCAAGTGCTAATGAGACCTGAAGCCGGCTGGGCTTCTGGGAAGGGTGGGGACTTGGAGAACTCTTCTGTCTAGCTAAAGGATTGTAAATGCACCAATCAGTACTCTGTGTCTAGCTAAAGGATTGTAAATGCACCAATCAGCACTCTGTGTCTAGCTAAAGGTTTGTAAATACACCAGTCAGCACTCTGTCAAAATGGACCAATCAGCTCTCTGTAAAATGGACCAATCAGCACTCTGTAAAATAGACCAACCAGTGGGATGTGGGTGGGGCCAGATAAGGGAATAAAAGCAGGCCACCCCAACCAGCAGCTGGCAACCTGCTTGGGTCACCTTCCAGGTGTGGAAGTTTTGTTCTTTGGCTTTTCCCCACAAATCTTGCTGCTGCTCACTCTTTGGGTCCACACTGCTTTTATGAGCTGTAACACTCACCATGAATGTCTGCAGCTTCACTCCTGAAGCCAGTGAGACCATGAACCTACCGGGAGGGATGAACAACTTCAGACACGCCACCTTTAGGAAGGGTAACACCCTGAAGGTCTGCAGCTTCACTCCTGAGGCCAGCAAGACCAGGAACCCACAGGAAAGAACGAACGACTCCAGATGCGCCGCCTTTAAGAGCTATAACGCTCACTGCGAAGGTCTGAAGCTTCACTGCTGAAGTCAGTGAGACCATGAATCCACCAGAAAGAAGAAACTGGGGACACAACTGAACATCTGAAGGAACAAACTCCGGAAACACCATCTTTAAGAACTGTAACACTCACTGCAAGGGACTGCAGCTTCATTCTTGAAGTCAGCCAGCCCAGGAACCCACCAATTCTGGACACATCATGATCTTTGCTGTGCTGCTCAGATAAAAGACTGAATACTTGAAGTTACTAGTTACAGAAAACAGGAATCTATAAACTCTTAAGTTGGCTCATATCAAAGGAGAAAGGAAAATAAGAAAAATTTGTTTTTTTTTTCTAAACTTGTTTTTCTGTTTTTAATTTTATTTTTATTTCTTTAATTGTTGCCTCTCTGTTTCAGTTTTCTCCAGCCATCAGTTTTTTCACCTAAGAAGTTAAAAAAAAAAAAACCCATAATCAACAGGGATAATGCTTCAAGGAGACAGTTGGGAGCACTGAATTACTGAACCAAACCGGGTCTCTTTGTCCATGCACAAAATAGACTGCTAGGGAGACAGGAGGCAATACTTGGATTAATCTCCCTGAACAAACAGGGGCAGTTTTCAAATGTAGAGGATAATGAGTTGTAATCTGATTGGATCTTGCAATGAGGTGATGCCAGGGCTCAATGTGATTGAATAGTGGATTACGCCATGAGGTTTTCGCTTCTTAATTCTGTCTTTATTCCTTGTACCAAGAACTTAGGTTATAGTCATACTTGCATGATTTATTCACCTGTGTATACCCGGGTTACCTAAACTGCAAACTTGAGCTTTAGACTGGTTATGTGGTTACAATTGCAAACAGAAAAGGAAGTTAAGAGGCAGGAAGGGAAAATCTTTTACCTCTAGAGAAACACTTGAAAAGGTTAGGGTACCAAGACAAAGATCTACTAAGACTGAAATTGAATCAAAACATTGTAGAATGCTTCCCTCACCCCGACATACCATACTGTCATAGTAATAGGGCTCCCATATAATAACAGTGGATTACAGCTGAAAGAGTTGCAACATATGGGATATCTTTGAGAGGTATTTAAGAAAATCCAAAGTCAAGGAAAGAGGCAAAAAAAAAAAAAAAGAAAGAAAGAAAAAGAAACTAGAGGAATTGGAAGCCTTTTGCGTTCATAAAAACAGCAGTTTTTGTTGTTTTTTTTTTTTTTTTTGGAGACGGAGTCTTGCTCTGTCACGCAGGCTGGAGTGCAGTGGCCGGATCTCAGCTCACTGCAAGCTCCACCTCCCAGGTTTATGCAATATTCTCCTGCCTCAGCCTCCCCAGTAGCTGGGACTACAGGTGCCCGCCACCTTGCCTGGCTAGTTTTTTGTACTTTTTAGTAGAGACAGGGTTTCACCGTGTTAGCCAGGATGGTCTCGATTTCCTGACCTCGTGATCCGCCCGTCTCGGCCTCCCAAAGTGCTGGGATTACAGACTTGAGCCACCGCTCCCGGCCAAAACAGCAGACATTTTAAAAAGTTTAGTCAACTGTCACACTCGAGGCCTATCTATCTCAGATCCTGTTACTTGATACATTGTTTCTTTCTTTTAACTAAAATTTACAGGGCAAGCCAAATGCAAGAGGAAAAAATAAAGTCTTAAGAGGCAAAACATGTCAGAACCACATTATGATATGACACAGATGATAGACTTATCAGACAAGAAATTTAAAATTATTATGATTAAGAAGTTCAGAACTTTAATGGAAAAAGTAGACAGCATGCAAGAGAGGAAGGGTAATTCAAGCAGAGAGACGAAAACCCTGAGAAAGAATTAGAAGGAAATACTAGAAATCAAAAGCACTGTAAGAGAAATAAAACATGCTTTTGATAGGTTAATCAGTAGATTGGATATAGCAAAAGAAATAATCCATGACCTCGAAGATAGGTCAATAAGCTTGAAGATAGGTCAATGGAAAGGCAAAGCAAAAAAAGAAATGACAAAAACAACAACATCAAAATTGTGACAAAATATAAAAACATGTCACCTATATCTAGTGGGAATACCAGGAGAAGAAAAAGAATCAAAAATAAATATTTAAAGTCATAATAAAATAATGGCTAAGAATGTTTCTAAAACAGTGATAAAAAATAAATCACACATTCAAGACACTTAGAAAACAGGAGTTAGGAAAAATACCAAACACACACACACCCACCCCAAGCATATGATTTCAAACTACAGATAATCAATCACACAGGGAAAATGTGAAAGAATCTTGAAAAAATACACCTTAGCTGCAAATAGATAAGAAAATAATTAAATTGGATATGCAATTAGAAACCATGCAAATAAGATGTGTAAAATTTTAAATGTGTTGAAATGAAATAAACAAAAACCAACCTCTTAATGGTGCATTCAACAAAATTCTTCAAAAATGAAAGAGAAATAAAAACTCATTGGGAAAGTTAAAGTTGAAACAATTCATTTTCAGAAGACTAATGCTGCAAAAAATATGTTAAAAGAAGTTCTTCAGGCACAAGAAAAATAATATAGGTCAAAAAAATTGGATCTTCATAAAAAAAGGAGTAAATGAAGGTAAAATAAATGTGCTTACTTTTCTTCTTCTCAATTGATCTAAGAAAATAGGTGTTTCTTTAAACAATAACAGTAATAATATACTGGATGATGATATAACGTAGATCAGTGAAATGAATAGTAAATGTTACAAGGGATTGGAGGAAGGAATTAGCAATACTCTATTCCAAGGAAACTTCATTATTTGTAATTTACACAGTAGTATTAGAGGATCAATGCTATAAACTGCGTGTTTTTGTTCCCCCAAAATTTGTATGTTGAAGCCATAACCCCAGTGATATCGTTTAGGAATTAAGATTTTTGGAAGCTACTCAGGTCATGAGGTTGGGTCCTTCATGATGAGATTAGTGACCTTATAAGGAGAGACACAAGACCGCTTATTTCCTTTCTCTCTGTTTTTTGCCATGTAAGCACAAAAGAAGAAGACATCCATCTGCAAACTAGAAACAATGCCCTCAGCGGACACCAGATTTGCTGTGCTTTCATCTTGGACTTCCCAACTTCCAGAACTGTAAGAAATAAATTTCTGTTGCTTAAGTCACACAGTTTGTTTAATTTGTTATAGCAACCTGAACTAACTAAATCAGTAGACTTAAATTCATTAAAATGTAAACTCTAGGGCAAGTATTAACACAAAAATCTAAAAAGCAGTATAATTAAAATGCTAAGAAAGGAGACAAAATGGGATCATGCGAAAAGCTCAATAACACCAGAGAAGACAGAAAAAAGGAGGCTAAAGAAGTGAAAAAATTTTATGAATAGAAAAAAATTGTGTACATGGTAGATATTAATCCCACTATATCAATATTAATTAAATATAAATGGTCTACTCGGTAGATATTAACCCCACTATATCAATATTAATTAAATATAAATGGTCTACTTATATCATTAAAAGATAGATATTGTCAGAATGGGGTGGGGAGCAAGGAATAATACTACTATACATTGTCTATATATAAGAAATCCAACTTATATGTAAAGTATCTGATAAGTAAAAAGTAAAGGAGTAGAGATACACTATGCTAAGAAATATCGAAAGAAAACTGGAGTAGCTGTATGAATTTCAGACAAAGCAGAATTTGAAACAAGAAAAATCATCAGGGATAAAAGACGGCATGTAATAAGAATGTAGTCTATTTTTCAAGAAGACATAATAGTCCTCCTACATTATTGTGTAAATAACAACAGAATGTCAACATACATTAAGTAAAAATTGATAAAGCTTAAAGGAAAGTAGACTATTTCACTGTTACAGTCAGATAATTCAAGACATCTTTTAGTTATTAATAAATGAAGTAGGAGAAAACCACTAAAGACACAGTTTGTCTGAACAACATTAGTTATCCGTTTGATTTAATTGACATTTATAGAACAGTTCATTCAGTAAAAGCAGAATACACATTTTTCTCTAGCTTGCCAGGAACTTTCACATAGATAAAACACATTCTGCATCAAGAAAAACACCTTAAGACACTTTAAAAAATAAAAATGATACAAGTATGTTCTCAGACAAAAAGTGGAATTAAAGTAAAATCAGTAATATAAACATAGTATGAAAATCTTCAATTAGTTTGAAATTAACACACTTGTAATTAAAATTTAAAATGCAACTCATCATAAAATAAAAATGTGGTAAAAGTAGTACTTAAAAGGAAATATATAGAATTAAATGCATAAATAGGGAAAAAATTCTAAAATCAATAGCCTTATCTTATACCTTAGGAGACTAGAAAAAGAAAAGGTATATAAACCTAATGCAAACATAGGAAAAATAATACAATTTATAGCAGAAATTAATGAAGTTGAAAATAGGAAATAATGGACAAAACCATCAAAAGCAAAAGTTGTTCTTGAGCAAATTCATAAAATTAATAATCCTTTAATCAAATTAATTAAGAAATAAAGAGAGAAGACTCAAAATATCAATATCGCAAATGAAGGACAGGACATTTATATGATTTCATGAACAGTAACAGAAAAATAAAGAAATAATATTAACAACTTTAAACCAACAAATTTTGTAACTTAGAATAAAAAATACCAAATTCTTTAAAGACATAAACCACTGGAATTTACACAGGAAAATATAGATAACCTGAATAGTCCTGTATCTATTTTTCAAATTGGAAGAAAAACTAATCACCTGGCCAAAAAAAAAATCTACCATCACAGATAGCTTCACCATCACAATCTCTTCAAGAAAATAAAAGGTGAGTGGTTAATCCCTACCTCAATCGTTATCCTAATACCCAAACCAGATAAAGACATTATAAGATACAGACCAATATTCCTTATGAAAAGAGACAAAATACTCCTTACAAAATACTAGAAAATAAAATAACATATAAGAAGGATAATGTGTAATGAAGTGCTGTTAATTTTAGGAATGAAAGACTAGTTCAGTATTCTTAGGTCAATCAGTATAATACATCCTATTAAGAGATCGAATGTGAAAAACCACATGAGTGTATCAACAGATGTAGAAGTAGCATTTTAAAAACTGAAAGACCTACTCATGAAAAAAGAAAAAGAAAACTCTCAAAAATAGGTCTAGGAGGGAACCAAAGAGTAAATAGTGTATTAAAAATGTATGTCTGCCATCATACTTAGTATTGAGAGATGAAGAAGTTTCCCACTATAATTGATGAGAAGACAATCACGTTCTCTTTAACTATTTCAACACAACACTGTGTTCAAACTCCTAGCTAGTAGAAACACACACAGGCAAAGAAAGAAAGGTCACAATATTGGGAAGGAGGAACTTTAAGTGTTTTTATGTCCAGATGACATATTGGTTATGTATAAAATACCAGAGTTGACAAGAAATTTCTCCTGTGACTAATAAACAACTATATAAAGCAAAGTCGAATGATACGTGGTCAATGTGCAAAACTCAGTTGCTTTCCTATATGCCAGTAATTTACAGTTGGACTTTACAAGATACCATTTACTACAGGATCAAAAACGCAATTAAATCTTGATATATAAATCAAACAAATAAGTACGGGATCTTTATGTGAAAGAAACCCAAAACACTGATGAAAAATCCAGAGGTCTAAATAATTAAGACATGTTACATGTTCATGGATGGTAAGAATCAATGTACTTAAGATGTTAATTCTTCCAAAATTGATCTATAGATTCAACACAATTACAATAAAAATTCAGCTATGTTATTAGCAAATTGATTTTAAAATTTATGTGGAAAACAAAAGACCTAGAATAGAAAATACAACACTGAAGAATAAAAACAAAGCTGGAGAGCTCATACTACCCAATATCTAGACTTAGTAACAGGCTATAGAAATCAATGCTACAGAGTATTGGTGAAAGAATAAATGCATAGGCCAATGAAAGAGAATAGAGAGCTCAGACATAGAACCACATAAATATAGTCAACTGATCTATGAAAAGGAATAAAGATAGTGTAAAGGGAAAAATGATTTTTTAACAAAGGATTCTAGAACAATTAATGTTCCATAAAGAAAAAACGAACCAACCTACAGAACTTAAGCTTTTAATAAAACTAACCCAAAGTGGAACATACACCTAAATGTAAAATGTCAAACTATAAAATGCCTTAAATAAAACATAAGAGAGCAATCATATGATATTGTGTTAGTGACACAATGTAAATAGCACTATTCATGAAATAAATAATTAACAAAGAATTTATTATGATTAAAAACTTCTGCTACATAAAAAACGCTATTAAGAGAAGGAAAAAACAAGGTTCAAAAGGGAGAAAATATTTATAAAACATATACCTGATAAAGCATTTGTAACCAAAATACAAAAGGTACACAACATTAAACAATAAGAAAAACAATTAAATTTTAAAAATGAGCAGATATGAATAGGAACCTCGCTAAAAAAGATATACGAATGTTAAATAAGCATTTGAAAATATGAAAAACTGTAATTTGCCAATATGGAAATGAAAATTAAAACAATAATGAGATGCCATCACACACTTATTAGAGTGGTTAAAATTTGTTAAAAATCTGAGTATGCCAACTGCTAGAAAGAATGTGAGATAAGAAGATCTCTCATTGATTGCTGGTGAGAACTCCCACTTTGCGAAACAGTTTGGTAGCTTCCCGCAAAGCTAGACACAGTCTTACCAGATGATTCAGCAAGCACCCTCCTATTTGCCCAACTGTGAAAACATGTTTGCACAAAAATGTACAATCCAAAGTGTACACCATCTTTATCCGTAATTGAATGAATAAACAATGTCTGGTAAGTCTATTCAATATCACAATCTTCAGTGAATAAAGAAATGAGCTATCAAGGCACACTTAAGTAGATGAACTGTAAATTCAGGTAGCTAAGTTGGGAAAAGCGTGTCTGAAAAGGCTACATACTGTATTGTTCCATTTACATGACATTCTGGAACAGGCAAAAATACAGAGACAGTAAACATATCAGTTGTTGCTATGACATTGTGAGGAGGAAGTGCTGAATAGGGGAAGCACGTGGTTTTTTATTTTTTTATTTTTTTATTTTTTAATTTTTTTTAGGGTAGTGAATGTTGATACTTTAATGGTGGATACAAAACATTGCACATTTACAAAGCTCATAGAATTTTCCTAAACAAAGTGTGGAGTGAAATAAACGCCAATTTTTAAAAAGTACCATGTTAAAGAATCATATGATGGGATACAAAATGCGACAAAACAACTTAAATGAATAACAAATCCATAAAAAAACTTAACTGAACTGGATGGAAGCGAGGAAAGATGCTGAGAACTAATTTTGGAAGTGAGTGGTGCCTGTAAAACTAAAGACAAGGAAACTACATATCAGCACTGTAGTCTAATTGATAAGATTAGTCCTCATAGGGGTCTATGTTAACAATCTGTAACCACTATACATGTATACAGAAACTCAACAGTCAAATAAGATAACTGTGGATATGAAAAGCCAGATTTCGCGTTTTTGGAGTGACAGTGTTACAACTAACCATGGGAGGAGGCTAGAATAAGCCATGTAATAATGAATTAGTATCGGAGGCATCAGTATGAACTTATGTTTAAGTCAGTACCAATACAGATAATTACATAAAATATAGATACGTGAATATAAGTGGATTGAGTATACACACACACATTTCCTTGTTCTGTCAGCTGAGGACACCTAGAAACAATGACACCCTAGAATGAATGAGCACATACAGTGCTCAGATCTTGGTTTCTTTTTTCTTTCCCTCCCCTCCCCTCCCCTCCCTTCCCCTCCCCTCCCCTCCCTTCCCCTCCCCTTCCCTTCCCTTCCTTTTCTTTTTCTTTTCTTTCTTTTCTTTTCTCATTCTGTCACCTAGGCTGGAGTGCAGTGGTGTGATCTCGGCTCACTGCAACCTCTGCCTCCTGGGCTCAAGTGATTCTCCTGCCTCAGCTTCCCAAGTAGTTGGGACTACAGGCACATGCCAGCATGCCTGGCTAATTTTTGTTTTTTTAGTAGAGGCAGGATTTCACCGTCTTAGCCAGGATGGTCTTGAACCCCTGACCTCAGGCAATCCATCCTCCTCAGTCTCCCAAAGAGCTGGGATTACAGGCATGAGCCACCAGGACTGGCCCAGACCTTGGTTTCTGATACTATTCTCCAATAAAAGGAACCAGTGCCCATTGGAGGAATGGCTAATTCTAGGACTGAGATAGGGAATATACAAAATAATTATGGAACATATTGTGATGCCAACATAAGGAAGTACTAAGAAGAAAACAGAAACACTGGTGGGGTATTTCAAAGGAATGCGGAAGCCAACTGAGAGAGTTCCCAAAGGCCATAGGTGGAAATTCTTAAGTGAAGAAAGAAAGTAGTATTGGATTATTACCCCAGAAAATAAAATAGATATGCATTGTGCTGACATAAATAAATGACTGAAAAATATTCTAATAGTTTAGAAAGATACTCTGCTGTTCTGGAGTCGGAGCATTAACTCTACTCAATATGTGTGTGTTGCACGAAGTGGCTTCCTTCCAAAGTGTGCACTAAGGAGAGGGGAAAATAGTAACTTCGCAGCAGGGAAATCTGAAAAATACTACTTCAGGCAGGTGATCCAGATTAATATCAATGATCATAAATCATTTTGTTCGTATATATCCTTGACGTTATGTGATAAGAATGATACTTTGTCCCTGTGATCTTCTCAAAACCCATAACCTCATTCTAATCGTCAGAAAAATCTCAATTGAGGGACATTGTGCAAATTACCTAATATCCTAAACATTTCCAAGATCATCAAAAACAAGGAAAGTATGTGAAATTGTCAGAGCCAAGCACATCCTAAGAAGACATGCTAACTAAATGTAATGTGATATCCTAAATGGAATCTTGCAACGGAAAAAAAAACACATCAGTTTAAAATTATGGACATTTTAGTGAAGACTTTACTTCATGATATATCAATATTGGTTCATTATTTATGACAAATGCACGATATTAATGTAAGATGTTAACAATTTGAAAACTGCATTTGAGTATATGAAGACAGTACTATCCTCACAATTTTTCCTTCATTCTAAAACTACTGTAAAATAAAAAATATTCTTTTAAAAAGTAGACACACTATGTAAGTTTGTCAATGTTCCTATATAAACATGGTGGAATTTGCATTTTTATTAGCAATGTGTGAGGAGGCTCCTTTCACCACAGTAGTAACAACAGACATTAGTATCATACTTTAAAATTTTGTCAAATAATTGAGAAATGGTAGTTTAGTGTAATTTTATTTACATTTGAACAATTACCAGGAAGATTGAACTGTGAAGTATTCAAATCCATTTTGTACCTCTTTTTTGATGTCTGTTCGTGTAAGTTTGCCCATTTTTCTCTTATTTCTATCATTTCCCTCAATTTATGTTATTAAATATTTATATGTGATACATGTTAGAATATTTTCTCCCTGTCAATTATCTTATATTTTATAACCTTGTTTTTTTACAACAAAAAGTTTTATTTTTTAAGTTGCTACTATGTCAAATGTATCAATATATTATTTTAGTGAATCTAAATTTTGACTCTTAGTAAGCCTTTACCTGCACCTAGGTAAACAGTAATTTTTTTCCCTTAATTTCCACTTCTAACTATTGAATATTAGTATAAAGGAACAAAATGGTATTCCACACCCTTGCTAAAAGTGCCCATTTGTTCTACTACATCTTTGAAAATGTTTTGTGGGTTTTGTGTAGATGGTTGTACCATCTGCAAATGAAGACAGTTTTACTACTTTCTTTTCAATCTGTGTGTACTGCATTTCTTTTTATTTCTGGGGCTCCAGTTTGGTGTTGAACAGAAAGCTTGAGTTGGATATCCTTGCCTCATCTTTAATCACAGAAGGAGGAATTCAGTCTTTCTTCATTCAGTGTGATAGAAGATACAGGATTTTTTGAGATGTTATCAGGTTGAGGAAACTTGTGCGCCATATAAGAGAAGGACCACATAAATTTTCAGTGTTTTGTACCTGTGCACCCTGAAAGGAGATTTCTCAGGTCCCTGGCTCCACCACCAATCTTTCTAGTGAGAATTTTATTGAGATCCATGAAAAAGAGATTCCTAGAGTCTCAGACTGTAGGAATTCTAAGTTAGCAAACAATTGCTAGAATTTGTGAAGATTCCAGTTTTCTTTTTAATCCTTTTATAGCCGTCACATTTTTTTCTCATGTTCCACAAAAGGCAAAATCAATTTGCCTGTCTGGTCTCTTCAAAAAGCTTGTCACATTTTGGAATTCAATTCACCTGTCTGTCTTGGCACCTCTGATGATCTAAATAAAAGGCAATGAATCTGTTGATTATCCGTTTTTGTTTTTTTTGGGGGGGTGTGTGTGTGTGTGTGTCATTGTATGTTTGGGCATGAAATGAGAACTGAAATCAAGTATGTATGCTACAAATGTACAAATGAAGCATATTTATTATTCAACCATGTGCTAGGTGCTGTGCTTAGTGGGATTTTGTGGTCCAATTAGAATGAACTCTCCGCTTTGTGTGAGAAGCGTGAGACCTGATTTCAACTCTACATCTTAGTTGCTGTGTGTTGAGTCTTACCAAGTTATAAAACCACTCTGTTCTTTCATTTCCTTCTTTATAAAACAATGCTTACTTTGTTGTAAACATAGAAATGGGACCTGCATATATAAACTTGTATGTTAAACATCTCTTAATTTGGAAATATAATAAAACTGTATTTGTAATGCTGCTTTTCAATCTAATTTAAGGCTCCACGAACTGACAAGGTGTCTCATCACCACAACCGTACAATAACACCAACAAAAAAGGTATTAACAGTAGTAAAGAAATATAAATTATTTTGAAATATCTCGAGTTGGTAACAAGCTTCATATTTTAGATTCCTATAAATACCTTCAGAAACAGTAAAATTGGGGTGAAATTGCCCTGTCATTCTGCATTATTCATACATTGGGCACAGATGGAAAAGGACTCCATATATGAAACAAAGGTAATGGAATTTTCCTTCTGACAAAACTCCTCTTGAAAATATCAAAGCAAGTCAAATAAGGATTTATTGAACTGAATTGTTAGATTAGAAACATAATTCCAAAAAAAGAAGAGGTTTTTTACTACAAAACTCATATTTTTACATGTAAAAAATGAAAAGCCTGGAAAAGATAAGTGATATGTTCAAGGTTTCACAGAGAAATTACTGCATCATAGAGATGATGCCACAAGTCTCCTGACTTCTACTCCTGTGAACTTGCTACTACATGACATTATTGTCTTTCTACACTAATACATGTTTCACAACCTTATTATTTAAATTGAACTTTTATTTCTGGAAGTGTTTTAGTTCTATAGAAAAATTTCAAAGATAGTAGAGGGAATAAATGCCATACCTAGTTCCACAAATTATTAATATCTTACCTTAATCCTTTTTCTGTGTTAGGATCCCATTCAGGACACCATATTTTACTTAGTTGTCATGTCTTCTTAGGGCTCCTTTGGCTGTGACAATTTCATAGACTTTCCTTGTTTTTGATAACTGTCATAGTTTTGAGGAGTAATTCTCAGATATTTGGCAGAATGTGAGATTCTGCCAAATATTGAGATTTTTCTTTTGTAATACAGCATACAAATTGATTTAATATGTTTTATACGACACTACAGTCTTCAGAAATGAAGACCTAAAGAAACAGGAAAACTTGTATATTTTTATTCATAGGTTTTAAGGAGAGGAGACTTATGCAGAAGTATGATTGGACAAAGGGGATGTGATCTGATGGAGAAAAACTGGGGTGGGGGAACTTGGCATGGCCCTTTTGTTTAGATTTTTCTCTGTTTCCCTGTGTTTTCAGAGTTAAAGACATTCCTTTCTTCCAGGTGCAGAAAGAACCCTACCGGAATGAGGGTCTTATGATCTACTTTAAGGGAAGGTCAGCTTAGTTCCATGGCCTGTTTCAAGAGAAAAGAGCAAGAGGGAGGTGAGACTGACCTTCTTGCTTCTGCTATTGTCTCAAATACTGAGGAACCATATTTTGGGGATGTCCTGAACCTCATCAATGGCCTATATTAGGAGCTGATGAGAGACTTCTCTCCCTGAATCTGCTAGAGTATTCCAAGAGGTTTGCAGTTTTCTAAGGCAGTTTTTCAGGCTCTGGAAATCTACAGGATAATTTAAAAGTATTGCATGCTGCCGGGCACAGTGGCTCACGCCTGTAATGCCAGCACTTTGGGAGGCCGAGGCGGGCGGATCAGGAGATGGAGACCAGTCTGGCTAATACGGTGAAATCCCGTATCAACTAAAAATACAAAATAATTAGCCAAGCGTGGTGGCGGGTGCCTGTAGTCCCAACTACTGGGGAGGCCGAGGCAGGAGAATGGCGTGAACCCGGGAGGCAGAGCTTGCAGTGAGGCAAGATGGCGCCAGACTCTATCTCAAAAAAAAAAGTATTGCATGGCTTTTAGTAATTCAGAGAAGATCATTTTGAAGAGGTTAAATATAATCACTGGTTGAGTAACTCTCCTACTGTTATGTAAGAAAAAATTATTGGAGAAAAAAGTATCTGATAGATTAAAAATGAAATGTGATTTGATGAACCAGAGGTTCATCATCGTTTGAATCCTCAGTTGAGGTATTTCTGCTGTATGTCTCATGATTGGAGGGGAGTTTTGGGTTTTGGGAGAAAGATCACAGAGGTATAGTTCCATTTTCATCATATCATATCAATGGTATGTACTATTGACATGTCTTATTACTGTTGACGTTTACCTTAATACCTGGTAGAGATGGTGTTTGTCAATTTTTTTCACTATAAAGTTAATTTTTTCCTAGTTTTCCTACTTTAAAAGAAAGTCGGGCCGGGCGCGGTGGCTCAAGCCTGTAATCCCAGCACTTTGGGAGGCCGAGGCGGGCGGATCACAAGGTCAGGAGATCGAGACCACAGTGAAACCCCGTCTCTACTAAAAATACAAAAAATTAGCCGGGCGCGGTGGCGGGCGCCTGTAGTCCCAGCTACTCAGGAGGCTGAGGCAGGAGAATGGCGGGAACCTGGGAGGCGGAGCTTGCAGTGAGCCGAGATCGCGCCACTGCACTCCAGCCTGGGCAACAGCGTGAGACTCCGTCTCAAAAAAAAAAAAAAAAAAAAAAAAAAAAAAAAAAAAAAAAAAAAAAGAAAGTCACTATATGTAGTCCCCACTCAAAGAGTTGGGAGTGATGCTTCACCTCTTTGAAGATGGAATGTCTTCCTAAACTATTTGGAATTCTTCATAGAAGACTTGACTCCTCCATTTATTTATTTAATCATTTATTTCTGTGAATACAAATACAATAATAGTTATTCTATACTTTAGATTTATTTGACTTACTCTGTTATTGTGTGTGTGTTTATGTGTGTTTGAACTCTTTCAAAATTTTTGCCAAAAAAAAAAAAAAATGCTCCATGTCCATCTTGCGTATTTACTGCTATAATCGTAGAATCAGTATTTCTCTAAGGATCCCCATAATGCAAATTTATACTAGAAACCAAAATCTGAACACTTCATGTGCTCACTGCTACTGGGTGTCATTGTTTCTAGTCCCTCTTAGCTGACAGACCAAGAGCAGACAGTGAATATATGTGCATATGTTAACCCTTGTATCTTCATTTATCTGTAAGTATTTCTGTATGTGACTATCTGCATCAATATTGTGCTAAGTGCTCATATTGAAATAACCAGTTCTGCTCTGTTACTACATGGTTTGTTCTGGCCTCCTCTCCTTGTTTACTGTAATCTTCAATTTCAACAGTGAAAAACCAGGCTCACACATTTTGTATGTGTGTGTGGAGGGGTGGGGGGTCAGGGGATGGTCACACTGTCACCCAGACTGCAGTGCAATGGTAAGATCTCAGCTTATTGCAACCTCTGCCTCCCAGGTTCAATCAATTCTCCTGCCTCAGCCTCCCGAGTAGCTGGGATTACAGGTGTCTGCCACCATGGCTGGCTAATGTTTTATATTTTTATTACAGATGGAGTTTCACTTTGTTGCCCAGGTTGGTCTCAAACTCCTGACTTCGTGATCTGCCAGCCTCACCCTCCCAAGCTGGTATTACAGGTGTGAGCCACCACGCCCAGCTGCTACTTTCTGTCCATTTAATTGTTTATACATGTCTAGTGGTATCAAAGCTGTTAATACATATGTATATGGAAAATAACTTTTTCAACTAGAGTATATTGATTATTGATAATACTTTTTGCCTTTACTCTTATAGTGTCTACTCATTTCTAAAGGTATTTAGTATAATTGATATGTTAAGAGATCATATAAAGTGGAATGAATATAAAACACTCAATTGAAACTGGTGAAAGTGTAAAAGAAAAAAAAGGTAGATATTTATCCAACTGCATCAATAATTACTTTAAAGGTGCCTGGTATACAAACAATGAAAAGACAGAGATATTCAATTTAAATATGAAAAAGCAAGACCCAATGATACATTCACTACAAAAGACAGTTTAAATATAAAAACTCATAGGTTATAGTAAACTGATGAAGAAAGATAAACCATGTCAATAATAATCAAAAGAAAGTTACAGTAGTTATATTACATTTAGACAAACCAGACTTTATAATAAGGAAAATTGTAAGGGATAACATTTTGTATTACTTAATGATAAAGGGGTCAATTTTTTATGAAAGTCTAACAATCCTAAATTCAATTTTTTGTGAAAGCGTAACAATTCTAAATGCAATAACCAAGAGGACTGAAAGGAGAAATAGACAAATCCACCGTCATAGTCAGAAACCTCAACATTTCTTTGTCATTGATTGACAGATCATGTAGTTCATAGGAGACCTGAACAGTCTTATCAATCAACTTGACTAATTGACATTTATAGAATAATCTACCTTAAAAAGGCAGAATATATATTCTTCTTACTCTCCAATGAAACATTCACTAAAATAGATCATATGTAGGGCTTTAAAACAGTTCTTAACATATTTATAAGAACAGAAAACTTACAAATTATGTTCTTGGATGACGATGAGATTTAACTAGAAATCAATAGAGAAAGAGATTTGGAAATATACAAATATTTGGAGATTTAAAAACATACTTTAAGCAACATATGATATAAAAAGAAGCTTCAAAATAACTTGAAAATAATTTAAAATATAATGCAACTTATCAAAATCTGAGCAATGCAAATTTAGTAGAGCTTGGAAGGAAATCTATAACTTTAGATGCATATCTTAGAGAAGAAGAAAGATTCTAAAATCATTAATATAATGTTCCACCATAATAAACTACAGGAAAAAGAGAACAATTTAAGCTTAAAGCAAGCAGATGAAAACAAACAATAAAAATTAAAGTAGATATCAATAAATTTGAAAATAAAAAATAATACAGAAGATTAACAAGCCAAATCTACACCTTTGGAAAATTTAGGAAATTTTATAAACATCTAACCAGGCTAACCAAGAATAAAAAAGAGAAATATTGTCCATGTCAGAAATGAAATAAGGGTCATCATTCATCATCTCGTGGACATTAGAAGACGATATTAGTGTCTTTTTTTTTTTTTTTTTTTTTTTTTGAGACGGAGTCTCGCTGTGTCTCCCAGGCTGGAGTGCAGTGGCGTGATCTCGGCTCACTGCAAACTCCGCCTCCCGGGTTCACGCCATTCTCCCGCCTCAGCCTCCCAAGTAGCTGAGACTACAGGCGCCCGCCACCACGCCCGGCTAGTTTTTTTGTATTTTTAGTAGAGACGGGGTTTCACCATGTTAGCCAGGATAGTCTCGATTTCCTGACCTCGTGATCCACCCGCCTCGGCCTCCCAAAGTGCTGGGATTACAGGCTTGAGCCACCGCCCCCGGCCGATATTAGTGTCTTTTTTCCTGGAAAAATAAACCTGTTTTACAGAGCATAGTCTGGAGGTAATTCACAAGGATTGCTCTTCCTCCGCCCCTGCCAGAGCTACAAGGGCATCTTCAATGGGAGTATCTGGTGAGATGACTGTGGGTAAAGGCCATAAATGTGGCAGGCCCCTCTAATACTGAAGCTCTTAAGGGATTATCACTCTCAAGATAGTCCACACTCATATTCCAGGAATCTGTTAACATTGCCATATAAGTGTTCTTACCAGTTTATGTCTCCAATGTCTTCTACTTCTGATAAGCAGATCTTGGTTTTGTCTCTCTGAAGTCTTCTATTTCTTCATATTTGGGTGTAACAGCTCTTCCTGTAATCTCAGTTTTCTGATAGGTCCACAAAACATATTGATTTTCAGTTTGTTCTGTTTTTACTGTTGTAAAGACAGAAGTGTCTGCTTCCTAGCTGTTTGTATGGTGGCATCAGAACTAAAAATTTCATTGCTTTTTCACATTTAAAAAAGCATTTTAGATATGCTTTGCATTAATAATAACATTAGTACTTTTTAAACATGTTTGTTCTGATGGTTTCAGTTTAAAGAATGTTCTTGATTTTCAGCATCAGTATTTACAGGCAGGATCTTGTGTTGATTCTGAGTCACATAGGGATATCTGCAATGTTTAGTGAGGTTCTGCCAATGTCTTCCCCTCTATTGTGCATATCTTCTTCTTTCCTCACTTTGATGTTCTACCAGGTCAGTCTTTCTCCTGCAGGTGCATCTAGGAATTCCTTTTTCCCCAGTGTCACAGGAACACAGCAATTCTCCCTCTTCTACACTGAAGGAAACTTAAAAAAGAGGAAGACAAGATAGGAAAATCTGAAAGACATCTAATTTGATTAAAAAACAGAGTCATATAAAAGAGTTAAGCCAAAACTAACAGGCAGATGAAATTTGAAGTGACAAAATGTTAAACTAATAGGGAGAGTGATTACACTGGAACCAAATATTTTAATTTGGCAAGTCTAAGTTGTCTCTTGCTCTTCAGGGGGTGGCAAGCCCATGAGGAAGATTAGAGAAGATTTAGAGAATTAAAGCAAAAATTAAAGCTATTTAAATGTAGAGTAAATACACATGTTATTCTATCTTACACACAAAATATTACCTATGTATATAGATCTTTGTTTCGAATGAAATTTAAGTCTTTTTTGGACATTAATTATTTACATATTATACATTCTATTTTCACATTCTAAGGCAATATTTATTAAAAGGCAACTGAAATACCTTTTCTACAGTATTTAAGTAGCACTATCAGCTTTTGGACTGGCTTAATTACATTTAGCACAAAAAAGATCCACAATATCACTTGAGACGACATGATTGTATAGCAATTTATTACCAGATGTTTTGGATTTAAAGCAACCTTCTTTGAAGAATGCAAACACTTTCTCGATTTATGAGGAAAACATGACTTTGAAAAACAACTTCTTGGTTACTTGTTTGTTCAAACTTTTTCCCATAAGCACACAAGGTGGCATGGTCGAAGTGAAAAGTTAAAACCTAGGTTTTTGTACTGTAATTTCTTTGTAGCTATGAATGTCCAGTAAGCAAAATGAGTTTTTCATATTAAGGCAAATAGGTTGTGGAAAAGAACAGAATAAACCACCTCATTACACAAATCTTAGCTAAGAATAAGAACCCTCAGTTGAAATTTGGAGACCTGGGTTGTGAAGCATGCTGTTATGGAACATGGTATTCCACCTGAAACAGGTCACATACTCTATTGGCTTCATGTTCTCCACAATAAAATAGATTTGAACTATATAAAATGTTATGATCCTCAAGAGGTTTTAGGTTAGAATATTAAGTGTCTCAGAAAAACATTGCTCCAATTCTAACAAGAAGCAGCAGCCCAAATGGCATACAAAATCATATTTTTTAGAGTCCATCAGCGACCTCAGATGGCAAGGTAATCTAATTATATACATCCAAAGGGTTTTAACCTCCTCCAATAGAGTAGTACACATGAACTATTTCCTCTTTGAAAGAACTGTAGGAGCATATCGTAGCCATGGAAGTAAATTTTAAAAATAGATAAAATTTTAAGAAATTAACTTAAAGTACAAATATAGCTGGTGTGATAACTTAGAATTCCTTGGAGGCCCAAACACAATAGAAATCTGCACCTACCTACCATGAGAAACATTAGGGCAGGCCATTGGACATGAGAAACCTCTTCTCTGTCGCTAATGTACTGGCAATTCCAAAGTATGAGAGTGAGCAGGGAAAATCAATAGAAACCTGACTATAGTCAAAACACTGAATTTGTACAATATATTGACCATGCGCATTGAGAGAAGCAGCAGAATATCTATTTGTATTATACTTGTATACTTTGTGTGGCATTCATTTACATACACATACAACTGTGTGTGTATGTGTATGTGTATATATATGTATAGATAATACATGCAATAAAGTGAGAAAATGTGATTTACCATCAAAAGATAAAGTATTCAATAGAAACAGAGACATTAGAGAAAATGAATTTTTAGTTTAACAATTTCTCACACAGGTAACTAAAAGGCACAGATAATGAAAATGGTTAATTGCATCAAACATGTAATGGGAACATAATACCAACTGAGAAGGAGAGTCAATTCCAACTTGTTTTATTGGGTCACTTATCTTGGTGCAAAAATAAACAAAGATTTTACAATTAAAAATTTACAAACCAATATATCTCACGAACATAGAATATCAGCAAATTATATCTAGCAATATTTAAAAAAGCATAATACATTATAATCAAATAAGGTTTACTACAGGATCAAGGTTAGTTTATATATGAAAGGAAATCTATTTTATAAACCACATTAAGAGATAAAGGAAGAAAACACATATAATCTTAATTTTTCAGACAAAGTTTTTGGCAAAATGCAACACACGTTTGTAATATAAAATGTTCAGTAAACCTGAATGAAAATAAACTTCCCTACTCTGAAAAATGGTATTTATGAAAAACCTAAAGTTGATATCACAGACTATCATGAAATATTTAATGTTTTCTTCTCAAAACTGTGAATAAGATCAATACAAGATTTAAATAAATTGTGAAATATGCAATAGACCATTGACTGGAATATTTAGTATAGTTAAAATGTTAATTTTCCTCAAGTTTATATATAGATTGAGTGCAATTTCATTCCAAGCAGCAGGTATTTTGTAGAAATTTAGAAGTTTCTTAGAAAATTTATGTGGAGAAGCAAATAACCTATATTAGCTAAAATAATCTTAAAAACAAAAAAATGCAGTACTTGCAGTAATTGCGGTCAAGACTTATTTTTAAGTTGTAATAATAAAGATTTCGTGTTACAGAAGAAAGAACAGAAGAAAGTCAGAATGAGGAGTCCAGAATTAACCACAAAATATGGATCAGTCTATTTTGACAACGTTTCCCCAGAAAAAAACAAAACAAAACAAAACAACTCGATCCCTAACAATCATGTCATCAATATAATATGGATCAGAGACCTAACTATTAAACATGAATAAAACAATAGTTACTAGAAGAAAACATTATCTTCTACTGGTCAAGCACTCACAACTGCCCACTTCTTACCGTCTGTTTTGTCCTGACTCAAATTCAGTCAGGCTTTCTCCTCCCTATGGGTCTCTGAACGCGGCTTGCCTCCAGCCTAAGACAACACTAAGGGAAACATGGCCCCTTATTAACTTATCTCAAGAATTTGCTGAACACGAACAACACATTTTTTTCAGACATGGCTGACCATTTTCTCTAATTTGCCTAACTTCTCCTTTCTTACTGCTTATTCCTCCAAAAAAAAAAAAAAAAATCCAACTCTTTTCTGACAGACTTTGAGATCCTTGCAGATTTCTGAGATCAGAGTATTCTCTCTATTGCAACAGTTTTTTATGTGAATAGTTTATCCTTATCTAAATCTGGATTTACTTTTATTTGACACGACTCTCCTAAAAGTTCTGTTATGAAAAGTGAAAGAAAATCCACAGCCTGGGGAAAATGTTTTCAAAACACATAATTGATAAATAACTTGAATTCACAAAATTTACAGAATTACTGTAAACTGGTAAAACAAATACTAACCATCTAATAAAAAGATTTAAAGTTTGAATAGACACCTCCCAAAAAGACAAATGGCAAATAACATCAACATCATTATACATGAGGAAAATGCAAATTTAAGTTAAAATGAGATACTACTATACATCTACTTGAACAACTACAATTACACAGAAGGACACCATCAAATGTTGGAGAGACTGTAGCAACTGGATCTCTTATACATCATTGGTGGGGTGGTAAAATTAATTATTATTTTTCTATGCTTCTATAATAAATTAGTACTTCTGGTGGCTTAAAATAGCACAAATTAATCTTATAGTTGTATAGGTCAGAGGCCTGACATGGGACTCACTGAACTAAAATCAATGTTTTATCAGGGCTGTGTTACTTTCTGGAGGACTCAGGGGAAAATCTATTTCATTTTTTATTCACATTGTTGGCAGAATTCAATTCGATGTGGTTTAAGACTGAGGTCACCATTTTTTGTTGTTGTTGTTGGGTATGAGCTAAGAGCTTTTCTTAGCTTCTGGAAGCCATCCACATTCCTTGCCTGTGGCTCCCTTCTTCCATCTTCAAGTTCAGCAACAATGGCAAAAGTTCCTCTCATGTTTCTAACCTGTCCTCCCTCTCCTTATATGGTTACACTTCTTACCCACTCTCTGCCTTTCTCTTCCACTTTTAAGGACTCTTATAAATAGACTGTGTCCACTTAAATAATAGTAAATAATATATCTCAAGATATATAACGTTACTAATATCTGTAATGTCCTATTTTCCATATCAAGTGATTATTCACAAGTTCCAGGGATGAGGTTCTGCACGTTGTTGAGAAGGCTTTATTGCTACTGCAAAATGAACAATCATCTTGGAAAGCTCATTGTCACTAACTTAATAAGTTAAAACCAATTCAGAAATTCTGCTGTTAAGTGTATAACCAAGGAAAGAAAGACTTGTCCACTAGAAACCGTATACAAAAATGTTCAAAAAAACTTTATTTATACTGGTCCAAGACTTGAGAGATCCCAAATGTCCATCAACATGAGAATGGAGAAAGCATGTAGTATTTAATATATGCCTTAATAAAAAGAAACAGACATCTGATAAATGAAAAGACATGCATGATGTATGTTGAGTGAAAGAAATAGAACACAGAAATATACAGGCTCTTTTATCCTATTAATATGACATTGAAGAATAGGCAAAATTAGCCTATTGTGAAATTATCTAGGAGGAGAATTGTATAGGAAGAGGCATGAGAAATGTTAGGTTTCTTCCTATTATTCATCAAAATGAATTGAATGTACTTTCAACATATGATTCATCAAAACTGATTAAATGGTACACTTAAGATGCTAGTATTTCATTCTATATAAATTATAACTTAAAATAAGATCTTTCAAATTTAAGATATTATACCCTACAGAGGATAACCTATTCTTCCACTTGTCGTTTTTAAACATGAAATAGAGATTTTAAAAATAAAATGTATTTAGTTTCTCAATTTTATGACATGTTTAGAAAGTATTATATTTTTCAAGCAAGATGATCTGCAAATTTTTAATTCCATATCCTAACAGTATAAACAATAATTTCTGGGCTTTTCTTCTTTAGTTGTGTCATTTTAATAGCTAAAATGATAATTAGTGAATGTTTTTGAGCACAAAAATACTCATTTTAATATGAGAAATTAATATCAAAACAGTTCAGATCAAGAAATTACATTTCATCCCACAGATGACAATTCACCAACAGCTTTCAATATTGCTAGTCCATCTCAACAGTGATATGATTCAGAGATTTTAAAAAAAATTTTAATGTTATTTCATATATTCCTGTTCCAAAGCTGTTGAAAACACAGCAGAATACTGTGATGATTTAGGGGAGGGAAGAAAGTTAGGAATCGGGATGAAGCTTTTTTGTTGCAAACATTTACCACGGTGCAATATGACTTAGAGAAAGAGAATTTACAGGTTAGAAACCTTCTCCACATGAAAAACACATGGGAGCTGGCAAGATAAGACTGAGTATTCTCTGAGACATAATGAGTCTGGACAGCAATTTTCTCAAAGAAAACTAATCAATTATATCAGAACACCTCTTATTCAGTTCATTCAAGGACAGTACTAGGTCCATTAATTGAAAAGACTGGATAAATGAGGAATCAAATAATATTATATGCAACACAACATTTTAATTTAAAATATATACACACTTATCTACCCATTTTTTTTCTATTAGAACAAGGGCTTTTCATTGAACATGGGTCATAGAATTAGAGTTTGGTCTGTTTTTCTTCTGTAAGTCTTTTTTTTTTTTTTTTTCTTTCATTTTTTTTTTAAAATTTATTTATTATTATTATACTTTAAGTTGTAGGGTACATGTGCATAACGTGCAGGTTTGTTACATATGAATACTTGTGCCATGTTGGTGTGCTGCACCCATCACCTCGTCATTTACATCAGGTATAAATCCCAATGAAATCCTTCCCCCCTCCCCCCTCTCCATGATAGGCCCCGGTGTGTGATGTTCCCCTTCCTGAGTCCAAGTGATCTCATTGTTCAGTTCCCACCTATGAGTGAGAACATGCGGTGTTTGCTTTTGTGTTCTTGTGATAGTTTGCTAAGAATGATGGTTTCCAGCTGCATCCATGTCCCTACAAAGGACACAAACTCATCCTTTTTGATGGCTGCATAGTATTCCATGGTGTATATGTGCCACATTTTCTTAATCCAATCTGTCACTGATGGACATTTGGGTTGATTCCAAGTCTTTGCTATTGTGAATAGTGCCACAATAAACATACGTGTGCGTGTGTCTTTATAGCAGCATAATTTATAATCCTTTGGGTATATACCCAGTAATGGGATGGCTGGGTCATATGGTACATCTAGTTCTAGATCCTTGAGGAATCGCCATACTGTTTTCCATAATGGTTGAACTAGTTTACAATCCCACCAACAGTGTAAAAGTGTTCCTATTTCTCCACATCCTCTCCAGCACCTGTTGTTTCCTGACTTTTGAATGACTGCCATTCTAACTGGTGTGAGATGGTATCTCATTGTGGTTTTGATTTGCATTTCTCTGATGGCCAGTGATGATGAGCATTTTTTCATGTGTCTGTTGGCTGTATGAATGTCTTCTTTTGAGAAATGTCTGTTCATATCCTTTGCCCACTTTTTGATGGGGTTGTTTGTTTTTTTCTTGTAAATTTGTTTGAGTTCTTTGTAGGTTCTGGATATTAGCCCTTTGTCAGATGAGTAGATTGCAAAAATTTTCTCCCATTCTGTAGGTTGCCTGTTCACTCTGATGGTAGTTTCTTTTGCTGTGCAGAAGCTCTTTAGTTTAATGAGATCCCATTTGTCAATTTTGGCTTTTGCTGCCGTTGCTTTTGGTGTTTTAGACATGAAGTCTTTGCCCATGCCTATGTCCTGAATGGTACTACCTAGGTTTTCCTCTAGGATTTTTATGGTATTAGGTCTAACATTTAAGTCTCTAATCCATCTTGAATTAATTTTCGTATAAGGAGTAAGGAAAGGATCCAGTTTCAGCTTTCTACTTATGGCTAGCCAATTTTCCCAGCACCATTTATTAAATAGGGAATCCTTTCCCCATTTCTTGTTTCTCTCAGGTTTGTCAAAGATCAGATGGCTGTAGATGTGTGGTATTATTTCTGAGGACTCTGTTCTGTTCCATTGGTCTATATCTCTGTTTTGGTACCAGTACCATGCTGTTTTGGTTACTGTAGCCTTATAGTATAGTTTGAAGTCAGGTAGCGTGATGCCTCCAGCTTTGTTCTTTTGCCTTAGGATTGTCTTGGAGATGCAGGCTCTTTTTTGGTTCCATATGAACTTTAAAGCAGTTTTTTCCAATTCTGTGAAGAAACTCATTGGTAGCTTGATGGGGATGGCATTCAATCTATAAATTACCTTGGGCAGTATGGCCATTTTCACGATATTGATTCTTCCTATCCATGAGCATGGTATGTTCTTCCATTTGTTTGTGTCCTCTTTGATTTCACTGACCAGTGGTTTGTAGTTCTCCTTGAAGAGGTCCTTTACATCCCTTGGAAGTTGGATTCCTAGGTATTTTATTCTCTTTGAAGCAATTGTGAATGGAAGTTCATTCCTGATTTGGCTCTCTGTTTGTCTGTTACTGGTGTATAAGAATGCTTGTGATTTTTGCACATTAATTTTGTATCCTGAGACTTTGCTGAAGTTGCTTATCAGCTTAAGGAGATTTTGGGCTCAGACAATGGGGTTTTCTAAATATACAATCATGTCATCTGCAAAGAGGGACAATTTGATTTCTTCTTTTCCTAACTGAATACCCTTGATTTCTTTCTCTTGCCTAATTGCCCTAGCCAGCACTTCCAACACTATGTTGAATAGGAGTGGTGAGAGAGGGCATCCCTGTCTTGTGCCAGTTTTCAAAGAGAATTTTTCCAGTTTTTGCCCATTCAGTATGATATTGGCTGTGGGTTTGTCATAAATAGCTCTTATTATTTTGAGGTACGTTCCATCAATACCGAATTTATTGAGCGTTTTTAACATGAAGGGCTGTTGAATTTTGTCAAAAGCCTTTTCTGCATCTATTGAGATAATCATGTGGTTCTTGTCTTTGGTTCTGTTTATATGCTGGATTATGTTTATTGATTTGCGAATGTTGAACCAACCTTGCATCCCAGGGATGAAGCCCACTTGATCATGGTGGATAAGCTTTTTGATGTGTTGCTGAATCCAGTTTGCCAGTATTTTATTGAGGATTTTTGCATCGATGTTCATCAGGGATATTGGTCTAAAATTCTCTTTTTTTGTTGTGTCTCTGCCAGGCTTTGGTATCAGGATGATGTTGGCCTCATAAAATGAGTTAGGGAGGATTCCCTCTTTTTCTATTGATTGGAATAGTTTCAGAAGGAATGGTACCATCTCCTCCTTGTACCTCTGGTAGAATTCAGCTGTGAATCCATCTGGTCCTGGACTTTTTTTGGTTGGTAGGCTATTAATTATTGCCTCAATTTCAGAGCCTGCTATTGGTCTATTCAGGGATACAACTTCTTCCTGGTTTAGTCTTGGGAGAGTGTAAGTGTCCAGGAAATTATCCATTTCTTCTAGATTTTCCAGTTTATTTGCGTAGAGGTGTTTATAGTATTCTCTGATGGTAGTTTGTATTTCTGTGGGGTTGGTGGTGATATCTCCTTTATCATTTTTAATTGCGTCGATTTGATTCTTCTCTCTTTTCTTCTTTATTAGTCTTGCTAGTGGTCTGTCAATTTTGTTGATCTTTTCAAAAAACCAACTCCTGGATTCATTGATTTTTTGGAGGGTTTTTTGTGTCTCCATCTCCTTCAGTTCTGCTCTGATCTTAGTTATTTCTTGCCTTCTGCTAGCTTTTGAATGTGTTTGCTCTTGCTTCTCTAGTTCTTTTAATTGCGATGTTAGAGTGTCAATTTTAGATCTTTCCTGCTTTCTCTTGTGGGCATTTAGTGCTATAAATTTCCCTCTACACACTGCTTTAAATGTGTCCCAGAGATTCTGGTATGTTGTATCTTTGTTCTCATTGGTTTCAAAGAACATCTTTATTTCTGCCTTCATTTCGTTATGTACCCAGTAGTCATTCAGGAGCAGGTTGTTCAGTTTCCATGTAGTTGAGCAGTTTTGATTGAGTTTCTTAGTCCTGAGTTCTAGTTTGATTGCACTGTGGTCTCAGAGACAGTTTGTTATAATTTCTGTTCTTGTACATTTGCTGAGGAGTGCTTTACTTCCAATTACGTGGTCAATTTTGGAGTAAGTACGATGTGGTGCTGAGAAGAATGTATATTCTGTTGATTTGGGGTGGAGAGTTCTATAGATGTCTATTAGGTCTGCTTGTTGCAGAGATGAGTTCAATTCCTGGATATCCTTGTTAACTTTCTGTCTCGTTGATCTGTCTAATGTTGACAGTGGAGTGTTGAAGTCTCCCATTATTATTGTATGGGAGTCTAAGTCTCTTTGTAAGTCTCTAAGGACTTGCTTGATGAATCTGGGTGCTCCTGTATTGGGTGCATATATATTTAGGATAGTTAGCTCTTCCTGTTGAATTGATCCCTTTACCATTATGTAATGGCCTTCTTTGTCTCTTTTGATCTTTGATGGTTTAAAGTCTGTTTTATCAGAGACTAGTATTGCAACCCCCGCTTTTTTTTGTTCTCCATTTGCTTGGTAAATCTTCCTCCATCCCTTTATTTTGAGCCTATGTATGTCTCTGCATGTGAGATGGGTCTCCTGAATACAGCAGACTGATGGGTCTTGACTCTTTATCCAGTTTGCCAGTCTGTGTCTTTTAATTGGAGCATTTAGTCCATTTACATTTAAGGTTAAGATTGTTATGTGTGAACTTGATCCTGCCATTATGATATTAACTGGTTATTTTGCTCGTTAGTTGATGCAGTTTCTTCCTAGCCTCGATGGTCTTTACATTTTGGCATGTTTTTGCAATGGCTGGTACCGGTTGTTCCTTTCCATGTTTAGTGCTTCCTTCAGGGTCTCTTGTAAGGCAGGCCTAGTGGTGACAAAATCTCTAAGCATTTGCTTATCTGTAAAGGATTTTATTTCTCCTTCACTTATGAAACTTAGTTTGGCTGGATATGAAATTCTGGGTTTAAAATTCTTTTCTTTAAGAACTTTGAATATTGGCCCCCACTCTCTTCTGGCTTGTAGAGTTTCTGCCGAGAGATCTGCTGTTAGTCTGATGGGTTTCCCTTTGTGGGTAACCCGACCTTTCTCTCTGGCTGCCCTTAAGATTTTTTCCTTCATTTCAACTTTGGTGAATCTGGCAATTATGTGTCTTGGAGTTGCTCTTCTCGAGGAGTATCTTTGGGGCATTCTCTGTATTTCCTGGATTTGAATGTTGGCCTGCCCTACTAGGTTGGGGAAGTTCTCCTGGATGATATCCTGAAGAGTGTTTTCCAACTTGGTTCCATTTTCCCCCTCACTTTCAGGTACCCCAATCAGACGTAGATTTGGTCTTTTTACATAATCCCATACTTCTTGCAGGCTTTGTTCATTTCTTTTTCTTCTTTTTTCTTTTGGTTTCTCTTCTCGCTTCATTTCATTCATTTGATCCTCAATCGCTGATACTCTTTCTTCCAGTTGATCGAGTCGGTTACTGAAGCTTGTGCATTTGTCACGTATTTCTCGTGTCATGGTTTTCATCTCTTTCATTTCGTTTATGACCTTCTCTGCATTAATTACTCTAGCCATCAATTCTTTCACTTTTTTTTCAAGATTTTTAGTTTCTTTGCGCTGGGTACGTAATTCCTCCTTTAGCTCTGAGAAATTTGATGGACTGAAGCCTTCTTCTCTCATCTCGTCAAAGTCATTCTCCGTCCAGCTTTGATCCGTTGCTGGCGATGAGCTGCGCTCCTTTGCCGGGGGAGATACGCTCTTATTTTTTGAATTTCCAGCTTTTCTGCCCTGCTTTTTCCCCATCTTTGTGGTTTTATCTGCCTCTGGTCTTTGATGATGGTGATGTACTGATGGGGTTTTGGTGTAGGTGTCCTTCCTGTTTGATAGTTTTCCTTCTAACAGTCAGGACCCTCAGCTGTAGGTCTGTTGGAGATTGCTTGAGGTCCACTCCAGACCCTGTTTGCCTGGGTATCAGCAGCAGAGGCTGCAGAAGATAGAATATTTCTGAACAGCGAGTGTACCTGTCTGATTCTTGCTTTGGAAGCTTCCTCTCAGGGGTGTACTCCACCCTGTGAGGTGTGAGGTGTCAGACTGCCCCTAGTGGGGGATGTCTCCCAGTTAGGCTACTCAGGGGTCAGGGACCCACTTGAGCAGGGAGTCTGTCCCTTCTCAGATCTCAACCTCCGTGTTGGGAGATCCACTGCTCTCTTCAAAGCTGTCAGACAGAGTCGTTTGCGTCTGCAGAGCTTTCTGCTGGGTTTGTTATTGTTTACTGTGCCCTGTCCCCAGAGGTGGAGTCTACAGAGACAGGCAGGTTTCCTTGAGCTGCTTGTGAGCTCCACCCAGTTCGAGCTTCCCAGCAGCTTTGTTTACCTACTTAAGCCTCAGCAATGGCGGGCGCCCCTCCCCCAGCCTTGCTGCTGCCTTGCCGGTAGATCACAGACTGCTGTGCTAGCAATGAGGGAGGCTCCGTGGGTGTGGGACCCTCCCGGCCAGGTGTGGGATATGATCTTCTGGTGTGCCTGATTGCTTAAAGCGCAGTATTGGGGTGGGAGTTACCTGATTTTCCAGGTGTTGTGTGTCTCAGTTCCCCTGGCTAGGAAAAGGGATTCCCTTCCCCCTTGCGCTTCCCAGGTGAGGCAATGCCTCGCCCTGCTTCAGCTCTCCCTGGTCGGGCTGCAGCAGCTGACCAGCACCGATCGTCGGGCACTCCCCAGTGAGATGAACCCAGTACCTCAGTTGAAAATGCAGAAATCACCGGTCTTCTGTGTCGCTCACGCTGGGAGTTGGAGACTGGAGCTGTTCCTATTGGGCCATCTTGCTCCGCCCCCTCTTCTGTAAGTCTTAACTAAAATTTTATTTTATTCTTTAAAGTTATACTAGAATATAATTAAATCTACATGCATCATCTTTGTAGGTTTTTAAAATAAATATCCCCACAACTATTCTCCAGTATTTTTATTTAATTTTATTTAGTTTCTCCAAATAATTCATTTGCTTCAAAACATTGTTTCCATTTCTGCTCCCATATTTTAATGTACTGCTCATTAATAGTGAGTACAAGTGGCAGAATGGGTGGGGGAACAAATACAGCTTACTCTCACCTGAAAATACTTGTTCAGCTTACCTGGTAAGCTTACCTAGTAAGCAGACGTTAGCCTGCAAGAAAAGAAACAGTCCCAAGTTGAACAAGGAAAGACAGAAGACTATCAGAAATCACAAAAGACTGTGAGAAAAAGTTGCAAGGAAATTAAATCTGTAGCAGAGATTTACCATTAATACTGGGGGAGATGGAAAGTAAAAAATATACTATAAAAAACTTCATGCTCAAAAAACGTATGTGAAATTATGCCATAATGAAAATAAAAGTTTAAATCCATTAACTATGACAGATAAATAGCTGATATGAATAAAGTAAGTAGAGGTTCAACAGCAAATAAATTGTATACTCTTGTTCTATGTTATGATTGTAGTTGGACTACAAAACCAGATACAGTTGTCAAAACACATCAAGTAATACAATTATAATTGATAATTTTATTGTATATTCATTATGGGTCAAAATTGCTGATTAAAATTACACTGAAACAAAAAGTAGATCAAATAGATCAGGAATAAACATAGGTTCATTAACAAATAAAAATATAAACCAAAACGATGGGAGATAAAGAAAAAATCATCTAAATTTGAAAGAACTGATCATCATATTTTAAGTAATTGACATAAAGGAAAAAACCCCCATACATGCCTTGACAAATTATTAAAAATAAAGAATAATACAAACATACATATATATGAATATACACAATAGAAAGTATTATATATGAATATATTGAATAGAAGTTATGTTTGTATTAAAATAATACAAACATTTATATATCATATATATACCTAGATACATAAAAACATATAGTTTGTGTATATATGCACACATACATATATTTAAAAATAAAACTGCAACTTCTCTGCGGTGTTAGGCATCAGAAAAACCATAGAGTAATTTCTAGTAAATTCTGAAATTAAAATATTATTTCTCAAAAATTCTCTGTATAACAACATTTTCTTTAGCTCTATAGCTTTTTCTATAGTTGGAAACTTTCTGAAAAGTTTTAGAAAATGTATTACTAATAAACACTTTTGAGGAAAAACACATTGAATACATACTTAAACCTTAGAAGATATTAATAAAAACAAATTTAAAACAATGAAGATATCTCTGTATGAAAGAATATCAGGCAACAAAATAAAACATTAAGTGAAATCAATATTGTGAATGTCATAAAATTTAACATAAATGCTAATAAATAGCACAAATACCATATTGATTCTAATAAGAAAGAGATGTCCTTAAATACAGTTAATTTTGCAAAGACAACATAGGTTAGACTTGGAAAAACAAAACAAAAAGTTATCGGTTTTGATTTTTATTTCAAAAAATAATAGTGAAATATTATTGTGAAAATTATAGAAACCCACTGGTAGAATTAGAAAGAATGATGACTTTTTACATTACAGTAGAAGACTAAAAACAAACATATATATCTTGCATTGCAAATGACAGGAAACAAAGGCAACCAAAAGGAAATAGGAAAAACAAAACCGAGAACATAAAACAAAGTGACAGACTTAAAGCTACACATAACAGTGATAACAGTGAAGGAAATTGCTTTAAACTATTCTGTTTATTCAGAAACAAATATTGTCAGGAAGAATTACAAAACTACATCAAATTTTAAAACACCTACAAAAATGACTTAGAAACATTTCAAAGCAAAGAATGGGTAAAAGTTTACTGTGCATGAAAAAACAGAAAGCAATTGACCATGGAGATGCTATTAGCAAACAGGAAAAAGTTAAAGCAAGAAGCATTAGCCAATATGAATTGGACCATATTACAATTGTAAAATTGTCACTCAATGTTGCAAGCCAAATCGTTTTAAATTCTTGTTCATTGCTTAATGTAGTATCAAAGTGTACCAAATGAAAGCTAAGTAGAAAAATAAATTAATGAAAGGTTACACCCATAAAATATGTGCAAAAGATATGTATTGTATTGTAAATACATTAATATTTGTATTAATATGCATTAAAGCTTTTAGAGGGGTTATCACTTTATTATAAATATCCATGTTATATGTAGGGGAGAAGATACCCTTACTTGGCTGAAAAGACTCACTAATTCTAAAGTGTGAAAATTATGTTGTCCATATTTTTGATAATAACAAGGAATCATTTGTAATGTTTATACAGAAATATCTCTACAATAAAATTTTTAAATGAAATTTTAAATAACAATAAAGAGTTAAAGATGAACCAAATATTATGACAGAGTATGTCAATAGTTTAATAAGTAAAAGGTTTGATTTTTGATGAGAAATAGTTTAAAGAAATGAGCTAAGTATAATGCTCAAAAGATTGTCTTTAACAAAGAAGCACTAGGGAAAATATGAAGAATTAAACAATTCAGATAAAGGTGAAACAAAGCAAAAAGTTTGTAAAAAGGAAAATAGTGAGATTGTTTTAAAAATCCAAAAATTTATTCTAAAAACATTAATAACCAAAACCAAAACAAAAAAAAATTCAGTGCCTTTCTTCCCTTCCACTCCAACTTCAATTCATTTGTCAGCATTTGCAGAGGCCACTGGCAACCACAGACAAATAATACAGCTTATGTGCAGTTTATATGACGCTTTGCTGTGCTTTTTGTAAAAATAGGTGATCCAAGGTTTCTATTCCTTACAACCAGGAAAGTGATAGAAAATTAGCATCAGGCAGCAAATCATGAAATGAAATTGTACTTCAAAAAGCTGTGAACTCCCAAAGGATGAAAATTCATCATCAGACTTGCACGACTTTGCCAGGTCATTCTGACACCCAAAAGAAAAGAAAGAGCTGAAGGAGCACTTTGAGTCTCATTGCCCTTGAGGGAAAGAGAATGCAGAGCCTGGACAGCAGAAATCAGAGGATCTGCAGCAGGAGCCTGGAGACTTTGTTGCTCCAGCACCACAAATGCATTGCCATCCGCTGCATCAGCTTCTATTTCCTGAGATATCCTAGTCCTTAAAGGCACTCCTATCACTCGACCCCACCAGCAATGAACCAGAAGAGAAAAAACACAGCCATGGAAAGGTCCAGAGTACAGAGGGAGGAAAACAGCAGATATCAATCAGAATATATGCTCCGAATAATAGAATACTTTGGGCACACATGTAAAACTTAAATTAAAAAGATTAAAGTGATTAATAACATAAATTGGGACACCCTTTACACACACATACACACCTTCTGATACAGAAAACAAAACCAAAACAATATATCTAATTGTATGTTAGAAATGTAATCAGCTGAAATTAATAGAATATTTGGTTTACAGTGGTTTAACAAGAAATGATTTTTTTTTACACAATGAAAAGTCGTGAATTAAACAAAGAATGGTGCAGTGATTATGGAATATCATAAATGTCACCAGCTTATCCTTTTTGTCTGATCCATACTCTTTAATTTATAACTTTTGTCTTCACTGTCCTAACATAATTCCTGCACTAATAAGCAAGCATCCCATCCACCGTCAGCTGGGTACAAGATAGGAAGGCCAAAGAATGAAAGGAGCATGGCAGATAAGTTTGAACCTCTTTTAAAAAGTTCCTGGACACCTCCCAAATCCAGCAATCTCTACTTCAACTTTATTGGCCAGAGCTGAGCTCTTTGGCCACCACCAAATGCAAGAGTATCTAGGAAGGTGAACATTTTAGTTGGCTATATTACCAAATTATATGAGATATTTATTCGTAAGAAAGGAGAAAATATACATTGGATGAGCCCTTAGAATTTTCTGTCACATTAATTACTAAATTCAGATGAATTGAAGAACAGAATGATCACCATTAAAAACCAAGTGAGTAGCCAGAAAATCAGGTAACAGGCATATTTGAATACACAGAACAAATATGCAAAGAAATAAAAATTGAAATCACCAGGCCAAGCATATAAGATTCTGAGGCTATATTGTGAATCATTAGTAATACATGAAAGAAAGGCAATAAAAAACTTATAAGGGAGGAATATTTTCATGAGCTGAGGAAATAAAATTTTGCAGATTGAAACCATTCACCTATTTCTAGGCAGAACAAATGATAAAGATATAAATCTATCATATCTGGGGAATATTTTTGAGCTCAGGCAAAGGAGACAAGCAATCTACAATGGTAAAAACACGTTAGTATTATTCAATAAAATGAGAAACTCCTTTTATAAAAAGAACAACAAAATGAGATCACTTCTTAAAATTATATAAGTAAATCTTGATAATGCCTGATTCAAAGAGAATATAATATATTAATGAGAACAAAAATGAGAGTGTTGGTTGAAAAAAAAAATCAGGATGGAGAAAAAAAATCTATTCTTGGAAGAAAATGCTTAACACCAGATGCCTTCATTGTGAAAATAAAATACCTAAGCAGGCATCTTAAGAAATTTGAAAATGAACCATAGAAATAAAGTTTAAAAAGTAGAGAGAGTGACTAGAAATAAAAGTTGAACTTATTAATACAGAATTAATTACATATACAGATAAATAACTTTTCCTACTTCAAAAGTAACCAAATAGAAGAAAAGATAAATAAAGCATCTGTAAAGTGGTGCTTATTTCATGTTGCCTTATCAATAGGGCGATAACGAAATTATGGTACATAATAAATATTATTTAGCCAATAAAGTAATTAATTTGAGCTATATGATACATAACTCTGTAGATGTGTATATGTATTTCTCACACACATATAGTATTATTCTGATCATTTTTAAAAGTAGATGAATTATTTTCATTTTCTTTGTGAGACATTAGTCAAAGTTGATAACAGAATAGGAGAAACACACAAGTACAAAAAGGGAATAGAAAATTGTATGTCTAGGATCACATTTTGCGTTTGTGTCAAATTGTGTGTATTTTTAAGTAAATTTTTAAATGCATTAAATTATTTATTTAAAAATATAACGACATTTTTAAAGGAGATATGTAAATTAAATATAAAAAGCTTAATAATACATAAGAAATTTTTTTGAAAAAACACACTATATAATTGCATGTAAATAACTTATTAAATCTGGGTGAAATGAGCCATTTCCTGAGGAAAATCTATTTTATCTGGGAAGAAACAGTAAACATGTGTATAGAGAAACTAAATTTGATATTGAAATTATATTTATACAGTAATATAGTTACATGATGTTTATCTTAGATATGTATAAAACAGTCACTCTATCTTCCAGCAGTAACATTAGGATACTTTAACCTCTTGAGGAGAAGATACGATATAAACTCTTGCACAACATGGAGAACTGAAGATAGCTATCCAATTTATTTTATGAAATTGACATCAAAACCCAAGAAATATAACACAAAAAATCTTCAAGTAAAAAACAATTTATATAGTTCTGCTCTATGTTGAAAGATTAGTAGGAAGAAAGAATTTTTCCCAGCAAATAATAAACAGTAAATATGAGGCTATCTATTAACATAATGACAATGGTTTGTATTAATACATTTAAAAAGAGCTATGGGATGCCAATATCATTATTTCATTAAACCCTGGCAGCAGAAATCCTTTTAAGGTCAAAACTGCTTCTACTAAATGGTATTTTTGCTGGAAAGTAACTCTTCCAGTACCTGGGAAGACACTGATGTCAAAGTTTTCAGGGAAAGGAGAATCCATCTTCAATTATAGATATTTTATTTCTGTAGTTCTTAAGATCAAGTGGAGAGGAAGAGAATAAGAAACAAATGGAAAGAAATATGAGGAAAGAATAAAAGAAAAAGAAAAAGTTGTAGACAGGCTGTTTTCTTTCTCTGTGGCCTTGCCAAGTCCTCTTTAATTACTAAGTAAAACTTTTCATGGAAATAAGCACAATTGCCAGAATTTGCATCTAGTTTATCATAGACCTGAATCAAGATACTGTGGCAAAAAGGTGAAGCGAGTGGGAAGTGTGCTGCAGCGACCAGCACAGGAGTTGGGGCTTTGCTGATAGATCGGGAGGGTTGTGGCCTGAAAGCCACATCTTATATTAAAATCAACTCAAAATGGATCAAAGATTTAAATCTAAGACCTGAAGCCATAAAAATTCTAAAAGATAACCTAGGATAAACTCTTCTGGACATTGACCTAGACAAAGAATTCATGACTAAAACCCCAAAAGCAGATGCAAATAAAACAAAAATAAATAAATGGGACCTAATTAAACTAAAAAGCTTCTCTAACAAAAGAAACAATCATCAGAGTAAACAGATAACCCACAGAATGGGAGAAAATATTTGCAAAATATACATCCAACAAAGGACTAATATCCAGAATCTATAAGGATCACAAACAAATCAGCAATAAAAAAACAAGAATCCCAACCAAAAAGGGAAAATGACATGAATATAATTTCTCAAAAGAAAATATAAAAATGGCCAAAACATGAAAAAATGCTCAACATCACTAATCATCAGGGAAATGCAAACTAAAACCACATTGAGATAACACTTATTCCTGAAAGAATGTCCATTATTAAAAAGTCAAAAAACAATAGATGCTGGCACGGATGTGGTGAAAAGTCAGTGTTTATATCCTGATGGCGGGAACATACATTAATACAGCCTTCATGAAAAATAGTATAGAGATTTCTTTTATTTTTTGAGACGGATTCTCGCTCTGTCACCCCGGCTGGAGTGCAGTGGTGCAATCTTGGCTCACTGCAAGCTCTGCCTCCCGGGTTCACGCCATTCTCCTGCCTCAGCCTCCCGAGTAGCCGGGACTACAGGTGCCCGCCACCACGTCAGGCTAATTTTTTGTATTTTTAGTAGAGAGGAGGTTTCACCGTGTTAGCCAGGATGGTCTCAATCTCCTGACCTTGTGATCCACCCGCCTGGGCCTCCCAAAGTGCTGGGATTACAGGCATGAGCCACCGCACCCGGCCAGTATGGAGATTTATTTAAGAACTAAAAGTTTGATCTATCATTCAATACAGCAATCCCACTACTAGGTACCCACCCATAGAAAAAGAAGTGATTATATAAAAAGACACCTGCATGCATATATTTACCGTGGCACACTTTACAGTTGCAAATATATGGAACCAATCTATGTGCTCATGAACGAATGAGTGAATAAAGAAAATGTGGTATATATACACCATGGAATACTATTCGGCCATAAAAAAGAACAAAATAACGTATTTTGCAGCAACTTGGATGGAGTTGGAAGCCATTATTCTAAGTAAGGTACCTCAGGAAGGGAAAACAGAATACCATATGTTCTCATTTATAAGTGAGAACTAAGTTATGGAAACACAAAGGCATGTAGAGTGATATAATGGACTTTGGGGACTCAGAAGGGGAAGGGTGGGAGGGTGATGAGGGATAAAAATCTACCTATCAGGTACAATGCACACTACTCATGTGACGGGTGCATTAAAACCTCAGATTCCTCCCACTTTGCAATTCATTTATGTAACTAAAAACCATTTGTACCCAATAGCTATTGAAATAAAACAAATATTCAAAAAATAAAAATGTACACTTAAGCTTTGTGATTCAATAATTTATCTCTTTGGTGTACATAAGCCCAGGAGTGGACATGAATGAGGCTATGTTTGAAGTGCAGTATTTGATTGAGAGTAGTTGGCGTCAAGCCCATAACTTGGCAAACATGACATATAAATATGGAAAATACAATATACTAGAGACACACAATGAGATACTATTGTAGTAGTTTGATGAGTACTGTGATGCTTTTAATATGTTAATTTTACGACAAACAAGGAAAGGCTGAGAAATGGTCACAGATTGAAGGAAACTAAAAAGACATGACAACTAAATGATATATGATATTCTGGATTAAAGCCTAGAATAGAAGGAGAACATTAGTGAAAAATATGATGAAACTCACATAAAAGCTGTGATTTAATAGTAGTATTACACCAATTTTTAATTTCTTAGCTTTGACAAATACCCAATGATTATGTAAGATGTTAACATTAAAGGAAGCTGGAAGAGGAGTGTAACAAGAACATGGAGAATCTTAGGAAGAAAAGTTCAACAACCATTGCTATATTGTTGCTCTTTTCCTAGATTTACCAAGTAACATAATTCCGCATTTGCCACATTTGTTCTCTCTCTCTCTCCCCCTCTGACTTTCCTTCTCTCTCTCCCTCCCTTCCTTCCCCCTTCTCTCTCTCTCTCTCTCATTATTTTCTCTAATTCTTTTAAAGCTTCAGGCTTCATTACACATTATCATTAAATACTTCATTATGTATCTTCTAACAATAAAGATGTTCTCCAATATAGCCACAATACCATCATCAAATCTTAGAAAATCAATACTAATTTTATAAAATTACCTAAATATTCAATCCATTTTCAAAACCTTCACATTTTGTCAATTTTCCCAAGAATGTCTTCCATAGCCCTCTTTTTCCAAATCAGAATCTAGCCAATGTTTGCATATTTCATTGGGATATAGTAAGTCTCTAAATTCTAATGACTTTATTATATTTAAGAAGTCAGATCAATTATCTTGGCACATGTCTCATATTTTGGATTTGTCTGATACCTACGAAGATATTCAGCATAAATATTTTGGCAAGAATACTATGTAGGTGATTGTTTTTATTTCTTATTACACTATATAAGGAAACACTATTGCTGATAAGAATTATGATAATTTAGTTAAATCTTTGACTACTATATCTTTTCATCTTAAAGAGAAAGCAGTAGTGTGGAAATTCCATATAGTTTATTTTTAAAAGGCACTACAACTTCAGTTTTCTCTCTCTCTCTCTCTCTCTCTCTCTCTCTCTCTCTTTCTCCCTCCCTCCCTGTCTCTCAGATTATTCATTCTGAGGGAGTACAGACATCCTATCATGAGGAGCCATTTGAAGGAGCTGAAGCTTCTTGCTAATAGCTACAGGAGTGAGTTTGAAAGTAGATCCTCCTGCCTAGTCAAACTTTCAAATTCCTGCAGACATTGCCTGTATCTTGCCACAACCTCACAGGTAGCATTAGCCAGAACCACCAAATATGTTGCTTCTGGGTTTCTGAAGCTCAGAACCTGTGTGAAATAGTGTTTGTTATTTTAAGCCACAAGGTTTTATGGTAATTTGCTACGCAGTAATAGATTAACAATACAAGAAGTCATCTCATTGGTCTGTTTCTGAGCTTGGTTATCAGGAGGAGTGCTGTTATTACACAATAAAGGCAGTGTATGAGGGTTCTGCAGAGGGGCAGAACTAATGGGAGATATATAGATAGATAGATAGATAGATAGATAGATAGATAGATAGATATAGATATATATATATGAATGGGGAGTTTGTTAAGGAATATTGATTCACCAGATCGATCACAAGGTGAAGTTCCACAATAGGCTGTCTGCAAGCTGAAGAACAAGGAAGCCAGTCCCAGTCCCAAAACCTCAAAAGTAGGGAAGCTGACAGTGCAGCCTTCAGTCTGTGGCCAAAGGCCCAAGAGCCCCTGGCAAATCACCGGTGTAAATCCAAGAGTCCAAAAGCTGAAGAACTTCGAGTCTGATGATCTGACGTTCGAGGGCAGGAAGCATCCAGTGCGAGAGAAAGATGAAGGCTGGAAGACTCAGCAAGTCTGCTCTTTCCACTTCCTTCTGCCTGCTTTACTCTAGCCATACTGACAGCTGATTAGATGGTGCAAATCCAGATTGAGGATGGATCTGCCTCTCTTAGTCCAGTGACTCAAATGTTAATCTCTTTGGCAACACCCTCACAGACACACCCAGGAACAATGCTTTGCATATTTCAATCCAATCAAGTTGACACTCAATATGAGCCATCACAGGCTGGGATACACATGTGGGATCTGGTCACTCATGTGTGTGTCTCTTGTTATTCCTTGCTCCATTGTGACTGTAAACTGGAACAGACAGCAACTCCAGCTTGAGATGGGCATAGTCACCAAAGGGTAAACCTTAAACGGCTTCCATTCTTCTCACAATTAGTCTATGCATGTTAATTTTACCTATCATCACTGCATATTCTAGATCCTGGCCACTTCTCAATCTCTTTGAAGTGTTGGTACATACAACTGACAACTTCCAATATGGGGATTTAGGAATGAGTGATAATTGAACAATGTTGTGGCTATGACATGAGAGAAACTCTGTAATATAGATTAACATTTTTCTAAAGTTCACATTTTACAGTATCGCATTTTAGATCATATAAAACCCAGCGTACCTATGAAGGTTTATCTTATACTTTATTTTTATACCTTAGAAAGCATGTCATTAAGAGTTGGAATCTGTGGCATTCTCTTACTCTGGCCTGGGAAGAAACTTTACTTTCCTAATCATGTTTTCACTAAAATCTACCTGCCTTCAAATGTCACTTTCAACAACAAAAACAACAACAAGAAAATAATTTTGTGTTCCTATATTTACAATAAGTAGTTTATCTTGCCACATTTCTTAAAATCAGGATGACCAGATGTCATAATTTTTATTTAAGATATTCGGTCACATCTATAATATTCCATGAGTGGAAACTATTATGAGTCATTTGATAGATCTTGCTTCACATTTTCTTGTAATGTATGGTGTGGAAAATTTATTTAAATATCTGTTTCCTGACTGTTACTTTACATCTGAAATATTACATTTCTCATATTGGCATCATATATAAATTTAAGTTCTTTCAATTTCAATTTTTCCATGATGGCTAAATTTATAAAACCATAAAAATAAAAATATTTATAATGTATTATGTACTTAGTTTATCCACAGATATGATAAACACTACCCGAATTAATCCTACTCCTAACCACTTCCCTTGAGGTAGATACCATTATCTCTATTTTCAGAGAATTAAATTGAGTTTCAGAGATGTAGGCTTTTCACATATTATAAAACAACAGAGAAAAAGTAGAACCAGATTGGAGATCTAGGACTCCTTACTCTGCCTTCTGCTCTAGGCTACTTCTTATAATCAGTGATGAGTCAATTATATTACTAGGGTTGATGAAACTTCCAATAAAAAATCACAATAAAGACATGATGCCAGTCTCATTGTTGAAATTTTAAAATAAGTTGTTTTTACTGAACCTAAATTATGGTTAATTACACCCTGTTTTTAAGGGAGTAAAGTGATACTTGATTGCGTGTCCCGTCTCTGATCGCCTATCTCTACCAAGAGACAGAGTCCCGGCTTTATATTAAGCAATAGATGCCTCCTGTATGTGTGGTCCTTAAGTCCTATAGAACTATATATATATGCCCTATAGAATATACATATATAAGTCCTATAGAATATATACATGCCTATATATTAAGCCCTATAGAAATTATATATGTATATAATTCTGTTGCCAGAGAAACCTCAGAAATATCAAGCTGTCAGAGAGAAAACTGTCCTAATAAATAGGAAATTTCAAAACAAATGATATGAACCTTAGAAGTACTTTGTTTATTCAAATACTTTATATTTATTTTCTAAGTTATTAACAATGCTGAAACAATCCAGAATATTTGCAACCTAACACAATAGATGAATAATACAATTTATCAGGCTGAAGCAAAATGACCAAATTATGATAAATGTACTCTATAATTACTAACAGGTCTTATATTTTCTTTTCCTGACATCTATATAAAGTCATAATAACTCTCCAATTGTCAAGTTATAATAAAACTGAACATCTATTTTCCATGTTGAAATGAAAAACTATATGCTAGTATAAGCATCAAGGTTTGAAAAGTATGTTATATATAATTGTGGAGTGCAATAAACATTTTTAAATGTGGTAAATGGTAATAGTTCATAAATTATGCCTATTTTGTGACTTCATATGTAACTGAATTTAAATCAAATTAATTTATTTTTCTTTTTGCTTGCCTTGAACTAAATTTTGTTTTACATAAACTAAAGAAGCTATCATCAACTTATGGTGGAGACTGTTGCAATCTCTCTTTGCTTACAACATACTTGAATATAAATTGTGGCTATTGAGTGATTTATTTATTTACTTATCAGAGACGGGATCCAGCTCTATCGCTCAGGCTGGTGTGCAGTGACGCAATTGTGGGTCTCTATAACCTTGAACTCCTGAGCTTCTCTTCCCCTCAGCCTCCCTAGTAGGACTACAGGCATGTATCATGTACTACAGGCACATACCACCTTGCCTGGCTAATTTCCTTATTTTTTATAGAAACTGTCTCTTGCTATGTTACTGTGGCTGGTCTCGAACTCCTGAACACAGGCCATTCCCTGACCTTGGCCTCCCTAAGCACTAGGATTCCAGTCATGAACCACCATACTTAGCTCAGTATTGAGTGTTTTAAACCTAAAGTTCATTTGTCTTAATATCATTTTATCTGTTTGAAATAATACCTGTTTTCTAAGGTTTCATTGGTAAATGAACAAACAAACAAACAAAAAATCCTACTTAGGATAAATTTTTAAACCACTATTGTAATGGAGAAGTGTTGAATGAATGGTTTTTAACTAGGGAAACATAGTTAAACTTGCATTATAAAAATGTAATTTTAGTTGTTGGGTGTTGATTTTCTGATGCATCATATCATTTTAGAAGTTATAGCAATAATCAAGGAAGATATGCTAAGGTGCACAATTAGGGCGAAAGTTAAAATAGAGATTAAGGAGGTATAAACTTTACTTTTTCAGTCAATAACTACGTAAGTGGGGAGTAAGAGATAGAAAGAAATCAAATATCTGTCTTGAAAAACATATACAATTGTTTTACACAATATTGACAATTAAATAGACATGCACATTTTCAGCAAAGAACAATGAGTTTCATTTTGAGAACTGTAAGGTTGTTTTGATAAGGTGACATCTAGTTAGACATTCCAGGTATGCAATTTAAGATGCAATTTTGAATCTAAGGAGAGATGTGGTTGAAAGATATAAATCTCAAAGCCATATAAGCATATTAGATTGTTTAACAAGAGTATACATATACCGAAAACTGACAAAGACATGCTTGGAAATTACAAGTATTTTTGGGAATTTTAAGAGGACATGGTTGTCATCAGAATGTTCTTTCTTGTCTTTGTGTTCATGTAGTACAGTTTACTATGACTTATGTGCTTATTTGCACCAAAGTTTGTAGCACTCCTCTTGGCCAGTCCTTTTTGGTCAAATTCTCTTACATTCTTATGAAAGAACTTAACCTTTTAGTTTTCCAGTGTTGGGGCTCAGAAACTAATAATCGCCCAACCAATGACATCTTAAGATGCTGAACTGAAGGAAAAGCCTCAAATTCCCTCTGGCCTTCATTCCGCACCACCTTTGTCTGTCAATCCTCTGACTCTCCCAAAGCACAAGATGAAACTTTTCTCTGCAGTTTTTTTATCTGACTAATGTCTGGACCCACCAAAAAGAAAACAATTACCTCCATTTCTTTCCCTGAGTTTTCTTTAACTACATTCATATCCCTGTGAAAAGCCTGAAGTCTGTAAACACACCTGGATATACTTTGTTACAAACTATTGTCTGTTCTACATGCCCAACAGATTTCATCCCAGGCCGCTGAATGTTATTCAAGCCCATCAAACCCCCTAAACATTATTACTACCCTGCTAAAATCATCCACACTTCCTCATCTCCTTTCCCTCTAAGAATAATGGTATATAAGCATCTGCACCACACTGGGCATTGAGGTAATTCACCCTCCATGCTCACTGATACAGGCGTATGTGCATCAATCTGCCTTTTGCCAGTTATTTTCAGTAAACCTTCAAAATGCAAAAGGGAAATTTCTCCTTTGTGTCTACACCAATGGCATATGTTCCTAATTAGATACCAGTATATAAAGAAATTTTTAAAATTCAGAGTGCTTGAGGCAGATAATGCTAAGATAGAGAAAGGGACAGAGGAAGAAAAAGATGGAGAAAGAGAGACAGAGAAAATTATCAAAGACAAAATGTATTTAAGTCCTAAAAAGGAGGAAATATGAGAAAATAACTATGTCATGTTGATTAAAGATAGCGTACTGCAGTGAAACCTCTATGCTCAGTCACTTCCTTCTCTATTCCATTGGCAGAGGGTAACCATAAGCCCACACCTACCTGCAAGAATAATGTAGTCTAATATTGAACTCAGGGAATAAAGAGTTGCATTAGCAGTTACCTAATCACAGCAAGAAAAAACAAAACTAGCAAATAGAAAAAATAAAATGTTGTGTGCTGTACTAATAAGGTAAATACGATGATTATTGCAAAATAGCTTTAAAATTGTATTTACATAATTAAATAAGACATGATATGCCTGCGAAAAGAGTTATATATGGTTGAATATGGTATAAGACATAATGTGTACTAGAGATTAGAACAGTAGGAAATTAATATGAATAATTATTGGTTGGACAGAGTTTCATAAAAGCAGGCATGTGCAGTTAGACCTCACGCAAAGCTGAGATCTCAACATTTAGAAGATACAAGAGTCTATACATTCCTACCTCTTCTCATGCACTCTTCTTCCAGTCTCAGAGGTTTTATCCTCCAGGTAGCTGGTCCCATCTGTTTATATAAGTATTGTCTATGGACACTGAGTTAATTGGATATCTTCCCCTTCCTTTTGTCTTCTTGAAGTTGGGTAGGAGGAACTGTCTGAGCATCATAAATCTCCATCATTTCTTATGCTGTGCTGGATGTTCAGCTTCAAGTAGGCAGCGTATGGGTTGCAATGATTTATAGTTTTAATCTTTTCTATAAATGAGTATAGAGGCCACACAATATGCTCTATTTACAAAGAGCACAACAGAAAAGAAAATAGGTACATGGATATATATATTTTTTATATATAAAATATACATAAATCGATAATAGCCTTAATGGTTATGAAACCAAAATATAATTTTACAGCACAGCTAACATTAAACATGTCTTTTTAACCCCTTCTTCTAGATGGTTAGTAAACCATTATATTAGAATTCATAAATTTTTATAGATGTGTAATAGATAATTAGGGGATATAAAAAATTAACAGTTCCAATGAATTAGAATATAAACATTATCTTGCTGTCTACAACATTAATTCCTAACTTATCTGACAAGCTTTTAATAAAGACCTCTATCTTAGCACATTTTCAAAAATGTTTAACTGAATTATAGAATGGTAGAGGTGAAAGAGACTTTGAAGCTAGTCTGATATGCACCTAAAATTGGTAAAGGTCTTGGTAGAGATGGAAATAAAACCCAAGACTCAATTTTTCATTATTTCTCCAATACAATATGACTGTCTTTGGCAACACATATTGTGTTAAGATTCAATGTTAAAATAATTTCTGATTGTTTTACATGAATTATTGGTTCAAAAATAAAGTTTACAAAATATATTTTACAGTATTTTTCAAGACTCAGAGTGAACGGCGGCATGTTCATTAGTTTATTGTGATGACTGCATTCATGATTGAATTAATTGGAGATACTTGCTCTACACATTGTAGTGATTTTCAAATTTTTGCAACTATATATTTTTTCTTCCTGAAACACTGTCATCTTTTATTTTCTGTTGTTATTAGAATAAGTATTTCAATCCAAAGCACTTACATCAAAGCACTACTTCAATCCACTATGTATTGAGAAACACTATAATCCAGAAAAATGTTTAAAAACCTATCGCATGGACTCTTTGATACAGTTTTTAAGTTTAATGTCTCAATTGTCGATTCTTTCCTGGATGGGTGAGAATGTTAGGATAGTAAGGTAAGTAGTGATTGTTGTAGGAAAAATTTATCAGTAAAGATCTGCCATAATCTCCATCATCATTATTATCCTCATTGTCATTATTCTCATAGTTTTTCTTCATTAATAAGTTGCTACATTGATTTTATATCTAGATTTTAGACGTGACTTTACCTCTTTTTAATTGTATAACCTAATGAGTTACAATGTGAGGTCCTGAATTATAAAATGAGAACAACAACACTGCTTATACCATGGAGTTTTTACATGGATTAGATTATTGAAATTATTATAATTGTTATAAAAGTGTGTATCAACATGCCTGACACATAGTGATTTTATAGTTGTCATGGTGGTAGTGATAATAGCAGAGGAAGTAGACAGGGTGGTGGTAATAATATTGGTGTATTGGTAGTAATACCTCATGTTTCCCTAATAACAACCCTGTTGTAGAAATGATGGGAAAAAGGCCCAGATTTATCAGAACTGATTTTAAATTGTCTCTGTTTCTCAACTTCAAAATAAGAATGACAAGAATAATGAGAACGAAATAAAATCTTATCAGGTTTTTATGAAAACAAAATAAACTAATACACCTAAACCCTTAGAACAGTGTCTGACTCAGTAATTATTTAGTACATAATTTGCTATAATGTTCTATAATATTATGGTGTCTTGTTATATTAAGTTACTGGACTGGAAAATGATATTACAGAGGTTTAAATCTATATCTGTCACCAAAAGTTATTCTTTAATCCAACACTATACATCTTTGAAAGTCAGCATGCTCTTGTAGGTATCAATTAAAATAGTGGTTAATGATGTTGTATTTATTTCTCCATCACAGAAGTGAGAATGTCAAATAATCTGTTCTAAAAGTGATGTAGCCTTCTAAGATGGGAAAGAGCTAAATATTCTGAGTTAGACATGTTTAATGTTTCACCTAGGCTTCTCTTTAGAGTGACCCCAGGAGAAGACTATTTCTACTATTTGTTGTCTCTTTCTGCTCCTTTAGTCCTTTGCAAGTCTTTTTAAGGGGCTAATTCCCTGTGTTACATTCCTTCCTCCTTAAAATAGAGGTTTCTGGTATATTGCCCCCCCCCTTCTGTCTCTTTAATATACGTATTTCCAAGTTCTACCCCTGAGCTTATATCAGCATTAAGTGCAGCCGATAAGAGATGTTGAAGCATAATTTTATTATCTTGAAGTTCTTTAATGACCTGACCCAGATATCAGATTAAGATACTCCATCCAGACCTCTATTTGAGTATGATGTGCCTGAGTGTGTATTTTATTCTGTTTCTCTGCTTCTCCTGCTTGGGTTTCATTGAGTTTCTTAGGTCTAGAATTTTATGTCCTTCTCTAAAATTCAGGAGATTTGGGGACTTTTATAATTTTTTCTATTTTTTTTTTCCTGTTTTCCTGCTCTATTCTTTTTCTCCTCTCTTTCTGAGAATCTAATTACATTTATTTAATCTACTTGATATTATCCCACAGATGATAAGAGTCTCTGAGATTCTATTGTTTTCTTAGTCTTTTCTCTCTTTGCACTCTTTGGGTTTATTAATTTCCATGGGTTTCTCTTTAAGTATACTGACTCTTTTTTTCTCTGTGTTTTCTATTTACCCCAAACCAGTGACTTATTTTTTGGTTGTTGTTCCTTTCAGTTCTAGATTTTTCATGTGGTTCTTTTTGTACTTTCAATTTCTATGTTGCGATTCCATACCAGTTCAATCCTTATGTTTATATTTTCCTTAAGTTCATAAGCTTATTTATTATATCTGCTTTAATATTATAATATTGGCTATTTGTTTTCTTGAGTATACATCACATTGTTCTGGTTTTTACATGTCTAATAATAATCTAGATGGGATAATGGCATCTGTGAATGGTATTTTGCAGAGGATCTGTATTTTCTCATTATTTCAAAAAAGTGTTTTCTATTTTAGTGAGGAGTTAACATCAGTGTCAAACTCGGAACTCATTCTCCTTTATAGAAGGCAGCATCTGAGATATGTTTTTCTCCACTTTCAATTTGTACATTCTTGCTGGAACTTCTGAGATTTGGTTTGAATATATGTAATATACTCAGCCAATTATTTGGATAAATTTTTATACACATATTAAAGCTTCTAACTTTCCAGGAACATTCTCCCCACTTTATTAAGTATATTGCTATTTTAACATCCCTGAAGTCTTTCATCTGACATCTCAAGCCAGAAAACTTGGATTTTTGCCACCCAAATTTTAAGAACTGTAAAAGTACCCTGAGGCAATAGACTGAAAAATCACAAATCACACATGCTGCAGTGTGTCTTTCAAAACAGGATCTCTTAAAATTTCTGCCTGATTTTGGTCACACTTGAGTATCTACATACATATTTTTAATAATTCTTTGAATTTTATAATTGTTATATGCAGAAAGATTAGCCTATCCAAGCTATTCCAGAATGACTGGAATGACAAAAACAGATTCTAACTCTTTTGAAATTGAGAATAATTATAATAATTATCATATGACATTTTATGAGAAATAAAGTGCGATTATTAATGTAATGCTTTTTCTGTACATTTGACACATAGTTAATATTCAAAAATATATGCTTAATATATTACTAATTTTTCCTGTGGAGGTCTTCAAATATTTTTAGTCATTTCTTATTGTTGGAAGAGTCTTTGTGCTGAGGGAAAAAATGTTCCGTGTTTCTTTTTTTTCTTCTTTCTTTCTTTCTTTTTTTTTTTTTTTGTTTTGAGATGAAGTCTTGCTCTGTCACCAGGCTGGGGTGCAGTGGTGCGATCTCGGCTCACTGCAACATCCGCCTCCTGGGCTCAAGCGAGTCTCCTGCTTCAGCCTCCAGAGTAGCTGGGACTACAGGCTTGCGCCGCCAGGCCCAGCTATTTTTTATATTTTTAGTAGAGACGGAGTTTCACCATGTTGACCAGGATGGTCTCAATCTCTTGACTTCGTGATCCATCCGCCTCAGCCTCCCACAGTGCAGGGATTATGGGAGTGCACTACCGCGCCCGACCTCCCTGTTTCTTATATGTCACTTTTTAGGGAGAAAGATAGTATCTTAGTCCACTTGGACTACTGTAACAAAATACCTTACACTGGGTGACTTATAAACAACAGATACTTATTTCTCACAGTTTGGAGACTGAGAAGTCCAAGATCAAGACCCCAGCAGATTCTGTGTGGTCGGGGCCAACTGTCGCTTTATAGATGGCACCCTCTCCCTGCATCCTCACCTGGCAGAAGAGGCAAACAAGCTCCCTTAGGCCTGTTTTAGAAGGGCGGTAATCTCATCCATGAGGTATATCACCTCCCAAGAACATCACCTTTTAATACAATTGCATTGGGGATTAGGTATTAACATATGAATTAGCCGAGGGGTGGAGGGACACACATTCTCACCACAGCAGATAATTTGTAAGCAACTAATTATAATCCAGTTTGATACTGTCACCAGAGTAATGCATAGCTTTTTGTGGGAAACAATGGATAAAACACCCAAATATTTAACTTTCTTTTTTAAAAGGAAAGTCTTCAGGAATAATAAAAACTTTGTATATCTTTAGTAGAAATACTATCCGGATAAAACTTAAAAAAAAATCAAGAGCTATATGGCATAGCAGAATTATAGCATACAGTAAAGGTGCTCGTCAGAGTTGTAGAACTTGTTAGCCTCTATAATTTGTCATCTAACCAACATGAGCTGTTTCCTAATTTGAGAAATACGAATTCCTGCAGAGTTGACGAATATTTGTAAAGAACGAACATTCCGGAATCCTTTGAAAAACTTTCTTCACTCTTTTAAAAGGTGGTGTGATGGTCATTTCTTAAAAATTACTGTAATATATGCACATGTTAAAATAAGTTTATCTTGAGAAATAAATGTTCATATGAAAAAGTTTTCTGATTTTTAAATACATTTTAGAGATTTTTTAAAATCCAAGATGATTTGGACATTGGGATTTCTGACACAACCTTTTTTCAATCTTTTCTATTTGAGTAAAAATATAAGGCTAAAAAGTTGCCATTAATTTAAATAAACTAATATGCTTTGAAGTCAATATTTAGTAAAGAACATAAGTTAATAATACATGGATTAACATATGCAGACACCTTCATTCATTCATTTTTTTTAAGTTTAAACTAAAACAAATACTTTTAGTAACATCATATAATTAATATGCTTGGAAATTACAACATTGTTTATTTAACTTTTTATTGGAAATACACAGAGTCATAATGCATATGGAGGCCCCAAAGTAAGTCTTCTCTCATAAAATGTTGTCTTCTTAGAATATGTCTAAATTTTGTGTTACTTTTAATTCTAAATGTGATATTAACCACTGATTTGATTAATTACACTTACATACAATAATATGTACTAGTTTGGTAAAATAACTTTTTCACGTTCTAGATTACAATCAGCATTTGTAAAATTACTCTTGGGTCTTCCATTCACTAGCCTGTTGAGAAAGAAGTCAGTTGTTTTTCAATGATGGCCTTCAGAAGACTTCAGCATCTTCTTTCTTTGCTTTAGAATGTTTTGCTTTTGACCATCACATCTATGGAAATTTTGCCTCTGACTATGTGAAACCTATAAATCAAATGAACATTGGCTGAAAGCATCCATTCTGGCCAGGAAATTATAGAGAATATCTAAGTAATGTTTTTCAATCCATTTCATTTAAATTTCAGTTTTTAGAATTATATAGATAAGGTATTTAATATATTGAGGTTCCTTTGGAATCAACCCAATGTTATAATAGTGTGAACAAATTGCAAATGCAGATCCACATTGCCAACTGCCTGCTAGAAATGGACATCTAGACATTAACCTGTTTCTTAGAATTACATATATCCACAGCTTACCTTTCCTCCTCATTCAACCAATGCAGGTCTATTCATAATTGTTCTTTGGTCCCAGAAGTCAAACTCATCAGCTTTCTCAGAATTACTCTTTACTCTGAAACTGCAGTTTTGTAAAAATTTGAAAAATTCAAGCATCACTGTAAATTTCTTATGTGTGTTTTAATCTATGGGTCTCATCACATACTTCTCTTCATTTTATATGGGCCAATTGGTGACACTACTGATGAGACATGGACAGATCAATGATCTATACTTTTGAATAATAATATTACTTTATATATAATGAAGAATCCATCCATTTATTTTCTAGTTAGTATTACTCCTTCATTCTTTACTTCTTCCTTTATGTATGAGTAATTATTTGGCTATGATTCCCCTCCTTCCTATCATCCTTTATTGTTTAGGTTATTTTGACGTGAGTCTTACTTCAAATTTCAAACTATACACTGCGTTGTTCACATGAACTAGTGTGTGCTGGTCTCCAGAAACTTCAGGCTGACTGATACATGGAGTGTGTAGAAGTGCAGGAAAATATGGCTACAATAATTTTTTCTCGTATATTGAGGACCAAGAGACTTGTCTACAATGGGATGTTATGTAGAATTTGGTTGGCAAGCTGATACATTATTAGGAGGACTTATACATGGGTCAAGTCATTAATTTCTCACAGATTTTTAGTGCACACAATATCTGTAAGAAAAATAGACACCTTATCCACACTAGACAGGAAGAGACAGTTGATATGTCCTCCAGTCCAGCACTGCCTTACCTGGAAATCCCTTTTGCACAGAGAAGAAGTCCTTATTAAAGAGGTCAGTGATGAAGCCAGAAATTCTACTGTATTTGAACAGAATGGTTAAATGATACCTTGAAGAAGACACTATTGCATAAGAAAAAGTTATGTAGCAATAACATTCTCAGCAAAGTGTGAAACAGACAGTGAATTTATAATCTTAGTTTAGAGCTTTATTTAAAAAAAAAAAAGTTGGGATGAAAGAAACAGCGAAAGATACCTGTCAAAATGATGAATTGAGGGTCTTGAGAATGAGAGGAGAAGAAAAGAAACTTGACAAATTTCAAGCAAAATTTAGCACTTCATATACTTCTTTAGCGTATCCTCACAAAGAATATGTCTACTGTTCCTGGCTTCATGTGATGTGAAAACAATGGGAGTTTCTTGCTAGCAGACTGCAGAAGAAATCTACATATGACTTTCCATTTGCAGAAAGGATATTTGATGATATACTTTGAACATAGGAATTTATAAGACCAACACACTGATTGCTAAAAAGCACCATGTACAGATTCCTAATTATTTCTCAATTGCTTCCATTCATGCTGTCTTATATAATCCTTCTAACACCCAACTGGGAAATTCACCTGGTAGATGCAAAGTTCAGTCAGGTCATTCACTACACAGAAACCACCAAGGATCTTATTAGTGCATTCAAGGTACTGTACCTTAAGCCAATTTCTTTTCTGAACACAAGCCCAGAATTTATTTCTACTTGATTCAACTTATCACTGGGCAACTCTACTCAAATAAATCACTGGTAACTTTGGTCTCAGTATTTCCCAATCAGAACTCATGATTTGTATTCTACAATTCTTCCTGAAGTTGACATTCTTTGTTTTTGTCTGCTCAACATCCTCAGTGTACCCTGCATCCTCATTCAACCCAGGCACGCCTATTCATTGGTGGTCTTTGGTCCCAGAAATGTGTTCATGGGGTATGCATATGACTGAGGCTGGTTCACTGAGAAGCTAAGAGAGGCAAATTTCTTGATTCCTGAATTATTGAAGTAGATATATTTAAACTGGAGGTGTTGGGAGCCATGTTTCTAAACATAGTTTAAAAACCATACACAGTAGGAGAGAAAAAACAGAAGTCAATATCAGATGACAGTGTCTTTCATTCTGATCTCCAAAATGTCCCAAACTGTCATGTTTCCTTTAGATATTTCTTTGATTCTGTGAACACTTTCTGTACATTTCCAATAGATTATTTTTTATTTGTGTAAGCTAATTTGAAGAAGTAATTTTTGTCATTTGCAACTTTATATTTTGACTAATAGATTCTTCCTCTCTTATATTGTGTCCTTCTATGGTATCATCCTCTGCCCAGCCTTCTAAAGTAGCAATTTAGAGGTAGTCATCAGGATCTCTCTGTTTCACCTTTGTTAGCAAATAGTGACTGTAAACTACTCTTCTGACATCTTAATAACTCAAAATTCTTTCAATTGTACCCATCTTCTGTGTCACGATCACAATAAAGCCACTTCTAGCAGTCATCTGGATGACTCTACCCATCTTCTTCCTTCCAGAATTCTGCTACCAGTTAATTTGCTTCCATGAATACAGTAATTAAAATGCAAATCTCATCATGGATTCCCTGTGTTCAGTGACTTTTAGTGTTCACAAATGTCTGCTAAACCCATATTTTTAAATCAATCATTTTATAAGTCACTCTGGATGTCTCATAACTTCCTCAGGTTAAGAATATTTCCAAATTAATTCATTTTCCCATTTTTGCTTTACTTTTCACTTTCTGACTTTGGTTAAAAGCAACTCTAACCACTTAGTTTCCCAATCTAGGAAGTTCTTCTATCATTAAACTCTTCATTTTCTTTCACTTTTCCCAACAATTACTAAATCTAGGTAATACTTGTTAAATCACCCTCTACCATTGTAACTTCTATCCAAGGTTGCATTAGCTTTGCCTGGACAGTCGCAGAGACCTCTTCACTGGTTACCCTCTCACCAGTTTCCTTCAATTCTAGTTCTCCTTATATAAGGCTTAATAGGTGACTTACATAATATGATGATATGATTCTGTGATTCCCCTACTCAGTAAATTTCAATGGCTTTTCTCTGCCCACAAGCTAAAACCCAGCACGTTTAGCATAAACCTTGGTAATCTGATGTTAGATGCCATTCTGACCTAAACCTCTGACATTTTCCCTTTAACATTTTATAACCCAAGAACACCTATTTATTGTATTTTCCTGTGTATTAGATAATATCACAGCTACACGGCTTTGTTCATCTTTATCTAGAACATGCTCGCATTTTTGTCTCTAAACTCTGATATAACCTTCAGTTTCACCTTTTTTTGTAAATACTTCATGATGTCGCTGATATATTTGAGGCTCCCTCATTTGAGTTTGTACTGACTTTGTCTTTACAATCAGTATAAATACCTCCTACTAAATCTCACAGGAACAATAAGATCCCTAAGACAAGAATCTGTCTTTAATCAATGCATGCCCAGATTTCAACAAATGTTCAATGCAAACTCAATCTTTAGTAAGTATTTATGTAATACATTAAGACCCTAACCTCTCAGTTTTACATAATAAAGAAAAGAATATTTACCTCTTTACCAACAGGTTGATGCTGTTCAATAAGCAGGAATGAAATGAAAGATTGGGCCAAAGTTCTACTCAAATCTCAGATATAAGTACTACATTTGATTAAAGTCTTTCCTATGTTTTATCACTCTTGGAAACACCAGCACAGAGCAGAAGGCTGTAAAAGGCAGAGCAACTTAGGAAGAGGAGGTTTAGCCTCCTAATGGCTGCTCAGATTCACAGACAATAATAATACTTGCAGGTACAATTCCTGTCATCTTACATATCAATTACATATCAAGAATTACACTGAGGTATTGTATATATGTTTTCACTCACTCTTGCAGTAAGCATGAAAACCAGATTTTATTATTTCAGTTTTTACCAATAAAATAAGAGAGCCTCATGGCATTTCAGTAACCTACTCATAGTTGTATAATTAATGATGGCACTGGGACACAGTCTCAGCTTATTTCAATTTAAAATTCGTGGATTTTTTTTCTATTTTATTATATATAAGACTCTAGCCATTGATCTATGTTGTATTTGATAAGAAATGCAGGAAAAAACACATATTACAGACTTGATGGTGGGGATTGGTGAGAGAGATGAGAGTAAAACTATTAGCAAGGTACCCATATGAGTTGTTAATGTAGAACACTAAAATGACATCTATTTGAGTAATTTTCATATTAAAACTCTCAACAAAACAGTGAGTATTTTAAACAAGATTATTCTTTCAAGAGTCTCAGGTATATTTTCTTACTTGATTTTTCTTTATCCTACAAGTAATCTGTTCACTGCTTCTCTTTTCATTCACATATCACTGAGCCCTTATTGAAAATACTTTAGATTCAAAATATTACTTTTAAATGGATTGTTATGAAACAATTTAAAATCATTTCTTGTCAGCCAATCAGTACAATACAGTATAGTACAATCTCCCTATCTTTGAGAAAATGGCTTTATGTGTCCAAAATAATCTCCAAGAACATAATCAAGGAAAAAAAATCACTTTGCAAATGCTGCAGACTGTATTCATCAAAGCATAGCCAGAGATATTTTCAGTTGATTTTAGAACTACTTAATTAATGACTGTTGCATTAGATGGGGATATTTGAAAGCTGCAAGATGTTATCAACTATGCAGGCCTAGGGAGCAGCTGTAAAGTGCAGTAGGCTTATTTAGAAGAAAAATCTAACTAGCTATGGAATATGAGGAAATTATTCAACATCTTTGAGCCTCAATTTCTTCTAGGGTGATATGAAGGGATAATACTTGATTATCCATCCCCTAGTTTCCTTCTAGCTATGTTTCTGTTACCCATGGGAGAATTAGGGAAGAGTAGGCAGCTACTGTCAGATCTATACACATTACAGAGTGAGAAATGGGACATTAAAGATGGAAATAATATCTTGGTATAACTCCTTTGTTTCTATTTACAAATATATATATTAAATTTTAAAATAATTTTTGGAACTGCTGAAGATATGCTCACCTTTCTCACTACTGTCAAAAATGCCATTTTTGTAGCATTATGATATGTAAGATAGTACTAACACTAACAACTATAATTTCTTAAGCAATTGCACTATTTGTTTTACATAGAGTTTCACTGAGCATTTATAAAATTATCCATTAAAACTTATCATGCATCTATTATTTGTTAGACACTCTATTTCCCATAATCACCATTAGACAGGTGACAGAATGGGAAGTTAAGAACTTGCTGAAACTTCAGTTATGCGGTATGGATGAGTTATAAAGATTTGCTATATAGCATAGTTCTGATAGTTCACTGGAAAATTTTTATATTGTTCACTGGAAAATTTCTTAATATCTTATGTTAAGTGTTCTTATAGTACACACACACACACACACAAATACACACAAAGGGACACAAGAACACTTTTGGAGGTGATGGTTATGGTGATGCTGCATGGATATATTCATATGTCCAAACTCATCAAACTGCATACATTAAATACATGTAGTGTTTCATATATCAATTATACCTCAAAAAATCTGTTCATAAAACAAGTCACTAAGAAAAAGACTCAGGCTTAATTGTAGGGTTATAGAAATCTTCCTTTCTCCCCATACCCAACTACCACGTCGGTGTAAGAGTGGATTACAGCTGAAAGAACCGCAAGATGCAATTTCTACTTGTGAAGGATTTATTTTTCAGAGAAATGCAAAAACAGCTGAATCTAATGGATATTTAGAGAATACTTCATCCCCAAATAGCAAAATATACATTCTGTCTTCTTCTAAAAGAGAGTTTGACAGTTTATTAAAAGCATAACGTACTCTTATCATACAATCCAGCGATGACATACCTTGGTATCTACCCAGAGGAGCTGACAATTTATGTTCACACCAAAACCTGTAAGCAGAATGTCTATAGCAGCTTTATTCATAATTGCCCAAACTTAGAAGAAATCAAGATTTCCTTCAGTAAGTGAATGGATAAACTGTGAGACATCCAGACAATGGACATCTATAAGACTAAAGGCAAAAGGCAAAATTTTGTTTGCCATGGGAGTACAAGCTATCAATTCTGATCCTACTGTACATATATACTAGATTAGAACTATTGAGTAAATATATGGCACATAGGAGGATATACACTTCTCATTGTTGGAGTGAGAGTTTTGAGTTTGTGACAAGGAGAAAAGTATATGGATTGATATAATGATGGCTTAAACACGAGTATGAGCTCATGCTTAGCTAAATATAGATTCATATAGTTACATATAGAAATGGTTATATATATAACTGTTGAGCTCCCCAACAGTTATATATAATATATATAAAACCATTTCTATATGTAACTATCTGATATATATATATGTTATTGGTTATATATATAATATATACTATACATATATATAACACACATATATATATAGTTGGTTAAATACATAACACAGGTTAGTACGAATGCACATACTTTTTACCCTGTCAGCTAGGAGGGTCCAAAAGAAACAACACCTAGCAGCAATGAGCATGCTTAGCACCCAGATATTGGTTTCTAATCCTATTTTCCAATAAGGGAACCAAGTGTCTTGGAATAAAAGAAGAAAGAAAGGGAGGAAGGAAAGGAGGGGAGGAGAAAGGGAAAAAAAGAAAGGAGAGAGAGAGAAAGAAAGGGAGGCAGAAGAAAAGAGAGACAGAGGGAAGGAAGGAAGGAAGCAAGAAAGGAACGAAGGAATGAACCAACGAATGGACATGCCAAGCGTCACAAAGCTTGAGGGCCCTAACAGTAGTAGCCTTTTCGGGTTGCACTCATCCTGGTCAGCAATGGCAGAAATAAGACTCATAAGAGATACTGAAAAGTCAGCTTCTGACTGTAGTCTGAACAGGTAGAACCAAGTATTTTAATTCTGCCTAAGATGTCTAAGGAGGATTAAGGGTGACCTGGCAGGCTAGAGTGCTCTGACTTAGCAGGTGAAAGCAAGCAGAACTCAGACTTCTAAGGATGAATAAAAGTGTCAGATCTTTGCCTTCCACTTGTCACACTTGATCGAGATGACTCTGCGGGGTGATGCCTGAATCCTTTCCCATGTGTTCTTTAGGACTACTAACTTTAATGTACTTGCCTATGATGATTTTTCTAATTTGCTGACTTGCTCCTCCTGTAGACAATCTCCCTTGATGCTTTTGCTCATTTTTGGTTTTGCGAGCCTTTCTAGATCTATGTTGTCCTCATAACACAGTCTTTCTTACCACTCATCAGACTCACTTCTTTTGTGTTTAATGCTTTCAGAGTTCATATCTTAGACTTGAGGCCATAGTCAAATTTAGGGACCAGGAGTCCTCGACTGGACATTTTTCACATCTCCTTGTTTCTACTGGATGTTTCACCGTGTAAAAAGGACACTTAGTTTTGGGGTCGCACTTCAGTGGTTTGAAAAACAACATTTTTTTAAAAAAGAAAAAGAATTCAAATACTGGGGAACTAATTCATTTGTCTCATGTATTAGGGGACAAGAACAATTTTTTTCTGTAAAAGAGTCTATGATATTTTGAAAAATGTTTTACTAATCTTTCTTCTCTAGTGTAATTAGGCTCTGTAAGGTGACTAGAGGACTTCTGATCACTGAATTTATTGATCTTTTCTTAGTTATCTTTTTTCCCTCTCTGCAGCAACTGGCTTTGACAGCATCTGTAGGAATTAGGGGCTTTGGAAAAAATAACTAGAATAGATGCTTATTTAAGTTACTTAAAAGCTCTGTATCCTTGGACATATTACCCAAACTCTCTGAGACTTATTTTCTAACCAAAAGAAGGGGGTAATTATAACAATCTCGTAATTGTATGCTGAGAATTAAGTGCGTTTTAGATTTGTTTCTCAGGATGAGATAATTCAGGACAACAACATAATATTCTTAATCAGTTTCAATCTGTTAGTAAATAAAACACCATTGTTCACTTTTTTTAGGTTTACAGACTAGAAAATAGACGAACAGAATAGAAGTAGAATATATTCAAAGTAACTATAATAGAAGTAAGCAAAGAAAATGTGGCTTCTTACTACCTGAGAGGATTTTGAAAGATTTATTTCTGGAAAATGAGTCTGAATATCCAGATGAATATTCTGATAAGTGCATGAAACATTCTGGTGAAAGAAAAGGTTGTAAGAAATAATGATGGAACTATAATAAAGGACCAAATCACAAAGGTCTTGGCATGGGAGACAATGTGGATTCTTTTCAGCTTAAAATTAATATTTCCTAAGAAGTAAGCTTAGAAGTTGTACAAAATAATATAGATGCATATAGCTTTATCACAATTTAAGAACTATTATCGGCCTATTCTTTTGAAAATATGCATTGCTAATTGACATATACATTGACTGACGACAGCTTTGCTGTCATCTACAAAAAACTTTGCCTGTCAAAAATGATCACATGAACCTTCTTTATCTCCCATCTAACCTAGTGCATATGTTTATCATGGTGTGTGTGTCACTAAATTGTGATAGACTCTGCCTAATTCTATGAGCCCCTCTGAAAGGATATTCAATACATGTAGGTGTTATCGATATCCCTTGAATCACCATTTTTTAATTTTGTATTTGCAATTCTTATTTTTGTGTGGATGACTCCCAAAACTAAAGCTTGCAGCTGGATTCCTATTTCTAGGTGCCTGCTACATATGACTACTTAAATGTTCCATGGAGTTCTGACCGTCCACATGATTAAAACAGAACTAATGGGATTTCATCTGAAAATATGGCATTGTAGATATTCTGAAGATCCCTCCTAATTTTGTATAATTAGATCCTAGGTAAATGAAAAAAGCATACCCCTAAAAGCATTCCTCTGTCATTATAAAAGTAAGGAAAACCCTAAGGGATCCCTCCAAAAATAATGAAATGAGACCAATGGGTAGTACATGACACAATAAAATTGCCTTGTCTTGCTAATTGCAATCATTGGCCTGGTCTAAGTAGTCAGGGAAATCTCCAACAAATACATTAAATTAAAATGATCCCAATTATATGGCATCTGTTGGCAACCAATGCAAACAAGGCAGATTTTCTTATAAGGCAAGTACCTGCAACTCAGGTTTTCCAGAATTTGACAGATTAACTTCAGTGAAATATAAACTAACAATACAAAACAATGTTACTTACTATATTCAAGACGAAATAAACTATGAGTAGAAGTAAGCAGAAATAACAAAAATTTTGGATCACCAAAGATTTCAGATATTGAAAGTATCAGACATAGAATATAAAATAACTATGTCCAAAATGTATAAAATTAAATAAATAATATTTAAAATGTAAGTGAGAAACTAGATGGGTTCAGATTCCATTTATAGTCATTGTAGTCACTCACTTGCACACATCTTAAATTTTCTTATTCTCCTCTCTTTGGAGGAAAGGTTGAATAGACGATTCACAGAAATATTTTTAGGGCAGTGAAACTATTATATATAATATTCTAATGGCAGATATATGACACTATATATTTACCACAATCCATAGAACTCTGAAGTAAAATGATTGAACCTTAGGTATGCAATTTTATAAATATTTAGGAAGTCAGGGAATACTGCCATGGAATGCAGACTGTGACAAAAGAATCTACCTGTATTAGAAATATTTTTAGCATTTTACAGAAGGACTTGGGGAAAAGATGCTGAACTAAATAACTTAGACTAACTGAATAACTAATGAGTGAATGTGTAAAACTAAAGGCCAAAGTAACTGTGTACATAGCATTGTAGTTTATACAGTTGTTTACTGTGGTATTGTGAGTTAACAATTTTAATACCATTAGCCATATATTCTAAAATTGAACAATCACGTAAACAGATAACCAATGGTGTCACCCAGGATTTTCACTGTTGGAGTGGGAGGATTCAAATTAGCAAGGAGAAGAAGTGGCTATGGTCCATATAATGAATTAGAGTTAAAAAGTACTAATGATTTGCTGCACCTATCAATCCATCATCTAGGTTTCAAACCCTGCATGCATTAGGTATTTGTCCTAATGATCTCCCTCCCCTTGCCCCTCACCCACAGACAGGCCCCAATGTGTGATGTTCCCCTCCCTGTGCCGTCCAGCACGGCACATGTATACCAATGTAGCAAACCTGCACATTCTGCACATGTATCCCAGAACTTAAAAAAAAAAAAGAAGAAGAAAAAGGGAAAAAAAGTACTATTGAATAAGACATACTAATACATTAAAGGTATCAGTATAAATGTATGTTTGGTTTCATGTAGATAGAGATGGTTTTATATATATTTATAAATGTGTAGATATATGCATATTCATTGGTTAATACACACACACACACATACACACACACATACACACACACACACAGACACACACACACCACGTTTCCTTGCTCTGGAAGTTCAGAAAGCCAAGAAGCAATGAGGACAACTACAACATAGTTTCTAATATAATTCTTCAATAGAAGGAGTTATGGCTGCTTGTAGAAATGGCTGCTTCTAGAACTGGGGCAGGAGATACAGAAGATGGTACTGAGGCATCTTGTAATGCAATAAAATTAGAGAAATGTTCAAAAATAAAATCAATTCAACAAAAGTAACCATAAAAATGGAGATATAAAAAAAAGACACAGGAGTCAACTAAAAGAGTTTCCAAAGGCCAAAGCTGGAAAACTTTGTGAAAAATATTAAAGCAGTGTTGGATTATAATTCAATGTAGAAATAAATGTGCAAAATAAATATTGAGACTATATAGAAATACAAGCAAATATTTGAATAAATATAAACAAATAATTGAATAAATCAAAGGGAAGTGAAGACAAATCTCTTGCAAATATTCTAAGTAATTTATGAAATATTCCAAATAATTTATGTAGATATTCCACTTTCAGAAAGCAGAACATAACTCCTCACTTCTTTAACATGGGCTACGCGTAGTAACTTACTTTCAAAGAGTACAGCATGGAAAGGGGAAGGGGAGTAACTTTATTTTTTTTAAATTTATTTATTTGTATTGATATATAATATTTGTACCTATTTATGGGGTACATATAATATTTTCTTGCTTGAATAGAATGTGTGATGATCAAGTCAAGGTATTTAAGGTATTGATAACCTCATGCATTTACTGACAAATACTGTCTGAGGTAGGTGATCAAAGTCAATATCAGCAGTGATATGTCATTTTGATAGAATGTATCCATTATATGATCTGATGAGAATGGCAGTTTACCTCTGTGGTCTTCCTCCCAAACACCTATACCCCAGTCTAATTATCAGGAAAACATCTAACTTATCCCAATAGAAAGACAAAAACTGACCAGTACTCCTCAAAACCGTCAAGGTCTTCCTAAACAAGGAAAAGCTGAGAAATTACCAAAGCCAAGAGCAGCCTAAGGAGACATGTCATCACAACGTAATCAGTATATTGGATGGGATCCTGGAATGGAAGAGAAAAAAAGACATTAGGCAAATACTAAGGACATCTCAATAAATTATGGACTTAAGGTAGTAATAATGTAGTACTATTGGGTCAGCAATTGTAAAAAAATCATCATACTAATATAAGATGTTTGTAATAGGGAAAACTGGGTATAGGAGCTCTTATAATATCTTCACAATTTTTCAGTACCTTTTACAATGTTCTAAAATAAAGTTTATTTTAAAAAATAATTAGAAACTAAGAAATTTAACATGAAATAATGGTACATTCAATTGCAATAAAGAATGAACAAATATACATTTTGCAAACCCAACAAAATAATCTTAAATACATACATACATGTTTATAATAGAACGATTGATACATGTATATTATATATACATTATTACCACATACATATTAAATATAACACTATGTATAATGCATATATGATATCCATCATATGTGTGGGGTGTGTGTGTGTATATATATATATCTCAGAGGGAAAATTATACAAAACATGAAAAACATAATTTGCTTAATCATTTATACAGAAAGGAGACAAAATCCTAGTAAAGATGTAGAAAATTAAACACAAAGTGCCTGATTTAATGGAAATTTACAGAATGCTGTACATCAAACTTAGGGAAAATTCATATAAATTAAAAACAGATAACACATTTACAAAATACTTTGTGTTCCTGGCCATAAAGCAATATCTCAAAATGATGCAACATTTTTATCATATGTTCCACTTTTTAAGAAATAATATGCTGTTAAATTAGAAATCAGCAAATATGAGATATCCCTGCCCCTAATGAATCTGAAAATTACCAAAAATCCTTCTAAGTTATAGATTATAAGATAAATGATAACAGTTTTTCTAATGCTTAGTATTGAGTTGACTAATAAACTTATTTGTTTGTTTCATTTTTTCTATTAAGGAGATAAGGCTGGAAATTCAAGGGAAATGAGAAGCCGTATTTGGTTATATTAGAAAAGAAAAAATACTGAAAATTAATGAGCCAAGAATACAATTTAAGAATAAATAAAACATGAAATAATAGAGTGGAAATCAAAACAAGCAAAATAATGGAAGTTTTTCTTTAAACAAGAGTGAAATAAACAATATTTAGCAAAATAAAATGAGTAAAATGTGGAGACACAAATAAAACCACAATAGGAATGAAAATGGTAATGGCATTACCATACCTACAACAGAAATTTTAAAAGCATAATAACAGCATAATTTTAACAAACATATGGGTGTGTGTGTGTATGTGTGTGTGTGTAAAATTGATGAAAAAATTATTAAATGATACTGGTTAAAGCAGGGTAAGGCAGACTTTATTCAGACCATCACTATAAGTATAGGTACCGCTACACCTAGGTGGTCTTGCAGTGAGTGTCAGTGGATGGAAAATTGCTAACATGAAAGATCAGATGTAAGGAGGATTCTGGCTAAACCAACCTAATACAATTCTTGCTAATAAGACAGGGTGATCAGCCCAGGGTGATCAGCCGCCACCTAGGGCATGATGGAGGATAAGGAACAATATCAGTTCTCAAGGGTGATTAGATATGGAAGGGGGGCAGTTCTTGCTAAACTGACTTTAGCAGAGTTTTTTGCTGAAACTGGATTTTACAAGTGGTTACACAGATGGGATTAGGAGAAGGTTGAAAAGCCTGGCTAAAATTTGGCTAAGCAAAAAGTCTTTGTGAATATATATATTCACAAAGAAGGGCTCTTTTTAATTAAGTCTGTGAAGCTAATATAATCTTGATAACCAAACCTTGCCAGGGCTTGATTAAGAGGAAAGTTACAGGTAAATTTCCCTTACGAATGAATTTAAAAAGCCCTCAACAAAATGTTATCCAACGAAATCCAGCAATGCATAAAAGAGATTATAATTCATGAGCACACTGAGATTACTGTGCAAGCAAGGTGGGTTTAACATTAGGAAATATAATGATGAAATCCATCATATTACCTGATTAAAAGAGAAAACAAAAATGTGATTATCTACATAAACGTAGAGAAAAGCATTTGATAATAGAAAATATCCATTAAGATATCTTAACTAGTAGCAAATAGAAAGGAGTTCCTTAACCTTACGGATATTAGGTACCAAAAACCTACAGCAAAGTGGTTCATAAAGTAAGGGAGGAGATTGAAATGCTCATACACTCTGTTTCTGATTCAATATATCAGAAATTTTTGCCGTTGTGTTGAACCAAGGGAAAAAATACAATATAATTAACAATTTAAAGATTATAAAGCAAGAAACAAAACCACCAATATTTGCAGAAAAAAATTGTTTAGAATAAGAAATACTCCAAAGAATCTGTAAATTGTTATAATTAATAGAAATATTTTCCAAGATGACTAGATATAAAACAGATATATAAAATCCATGGTAATTTTGTACAGTAGTTACAGAATGCAAAATGTAATTTGTGAAATGTTACCATTTACATAATAACAAAATGTAGAATTTGTAGAAATATAATTCAACAAAGAAGTATAAAACCTCACTGTAAAGTTGAGAAATAAATATTGAAGGATATTATGAAGATTAAATTGGGGAAAAATATAATTAGGACTTGAATAAAAACCTCTCAATATTATAGACTTTTTTTCTGTCAATTTAAGATTTTTAGTGTTAATAAAATCCCATTAATAACCCAATAGTTTCTTTGTTTAAATGAACTTGATGCTTTAAAGTTTTATCATAGCAATAAGATATAAAGGGCCAAACCACTTCTGAAGGAAATGAAGAACAGAATGGAAGTATATATTCTGTGAGGTATCGATAATTATCTAAATTTATGGTCACTAAAACATTTACTCAGGAATGTGGAAATAATTGGATTGAAAATAGAAAATAGACAAATAAAATTGTAAGGAACACAGGTATATTTTGCTTGTCATACGTAAACTTGATATATAAAAAGCCTACTTTGCCAATCACTGGGGAAAGGCTTAAGAATTAATAATGCTCAGACACTTGAAAAACTTTGCAAATGGATCCTTACCTCACATCATATGCAATATTAAAATCTAGGTGATTAGAAAAGTAAACTTACCTATGAATAGGAAACAAAATATTTTAGAAGAGAATACAGAAAATTATATTTATGACTTCGGGCTAATGAAGGACTTCTCATTAAAATATTTCAAAAGTGAAATCCATAAAGGAATACATTAAACATACAAATTTAGTTTATTAACTCAGCAAATTTTCCTAAAGCATGCTGTGTGGCAGACATTGTTCTACAGGGATACATCAGTGAAGAAAACAAAAATCTTGCCTCTATGGAGTTTACTTTCTCATTAGATATCTGCAATAAACATAACTATCAAAGGATTACTATCTAGATACATAACTATCTTCTAAATGTCAATGTAAACATAGGCAAACCATCTCACAGAGAGAATGACCAAAGGGCACACACCGTTTTTTCCAAAGAAGAAGTCGCAATACCCAATAAATACATGAATGCATTTCTGACTTAATTTTAACCAAGAAAATAAAAATAAAAACTAAATATGATCATATTTTATACTAACAAAATTGGCCAAAGTTATTGATCAAGTGACCATAAACAGTTGAATGGATAAAGAAAATGTTATATATGTGTATACATATATAAAACATGTTTATGTATATATATATAACATGTTTATATATAACATATTTATGCATATATATGTATGCATATATATGTATACATATGTGTGTGTATATATATATTTAAAATAGAATGTTATTCAGACTTTAAGAAGTAGAAAATTCTGCCATACGCAAGAACATGGATGAACCCTGAGGATTTAGGCTAAGTGAAAGAAGCTAGTTGCAGAAGGACAAATACTGCATGACTCTACACGTAGAATGTATTTGAAATAGTCAAGCTCATAGAAACGGGGGGTAAAATGGTGGTTCCCTAGGGTTCAAGGGCTGAGAAACAGCCAGTTATATTGTAAGGGGTATACATTTTCAGTTATATAACATGCATAAGTTCTTGATATCTGCCATGCAACATTGTGCTTATAGATAACAATATTATATTGTACACTTAAAAATGTATTAAGAGGGTAGGTCTCATGCTAAGTGAGAAACTAAGGGTAGGCCTCATGCTAAGTGAAAACAAGGCATTCAAATACAAAACATAATAAAACTATTATTTAAGAAATATTTTGAATGAATTTTTGTGTGTACTGGATTATTTTCAGCTACATGCCAGCACAAACAGAATGATTAATAATGCCCAATAAACTGGAAAACTCAAGTGACAGTTAACATTTAGCAATATATCAGTTTTCTATCACAGAGAACTAAATAATTTCACTATATCATACAAATTGTAAAATTATGGCTACCTAGCACACTCTAATAATTTATTATAAATCAGAGTACAACATGACAAACATCTCCAACTGTGTATCTTTCTAACACTGATCTTGAAAAGATTCTGGCATCTGTGGGAAGATATGAATTTACTGTTGTCATAAAGAACCATTTATAATGCATATTTTGATGTCATGAGACTAATAAAACTGCATCTGACGGGCAATGATTTGTCCCAGGATTGGCACAGCCTCTAAAGGAATGCATATATTACAAGAATAGTGCAAATTCTCAGCACTTCAGTTTGAAATGAGGAAAATTAGTGTTTTAATCATAATCAATATGTTAAGGCAGGTAGAGTTGGGCACTTATGTTAAGGATTCTATTAGAGATTACTCTTGTTTAGAATAGCTTCTATTATTTCCACTGGAGAGCTAAGTAAAATGAAGTCAAAGTGAAACAAAACAAAAACAAAATCTTTGGGCATTTACAAAGGCAGAGCAGAAGTCTCTGTCTCACTTCTTCCCCTCACAGGCACAATTTCTACCCCCCTACACTAAAAGATATCGGGCTTTTCTATTTTATTTGAAACGATTTTAGCTGGGTGACCTATTATCTCAGTACGTTTCACAGTCTGTGCATCTCAGGGTCTTCAGTTCTGTATTCATTCTACCCATTAGGTGAAATACACAGGTTATTTAGCTTTTGTTCAACATGTATTTATTGAATACTAACCATATGAGAAGTTTTTTCCCTCAACATTGAATATAAAATTATGGAGAAGACAGGCCAGGTTTGAGACCTCACTGAGCTTATATTCCAAAGGATAGAGACAGTGAACAGGTTTTGGGGTTGGTAATCACTGTGATGGTATAGGAAATGTGTTTAATAAACATTTTTTATGGAAGCATCTGTTCTTCCAAACAGATTTACCTGGAATGTCCTTTGGAAAAGCTCTTTCATTTCAAGCAATACAACGACAAAATGATGAGTTTTAAATAGTAACTTACTTGTTGTATAACAAATGTCAGGACGTAGCTAACCAGTGGCAGTGGTTTAGGGTTTGCATCCCTGTGATACTTTTGTATTTCCTTATGAATAAAAGATGGTGGCTCCAGCTTCAGCCATGACCTACTGTCAAAGCAGGAAGAAAAAGGGAACTGGGAAAGCAGATTTTCACTAAAACCATGACCAAATGACTTTCTCCTGTCTCTGTCCATATGAGATCTTGGAAGTGGGTATTTACTTTTACAGCCTCTAAAGTAGAGGCAGACAAGAGAGAAAGGAAATGAGATTTGGAGTTGAGTGAGCTTACTTATGTCTAATATGGATAGAGAAATTGATTCAGGAGTCTTAAGCATATGTTATTTAAAATTATGGCAATGCAATCCATTAATCTAGATCAGTGCTGTTGAATATAACTTATGATTAAATTGTTCTATATCTGTGCTGTTTAATATGGTAGCCATTGGCTACATGTGACTATTGAGCACCTGAAATAAACCTCATGTGACTAAGGAACTGAAATGTTAATCTTTAAAATTTTTAATTTGAACAGCCACAGGCAGCAAATGGCTATAATATTGAAGAGAGAGGATCTAGATTGTGCAGGAAAGAAAAGATGGAAAAGAATTAGCTTTTCAGAAATTAGGTATTTAAAAGGTTTGTAATTGAGGAAGGGATAGAAAAAAAGAAAAACATATATACACACACACACATGAAAATGGACACATGCATGTAAACACATGTACATATATTTATGTTTTATGTACATCATAACAAATAATAATATGAGATTTTATCTGAAAATGAGAAAATTATAAAGATAATTTAATGAGAAGTCATAAAATATTTTCTTAGAAAGATAAGACAGCAATATAGAAATATGTTAGAATTTCCAGGAAATCCTGAAGGACCTTTTGATTTCTGATCAGGATTTTAAAGTAAGATCTACCTTCCTTAATGGTATGATTTTCTCCAAACTACAGTCTGCTTGGTGCAAAACCAAAATTTTTTTTTTGGTCTAGATTCAAGAATAAGATTTTTTCAGCCAGATAGATGAGATTACAGATGGAGTCAAGGAAGTGTTGATTATTATTTAAATGAAATGAAGATAAGAGGTGACTAATGGAAAATGAAAAAGGAAATTGATTGACAGTCTTGGTGAGATTAGGTTTCAAGGGTCACAAGTTATGAGTTCCCATCCTTCTCCATCTATTAAATCACTCCAAATGTTCAAGGGTAGGTTGCTACACCGAAACTTTCTCCTTACACTAAAATATTTACTTTCCCATTTTTGAGTTTCACTGATACTTGTTTATCACCCGTGGATTAACACATCATGAAACACTTCCACCTCACTTATTTAGAAATATATAATTGTCTTTCATTCAGGTCCTTAAGCCACAAACCTGAGTACCATTATAGACTTTTTCTCTTCCTTCACCCTTTCCAAAATGTCTTGTCTTTTTCTCAGATTTTTGAAATAACTATAGCTTCTCTTCTTTCTTCAGCATTGCACTGTCTCTATACATCTTCCACATTTTTCTCAGAGTAATCAAGAACTACCTATAATTAGCTGCACATTTACTACAGGCTGGCCACTGCGCTAAAAAATGCTTTATAAGTGTTACCTTCTCTGTTCCTCAGGACAAATATTTAATTTTTATAATCTAATCCTCACTTTATAGATGAAGAAACAGATCCAGAGATATTAGCCAACTTACCTTAAAATGGCCCTGAGTTCATAGGTTTCACCAGTAGGAAGGTTTATATTCTCACCTGTATGGTTACAAAGCTTAACTTCCGGTCAGTGCACTACTCTACCTAATTAAGTCTTTACTCCTTCAAGTGCATTGAATTCCTCTTCTGGTTGCCTATAGGTGGACAGTCAAATATCTTATCATGAGAAAAAAGGCCCTTCAACATCTGGCTCGATTTTTCATCTCTACCCAGATTTACAACCCTTCCTCCCCACAAACTTCAATCTTCCACTTAGGTATACTCTATTTTTTTTCTATTTCTTCTTTTTTTTTTTTTTAAATATACTTTAAGTTATAGGGTACATGTGCACAATGTGCAGGTTTGTTACATATATATACATGTGCCATGTTGGTGTGCTGCACCCATTAACTCGTCATTTATATTAGGTATATCTCCTAATGCTATCCCTCCCTCCTCGCCTCACCCCATGAAAGGCCCTGGTGTGTGATGTTCTCCATCCTGTTTCCAAGTGATGTCATTGTTCAATTCCCACCTATGAGTGAGAACATGCGGTGTTTGGTTTTCTGTCTTTGCGATAGTTTACTCAGAATGATGGTTTCCAGCTTCATCCATGTCCTTACAAAGGACATGAACTCGTCCTTTTTTATGGCTGCATAGTATTATATGGTGTATATGTGCCACATTTTCTTAATCCAGTCTATCATTGGTGGACATTTGGGTTAGTTCCAAGTCTTTGCTATTGTGAATAGTGCCGCAATAAACATATGTGTGCATGTGTCTTTATAGCGGCAAGATTTATAATCCTTAGGGTATATACTCAATAATGGCATGGCTGGATATTCTATTCTAACCACATTTAATTACTTGTGTTTTTTCAACTAAACTGTTAACTCTTGTTTATCCCTTTAACAATATGGAATGCCATTCCCATTACTTCTCATTCTTGCCTACTTAGTGGGATCTTACTCATCTTTTAAGATTTATATAGGCACTCCCAATAATATGGCAGATTGTTCACATGCACTTATCTGAACTAATTCTCAAGACTACACATAAAATAACAGCAAAATAGAGAAAAGTTAGATTCTCACAGAACACAGAATGGCTGCAGAGAAAACAGTGGGGTTCAATACATTTTTGAAGATGAAATGTGTGTGACATAGTAGTATCTGCAGAAGCAACCAAAGGGCCTGCAGAAACAGAAGTAATGGACTTACACACAGAACTCCTAAGAGGATTGAAACTCTGAAGTACTGAGTAGTTTTAAAAGCTGGAAGATGTTTTTTGATAAGAAGAGAAGATAGGTTATCAGCCTTCTAAAAAAGTGATTTGAGAACCCCCATGTCCTCTCCCTGAACTGACATCATCAGGTGCAAGATTAATTACCTAGCTTATTAAATTATGTAGTCACCCAACTTGTAGCTAACGGCACAGCACAGGTAAATGAGAGTCATAAACAAAAACTGAGAGGACAAAAACTGAGAGCAGGGCCATATAGCGAAAGACAGGGTGTGCAGATCTCTCTTCTGGACCTAAAACATCAGTAGTCAGGAATGCTTTTCCTGGTAGAATATTAGATTGTTTTTGGAGCAACTGAATCAAAAAAGATCTCCAGATCCAATATTTAGGTATACACTAGTAGAAAAATACGGATCATTACCTTATCACCATATAGACAAGGATGCCAGTCAATAGCCCTGACTACACATGTTGACTCTAAATCAGCTTTTTAGTACTTTACTTTTAACTATGAAGAGAAATACAAAAATAAGCCTATATATAAATAAAGCCTCCCCAAGAAAGGAGGAAGAAAACATAGAATATAGGTACTCAGAGAAAACAAAGAAAATATATGTGGGCCAGAATAAAATGTAAATAAATAAAATCTATAAATACTATGCATAAAGAATTAAAATGTCATAATCATAAACCAATACAACATTACAAACACCAAAATAATGATGGAACAATGGAAAATCAAGAAAGCATTGTTTGAAATTAAAAATATAAATGGTAAATTTAGAGAAGAAATCATAGAGGAGGTGGAAGATGAAGTGGAGAGACTCTCTCTGGAAGTAAGCTTCCCACCCCACCCACACACATATCATTAAAAAAGAAAATGAAAAAGTGGAAGACAAAGAGTAAGAAAATGATCCATCATTCAACTAATAGAAGTTTCAGAAAGCTAAACAGAAGCCAAAACTAAGACATATCAATAGCTTTCCCAGCTGATCTGTGAAAACACAGGCACTGCTGTTGTTGGGCATAGACGCCACATAGCCTATTGCCAAAATCTCCAGCAGCAGATATGGTTTGTTAAAATTACAACTCCTCCCACTGTTGCTGCAACTGCCACACAGGATTGAGCTGCCTGGTTCCTGTTTAATTGTGTCAACAGCTCCTAATTCAAAGTCCAACGTTGATGGATCTTGTTTATGGAAACCAGGTCATGTGCATGCCCTTGTTGTAAGGGAGGCCAGGAAATTCTTTGGCCATTTCAGCTTCTATTTTGTGAGTCTGTTTTACTTGCATATAAAGGCCTCATGTATCTTCATATGCCAAATAGAATCACAAATTTTAGCTACACAGGGGAATTAATATCAGAAAACAGAGAAAACCCTGGGGTAAAATCAAAGAAAAAAAAAACAGAAGAATGGTTGTGTAGAAGGGATACAGAGCCAAAAGTCCATGTTGGGGTAGAAGGATGGAGAATTCTGGGACATGTGGCACTAGGCAACAAAGTGAAAAACACAACCCAACAAAAACAACAACCAAAAAATTAACTGATAGTATATTTGAGGAATTCAAGAATTCAGAAGATAATATTAATAGATGCTTTATAGTTCTTAGGAACATTTCAAATAATTTAACAATAAGTTCATAAATACAAACTAAACAAAAAAATTAGAATCTAGAATTTTTTTTGTTGAAGGAAAACAAAAAAAGGAAGAAAAGAAACATAATCATAGTTTTCAACTTGATTCATCAGTATTTTCAGACAGTGAAAAAAAAAAGTGGTAATTATATACTGAAAAAAATAAAATGGTGGAAAATGTGTTAGCAAGAAGCTTTCAATAGATAATGTCAAAAACCAAAAGCAGATGAAAATGGTATTAACAAAATTTAGAACAATGAAGCCAGAAACAGAGGAAACAATTGAAAGATTTGAAGTCCTTGGGCCGGGAACGGTGGCACATGCCCATAATCTCAGCACTTTGGGAGGCCGAGGCGGGTGGATCGTGAGGTCAAGAGATCGAGACCATCCTAGCCAACATGGTGAAACCCCATCTCTACTAAAAATACAAAAATTACCTGGGAGTGGTGGCATGGCCTGTAGTCCTAGCTACTCGGGAGGCTGAGGCAGGAGAATCGTTTGAACCTGGGTGACGAAGGTTGCAGTGAGCCAAGATCATGCCACTGTACTGTGGCCTGGTGACACAGCCAGACTCCATCTAAAAAAGAAAGAAAAAAGAAAGATTTGAAGTCCTCTAGGAAGTAAAACTTCAAAGTAGAGATGACAACTGAGGAACTGAGGGACTTTGCTAAAAATGAAAATCGAATTTTAAAAGGAAACTAAAATATCACCTCTTCTCATGGGCCCTACCATTGCAAGTTTCATTTTTAATGTTTCCCCTCAACACTGTATATACATCATTTTTATGATAGGACTTATAGCATTGAACTTTAATTGATTATTCATGTGTCTGCTGCCCTTACTACCTGCACAGTCGGTATGCCTAGCACAGAATATGGTGCCTGATGCAGAATAATATCAGGTAAACTTTTCTTGAAGTGATCTATGCTCAACCCTCTCCATTCTATTCTCTATTTTATTTTGTTTTTTAATTTTTTTTCATCTTTTACATGCTTTCTTTTAATGATTTTTCTTCTATTAAAAAAAGTCCTTTGTGGTCTTGTGGAAGGATGGTCACAAATGCTAAGAGCTAATTTGATATCTTTCTTTCCCCCAGGATTACCAATTTTCTCTTGGATCCATCTTCACATTTTAGTCTGTAATATCCACTGAACATTTACTACATACCCTCATTTAGATGCAATACTGATAACTTTTCTGCCAGTGTATATGAAAATATTTCGTACACTAAAACCTAGACAAGGAAGGTTTAATTCAAGCACTGATTAGCTTTACCCATCATAGGGAAACCATAAATAATCCCTGAACACTCTGAGCCACCCAGAGAACAATAGATTGTTGACAGTGTGTTACAGAACTCTGATTACAATCACAGGACAGCAGAATTCCAACTCCATGTCACAATTTCTTTCCAGATTTGTAATTTTAAAATCACTCTTGATCCAGAAAACACAGAATTCTCATGTGGTCCAATAAGTTACAGAATGAATGCATTAAGTTAGCTTTCTTGTTCTATGTTAAAACATGCACATCTGTTAAATGCTACACAAAGAAAGTTAGCCAGTGAGTTTTAATTAATTTGGTCTTAAGCAAACTAATTGTCTATTGTTTTAGCTTCAGGCTGTTTCCTGAAAAAAATCAAATACTTATTTAGAAGAAATACTGCAAGTCATTTTCTCTGAGAACATGGGGTTTGGCTTGACAAGGGCTATTAAAAAGATTTAATGGAATCACCAAAACTTATTTGAAGCTTGCCTAGGAACACTTTTATACTCAATCTGCACAGCAATATTAATTTTTTAACACAGATGGAGATTTTATTGGTATCCTACAAAGGAGGGGGGAAAACCTATAGGACTTTCCAGTTTTCAGCTTGGTGCACAGAAAGTGAAGATTTTGCAAAGACAGAATAAGAGAAGAAATAAAGCACCCAGTCAGATAAAAATAAAAACAAAAACAAAATGAAAAACAGTTGTGTAATAAAAAAAATAAGATGTCACTTATGATGAATTTGCTTCCAACTGATGATGAAGTTAAATTCAGGGTATGCTCAGAAGGCTGTCATGGGAGGATAACGGCTAGTAAAGGATACAGTGGTCATTCTCTTTCATATGATTTATTTTCTTTTTTTTTTTTTTTTTTTTTTTTTTTTTTTTTGAGACAGAGTCTCGCTTAGTCGCCCAGGCTGGAGTGCAATGGCCCGATCTCGGCTCACTGCAAGCTCCGCCTCCCGGGTTCACGCCATTCTCCTGCCTCAGCCTCCCGAGTAGCTGGGACTACAGGCGCCCGCCGCCTCGCCCGGCTAATTTTTTGCATTTTTAGTAGAGACGGGGTTTCACCGTGTTAGCCAGGATGGTCTCGATCTCCTGACCTCGTGATCCGCCCGCCTCGGCCTCCCAAAGTGCTGGGATTACAGGCGTGAGCCACCCGCCCGGCAATATTTTCTTGGATTGAAAATATTACCATTGAAATCTGATTTAGATTGAAGTTGTCAGCACTCAAAACCAATTTACTTTGCAATCAAGATTATTTGATGCAGTTGTAAGAATAAACTTATGCTAAAAATAAGAACTCTGATGTTCTATCCCAACTTCTGTGCTCATTTTTGCTGATATTTATATAACAAATTAATGTGTGTAATTGACAGTAGCAGTAGAGTATCATAAAATTTCAGTATAGCTCAAGAGGTCTGAAGACCGGAGTTTGGGTTACAGCTCTGCCATGTTGTAACTTTGAGCATATCTTATTTATTGGTGACTCAGATGTTTCAACTGTATAATAATAAGAGGGTAGGGCCAGGAGTTCTCTGGGCTTTTGTTCAGCTTGAAAACCAAGTGGATCATTAGGCACTGAACTGGTGGAGAGGACTGCTCATTGAATATCTCCAAATTCAAGGCCCTGTATTATGTATTTCATTAACTATCATGCAATATGTGAGCATGTGGTCAGATTATCAGGGTTCCCTATCAATTTTCAACTACTTTATGAGATATATGACTCTAGGCAAGTTACCTAATTCATTTGTCTTTTGGTTTCCTCACCTATAAATGGAGATAGTTATAATACCTAATTATTCTATAAAGTGGGGATAATTAGTACCCATCTCATAATGTCATTAGAAGGATTAAATGTCCTAATAAATGTGGGGAGCTTAAAAGCATGCTTTTTATATGAGGTACATTCAATAAATATTAGCAATTATTCACACACACACACATACTTGTTTGTGTATGTCTGAATCTTCAGAGTGATAAAAATCATTTTTATAGTTGAAAAATAATAGTTTCCTGCTGGTACTTGCATATTTGATTTTTAAAAGAATGACAGAATTAAAATTTGAATATTTTTGTCAATTATTGCTTAACAAAAACCCAGCGAAATGCCTTAAATACAGTAGATTCTGAGTAGAGTGAAGAAATGAATGGTTAACATCAAAGACTTTATATGATACTGGAGCCCATTTAACCAAGGGTGACAAAGGTAAAAATGGATACATTCTGAAGCAGGAAAAGTGTGTCTTTTATGTCTCTTTATAATCTTTAGATAGTAATCTGTTCTTTTTTCTTCTCTTGCAAATCAAATGACTTCACAGAATTTTCAGTTACCTTTGGCTCTCATTGCCCTGATATTTACATTTACAGAAATTGCTACTTGTTTTTTGAGTTCTGCACTTTTATGTAATACAGAATATTCAGTTGTTGCTGGAAAGGGGCTGCTATACACCATTACTAGAAAAGTACTGTAGTGCAGCTATTACTCAAATAAAATTAGGGCAATCTGGGGGTTATAATAAATAGAACAATTCAATATAACTGATAGGCAGTATTGTCTTAATTCCAATCATCACTCTGATCTACCAAATATAGAATTCTTGAAATATTATTGAATGAAAATGTGAGCAGAACAGCATCACATTGGTACAACAGGCATTCTCATCTCTTTTTCTTGTTGCTAAGTTATGGTTACTATGGCAATAGGAACTAATACTACCAATTTGATTTCCACTAATAGGAAACCATATTCCACTTACTTGTGAAATCTCATCATTAAAACAAAGCTTTACCAATTTTCTAACACTTTCTAAAAATAAATTTAATTGTTGAGTGTCAAAAGAGACATAACTGAAAATTTAATGTTTAGTGTATATATATATATAAAATTTTTTTGAGACAAGGTTTCACTTTGTCACCCAGGCTAAAGTGCAGTGGAGCAATCATGGCTCACTGCAGCCTCTACCTCCTGGGCTCAAGTGATCCTCCCACCTCAGCTGCCAGAGTAGTTGAGACCACAGACATATGCCATCACGCCTGGCTAATTTTAAATTATTTTAATCTGTGGAGATGGGGTCTTGCTATGTTGCTCAAGCTGTGCTCCAGCAATACTCCTGCCTCAGCCACCCAATGTGGTGAAATAATAGGTGTAAGCCACTGCGTTCGCCCTCATAATTGTTGAGAGTGTGTGTCAGACATTTTACATATGATTTTTTATTTAATCTTTAATGACAATTATACTAGTTATATCTTGTTACTCATCTTTATAGATTAATAAACTAAGACACAAAGGAGTTACATTGTTCAAGTTTATTCATTCAGCAAAAAATAGAGCTTAGATATGAATCCATACATTTTTCATTAAATCCATGCCTTTTTAAAATACAATGCTATCTGAATTAATCTTTGAAAAAACAAAAAGTTAAGTAAAATGAAAATAATCGTACAATCCAGCTGAATTTGGAAGGCATGACTTTGTAGTAGCTCCAGTATATACAGACGTGTGCCACTTAACACAAGGATATGTTCTGAGAAATGCATTATTAAGTGATTTTGTACCCACGTGAACATCACACAGTGTGCCTACACAAACCTTGACGGTGTAGCCTTCTACACACCTATGCTACATGTTATAGCCTATTGCTTTTAGGCTCCAAACTTATACAGCATGTATAAGTTTGTACACCATAGCATGTACTGTAGGCAACTGGAACACAATTGTAAGTATTATGCATCTAAATATATTTAAACATAGAAGAGATACCAAAAAAAAACAGTATTATAATATTATGGGACCACTGTCCTATATTTGGTCTGTTTTTGAACATAACATTGTTGTGTGGTACATGGCTATATTTTAGTTGACTTTATTAGCAACACTTAGCAATCTGGGAATAATCATATTCACAGTAACTTACCAGTGCTTACTATGTGCCAAACACTCATTTTAGCAGTTAGCATTTATATTTTTATTTACCTTTTAAAACAACAACATGAAAAACAAGTGATTATTTCCCCCATATTATGGATGACGATACTGTGCCACAGGTATTTAAGTTTCTTTTTTTTTTTTTTTTTTTTTTTGAGACGGAGGCTTGCTGTCACCCAGGCAGGAATGCAGTGGTGCGATCTCAGCTCACTGCAAGCTCCGCCTCCGGGTTCACGCCATACTCCCGCCTCAGCCTCCCGAGCAGCTGGGACTACAGGCGCCCGCCACCTCGCCCGGCTAGTTTTTTGTATTTTTTAGTAGAGACGGGGTTTCACCGTGTTAGCCAGGATGGTCTCGATCTCTTGACCTCGTGATCCGCCCGTCTCGGCCTCCCAAAGTGCTGGGATTACAGGCTTGAGCCACCGTGCCCGGCAGGTATTTAAGTTTCCTAGAGTTTTGTAACAAAACAGTGCTGCCATGAATATTTAAATCCAAGTATCTGACTTCAGAGCGTATGGTCTTAGTCTCTACACAACACTCAGTCCACATCAAGAGCAAGGTATTGGGCTGGAACTACAGACTACAAAAATGAGTCAAAATGAGTTTTGTCTGATAGGTGGTATAAAAGAGAATTGAGATTACTGCTGATATAGTGCTTCAGATAATCATACCCGCTGACTTACTTTCCCCAAACATCTTTTGCTAAAATAAATAGATTAATCTAACTAATCCATTACTGAGAATTTATACTAGATGCATACCAAGTACTGTTACAAATATTAACTAAATATCCAGGGAGGTAGTGGTAGTACCTCAACCCAGGCAGTTGCATGTTCTTAACCACAGTGCTAGGCCACCAATGATGTGTTTTATCCTGAACTCTGAGAAAGAAAATTTTAGTCTGGAGTTGAGTATGAATGCAAAGCATCTTAGCTAGTACCCTCTATGTGGTTGAGTAAAACATAGGTAACTGGTTAAACTTATCCCAAGGAAAGCTAGATAGAGTTGCCCAAGTAAGAAGCAGCTCAAAAACAACTTTTCTAAGTCATAACATTTTGTTTTTTTAAGTTACCTCTCACTACCTGTATTACAACTGTTCTCACGCTACTAATAAAGACATGCCCCAAACTGGGTAATTTATAAAGGAAAGAGGTTTGACTCACAGTTCTCCATGGCTGAGGTGACCTCACAATCATGGTGGAAGAGCAAGGGACGTCTTACATGGTGGCTGGCAAGACAGAGCTTGTGCAGGAGAACTCTCTTTTATAACACCAAATTGCATGAGATTTATTCACTATCAAAAGAACAGCACAGGAAAAACCTGCCCCCAACATTCAATTACCTCCCACTTAATCCCTTCCACAACACGTGGGAGTTGTGGGAGCTACAATTCTCAAGGAGATTTGGGTGAGAACACAGCAAAACCATATCACTACTCATGCAAATAAACAGACCAAAAAAAATTTTTTTTGAGACATCATCTGAAACAAACTCATATACATAATCAAAACATGTTCATAAATTCTTACATTAAAACATAAGTAGACAAAAGCAGTTTGTTTATATAGCCGTATGAATATATACTATTTATGTTACCCTGAAGTCACAGGCTTTAAGGAAACATAAAAAGAAACACATTGCACAACTGTAAAATAAACAACTAAGGGCGCTGTACCAAGGTTTGATGAAATGTAGAATATTCTAGGTTGCAGAAAATTGAAAATAGACAAGTTCTAGAATCAAAAAATATATATATTTGAGGAATTCTAAGAATCCTGGAGAGAGGAGACCAGCAGGCCCATTTAGCCTGTGCATCAAGCTTAAGAAACCTTGACAATACAGCTGCTCTTTAACAGCAAATGTCTCCTGGGTGGGGGGCGGAATATAGACCTTTGGCATTAGATAACTTTTTATGTGTCACAAACACATTGCAATTTTGTGGCTTAAAGCATCTCCCACTTAAAGCAACTCATGATTCTGTGGGACATCTGGGAACTTTTTCTGGTCTGACTTGGCTTTGCAGATCTCTTCTAGGCTTTCTTCTTATCTATTTCAAGTTAACTGACAGTCAGCTGGTGGCTAAACTATCTGGAATGACCTCACCCCAATCTGGCAGTGAGATACTCAGCCAGGATGAAAGGCTCCTGGAACATACTGCGCTTCATTTTTAACCAGGCTAGCCAGTCTTCTTCACGTTTTGGCAGTGGCAGGGGTCCCATGAGTAGCACATCCTCAGGAATAAGCACTTTTCAAGACTTTGTCTCCTCTAGCCATTTACTAATGGCTCACTAGACAAGGAAGTAACAAGGTCATTCTCAGTGTCAGTAAGGGAGGACATTTACAAAGGCCACGGATGGGAAGGAACAATGTGGCCATTTTTGCAGTATTATCATACCCTTATCACAAATGTTGATCCTAATTGAAATGCATCAGCCACCAATATTAGCTAAATTTTAGAGGAAAGAACAATTCCAAGGATGAGGGGATACTACACTGAATGTAGCCATGTTTTTTGATGAGAGAGTAATAGTGGGGATGAGTCAATTGATTACTTTGAGCAGTGAAAAAGCTTTAGCAGAAGGGACATGAATCAGAGTAAGACTAAATCAAGTAGGTATCTCAACCCCAACACTACTGGCTGAGTATCCAAGATTGATTAACTTCTCTACGCGTCCATTCCCAATTTTAAAGGTGAGAGTTGGCATATATAGCAATGCACATTCCTTATTTTCATGCTTCGATGTTAGCTATTTTCTTTAAAAGGACGAAGTATGTTCTGATACCATTTTTTTGTGATGATAAGTGAAGTTATCTAGAAAAATGGGCTAGATAACATATAAAGCATTAAATAAATGGTGGTTACCTCAATTACTAGAAATTTTCATTTTGAACCATGTATTATAGTCCTCCCTGCTAGTGTCTGTACTGAACTTTATTTGATATCATTTTGAACATTTTAAGCAATCAGAAATCTAAAATTGGGGAAACTGAAGGGAGATGAGAAAAATTAAACAAGTGTGTAGAATATTAAGTTGGTAAAAGTTAGTCACATTGGTAATGTGATAAATATATTATAATGTTCATATTTATAAAGGCATAATTTAAATACAAAAGTAGCTTTATGCTAATATTTGTCCTTCACAGTATTTAATTATTTTTTCTAATAAACATATTAATGAATATATATGGCAATAAATACAGATTTATATGATCATTCATGAGATGTAAAGTCAATTAATTCCATTCTTAACAGAACTGTGCCTTTCAGCAAATTATCACAATTCTCTAAGCCTCAGTTTTCTCATCTGTGAAATAGGAATAATATCTCAAAAGTTTGTTTGATTGTTGAAAGAGATCAACTCTTAGATCAGTGTTAGTTCACAGAACATACTTTACTTTAGCTTTCCCTCCCAAAGTTTCTTCCCTCACATTGGCCTATCAGACTTTGACACTTCTTTCCATGTTCACAGAACTTGAGATGGTGGTACTGAAACATCCAGGAAGAATATGCTTGAAGGAGAAGATAATTTGCTACCTTTGGGTTGTGCAGAGTTGAAGATGGCTATACAACTCTAAATAGTAAAGGGCCTTTCGGGCCATGCAAATCTCATCTCAAGGAGAAATAAGGCCAATGCCTGCCCTTTACAGGCCCAGCCTAGATACCTGTAGAAAGCCAACTGATTGTTCTCCTCCTGTGAGAGCTCCAGCTGGTTATTATCAAATTGTGACATATTTCAACTCTATTCTGACAATTTATTCAGCCCAAGCAGAGATCCATTCAATGTCTGGTGAAGTGATGTTAAAAATGCAGAACTTGGCTGGGCTGCTTGGAAAGGATGACTCTCAACTTGATTTCTATTGACAGAAGGCAGTTCAGGCAAAGGAAGGATAAAAAGTTACAATGACTGAGGAAAAACTTGGGGCTTCCAGTTAGACCTCATTACTCTGAACAGTCAGGCTGCAAGAGAGCAGCAGGGAAGACAGTACTGCCTTTTCATAGCAAGCAGCAGTAATGAAGTGAGCCTAGAATTAGTGATTGCCAGCTTTCCTGAAGACTCAAATAGGGCAGTTGCACGTTAGAGGTCTAAGGAAATTTCTACTCAATCTTATACAGTTCGTGGCAGAAAAATACAGTGGTTTGAGAGGCACACAAACATCCAGGCAGTCTTGAATCATCCGATTTAGAACCTCAGCATTCTATCTTCATGGAAATAAGAGCTTTGAAATTGTGTTATCTCTAGGATGATTTTCAATTCTAACATTATTAGAAGTAAACTTCTAACTCCTGTACAAAGAAGAAACAGAAATACCCTTTCTTAAAAAGGGGAAGAAAAAATATCATGTTTAGTATTGAGGACGAGAAATGTTAGCATACATTATCTAAATTTCATCCTTATATTATCCTTGAGACATTAGCTACAATTTTCCCCATATTTTTTAAATTAGGGAATTGAGGCTCAAACAGATAAAGAATCTTACTTCAAATAGTGTACACTTAACTACAATCCATATGTTATATTTACTGAAAAGCTATAATTGCCATGGTTTTACAGATGAGAAAATTGAGGTTAAGAGAGAGTAAGTGACTTCCTCCAAGTCACACACGTGCAAAGTGAGAATGCAGGGACTTGAACCTATTGCCGTCTAACTTCGAAGACATATTTTCCTCATTACATTTAGCCACGCTAGTTCTGAGTATGACTACCTGAAGTAACAATAGAGAGAGAATGAAATAAAAATTAGGCTTTTCTCCAACTTTTCAGAAGGTATTTTTTGGAATTAAAAAGAGAAACTTCAGGAAGGAAGGAAGAAATATGTGGAGGGTGAAAGACTGAAGGTGAATGATATATTTTTAAGAGCTTTACTGAGCTATGATTGACATAAAATAAGCTGTGTATAACTAATGTATACCATATGATAAATTTTACACAAAAGAACATCATCACAATCAATATAATGAACATATTATCATCCCCAGAAATTAACTTGGAAAAAAGTTATCCATATAGGTAAGGGTCTATTATTGGAATCTCTATTTCGTTATTTGAGACTGTCTTTGCACCAGTATCATGGTGTCTTGACTAATGTAGTTTTTAGATTAGTATTGAAATTAAGTAGTTTTATTTCTTTTGTTTAGACTAGATCCTCTATATCTTCATATGACAAGAATTTTGGAATCAGTTTATACATTTCTAAAACAAAACCAAAATGAACAGAATTTTGATTGAGATTACATAGAACTTTTAGATCAATTTGAGTAGAATTTCCATCTTAAAAAATTGAGTGTTAATATTGTGAATTACATTATTTTATTTTCAAATGTTAAACCAACCTTGAATTTGTGGGATAAGCCTACTTTGTCATAACATAACATATTTTTTTATGTTGTTGGAATCAATTTTCTGAAACTTTGTATAGAATCTATAGTTTTATGTGATAGCTGTCGTTTGGGTAATGTATTAATGTAAGTGCCAGGGAAGGTTTTGGAGAAATTCTACTCCTCTCAAATTTTCTGTAGGAAGTCATGTACACTTGGTATAAATGTCTTTCTGAAAGCTTTATTAGAATTCACCAGTGAAGATATCCTGGCCTGGAGTTCCCTTTGTAGGAATGTTTTAACTATAAATTAAACTTCCTTAATAGATGTTAAAATTTTCTTGAGTGAGCTTCCATATGTTGTATCTTCAAGGAACTTTTCTATTTCATCATAAGTTGCTTAAATTATTAGCATATAATTGTGAATAATTTTTTCTTAACTATTCATTGATATATGTATATATGTAATTATTTCTTCTTTATTTCTTTATTTTAGTAATTTATTTTACCTTTTTGCTTTGTCATTCTGACTAGAGTTTAAATAATTTTATTTATTTCCTAAAAGAAGCTCATAATGAATATTTTTATGTCTTCTATTTTATTGATTTCTTCGCTGAACTTTATTTTTTTTTCTACAACTTACTTTGTATCTTCCTTCCTAGTTTCTTAAGACTGAAATCATTTATTTGAGAACTTTGTTTCTTTTCTGATATAAGTGTACAGCGCTCTGACACTGCCTTAGCTCCTTCTACAAATTGTGATATGAATGTTTTAATTTTTCATTAATTCAAAACACTTTCCCACTTTTCCTCTAATGTCTTCTATGGCCCATGGGTTATATAAACATGTATTATTTAGTTCCCAAATACAAGAGGATTTTCCAGAGATCAGCCTATTATTGAGTTTTAATTTAATTCTACTGTGATCAGATAACATACTTTTTATTACATGAATCATTTTAAATGTATCTAGTCTTGTTTTATGGCCCAGAATATGATATATCTTTGGAAATATTCTACATGCCCGGGTGAACCTACAAACAATGTATATTCTGTTGCTTTTGAGTGTTATGTTCTATGAATGTCAATTAGGCAGTTGGTTGATAATGTTATAATCTTTAATATCCTAACTGTTAATTGTCTCTGTTTGTATACTGATAATTGTCTCTATTAGTACACCGAATATTGAAAAGAATAGAACTTCAAAGTAATTCAGAAATATCCACAATTACAGACAGAGACTTATATACATGTCTATAATTGCAGATATTTCTGAATTACTTTGCAATTCTATTCATTTTTGCTTCATGGACTTTGAAGCTCTGTTATTACATGTATTAATGTTTAAGATATTTGTTTATTAGCTATACTTATTTATTATTTTATTGATTATTTTAGGATTTATAGTACACATCTTTAACTTATCAATGACTATTTTCAAGTAAAATTACACCACTTCACATGCAGCATAAAAACTTTACAATCGCATTATTCAACTATTTACCTCCTGACCTTTGTTTTAGTATTGTCATACATTTCACTTCCATATGTGTAATAAATGCAACATTGCCTTGTTATTATTTTATTAAAATAAAGATATATCCCTCAAAAAGTTTAAGAAATAAGTCTTATCAATTTACCCATGTAGTTACCTTAACCAGTGTACATTTTCTTTTTCACAGCTTTATATTTTCATGTGGCATCATTTTTATTTTCTGCTTAAATGTGTGGGGTTCATTGAGTTTTTGCACCTATGTGTTTATAATTTGGGGCCATTTTGTCTTCCAATATTTATCCTCTTCAGCCTCCCACTTTTAGCCTCTAATTATATATATTAGGCTACTTGATTTGTACCGCAGCTAACTAATACTCTGCTGATCTGCTTTAATTATTCCCTTTTCTTTCAGTTTTATTTTGAATAGTTTTATTGCTGTATCTTCAAGTTTACAAACCTTTTCTTCTGCAATGTACAATTTGCCTATAATCCTATCTATACAATATTCCATCTTAGACACTGTAGTTTTCATCACTAGAAGTTTAATTTTGCTTACTTTAATCGTGCATATCTCTTAACTGTTTGAACATATGGAGTATGATTATAAAAGCTCTTTGACTGCCCTTGTCTCTTAATTCTAATATCTGTGTAAGTTCTGATTGATTTAGTTACTCATGAAGGGTTTTATTTTCCTGCTTCTTTGCATGACTGGAAATTTTTAATTGGATGCCAGACATTTTACCTTTTTGGTGCTTGATACTTTTTATATTCACATAAATACTCTTGAGCTTTGTTCTAGAACAAGGTTGATTAATTTGTAAATAATTTTATCCTATTATTACATCTTGCAGTTATTATTTTTAGATGGGACTGGAATAGTAATAATTCTATGGCTAATTACTCCCTACTACTGAGCCAAGTCTCTTTTATGTACTCTATTCAATGCCCGTAAATCTTGAGGTTTTTCCATTCTGACTGGTGGGAGCTGGCACTATTCCTGGCCCTCTGTCAGTGTCAGATACTGCTTCTGTTAAGCTTTTGGGTAATTTTTGTACAGGTTTGTGTGTTTTTTTCATACTTATGCACTAATCAGTACTCAACTGAATTCTAGAAGGTTCTTACAGGCTTATTTTCTGACATTTGGGTTTATCTTTCTGTTCATCTTTCTCATCTTCCATATTCTATCCTATAAACATATATTTTTATTTCCATCTTCTCAACTCAGGGAGTATTCCAGGCTATGTTTGAGTTTTCTCTTTCTACCCTGCAGCCTGACAACTCTCATAAGACAATAATAAGCCTCATCTCATTTCTTTTCGGCTTACCAGATATTATCCTTCTTTTCGAATGTCCAATGTTTTGAAAACATTGTGATTGTTGATTGAGAAGTGGAAATTTCCCCAAGGTAGGTACAGTATTTATATAATGAAAATGAACAATTGTACAAAGAATGTTTTGTACGGGAGTCTGACTAATGTAATATAAAAAGAAAAAAAAAGTCTTAAAGCATGCTTCCATCTTATGCCTCCTACTAAAATGCTATTTACAAACATATCAATGAGTTCTGGCATTAGTTTAATATTTTTAGCCATTTTTTATGGCAGAGTAAGTTACACTCTTTTATTTACAACTATTTGAAATACATGACACAACACGGTTGTGGTTTGGAGACTGGCGTGTGAATCTAGCATTACCACTTTCTGAATGCATGACCTTGGATATCATTTATCGTCTGTTTACAAACTCCATTGTCATCCCCTATAAAATGTTGATAATAGCACCTGCCTTGTGGACTTTACATGACTAGTATAAGAATGCATTGAGGTTATAAATAATATTTTTAATTGTAAAGCTGTATATCAATATACAAGTTATTATTAAAATTATGCCAATTATGTTTTTGGGGAACTTAAACTGGAAAGGTAATTTTTGTTATTTCAGCTCATTTAAAAATTTTTTGTCCTCAGGATTACTTCCTTGACTCTCACTGAAGCACCTAGGGAGTCACCTCTAAAATATTGCACTTCTTTGAGATTCACAGTGGAGTAATTGAAAGAGTATTAGGTGCTAAAGTCAAGTAATTCTAGACTATACCCAAGCCTTACTATTGTGTGTTCTTGAGGAAATTATGAACCATAGGGTTTTCTCCTTTCTAAAAGTAGAAGATATCACTTTTTACGATTTTGGAGGAAGAAAATAGGATAACATGTTTGAAGAACTAGTACCTTGTAAGTATTCAGTGAACGTTATTCTAAATGTTATCACTGCTCCATTAAAAAGGCTAAGTGAACATGGTTTCAGTGTAAAGGATTATGTTCTTCTCTGGGCAAAGTCAGCACTCATATACTAAACCTCAGTCATCTTTGACTCCTTTCTGTCTCCATTGCTTCACATCCAATCAACTTACCAAATATTTCGACACCTCTTCCAGGCTTTCTACTCCTCCCAACACTGCCTTCATTTCAATCACATTGATGACTCAGTTTCTTCTCTCCTGAGAATTACTGGAGCAGTGTCCTAATTAATTTATCTCCATAAGATTTTTCTGCACCAATCTATGCATTATATTTGGTCCTACATTCTGATAGTATAGCACTGTCCATGACACATTAACCCTAGGGAATCTTAAGTTGTTCACTTCTAAATATTAAATATAATTGAGGTTCCCTCACCTAACACACAGATTCCATCCAAGATAGTCACTATTTTTCTTCCTACGTACCTCTTTCTACATATCCTAATGCACTCTAGAATCAATTCATTCTTGGAGATCCTCCTCAAACATGCATAATAGGCTACACTTTGACCGAGTTATTCACACTATACCTTTCTGGAATTTTCTTACTTTCATATTGGTCAATTTTTTTTCATCATTGTTAGCCTGCGCAAATAAGAGCTACCATATGTACAACACCCATTATATAGCAGCCATTGTTCTAAGAATGTTATTTTATCTGATCTCATCTTCACTATGAGGTACATTTACATAATATTATCCATGCACATTTTAGGCAATGAAATCAAGGCACATTTCAATACCATTTCTAAGGTAATTAGCAAACGAGGACTAAACTGAGTTATGGCTTCAGCTTTGAATCCAAAACACGTGCTATGCCTAAATCTCGCTGAAATTCCAGATATTCCCATATTGTTTATTGATTCCTTATTTTTTTGAATATGATTTTGCAATTGGTCTTCCACTTTATCTATATGTCTACCACCTCTTTTATTAAGTTTCTAAATTTTTCAGTGGCAAGGCCCATGTCTTATTTGTGGTTAATTCAGATTTTATTATCAAGCTGAGATGGATTCAAGTCACAGTATTTTTATTTGCAAGCTAATCTGTGCTGCACAAGCTATTTAAACTAAGCCTCGATTTCCTCATCTGTAAAATGGGATCAATACAACATCCGCCCCATTAAAATACTGTAAAGATTAAAAGTGATTGTGCGTGTAAATCACTAATTACATTATCAGGCACATAGCAAGAGACCATGCCTCTTAGCAATTATCACTACTATTACTACTGATAGCATCAATATCTCTTTATGTATTCAGTAGTGGGATACTTTATTCCTTCTTCTAAAACTCTCATTTTTCATAGTGGTGCTGCATGGGAACCAAGTGATTGATCTAAATATTAGGGCGCTAAAATTGGCCCTGACATTTTTGACCTTACCAATGTTCCTCCAGATGTTGGATTTCATTTCTGTAAGTGGTGATTTACAATAAATGACACATTTATGAATAGCCCTCAAGAAAGAAATTTCTTCTGATGGGAGGCAAGTGATGCTACCACTGAAATACAAAACGACTCTGCTAAGATTAATGTGCTTCCCAGAAATGCCAAGGTAATTAATAACAATTAGCAATTTAATATAAAATGATGCCAGCTCTTTGGAAACAATAGATAACTGGGCATAGGTGTGTGACTTGCTGTCCTTTAGAAAGGTAATTCCATTAGTCACTAAGTCTATTTATAAAAATATCTGTATTATGAGAAAAATAAATATGACAAACCAGGGCCAGAGAATATAAAATAATTAACAAGAATCCTAGGAACCAACTTTTCATGACTCAGAAGTTCATGTAACCAACCCACCTCCCAGTTTTGTTCTTAGTGGTCTCTGTGTGCAGTGAGCACTAATAAATGACTAGAGAAGTTGTATAAAGAGCCCTAGCAGAGGTCAAATACTTTGATGCTGAATTATCACAGCCTAGTACTGGTAGTAGGAGGAAAGCCAGACATGATTATAGGTATTTCACCTGTATAAAGCCTGTAGAATGGTGAATGGCACATAGTAGGCATAAATATATCGTCTTCTTTAATATTTACAATTTTTATCAGTAGTTTTCAAAATGTGGTCTCTAGAGCAGGAGCATCAGCATAATCTAGCAGATTGCTATAAATACAAATTACTGGGATCTACTATTAATTCTGGGGAATGGGCCAAGCAATCTGTATTTTTACTAGAACTTCAGATTATTTTGAAACTTTAAAAGTGAATATCATAACCATTATTATCAGCTGCAGAAAGTCAAGGCCCTGACAGGTTTAGTCATTGCCTGAAACCACACACAATCAATGACAAAAATAGGATTCAGCCTCAGGTCTGTCTAACTCCACAATTCACAATATTTCCACTCTTGAGTCTGCCTTCACAGGGAAAAAGAGGCAAAGTCTAGAAATCGGCCAACCAGCTCGAGCCATGTCCAGATCAAGAAGTGAAGAACAGACTAGAATTTGAGGTGCTGTTTCCCACAAACGGCTCTCCGACTCTCATGTGCCCTGGGCATTGCCCTACATGCAGTTTCAGAGATGACACTTATGACTGATGTGTTCGGAAATTGGTACATGTAGCTCAGAACCAAAAGTAGGTAACTGAGACCATGAATGAGCTAAGAGTTGAAGCCCGTTAACTGACAGATGGCGTATCAGAGATCTAAGTCTTAATGAAACAAGCAAAAATAACTTTTTACTCCTAGAAACCTTTCCGAGGTTCTGAGATTCCTATTCTTTAAAAGACAGGAGACTTTTCAAGTACACTAGGTGCAAAGGTATTTGTTCTGGAATGTGGACCTGATATGTCTGTGACAGCTCTTTCACTCACTTAGGCCTCTATTCAAATGTGAATGTATCAGTATGGCCTTCCCTGATAAACCTAATAATGGTAAATCTAATAAAAAATCTAATAAACCTAAATAAACATGAGACCTTCCACCTCTCATGCTTGCCATCCACCTTTCCTGCTTTAGTTTTCTCTCAGATGATATTCCCATTTAAAATAGAATAGGGGTGTGTGTGTGTGTGTGTGTGTGTGTGTGTGTGTGTGTGTGTGGATGGATAGATAGATAGACAGATAGATAGATAGACAGATAGATATTTGTTAAGTGGCAATCACTTTCACAGCATAGTGCTCTTATTACCCAGGCTTCCCAATCCCCTTATACACACAGTTATGAGTTCTCTCTGTGCACAATGCTCTTGGTTAGACTACACTATAAATGACAGTATATTAGTCATAATCCATAAACTTGAAATAAAGTCTTTGAACTTTAAACTTAATTCAACAATATGGGTTTAGACAAATACACTCTTCTCTGACAAGACAGTTTGGCTGAATATTTACTTAAATATACATTATTCACTTTTGGAGCAGCCCTGGTTTCTAGGCAAAAGCTTTTTGAAATTTCTTTGATGTTGTAGATTGATTCTACAGAAGAAATAGTAATTCAGCAACAACAGACTTGATTGTATTATATATTATGGATATAAAGATAAATAAGAAACTAAAATATAAACTTACACTCAAAGTGATAGCCATTTTGTGGGGAAAAAAAGATAAATACTTACCAAGGCTAACAAAATCCCCTCTCTCTGGCTCCTGATTCCCTTCTCATTGCTCAGCACGCTTTTCCCTCTTAAACTTCTTCTTTCATCCAATCGCCTGTCTTGATTGCCTTTCACCAGCTCTCAGTTTACAGATCATTCTTAGAACAGTGGCTCCCAAACTTTGGATCTCAGAACAAGTTTATGCTTTTAACAGTTTTGAGGGGAGAGGCTTCAAGATGGCGGAGTAGAGGCATCCAGCAGTCACCATGAAAAGTACCAAAAGAGCAAGTAGATAATCACACAGCAAATAGAGCATTTAACAAATAACACTGGAATTTATCAAGGAAGTGATAATGAACTTGTAAGGTGTGAAAGGAGGGAGAAGTGAGGCAGCTAACTTGCCAAGATTCACTGGGAGCTCAGAGAGGCTCCACAGTGTGGAGAAAGGGTAAGTGAGAGATATCCAGTCATCTACAGTCCCATCACAGACTCCTATAATCCTAGCCACAGGAGAGCTCCTTGGTCCTCTAGTGTCCTTAGACTTGTATAGAGAGCTGCCTCTAGTGTCCTTAGACTTGTATAACAGCATATTTCCAAAGAGGGAGTTCATGCTGGATCCTACACACCACCTGGGCCCAAAGAGCTGCAGCATGGCACCATTTAGAGAGGCCAGCCCCCACTATACTGCATTTTACCCTGGGGCCCAATATACCCTATTTTACCCATTCTGGACCCCCACTGACATACCCCCATATCAACCCAGAGGGCTGCAGCAGTGCAATGCTGGCTGTACCCAGCAGTATGGCCAGGTCCCCAACACTCTGGACCATAGTATCCTACACCTTAGGGAACAGGTAGTAAAGTGCACTGGAGAGGATGCCCTCAAAACAAAGAGAGCTAAAATGTGCTCTCCCCAAAGCCTGAGAGCTGCCAGCAGGGGTTCCTGCCACTGAGAGCAATGCTGCCTCCCAGCAGCAGGGATGCCACACACTAGCATGCACCATCAGCGGGCCTGAAGACCAACCCCATCAGGAGACTTGACAAAAGACCCAGCCTGCATACCACTGGCACCTGAATACACCAGGCCCTGGAAATCACCCTGCCCTGTCAACCACAGTCCAACACTATGGGTCTGAGGACAGGCTGCACTACCTGCCACACCACCCAGCCTGCAGTGCCTGAGTGTACCATCCATGGGCCTGGGAATCCATCTGCCCCATCTGTTGCCATGGGCATGCTGATTCACGATCAGTAGGCCTGACAACAAGTCAAGCCCATTTACTGCCAGTGCCAGAGCACACTGAGTGGGGGCCTGCTAATTGCCTTGCCCCACCTACCACTACTAGTGTCCACATACATACTTGGGGACCTGAGGATAGACTCACCCATCCTGATGCCACCACCACTGTGGGTACTCACTTACACAGGCTACCTGGGGGTCTGATGACTGGCCTATCCAGGCTGTCACTGTTATCGCAAACCCTAGTGCATGCTATCTGGAAGCCCAAGTGTTGGCCTGCCACTGCTACTGTATTTGCTAATACCTCACATGGTTCCCAGTGGCTCAGTTACCCAGCTACCTGCCTGGCTCAACACTGATACTACCAGCGCCCAAGGAAGCCACCTGAAAACTCAAGAATTGGCCTGTCTGGACCCACTATCACAGATACTCATGTATGCCACCTGTGGACCCAAGGACAGGCATGTTTGGCCAGCCATCATCACCACTGGGGTTTACCCATCCCTAGCAAAGCCTCACCACATACTCCACTAACAACTGCAGCCTAAGCCACTGAGGAACTCACAGACACCATTGATGCTGATTATAGCCAAATAACTCTTACAAAGAAACTACACTACTGTACTCACCAAAAATCAAAGCTAAAATACTTTAGTCAAGCAATACTATAGATATATTTTCAGGAAAAAGGCTTTTCCTACAAAAACTCATACAAAATAATTGGAAAGAAGCAACTGTTATGCCAGATGTGCACATATAAACCAAGGGCATTACAAACATAAAAAGGGAAGAAAATGTGAGTCCTCCAAATGACCACAATAGTTCTTCAGCAACAGATTCCAACAAAAGTTTATGAAATACCTGAAAAAATCAGACTCTATGAAATGGCTGAAAAAGAATTCAAATAATGATATTGAAGAAGCTTAGTGAGATACAGGAGAATACAGATAAACAACAAAAGAAAATTTAAAAACAATTTAGGATCTGAAATATAAATTAAACAAGTTAGATAACATAAACAAGAATCAAACAGAAATACTTGAACTAATTCATAAATGAAATAAAAAATGTAATCCAGAGCTTCAATAATAGACCAAATCAAGCAGGGAAAAAAATTTCTGAACTTAAAGACATGCCTTTTGAAATAACCCAGTCAAACAAAAAATGGAAAAAAGAATAAAAAATAATGAAGAAGGCCTAAGTGACATAGGAACATGATCAAGTAACCCAATATTTTATTTTTGTGATTGTGTGAAAAGGAGTACAGATGGAAGATGTCATAGAAAGCCTATTAAAAACAACAACAACAACAAAAAAAAATACTGAAAACTTTGCAACCCTTATAAGAGAATTAGATATCCAGATGCAAAGACCTCAAGGATCCCCAAACCAATACAACCAAAAAAGGTCTTCTCCAAGGCACATTATCATCAAACTTTCAAAAATCAGAGACAAAGAGAGAAATCTAAAGACAGCAAAAGAAAGACATCAAGTCACATATAAAGGAATCCCCATCAAATCAATGGCAGATTTCTCAGCAGAAACCTTACAGAGGAAGTGAGAATGGGATAATACATTCAAAATGCTGAAAGGGAAGTGTCAACCAAGAATACCATGCCCAGAAAAACTACAATTCAAAAATCATGGAAAAATGGAATCTTTTCAAGACTAGGAAAAATTGAAAGAATTTATCACCTCTAGACTGGCCCCACAAAACAATGCTCAAGAGAGTCATACATCTGAAAATAAAAGGGTGATAACTACCATCATGAAAACACATTAAAGTGTAAGAGTGGTAAAGTACACACACAAATGAGAAAGAGTAGAATGATACTTACCAAAGAATGGAAAGAATGTAGAAAGTGAGGTATGCAGAGAGGTTGGTTAATAGTTATTTATATAAAGTTAGATAGAAGAAGCACTTCTAGTGTTTGATAGAACAATAGAATGACCATAGTTAACAGCAACATATATTCTGTTTTAAAATAGAAGAGAAGATTTGAAATTTTTCGAATGTAGAGAAATAATAAATGTTTGAGATTATGGACATCCTAAATACCTGACTTGATCATTACACATTCCATGCATGTACCAAAACATCACATGTACCCCATAAGTATGTACAAATATTATGTATCTTTTTCAAAAATGCAACTAAAAATAATAATTGAGAGAACCCTAAAGAGCTTTTGGTTATATGAGTTACAAAGTTGTGTGATAGAGCTTATTTTGTACTGGCTCATCAAAACTGCTTTTTAAAATTTCAGGAGTTTTGTTAGAAGTTTGTTCAACAATGAGGTCACAAATTACATTCTATAAAATTACAATTAAGTAAATTTTATTAATACGAAAAACCCACAAAATATTCCAAAAATAATAAGATGATGTCATATATGCTGGGGTACAAAAAAACAAAACAATATTTTCTATGAGTTCAGAAGAGGGCCCGCTAAACCAGCAGAGACGTGAGGTGACCAAAAAAATTTTTTCAAAGCAGTGTGACCTGAACTATTTCTGAAACAATATGGCCTACGCTAATATAACTTAAAGACAACTACCTTGCTCAAACATAAATACTAGACCTAAATTCACCCAGAGGGGCTCAGGACTACTAAATAAGCTGTTGGAAGCCAAATAAAAGCATTTTCTAGCTAGAAGTAGTGCCAAAGTCTTAGTCTACTCATTTCTCCTTGGGTTTCTATAAGTGAAGTACATATTATTTCTTGTTATCTTCTGTATGGTGCTGTCAATAACACCTTTCTAGCAGAGCTGTTGATTTATTAAATCAGATAATATATTAAAATTGTAATGATACATAAAATACCTCAACATTCTGTGACAGAAAACATTAGCTCTGTGTACACATAGACTAAGGCTTTTCTTACCTTAAGGCCCTACACAGAGCATACGCTAATTAATGGCTTATCAAATTATCAATCTGATATGGATCTGAGTTTTAGTGACTGTCAAGATCACCAAAAATCATACAGTTTGCCTTGTGAAAACAGATTATGACCTGTATGAAAACTTGTATTATAAAATATCCTTTATTATTATTAAAATACCTGTTAATTTAAAAATGCAAAGTTGTTAAAATTTTAAATGACTCATTATTATTATTACTTTGAGATTATAATCTTAACTTTTTAAAAATATAACACCGAGTAGTTTCACTTTTATGCTGTGTTTATTCCACTTAATGTCATGCTAATATGATAAATGAAAATATTTTCAGTGCTGCTTTAAATTGCATTCATTTAGTAACAGTAAATTTAGACATCTTAATGTACTTATTGACCATCTGCATTTTTTCAGCTTTACTCAACTTTTCTTGCTGTCTTATATGCTTTTATTAGGGACATATTTTTGTTTGTGTTAGCAGATATTGAATTTTGTCATATATTAGGAAACATTTCTCTCTCTCTCTGTGTGTGTGTGTGTGTGTGTGTGACTGTTACTAGGTTGATTATTAGGTTGGTTTAAGCTAATATTTGGCTTAAAATTTATTTATATTATTTTTGGCTTACCCTTATATTATTTTCATAATTTACTTTTCAAATTTTATTTACAACTTTTTTTCTTTTCCTTAAAAGCCTAGGAAAGCTTCCCTTTAAGCTACATTAATACATACTAACTTTTCTTTAAACTTCTATTAAATGATCTCATTTTAAGTTTATTTGGAATTTAAGTATGAGGTAGGGATTAAATGCTTTTTATTTGAATACTGGTCAACCAACTGTCATGGCACCATTTACTGAATAAATTATCATTTCTCAAGTAAATTCAAATTGTCCTTGGTCTTTATAATTCTTTGGCCATTTCCATAGAATTAAGTTGAGAGATGGGTTAGGTAGATAAGTAGGCCCATGTGTTATATTTGAAAGGTTAAATTGGGTCTTTGACATCCAAGTTGAACTAGATCTTTGATTTATATATCAAATAGGAAAGCTGAAAGTATATCACCTGTGTTAGCAGATAATTGTGAAATCTATGACAATTTTATTGGAAGTCTACCCTGATGTATTACCATATCTGAAAGTTTGGAGATAAGATCCTTAGCTCTTTTAACTGGGAAACAAAGGGTATCAACAGCTAGTTATTTGCAGTTCACTGTACATCCTGAAGTCTGAGAAGACTTTGTGTCACATGTGAGTCCTATGAATGAGTAAATCTACAAGATTCTCCTTCTTGTAGTTTAGTTCCAGCTGTAGGCAGAACATTTGTGCAACCTGCAGTCTTCATCATCCTTTAAGATCACTGGAAAATAAGGGCATTGAGATATTTTAGAGGTAGTGGTCAAATCATTACCATGACTATGTTGAACACTTAAGCCTGGATGTGGATAAGAAAGAGGACTGACATTATAAGTGTGACCAAAACACCAGGAGTTTGATCTAAGTCCTGCTACTTGCCAAACAGAAAGCCAATCACTGTGATAATGAGTACTGGAAGGAAGAAGAAGGCTTTAATTGGGTACTGCGGGAAAGGAAATGGGAGATCAGTCTCAAATCCATCTCCCTGACCGACTAAAGTTAGGAATTTGTATAGCAAGGAAAAAATGTAACCATGGGTGGGAAAACAGGAATTAGGAAGGGGTAAGGAAGAGGAGTTGGTCAACAGGAAGCAGATGGTTGGTTAGGCAATCATGACAGTTGAAGAGTTTGATGTCTCAGTGTCCAACAGCAGTGACCCGCTGTGTTTCAGCTTCGTGATATTATCTGAGAGACCTGATGGTTGGTTCCCTGAGAAAGGAACTCAGGTAAGACAAACGAAACTTTCTCAAGTTTTAAGACTGACAGGATCAATTTCTATGCTTATTCAAAGAAACAACATCAGCTTTATGGGACAATTGGGCCAGTTTCACAAGTCCAGAATGGAGTTGTTTGCTTGCAAGTTTCACTCCAATCTTGCTTGAGGCTAAGTGCTGAATACAGCATAACCTATTCCCATCAACACTTACTACATTGTAGATATTGTCTAAGAGGAAAAGAAAGACCAGCTGTAAGGAATACAGTTTTGAGGTTAGGTTAGATTCAGGAGAAACCCTAAACCCAGCATTTACTAGATTTATAAACTCAGGCAAGTTATTTTTCTTCTATAAGTCTCTTTGCAAGTAAAATGGAGCTCATGATCACAATTCTATAGAATTTCTATATATGATAATAAATACACTATAGCAGAAGTCCCTAGAATGTTAGGTGTTTTACAGTAGGTAGCTTAGAAAACAGTAGCACATGTAAAATTTTTTTTAAAAAGCCAAACTAATTTCTCATTTGATTCTTTCATAATGTGGTTGAATACTACATTATTTATAATAACATTTTAGATATCTTAATGGAGACAGAAACTGCTGAGTCATCAATTCATTCCAACGCTCTGGCCTACAGCAGGCAATTTATTTTAGTTCTCAAACATTTTGTGGTTAATTACTAGACTAAATTGCCTGAATTTAAATTATTAGTCTGGGTTACTGAAGTAAAGTCTGACAAAAGCAGTACTTATGCAGACAGGTTGTTTGAGGATTAAGTGAAATAACACATGCAAAGGATTTAGCATGGCATTGTGCACAAAATAAATGCTTTACAAATATTAGCTGATGTCATTACTATTTTTGCTATTCTATGCTTCCGCATCTTTCCCCTGAAAGTCATAAAATATCTAGATGTCTTTGGTTGCAATTAATTGGTATTATAATCATATAATGAAAGAATATTAGAGATAGAAGAGATCTTCAAATTTATATTCTAGTTTATAGATGAAAAAGTGAGTTCCAGACAATGTCATTATATTTCAACAATGTCACTCAGCTAGTCACGGTCCACACTGTGATGTTATCCAGAACTGCTGAGATTCAGAGGCCATTCAAGAATGCATTCAACTGTAATATCTAAACACACGTTTAAAGATAATTTGCTTTTCATTCCTACATTCTTACAATCTTAGATTTAGATTTAGGTTTTAGGTCTCAAAGGAAGAATATAAGTTGATGGCAATTCCACAAAGGAATAAGAGCCATGTTTGGAGTCCATTAGATCACTGATACATATCTCAGTACTTCCTTATCTACAAATAATGACACATGAAAACCTGCAGTCCTATGAAGAATGCCGCAAGGGACTGTAAGCTTGAGACAATTAAGGTTACCCCACCAGATTAAATAGCTCTAGCAGCTAAGTTCTGACAGAAGGTCAAAGGAATGGAGAAAAATAAGTGGAATGAGGATCCATGATTATCAGCCTAATTTTTGTGACCAGCTACAGAGGCAGGGACAATCACAGTGGGTTATTAACTTAAACCATTGTCTCTACTCAAACTCTATCCTCACGCACAACTTTCTCTCTGACTCATTTTTTACTTTCTCTCTCTCTCTCTTTTACTTTTTCTTTCTTTTCTTTTCTTTTCCTTCCCTCTCCCTCTCCCTCTCCCCCTCCCTTCCTTCCTTTCTCCCTTTCTTTCTTTCCTTCCTTCCTTCCTTCCTTCCTTCCTTCCTTCTTTCTTTCCTTTTTTCTTTTCTTTCTTTCTCTTACTCTTTCACCCAGACTGGAGTGCAGTGATACAATCATAGCTCACTGCAGCCTGAATTTCCTGGTTTAAAGCAGTACTCCTGCCTTGGCCTCTCAAGGTGCTGGGATTACAGGTGTCAGCCAGCATGCTTGGCCTAGCTTTCTTATATGTAGAGCACAGATGGTGGCTAGTTTCATAATTGAGATTTCAACGATAATATCACTGAATGAACACTCTGCAGTGATACAGTGACTAACATGACTGTTTTCTCTTTGTGGTAACATCGGTTGTATGTATGTTTCTCACTTAAAGAAAGACATTGGTAGTGGTGGGTGGCAAAATTGATACCAGATCTATTCTTTGCCATTCGGAAGACTGCTTTTACTTGTTTTAGGCTCAGGAGAGGCAAGAGCAGAGATTTTAGCTATTGATTTCCCTCACCCTCTCCCTGACAGGTCATAGGAGAGTAGTGCCTTGATAGGGACAGTGGCTGTGTTCCTCTACCAATGACCACAGTTTCTATCAGATGATTAATCTCCCCTGGCCACAACTTCCACAAAGTCTTCTCCCTTCCACTGTCCTTTTGGTCATCCAGCTGAGTGACAAAGACTCCCTAAAATAGTTCATGCATGAGTGCTTAGCTATCTCTTGTCGATTTCCTTATCTCCCTGCACAAATTTGCAAAGAGCTCTCTTTCTTTCTTTCTTTCTTTCTTTCTTTTCTTTCTTTCTTTCTTTCTTTCTTTCTTTCTTTCTTTCTTTCTTTCTTTCTTTCTTTCTTTCTTTCTTTTTCTTTCTTTCTTTCTTTTTCTTTCTTTCCTTTCTTTCTTTCTTTCTTTCTTTCTTTCTTTCTTTCTTTCTTTCTTTCTTTCTTTCTTTCTTTCTTTCTTTCTTTCTTCTTTCTTTCTTTCTTTCCCTCCCTTCCTTCCTTCCTTCCTTCCTTCCTTCCTTCCTTCCTTCCTTCCTTCCTTCCTTCCTTCCTTCCTTCCTTCCTTCCTTCCTTCCTTCCTTCCTTCCTCTCTCTCTCTCTTTCTTTCTTTCTTTCGGGTGTACCATCTGTTTCCATCCAGAATCCTATTAAACAGGAGTTGATTTCTAGAGAAGTGCTTGGAAATGCCCATCAGAACTGGCAGTAGAGGAGGCAAGCATAGTGTAGCAGCACAAAAGGCCTGGGATGGGATTTGGGTTCGCAGTATGTATCCCTTCTTAACCATTTATACCGCATTTCAAGTGAAAAGAGTTCTACACGTGCACCTATCCTCTGGCCTGACTGCCATAAATTAGCCACTTCGCTTTACTTGCTGAAATCTAATATATGCCAACATTTCAATTTCTTCCAGCATTTTTATAAGCTGTAAATTTGTGTGGGAGTCTTCCAGTAATTCAGTGAAGATTCTGAGCATAGTTGCATAAATATTTTAAATTCTTCACAGTGGAAAGATACAAAGGGAAGTGATGTTTCAGAAAGATTCAGAACCCTCTTACCTAACACATTTTTTTTCCCAAAGTACTCAGCAATAAACCTATTTATGATAAAATGATGAAATAACTAATTTTTGAACGTTTAAAGGTGACATTTAGAAGCTTTTAACTTTAACTTACCAACTAAGAGCATCTACACTTCAATTGGTCGTAGAAATGTCATTTCACATGAGAAATAAAAAACTTTTAAAATAATGTTCTTTCCTGATCAGGTTGCTTTCTCTGTCAATTTCTCTCGAAAATATGCTTTAATTTTTCCAGAGAGATCTTTAGTGAATATCATTAAATAGGAATGAAACTAATACTTCATAATTTTGACTTTTTTTTGAAAGCGAATCTTTATTATTTTCTAGGCCAAAGACAACTAATAAAAATTATATTTTTTCTCCATAATAAAATACAGTGATATTGTAGGCAAATATAACAGCACTAAGATGAATCTACTGTTGTGTCTTTAAGATTAAAAAAAAGTCTATGTGGATATGTATTTATACAATCCATTTGAGCCCTAAATGAACTTTAAGAGCTCTGTCCTTGCACCCTGTAAAAATGATAAGAGGGTAGAAAGACACATAAGGACTTATTCTTAAAACCTGAGAACTGCGGGACTATCTTGTTGATTAATATAATAAACATCATTTTTTACAGAATAAAGAATAGCATGGCTCTAAGAGATGGCCCTTCATTTCTACCATAGCAGTCATTAGTATATCTTAACTTTACATGTGTTCAGGATATTCATGGTCCTTTTTGTCCCCTTTCAAGACGCTGGGCCTTTAAATTACTGCTCAAGAGCTAGGAAGCAAGATGGGGCTATTAGATTTAGCATCATATATTTTTCCAAGCGGTATACACAGCACTTTTTAAATATGTATGCAGCCCGTTTTAGACTGTAATCTCTTTTCAGTTATTTATACCACTGACGGGCTTTAGATCCTTATTTCTGACACTATAATTTAATGCCATGACACAAGCCCCAGATTTACAGTTTCCACTGCTGGTCTGAGAGTTCCATTCCACTTCCCTCTGATACAGTGAATTCAGTGGATTTGTGGAAGGGAATTTCATCAGCAGGTTTTTTTTTTCTTTGTTTCTTTACAATACATTTTTGAAACTCAATATTAACTTGTCTCCCAAGAAGTGCTCTGGCACCAGGTTTTGAAGCATATTTTGTAGTTCCTGATTTTCTACAATCGACATTCCATTGTATTTATCTACCAAAATTCACATATCATTCATTGAAAGTTTAATATGAATATGTACACATTATTTAACCCTGTAGGCATTACCTCTCATCTGTAAAATGGGCATAAAATACCCATTTCATGATGTTGTTAAAAAATTGGTTTTTGCATGTGGAACACAGAGAACAATGTGTAGCACATACCAAGAAGCAGTATAACATAATGTATAAGAGTGTTAAAGTTGGAGGCTATGCACTATATAATTTTAGAGATGCTATTACCATAGATTATGACAAGAATGACGTCTTGTGGAATAATTCAATGTGGTAGCCCTGCCTTTGACCTGCAGACTCTTAGAATTTATCTCAAAGGAAAAGGAGCCAACAGAGCAGATATATGTAGAAAATTGCGTGCCACAGTATCATTTGAATAAATAAGCAGGAATAATTTAAATGTCACCAAAACAGATCTGTGTAGTGAATTATGTTGCATATAAATAATAAAATACATGCTCTGCAATTTTTAAAAAAGAATGCAAAATGCAAAATGGTCTGTATTGACATTCTATATATTCTATATTGAAAAAAACAAATTCCAGAAGTGTATATGTACCAAGATTCAATGTTTTCAATATATATTAAGTACATAGGGAAATGTTGAATATTGATACTAAACTATTAACTAGTGATTATATCTACAGAGCAGAATTACAGTAAATTTTCTTTTGCCAAGCATCATATTTTTGTAATTTTGTAAACAAAAAAGTTACGTATCAAAATTCTTAATAAATACCTATTTAATAATATAATATTTCTAGTTAACAACCTTTAATTAATATCCATTGCCTATAGGATAAAGCTCAGAACCTTCATAAACTGTAACCCTGCCTGACTGCCCAATATCTTCTCCTATTATCCACCTTGCCACATATTCCCAAGTTATAGAGAATAATCATAGTTCCCATTAATATATTGTCAGATAACTTGAGGATTTTGCTCATTCTTGTTTTCCCTACTTATCATGCATACCTCTGTGAGAGACTCTATTGCAATTGCCTTTTTGTATATCCATCTCTCATTATATATTTCGATATACTTGATAAAAGTATCCACTTGACCCACTTGATAAAAGAGAACTAACAGAGTGACTAACACATGATAGTTCCTTAATAAATGCTTATAAAACTAAAATGAACTACACTAATATTTTGAGAGTTTCGCAGGCCAGTGTGAGCTCACACACACAAAGATATTCTAAGCAACATTATAATATAAGCTGAATCTTGACCAGTAGCAAATTTGAGAATATTAGTTGCGGCTGGGCGTGGTGGCTCACATCTGTAATCACAGCACTTTGGGAGGCTGAGGCGGGCGGATCACGAGGTCAGGAGTTCGAGACCCTCTTGGCCAACATGGTGAAACCCCGTCTCTACTAAAAATACAAAAATTAGCTGGGCATTGTGGCATGCGCCTGTAGACCCTGCTGCCCAGGAGACTGAGGGAGAATAGCTTGAGCCCAGGAGGCAGAGCTTGCAGTGAGCCGAGATCATGCCACTGTACTCCAGTCTGGCAAAGAGCGAGACTCCATTAAACTAAACAAAAAAAGAAAAAAATTAGTTGCAAGCCATGTTCCAACAGGCAACATAGGATGATTGTTAAATATATGACATTATAATAGTTCATTGCTTTGTGTAATTAAAATTCCAACAGTATGTTAAATATATACAGAGATTTAAAGAAAGAGCACGACTTGTTGCATTAAAACGGGAGCAAGTAGATAAGGTTATTGAATAGAGTTATAGGCCTCTTATAGAAACACCTGGGAATAAAGAAAGCACCAAGAAATATAAGATTGGACAAAAATAAGTAGAGAACTAATTACACAGAAATAATGTAGCTTTAAAAGAAGAAAATGTAAGATAAGAGATTGAGTCTGAGATTGGTGAAGTGAGACAATACAGAGGATGTCTAAAAGGCTCTTCTTAAGAATTTTTTAATTAAAGTACCAACAGAAGCTTTTTATGATACTGCTTCATTTCTTTAAATGAATCTATTTAAATGGATGCTATATTATTTGGGGCTATTTTAATTACTTATAAAAGAAATCAATTCTTACTTCATTTGGTAATGTATCTATCTTCTTTATTCAAAAGAATAGCCAAATAGAAGCTGAGATTTCCTAATTTCAGATCTAAATTTTATTGGGAACAGCCAGTCTGACAAGCATAGACCAGACGTCCAGTTGTCATTTATTCAGCAGGAGCAGCAAGACTCAATCATGTTTTTATAATATTATTTCCTGAAACTTGTGGCTATAACCATGAAGTTTGAGGTACTTACTGTTCTCCAAAACATGGACAGAAGACATTCCAATTGATGTTCACTGCTAATTAGTATTCATTAGAGCATAAAATACACTAGATTGTTTCTCTTGGATTGCTTATCTGTACTTGTGTGTTCATTCATTCATTCATTCACTTATCCATCCAACTATCTACCTCTCCATCCATTTATTCATTTTCAAACTAAGTTTTAGGGCTAGCACTGTGATAAATGCTATTCACAGTCATTAATCTATAGTTACAGTTATTATTTAACAGTGTATAGAATGGCAGAGGGTGGAAACATTTTGATATAAGTTAGAAAGTGCTATAATTATTTCTTGGTATATGTGTTAGAACTGAGACAGCACAAAGAACAGCTTATTAACTTTGTCCAATCAAGTGTATACAGTAGTAAAATCTGAGTTGAGTCTTAGAGAATATACATGGATTTTTTTAAAGGAAGAAAAACAATAGCATGCAAAGCCTTAAAAGGAAGGAAGGGCTTTATGAGTTTTGAAAATAAGGAAAAGAAATGGATGATGAGTTTGGAAGTATAGTGGGAAACAGATATAGAGAGGTGGATTGATTTCTGGTTATGCAGACCTTACTGTAGCATGTTAAGGAGTTATATTTTATCAATGATTCAATACCTTATTAGGAGGAAGGACTTCATTAGATGAGTGTTTTAGAAAAATTAATTTGCTAGTCATGAGGGTGAACTACAGAGGGATAGGATGAAAGCAGGACAACCAAATAGGTGGCTTATATAAAAGCTTAGGAAACAGATAGAAAAGCCCAGACTAACGAAAATGTAGTACTGTACTTATTTTCTCTTAGTCATTAGGCTTTTCAACATAAACCAAAGTAAACCAAAATCATTGCAAAGAATAGAGCTCTGTTCTTATAAAGTGTTTCCCTTCAGTTGTGGCCTAATTAATTGTTCCTGAAGTTTAAATAAATAGTCATGGGTATTTTTATAAAGGATGTGGAACAACCAATTAAAATTTTCATCGTGGCCTTTCAAAATTAATTATCCCTTAAATGCCACAGTCTAACCTATATCACAGATACTTAAGCATAAGAGGAAAAATGTTTGGATTTGAGTGAATCATAGTATTTAGTCTATCATATCTCATAGGGAAAATAATAGGTAATTTGAGACATACTACAGATCAGTGCTATTCAATAAAACTGTTGGTGATAATGGAGGTGTTCTATGTCGTTACTGTCCAATATGGCAGTTCTAGCCATATGTGGCTATTGAGCACTTAAAATGTGCCTAGTACAATGGGGTACATGAATTCTTGACATTTTAAAATTGTATTTAATACATATAAATTTAAAGTGAAATTTAAATAATCATATGTAGCCTAGTGGCTATGCTGTTGGGCAGCACAACTCTATAGACAGTGAAAAATATGCAGACTCAGTTGGACAGTACTGCAATGTGTGGCTATAAAGAAGGCAGTGCAGGGCAGAAGATATAAAGTAGGGCAGGGGCTCAGGATGGAATTTTATTTCAGCACAGATAATTAATGAGCTGTAGATAAGAATTTGCATATAAACTTAGGTTCTCTCACTTGTACTGTGACGTGATTGGCTGAATAATCATGACTATCCATTTAAGCTTCATGTTTCTATAGAAATAACTGATTGTCATAGTTCAACTGAATAAGATCTCATTGGAGAAAATGGCTTATTTTCCACAGTTTTCTTCATTCTTATAAAACTGGACTAGGTGTGAATTTGAGATACAAAAGTCAAGGATACATATTTTGAATAAGTTGAAAATGCAAAAGCAAATGTTACATTTGCTGAAAGCTGTTTGTTTTCAATCTAGTAATTTATATACACCTTACTTTATAATTTTCATTTATTGTCTTTCTTTTACTACATGTTACCTTCTATGATAGGCAGCCTCAATATGACTTTCAATTATCATCACTTCCTGCAGTTCATACCCTCGTTTTGTCTTCTTCCACATAGTATTGGTCTGTGAAAGTATGGCAAAAGTGATGTTAAGTCACTTAAGAGATTAGGGTATAAGAGACTGAGGCTTCCGTGCTTCCACCTTGGTCTCTCTCTCAGAGAACAGCCATGTGAATGATTCTTCTTGAAAGTAAATCTTTCAGCCCCAGTCCAGTATTCAAATGATCCAGTTACATTGAAACTTATGAGAGACCTTGAGCCATCCAGCTAAAATGCCTCCAAATCCTGACCCTCAAAACCTGTAAAATAGTAAATGTGGTTTTAAACTCTTAAGTAATTTGTTACATAGTAATAAACAGCTAATACACTTTGCTGACTATTCTCATTCTTTACTAATCTTTCATAAACCCTAGTCATTAAAATATCTGTAGTCCCTAAAATATTTATCAATCCTTCAAGGCTCTATAAGTTCACAGTTTTTTGTGTGTAGATATTTCTTCCTCTGTCAAATATCTAACACAATGTTTTCTCTTTCAAATTCGGCTGGTGTCCTTTCTAGAGAATTCTATGGCCTCACCAATTTGAATTAAGCACCATCACCGTTCTTGGTTTAATAGAACCAGATGCCCAGTCTAACTTAGCACTAGTCACACCGTTATGTTCACAAGATTGTGAGCTACTAAGATTGGGACCTTAGTCTTATTAATTTTACATAATGTCAGATATATTCCCTAACACAAAGAACTTGCTTATATTTTTAAAATTAAATACTAACAGAATGAAAGGTTAAACACCATTAAATAAATATATTAGTTCAGATTATATATTGATGTGTGGTCATTCGTTTCCTACAAAAGAGAAATTTCATGTTTTTCAATCTAAATGTATAATGCTCCTTCCAGCCATACAGACATACTATTTTTTCAAAATAATAAAGAGACATGAACAATATAAATTCCAACTGCAAGACAGCTGTGTCACATTTCCTGGACTATGTTGTATTCTCCATTTTGTAGCTCCACCTCCAGCATAACTGGTGAATCCTTAGGGTCATGGAAAGAAGCCTAGTAAGTGGATCTCTTTGTGCATAGGATTGTCTTTGTCTCATCATGCAGCACCCTGTTCTCTGGGACACAATATGTGACTCATAGTTCTGAATTAGAGGAGAAAGATGGTTTTAGCATTATAGTTACACAGATCAAGCATTACTTCAGATTTAACCTGTTTTCAACCAGGGAGCTTGAAGTACCTAAGGAGGAAGACATTATATATTAAACTCGGAATAAAATGCCTAAATTCCTGGACATTACTAAAGTGTGTTGGTGACAAAAACTCCTGGAAAACTAGCTCTCCAATTCAGAAAATGTTACTGGCCTCATAAAGTAATGGTACAGATCTACAGACAGTTTAAATTGCCAAGGTCAGCGAAGATTACACTTGAGAGTTTGGGCATGGTGGCTCACACCTGTAATACCAGCACTTTGGGAGGCCAAGTCGGGCAAATCACCTGAGGTCAGGAGTTCAAGACAAGCCTGGCCAACATGGTGAAGCCCCGTCTCTACTAAAAATACAAAAATTAGCTGGGCATGGTGGCGGGCACCTGTAATCCCAGCAAGAGTTAAACTCCATCTCAAAAAATAAAGAGAGAGAGTTTGGAGAGTTTGGGGAGATTATGTAATGATGGTTACTCCAGTGATGTAAAAAGTTCATTTTATTAAAGTATTGATTACTTAAATGGCTTTATATCCTACGCAACAAAGGGTTAGATCACTTATTTGGGTGGGCATATTACACATTAAATGCAATAAGTGGAGCACTGCATTAGAGTGGAGCTGTTGCAATTTTTTGGATATTTTCTCAAATTGGTTTAACCTCTAAATTATAAATATAAAGTATTAGGAAACTGTCAGCAGAGATTAACTCCTTTTCCCTCGCCAGGTTAATTTGAAACCTATCTGCTCTGCAGTGTCTTCAACAGACAGTGTGTTTTATTGAAATATACTCAAATTACAAAATGCATACTCATAAAATACTCAGTGAAGTGAAAAAAATTAATATTTTAATAAAAATTTTGATACATAAAAAAAGAAAACTTTAAAAAGCAGTTTTGCTATGACTTTATCTTCAACCACAGAGTTGGAAAAGTTTAAGATATCTCCATAATCAGTTCAGAAAATCCTTATGGGGTATCTTATTCACTGTGATAAAAAATGTACCTGGCTATTGTTGACATCTGTTATTATTTTAGCAAGTATTGGGAAACTGTCTCTTTCATTTCTAATGTCTGTGGTAGTATCTTTTTCAATGTTCAGCACCAAAGGTTTTCAAACCCATATGCACTACAACAAAATATAATTTTCTTGTTTCCCTCACTCTTACAGACTTCATAAATATAGATATTTCTACTTAAAATTCAAGTTCATGAAGACTATAGGCTGAAGGGGGAAAAAAATAAACATCAACTGTACTGCAGTGCTTCTCAAAGTGCTCTAGTCCAGAAACACTGCAGAGAAGTGTAAAGACATGTCCTGAAGCAAACATTTATAAGATATTGCCTGTTCTTTATTTTGTTTTTGTATAAATAATAATTTCCTTAAATTACATATCATTGGATAAAATCAGGCATTCAAGAACACAAACCATGTTTATCATATAATTTTGACATTTCTGCACACTCACCAATAAAGCTCATTTGAAAAAATCTCTTTCCCTTTGAATAGCAAAAAGTGCTTTTATTCTAAGTCTATCTCTTTTGTTCTCTATTCTGCAAAGATCAGTTACTTTTGGTAAAACATCTTGGGCTATTTTGCAAGATCATGTATTATATACTTGGACTTGAGCCTTAATATATCAAAACCTACCTGTGTACAGGCTTAAGCTTCCATCTTGAAACCAGAAATACTCAGAAAAAGTGTTTTTGGGAAATTCTGGATGAAGTATTTAATCACGGCCATTTCTAATACATGAAATAAAATTGTACCACATAAATTAATAAAAAAGGGAAAACAAAGTTCTACATGATAAAAATAAGCCCACACTTGACAGAACCTTTACTTATTTGTTAGCATTGACCATAATAGATGGGGATGCTCAGTGAATGTTCAAATAACATGCAATGGGACTACATATTTCAGATTCAATTTTTTCCCACCAATAAGGAAAATAATAAAAGTGAAAATATCTATAGAGCATCCTCTAAATAGTATCACAAGGCCACTAGCTTTCAGTGAAAGTTGTTGCACTGCCAGTTATTTGAAAAGTCTCTGCTTGACTGACTTCCTTCACAGAATATAAGTATATATTTCTTGTTTGTAGAAGCTGGTTGGCATTCCCTCATTCCCTGGCATATCTCATTGTTGTTATAATAATGTAATAATTTAACTCAGCACAGTATATTAGAGAGATATAGTGGCTATTGACTGCTTAAAGTTTTACAAAGGGTACTTTTCTTCTGTTTTGAAGAAGGTTTGTAGCGGTATTAAGAAAAATTATCCAAGCTTCAGTAGAAAAACGAAAATGCATTTTAAAACAAGATTTCAGAGGCTCTTGTCATTTTCTTCTTACCATTACTTGTAAGAGGCACTTGGCATATAGTGGAAGAAGCATTGGTTTTAGTGTCAGAAGATATGAAATTGAAATAAATCTGTGTGATCTGGGGCATAATTGTTGGCTAATTGCTGCCTTTTTCTAACCCACATTTCCTACAGATAAGAATAAATATACACTGGTAAACAAGAAAGATATGCTTCTCTCATAAGGGAGATTATATTCCTAGCAGGCAAGAGAGAAAGAGAAACAGTAGTTTACAATATTATATTTCTTAGGAACAGGAGGAAAGAATGAAATAGGGACGTTTAGCAGGGTGACATAATCACTCAGTCAGGACAGCCATTCTTGAAGAAGCAATGCATAAGCTGAATCTTAAAACATAAACAGGTGCTAAGCAAATAAGGACAATAATAGGGAAAATTAGAATAAAATAAATCCTCACACCCTTAAAAAAAAACACCTATTTATCAATAGCCATGGTATCAAGTAGCCATCAGAAATATGATGTAAACTCTTTCAATCAATCAATGAGGACAACTCAGCTCAGTGAATACATTCTCATAAGCTAACAAATCAATATCAGTTCCTCACAATTAAAAGTCAGAAATCAGTGATAAACACATTTCAATTAAAACTCTTTTGGCTGCCAACTAATCAGAACTAGCTCCACCCAACTATTAAATATTTATAGATAATATCAACCAATATTGGTCCCCGAAAATCCACCAATCCCTGAATTTTACACATTCCTACAACCCTACATGATATCAGCACTCTGCTCTCCTCAGGAAATCTGTGCCTAAGCAGCATATCAATCCCTTACTAGAAGAAGCAAACATTCAGCTTTTTAATTTCCTCAGATGTTGAATATTAGCCTCATCATCCTTTGTCAGGGGTAAATGTAGTATACTTGAGCAATTGAATAAAAGTCTAGCAGAGCTAGATGGAGGTAAATGTATGGAAAATTGGCTGAAAGGTTAGAAAGTAACAAGATTGTGGAAGACTTCAGAAGTCACTCAAAAGATTTTGGACTTTATCTTAGAACAATGGGAACTCATTGAAAAATTTCAAACTGAATGGCATGCTCATGGTTCCTTCTTATAATAACTCTAGTTGTATTGTGGAAAATGGTATGAAGAGAGTAAATGTAGAAAGACCAAATAAGAAGATGCGGTAGTAGTTGGGATGAGAGCCAATTATAGCTTGTACTGGTATCTAGAAAAGGAATGGAAAGAAGAGGAGGAATTAAAGAAGCATGTAGAACAGAGTAACTTAATACTTACTGGATGTTTTAGACTGATGGAAAAAATAGCAGGTGAGCCTGCTGGCCTGTGCACCTGGATGATTGATGTCACCAATCTCTGAGGTTGGAAATACTTGTAGAAAAAGTACTTTTGTGAGAAAAATGATAATATAAGTTTGGTACAAATTAAGTTTTAAAAATATGAGGAAAAACTAAGTGGAGTCATTTGGTAAGAAGTTGGAGCTTAAAGGAGAAGGCTGGATTGGAGATGAAAATTTATGTATAATTGAAATATTTAAATGTTCTTATTTCCAGCTCCAAAATTCCATAATAGTTGATTTTCTTCTGGATAAATGGTATCTGGTGATATGCCTTAATAATTCCTAACATGTCCTTCCATCAAGTATGTAGCCATCCTCTTTCTCTTTCTTCTTTTTTAATTGCATCAGTCTCCTGTGGAGGCTGTAGCTGAAATCCTCGTAGACACTATATCTGATTGAGCCTGTGGCTGAGCCTCAAAAGATTGACAGACGTGCTGGAGTGCTGGTTCTCTAAGTGCTCTGGTAGTTGGAGGTTTCAAGTCATTCAAATTAGGTTCCCAGAGTCTTGTTGATTGATCTCATAGTAGTGAACACATATAGTTTTCTACATGCTCCAATATGGTCAGACATTTGGGAAGCACTGAAAAGGCTATTTAATTGAAAGTTCTTCATTCTTTAATATGCTTTCCTTGTCTGGGTCCTAAGTTGGAAAGGGCATGAATTCCTGGATTAAGTAAAAAAGGAAAACACTTTGTTTAATGTAGACAAACCAAAGAAAGGGAAGGGAATTCTGACAAGAGACGGAAAGGCAGAAAGGTCACAGAACTGTATAATATTGATTGTGTGCATCTCTATGAACCTCTTAAACTTGCATAAGATGTAAGAAAGCATATGCTGCAAGATGTGAAAGAATTATGTTAACATTGAACAATAGGCTTAATTTTGAGCAGGGCAATTGTGAAGGAACACGATTAACACTTGGCGAAAAGAGTTCTTAAGAAGAGCTATAGGGAATTTAAATATGAGAGATTTGAAGAAATCACAGAGCTTTAGGCTTTCACAGATTGCGGAATCAGAAATTCAATATTAGTTGACTTAGACCTAAGTTGTACTTCTCTTCCTGCTTTGTTTTCTTTTGTTTGTTTGCTTGTTTAACTTGGTATTTAGAGCTGAGCCCAAGGAAAAAGGCTTAACTTTATTATAGCAGTTAATCTGTTCCCCAAATGATTTAGTCTTTTTTGTATAATAACAAGATCTTGATACCAATATTGTTTCCAGTCACAAGGAGCTCTCTAAGTGTAAAAGGCTTGTCTTTGTAAATTACAAGATTTTCTTATGAAAGCAAAACCTTTGGGAGGGATTTAGAGTCTCCCTGTCCAGCTCATCTCAAGCTCATTTGCTATAATAGCTCAAAATTCTCTTCAGAGCTCTTGTCTAGGATATCTTTTCTCTTGGGTGTATCGCCTAAGGGTGTGAAAAGCCTGAAGTCTTATTATCTTAGAAAAACCCCCAAATAGAGCCCTCAAAAAACTTTCCAAGTAGAATAAAAGTCTTTCCTCTGAACTGTAAATAATAAGGAAACAGGTAAACCTATTTTCTTTGAAAACTACAAAATAAGTAAAAGAGGTTTACCTTACTGAAATATGGAGAATTCTGAATTCCAACAGGAGAATTATAGAACACAAAATGTATTAAATAAGAACTTTTTAAAAAATAACAATTTATATTTAATATTAAATACTATTTTAATAAGATATTATTCTATGACAATTTTTAGGATTTTAGTGACAGATTATGGTTTTAAAACTAAATCAATATGTTGACATGTATAAATACTTATTTTTAAATGTGCACTTTTAAGTGAGACTTCTCCTTTCTATAAAGGAATACAAATAATATAAACTCTTTCATACATATGACCTAAGAAAATTTTTCTTCTCTCTTTTCTTTTTTGATGTGAGTTATTACCTATTTCAAAATTATGTCAGTCTAAGACCTTGAAGAAACCATCCACACCTCTGTTGAAACTTTGTACTATGAAATCCTTTCTGAAGTACTCCCTCTTCTTCCTTTATTGACTTTTTTCCTCTTTAATTTAATACTATCCCCAGTTACCTACCATTTGATCAACAATATCTTGTGGCAACTAAGTCACTGTGCTGTTTTTTCTCAACTCAGACTGTCTGGAGCCTTGTTCCATCAAGCAGTAACTGTGCACTTAACACGTTAATAGTCTTAACACAAATAGATAGAGAGAAATAGGATCTTTTGAGGTGGGAATCATTAAAGACAGACACACAAATGCATTCGGTGCCAGATTTGATTACCTCAAACAAGTGAAATTAAAGTAAACATTTTATCATCTCCAATTACACAGTTTCTCTCCTGGGGATAATTAAGACAAATGAGTAGAAAGCACCAATGGCAATCTTTACTTAGTTCTAGAGACAAATGAACAATGCACAATCAAAATAACATTAGACCAGATGTAGTTACCGTTCAGTTATTATATCTAATTATTACACAAACTGAATCATCCTTTTATTCTCTCCACTATCCCTTGCAAAATTACAGACATCACTTAAGTCCCACTTTCTACATGAAGTCCTCTGAGTATAATGCAGTTTATGGGGGGACACCCTGGGTTAGAAACAATCAGGTTTGAGATTCAGATAACCTGAAGTCTGCAACTTGTTAACTAGGTGCTGTTGAAACACCCAGTTAACTTCTCTGAGCTTAAATATCTTTGTCTAAACTATAGAAAATATGAAAACATTAACACCATGGATGTTTGTGAATAACAAATGTCATAATTTAAGGGACAGTACTCAGTTAATGGTAAAGTAGTATGTAAAATTTAATCATCAGTTACTGACTTCCCACTTGTCTAATCTCCAGTGTTTTATTATAGAAGAAACACAGAAGAATGTAGAATTATTATTGTAGTGATTATAATTGTAAATTCATAATTCAACTGAAAAACATTTACTTAGAAACTATTATATGAAACATATAGTCAAAATCATCTGAGTGCTCACTAGGTGCTTTTCACTATTCTGGGGTCATTTACTTGGGTTATATGTACATTATTCATATTTATGTTCCAAATGTTGATTACAGCATGTGTTATTTATTCAGATGCTCAATAATTTTTTAGAGCATAGAAATATTAAATAATAAAAATGTGTTTTGTTAATTGATTTCAGCAATAATAATAGGCAAGTAAAATATATTTTAAGTTACTAAGAGGAAAACAAAAATTTGGAGAGGTAAAACAATGTGCTCAAGATTACAGAGATAGTTCCCAGTAAGAAAGTATTTATTATATCAAATCAATTGAGTAAATTATTTGCCAAGATATTAGTTAAGTTGTTTTGATATGGTATACTTTTCTACTTATAGTAGTATTTTCCTAATCAATGCATAATTCAATTGTGTATAAAATTTATGGAAATATGCTAGTCCTCAGTTTTGTATCCAAAATTAATATCTTGAGTTTACATGAGATGCGACACATGATCTATAATACCTATGGATAGCTCTGGCTTTGGACCGGAGCACTTTCACATTAAAGAAAATCCATTTCAGGCCGGGTGCGGTGGCTCAAGCCTGTAATCCCAGCACTTTGGGAGGCCGAGACGGGCGGATCATGAGGTCAGGAGATCGAGACCATCCTGGCTAACACGGTGAAACCCCGTGTCTACTAAAAAATACAAAAAACTAGCCGGGCGAAGTGGCGGGTGCCTGTAGTCCCAGCTGCTCGGGAGGCTGAGGCAGGAGAATGGCGTGAACCCAGGAGGCGGAGCTTGCAGTGAGCTGAGATCCCGCCACTGCACTCCAGCCTGGGTGACAGAGCAAGACTCCGTCTCAAAAAAAAAAAAAAAAAAAAAAAGAAAATCTATTTCAATAGAGATCTTTATAGCATGTAAATTAAGGCATTGCTCTTCTGCATCTGCATTGACATGCTGAGTTCTAAATACAAACATGACTTGGTCAGAATTAGTGGTAAAGGTTAGCTAATTTTTTAAAATGCTAGTTGTAAAACATGGTATTCCTTTGATCATCCTTTTCTTCTTTTTAAAAATTAATTCTTACATACCAAGTGCCTTCCCACTAAACTGGAACCTTCTGTCTCTCCATAACTCCTTACTGTGACATCCATATACCAGGTCTTTCTACACCAAATGTTCCTAGCTTTGAACCTTTTCTTATTATCTTAAAATACCAACTGCCTTATGCCCCTGTATCCAGGATTTTGTTATGATAGTGCTAACAGAGTAGAGTTAGTCATTGGCATATCTTTTAGCCTATTTACCTTGCTTCTTCAAGTGTATAATAAAAGATGGAGTTGAACTTGGTGATTTCTAAGCTTTCTTTTATTTAAATGTTACTGTGCATGTATAATACCACTTTTGAACTTGTCTTAATGTTTCTCACATGGACCTTTTTTTCATTGATGAGCAGTATAATAGAATTTGAAAGAGGTCTAGGCTATTTGCATCATTGACTCACCAGTCATCATGTCTCCACTTGAAAATTTTTAGCAGCAGGAAGTCTTACTCCTTTATGACAAAGAGGTTTCAATTTGTTGGTAGTTATGAATATTAGAAAGTATTTTATTATAGGAAACCTAGGACCAATGCTTGGTCTTACACCTACTGTATCTTCAGCAAGTTCCTTCAAAGGCCAGAAAAACATCTAAGTCAGTGCTTTGGGGTTTTCTTATCCAGGGGAACCTCTTTCCATTTGGAATAATATAACTCAGCACACAAGAATTATTGGAAGCAGTGTGGTATAATGACGTAGCACTGTTAAAGTCTGTATTTGAAATCCTACTTCAGTTGATAGCCATTTTACCAGAAGCTTGCTATTTAGCATATGTAAATTGACTACGTTAATGTCTAGAACATAGTCACTATAATGTTTCTTTTTGTCTCAAAACACAGCTAAAATGTTAAACTTCCTTTACCAAGTTCTCATGGTTTTTTGTTCATAAATCTATTAGAGGGATTATATTGCAATTGTTATTATCTTTAACATGGATCTTTACTCTTTATCCTTTACCAGAGAGTTTTGGGTACAAGAGCTCTCCATTTTCATCCCTATATCCACAGTGGTTAGACCACTGAATGTTCTTAATATATATTGAGTAAAAGAATGTGCTTAAAGTTGTTGGTGGTGAGCTGGTTCAGTTTCTTGACTTTGCTGCACCAAAGAATTTGAGAGAGAGTCTAAAGTAAAGGTAGGCAAAGAAACTTTATTGCAAAGTGAAACTACACTCTGCTGGGTCACAGTAGGCTGCTCTACAATGAGACAACAACAACTGACACTGTAGAAACTCCTTTTACAGGAGTCTTACATGATTACTTGTGAAGGGGTGGAAATGTGCATTGTTGTTAAGCATATTGTGGGTGGTCTTCTGAATGCCAATGTGCTATTGTTGTACATGCTAGTATATACCCCATATGTCTTATTAGTATTTTAAATCTCCGCCCAATCATGTGGTTTTCATTATTATAATGAGCATAGGTCAGCCCAAGTACACTAATCATAGTGAGACGTGACAATGTGCTAGCAGCCCTCGCTCCCGTCACCTCCTTGGCCTTGCCGTCCACTCTGGCGGTGCTTGAGGAGCCCTTCAGCCCGCCACGGCACTGTGGGAGCCCCTCTCTGGGCTGGCCGGGGCCGGAGCCGGCTCCCTCTGCTGGCAGGGAGGTGTGGAGGGAGAGGCGCGGGCGGGTACCCGGGCTGCGCGCGGCGCTCATAGGCCAGCGCGAGTTCCGGCGGGCGCGGGCGCGGGTTCAGTGGGTTCCGCATTCGGAGCGGCAGGAGGGTGCCGCCGGCCCAGGGCAGTGAGGGGCTTAGCACCCGGGCTAGCAGCTGCGGAGGTTGCACCGGGTCCCCCAGCAGTGCCGGCCCTCCAGCGCTGCGCTCCAGTTCTCGCTGGACCTCAGCTGCCTCCCCGGGAGGCAGGGCTCGGGACCTGCAGCCCGCCATGCCTAAACCCTCCCCCGCGGTGGGCTCCCGCGTGGCCCGAGCCTCCCCGACGAGCGCCGTCCCCTTTTCTGCGGCGCCGGGTCCCATCAACCGCCCGAGGGCTGAGGAGTGCGGGCGCAGGGCGCGGGACTGGCGGGCAGCTTGGCCTGCAGCCTCGGTGCGGGATACACTAGGTGAGGCCAGCTGGGCTCCTGAGTCTAGTGGGGATTCGGAGAACTTTTTTTTTTTTTTAATACTTGATGTTCTAGGGTACGTGTGCACAACGTCTAGCTAGCACTTGCATGAATTTTGGCATTTTCCCTTCTGTTCTTTTACTTCCTTGCTGCAGGATGCAGGATGCTCTAACCACAAGCCCAGGATGTGTTCTGTCCACTGTTGAGTGGTTTATTCTCTCCATCTGTTTGCTAAGTTTGTTTCTGTTTAAGAGAGCCTATAACCACAGTATTTAAACCTACCTTAATATCACAAGTGTACTAGATGCCATACAAACACCACAGAGCAGCATGAGAAGATATTGTCTATTCCTCTGGATTTTGTATCCCTCTTAACACAACATGGAACTCCTTTTCATATCAAATCACCAAAGCTCTTTCACATGAACTGCTCTGTGGGTTAAGAGAAAAAATAAGAGCCATTGTTTAACAATGTCTTTCCATTTGGGGTGTAATATTTAGTGATATGCAGCATATGTCTCCTGCTGAAGCGACAGGAGAATCACAGGCTGGTTTCTCAGCAGCCTCACAGATTAACTGCAAAGATGAAGTGTGGCATAAACCTTCATTTGCTCAGACTGGCATATGCCCCTCGCCCATTCTGCTGAGTCCCTTCACACCTATCTCTCTCTCTCTCCCCCCAACACACATATTTCCTAACTCTGCTCACTGAAGCAATAACATGCCGATATTCTAACAACAAGCAAACTCAGTGCCCAGATATTTGATTCTAATATTAATTGCTTAAAAAAAAAAGTAAACGAGGCAACTTGGTAAAATATCAAATTTCTGGTGTGGAGAATGTAATAGACAAGATAATACTAGAGTATCTTACAGCTCCAGAAAGTAAGAAATGATTTTTAAAATCCCATAATGGTGGGTGTATCAAAAAGGGACGTAAGTGTTCTCAATGGCCAAAGCTGGAGCAATTTGTGCAACAGACTAAGTAAAAATTTAGTGTCATAACACAAAGTATAAAATAAATATAAATTAGTCCAAACAGTTATATTTAACTGTTTATTAAACAGTTCATTTATATTAAATAGATTTAAGTGTACTGAATTTAATTAAATTTGATTTAAATTTATATTAAATAAATAGGAGCAAACAGACAAATATCCAATGCAGAATAATTCCAAATAAATTAGATACTCCACTCTCAAGAAATGGAGCATGACTCTCCACTCCTTTAGTGTGGGCTGTGCATGGTGACCTCTCTTCCAAGAGGACAGGATAGGAAGGGAAAAACGTAACTTTACAGTGGAGAAACGTGTCAACCTTCAAGTTGGTGATCAAGATTGATATTGTCAGGGGCCACTTATGTTGATACTATGTATAATTGACAGGATGTGTGGAGAATGGCACTCTATATCTGTGGTCTTTCTTCCCAAAACTCATAGCCTTCGTTTTATTATGGGAAAGACATTAGGGAAACTAAATTGAGGGGTTCTGAAAATAGGATCATTCTATAAAATATCTGATCTTCAAAACTGTTAAGGTACTCAAGAACAAAGAAAGTTTAGGAAACCAGTACAGACCAGAGGAACCTGAGGAAAAATAACAAATGTGGTATCCTGGATGGAACCCTGAAACAGAGGAAGGAGAAAAAAACTAATAAATTTCAAATACATTATAGAGTTTGGTTAATAACAATTTATCAGTATTAGATCATTATTTATAATAAGTGCACCAGAGTAATATGAGATAATAATAGGAGAAACTGGAGGTGAGGAATACATGAACTCTACTATCTTCACAATTTTTCTATAAATCTAATACTATTCTAAAATTTATATATGTATCTGCAGGTATATTATAGATATTTACATAAAATACTACACAGCGAAAAATGGGAATTTTGATAGGTGGTTTGTAGAGAATGAATGAGTGAACAATAGTGATATGGTTTGGCTCCATGTCCCCACTCAAATCTTATGTTGAATTGTAATCCCTAATGTTGGGGGAGGGACCTAGTGGGAGGTTATTGGATCACGGGACTAGATTTTCCCCTTCCTGTTCTGGTGATAGTGAGTTCTCTCAAGTTCTGGTTGTTTGAAAGTGTGTGACGCATCCCCATTTGCTCTCTCTCTCTCCCCTTCCTCCATGTGGAGACGTACTTGCTTCCCTTTCACTCTTCTGTCATGATTGTAAGTTTTCTGAGGCCTGCCCAGCCATGCCTCCTGTACAGCCTGCAGAACTGTGAGTCAATTAAACCTCTTTCCTTCAGTCTCAGGTAGTTCTTTATAGCAGTGTGAGAACTGACTAATACAAATAGCGAGTACTGGACAAAGACTCTACTCAGGATCAGATTGGTCAGCAATCTGACTATTCTTCAATGCTGTACCAGCCCTACTTTGCTCATACCTGGACTTACCTTCAGAAAATGATAACATTCTATTAGGTTGGTGCGAAAGTAATTCCAGTTTTTGCCGTTAAAAGTAATGGCAAATGTTTTACTTAAAGACCGTTAAGTCTTCATATTCAACCAAACTTAAATTATGAACAATATAGTGTGAAAAAATTATCTTTTTTTCTTACATATAGTTAAATATAAATGCTCTTGGATCCAGCATAAAATTCTTCTCTCCTTATATGTTTAGGTGCATTAGGTGCATTAAAAAACTGACTTACCTCCCATTGTCCTAACCCAACTTGAAATGAATGATAGACCAAGGGTGTATAAGATACAGAAATTTAATTATATTAAACACACGCACACAAAAAAAGAGAGAGAGAGGGAGAGAGAGAGAGAGAACTAGAACTGGGAGCTTTGAGGGAAAAACAACAGCCACAGAAGATTTAAGTCTCAATAAGCAGTTTTATATGCAATTTCCGCAAACATATTTTCATTTACTATAAAACAGCAAACAGCTTGGGAAGAGAAGCCAGAAATATGCACAGAGAAAGCAAAATAGTGTTAAATAAATACTGGCTTGCAAAAAAGAAATTGCAGCCTATATTGAAATATGCTTATCTTATGGTACTTCAAAATGTAATAAATTTTTCTGACAAACAATAATTTAGTTTGAATTTAAAACAAATTCCCCTTTTGTCCTAAGAAAGTGTAAATGTTAGACTTTGAAAGATGAATGGTTGTTTTAGCTCAGATACTGGTTATTAGCCACATGACTATGCCCTGGCTAGGCTACTTAGATTTTGTAGTTGTACTGAGAGAAATTTAGTTAAAGCAATTGTTTGAAAGTTAAGCAAAGATGTCTGAAAAAAGAGATGTTAAAACTTATAAGCGAAAGTTAATGCAATTTCCACTATAAGAAAAAAAGAGATTTCAAGGGAAGAACTATTTTTTTTTTTGGACAGGGGGTTAAAGTGAAACATAGGATGTGTTTAATATTTGAATAATTACTTTTATTAGTGTTTGACTTAATACTCAAAAAGCTCAAAGCACTTAAGGTTATCAGCCAAAAATCAATGAAATCTAAATAATCTTGTACCTGTTCCTTGTTTTATACCAGAATAGAGTAAGATTACATATACACATGCACACACACGCACACACACACACGCACACATATAATTTTTTACACACATACATATACACATATGTGTACATTACACAAAAATATTCACACATACACCTATGTTCCTAGGGTAGAGAGCACAAGTGGCTGTTTATTTTGCTTATAGAAATTAGAAAGAATGTGGCCACTTATTCATTAAACATCCACTAAATACCTTTATACAGAAGACACTATCCTTTAAATTAAGAATACAGAAATGAAGGTTTCTCAAAACCTCTTTCTTCATGAGCTTAGGGCCTAACAAAGAATATATAGAAGAAAATAAAAAAATTATAATAGTCTTTCTGTAGAAATACCAAATATTTTATTTATGTTTCCCACTGTTCCAGAAAGAATATAAGAAAATTAATAATAATAATAGTAATATGACCTGAAAATGGAACAACATGCAATTATGTTCACTGTAACAATTCAGTAATTTAAAAATATTAACAACTTAAATTCCCAGCAAAGAAAATCATTTGAATTAGCAAGAAAAAATACATCTAGATATTAAAATATTCTGCACTGCCTTGGAAGCATTTCCATGGAATTATTTTCATAATATAATTCAGAGAAAAACAATACCTAATATAAATCTTTTTCAGGAAAAATAATATGCCTATAATTATTTAGATTGTATATGTATATGTAAAATCTCTCTCCACATATATACATATAAACATGCATTATATGTATGCATATAAACAGACACAGGAAAGAACAGCTGTTTCCGTGATAATGTTTACGATTCAGGGAGAAACAACTGACATAATTGCCATTACCATATGTAAATATTTTTTATTATTTTTGTGTATCCTTCCAATTATTTCTACATGTAAATATAAACAAATATAAATCTATATTCTTCTTTACAGAGAGGGTCAATTTATAGGTTTCTATTTTTATAATAAGTATGCATTACTTTAAATGATTTTTAGGTGATTTCTATTTCTGGCAGTCTGGTGGATTAGATGCTGATGGAAAAGAAGTGGAAATACATAAAATCTAAAGTATACATTTTTCAATTATTTAAATTTCTTAAATATTTACAGGTTAAAAAATAAAATTTTACTCAAAATGTGAACCATGGAAACTCTTAATTCCACCTTTGACCACATTGATACAATTTTCATTCCCCACATACATAGCTTTTGGAGTTTTTGTGTGTGTGTGTGCATCCTTCTAGTCATTTATTTATATAAATACAAAAAATTAAATCTACCTTTTAATTTTCCTCCTTATATAGACAAACTATATCATTCTATATATACTGTTATAAACTTCATTTTCTTCCCTAATAAATTCTGAGGGCTTTCCGTATTGCTATATAAAATCCTTCTCCATTCTTTTCTTCCAGCTGCATGGTTTGTCATTGTGTGTATGGAATCACGTGATTTAACAATCCTCCAATATTTGACTATTTTATTACGTTTTTGCAAGGGATAACATTGTTCATTTGCCATTTTGTATGTGTTAAGGCATATCTACATGATAAATTCTATAAATTAGAAATGCAGGATCAAATAATTCTTTTGTATATGTTGCTACCTGGCTAGTAATGTTCTATCCCCAATAACAACTGAAAATTGTGTTTCAGTTTACTATTATCTTGCTTTCATTTGAAAGATAATTTTTTGAAGTATGTATTTTTTTAATTTTTAATTTTAATTTTAATTTTAATTTCAATTTTACACATCCTGTACATGTGCAGGATGTGCAGGTTTGCTACACAGGTAAACGTGTGCCATGGTGGTTTTCTGCACCTATCAATCCGTCATCTAGGTATTAAGCCCAACATGCATTAGCTATTTTTCTTAACACTCTTCCTCCCCCAACCCCACCCCTCCGACAGGTCCCAATATGTGTTATTCCTATCCCTGTGTCCATGTGATCTCATTGTTCAGCTCCCACTTATATATGAGAACATATGGTGTTTGGTTTTCTATTCCTGCATTAGTTTGCTGAGGATAATGGCTTCCAGCTTCATCCATGTCCCTGCAAAGGGTATGATCTCATTCATTTTTATGGCTGCATAGTATTCCATGTCAAGAAACAACAGATGCTCGTGAGGTTGTGGAGAAACAGGAATACTTTTACACTGTTGGTGGGAATGCAAATTAGTTCAACCATTGTGGAAGATGGTGTGATGATTCCTCAAGGATCTAAAACCACAAATACCCTATGACCCAGTAATTCCATGACTGGGTATATACCCAAAGAAATATAAATCATTCTAGTACAAAGATATATGCACGTGTATGTTCATTTCAGCACTATTCACAATAGCAAAGACAAGGAATCAACCTAAATGCCTATCAATGATAAAATGGATAAAGAAAATGTGGTATATAAACACCAAGAAAGACAATTTTTATATCTGAACTGCCTACCCAAGATTGACTGTCTTATAAAAAGACCTTTGTAAAGTTGGAACCCGTCATTATGGGATTCTACCCTCAGAATAATGTCAAACAGAAAACCCATCACGCAGAAGGCAGGAACGCAGGAAGGGAGGGAGGGAGGGAGGGAGGGAGGGAAGGAAGGAATGCCCTAAATTCAACAGCACACTAAAAAGGTCATGCACCATGACCGAGTTGGGTTCTTCCCAGGGACACAAATAAGGCTCAAAGTAAGCGAAATCAATAAACATGACACATCACATTAATAGGATTTTTAAAAGGTGGTTATTTCAATAGACACAGTAAAAGCATTTGATTAAATTCAATATCTCTTCATGATTAAAAGCTCTTAAATTATGTACAGAAGAAATGTACCTGATATAATAAAGACAATATATGATAAACTCATAGTTAATACATTAAACAGGAAAAAATGGAAAGCTTTTCTTCTAAGATCTGAAATAAGAAAAGAATGCCCACTTTCACCACTTTTATTCAGCATGGTAATGAAAGTCCTAGCCAGAGCAATCAGCCAAGAGAAAAAAATAAAAGGCATCCAAATTGGAAAGGAAGAGGTCAAATTGTCCATGTTTGCAGAAGACATCATTGTATGTACAGCAAATTCTAAATATTTGACAAAAAATTCTTGGAACTAATAAACAAATTTAGTAAAGTTGTAGGATAAAAAAATCAACATACAAAAATGCAGCGTTTTTACATGTCTATGGTGAACTGTCTGAAAAAGAAACAAAAATGCAATCCTATTTGGAATAAATTTTACAAAGAAGGTGAAAGACTTCTACAATAAAGACTAAAGCATTGAACAAAATTGAAAAAAAAACACACAAATGGAAACACATTCCATGTTAATTTATTGAAATAAGTAATTAATATTGGTAATATATTTATATTACTGCAAGCAAGCTACAGATTTAATGCAATTCCTAACAAAATACCAATGATATTGTTCAAATAAATAGAAAACAATATAAAATTTATGTGGAATTACAAACAACCCTAAATAACCAAAGCAGTCTTGAGCAAAAATAACAAAGCTGGAGGTATCACACTACGTGACTTTTACATATAAGCTATAGTAACAAAAATAGCATGGTATTGGCATAAAAATAGACACATAATGCATGTGGGGCATAAAACCTAGATGATGGGTTGATAGGTGCACTATGACACCTGTGTACCTATGTAACAAACTTGCACATTCTGCACGTGTATCCCAGAACGTAAAGTAAAATGTAAAAAATAGAAGAAAAAAAAATAGACACATAGACCAATGGAACACTATAGAGAGTCCAGGTATCAACCCATGTACTTACAAACAACAAATAACTTTTCAAGATCAACAATGGAAAAGCCTCATGAGGGAGATACTATTTAATAATGGAAGAAAAAATCACTAAAGGTTCAGAGAGTCAGTATGAGGACTGAATCTGTAAAGATATGTCACTGATGACAAACTTAAGGATAAAATTGTACTAAGTGAACTAAGCATAGCTAAGAAAATACTAGAAATCTAGTTTTCTCACTATAGAATCAATGAATACATTTTCTACTATGACATGCTACTTTCACAAAAAAAAACCTCAATTTTTTTAAATTTCCCTGTGGTAGTTACCTGATTGAGGAACTTTATTTGGAAAATGTAAAAACGTATTATTCATATGTAGCCCATATTGCTCGATTTGTTTTTCTCATTTTGGGTACAGGCATTACCTTGGATTGACCACTCAATAAAATAATATTCAATAAATGTTTAACATCATTTGATTTCTCATTATATATGAGGAAAAAGTTTGAAAGTCTAAATACAAAAATGCATAATGCATAACTATATGCCTTTATGGATTATGACAATGAGGTAAGGGAGGAAGAAAACATTGAGAAAAATAGTAATAAAGTAATAATTCTGCTAAAAAAATTGGGATTAGTGCCTCAGGGAAGAGACTCAGGATAAGAGAGCCACAATGACAGTACCTATCAGCAGAGTGCTTTACAGGTTAAGAAGTTTTCTTATATGCATTACCTTATAATTTTATTTTAAAATTGAAAACAAAAGTTATATAGATATTCAATGTCTAAAGTAATCTCATCCAACTGGGAAAATCAAATAGCTTTAGATGTGTCTCTGTACGTGGATAACATTTTGAAAACTAAAAAAGTGGGCATGTAGGGTAACTCCCACAGAATGTCTTTGATTGGATAATTTCATTAGGCTGTCCCTCAGGTTAAGGGGTAAAACCCGTAAATACTAATAAAGGTGTGGTCCCACAAAGTTTCCTTCTTTCTCCCAACCTTCAGGTTGTGCGGCCTGCTGTCTCCAGATTTCCCATAGGTCTTTGTAGGCACCCTTCTTCTCTCATAGATCTTTGAATAATAAATTGCTCCTGTTATTTCATGTTTTGTTGTGCTGCTTGCTCGGTGTCTCACTCTCTTCCCAGTCAGGGCTCTCCTAGAGGCTGACTATACTGGTGAGAATAAACTGGATACAGATCACACAAGAACCACCAGAGTGTCTGCCAGTATAAAGACATTTCGTGTGAGAAGGACACTGGTCATGGGTTGGAGCCTTAGGCTTCAGGCTTTTTGCAAGGGCAAAGTAGTATCCCATGTAAGGCACATTGTAAACATCCACAACCACTTTCCTTGGAGTCCCCCAAGTGCAGAGCTGTAACTTACAGCCACTCTCCAGAGAACCCTTCAGACTAAATTAGAGAGAGAAAGTCACAACGAGGTTGTTTGCCAGACTCAGTTCCTTGGAAACAGAACTAAGATCCCTGTCTTCTTGCTAGCTGTCAGCTGGGAATGTGTCTTTGCTCCTAGAGTTGTCCTAATTTCGTTCTCATACTCTCCATATGGCCCTTCTCCAATAATAGCATTTCTAGACCCTCACACATTTCTAACGTCACAGAATTCTACTGTCATATCTCGCTGACTCCAGCCAGTGACAGTTCCCCATTTTAAAGAGATCATGTGTGATTAGATTGAACACACCTTCATAATCCAAGGTAATCGCCTGTGTAAAGTTCTTTACTTTTAATTACAGTGGAGTCTTCAACAACACAGGCATTAGGAGCACCAACCTCCCCCACATAGTCAATAATCCATATTTAACTTCTAATTCCCCCAAAACCTGGCTGTAGTAGCCTACTGACCAGGAGCTTTACCAATAACATAAGCAGCTGACTTATACATATTTTATGTGTTACGTGTATTATGTATTATATTCTTACAATAAAAGAAACTAGAGAAAAGAAAATATTTTTAAGAAAATCATAAGAAAGGGAGTACTGTTCTGTATTTATCAATACCCAAAATTTATGTCATCTCTTTACAAGATGAATCGTCTGTCTAAAATGGTGGGCAACAGCAGCTACAGACCTTAATCTACAGTACATATCAAGCAACTCAGCTTTCTCTTGTATGTCATGACTTTTCTCTGATTCTTCTGATTCTTAGGGGGACTTTCAGTACCACTAGCACATTGTGTAAGTCCCATGGTGTTATTCAAGGTTTGCAATATTGCACTAAACACAATGAAAAATACATGAGAACCGAGAGGGATTACCTTTTACTGCGATACACAATTTACTGGACAGATGAACCTCTCACACAGAGATGATTACTCTCACATGGGGTTTTAAGCAGATATTTGCCACCCTTGAGCTCACCACAATAACAACAGAATGTGACAACAAAATTATTACAGTAGTATAGTATGTACTGCAGTTAATTTAATGCAGTGATGATTTAACACCGTACCACATGTATTTACAATTCTCTCGACTGGGAGTGATAGCATGTAGAGTCTGAATTTGTTTGTATAAATTCTGTTGAATTTTAACTTTTTATAATAGATTCGTGTATATTTATGGCAGCAAAGGATTAAAAAAGACTATAACTGCATATATTTTGTGCGTTCATGACGTAATTATTTTTTTCCTATTTTTTCAATATTTCTAAGCTACACAGTTGATCCGAAAGCTTTCTCAAATTATTATAAATATCCCCCAATTTTTCAATCTATTTTTAAAAATACATGCATAAGTGAACCTACACAGTTTATATTCGTGTCATTCAAGAATCAACCGTACATCTCCAAAGTTTCTTCTTGCCATTTAACATAAGATACTTAAATATTCCAGAGATTAAAGCATGAAAGTCTGTGTGAGAATGGGAACGGGGGTTACATTTTGTTTATCTCAGTCAATATTATAAAAGAAAAAGAAAGATTGTGTAAATATTCCAGATTAATGGAGTCTGAAGATACATTTTGATTAAATTCAATAACTCACCCTATCTATACTGTAGCCTGTACTAGAAGGGGGCAATATCATAAAGAAGATTATTGGATCAATTAACAAAATTAGAATGCAAATGGTACATTACATAAAAGTATTTAATCAAAGTTAGATTTACTACAATTAACTGTCCTGTGGTTACATAAAACAATATTTATTTATTTATAGTTGATTAAAAATGACAGATGATAGATAAATAGACGGATAGTAAATGAAAAGGCAAATGGGGTAAAATGTTAAAAACGGGGAGTATGTGCAAAGGGTATACATATTATGTACACTTTTTATTTTTTTAATTATTTGTAAACACTTTAAAACCAGTTTGAAATTATTCCAATTTGTTTTATAATTAAAGTGAAACAAAGCCATTGGCAGATTTTTTTTTAAGTTGAGATAATTTATTTACAGGAAAAATAAATTCTAAGTCCTCATAGAAGTTTTATAGGCAAAAGAAATGATGCCAGTTTGAATCTCAGATATGCAAAGGAGAAGATATCTAGAAATGGTAATTATATGGGTAAATGTAAGAAATCTATTATTTAAATTTTATATCTATCTTTAGTTTGTGTCATTATCTTATCAGATTTGACTATGAAAATATTGGACTGCTTATGCAAATTAATAACAATGTATTTTGGAGATAACCTTTGTAGAAAAAACTTTTAAGGCAAAAAGAACATAAAGTATGGGGATTGGTTGATAAGTGGAATTGTATTGTTTTAAAATATTTCTGTTCTTTGTTAAATAGCATATAACTTGAAAGTAGGCAGTGATAATGAATATTCACATTGTATTCTAAAAAGCAACACACAAGCAAAATATATGCACATACAGGCATACACATATGTACACACACACAACAGTAGAGTTAAAATACAGAATATACAATAGAAAAGTAAAAACTGTGAGATTTACCTAGTAGAAAAGAGCAAAGGAGAAAAAGAAAAAAAATACGATCCCATAGGATGAATAGAAAACAATCCCCAATATGAGAGACTTAGCCATGTCAATAATTACACTAACTGTAAATCAAATGAACTAATGTAAATGCAAAACTTATCAGACTGAGTCAAAATGCAAGATCTTCATTCTTTCCTATTTTTGTGATCTAACACTCTTGAAGAATATTAGTCAATTAATTTGTTAAATGTTCCTCAATCTATTGTATTCTCATGATTGGACTGAGTTTATACATTTTTGGCAATAGTAACAAAAATTATGCCATGCCCTTTTGAGTTAGTCTTATGAACGTGTAGGGGAAAACTCTTATGGATTTACCTAAGTGGTTAACTTTTTTTGGTGCTCTTCGTTTATTTGGGTACATTCACATTCTTGTATCATTTTCCTTCTCACTGATGAAGTTTATTTAATATTTCTTGTTGTGAGAAACTATTGGTGATAAATGTCTTCAGGATTTGTATGTCCAAAAAGTCATTATGTCACCTTTCATTTTTATTTTTGTGACTATAGTATTCAAATTTGACATTTTATCCTTTTAATATATAAAATATATGTTTTCTGTATTTTCTCTTGCATTGTTTCTGACAAGAATGTGCTGTTTATTTCTTTGTTCCTGTGTATGTATTTTTCTACTTTTAACACTTTAACAAAAATAAAAGTATTTTTCTACTTTTAACACTTTATCTTTACCTTCTATTTGGAGCAATTTGGTTATAATATGCCTAGGTGGACTTCCCTTCATTTTTCTGTGTGTAAATCTATATAAGCTCTTCTGATCTGTAATTTATAGTTTTTGTTATATTTGGAAACCTGAGGGGACAGGCTACTATTGTTTCAAATAATTTTCCTTCCCTGTCCTCTGTTAACATCAATTACATATATCTTAGGCAACTTCTCACTGAGTTTTTTTTTCAGTTTTTAAAAAACCTACCTGTTTCAGTTTGGATAATTTCTGTTATTATGTCCTCAAATTTGCTAATGTTTTATTCTGCAATGTTTAATCTGCCATTAATCCAAACCAGGATATTTTTCTGCCTAGGCATTATCATTTTCATCTCCAGGTTTTATATATTTTATGCTCTAAATGTTTAATATTTTTGTAACATTTTAAGCATATTAAGGGCAATTATAAATTACTGTTTTAATAATCTTATCTAAAATGTCAAACATCTGTATTAGTTAATGGTAGATTTAGATGGATTGATATTTCTCTTAATTTTGGATCATATTCCTCCATGTCGTTGCATGCCTGATGAGTTATTTTATTGGATGCCAACCATTGTGGAATTTACATTATTAACTACTTGATATTTTTCTGTTGCTATAAATACATACATAGCTTTTATCTTTTTCTAGGATGCCATTAAGTTACTTGGAAATAATTTAATCTTGTCAGGTCTTGCTTTTAAAACATGTTATATGGGACAAAGGCAATATTACTCTAGGGATAATTATCCCCTACTAGTGAGGCAAACAGTTTTGAATACTCTATCCAATGCCCTATAAACTATGTGATTTTCTACTCTGACTAATGCCTGATACTATGTTTGGTTCTGTGAGAGTGCTGGGTACTCTTGCTTATAATTATTTATAGTGATTGCTTACTTTCTGTTGCACATTTTTCTCTTACACAAATCCTCTGATTACTGCTCTGCTGAATGCTCAGAGGAGGCCTGTGGAGATCTGAATCCTGTCTCTGAGCGGCTCTTTTCTTTCTGGTGCTTTGCCGTGCAAACTCTAGCCAATTTGTTCTCTCTGGACTCATCACTTTATCTTTTATTCATTGAATCTTTCTAGCTCTGCCAGAATTCTCAAAATCTGTGCTGCTACCTGAAAATAAGCTGGGGCAATCATAAGATTCACCTTGTTTGTTTCTCTTTCTCAGATGTCATAAATTTGTTTAATATAGTGGCTGCCTAGGCAGCTGTTTCTAGGCATAATACCTGAAACCTGCCATCTTTGGCTTAGTTAAAACCTCCCTCCCTAATATGGTTGTTTGCCATATAACCTGCTTTTTCCTCATCTCACTGAACCAAAACCCAACATATTGCACAGCTGCCAACTGTAATAAAGCCTAATGTTAAACATCATAGTCACGCAAATAAATTCCCAGCTTCATGTGTGTTTTCTTTAAAATAGGCAATTCAAAACCCCTAAGGAAAAGCCGAAAGGAAAATTCCTATAGACCTTAATAAAGGCATAATCCCAAAGGTTTCCTTTCTCTATCACTCCCTACCTGCTGGTTGAGTTCCCTTACTCCTCCAAACCTCTCCTCGGCCTCCTATTGGCACCCCTAACTTCTCTGGACCTGTGAGTAGTACATTTCTTCTATGTTATACATTTTGCTTTCACTCCCTAATGTGTCTCACCTGAACCTAATTTTCCCCCTAATCAGGGCTCTCCTAGCGAGTGGGTGTCTGGTTTATTGGCATTTTCAAGAGAGACATCAAGACCAAATTACAATAGAAATCTCAACACCAGGATCACTGATCTTCATTGTCTGATGTCCAACGACATACAACTTTTTAAAAATATATTTCATCTAATGTTTTTAGTTGTTTTAAGTAGGAGGGTAGGTCCAATCACAGTTAATTCATCTTGCTGGAAGCAGAAGTCTGAATGATTCTATTTGCTTGCAGATGAAAAAACTAATCTATCTGATATAAATTGAAAAAGTCTGCCTGTGGGAGAGAACTGACTGAAAGAGAACGAGCAATTATTTTGTGGTGATGTAAATGTTCTATATCTTCTGTGGGTGGTTGTTAGAGAGGCATATTACAATTGCCAAAACTCATGGAAATTCACACCTAAGATGTGTGCTTTTTATTTTCCATCATGTATGCCACAAAAAAATAATTAAAATCGCTATATTTTATCTTGCTCATCCATCTCTGACCTTCAAAGAAAGAAATCAGTCTGACATTCTAGCCCGGGTTCTCTTTCCTCCTTCCTCTGCCACCCTCGCCAGTAAGTCAGCCCCCACAGACACAGAGAAACAAAGACACAGGTGTTGGGCTCCTTTCCATCATAAAAGAAATTCTGCCTCTTTCATTTCTAGCAGAGATGTAAGTTCTTCAGATATACCCTAACACAATGTTATGATATACGAAATGCACACTATTCATTAACGTTTGATAAAGTGTAACATAGTTTGTCTATTCTCCTAAGTGTAGCAATGTGTTACTTTTCCTCCCAGTGTTTATTTTAAATATCATTAACAGGCACTTTCACAAAGTTGGTCTGTTGGAATACAGTGTTACCAACTTTCTAAGTTTTAAGGGACAGATTTATTGTCAAACCAGTTTTAATGGTTTCTAAGAGTTATTGTTTTTGTTGTTGTTGTTCCAGGGCTACCTGCCCCTCAATTGGGTTTCATAGCTTGGCAGTTATGGCTTCTTAATTTATGATCATGAAGGTTATGGTTTGCAGACTTGTTTTCAATCCATTATTACCTCCCTTAAAATATCTTACAACCTGTCATTATGATAAACAGGGCTGAGTAGTGAAGATAGCCTCAGTTTTTGAGAAGATTCCTTGCTTGTTTATATGCATTTTAAAAGGTAACATAAAGCCAATTATACACATTGGCTGTGGATTTCATTTCTATGGTGTTGGGCAGCTGATAATATGAAAAATGTTTGTATTTGGGAACTACTGGGGAGAAAATTATTTCTTCTCATATGATAGAATAATGCTAATATTATGAACAAAATTTAGAGGGCTAAAGCCAGCGTCTCTAGGGAGGTAGACAGGCACAGAACCAGGAGGCAAGGCACCGGGGTCAGTTCCCTTGCTTCTGTTTGTTAATCTTCAAATCACATATAATTATCACAATATAGTGATAATTATAGTGATAATATAATGATAATGAGCATCAAAGACAAAGATAGTATTCTAAAAACTTTCAGAAAAGAAGAAAAATTTACTAAAAAATTTTTATTGAGTTTGATATGGACATTAGCTTCTCTATGGCCAGGCACAGTGGCTCGTGCCTATAATCACAGCACTTTGGGAGGAAAAGGCAGGAGGATCACTTGAGGCCAGAAGCTGGAGACATTAGCTCCTCAAAAGCAATGTTAGATATAAAAAGACAGGAAGGCAATATAAGTTTCTTAGTTATTGAATGAAAATGATATTTGTTGTATAATTTATGTAAAATCTGATTTCCAATCAAATTTTAAGACATAATAAAGTTATTCTCTTAAGAAGAAGCCATAAGAAGTATTTACCACTCAATTGCCCACACTGAAAACAATGTTTGAAGAAGTGTTGCGATAATGTCAGAAACAAATCCAGGAGACATTGCAAGAGACAGACACAGCAGAGATAATTACATATCTTATTAAAGTTTGTTGTCAAGGCAAACACACTCACATAGACACAGTCACATCTACACATATACATGAAAATAGTTAAGAGAAAGACTGTCTCTAATAATTCAGGATTACAGTAGTGTACAATATCAACATAAGCCTTTCTTTTCCTGAGATTTTAAAAAATGTGTTTATTAATTTGTCCTATTGGACCTATTACCAAGTTTTTACATTGCCCTTATAATTATTTAAGACTTGCAGTTTCTTTAGATTTTTGAGATAGCCCATAATTACAGTCACGCACTGTATAACCATATTTCAGTTGATGATGGATTGCATATATGACAGTGATCACAAAAGCTTGTAACAAAGCAGAAAAATTCCTATGGCCTAGTAACGTTGTAGCTACCGTAACATCATAACACAACATGTTACTTATGTGTTTGGAGTGATGCTGGTGCATACAAACCTACCACACTGCTAGTCATATACAAGTATAGCGCATACAATTACTTAAGAGGAATATAAGCATATTAAAGGTATTGAGATATTATTGGATACCTTTACATAAAAACTACTAATATCTCACATAACACAGAGTAAACTTTGGTAAACCTTGTCCTCAGAGAAGTCATACAGTGTCTTCCATTTGCTCTTCTGAATATAGAATCCACGCTGCAGGCATTAATATTCTATTAATTTATAGTGGTACTAGAAGTGATCGTAAAATAGTGCTATAGGTCATTCTAGTAATATATTTCTGTTCAAAGTCAAGAACACTGACTAATGATGAAATGCCTAAAGCAAACATATATTGTTAAAAATCATTTAAGTTTTAGAATATGACAAGTTTCTCAAATTTCAAACAAGGTATTGCCGAAAGGTAGAAAGTCAAGTTTTATTAACATTTATTTTTCCACTGGGAAATTTACTGATGCTAACAGCACTGGAGCCACTTGATAGGGATATACACTTTTGTTTAGCTTCAGATTCAAAGACCAAACCACTAGACTTTCTTTCCAGTATTATTGTTACTAGGAAGGTCAGATAAAGTTTCCTGAATACAAACTGGATCATGCTTCTCACTTAAGAACATTCAATAGGTTTTTCAGTTTAGAATAAAAATCATATCCTACACTATAATTTGTCCCTCTCTTCCTCTCCAGCCACAAGTCCAATTTGACCCTCTATTTCATAAACAATTATGTTCATAAACATTATGAACAATTAATGTTTGCCTGGGCCAGTATATCTGTCCATATCATAACTGCATATCTTTTTATATGTTTTTTTTTCTTGTGCTTGCAATGCCCCTTTCCTCCTTTGTTGCCCAGATACATTATTTTACTTCAAGCTTTAGAACCATTAAACACTCTACGACTGCTGAAAGCCTCTAGCATAATGCTTGACATATAAAAGGAAAGCAGAGTAAATTTCCAAAACACAAGCGTTTATATATATAGTATATATATAAATATATATATATGTATATACATATATATGAGAGACTGGGATTTGAATTGCAACTCTTGCTCCTTTTACCAGTGTGACATGGAAAAATGGCTTAATCTCTTTGAGCCTTGTTTTCCTATTCCTAAAAGTGAGATATGAGAATAATGCCCACCTCAAAGAACTGTTGTCATGACTAAATCAAACCAGTAAATGTCACAGGTGCTCAATTAGTCTGAGATCTTTGGTAACACATGTTACATCTATTCATATTTTGCCTTCATGGTTTCATTTAATGCCTGGAATACTTCAGTTACTAAAAAATGTTACTTTTAAATAAAATAATAGAGATAATGATAATAGTAGTAGTGGTAGTTTATATGAAGACAAGGATGGAAGCTTTTTGAAAGAGGCCAAGAGGAATCTCTAAGTAGAAAAGATATTTAGGAAGATGACCTTTTAAGAAGTGCTTCCCTAAAGTGTTGATAGGCAGAGTGAAAAACTGTGAGCAACAATGTTCAATAACTCTGCAAACAAAATATTCCATATGATTTGGTGGAGAAACATAGGTAACACTGCAGTTTTATGAATGTTTTGTGTGTACTTGAAAAAATATGTATGTTCCTCAGTTGTTGAGCATAGCTATATAATTCCAGTGGATCAAGTTTGTTAATTATACATTTTAAAACAAATACATTTCTTTTTTAAAGAAATATTCATTTTTGAGATTTATTATTCAAGGATTGATTTTTGAAATATGCTTTATTTTCCCATTATGAAAATAGATTTACTCTTTTAACCTGCTATTATGGTCAGTTTTCATCTATATATGTTAATTATATGATTAGTTCATTTGAGTTTACCTTTGTCAGGTAAATTAAAACTCTTATAAATATATACCTCTTATTTTTTTTCTGTGTCAAAGTCCATTTTATTTGATAATAATACAGGTTCATCAGGTTTATTTGATTATATTTTTACTGTCTTTTTCTTTCAAACTTTTGTGACTTAATGTTTTTAGGTATCTCTTTTAAATACCAGAATTGCATTTAAGAAAAACAAATACAAATTTGCAACACACACACAAATACTATATTTACCTCTTCACTGATGAGTTTGCTAGAATAATTTTATATTTTGACTCATTTTGAACATTTTATTTGATGTTATTTTTTATTCTCCCTTTTTCATTTACTACTAAAGCTCCAGCCTCCACCTACCCAACTCCCATTATTTTGTTTTGTTTTGTTTCAGTTAAATTTGTTGGGGTTGTTTTTGCTCTTTGTGTTTTTTAATTGCATGTTTTTCTTCTACCAATGTACAAATTATGTAACCTACTCAAATAATTTAAGGTACTTTAATATTTTAACATGCTTATTTAATTTATTGAAGCCTAAAATTATTCAATACTTCTAGTCTTTTCCTCACAATTTAATTGTCACTTCTGCTAACCTACATGACCCGTATTTTAGTTCTAGTATGATTTTTCTTTTGCTGAACAAGTAAGACGGTACTTTTATTCTTAAACTCTCAGCAGCATTTAGCTTTTTATTTACATGTTGATCACGTTCTTCTCAATGTTGACTTTTCTTCTTGTTCGACATTCCCCTGAAGATGTATTTCTTGCTACCAGGAAGTATGTCTTAGAAGTACCTTTAGTGAAAAGTAAAAGAGCAAAAATCTCTTAGGAGTAACTTTTTGTTTTATTGTATTTAATTTTTGTTAGCAAGTATTTCATTTGGTAGTGTTACTGAATATGGATTTCTAAGTTGAGAATTTATTTTATTTTAGTCTAATGAAGATTTTCTTCCATGATCTTCTAGGTTGCAGTGGTCTAGTCTTCTGGAAATCTAACATTTTTATCTGTCAAACTATTTTTATTGGCTTTGTAGATGATTTGACACTCTGGCTGTTTTTACATCTTTTTTATTTTGCCTTTGGTGCTTTGAAGTCATTTCTATAATATGTTTAGACATTGATATATTATAATTTATTCTTCTTAGAATTCTTCATCTTACTGGATTCAATAATTATGATCTCATAAAATATAAAATATTTTCGATGAATAACTTTCTAGATATTTTTGGGCCACAATATCAATCACTACTTGGTCTTTCTAAAACTCCAATATGTTACACACTAAATGTTCTTATGTTATTCTCCATATCTCTTAAGCCCCATTAAACATTTTAGTATACTTTTTCATTTTTGAAAATATCTTATTACTTTGTTATTCTTTTAGTGACTTTTATTTCTTTAAATCTTTAACACGTTTATTTCAAATCCTACATGCACTAATTGTTGGCAGCAAAAATAGCTTGTTTATTCCACTCATGCTATTTATGGCTATTTTGCTTTGTGGTTTTAATTTAAACTAATATGATAGGAATTTGTGTTTCAGAAAATTTGAGTCCCAAGTTTAATGTATATTACTCCACGGAAGATTTGTATTTGCCCTCCCCAGATACACGAGGACGTTACTATGCCGGTATGTCTTTTAACTGAACTTTTAATTTATTTTCTTTTAGGTTTAACAGGAATTATGCATTTCAAAAACGTTTGGAGGTGAGTTAATTTTTAAAGATTCTTGGGAGAATTTTTCAGTCTTCTCTACTCTAGTCAAGTTCTTAACAGGCATGTTTCTTTATATCTCTTTCCATAAGGAGAAAGCTTCCCTATTTCACCTATTGCATTTATCACCCTGGATGAAATCATATTTATGTTGTAAGAGGTCTTAAATTCAATTACCCATCCCATTCAGTCTTTGTGACTTATTTTAACCAGAAGAATTTCATTTTTTAAATTCTTTTTTATCTTTAAATTTGTAATTATGATGTATTCTTAATAATGTACATATTTATGGGGTACATGTGATGTTTTATTACAGACATACAATGTGTAATGATCAAATCAGGGTAATTGTGGTACCCATCATCTCAAACTTATCATTTTTTTGTGTTTTGAACATTCAAATTCTATCCTTTTATAATAGTTATTTTTAAATATACATTATTGTTAACTATAGTCATCCTATTATGCTATTGAAAAATAGATCTTATTCATTCTACCTAGCTGTATTTTTGTATCTATTAACTATCAGCTCTTTATCCCAACCCCGCCCTAACTACCCTTCACAGCCTCTGTTAGCCATCATTATACCCTCTATATCCATGAGTTCATTTTTTTTTAAGCTCACACATATGAGTCAGAATATGTGATATTTATCTTTTTGTGCCAGACTTATTTCACTTAACACAATGAACTTGACATAACATATTTCACTTAACATAATGTCCTGCAGTTCCATCCATGTTGTTGCAAATGACAGGATTTCATTCTTTTTACAGCTGAATAACATTTTATGTGTATATGTACCACATTTTCTTTATTCATTCATCCATTTACTGGACAACTAAGTTGATTCCATATCTTGGCTGTTGTGAATAATACTGCAATAAATAAGATTATTATTTTATAGTATGTTTACATTTACAAGCATTCTTAAATGTAGATGAAAGTGGAGAATAAATGCATGGACAAAAATTATCAGTCACTGGTGTGTATGTACATACTTCAGTCTTATTGATTTCACTAATAATTTTTGGTCCCTTAACATATTCAAATCAGCTAAGTGTAGAGTCTCAGCTACAGATATAGCTTGAATATGTATTCAATTTAAAAATCCCAGTCATATTCAATGGCATCTCATTTTTTTCAGTTAGCACTGATGGCAGATAGACAAAAAGTTTATTGCAAGTTTAATGTACGTGAAAAGGTGGTTTGAATTATAGTAGCCTACTGTCAAAGTGTGTCATGAGCCAGTGTAAAACCATCTCTAGCATAGGTAGATAAAAAATATATGAACCTAAATGTAATCAACATGACATTTCCATAATCATCATTGGCATAGTAGCCAATTAAGCTAATTTTCTTTGCATCTAATCTAACCAGTATGCTGTAAATGTTTCATGGAGAAGGAAATGTTTTACATTTCCCATTCTCTGAATCTATTTCTGTGAATTAGCAAGAATCCCTCACTTCTAGAGTTAATACCAAGCTAAAGCCACACAAATTATTTTTAGCATCTTGGCCCCATGCGCTATTCATCTCCAAATAGTTTAATAGCTTTTGTAAGTTTGTCGTATCATTTACTACCAAGGGTGAAGCAGAATACATCCTAAAAACAGAACTGTTTCCATAAAACTCTGTATACCAGCATTTCAGAAAAACTCTAGGCCGCAACTCTTTTTCAAGTTCCTAAGCCTATTTTGCTGTGTATTACAGTCCCTTTTTGTTGTTGTTGTTGTTAATCATTCAATTATTATTTACTTCTCTATAAAGGTTAGGTTCAACTTTTCGTTTCCATATTGTCTCTAATTCTCAGAATGGCTTTTGTTCGTGGGTGCAGTCTTTGTTGCTTCTTTTGCTATAGAACCATTATTTGCATAATATCTCTAGAGACCTTAGAAGCCTGGCTTCAAAGGGCTGTCCCCACCCTTGCTTGTTCAAGAGAAGCTTTAGAAAATGTGCCAACAAATATCCAAGGGAAGATGTATTAGTGAAAGTTTGTCCAACAGCCATACCAGCCTTCCACCAATCAAATTAATCTAAGCTCTGTTTTGGTTTAAATAAAGCCACAGCAATTATGTCCGCTACACAACATTTATTTGGATACAATATACCTAGTATTTGACACCAGTAAAGTTTTTACTCTCTCACTTTAAGAAATCAGTCTCCCTTCTTATGTCTATAAATAAACATCATGTGACTGCTTTAGTTTCCCTTTTGTGACCAGCTCAGAGCCCTTTTTTTCACTTTAATTTTTTAAATCAATTGGATATATAATGTTTGTACATATTTAAGGGGTACATGTGATATTTTAATAGGAGCCTACAATACATAATGATCAAATCTTGGTAAATAGGATATCCATCATTTCAAACACTTATCATTTCTTTGTGTTGGGAATATTCCAAATCTTTCTATTTTGAAATATACATTAAATTATTTTTTATTATGCTCACCCTATTGTACTACCAGTTGATCTTTATTCCTTCTCTCTAACTGTATTTTTGTATTAACTAACCACAGCCATCTATTCCCCTTCCACATTACTATTCCAAGCCTCTAGTAACCACTATTCTATTCAATACTTCCATGAGATCAAGTGTTTTAGCTATCACATATAAGTCAGAATATGTGACATTTGTCTTTTAGTGACTGGCTTACTTAACATAATGGGCCATAATGAGCCCATCCATACTGTCACAAATGTCAGGATTTCATTATTTTATAGTGGAATAGTGGAACAAAAGTCCATTAAGTATATATACTACCTTTTCTTTAATCATTTATCCATTGATGAACAACTAGGTTGATTCCATATCTTGGTTATTGTGAACAGTGCTGCAATATATATGGGGGTTCAGATATTTATTTGATATACATATTTCCTTTCTTTTGAATACATACCCAGTAGTGGAATTTCTGGATCACATGGTAATTCTATTTATAGTTTTTTGACCAATCTTCACATTGGAGAAAGGAAAGTCTCTTCAACAAATGGTGCTCTGAAAACAATATTCATGTGTAAAAGAATTAAACTAGACCTCTCTCTGTCAAGATTTATATAAATTAAATAAAAATGAATTAAAAACTCAAATGTAAGAACTGAAACTTTAGAAACACTAGAAGAAAACATTGAGGAAATGCTTTAGGACATTGGTCTAGGCAAAGATTTCTTGAGTAAGACCTCAAAATCAAAGGGAATCAAGCAATATTGGACAAATGGGATCACTTCTAGCTAAAAAGCTTCTGCAATGCAGGGGAAACAATCAAAAAAGTAAAGAGACAATGTACAGAATGAGAGAAAATATTTGCAAAACTATTCATCTGACAATTAATTAGTAACCTTAATATATAAGAAGCTCAAAAAAGTGGTTAGCAAATAGTAATAATAATAACCCAATAAAAAATTAAGCAAATGCTTTGAATTGACATTTTTTTAAAAGAAGACATATACATAGCCAGCAGGTACATGAGAAAATGTTCAACATCAGTAGTCATCAGGGAAAGGCAAATCAAAATAAAAACAAAAAATCATCTCACTCCAGTTAAAATATTTTTATCCAAAAGACAGAAAATAACAAATACTGATGAAGATGCAAAAAAAAGGGGAATGCTCGTACACTATTGGTAGGGATGTAAACTTAGTGCAACCACTATGGAAAAACTTTGCTTTTTCTAATCAGTTCACATTGATATATTCGTCATTGGAATCTAGAGTTGGTATGTTTTCTTTATTTCTTTAACTTTGGTCTTGAACTTTTTGTGTGCTTGTGTCCAATTGTAATAAGCCTATGTATGTCTAGTTGGTAGAGGCCCTTTATGTTTAACACTAAACTGACCTAATTAAGATTGATGACAAGACACTAGAGGAATGGGCAGGCCTCTGTGAAACCAAAGGAGAAAATCCTATAAAGTGATTGAGTGCAGTTTTGTAGTATTTAAGGACTGTGGTAATCTCAGGCCATGGATTTCATTAAAGAGTACTTCAAATGCAAGATATGAATAAGTAAAACTTAGTTTCATAAAAAAATTTTTGAGATGTAAGTGATTAAAGGAAATGCATCACCAGCAGACAATTCATACATTTTCCCAAAGTAAAAATTCCCTGTGATCTTACTATCTAGAAGATCAGATTTACATTTTATTTATATTCCATGACTTTCCACAATGAATTCACTTAAAAAAATATATTTGTACTGAGAGCAAAGGTGACTCAATAAAAATAGAAAGAAACAGAATCACAAAAGAGAAGCTATCAGAAACACACGCAGTGTCCGAATCTTGCTAGCCTTACGGAAACTTAAGGAGATTGCCTTCTTAATAAAGACAGCTCCATGTTCACACATACAGCATGAACATCACTGTGACTATCTTGTATAAATTTGACATAAACCCTGCATGTGATATGATACCTATAGTGATCATAATATTCAGCTAAAAGTGGCATATAATTTGATTTTTTTTTAAAGTTGGAAGAGACAATCTGTCAAACATAGTTTGAATGACAAAATAAAGGGGGTTTTTGGACACATTTGAGGTTCTTATGCTTTCTTCTCATGATAAGCCCTTTTTCTCTCTTTACAAAAATTAACCACAAATTCATCAAAAATAAAAAAAGACAACTGAGAATATAGTGAGATTCTTGTCACTACTATTGTAAAACCAGAGACTTGACTGTTGTTAAAATTGTTTTCTGGGGATTCAGACCCTGGGAGATTGAATGAGGTGAAAGATTCCCATAATGTATTATGCATGAATTATAACCTGGAGGTCATTTTAAAACTACAGAGTGCATGGCTACATTCATGAACTATTGTATCAGACTATTTTAAGAAAGGAAACTAGAAAGCTGGATATCATTTATTTCTGATTTTTAAAGTAAACTCTTTACATAATTTTGTAGCAACTATCCTTTAGATTATAGCCATAAATAGATAAGTCTAAAAACACTTTCACTTTAATGGATCTATTTTTCTGTGGCTTTGGATTTGATAATGTGTCAAGATTTTCGACTCCTTTCTGCTCCATTAAATCTTAGCATTCCCATGTGCCATTTCCATAATACCTTGTTAACATAACCTTCATGACAATGAGTGATTTTGATTCTCCCAGCTAATTCAAGCCATACTAAAAGATCAGTCTTAGTGTAGACTTTGTTTGTTTGTTTTGATTTCAAGGAGTAAAAGTACAGGATGACTGAAGAAAATATTTTTGTATTGCTAAGGATATATTGGGAAATTTACATTTAAAAAGTTGTGATGTTACTATTATTTTATATTTGAAAGTATTTGAAGTACTTTTTTGTAGATTTCCTGTGGATGCAACCTAAAAATAGGGGGTTCCATTTTGTGAACTTTTATAAAAATCATCCGGAATCTGAAAGGGAAAAATAAAACTCAGTCCTGAAAACCATAATTTTTTTCCTTTGAAAAAATAAAATCACCTTATTCTATAATTAGGAAAAAAATATTTTCTCTCTTCAGATAAAATAAGGCATATATAGTAAAAGGTAATTTATTAATAATAGTAAATTAATTTATTAAATAAATACAAATATAACTAAAACTTACATTAGCCATTGAATGTAGTATATTGCAAAAATAGCCACAATGATTTGTTGCTTTTCCTGTGTTGAAGATATCTGAATTCTGGACTGGTTTTGTGTGAGTGTGTGTGTGTGTGCGTGTGTGTGTGTATGCAGTTTGTGTGACATACTTTGACCAGGAAAATCCAGTGAAAGTAAGTGCCTCAGTCTAGGCCTCAAGAGACTTCTGATTCTACTTTTGCGGCTCTTGGAAATTTGCCATTGGAAACAGCTCAAGACTTCTGTGTTACATAATGGGATACATTTGTTCCCGTCACAGATAATGCTCCAATAGATAGCCAGCCAACTGCCATACATGTGAGTGAGGACATCCATGAGCAGCCAGTCCCCTGCCTATTTACACACTTATGAGCAGGCCCAGCTGAGATAAGCCAACAATCACCCAAGCCAGAAAAATGGCCAAAGTTGTTAAGTTAAATATGTTGTTGTTGCATTAAGACAAAATTTTAAGGTAATTTGTTTAATAGCAATAGAATAATTAATATTGCAAACATCGTGTCTTTTCAATCACTGCTTGATATAATTCTTCTAATATAATGTTCTTCTGGATTCTGCAGAAAACATTCTCTATTCATAATTTTTTCACTCAGACTGCTTATAGAGTTTTTGTCTTGATGATATGGTTTGGCTTTGCCCCCACTCAAATCCCAACTTGAATTGTATCTCCCAGAATTTCCATGTGTTATTGGAGGGATCCAGGGGAAGGTAATGAATAATGGTACTGGTATTTCCTGTGCTTTTCTTGTAATAGTGAATAAGTCTCACGAGATTTGATGGGTTTATCAGGGATTTCCACTTTTGCTTCTTCCTCATTTTCTCTTGCCCCTGCCGTGTAAGAAGTGCCTTTCACCTCCTGCCATGATTATGAGGCTTCCACAGCCATCTAGAACTGTTAAGTCCAATGTTTCCTGATACTACATGCCCAGGTGAAGTTGATTTGTGCAGGTTCTATGGCACTTTATATTCAATTGTGGTTTTTCATGTGTTTCATTATTTTGTGCCCCTCTCCGACCCTGTCAGCTATCATGCCTAATAAGAACTACTGCAAGCACCTGTTAATCTGCCCCCAGATTTTTTCTTTGCTTTCAGAAAAGTTAACAGCTGTCAGCACAGCCTTCAACAGTAGCAACCTAGCGGCCTGGACTGCACCATTCACCAGGAGACAACAATCAATTTGTGCCCCAATTGCCTAAAGTGGTAACCTACTCACTGACACACACCTGCATTTGTTTTCTTTCATTTTCTCATTTATCTCACTCCCTTACCTGGTCTCACAACCTAAAGGAACCCCTTGAGTTAAATTTTTGTCCTGGATCAGGTTTGGGGGAGCCCAACCTAAGACTGTGGTCATTCATGTGTTGAATATTTATATCCTCTACTAGCTTCTGACCCCCTCCAGGAATGCAGGTTCTTTTTTTTTTTTTTTTTTTTCAGAAGAAGTCTCACCACTCTGTTGCCCAAGCTGGAGTACAGTGGCGTGATCTCGGTTCACTGCAACCTCCGCCTCCTGGGTTCAGGTGATTCTCCTGCCTCTGCCTCCCAAGAAGCTGGGACTACAGGTATGCGCCACCATGCCTCACTAATTTTGGTATTTTTAGTAGAGACGGAGTTTCACTATGTTGGCCAGGCTGGTCTTGAACTTCTGACCTCGTGATCCACCCGCCTCAGCCTCCCAAGGTGCTGAGATTACAGGCGTGAGCCACTGCACTAGACCCCCATATCTTATTATCTCTACATTGATCATGTTATCTGGAACATTAGTGTTCAATAAATTTTGGTTAAATGCTATTAGTTTTTTTTCATGGAACTTTTAGTTCTATAATTTCTTTTAAAGAAGTTTTGGAAATCATGTATTATTTGTGTAATTATTTTCCCACCCCACATCCCCAAAGCTAATGTTTCATAATTGGGCATGGAATTAATGAGTTAAAATATATATATTACTAAAATGTCAAAAGGTCCCAGTAAGAAAAATTATCTACTTCCCTGTACTCAGGCAAATTTTTATACTTTTATTATTGCAAATGTCAAATTTTTCAGCCTAATATATGTCAGTTTTCCCCAGAGCACAGGCTTTCATTTTTTTAAAAAGCATATTAGGCAACTATTATAGTTATAATCATAGTAAAAATAGACATACGTTAAAGTGATTAAGAATTTAATACATTCAAAGGAGGGAGTTCTTTCCTCTGCTATATGATAAATATATTATTATATGGGTTAAAGCCTTTTAACTTAAGTTTTCTCACTTGTAAAATGCAAAATAAAGTAATACTTAACTCTTCATATCATTATAAGAATTAAACGAGGTAATATAAGCAAAGCATTTAGTACAAGCCATGGCACACTGTAGGTAATCATTAAATGGTAACAGTAGGTTTGGGCAACACAAAGATAAATAAAAAATGAATTCAGCTCTCAATAATATTATGCCTAATAAGCAAGAATAAACATGAACACTACTAACTAATGCAATTTAGAAAATGAGGGTGTAAGAAAGTAAAAGAGAAAATACTGTAGTAGTTCATTTATATCCATTTGGTAGAATCTAGGAAACTTTGTAGAGGAAGTGATGCTTATGCTAAGCCTTGATGGATACATATAATTTGGACAAGGAAAGAAGTATGCAAAATCCATGTCTCATTGAGCAAACATCTTAGATATCCTTATATAGTATTTATCAAATAACAGTAAAAACTGAGTTAGATATGATAGAAATCACATTTCCTGACTTTAAATTATACTATAGAGCTATAGAACCAAAGCAGCATGGTACTGGCAGAAAAACAAACAGAGAGACAAATGAAACAAAATAGAGGCCCAGAAATAAATTTATACATCTACAGTGAACTCATTTTCGACAAAGATGCCAAGCACATACATTGGGGAAAGTACAGTCTCTTTACTAAATGGTACCAGGAAAACTGTATATCCACATGCAGAAGAGTGAAACTAGACTACTATCTCTTACCATATATAAAATTTAAAATAGGTTAAAGACTTAAATCTGATACCTCAAACTATGAAACTAGTACAAGAAAACATTGGGGAAACTCAGGATCATTGGTCTTGGCAAAGATTTCTTGAGTAATACCCAAAAGACATAGGTAATCAAAGCAAAAATAAACAAATCGGATCACATTAAGTTAAAACATTTCTGCACAGCAAAGGAAACAATGAACTAGGTGAAGAGACACACCTGCAGAATGGGAGGAAATGTTTGAAAACTATATATCTGACAAGAGATTAATAACCAGAATATATAAGAAGCTCAGACAATTCAACAAGAAAAGAAACCTTATAATCTGATTTTGAAATAGGCAAAAGATCTGAATAGACGTCTCTCAAAAGAAGAAATACAAATGGTAAACAGGTATATGAAAAGGAGCTCAATATCATTGATCATTGAAGAAATGAAAATAAAAACTGCAATGAGATATCATCTCACCCAGTTAAAAGTGGCTCTTATTCAATGACAGGCAAGAACAAATGCTGCCAAGGATGTGGAGAAATGGGAACCTGAATTCATACAATGTTGATGGTAATTTATAATAGTACAGCTACTATAGAGAACAGTATGGAGTTTTCTACAACTAAAAATAGAACTACCATATAACCTAGCAATTCTCCCTGCTAGAAAAGAAATCAGTACACTGAAGTGATATCTACACTGTCATGTTTATTGCATTACTATTCACAATAGCAAAGATTTGGAATCAACCTTTATGTCCAACAACAGATGAATGGACAAACAAAAGGTGGCGCATATACACAATGAAGTACTATTTGGATGTATGAAAGAATGAGATTTTGACATTTGCAAAAACATGGATGGAACTGGAGGTCATTACGTTAAGTGAAATAAAACAGGCACAGAAAGGCAAACTTTGCATGTTCTTACTCAACTGTGGGAGCTAGCAAAGTAATTGTCCTCACGGAGGTACAGAGTAGAATGATGGTTACCAGAGGTGGGAAGATTAGTGGTGCAGGGACAGTGGGATGGTAGGTACAAATATACACTGAGATAGAATGAGTAAGATCTAGTATTTGATAGCACAACAGAGTAATTAGTCAATGATGATTTATTGTACATTTGAAAATAAAGAGTATAATTGGAATGTTTACCACAAAGAAATGATAAATGTGAGGTGATATATACCCCATTTACCCTGATGCAATTATTATACATCATATGCCAGTATCAAAATATCTCACACACACCATAAATGTATATACCTGTTATGTGCCCATAAAAATTTTTAAAAATTAAAAACTGGATTAGTAATATTAAATTTTTTACATAATAAATACAAATGCCCATTTTAAAATGATTTTCTGGTATGTATTTTCTGTACTTCTGTGTGTTTATTTCAGTAAGACATTAAAATATTATAACTTACTCTACCAGGCATAAATATGACAAAATACTAAACAAAGTATAGAGAAAACAAAATTTCTTTCATTCACAAAAGCCCATTGCTAATAATTTCTGATTCAGCCTCTTCAACTCCAAGGTATCTAGCATGGATTACTAACAGACACAGAAAACGATGCATAATTTCTTCAATTACTCTGGCTACCTACTTCTTGATATTATACATAATGACAAAGATTCAGGGATTGATTTTTTAGGATATCATTTTTAAAGGAGTTTTTAGAAGAAAATCATATCAACTAATCAGCCATCTATTCATCATTTAACATAACAGAACTGAGGAAAAATCCTTTAGGAGAATAAAAGAATTACAAAATCCCCATGGACTCTAACTCTAGTTACTCCTTTTCATATCTTTTAAATGCTTGTACCTGGAAATTTATCTAACAGTCCAGACTTTTAGCACAGAAACTCTGGGATAGTTTACAAAGAAAACCTGGCAAAAAAACAAGAATTAACCCATAGAGTGTTCACATAGTTAGAATAATAATATTAGATAACATTTGAATATTGTTTTACCTATTAAGCCATCATAAAACATACAAGTCTTTATTTTTAATAATCATAAAGTAAATTGTTTAAAGAAAATGTTAAGATGTTCAATTTTAAGTTGAGGAAATTGAAGCTTAGCAAAACTGTTAAGAAGGCTTGGTCTAGATACAATGGCAGGACTTCTTTATCAGTAAAGTCATAGGTTAGAAATCCCAGATTTTGGATTCTTTATAGAGACCTGAATTTGAATCACAAGTCTGCCATTACTAATTGTGTAACTTTAATCAGTTTGCTTAACTTCTCCATATTTTTAAAAAATTGTTATTGATACATTATATTTAACACATTTATGAGGGTACACGTGATATTTAGCTACACAGATAGAATATGTAATGATCCCAGCTGCTCGGGAGGCTGAGGCAGGAGAATGGCGTGAGCCCGGGAGGTGGAGCTTGCAGTGAGCCGAGATCACGCCACTGCACTCCAGCCTGGGCGGCAGAGCGAGACTCCGTCTCAAAAAAAAAAAAAAAAAAAAGAAAAAATAGAATATGTAATGATCAAGTCAAGGTATTTGAGGTATTCATCTGTATTAGTCCATTCTCCTGCTGCTATAAAGACATATCAGAGACTGGGTAATTTATAAAGGAAAGAGGTTTAATTGACCCACTGTTCCACAGGGCTGTGGAAACCTCAGGAAACTTACAATCATAGTGGTAGGAGAGGCAAACATGTCCTTCTTCACATGGTGGCAGGAAGGAGAAGTGCTGACCAAAGCGGGGAAAAGCCCCTTATAAAACCGCCAGCTCTCGTGAGAACTCATTCACAATCACGAGAACAGCATGGTTGGTAACCATCCCTGTGATTCAATTACCTCGCACCAGGTCCCTCTCGATACACATGGGGATTATGATAACTAAAATTCAAGATGAGATTTTGGTGGAGACACAGCCAAACCATATCACTATCACTTTCAGTATTTATCATTTCTATGTGTTGGGAACAAATCAAGTCCTCTCCTCCAGCTACTTTGATATAAACAGTATATTGTTGTCAACTACTGGCAGAGTCATTCTACTCTGCTATTTAACAATAAAACCTATACCTTTTATATGACTGTACGTTTTTACCCATGAACCTACCTCTCTTCATTCACCCTTGCTACGGACCTCCACTTTCCATCCTCTAGTGTATATCATTCTGCTTTCTACCTTTATGAGATCAACTAGTTTGCCTCCTACATGCGAGTGAGGACATGAGATATTTGTCTTTTTGTGTTGGTTTTATTTCACTGAACATAATGACCTCCAGTTCTAAACATGTTGCTGCAAGTGACATGACTTTTTTTTTTTTATGGCCAAATGATATTCCATGTGTATATATACCACATTTTCTATGTTCTTTCATTCACTAATGGATGCTTAGGTTGACTTCATATATTTGATGTTTTGAACAGTGCTGCAATAAATATGTGAGTGCAGGTATCTCTTTAATATACTGATTTATTTTTCTCTGGATAAATATCCAGTAGTGGGACTACTCGATCATATTGTAGTTCTAATTTAAGATTTTTGAGAAATCTCCTTACTATTTTCCATAGTGACTATCATTTCCACCAGCAGTGTATCGGTTCTTTTTTCTCTGCATCCTTGCCAGCATCTGTATTTTTTGTCTTTTTAATAAAAGCCATGCCATTCTAACTGGGGTAAAATGATACCTTGTTGTGGTTTTAATTTGTGGTGCCTGATGATCAGTGGTGTTAAGCATTTTTCATTTATCTGTTGGTCTTTTATGTGTCTTTTTTTGAGAAATTTCTGTTTATTTCATTTGCCCACTTTTTAATGGAATTATTTGTTTTTTAATTGTTGAGTTAGTTTTATGAGTTCTTTGTATATTCTGGATATCTGGATATTAGTCCCTTGTTGGATGGCTACATTGTAAATATTTTCTCCCATTCAGCAGATTGTCTTTTTACTCTGGTGATAGTTTCCTTTGCTGTGCAGAAGCTTTTTAGTTTAAAACAGTACTATTTGTCTATTTATGTTATTGTTGTCTGTGTTTTAGAAGTTTTAGCCATAAATTATCTGCATACACCAATGTCCTGAAGAGTTTTCCTATAATTTCTTCCAGTAGATTTATTACTTTTGTTCTTATGTTTAAGTCTTTAATCTATCTTGAGTTGGGTGTTGCATATAGTGAGAGATAAAAGTCCAGTTTCATTCTTCTGCAAGTGAATATCTAATTTTACAGTACTAGTTATGGAAGATGATGTCCTTTTCTCATTGTATGTTCTTGATGCCTTTCTCAAAAAAAATCAGTTGTCTATAAGTATGTGGATATTTTAGGGGGTTCTATAGTCTACACTATTAGTCTGTGTTTCTGTTTTTATGCCAGTATTATGCTGTTTTGGTTACTATAGCCTTGTAGTATAATTTGAAGTCAGGTAATGTGATGCCTCTGGCTTTGTTCCTTTTACTCACGATTACTTTGGCTATTCGGGCTCATTTTTGTTTCATATAAAATTTAAGATTGTTTTTTCTATATCTATAAAAAAGTGATGTTTTATATGAATTGCATTGAATCTGTATATAGCTTTGGGAAGTATAATTATTTTAACAGTATTCTTTCTTTTCATAAGCAAGCGATTAATTCTTTCTTTCCACTCATTTGTGTCCTCTTTAATTCCTTTCATTAGTGTTTTGTATATTTCCTTGTAGATGTCTTTCACCTCCTTGCTTAAAATTCCTGAGTATTTTTTGTAGCTACTGTGAATTGTACTGCCTTCTTAATTTTGTTCTCAGCTGTTTTATTGGTGAATAGAAATGCTACAGATTTTTGTATATTTATTTTGTATCTTGCCACTTTGCTGAACTTATTTACCAGGACTGAGAGGGTTTTTTTGCTGAAGTCTTTCAGTTTTTTCTGGATATGAGCATATCATCCGAAAAAAGGGACAGCTCAACTTCTTCTTTGCCAATTTGATGCCTTTTATGTCTTTCACTTGTCTGATTACTCTGAATAGGACTTCTAGTAATATGCTGAATAGGAATGCTGAAAGTAGACATCATTATCTTGCATCAGTTCTTACAGGAAAAACTTTCAGCTTTTCTCTATTCAATATGATGTTCTTTGTGTGTTTGTTGTATATGGTCTTTATTATCTTGGGGTATATTCTTGCTATGTATAGTTTGTTGAGAGTTTTTCTCATAAAGGAATGTGTTTTATCAAATGCTTTCTCTGCATCCATTGAGATAATCATATGGTTGTTTTTTATTCTGTTGATGTGATATATTGCATTCATTAATTTGCATATGTTGAACCATCCTTGAATTCCTGGGATAAATCCTGCTTGCCCACGTCTTTTTGAGGTGTTGCTGGATTCAGTTTACTAATATTTTGTTGAGAATTTTTAATTCTAAATTCCTCAGGGATTTGGGCCTGTAGTTTCTTCTTATTGTTATGTTTTTGTCTGGTTTTGGTATCAGGGTAATGGTGGCCTCACAGAATGATTTAAGGATAATTCTCTACTCTTCATTGTTTGGAATAGTTTGAAGATAATTAGTTTTAGCTCTTCAAAGGTTTTGTAGAATTTGGCAATGAAGCTATCCATCTTGAACTTTTCTGGGTTTAAAAACTTTTTATTACAGTATTAATCTCATCCCTCACAATTGATATGTTCAAGTTTTCTCCTTCTTCCTGATTCCATCTCAGTAGGTTGTATGTGTCTAGAAATTTGCCTCTATTCTTTATTTATTTTAGTTTGTTATTGTATAGTTATTTGTTTGTTATTGTATAGTGGCTCATCATAGTCTCAGACGCTCTTTTTAAAATTCCTGTTGTATCAGTTGTCATGTCTCCTTTTTTGTTTCCGATTTTGTTTATTTGAATATTCTCTCTTTTTCTCTTGGTTAGTTTAAGAAGCAGTTTATTGGTTTTTTTTCTACTTTATTCAATAAATTATTTAGTTACAGTGTGTATTTTTATAATATCTCTTTTGTGAATTTCTTATTCATATCCTGAATTATTTTTCTGATTTATTTGTGTTATTTTTTAGTATTCTCTTGTATCTCATTGAACTCATAAGCACTTTTTGAATTGATTTTCTGAAATTTTATAAATTTCCTTTGATTGGAACTGTTGCTTGAGATTTACTGTGATTTTACTTTTTTTTTTGGTGGGGGGGATTCTTTTTTTTTTTTTTTTTTTTTTTGCTTTTTTATATTTCTGGTGTCCTTACATTAATATTTGCATATCTGGTATAACAATTACTCCTTTCAATTTTTGTGTTAACTTCTGTACAGGAAGGCTTTTCCTGAGGCTGTGTCTATGGAGATAGGTGGCAAGGGTACTTTTGCTTGGATTCTGGATGTATCCAGCCATGTCAATGTATGATTTCTTTGTCTGTTAACAGCATCAGTGGTATCTGTAATTTCCTCAGTGGTTTGAATTATTTTACTATTGGGAGCTGCAGAGAGATTTTTCTGAGTATGGGGATGCAAGGTGGGCTAGTTTACAGACCCCTGTGATGGCAATGGCAGGCTGAGCATGCCTGACTTTGGGTCACTGGGTGACATATGTAAACATCAGTGTTAGCAGGTCCAGGTAGGCCAGTTATTGGGCTTCCATGCAGGTTGGCTGAGTACTAGCAGTGGCAGTGGTGAACCAGACAGTTGGGCAGGTCCTCAGACCCCTTCACAGTGTGTTTGGCATAGGTGATGGTAATAGTGGTGTCAGCATAATTCTCAGACTCCCAGTTGGTAGTTGTTAATGTCAATGGTATCTTCAGTGGGCTGGGCAGACCAGTTCCCATGTTTCTAGGTGGTGTGTTTGGGTGGGTATGTTGGTGGTGCTTTCCTTCCCTATATTTAATTACCCTACATATTAAGTGGGAAATATAAAATTTAGTTTGTAGTTTTCTGTCAAGCTTCACTATTGTTTGGTTGTTGCTAAGTATAGTTTTACTAACAGCAAAGAAATGTATTCTCTGTATATGTGTTTAAGTAGAAAAATAAATACGGACAACTATTAATGAGGCTGAAAGAAATAAATACTCCAGCTAGAGTAAGAAGGACCCATTAGTGTTAATGCTAATAGATCAACACAGGAAGTAACAAGAAGAGTTGGACTGAGGTGTGAGGAAGGGCTCCCCGTAACTTAGATGTTCTGTTTTCTGAAATATATAACTTCTGGATGGCCTTCCTAATTAGAACAGGGTGGTTATAATGTATAATGAATAGAACAGTAAGCCAAGGCTGAACAATCTGTGACTCAGATTTGAGAAAGATGGAAACAGCCAGCTCTAGTTCAGGAAAAAAAAACTAAAGAAGGGGGGTTGGGGGGTAAGGTGGTGGAGTGAAGGAAGAGAGAATCTTCTTTGTGTATAAGCCAGAATGTTCTCTCAGTCATCAAATATTTCCCAAACTTAAGCTAGTTACAGGGTCCCTTAATAGGAAAGGAATGTAAGAAGAATGATTGAGAAAAAGTTGTTATTGGGGAAGATTTCACATGAAAAATGACATGCCAGAAGAATCTTTCTGAAATAGTTTGACTTGATATGAATAACTTAATTCCATGGATTGGTGACACTTTTGACTCAAGATTAGTTGCCACAATTTGAGATTGAGATACTCAATATAGTGTGGAAATAAGATAATGTATGTTGAGTACCTGGCACTTGGCAAAAACTCCCTAAATAATATTTCTTTAATTATAGTTTTTTCTAAATGTATGCTCCTTCTAACACATTATGCTCCCTGTTTACATAAACCCTATACCTATTGTCAGCTTTGCATAACTCTTCACGAATCTCTATACAGCAGTACATAGATCCACAGATGTCCCAATAATGTTTCATTTGAGATGTAGTGCTGGAGGGAAAAATATAATTAGGTTAGGCTCTAAATGGTCTTCTTTGCCATGTTACAGAATGCATATTTTACCAAAAGAAAAAAAAAAGGCAATAAAGATTGTTGCTGGGTTGTTGTCAAGAAAGTCTCATAGGTCCTTCTCTGAACCCAAAAGATGTCTCAACAGCTCTCCTGGCAATTTAGGCAAGCTACTTCAGATGTTATCAGCCCAAGAATGCCTTGCAAACCAATGCAAAATATCACAAGCCCTTCTTTTGTGCCCTGAAAAAAAAATACTGACACAAAAACCAGCTGAAGCAGAAATATGAATGTCTTCTACTAACACTCCCACTCCCATTTTTCTTTTTTAAGTAGAAGTATAGTCACTGTTACTCGAATTGGAGGACTTGAATTTAAGAGTGAGTCACTTAAATGCCACTGAACTCCATTTTCTCATTCTGAGAGGATAAGAAATAACATTTTAAAACTTTTCTATTATAATCAAATTGAATTGAGCATTTAGAAAAATCCTTAGCACATTATCAATGCTCATAATTGTTTGCTGATTTTGAAGATGAATCCCAACAACTTTATAAAAACAATCAATTCAAGTGCCATCTTAAAAGAAATAATATTTAAGAAACTGTTGTAAATTAAATGAACCAAGTAGAAATAAATAAATGTCATCTCTAATATTTGTGTGTTTCTTCCTTAGAAACGGACTAACTGGAATGCCTCCTGGCATAGGTTGCAGTGAATTCAAGCAATTCTCCTGCCTCAGCCTCCCGAGTAGCTGGCATTACAGGCATCCATCACCGTGCCCAGCTAATTTCTGTATTTTTAGTAGAGATGGGGTTTCACCATCTTGGCCAGGCTGGTCTTGAACTCCTAACCTTGTGATTCACCCACCTTGACCTCCCAAAGTGCTGGGATTACAGGCGGGAGCCACCATGCCCAGCTGGCAACTTTCTATCTGAAAACATTTTAAATTTGTCTTCTTTTATATACTCTTGTCAAAGTTAAACGTATAAACTGAAAATGTACAAATTAAGAATGTATAGCTCAATGAATTTTCATGAAGGAAACATACCCATATACCAAGCACACAGATATAAGAAGTAGAAACTTGCCAGCAACCCCAAATGGTTTCTTCTTTTGGTCTTTCACCTCTACCTCTTTGAGTGGTGATATGGTTTGGCTCTGTGTGCCCACCCAAATCTCATCTCAAATTGTATAATCCCCAAGTGTTGAGGGAGGAACCTGGTGGGAGGTGATTGGATCATGGGGGCGATTTCCCCCATGCTGTTCTTTGCCCTTTAGTAGCTTGGGGTCCAGTACGGGTGGAAAATATCAAAAGAGATGATGATTGTAATGCAGTGTGGAATGAACTCTAGTAGAGTCTAAACAGCGTGTAAAAAGGAAGGATGGCTTAGGCAGCATCAGTTGAGAAAAGGCATATATAAGGGCGGCTGTTGTAAGTGACAAGGAACATTTAGTTTAAAAGTGAAGCTCTCCGGGCACGGTGACTCAAAGTGCCTGTAATCCCAGCACTTTGGGAGGCAGAGGCTGTGGATCACCTGAGGTCAGAAGTTCAAGACCAGCCTGGCTGACATGGTGAAACCCCATCTCTACTAAAAATACAGAGAAATTAGCCAGGCAAGGTGGCGGGCTCCTGTAATCCCAGCTAGTCAGGAGGCTGAGGCAGGAGAACCACTTGAATCTGGGAGGCAGAGGTTGCAGTGAGCTGAGATGGCACCATTGCACTCCAGCTTGAGCAATAAGAGTGAGGGATAGCATTAGGAGAAATACCTAATGTAGATGATGGGTTGATGGGTGCAGGAAACCACCATGGCATGTATATACCTATGTAATAAACCTGCACGTTCTGCACATATGCCCCAGAACTTAAAGTATAATAATAATAATAATAATAATAATAATAATAATAATAATAATAAAATGAAGTTCAAGGACTTAGGTCTTGCACAGCCATCTCAGTGTAGACATCACATAACAGAGATACTGTCAAGAGAATGTGGCTTTACATGTGGCTGAGTAGGGTCCTAATGCAATATAAATACAGACAATTGTTCTGATGATGTCCAATCTTTTAAGTTCCCAGTTTAAAAATTGGAGTATGTTGGATTAGAATTCCAAAGCCAGTTGGGTAGAGGTGTTATAACTGTCTTTACTAAAACTGTAGGACACTGATACATGGCTATAATTTTCTTTCACCAGGCTCATGCTACATCTGGAATTGTGTACCCTTAAAGTGGGAGTATATTCTGGAGGCTTCTTAGCAAACATTACCTTGAGCTTCACCTATGTGGTGAATCAGAGCTCACTTCAGCTTTATGCAGGGTTTCTCAGGAAAACGCTAGGGGCGGGGTGGGGAATGAGTGTATTTGGGAAATCGTCCCATCCCTTTTTCCATGTCCTGATGATATCTAACATGATGGACTGACACTGTGAATCTTCTGGAATTGAGAGATCGAACTCCCCTGATTAAAATAATTCAATAGTTTTCCCATTGCTCTTGGGACAAAAACAAAATGGCTTAACTTGAATTACAAATTTATTTATAATCTGGTCCCTGCTTATCTCTTCAGCCTTGCTTAAAACCAATTTCCTCCTTATCTATATGCTCTAATCACAGTAAACTATTTTTAATTTCCCATAGTGAGCCATGCCCTTCTGAGTGCAAGCCTTGTGTTTGCTGTTTCCTCTTTTCCACCCCCACCTCTACTGCTCATACCTTCTGCTGTGTTCAAGCCTCAGATTAAGCATCACCTTTTCTGAAACAAACAAACAAACAAACAAACAAACTCTCTCTCTCTCTCTCTCTCTCTCTCTCTATATATATATATATATATATATATGTATATATATAATCTTGAGAAGAGTTGAAGTTTCTCTCCTATGGATCCCCAGAACCACATCATCAGTTATTTTATTGCATCAGTTATTTATGGAGAATTGAGATTCCTTATTACATGACATTTCTCCAGTTCACCTCCTTAAAACCAGAAGTCTGAACTTTTAATTAATGGATTTCCAAATCTAAGACAGAACCTAGCTTAGAATGGACGTTCAAAAAACACTGAAATATTTGGAGAGATGAGTGAATGTATTAAAGATTAAAACCCAGAAGAGAAGTGCTATTTCAAGTAACTGACTTTCCCTAGTTAGGGTAATTACTTCATCCACTCCCTATTCAGGGGTTACCCTCTTTGAAATGAATAGCTAATTCTCACAGGAAGGCATTGCTTATTTTATAGACTGAATGTGTTCCTAATAAGGTGTATTTTGATATTTCTGTAATTTGAATTCTAGTTTACCCTAGATATATGATGTAACTACCTTTATTTCATATTGTTAAAAATCACTGTTTTTTTTTATTTCGGTTGAAATGTTGCTGTTGCTCTCAAACATCTTTTACGTTTCTATAAACTTTGTAGTCAATAAGTGAATCCAACATGATTATATTAGAAAAACACGCTTCTTTTATAGAAGAGTATACAATGAGCAAGTGAATAATAACTGCAAATTCCAAATAATTTAAAATTATATTTAGTAATTTATTAATTTACTATTTAACATATTTGATTTTATTAATGTGAAACTCAAGTAAGTGATTTATAAGTATTCTCGCTACTTTGTAACTTTAAGCCTGAAACTCAGCTCTATTAAATTAAAAAGGGAAACTTGAAAAGTAAAATTGTATGAGTGGTGGAAAACATAATGATTATTTTTCCTTACCTATTTTCCATCTTTTTGCAGTTGTCTTTTTTTACATTTTTTTTTTTTTTTTTTTTTTTTTTTTGAGACGGAGTCTCGCACTGTCGCCCAGGCTGTAGTGCAGTGGCCGGATCTCAGCTCACTGCAAGCTCCTCCCCCGGGTTCACGCCATTCTCCTGCCTCAGCCTCCCGAGGAGCTGGGACCACAGGCGCCGCCACCTCGCCCGGCTATTTTTTGTATTTCTTAGTAGAGACGGGGTTTCACCGTGTTAGCCAGGATGGTCTCGATCTCCTGACCTCGTGATCCGCCCATCTCGGCCTCCCAAAGTGCTGGGATTACAGGCTTGAGCCACCGCGCCCGGCCCTTTTTTTACAATTTTAAATGATGGGTAAATAATTTTCTTCACAAATAAATAAAAGCAATGAAATTCTTTAGATTTCATTAAAGATAACTCAAACTTCCATGGGTTTGTGTATTTAAGCCTCTCTTCCCTCTGGAGATTGCTCTTTAGCGTTGATGGCTGAGAAATCAATTGAATGGGGACTGTGACATTCACACTGTCTGTCTCCTCCTTCCTGCTCTTGGAACTTAAAAGAAAGTCATTTATTCTCTTGTGACTCTTCTGCCAGAACATGATGAAGGCTTTGCAAAGCATCATTTAAGTGGTACATCCATCACTTGCAGTCCTGCTCCCTTGCTTGCCAAAGACTCTCACACTCCAGTACCTGGGATGTAAACAAAGATAATGCATTTGATTTTCATATTGATCTTGTTCATCTTAAAACCTGGCTTTGCCTGAGGGGACTCCTTCCAGACTAAATGGCCTCTCACTGACCTCGCCTGCCACAGCCCACGATCTCTGCCTCCCAGCCTTGCCTCCATGAAAGCAGGCATCCTCATCACACTCATGCCTTCCTCCCTCCTTCCCTCTCAGTTTATTTCAGATACAACCAGTGCAGCTAGTGATTATGATTTTTTAATTTACACAATATATTCTATTTATTAAAAATAATGTAGTGTTTATAAATAACTAATTTACTACTAATAAACACATTTATTTGGAAAGTATAGTTGTACTGTACTCAGATTTTGAAACCAAATGTCTTAAGGATGTAAAACTTGTTTATATATTTACTTGTTTTATAGCTGGGGAAGGTTATTTGAATTTCTATTTTCTTACTTGTAAAGGATAACAGTATTTAGCTCATAGTCTTGATGAGAACATTTATTTGTTTGTTGGTTGGTTTTGCTTATTTATTTATTTACCAAGTATTTATTCTGTAACAGGTCCTTTTCCAGGCGCTGGAAATATAACACTGATAGCCAAGTTCTTCTCTTGTGTAAGTTTCAGTCAAGTTAAGAAATTACGTAATAGGTACAATGCATGTTTTGGGTGATGGATACTCTGAAATTCCTGATTTCATCACTACACAATCTATTCATGTAACAAAATTCACTTTTACCCCATAAGTATATACAAATAAAAAAATATCGAGTCCAACAACATAATTTTGAATATTTTACAATATTAGGTAAATTGCATCATACATGTCAAGTAACTGCCACATAGTAGGTCTCAATAAGTAGTCTTCTTTTTTTTTTTTTTTAACTTCTATCACTGTTACAGGTAATAATATTTAATAATTATTTTTCCTTTTCTGTTTATAAAAGCAATTGTGAAGGCTTTGTAATGTGTCAACTAGGCTGGTCTGAGTTACAGTCCCCAAGTTCTTTTTCTAGCGTGTTTCTAGTTAGGGTTTTTTCTACAAGGTATTTTCTCAAGAAATTTGGAGGATGGAAGGCAGGCAGCAGGCATTTGCAGCCAACATACACCTTCTCTAGGTATTCAGTTAAACACTGTTAGGTATGACTGTGAAAGGATTTTGCAGATATAAATAAAACCCAAAATTGATATACTTCAAGTTAATCAAAATGAAGACTATCTTGGGTTGGCCTGATTGCATCAGTTGGCAGTCCTTTCAAAGAGCATTTCAGCCTTCCCTCAGCTGAGAGGCTCCAAACAGCAGGGGGATCTGCAGTTGCTCTTCCTTCCTCATGAATCCTCTTCGTGACTGCCTTTCTGTGGACAATAAGCTTCAACCCATGCCGTTGGGATTATAGCCAGTTCATAATCTTCTCTTTCCTCTTCCTTTTATGTGAACTTCAGGCTTGCTTAGCTAGCCAGTAAAATTACATAAGCTAGTGGATCATATCAAACATTCTTAATAAAAAGAATTGGTTTATGCCATGCACACTCACACATACTACTGATTTTACTTCTGTAGTTGAACCCTGATACAGTAATATATTTTTATTTTTAAAAATTTATAGAAATTCAAAATAGGAGAGATAAGTTATTATTGTAAATATTTAAATTCATCTGTTTTCACTAAAATTATATGCATTTCCTATAACATAAACTCACTGGAAATGAATTTTATTTACTACATGATAGTAACTGTGAATGTATTTATGATGATTATTCTATTTCATTTCTATAAATAATATTATAGGAAACATATTTGTGCACAGAGCTCATTTTGTATTTTGTACTGTTATGTAAGGGTAGAACCCCAGGGTAGAATTATTAGGTTAAATGGCACGTGCATTTTGCGTCTTTCACTAAATAATAGTTTTGAAAGGACTGTAATCTTTTTATTCCCACCAACAATACATGAGAGAAGATTGAGATCTTGCCTAAAATAATTATATGCCCACCCAAGGTAGCTAGTTATCTTTAAGAGCTGACAGCATTTGCAAATAGCATAAAGTAGAGTTCTGTTACACATTTCATTCTGTCTTTACTATGAAATTGGTGAATGCCTTATCAAAGTTCCTGTAAAAATATTTTCCTTGAATTGATGCTCTCTGGTGTACTTAATTTGCCATTACTTTTCCTTTGTGTATATGTCACACAGTTCTTCATTCAATTTTTACTTCTGACTAGTAAGAGAAAATGATGCTGGTTGTCTTTGTCCTGATTTCCCAAATTTCCTATTGCAAGTCTAAGGTCTTTCTCAGCAGGTCTTAGAAAAAGGAGTAGGATGTAACAACCTAACTGAGACTGTTCTTCATGTCTCTTCCTCCTATCTACATGCAACAAATATTTTTTGAGCACCTAAGAAAAGAAACGTGTTCTCTGTTATCGAGGTGATTAAAATGCAGCTAGGAGACAGAGAATATGCAAGTAAACAAACAAACGTAGTTAAAGCTTGAAAGTACAAAGATAGAATCATATTGCAAGCATAATGTTTGATGAGTAGATATGTGTTTACCAGGGCAGATACCACTTTAGTGTGTGGCCAGCAAAGGCCCTTTGTGGAGGTAACATTTAATAAAAGACCTGAGAACTAGGAGAAGTTAGCTCTATGTAGACTTTGCTGGAGAATATCCCTGTCAGATAAGAATTACAAGGTTCTGAAATCAGCTGTTTGAGGGTCTGAAAGTAGGTCAGTGTGACACACGGTAGTCCAGGAGAATGTAAGGATAGAGAGATTACAGGAGAGGTGGCCTGTGAGGAGGCCAGAGCACCCAGTGTGAGTTTAGATTTCCTTTTGACCAAAACAGGAATCCAGAAGAGAGGTTTCAGCAAGTGAATTGTGGAATCAGTCTCATTAAAAATAATAATAACAAAAAATATGATATTTATTGAAGTGTCAATTTTTTAAATCACTTTACCTGTAGTATTTCCTTTAATCCTCAAAACCACCACAAAAGAGATATTATCAATCTAATTTTGCGCATAAGTAATCAGAAGTTGAGGTAGCTTAATTTAAGGTCACATGGTTACTAAGGGGCAGAGCCATGATTTAAGCCATTGCCTTTGCTATAACCCCAACTCGTCTGTCCAGTTTTCAGGAACCAATTACAGTGTCTGGCAAGAGCATTACATTTACTTTATCTATCTTTTTCTAGTTCCTCTCTCTCTCTTCATTTTTTCTTTCCTCCCCCTCACTCAAGTTTTTAATTTGCTCTGGAGACTGGGAATCTTTTCTTAAGACTCAGCTGCATGAAAAGAGCAGAGCTTGTTTATTACCCTTCATGAGTCCTACCATCAGAATGAAGACATTTGCCCTTACTTCAGTTGATAGGATTGAAGGTACAAAAGTATTTCCCTATGACTGAATCTTATTCTAATCTGTCTTGACTCCACACAACAATTACTTCTATCTCTGTGACTGGGCACATGCAAGCATTTCTATTTAATTATCAGAAGGTTGTAATACAAACGACTGAGCAAATACATGCTCATATGTACATTTAGTTTTTACAGTAAGCCTTTTATAAGATTTATGCCAAGATATCTTAAATTGGATGTTCTCTGCTTAATATCTGGAATAAAGCTGCCTAGCCTGAATGTATTATATTTTAAATGTGAAATTCCACACTATAACACTGTATTTCCATATCTGCAAATATTTTAAAATCTTGAATGTATCTGCTTTATAGTTGGTCATAAAGAAGTCATCCCGTTCCTTCTTTTACATACAGATGGATTGTTTCTGTTAATTATCACTCAAATCTGAACGGTGTGGTAGGACTAAGGGATACCTTGAAATCTAAGAAAAGTGTCTCATCTTCTAGAGCTATCAGTTAGGAAGGGGGAAAAAAGTGCAATCGCTACAATGATACTTTAGCAGAAGCTTCTATTGGTAGGTATTATGGAGCTCAGAGAAAGAAGCAAAGGCTTCAAGACGCTGAACTTTAAGCTGAGTCTTGAAGATAGAGTCTTCAAGTTAAAGAAGAAGGGCTAAGGAAAGTCCAGGGAGAAGGAACTGCGTCAGCTGTGAAGAACCATGATGCATTCTTGGAATTGGTAACATTCCCTTTGAAATATGAATTGAAACCCAGGAAGCATGAAGGAAACAAAAACTCAAAACTTTAAATTAAGACAAGACTATGGTAAAGAGTTTGGCATTGAACATTAAGGAAATGTAACAACTAGAAGGAGTATAAAGGGAATAAAATGTAATTTGTGTTTTTATATTATTGAGTTGAAATTTTCTAGTACATTTTATTCACTATATCTTACCCAATGCATAGTACTTCCTGGTAAATTAGATTCAGAATCTAATTTACAAATTGATTTGTACACTTTACAATCAGTTAAGTACAGTAGCGCAGCAGAAGAATTATTCAAATTTCACTATGTATATCTTTATCTCTGGGTTTGCTGGAAAAACAGAAGCCGGTACATGGGGCTGTCTCAATCTAGGTGGAACTCACCTAGAACTCAGCTTCCCACAGAGCCATCTTCCAGATGATTGACAGCTGGCATTCCCAGAATACTTCTGTAAAAACTGGCATCTAATCCAGAAAGGGGGACAGAGAGTTAGAAGAGCGTTCCGAAAAGTTGCTTGGGGAAGTCCTTGTAAGCATGAGTAGAAAAAAGAATGGGGTCAGTCATTTTAGACAGTGATGGTAATATCGTTTGGATGTGTGTCCTCTCCAAATCTCTTGTTGAAATGTGTTTCTCAATGTTAGAAGGGAGGCCTGATGGGAGGCGATTGGATCATCAAGGCAGATCTCTCATGAATGGTTTAGCACCATCCCTTTGTTGATAAGTGAGTTCTTGCTCAGTTCATGCAAGATATGATTATTTAAAAGTGTGTAGCACTTCTCCCTTTTCTCTCTTGCTCCTTCTTTTACCATGTCATACAACAGCTCCCCTTTGCCTTCTGCCATGATTGTAAGCTTCTTGAGGCCCTTACCAGTAGCAGATGCTGGAGCCATGCTTGTGGAGCCATGTTTGTAGATCCTGCAGCACCATGAGCCAATTAAACCTCTTTTCTTTATAAATTATCTTGCCTGAGATATTTATTTATAGCAATATAAAAGTGGCATAGCACAGATGGCATTTTCAAAAAATCATGGAGAAAATACTGATAATGACGATTTGATATGATTTGACAGCAGTTTATGTATGGAAACTATCAAGGAATTGAAATTAAACTCATGCATATTAATATTTATTTAATATAATTATTTGAAATATGTTCCTGTAGAGGTAATTCCTCCTAGTAGCTTTAGACATATTGGCTATCCAAACAATGTAGATAAATGTTGAATATTCACATAAATTATTTATTTTAGTTTTTCAGTGTTTTCATATTTTTTTTCAAGTATTTGCTGAATGCATATTATGTTGTATAGTCCATGACAATTAAAAAAAATTAGACATTGTACTTTCAAGGAGCTTAACATTTATTTGAATAAAACAGAGCTTTTATAAATAAATATTATAAATTATTATAATAACTAAAAAAGATAAGGTATGGAAAAGTATATCAGATGCTCAAATCATTATGGAAAACAAAAGGAAAAAATCATGATAATCTATGTGGAAGGCTGACAGAGAGGACTTCATAGAGGAGGTGACCACTTAGCCAGGCTCAGAAAAATACGTAGGGATATCAAAGATAGATTATTGAAAGAGAGATTATTCTAGATACAGACAATAATCTTAAATATGTTTGGAAGATGTTATTTTTTAATCATTGCAGCTTAATAGGTTTGATGTATTCTCTCACCTTTCCTTTTTCTTTTTACTGTAGTTTGATGTTAAGTGTATAGAAAATGCTGAGGTCAGACATTTAAAAAGTATGCTATGAGAAATGTAGGTCTATCATTTGAACTCTACTCTCACTGTTTATTATTGTGTCCTGCATCTAAGGCTCAATTTCCTTATGAAAATGAAGAGTAATGTCACCTATTTTGTTGTTGTGAACTTTAAGAGAGACAATAAAAGACTTGGCGCGGTGGCTCACGCCTGTAATCCCAGCACTTTGGGAGGCCAAGGAGGGCGGATCACGAGGTCAGGAGATAGAGACCATCCTGGCTAACACGGTGAAACCCTGTCTCTACTAAAAATACAAAAAAAAAAAAAAAAAAAAAAAAGCCGGGTGTGGTGGCGAGCACCTGTAATCCCAGCTACTCTGGAGACTGAGGCAGGGAAATGGTGTGAACCAGCAGGCGGAGCTTGTAGTGAGCTGAGATCACGCCAATGCACTGCAGCCTAGGCGGCAGAGAGAGACACCGACTCAAAAAAAAAAAAAAGAAAGAGAGAGGGAGATAGTAAAAAACCTGAAGCACAAATGCAAAATATCTGTTAGCTCTTTTTTGTATACTAGACTATGCATTCTTAGTTTGTCCCAGCTTCAAAGCCACTGCCCATTTGGTATGTTATCATTACTAAGCCATAGGTGTAACTTTAAAATAGGAGTGCAGGGGTCCATAGACAAAGTTTTGGGTTAAATCCCTAGAAAACTCATTCTAGCTAATAAAACCTTATTTTGATTATCCAATTAGTTTCTAATTAGATTCAGCATTTCTAGCTTCTATTTATGTATTTATCTCTTCTACAGAGTGGTCAAAAAAGGCTACTTCAGTGGTCTTGCTGATGTACAGTTACCCAGTGCCTCTAAATTCCTCTGTTTTATTAGTTACAAACAAATAATATGTTAGGTCTTGGGAAGAAACTTCTCCCATCTTTGTAAGTCATGACATATAGCCATTCAGAAATACATCATTTTAAAAATGTTTTGTTCTATATTCTTCCCTGTATTCTAGTATTCTTCTAGTATCCTAGTATTCTTTCCTGCTGACATTCCCAAAATGTTTATATCTACAAATCAAATTTCTTTCAAATTTGCAGAAACACCAGAATATTGGGACTCATTTGAAGAGAAAAAAAATAACATTTTTATTATCTTTTAAAATTTATTAAATCAAGCCACATTATATTATTATGCTATGTCTTCTAATGTCTTCTAACTCAAACTATTTTATTTCATGATATAAAATTTTGATTGTGGGATTTTGAAAAGATACCCTCTTTTTCTATAATATGAAAGTCATTTTTGTTTTACATTTATGGCCCATAACATAACATAAATACCAAACAGCTCACAGAAGTTTAATAGGTGGTACTTAATCAGCAAACATGTTTTATTCCAACCAATTTATTTTTTCTTCTCCACATAAAATTCAATGAAGGCTATACATATATATATATGTGTACGTGTAGATGTGTGTATGTACACATACAAATATGTGTGTGTAGGTGTGTGTGTATATATATATTTATTTGCTCTCCCATTTTTCTTGCACAAAAATCATCAAGATTATATTAGTATTTCATACAATAGGATTTGGCACTTGAGACTCACAGAAAGAAGTGTAGATGAATTATTCACTTCTGAAAGGAAAGTCAATTGGGGAAATAAACATTAAAATGATTTGCAATCTGCAGTTATTCAAGAGAAGCAGAATCATCAAGTGTAAGAGAAAGCTGAGAACACTAGGAAATAAATGGCTCAATTGATTTAAGGCATGTTTTCACAGCACCCAAATTTTGAGAAAAGGCCCAGATCAATCAAAAAGTCCCATTAATGTCTTTCAAATCTAAGATGCTGAAATTACATATTTTATTACCATTTCAATGTTATTATTGAATCATACTTTCCCAGGGGCTAAAATCATTCTCTGTTTAAAACTCAGAAAAATTTTTGAAGTTAAATTAACTTTGGTGCAACAAAGATGCTGCTTAATAAATTAACTTATGATAGTATAAATGTTGAAGAATTCAATGTCACAAGAGTCAAAACTCTGTCCCAAATTGTCCAATTAATTGCCTGTGAATATTAAGAACATGAGCTTAAATATACTTCCTTCTCAGAAGGAAGATAAGTAGTTAAGTATAGCAGAAAGCACATTGACCTTGAAAATCAACAGTCTTGCTCTCTACCTCAGACTGTGCCCTTGACCCAGGGACAAATTCCTAAACCTTACTAACCCTGACTCAATAACCTAATTGAAAAAATGAACTTTTTGATATTGAGCTGCATATGAAGTACCTAGAACTTTGTCCAGACCAAATTAGAAGCACGATCTTAGTTTCTTTTTTTTTTTTCTATTTCTCACTAAGCTCTATTGTAGCTCAGTATCATAAAGTATTACATTTCCTCTTTGTATTTTCAGTCCACAGAAATGAAAATATATAGACGCATCATAATATAAGATAAAAGATGTCTGTTTAGATTTCCAAATTGGTTAAGTCAGAATAAAATAAGCTGACACGAGAAAGCATGTTTAACCTATAAAATGGTGCGTACATGATAATTACTGTTTCGCCATGATGGTGATGACAAAGTGACATTTGCATAGTTTGAGTGATTGTTAAACTTGTTAAGGCTATTTATATTGAGAGTGTTATGTGGAAAGTTATGTATATAAGACAAAATGGGGAAAATAAGGAAGAAAGGAGGGAAAGTAGAAAGGAAAGAAGAAAGGGAGAGTGAGAGATGTAGGAAGAAGGGGAGGAAGGAGGGAAGAACTCCAGAGAGGAGAACATTCACCAATTCACTGAAAGAAAGGTAAAGCAAATCCTTTAGGTCCCATTAAATTACAAAGCTTCTTCACAGCAAAAGAAGCTATCAACAGAATAAACAGACCACTTACAGAATGAGAGAACATGTTTGCAAACTCTGCATCCAACTAAGGTCTAATATCCAGAATCTATAAGAAACTCAAACAAATTAATAAGCAAAAAACAACCCCATTAAACACAGGCAAAGGACATGAACAGACACTTCAAAAGAAGGCATATACATGGCCAGCAAGCATATGAAAACATGTTCAACATCATTAATCGTTAAAGAAATGCAAATCAAAACCACAGTGAACTATCATCTCACACCAGTCGGAATGGCTATTACTACCAAGTCAAAAAATACCTGATGCCAACAAGGTTGTGGAGAAAAGGGAATGTTTATATACTGTTGGTTGGAATGTAAATTAGTTCAGTCTGTAGAAAGTAGTTTGGCGATTTCTCAAAGATCCCAAAACAGATTTACCATTTGACCAAGCAATCCCATTATTGGGAATATACCCAAAATAATACAAATTATTCTACCATAAAAGATACATGCATTCTTATGTTCATCATTGCAGTATTCACAACAGCAAAATCATTGAACCAAGCTAAATGCTCATCAATGGTAGACTGAATAAAGAAAATGTGGTATGTATACACCATGGAATACTACATAGCTAAAGAAAAGCAGGAGATCATGTCCTTCGCAGCAACATAGATGCAGCTGGAGGCCATAATCCATCCTATGCACACTACAAAGGAACAGGAAACCAAATACTTAATAGCCTCGCTTATAAGTGGTAGCTGAACATTGAGTACACATGGACACAAAGAAGGGACCAACAGACACTGAGGCCTAGATGACAGTGGAAGGTGGAAGGAGGGAGAGGATAAAAAACTTGCCTATTGGGTATTATGCTTATTACCTGTGTGACAAAATAATCTGTACATCAAACCCCTCTATCATGCAAGTTACATATATAAGAAACTTGCACATTTACCACTGAACCTAAAATAATAGTTTTAAAAAGTCCTAATAAGAATATGATAAAAAGACTCTAGAAGCAATTAAGGTCATATATTTTAGAATGCAACAATAACTATTGTTCTCATATAAGGAAACAGGTTTCTGGGAAGTTAAATAACGTGCTCAGATTGACACATCTAGTGAAGTATTGACTCTAACTTTGAATTCAGATATAGTTGCCACCAAGCAACCTCCTCTTTCCAAAAAATTATTTAATTATTTATTTCTAATACCTGAAATGCTCCATTTTACTGAAGATGAGAACTAGCCAAAAACAATAATAATAATAAAAGAGAGAAGTCTGGGGGAATTGACAAGAACACAGAAAGGGCAATATTGCACCCAGTTACAATACTCAGTTAATTCTTTCCCAAATTACCTTCTTGCAATAGTCAATAACATGTACAAATACTTACACACCCATAGTTGATCATTTTCATCGACTTCAGTAGAAATTAAAGTAGACCATGTGTAACCTCCCTTTCCTGGACGCTAATCTTGTAATTAATTACCCCATTTTTTTTTCTTACTAGAACTAATTAAATTTTGTTAGTTAGAAACTGAAGCCAAAAGTGATAACTTCAGAGTAGTATACTCTACTGTGGTAGAACTTATAAATATCACATTAGCTGTTATATTCTGCATAAACTAAAAAGCTGTGGATATTTTCTCCAGGTAAAAGTTTTCAATATAATGTAACTGTCTCTTCACAGTTTAGGAGAAGAACAAACCTTCTTTTATATCCTTTGTGTCTAAGAAAGTATTCTCTTCTAGATTCCATAAACTTTCTTCCTGTTCAATTTCGGAACTTGGTGCCATGGACAGCAATGTGGAGGTTGAATTTCATGGCTGAGTTTGTGTCTAGTCTCCACCACTTACTAACTATACAAATTTCAGAAAAGCACTTAACATTCTAATTCCCAAATATTCCCCCCCCAAAAAATAAAAATAAAAAAGTAAAATGAGGATAGTCTGTCTGTACAATTTTTACATTTATTGGAATATCTAAATGTAAAAATATGTTTGAGAGTTCTCATTTTCAAACTATAATAGACAAAATAAAAAGACTCTAATATTCAGCAAGTGCAAGTGTGTGTATGTGTATACCAAACTTTGTTATCCTTACTGCATGTCTTTATGAACTGCTCTTTTCCCTAATGTCTTCCTTTCCCCAAAGGATGTTTTTTAACTTTTATTTTAGGGTCAAGGGTACATGTGCAGGTTTGTTATAGAGGTAAATTGAATGATTTGGTGTTTGATATACAGATTATTTTGTCACACAGGTAATAAGCATAGTAACCAATAGGCAGGGTTGTTTTTTTTGTTTTTTTAATTCTCTCCCTCCTGCCACCTTCTGCTGTCAACTAAGCCCCATTGTCTGTTGGTCCCTTCTTTGTGTCCACATGTACTCAATGTTTAGCTACCACATATAAGTGAGAATATGTGGTACCTGGTTGTCTGTTCCTGTTTCAGTGTGCTTAGGATTATGTCCTCCAGCTCCATCTATGTTGCTGCAAAACACATGATCTCATGCTTTTCTGACTACATAGTATTCCATGGTGTATATGTACCACATTTGGTAAATGTGTGCCATGACAGTTTGCTGCACCTGTCAACCCATCACCTAGGTATTAAGCCCAGCATGCATTAGCTATTTTTCCTAATGCTCTGCCTCCTTTCACCTTACCCCCTGACAGGCCCCAATATGTGTTGTTCCCCTCATCCATGTCCTGTCAAAGGACATGATCTCATTCCTTTTTATAGCTGCATAGTATTCCATGGTATATATGCACAACATTTTCTTTATCCAGTCTATCACTGATGGGCATTTGGGTTGATTCCATGTCTTTGCTATTGTGAAATGTGCTGCGAGAACATACGTGTGCATGTATCTTTGCAATAGAGTAATTTATATTATCGAAAAGGGGTTTTTGTGGAAAATTAAAATTAATGAATTCAGAAATATAACTCTATATTTAAAAATATTATCAGTTCAATTTGGCCAAATGCAGACAAAAATTTTTTTTTTTTTTTTTTTTGAGACGGAGTCTAGCTCTGTCGCCCAGGCTGGAGTGCAGTGGCCGGATCTCAGCTCACTGCAAGCTCCGCCTCCTGGGTTTACGCCATTCTCCTGGCTCAGCCTCCCAAATAACTGGGACTACAGGCGCCCGCCACCTCGCCCGGCTAGTTTTTTGTATTTTTTAGTAGAGACGGGGTTTCACCATGTTCGCCAGGATGGTCTCGATCTCCTGACCTCGTGATCCGCCCGTCTCGGCCTCCCAAAGTGCTGGGATTACAGGCTTTAGCCACCGCGCCCGGCCCCGACAAAAATATTTTTAAAAAATAGATAAAAGTTGGCCGGGCATGGTGGCTCAAGCCTGTAAACCCAACACTTTGGGAGCCTGAGGTGGGTGGATCACGAGGTCAGGAGATGGAGACCATCCTGGCTAACACAGTGAAACCCCATCTGTACTAAAAAATACAAAAAATTAGCCAGATGTGGTGGTACGTGCCTGTAGTCCCAGCTACTTGGGAGGCTGAAGCAGGAGAATTTCTTGAACCTGGGAGGCAGAGGTTGCAGTGAGCCAAGATCACACCACTGCACTCCAGCCTGGGGGACAGAGCGAGACTCCGTCTCAAAAAACAAAACAAAAAACAAAACGAAACAAAACAAAAAAAGATAAAATTATGTTAGGCCAAAATTCAGGGAAACCACATTTGATGATTCAGTATAATTGCAAGAAGTTAGCAAGAGAAAGGAGACATGTTGTAGATATTCTGCTTTTATCTTTTTCTTTTACTGTGGCAAAAACAGCCTTTGTTTCCATATGACTTGGATGGAGCTGAACCATGCCATTGCTTGTCACAAGGGTAGTACTGTCAATTAAAAGACTCAAACTCTGCAAAACGTTTGAAGAGATTTATTTTGAGCCAAATATTGTTGGAACCGAACTGTCCATTCCCTCCTGGGCAGGGGTCGCGGGGAAGGATCACCGACACGAGATTCACAGCAGAGAGTTATTTATTACTAGCGCGCTAGGGTCCCAAGCTCTAAGTTGGCCCTGGGACCCCGAGTGCTTGTTACAGGTTGTTTATATAGGCAAACACAAGTTCAAACACAGCTTAGGGCGCGAAATTCAAACAAAGCTTTAGGCGCGTGGTAATTGGGTCTGTCTATGGCCTAAGCAAGGTATCTTGTTCTGATTGGTTGGGGCGGGACCTTAGGAGGTTCTTTCCTGGAATTGCTGATTCCGGGAACATCGGGGACATTGAGTCAGGGTGGGACCCCCATGAGGTTATCAGGGTGGGACTTCATGAGGCTATCAGGGTGGGACCTCATGAGGCTATCAGGGTGGGGCCCCATGAGGTTGGGACCCCATGAGGCTATTTCCCGGAATTGTCTTTCTGTTTGGGTTCTGGGAACATCGGGGGTCTATCCGTGGCCATCTGGGGTTTAAGTTTCATGATGGCCAAGCTTTCTAAATTTTATGAGGCTTAGGAATTATGAGGCCTAGTTTCAATATGAGTTAGCATGACCTGTGACACAGCTGTCAGGACGTCCTGAGAACATGTGCCCAAGGTGGTCGGGGTCCAGCTTGGTTTTATACATTTTAGGAAGGATGAGAAATCAATCAAATACATTTAAGAAATACATTGGCTTGGTCCAGAATGGCGGGACAACTTAAAGAAGGGGTGGGATTGGGAGGGTGGGGATAGCTTCCAGGCTATAGGAAAATCTAAACATTTTCTGGTTGACAATTGGTTGAGTTTGTTTAAAGGCCTGGGATCACAGGGAAAGTAAAAATCTGGTTGAAGAGATAATTGGTTGTAGAGACCAAAGTTTCATCATGCAGATGAAGCTTTTAGCTACCAGGCTTCAGAAAGAATAAGTTGTAAAATGTTTTTTATCAGAGTTAACATCTATGTTGATGTTAATGGTGGAGAGGTATAATGAGGCATGTTCAACCCTCACTTCCCTTCATGGCCTGAAGCAGTCTCTCAGGTTGTGCACATGTACCCTAGAACTTAAAGTATAATAATAATAATAATAATAATAATAATAATAATAATAATAAAAAGAGCCCTGGCTGAGGAGAAAGTCCATTCAGATGGTTGAGGGGGCCTTAGAGTTTTATTTTTGTTTTAGAATACTATGACCTTTGGCAATACAGAGATACCATTTACTGAGGCATTTCCCTTAGATTGTTTCTGGAAGAGCATGTATTCTCATACAGAGCCACTCAAGTCTTTTAATACACTGGATAATAGGAGAGAAAGAGAAGATTTGGGATCACTAACTATGAGGAAGATGTAACACCATGGTTGTTCTTGCACGTCTTTGCCTGAGCCTCCTGGAGGGTGAAGCCAACCCAGAGCAAGACAGCCTAGAGAAAAGGTTCAAGAGTCCAGGTGACATCATTTGAACCCTAACCCAGTTGGGTCTTTTATAGGATCTGATGAGTTCACATTTGTTATTAATTTAAGTTGAGTTTATAACTGAAAGACATCACTATAAGGTGATGCTTGTATATCCTATGAAATATTTTACTAATTGATGTTACATGAATTCATGGCACACTTGGGAAACCTAAAAAGGGTGATTTACATATAGATAGAAAACACTGGTAAACAATAAGGCAGGAGCTAGGCAGCTAGACATGTTAAAAATGCCCTAGGGTTAAAGACCCTAGGCCAATGAAGAGCCATAGGGTTTTATGGAGAAACAAAACATGGCCAGAAGTCTGTTTTAATACACTAAGGGTCAAATAGATATTTTTACCACTACAAACCTTATGGAAAACAGGAATGATTTGGATAATACCATTAATCCTGTATTCATGTTTTAATGCATTCAATTCCCAATAGAAGACTAATATTCCCTACATCATAACTACCAGTTTGATTGTGATTAATGGAAAAATAGCAATGATTAAAAAATATAAAACACAGGTTCCTTTTGTCTGTAAAGTTTATGACAACTTAATTGTGTAAAGAGAGCTATATAAATGGCAACCAGGTGTTGAATGGAGGAAGTTCCTGTCAGTTCCTACAGGAAGTTCAAGGCCACTGTCATGTTCTAAAAGACATATAATTAATGTAGGATCTTTGCTCCTTAGTTCAGCTAAATCTGGGTTCTTGCAGGAAAAACTGGGCATGCAGATACATTGAAAAGTGAGGATAGCAGAATTTATTAAGTGAAACAAAAGCTCTCGGTAAAGAGAGGAATTCTCCAAGCAGGTTTCCCCCTCACAATTGAATACCATGGCTACTACCGGTGAGCTGAAGCGGCCAGGCTCCTCCCCTGCATGAAGTGCAAATTCCTGTCACTTCTCCCCATTCCCACAGTGCACAGGCGGGCATGCCCAGGCAAGCCATAGATAGTATTTGAAAAGGCAATATTAGGTTGGTTAAATGACATTATACAGAAAGAATCAATTGGGAAAAGACCTGCAAACAGGAGCAAAAGCTTTCCCCCTGGGTCACAGGCTCCATCTGGTACAAGTAGTCCTGTCCCTCAGCCCTCAGGCTGCTCCAGGCCAAAAAGTGCGGCTTCACCAGGGGCACCACCCTACCTAGTCAGGTATCTGTCTGTCTCCTGTTTCCATCACAGTCATTATGTCCACGAATCTCCTGCTGGTCTGTCATAGCTAGATGCAAGCTATAAATGCAAGATATTAAAGTACAAAGCTATCATGCCCTGGGAATGTGCACATCTGACATTTATTAAGCACTTACCATGTGCCACATATTTTTAAAGTTATTTATATATATATATATCTTGTTGAATCTTCACAAAAACCTGCAAAATACGGGGACATTGTTTTTCCTATTTCAAAATATATGTAAATGTCTTGCCCAGCATCACATAGATTAAACTCAGGAAATTTGGCTCTAGACCATGAGCTCCTAATCACTAGGTTTTGCTGTCTCTGTCATTATCATCAGCTGGAGAGATAATATGAGCCATTCCCTTTACATTTCTGAGAAACTAATAAATAAGGCCAGTATATGACTATCTCAGGAAGAACTAAACTTCATGCTTGCCTAGAGTCCTCTAACCATGGACTATAAAATAACAACTTAAAATGAGAAGCACTATATGCCATATTACTTGAATTAATTCCTTATGATATAAGCATGCATTTCATTTCAGTTAATTCTCCCTCCAAAATAAACCAGCTGATGTTATCTCTACACCACTTTATAGATGAAGACCTTTAAATCTTCTGAAAATACTTTGAGTTATTTTTTTATCCAGTTCATGTCTGGCCTGAATAGGTTTATTATTTTGTATAACAGGCATTAATTTGCATATCTTTCCTCCTATTAGTAAAAATAAGAACAGTAGAAAATGCATTATGTTTGAGCAAGAAGACAGAAAATGAGATTAATTGGGTCATTTGGAATGTATAGGGTCTGACAGCTCTCTTTATGTTGATTTTATATCCAATATTGAAAGAACAGGGGAAATGCCTTGCTAAATAAGACTTGTTACAATTTTCATCTGTAGTTATGCAATTGCTTCTCCCAAAGGAATATAGATTGTTCCTGGTTTTATGTGTGCTTGATTCCTTTTGCTTTCTAGTAATTTCTGCGTCAAATTGCTTTATATAATTTTAAACGTGTTAGTTGAGAGCGAAAAGCAGTTGAATGAAAATAGTAAGAAATTTAGGAAAGAAAATCTGAAATCAAAGACTGGCTTAGGGAAAACATATTATAATCTTTTGTAACTACTTTCTTGAAATTGGCAATTTCTACTTGTGTTTTAACTTTTTGTTTTCATACTTATAAATTACATCTTAGGAGCTGCTCTTTTAAAAAAGGAAAATACTTTAAGAACTAGCATTAATTTAATACTTTATAGGAACAGCCTCACAATATAATTTTCCTGCATTTCTACAATAATCTCAGACATAAGATATTAAGGTTCCCATTTTACATAAAGATATGAGATTTGAAAAAGTTTTAATCATTTATAAAGTCAGAGTCATTAAATGATACAATCTGAATTCCTTCAGCTATCTAAAGCAAACCTGTAAGACAACTGATATCATTATGACCTCATTATAGATGCACCAGAAAGTTAAATTTTTCTAGAATCAATTATGTAGAATATATTATTGTGTTAGTGGACATGGTAAATATGTGTCTTATTTTTCTGTCCATAAATTAATTGAAATTCATTATTTGTGCAGATTGATTTCTTGATTTTAGTTGCATTTCAGAGACGCTTTTCTTATACTTATGAAACAATCAGTATTCCGACTATAAAATATATTGACTTCATGACATGCTAGTGTCTCTGGTAGTTTATTTTTAAAATCAGATACAGATAGACTCTTAATTAAATTTTTATTAATACTGTTCTCTGCCCTAGTGAATAGGGAGTATAAAAGGAAAATATCTTGGGCCTCTTCAGACTGGGAAGTGCTCAGGGCAAATATGCCTCCCATTCTATTCAAAGTCATCCCTCTGCTCACAGAAATAGATCCATATTCTGATTGCCTTCTTTGGGAAGACTTAGAGAAACTCAAAAGAATGCAACCATTTGTCTCTCACCTACTGTGACCCAGAAGCCCCTCATTGCGGGGAGGGGGTGGGTGGCAGTTGCTTTGAGTTGTCTCTGTCTTTCTGGATGAAAGTAATGTACTTCTTACATATATTGGTTGAAGCCTCATGACTCCTGAAAATGTGTATGACCAAGCTGTGTCCCGACCACCTTGGGCACATGTCGTGAGGCCTTCCTGAGGCTGTGTCACAGGCACATTCTCCACTTTGGCAAAATAAACTTTCTAAATTAACTGAGACCTGTCTCAGATGTTCTGGGTTCACAAAAGAATAGACAGAAAGGAAACTCAATTGAACAATATATGGTAATATGTATTAGTCCATTTTGACATTGCAATAAGGATACAACTGAGCCTGGATAATTTATAAAGGAAAGAGGTTTCATTGACTCATAGTTCAGTATTGCTGGGGAAGCCTCATAACACTTACAATCATGGCAGAAGGTGAAGGGTAAGCAAGGCGCCATCTTCAAAACGCAGCAGGAAGAAGTGATGAGAGAAGAGGGAAGAGCCCCTAATAAAACCATCAGATCTTGTGAGAACTCACTTACTATTATGAGAACAGCATGGGGGAAACTGCCTCTATGATCTAATTACTTCTGCCTGGTCTCTCCTTTGACTCGTGGGTATTATGGGGATTATAGTTCAAGATGAGATTTGGGTGGGGACACAAAACCTAATCATATGATTCTGCCCCTGCCCCCCTCAAGCCTCAAGTTCCTTTCACATTTTAAAACAAATCATGCCTTCTCAATAGTCCCCTAAAGTCTTAATTCATTCCAGCATTAACCCAAAAGTCCAAGTCCAAAGTCTCACCTGAGACAAGCCAAGTCCCTCTGTCTATTAGTCTGTAAAATCAAAAGTAAGTTAGTTACTTCCCAGATACAAAGGAGGTACAGGCATTGGGTAAAGACACTCAGTCCGAATGGGAGAAATTTGCCAAAATGAAGGGGCTACAGGCCCCACGCAAGCTCAAAATTCAGTGGGGTTGTCAAATCTTACAGCTCCAAAATGAACTCCTTTGACTCCATGTCTCACATGCAGGTCATGTTGATTCAAGAGGTGGGTTCCCATGGGCTCAGGCAGCTCTGTCTCTGTGGCTTTGCGGGGTACAGCCCTGCTCCTGGCTGCTTTCATGGACTGGCATTGTCTACAGCATTTTGAAGTGCACAGCGCAAGATGTCAGTGGATCTACAATTCTGGGGTCTGGAGGATGATGGCCCTCTTCTCACAGCTCCACTATGCATTGCCCCAGTGGGTACTCTGTATGGTAGTTCCAATCCCACATTTCCCTTCTGCACTGCCCTAGCAGAGGTTCTCCATGCGGAATCTGCCCCTGCAGCCAACTTCTGCCTAAACAACCAGGCATTGTCATACATTCTCTGAAGTCTAGGCAGAGGTTCCCAAACCTCAATTCTTGACTTCTGTGCACCTTCAGGTTCAACACCATGTGTAAGCCACCAAGGTTTGAGACTTTTACCCTCAAAAGCAATTGCCTAGGATGTATGTTGGGCCCTTTCAACAATGGCTGGGATGCAAGGCACCAAGTCCTGAGACTGCACAAAGCAGCAAGGCCCTGGACCCGGCCCACAAAACCATTTTTTTTTTCTCCTAGGCCTCTTGGCCTGTGATGGGGGAGGCTACCAGAAAGGTCTTTCACATGCCCTGGAGATATTTTTCCCATTGTCTTGGTGATTTAACCTTTGGCTCCTTGTTGCTTATGCAAATTTCTGCAGCTGGCTCTAATTTCTCCTCCAGGAAATGGGTTTTTCTTTTCTATAACATCCTCAGGCTGCAAATTTTCCAATCTTTTTTGCTCTCCTTCCATTTTAAATATAAGTTCCATTTCTAAACTACCTCTTTGTGAATGCATAAAATGGAATGCTTTTAAGAGCACCCAAGTCATCTCTTGAATCCTTTGCTGCTTAGAAATTTCTTCTCCCAGATACCCTAAATCACCTTTCTCAAGTTCATAGTTCCACAGATCTCTAGGGCAGGGGAAAAATGCCATAAGTCTCTTTGATAAAGCATAGCAAGAATCACCTTTATTTATTCCAGTTACCAACCAGTTCCTACTCTCCATTTGAGACCACCTCAACCTGGACTTCATTGTCCGTATCACTATCAGAATTTTGGTCAAAGCAATTCAACAAGTCTCTGGGAAGTTTCATATTTTCCCACATCTTCCTGTCTTTTTCTGAGCTCTCTAAACTGTCCCAACCTCTGCCTGTTACCCAATTCCAAAGTTGCTTCCACATTTTTTAGTATTTTATACAATGCCCCACTCCCAGTGCCAATTTATCGTATTAGTCTGTCCTCTCTTTACTACAAGGAAATACTCAAGACTGGGTAATTTATAAAAAATGAGGTTTCACCATTGCTGGGAAGGGCTCAGGAAACTTACAGTCTTGGCAGAAGGTGAAGGGGAAGCAGTGCACCTTCTTCACAAGGCACAAACAAGGCACAAGGAAGGAGAAGTGCCCAGGGAAGGGGGAAGAGCCCTTTATAAAAACATCAGATCTTGTGAGATCTCACTCACTATCATGAGAACAGCATGAAAGAAACCACCCCCACGATCCAATTACCTCTACCTGGCCTCTCCCTTGACACAATGGATTATGAGGGTTATGGGGATTATAATGCAAGATAAGATTTGGGTGGGAACACAAAAAACCTAACCCTATTAGTGGCATCTCACAATTTTAATAGCAAAGCTTTTGTCGCATTCTTGGTTAACCAAAGGGAGGGATTTAATTATTTTACAGTAGGGTCTGAAGATCATTCCATTGCCAAAATAATAATAATAATAATAATAATAATGGAGAGGAGAGAAAACCTGAGAGATTGGTAGAGAGAAGTGCAGAGTGAGAAAGAATGAGTGAATAAATACCAGCTCTCTAGATGTTGGAGATATTGACCTTAGTTGAATAAATGGTTTAAAAGTTTCTTTTTTTTTACGGCATTATATGTTCATTTGTGTTAAAAACAGAGATAGGTGTATCTAATATTTAAAATTAAATTTCTATTGTTAAGACGGAGAACCCGCTACCTCTCCAAATCCAGTTGTATTTGTTCATTCTCCTATTGCTATAAATAAATACCTGAGACTGGGTACTTTATAAAGATAAGAGGTTTAATTGGGTCAAGGTTCTATAGGGTGTATGGGAAGTATGATGCTAGTATCTGCCTGGCTTCTGGACAGGTCTTAGGAAACTTACAATCATGGCAGGAGAAAAAACAAGAGCAGGCAACTCAGAGAGCAAAAGCATGAGCAAGAGGGAGTGGGGAGGTGCCACACACTTTTAAACAGTCAGGTATCTCAATAACTTACTCACTATCATGAGGACAGCACCAGGGGGATGGTGCTAAATCACTGATGAGAAGTCCACTCTCATGGTTTAATCACATGGTACAATAAAATCCTACCAGGTCCTACCTTCAACATTGCGGATTCCATTTCAAGATGAGATTTGGGTAGGGACACACATCCAAAGTATATTACCAGTTAAATCTATTTCACACGAGGACACCTGGCATCAGGATTCTTTGAGGAAATAAAAAGATCTGTGTTTGAAATTTAGACTCATATGGTAGGGAGTGAAGACAACTTAGATAAAACAGTCATTGCATCCCTACAGTGAGGTGTCTTCATGGAATACAAGTTTGAGCCAGGGTTGAGGATGAGAATGGAAGTTTCCAAGTGATTGGGAAGTTTTGAATTTCCTATCCATTGAATTTTCTTAATGTGGGGTCCACCAAAAGGTGTGATAAGTAAAATAAATTAATTAGTAAAATCACTCATTTTCTTTTCTTTTTTTTTTTTTTGTCGCTGGTCATCTAACTTTTTGCCAGCAGAATCTTCAGTTCACTACCCACCTTGCCCTTCTGTCACACCATCCTGAAAGCACCCAAATATGAAGCAATCGATGTTCTCTACTCCTTTCTCTTGACATACAAATTGAGGGTTTGCAGTAGAAAAGGTTATAAAAGAGGACAGGGAAGTAAATATACAAACACAATAGAAATAAGCACAGGGAAATGTCTATAATTCTAAGAATCAAACTCAACTTAGAATTCCATAAGATGTCCAACAGGAGTAAAAAGGAAATGCAGATGTTTTCCTACTTACGAAGAGCGGTGGACTTTAGCACACATGGTTCTTCACTAAAAAGAGTTACTGAAGAATTCAGATTGACAACAGAAAAAGGAAATCCATAAATAAGTTTTAGGGGAAACTGGTGAAAACAGAGGTTGATAACATGCTAGTAAAATCAACTGTTGGCTGCATAAAAAGTAATAATGACTATTTTAATGGCAAAAATGAAAAGTGAAACTTTATTTCACACTAATAATAATAGAAGAGAATATGTTATTAAATGTGTAATTAAGACATGTGAAAACCTCACACATTTGGTATTGTGGTTAAATACTGACTTTCTCCACATTTTTTAGCAAAGTTTTTAGATCAGTTTATATCTTCAAATTTAGAGGAAATCACAAGAAAAAGAATTAACATCTATGCCTGCCTACCAGATAAAGAAAATATAATGCAAATAGGAGAGAGTTTTTAAAAAGTTAAGGTGTATGAGTTAACAAGACATCATTAAATGAATTTATGAGAAAGAGAATTAGGAGTATATATTTAAAAGCCAGCTTTATTCAGTCTATAATGGACATATTTAAACACAGCATAAAGAGAGCAAGAGAGAAAAAAGAGAAAGTTTCAAAATAAAAAGTATCAAAAGATATATCAAGGTACTACTAGTTAAAAGAAGACATATGGTATCTGGTTTTGTAATACTAATGTCAAACAAATAAAACTAAAAAAATTGTGAAGATGCAACAAATATACAAAAGGGATCAACCAAAATATAAATAAATAAAATAAAAATAATGGACTTATGGTTAATATTTAGTGTCAACTTGATTGGATTGAAGTTTGCAAAGTATTGTTCCTGGGTGTGTCTGTGAGGGTGTTGCCAAAGGAGATTCACATGTAAGTCAGTGAACTGAGAAAGGCATACCCATCCTCAATCTGGGAGGGCACAGTCTAGTCAGCTACCAGCACAGCCATAATAAAACCAGGCAAAAGAACATGGAAAGATTAGACTGGCTTAGCCTCCCGGTTTACATCTTTCTCCCATACTAGATGCTCCCTGCCCTCAAACATCAGACTCCAAGTTCTTCAGTGGCGGGACTCAGACTGGCTTCCTTGCTCCTCAGCTTGCAGAGGACCTATTAAGGCACCTCACTTTGTGATCGTTAAGTCAATACTCCTTAATAAACTACCCTTTATATATACATCTATCCCATTAGTTTTGTCCCTCTAGAGAACCCTGACTAATATAGGACTTAGATTGTGATATAGTTTGACAATAAATAGTGGTAAATAAATAAGTAAAGGAAAAGTAACAAATTCACAATTATACTGGGAATTTTGATATATCACAATCAAAAAAGATAAATGTATTAGTCAAAAAACTAGAAACAGTAACTATGTAAAGTGATAGATATATTAACTAAATTAATTGTAGTAATCATATACATGTATACAAATATATTTCAAATCATTTCCTTGTATATCTTAAATAAATATATACAATTTTATTTGTCAACTCTATCCCAATAAAGCTGGATAAATTTTTTTTAAATTAGAGTAGTTGTAAAAATGTGAATGGAAAATTAGCTCCTTAGTTGATAGGTAAATATCTAAATCAAAAAATAAATATAAAACATTCTTCAAAGAGATCTAGAATTTTTAGCTAATATTCCATGTACTAGGCATGCAAGGCAATTTAGTACACTTCAAAAAATCAATATAATACAGAGTTCTGTGACCCTATGAGAATTAAATTTTAAATTAATAATAAAAACATAGTGTTAAACAATAAATAAAGACATCCTTCAGGAAAAAGTCACCTTTATATAACTCATTTATAAGAGAGAAGACACATTTAAATAAAAAATTATTTTACTATTACAGAAATAATAAAATTACTATATGTTGAAACATTTGAAACAAAACTACGTTTTATGATTGGACTGGAAATAAATAAGGATTAGGTTAACAGGCAGACTAGCCATCAGCCCAGAGATGACTGTAAGGCTTGAAAAGAGGCAGCAATGGAGTCAATTTGCCCTTATTTCCCCATGCATTTATGTTTTGGTAAAAGGTATGTTTTGGTAGAAGTAATAGAGTGAGCTCTTCTCAAGGGGCTTATCCCCTTAAGAACATATATGGGTGTGTTCTTGCTGCTTTGCTGTCCTTGAGAAAACGTCATTAGACATTATCTAATCTCATAGGACTGGCTTTAGGGAAGATGGACAATTCAAAGGCACAGAAGGATGAGGATAGGGTGAAAAAGCCAGTTTTCTGGAAGTCCAGCCTGCCTCTGAAAGGAGGAGGCATGTATCTGCCATGGAAGGCAGTGGTTTTTGGAAGAAAGAGTCTGGTTGGTGTGGGAGTTGTGGACTGCAAGGCTGTGCTGGGTTGGTGAGGACAGGGAAGGCCCAAGATGCAATGATGGATTAAAGGTGCATTTGCTATGGCAGTGATCCTATGGCTTTTCATACAAGGGAGTGGCTAGGTGTCTTTGAACAGAATATTTTAATGGCAGGACCCATTTTTAAAAAAAGAAGCCAAAAATTCTATGTATAATATATACATACGAGCTACTTCTTCCATCTCCCCTCTCTTTTTCTCTATTTGCAAACGCTGCTATGAGCAAATTTTTCAAAAGTGAAAAGTAGACAGGAGATGTCTCTGGACGAATAAAGTGAAGAAGAGAAAAATAGAGTCATGAATCTTGATACATTAAGTTGAATAAATTAATAAAATAGATCAAATACAGAAATACAAAAGAAAATGTAAAATAAAAAATAAAAGTTCACAAAAGGTAATATTAGTAATTTCTAGCAAAAACAAACTAAAAAAGAACATAAGAAAAGGCAATAATAATGCCAAACTTTTAAGGAAACATAATTATGTCTAAAAGAGACTTTAAATCATAAAACCATATGTTTTAAAACTTAGTTAAGTTTTATAATTTCCATAAAACACTATAATTATTAATAATATATAATGAATAAAAAACTGGGTCGATGATCCTTTAATGAATTGAATAAGTAGTGTGTCTACTACTCTCAAAATATAGTCTTTGTGATTAACAAGAAATTCAGAAAATAGAAACTTCTTCCCTCCTAATTTTAGGAGATTAAGAAAACTTGATAGCTAAATCAGACGAAAGGGACACCAGAAGTAACATTGAAAATTCAATATGATCCTCATATCAAAAAGTAGGCAAAACATATGAAGAGACACTTCTCAAAAGAAGATATTTATGCAGCCAACAGACACATGAAAAAATGCGCATCATCACAGGTCATCAGAGAAATGCAAATCAAAACCACAATGAAATACCATCTCATGCCAGTTAGAATGGCAATCATTAAAGTGTCAGGAAACAACAGGTGCTGGAGAGGATGTGGAGACATAGGAACACTTTTACACTGTTGGTGGCAGTGTAAATTAGTTCAACCATTGTGGAAGATAGTGTGGCAATTCCTCAAGGATCTAGAACTAGAAATACCATTTGACCCAGCCATCCCATTACTGGGTATATACCCAAAGGATTATAAATCATGCTACTATAAAGACACATGCACATGTATGCTTATTGTGGCAATATTCACAATAGCAAAGACTTGGAACCAATCCAAATGTCCATAAATGATAGACTGGCTTAGGGAAATGTGGCACATATACATGATGGAATACTATGCAGTCATAAAAAAGGATGAGTTCTTGTCTTTTGTAGGGACATGGATGAAGCTGGAAACCATCATTCTGAGCAACCTATCACAAGAACAGAAAACCAAACACCACGTGTTCTCAGTCATAGGTGAGAATTGAACAATGAGAACACGTGGACACAGGTCAGGGAACATCACACACTGGGGCCTATCATGGGGTGGGGGGTGGGGGGAGGGATAGCATTAGGAGAAATACCTAGTGTAAATGATGAGTTAATGGGTGCAGCACACCAACAAGGCACATGTATACATAAGTAACAAACCTGCATGTTGTGCACATGTACCCTAGAACTTAAAATATAATTAAAAAAATTAGATATGATTCTCAACACAATTCCCCATAGAATTTCTTATAGACTTTGATAAGTTGATCTAAAATTAATCTTTTAGAGTAAAGTGGTAGGGGTAGCTAAGACAAATTTGAGAGACATTTTAAGAAGCAAGAGATGAGCTGGGTGTGGTGGCTCACACCTGTAATCCCAGCACTTTGGGAGGCTGAGGTGGTTGGATCATGAGGTCAGGAGATCGAGACCATCTTGGCCAACATTGTGAAACCCCGTCTCTACTAAAATACAAAACCTAGCCAGGCATGGTGACATGTGCCTGTAGTCCCAGCTATTTGGGAGACTGAGGCAGAGGTTGCAGTGAGCTGAGATCACGCCATTGCACTCCAGCCTGGGCAACAGAGCAAGACTCTGTCTCAAAAAAAAAAAAAGGGCAGCAAGAGATGTACTAACATAATGTTAATGTAGTATCAATCTAGAATAATTAATTAAATATATTAATTAAATAATTAAATAATTTTTAAAGGAGTGAAGAAGTGGCATAAGGTTTTAAAAGGATAAATGGAATAGAATTAAAGTTCGGTGAAGATTTAAGTAATCAGAAAAATACACCCTGCTTATGAATACGCAACATTTTACAAACTTTGTGGAGCAAGGGAAGCATCTATATGTATTAGTCCGTTCTTGATTCACTACTAAGAAACATCTGAGGCTGGGTAATTAATAAAGAAGAAAGGCTTAATTGGCTTACGGTTCTGTAGGCTGTAAAAGCATGGTACTAGTAGCTGCTTCTGCTGAGGGCACAGGGCCCCAGGAAGCCTGCAATCACAATGGAAGGCAAAGGGAGAGCAGGTGGTATCACATGGTGAAAGCAAGAGCAGGAGGGAGAATGAAGAGGTCTCAGACTTTTTTTTTTTTTTTTTTAAATGGAATTTCCCTCTGTCACCCAGGCTGGAGTACAATGGCGTGGTTTTGGCTCACTGCAATCTCTGCCTACCAGATTCAAGCAATTCTCCTGTCTCAGTTTCCTGAGTAGCTGAGATTACAGGATTCGTGCCACCATGCCCAGCTAATTTTTGTATTTTTAGTATAGACAGGGTTTCACCATGTTGCCCAGGCTGGTCTTGAACTCCCAAGCTCAGGTGATCCACCTGTCTCGGCCACCCAAAATGCTGGGATTACAGGCATCAGCCACCGTGTCTGGTCCCACACTCTTTTAAACAACCAGATCTTGTGTGAACTTACTGAGTGACAACTCACATATCACCAAGGGAATGGTGTTGATATGGTTTGATTCTGTGTCCTCACCCAAATCTCACCTCAAATTGTAATGCCTGTATTCCCCATGTATCAAGGGTGGGGCCAGGTGGAGGTAATTGGATCATGGTGGTAATTGGATCATGCTGTTCTCATGATATTGAGAGAGTCTCCCCAGATATGATGGTTTTAAAACTGTCTGGCATTTTCCCTTCCTGAATGCCCTGTGTCCTGCCACTCTATAAAGAAGATGCCTGCTTCTCCTTTGCCTTTTATCATGATTGTAAGGTTCCTGTAGTTTCCCCAGCAATGCGGAACTGTGAGTAGACTAAATCTCTTTCATTTATAAATTACCCAGTCTGGGGCATTTCTTGATAGTAGTGTGAGAATGGACAAATACAGTAAATTTGTACCAAGGTAGTGGGGCACTGCTATAAAGATACCTGAAAATGTGGAGGCAACTTTGGCACTGAGTAAAGGGCAGAGGTTGGTACAGTTTAGAGGGCTCAGAATAAGACAGGAAGATGTGGGAAAGTTTGGAACTTACTAGAGACTTGTTGAATGGCTTTGACCAAAATGCTGATAGTGATATGGACAATAAAGTCCAGGCTGAGGTGGTCTCAGATGGAGATGAAAAACTGGTTGGTAACTGGAATAAATAAAGGTGACTCTTGCTATGCTTTAGCAAAGAGGCTGATGGCATTTTCCCCCTGCCCTAGAGATCTGTGGAACTACGAAAATGAGAGAGATGATTGAGGGTATGTGGCAGAAGAAATTTCTTAGTAGCAAAGGGTTCAAGAGGTGACTTGGGTGCTCTTAAAAGCATTCAGTTTTATGCATTCACAAAGAGGTGGTTTGGAATTGGAACTTATGTTTAAAAAGGGAAGCACAGCATAAACATTTAGAAAATTTGCAGTCTGATGATGCAATAAAAATGAAAAACCCATTTCCTGAGGAGAAATTCAAGCTGGCTGCAGAAATTTGCACAAGGAACAAGGTGTCAAATGGTAATCACCATGACAATGGGGAAAATATCTCCATGGCATGTCAGAGACTTTTCTGGCAGCTTCTCCCATCACAGACCTGGAGACCTAGGAAGGAAAAATTATTTTGTCAGCCAGACCCAGAGCCCCACTTCTGCTCGGTTCAGCCTCAGGACTTGGTGCCCTATATCCCAGCTGTGGTTACAAGGGGCTAACATATAACTTGGGCTGTTGCTTCACAGCAACAACTTGGGCTTGTTGCCCCAAGCCTTGGCAGCTTCCATGTGGTATTGGTCCTCTGTGTGCACAGAAGACAAGAATTGAGGTTTGAGAATCTCTGCTTAGATTTCAGAGGATTTATGGAAATGCCTGTATGTCTAGGTAGAAGTTTGCTGCAGAAGTGCAGTCCTCATGGAGAAACTCTGCTAGGGCCATGCAGAAGGAAAATGTAGGGTTGGAGCCCCCACACAGAGTCCCCACTGGGGCACTGCGTAGGGGAGCTGTGAGAAGAGGGACACTGTTCTCCAGACCCCAGAATTGTATATTCACCAACAGCTTGCACTGTGCACCTGGAAAATCCAGAGACACTCAATGCCAGTCTGTGAAAGCAGCTGGGAGTGGGGCTGTACTGTTCAGAGGCACAGGGATAGAGCTGCTGAAGGCCACGGGTGCCCACCACTTGAATCAGTGTGACCTGTATGAAAGACATGGAGTCAAAGGAGATCATTTTGAACTTTAAGGTTTAACTACTGCTCTATTTAATTTTGGAATTTCATGGGACCTGTAACTCCTTCAATTTGTCCAATTTCCCTCATTTAGAATGGGAGCATTTATCCAATGCTTGTATTGTTTCTAGGAGGTAATTAACTTGCTTTTGATTTTACAGGCTCACAGGTGGAAGGGACTTGCCTTGTCTTAGATGAGATTTTGAACTATGGACTTTTGAGTCAATGCTGAAATTAGTTCAGACTTTGTGGTACTGTTGGGAAGGGATAATTGGTTTTGAAATGTGAAAAGGACATGATATTTGGAAGCGTCAGAGGTGGAATATAGTTTAGCTCTGTGTCTCCACCCAAATCTCACCTTAAATTGCAATTCTCATAACCCCCATGTGTCAAGGGTGGGACCAGAGACCAGACGTAAGTAATTGGATTATGGGGGTGGTTCCCCCTTGCTGTTCTCTTGATAGTGAGTGAGTGTCACAAGATCTCATGGTTTTATAAGCATCTGACATTTCCCCTGCTGGCACTCATTCTGTCCTGTGACCCTGTGAAGAAGGTGCCTGCTTCTCCTTTGCCTTCTGCCATAATTGTAAGTTTCCTGGGACCTCCCCAGCAATGTGGAACTGTGTGTCAATTAAACCTCTTTCATGTATAAATTACCCAGTCTCAGATATTTCTTCATAGCAGGGTGAGTATAGATTAATACAAGTACTAAGCCATTAATGAGGAATCTGCCTCCATGATCCAATACCTCCCACTAGGACATACCTCCTACATTGAGAATCACGTTTCAACATGAGATTTATAGGGGACAAGCATCCAAGTAATACCACTATAGAAGTTGAGGGTATGCACAGAAAGACTAATTAGCATTTTAATAATATCGATAAATTGTATTCTTCCAAAATATTCATCTGTAGTAAAGTGGATACCTGTGTTTTATTCATAAATATTGCATAGCCTTTATATAAAAATAGTTTATCTATTTGTTAAAATAAATTTTGGAAGCATGATATAGAGTGAAAGAACCAAGTTGCAAAACCATTATAGGCAGTGTTACCATTTATGGTTAATAAGTGTAAATAACACTATATATCTTTACTGGGCTATACATTTAAAGTTAAAATATAACATGAAAAAGAAAAATAAACACAAATTTTAAGAGTATTTTTAAATTAAAGGATGGAAAAGGGTAAATAATGAGAGATACTAATAGTGTTCCATCTGTAAAAATTATTTCTATTTTTAAAAATACCTAAAGGTGATGTGGAAAATATCTTCATTTTTCAGTCTGGGATGTGGGAATACAATTTTATTTTCCTACCATTTGGAATACTTTATAATAAAAAAGCAAATATATGTTTGCAAATTACTCTTCATTTATTATCCAGGTATCCTTTGATTTATTCATTCTACAATCCTACAGTTTGTACTAGGCCTAGTGTCAAGCAGAAATAATGAGTAAGGGACAGTATGTTTCTCCTAAGGAGTCCCCTCTCTAGGTAAGTCACAGCACAATAATATCCCAAGTTCACACTGTATTCCAAAAGAAATATTTTAAATATGGGATGTAACGGAGATAATTGAGTTAAGACAGTTGATCCTGGTGATGAGTTTTGAAGAATTTTGACTAGTGGAGATGAGAAAAGAGCATTTGCAGTCAATATGCTGGATCTTGAATAATCTAAAAGACAGGAACATTTAATGAGCAATGTTATTCTAGGACTTTGGTAACACTATACAGATATACTATCTTCTCTATTATGGTATCCTATGTATACGGCAGAGTCTTTGGCTCATGGGAAACATTCGGTAACTATTAAATTAATTGAGTGCAAGCACTTTGGACTCACTCCTAAAGTGTTCCAACACCGCACAGCCACAATTGGAGTATTTACTCTATGGGAACTCCAAGAGGGATTCTATCATTTACTTAATTTTATTTTATTTTGAGAGCAGATAAGATTTATTTTTTATTTATACTTTTAAAAATTATTTATTTCCATAGATTTCCAGAGAGCAGGTGGTATTTGGTTACATGAGTACGTTATTTAGTGGTGATTTGTGAGATTTTGGTGCACCCATCACTTGAGCAGTATACACTGAAACCAATTTGTAGTCTTTTATCCCTCACCCGCTTCCCACCCTTTCCCCTGAATGCCCAAAGTCCATTGTATCATTCTTATTCCTTTGCATTCTCACAGCTTAGCTCCCCTTATAAGTAAGAACATACAATGTTTGGTTTTCCATTCCTGAGTTACTTCACTTAGAATAATAACCTCCAGTTTCATCCAGGTTGTGGCGAATGCCATTAATTTGTTTCTTTTTGTGACTGAGTAGTATTCCATCATATATATACCACAATATCTTTATCTACTCATTGATTGATGGGCATGTGTGCTGGCTCTATATTTTTGCAATTGCAAATTGTGCTGCTTTAAACATGTGTGTGCAAGTATCTTTTTTGTATAACACTTTCCTCTGGGTAGATACCCACTAGTGGGATTACAGGATCAAATGGTAGTTTTAGTTCTTTAAGGAATCTCCACACTGTTTTCCGTAGTAATTGTACTAGTTTACATTTCCACCAATAGTGTAGGAGTGTTCTCTTTTTACTGAAACCATGCCAACATCTAGAATATTTTAATTTTTTTGTGTGTGGCCATTTTTGCATTCTTGATTTTAATTTCTCTGATCATCAGTGATGTTCAGCAGTTTTTCATATGTTTCTTCGCCATTTGTCTACATGGAACTCAAACAAATTAGCAAGAAAAAAAACAAAGAATCCCATCGAAAAGTGGCCTGAGGACATGAAAAAATAATTCTCTCTATATATATTTTTAATTTACATTTAAAGTCTTATCAAATGTCAGGCCCTTTGTCAATTCCATAGCATTTCAAAGAATTATGAATTTCCACTCACTTATGCTGTCTGGCAAAAATGTGTGGCAGACAACCTTATTTCTTGTTTTCATTTCAATCCAGACAATTCAGAACTCCTAAAATATAAAATTCCTAAGTTCTCTCTTTGCTTTCCACCTCCACAACCCTGAGACCCTAATGCATTTAGAAATCGAGAGTGGATATACCTTGAAACTTACTTTCCTTATGAACTGATAGGTCCATTTGTATGTTTCTATCAATAATTTCAAAATGTTTTACAAAAACATCAGGTTATGTTCTACAAAATCCCCCAAATAAAAAGGCACCTTGTTTACCAAAATATTTTTTATTGACATGAGACCAAGTCCAGGGACTACATGTATTAGACAAATACTAGAAATTCAAAAAAAAGTACAACCGCTCTGATAAGCAGAAAATTATTAACCTCAGTATCATTCCATTTAATATTTAATGAACACCTATTATATGCTCTCCAGTATGATCAAATTCTGGTGTATACAGATAATAAGAAAATGATTGGTCCTAGGACAGTCTAGGGTCTAACAAGAAAGTAAAGAATAGACAGCAGGCTGGGCACGGTGGCTGATGCCTGTATTACCAGCACTTTGGGAGGCTGAGGTGGGCAGATAACGAGGTCAGGAGTTTGAGACCAGCCTGACCAACATGGTAAAAACTCATCTCTACTAAAAATGCAAAAATTAACTGGGCATGGTGGCATGCGCCTGTAATCTCAGCTACTCAGGAGGCTAAGGCAGGAAAATCACTTAAACCTGGGATGGCGAGGTTGCAGCGAGCCGAAATGGCACCACTGCACTCCAGCCTGGATGACAGAGTAAGACTCCGTCTCCAAAAAAAAAAAAAAAGAATAGACAAAACAGGATGAGGGCCAAGGTGAGAAATACTAATCCTGCCTGGAAAGTAAACTAGAGAAAGAATACTTGACTGTATTTTGAATCCTGGGGCTAGAATACAAAAGGCATCACAAGCTACAGAAAATATTCAGAATTTATCATGAAGACAACTAAAACCACAATGCAGACTTCTTAACAAAATTAAGTCATACAGAGAACAGAGTTTTAACAGCAATTCTTGTCCCAAATTGGTTACATGGGCTGCAGCAAATTCAAGCTTTATTGTCTTAGTTGTTCAGTCATACTCAATTCTAATAAAGCTCTGTAGAGAGCATCTGTCATAGCTGCTTTCTAAAACTGACTCAGTTTTTTCAAACATACATTCTTTTTAAAAAATGTTTTCACCACAAATATTCATTTAAATATCACTTATAGCATTCCAAAGAAGATTTAAGAAGCTCTCAGAAGCTCTGTAATAAGAAAATGCAACCTTTGTTTCCATAGAAATATACTTGTACATGTTGTTCTGGTTTGCTGTATGTGCTGAACAGATTTCAGAATGACATTTGGTGTTCTGTGGTTGAAATATGCACCCACAAAGCAGAACAAATGTAAAATGCTGCCCTCTGTTGAAAAATGCCAAGTACACTAATCAGTTCTTGAAAGGGAGATGAAATATTATATTTACACCAGTATGAGAACGTTTGAAGAAATAAAACAATTGGTAAGAATTGTGAAATAATGATAACGTTCTTAGACTTAAATCAAAAAGAATAATAAAAAAAAAAACTATGGCATGTTTAAATGGTTAAAAAGATAAACTACACTGAAAAAACACTAAGCTAAAATAGAGTAACCACCTATATGGAAAAGTGTTGTCTCCACATGTGACAGATAAGGGGTAATTTCTGTAATTTTAAGAAGCTTACACAAAACACCAAGATGCCAAAAAATAAATACGAAAATAATATTGAAGACACTTTACACAGGAAGGCATATAAATTGTAATGTGTATGTGACAAAATGTTAACATCCTATAACAATTTTAGGCTAGAAATAAACCTCTAAAAATGTGTAAACCCAATGCTGGTAAGGTAGTTAAGAAATTATTCAATCTTTTAGGGCTGAGCTTTAGAAATTGGCATAAACCTATTATAAATCAATGTAGCAATAAACTGTTTGCGTCCGTGCATCTAATAATTTAATTACTTGATATTCAATTAAAAGAAATAATTCAAAAGCTCTAGATAATAATAGATATATGATTTACAATTGCAAAACTAAAATTCAAATATATATAATATGTATCCTATCTTCAAAAATATTCTTTAATATTGTGATATATCAAAATAATAAAGTGATTAAATTTGACACATATTTTGATAGGCTAAATAATGACCTTCCCCCTAAAGATGTCCACATCCTAATCCGTGGAACTTATGAATGTTATTTTACATTGCCAAAGAGATTTTACATGTGCAAATGAGGTCACAGACCTTAACATAAGGAGATAATCTTGCATTAACTGGAGCGAACAATCTAACTGCATGAACCTATAAAATCAGAGAACTTTGCCCAGCTAAAATGAAAGAGATAGACTAGTAGAAGGAGTAGAGGACATGAGGCAGAAGATGAATCCAGAAACAAATCAAGGATGAGAAGGATTTGATGTGGCATTGCTAGTACTGAGATACAGGGGCCTTCATGCAAAAACCAGGGAGAAGTCTCTGGAAAATTAGGATGTCCCCGCTTCCACTCCATTGATAGTCAGCACAGACATGCAGGATTTAATCTTACAATGACAAGGTACTAAATTCAATCAATAATCTGAATGTTTAGAAGTGGACTCTTCTGCAGAGCCTCCTTTAAGGAATACAGCCCTGTCATCACCTTGATTTCAGCTCTATGAGACCCTGATCTGAAGAGCCAACCCAGCCTAAGACTTCTTACCTACAGAACTTTGACATGATAAATTTGTGTGTATTAAACCCTAACTTTGTGGTAATTTCTTATGGAAATGATAGAAAACTAACGTGTATGAAGATTGTGTATAAAAAGTGAAGTATCATGCCAATATCTTTAGTAAAAAGGCAGAATACTAACACACACACGCTCATATCCATGCACACACACAAACAAGGACAGAGCAGTACACAAAGCTATATACAGACCATTCTGTGATTAGATAAAATATCAAAAAGCAATGTGTTTGAATTCTAGTATTATTATTTACAATTATTAATATATTATTATTGCATCAGCCCATCATTATAAGTTTAAATAGAAGGACACAATACCAGAAAATAAAACAGAAAAATAAAGATGTTTTTTAAACCAGTATCTTTGATGAGGAAATGTGTTGTCTTTCCAAAACAATATTCACTCCTGTGGAGGAGCATGAGGCAGCTACACTGAAGTATAGGTAAACTAACTTACTTTTGTCCAACCTTTTAAATGATACAACTCTTCCCAGCTTTTGCCACAGGATTTCTAATAAAAGCTTAGCCCAGTTCCAGTGTTATGACCATTCCTCAGTCTGTTTTTGTAGTGGATAATTTGTTACTGATATTGCCTGAAGAGTATTTTTTGATCTTCTTCCTCAACTTCAGAGATGACTCATGATATGCTTCTTGAGAAGTACCCTTCCTGATGCCAGTTCAAAAAATACGTTGTCCTTTTTTTTTTTTTTTTTTTTTGTACCGGTGTTTCAATATCTGAATTCCCTCTCTCTCCCTGAACAGGAAATAAGGTGGGAAAACAAAAGTGCCGACCAGTCACAGATAAAGGGAGTTTAGTTTGGTTCAATCCAAGGAACTCTGCTGTGGAAGGTGTAAGAGCTGAGACTCTCCAATGCAGGGAAAGCAGTGATAAGTTAAATTCAGAGTCCTTGAAATGTACTTGAGTTAAAGGACTAACAGAAGTAATATGAAGAGGATAGAGAAATTAAATGCAGAAGCAGATCTGAAGCAAGTTAGGTGGGTACAGGATGATAGAAATAAACACCAGATTTTGGGATCTTGTATTAATGGGCTTGTAGGCCCACTGTATGAGGCCAAGCTACATGTTGCGTATTTGTTCCAATAACCTTGCAGACACTCCATTCCCTCCTGTCCTGTAGCCGTGCTTTGTTTTCATCTGCCATTTGAGGTCATGAGGTTCTGTTATCCACTGTAGTCCCGTGGTCAAACATTGGTTCCTGTTGAGATCACCTACTTGTGGCATGGTCCCTTGTGCCCTGGCCAGCTGCAAATGAATCCCAGAAAATTGTATTTGAATCAAAGCAAACAAAAGGCAGTGGGAATGCCTGAGCAGTCTTTACCACACTGCCAGCCTCTCCTCTGATCTATGACTGTGTCGTGTATTTTCAACTTCCTTTCATATATATACATATATATATATAACCATTACAACACATGCCTCTCATCTTTCTTTCTCTCTCTAAATCTGTCTGTGTTTAAAAATAAGTGCCTCAGAAATTAGGGCAAGAAAATATATAAAAAAGCAAAGGAATTTCCGTGGGGGACAGAGAAAGAAACCCATCTTCCCTATATGTGATGGACAGAAGAGGGTTGTCAGGAGGGAACGGATTGAAGAAAAGCCGCCCAGGGCACCCAGGTGTCCCTTCACACTCAGTGAATGAATCGAAGTTGGCAACAGGTTTTGAAGAAATGATTTCATCAGAGTCAGAAAGTGTCCAACTTCTGTGTACTTAAATATTTTAGAAAAACAAGAATAATACAGAAACTTCTGGGATTATAAAGAATTATAGCCACCGCTATTACCATAGCCCAAAACACTAAATGTTTTGTCTGAATGATGGAATATATTTATGACTGGTTTATCTACTTTTGCTTTCACCCCAGCCTATTTATTTCTACACAATAGCCAAAGTAATCTATTAAAATGTAAATCGGATGATACCATTACCCTAAAACACCCCAGTTGCTTTAAGAAAAAAATTTTAAAACTTTTTACCATGACCTGTAAGATCTTGTATGAGGTGGTCCAGGTTAACGCTCAGGCCTCATCTTCTGCTGTTCTCTTTAACCACTAAGTGACATATTGTGTACCCATCATTCCACATCCTCTACCATCTTTAGTAATTTTACACTTTAAAAATGTATCTGAGTTTATTTATCTTTCTATGTATTGTTTGCTGTTAAAAATGTATCTGAATGTATTTATCTTTCTAGCTATGTATTGTTTGCCGTTACGTCTCCCACCTTATCATTACCCACTCATCAGTTTCAAGTTAAACTCCCTGAGAACAAGAAATTCTATCTCAAGCACCTAACACAATGCTTGTCACATAGATGATGCTCAAAACATACTTGTTGATTGAAGGAATAGACTTAGAGAACATGAGGTCCAGAAAAGCCTTAGAGATCATTCAGCTACTGTAAAGAAAGCATGAGTTTTGGCACGCAAAGGTCTGAATCATGACTCCAGCTTCGTTTCCGGTATACATCATTTCATGAACTTTCTTTTCCACATTTGGAAAATAAAGACAATATTCTTGTACTCAAAATCAGTAAAGATGAATTATTAATGTGAATCAATGGCAACTATTGTTGCTTTTTTTTTTTCTTTTTGAAATGTATTATTCTTGTTTAGATGGGAAATCCAAGGCAGTGCTCTACATACACAGATGTTTCAACATGATGGCATGTAAACTTATTGTCACAATTTCAATTTTCATGATTTGTGTGGATATATCTATTTTAAAATATCTATCCTGTTATGGGGTGGCCAGTTCAGAACAGGTATACCGAGTAATTGTTTTATAAGTTCTATTTTATATATAGCATGATATCTATGTAAGTGTATATATTAATTTAGATGTGGAGCAAATAAAGACTATAAAAATGTGCTTTAGGATTACAGGAAACATCACAGTCATCAGAAGGAGGGATCCTATGATGTTGACCAGTGCTACAGCAGAAACCCTGAGAAGTACTAGCAATTGCTAAGCAGATTCCATGTTAATATCATAAAGCAATAAATGATTTTACTAGTATAGTGACAGCTTGATGAGTACAGTATTCTCTCAATAGTCGTAAGGGATGGGTTTCAGGAACCCCACAGATACCAAAATCCACAGATGCCTGTGTCTCTGAGATAAAATGTTATAACACTTGCGTATAACCTATGCACATTGTCCTGTATACTTTAAATCATCTCTAGATTACTTTTAATGCCTAATACAATGTAAATACTATGTAAATAGTTGTTATACTGCATTGCTTTCATATTATTTTTTATTGATGTATTGCTATTTTTTATTTTTCAAATTTTTTTGTTATGGAATCAGCAAAGAGGAAGCCTAGGATATGGAAAGACAGCTGTAACTATTTTTCCTGAACACAGATACCAATATTTTGGATTCTGCTAAGATCTATTCCAAGCCGATTTGGAAGTGATTTCCATCCTGGAAAATGGTGCTTCAGAGAACATTCGAACAGAACAAAAGGACTCTTGTTTTGACACCCATTTTGCCTCACATTCTTCATGTATAAAATGAGAATAATGATACCTGTTTTACCCCCTTGTTGTGGGGATAAATTGTGATAATGCATTTGAGAGAGCATTATAAACTAAAATAGGTTTTGTTTGTCTGCTTTTGTTTTCACCAAGAACTGTGAGAAACTGGGACACCATTATTGCTGATTTGGAAGTAGCACTAATAGGATGGAGTATTCACCCATGTGTTACAACTGCACATTACACAGTTTTGGAGTCTAAAGTATAAGTTGGGCCTCAACAAAGTGGCACACAGCAGATGCCTAGCAACACAGCAGCAGTACCATCTTAAAGATGAGATTTTTCTCAAGCTCATGTGACAAATCCACTGGGAACTCCCAGGAAAACTATGAAAACTATGAAAAAGTTGAGATTATACATGGGCAGGTGGGAAAAGACTCAGCAGGATTTAATTGTTGTTAATTATATTCCCTTTGTATTTTTCATTGTGTTATTTTGTTGCTGTTTTTCCTAGAGTCCCTTCTTCCACAGCTAGAGCTATTTGACTCAGTCAAAAAGCTTTGAAAACTAAGAATGATGCTAGCTGCTTTTTTATTATTTTCCTATACTTATCTTATTTCTTATACTTATCTTCAATAATAGAAGAAAGGCCACTTAAAGTTAATACCACATCGTCGTTAATGAAGGAATGCCCATCTGACTCTTGAGAGCACGAATTCCTAGAAATGAATTTGTTTGGAGACTGGACAGTGACTGATTATCTAAGTGCATAATTAGCTGAAATGAGGCAAACCTTAGAAGGAGCTATACACAACAATGTGGTCATCCAGCTTAGAGAATTATCAAAAGGCAGTGTTCTATAAGAGGATGTAATAAACACACTGAAGTGACAATTGTGAAAAATTATTAACATCCTGAAACTCACATTACACATATATCAGAAGAGGAATGACCCAAACACAGCATCTGCAAAAGGGGCTCTTTGGAGAACCGTGTCCTAAGAAATTCTAACTAGCTAAAGGCATTTAAATAATTTTCAAAACAAGCTCTATAGTCCCACCAGCTTGGAAAGTCATGTCTCATCAGCAAAGGGAAAACTTTGAGGTATTCTACAGTGAACTATGAAATAAGATAATCGAGAAGAAATCCAAATTGTATTTCTTTGTTTAAACTATTTAGGTTGTTTGCCTAGCTTATGTATACAGATCTTTAAAAAAAATATCCTATGAATCTAATGTTCTGACAAACACACTTTGCAAAACTTTACATCAGTAGTCTAATTTTACATTCAATTATTATCTACTAACTACCTGTCAATACCTGTCTTCAATGAGTGGCTGGTTGTCTTTCAAAATTGAGAGTCTAGTCTTCTCTATAAAAGTTCTACTGACACTCTTGAAAAGGCAGGGCACTCCACACTCTGCAATCCCACTATATCCAATATAATATACGACTGTATCTTCTATAACAATTGATTACTCTTTTTTATTTACATTCATTAATTTTTATAGCCTTACTTATTATATCTTTGTTTCCCCCATTTCCAAGCATTGGCCTGTCTTAGAATACTGACTAAGTTTTCTTAATGTATCGATGTGAAGTATGTATGTGTGTGTGAACATGTGTGTATGTGGGGTACATGCAATAGGGTGGGTGGATTGAAATTTGAATTCGGCTGGGAGCAGTGACTCACGTCTCTAATCCCAGCACTTAGGGAGGCCGGGAGGGTTGGATTGCCTGAGCTCAGGAGTTTGCGACCAGCCTGGGCAACACGGTGACACCCTGTCTCTACTAAAATAGAAAAAATTAGCTGGGCATGGTGGCAGGCACCTGTAATCCCAGCTACTCGGGAGGCTGAGGCAGGAGAATTGCTTGAACCTGAGTAGTAGAGGTTGCGGTAAGCCGAGATCACACCACTGCACTCCAACCTGGGTGACAGAGTGAGACTCTGTCTCAAAAAAAAAAAAAAAAAAAAAAAGTAAAAAGAAAGAAATTTGAGTTCAATATATCTGTTACAGTAAAACAATTAAGAATGCAATCTCTAGGACTATATCACCTGTTTTAAACCCCAACTCTACTTGTTGTGAAAATTGGCCTGGTAACCTCTCTGTACTTTCAGTTTCCATTTCTACAAAATAAGGATAATAATGACCAAGTCCTCTGGGCATTTACTATGTGCTATTCTAAGTACTTACTGAATATTGACTCATTTAATCACCATGACTCAAAAAACAAGGTGTGATGGGTATCTCCTTTTGTATGTTGTTGGTGTGAGAATTACATAAGGTAATAGGTTCAAACATATAGTTGACACACATTCTGAAACATTGTAAGCATGCAGTAGATGTTAGCCATGTTTATTTCTTGAACTCCATATATGTCAACTATGTACTTAGAAATGAAGATGCAAAGAGTAATCCCTATATTCAAAGTACTCATGATAAACCTACAATCAAAATGAGAAAAAAATTAAATGTTATTGTAGAAAACAAGGTAAAAATAAACACAGATATTAATCTGAATATAAGCCAGGCATGAAAATACATGAATTACATTATAACATCCTAAGAACCCTGACAGGAGAATAGAATAGATAAGCTGTTGCCAAGAAAGCAAACTCTAAACCCTATACTACAAAATGATTTGAACGAGGATTTCTGCCTATGGTTGCCTTCTTAAACATGCCATATCAACCTTCCATAAACATACTTTTCTCATTTTTTTAAAGAACACAGTGCCTAATTGTGTCTAACAAATTCTGTACACTGTATGTTTCACCAGGTGGGAGAGGAAGTATGCAACCAAATGAACCATAGTCTTTGCTCCTGAGTCACAGTTCTTTGGTGAAACTGACGTGTTATGTGTGACTATAAAACAAAACAAATAGAAAGCAGCTCATCCTGTTATAATGCCTCAGTGGTTGGAATTCCATTAATTAATGGTCTACAATAAAATATGAGCTGAGCTTTTCTCTATGTGGGAAACAAGGAATCATAATAATTAAAATCAGATATCCTGTGATTGATAAACAGTCCACATTATCACATTGTAACAATCAGGCAAGGTTGGTTTTATATCCCAAGTCTATGAGGGAAAGGAGTATCAAGAAGCTGAGATTAGAAAGTGAAATGGCCAACGTCATAAAATACAAAGCAGGCCTGGAGTAAAAACTTACCGAGTCTAGTATCCAAGCTCATTTCATTACATCATACTGCTTATTTAGGACTTTACTGAATACAGGAGACAAATCTACATTAAAGAATTAGAGAAACATAAGAAATTGTATGACTCACGGTCTGTTTCCTTCTTTGTGTGCTTAAGCTGTTTATAAAGGTACAATAAATGTCAGTTCCTTTCCCTCTGCTAGAGTGCAGAGATTAAGGCAGTATTGTAAATTGCCCTTAACTTGTCTGGGCAGGAAGAGGCAGAGTGGCGAATCAGCTCTAGAGTCAGTCAAAGCCCACTTCTCCCATGTTTTAGCATATAATTTGGGCTGGCCATTTATTCTTCCTAAAAATCACTTTCTCATCTGTAAAGTGAAATAACACATAAAGTTGTCAATATTAATCTAAATAACTTAGACATGATATTGCCTGTTTATTATTATTATTATTATTATTATTATTTTGCAGTTAGTATTACAGGGTGATTAGACAGTGATATGCAAAGCCTGTTTTGCCCACATGATTCAAGGAAATCAGACTGGTTTTCCAAATATCTCACTAGTCCTAGCAGGCATTGATAATGATTTATCCTAATCCTTGGACAGGCTATTTCCCTCTAACAGAACTATACCCCTCCCATTCATTCAAATTCTACCCATGCCCAAAACTCACACATGCACACACACACATGCACGCACACACACACAGTTTTTTCCAGGAAGCCCACATTCATTTATCCTTCCTCTAAATGTTAGTTACATGGTATTATCCAAGGAGGATACATTTACATTTTTATCATTTCACTTGTCTTTTCCTGTTCTGATCTCTAAGTCCAGGTCAAAGCCCTTCAAGGATAAGGAATATTTTTCAATCCTCTGTGATATTTCTCACAAGACTTCGCTGGGTACAGAGGGAGCCCTGCACATGTTCTATGCTTTATTGATTTATTTTGATGATATGTAAAATACTGATATAATCTGAATTATTGTCTCAGTTTGAACTCACCAAATGGCTAACACTTCCAGATTCTAGGACACATATAAACTACAAGTATTTCTGTGTAACTGTGTATCTGCTTCATCTGATAACCACTTTAGAAAACATTTTGACAATTTCCCAGTGTGAAGAAAAAGGATTTTTGTTTAATTAATGAGGCATTTCTCAGGTCCAGATTTTAGTCTTTTAATGCACTTTCAGCTGTTAGAAAGATACTATTAAAATGTCTTAGCTATTGACTAATGTTTGATTATTCTCTTTCTGGACCAAATCACATTTTTAATGTAGATCAATCCATTTCTTTCTTACAGGAAGTTCTTTAGATTAGTAATGTATCAATGGTTTGTATTTATTTTTCATTTCTCCTTGTCTTATTTTAAAAGGGAAGCAATGGGTTCTGCTTACAGAAGTACACTAGATAGGTTTGTGCTTGTTGTGTTGGAGAGAAGTGAGCTATATGGAAATGTAGCCAGATCAACTCCCTTACCTAAGGTTAAAAAGCTAATTTAAATATGTATATTATATGTGTATATATTATACATGCTATTTATGAATTTTTATATATTTATACATAGTGCATTTTATTCATTTGCTGAACCTTAATATGCTGAGGTTCTCAGTAAAATCAGTTTTTATTCAAATGTATTATGAAACTAATAATCAGATTATTTTATATACCTGAATTTATCAAAAGTACAGTTGTTTCTGTAACAGAAGGTTTAAATGGTTTGTGGTAAAATAAACATAGAATAATAACTCAAACTAAATATTCTCCAACATAATTTCTCCTCAAATAATTCATGAGTCACGAATTTTTTGAAAAACGTGCATTTAGACCATAAAGAAAGAGGATCATTTTGGATCTAGGTTAGTAGTTTTCTTTTTCTTTTCTTTTCTTTTATTATTATTATTATACTTTAAGTTCTAGGGTACATGTGCACAACGTGCAGGTATGTTACATATGTATACATGTGCCATGTTGGTGTGCTGCACCTATTAACTCGTCATTTACATTAGGTATATCTCCTAATGCTCCCCCTTACCCCCTCCCCTCAATAGGACCCAGTGTGTGATGTTCCCCTTCCTGTGTCCAAGTGATCTCATTGTTCAATTTCCACCCATGAGTGAGAACGTGCAGCATTTGGTTTTCTGTTCTTGCGATAGTTTGCTGAGAATGATGGTTTCCAGCTGCATCCATGTCCCTACAAAGGACACGAACTCATCCCTTTTTATGGCTGCATAGTATTCCATGGTGTATATGTGCCTCATTTTCTTAATCCAGTCTGTCACTGATGGACATTTGGGTTGATTCCAAGTCTTTGCTATTGTGAATAGTGCTGCAATAAACATACGTGTGCATGTGTCTTTATAGCAGCATGCCTTATAATCCTTTGGGTATATCCCCAGTAAGGGATGGCTGGGTCAAATGGTATTTCTAGTTCTAGATCCTTGAGGAATCGCCGCACTGTCTTCCACAATGGTTGAACTAGTTTACAGTCCCACCAACAGTGTAAAAGTGTTACTATTTCTCCAAATCCTCTCCAGCACCTGTTGTTTCCTGATTTTTTAATGATTGCCATACTAACTGGTGTGAGACGGTATCTCATTGTGGTTTTGATTTGCGTTTCTCTGATGGCGAGTGATGATGAGCATTTTTTCACGTGTTGCTCATTGTATGAATGTCGTCTTTTGAGAAGTGTCTGTTCATATCCTTGGCTCACTTTTTGATGGGGTTGTTTGTTTTTTTCTTGTAAATTTGATTGAGTTCTTTATAGGTTCTGGATATTAGCCCTTTGTCAGATGAGTACATTGGCAAAAATTTTCTCCCATTCTGTAGGTTGCCTGTTCACTCTGATGGTAGTTTCTTTTTTTCTAACAAGCTGTGATACAGGTGACAATCATCCTGTTTTCAGGACTGTGCTAAAGCCGCTTCTGTGCATATCTTCCCAAATTCATACTCAGTGATAGCTAGTTGGTAGCTTGAAATGACCCATGGTAGGAGCATTTGCACCATATTGAAAATCAGCACCTCATCGCCTGCAGAGGTCTCGGTGAAAAAATACAACAGCATACAAGTTGAAATGCCTTTGATTCATAAAACTTACCTTCTAAGAGAGAAACTAGGCCTTAAATAAGTCCTCCAGATAAAATACATTACTAATTTATAACAAGATATTTGAAGAAAGAACATATAGTACAATTGAAAATGATTAAAGGGGCTGGGTGCGGTGGCTCACTGCCTCTAATCCCAGCACTTTGGGAGGCTGAGGCGGGCATATCATGAGGTCAAGAGATCGAGACCATCCTGGCTAACACGGTGAAACCCCGTATCTTCTAAAAAATACAAAAAAAATTAGTCAGGCGTGGTGGTGGGCGCCTGTAGTCCTGGCTACTTGGGAAGCTGAGGCAGGAGAACGGTGTGAACCCAGGAGGCAGAGCTTGCAGTGAGCCAAGCGAGACCCCATCTCAAAAAAAAAAAAAAAAAAAGAAAGAAAGAAAGAAAATGATTAAAGGATTGATTCTTCTTCCTCTTCCTCCCCTTCCCCCTCCCCCTTCCTCCCCCTCCCCCTTCCTCCCCCTCCCCCTTCCTTCCCCTCCCCCATTCTCCCCCTCCTCTTCCTTCTCCTCCTCCTTCTTCTTCTTCCATGTTTAGTTTGGGGAGGTAATGTTATGACAGACCACTCTGAGAAAACGGAGTTAACACTAAGACTGGGATGAAGAACAAGAGCTAATTTGATGAATCCTGGGCTAAGTGAGATCCTGTGTAAAGATGCTGGGGCAGGAAAGAATATTGAGCCTCTATGGGAATGAAGGAAAACCAATATACAAGAAAAAGTGTGATTGTGAGATAATATCAGAGACGTAAGGGAAGACCACATCAATTATGGTAGTTTGGGCCATAATTTTTATCTACTTGAATGATATACAATAAAATTATTGAAGAATTTTAAGTGGGATATAGATAAAATCATATCTGCAGTTTAAAGAGATGTCTCTAGTTGCTAGGGCAAAAGAAGTGGCAAGAAACAAAGTTCAGAAGCTGTCATAGTTATGCCAATGACTCAGGATAGAGACGTTAATGTAAAGTTGGTGGTGATGCTAGGGAATTATGAATATTTGCACTCAAGACATGTGTTAGGGATTAAATTAAAAAGCGGTGCTTAATGAGATCACAGAGATGTAAGGGAACAAAAATGACCCTTAGGTTTCTGACTTGAAAGCATGGCTAAATAACATAGGTACTATTTACTGAGCTAGGGAAGTAGAAGATTAACAGGCTTAGAAGAATGCTTAAAAATGGCTTTATTATTAATATGATCATGTTGAATATTACATACCTGGAGAACTGTTTAAGTAGGCAGGTTGGCAAATGAGCATAACAATTTGAGTTCAAGAGACAGTGTTTTCTTTCTTTAAGAGATATACATTTGAGATTCACTGGTATAGATTATGGCATTTGCAGCTGTGCACAAATGCAAATAATTACCCAGGGAATATGTTTAGCGATAGAAGAGAAGAACTTCTGGGATCGCATGCTCAGAAAATTTAGCACACAGGACACAAAATACAAATAAAATACGTTTTGAGACCATGCTGAATGGTCAAGGGTTGCTTAGAAGTCAAATAAGATGAGATTTAAGTGATCTGCTAAAAACTAAAAAGCTGAAAGATAGAATAAATATCTGTGCTCAATATTTTCTAGGATTTTCCTAGTAGCAAGGAGCATAGGAATGAACTTCAGTTATATTTACTTTATTGTACTGAATAGATTAATAAAACATAAGTCATACATTCAACAGGGACAAAAATGCAAAAGAAGACTATTACAAGCAAATGCAGTCAGTTCTAGCAACATCAATAGTGTTAACACATATTGAACCTTATTATATGATATGCACGTTGTATAAATAATCAAAGTCAAATTTCACAATACCATTGCCATTGTAGGGATTTACTACTCTCTTATTATAGTCAATGATAATGACATTCAGGTAACTGAGGTAGGTTGGCTAGGAGTCATATAATTAATAGATTACCTAGTAAATTTGTTTCTACCACTTGCCCCATTTCTTGAAAAACAAAGGAGAACTCAAGAAGAATGAGGTTATAAAGAGAAGAAGAAACAACATGTACAAATTAATAAAGATATGGAAGTAATTGGTATAATCTGGGAAAACTGTGTACTTCTATGTGACTGGGGAGTAGCAGTGAAGAATAATGTGAAAAAGAAAAGACCTACAAAGATAGAAACATTGAAGAATGATCACTTAAACCCAAATTCTGACATATGAGAAAAAGATATTCTGAAGGCTCCTTGAGTTATGACTCTATCTGATTCAATATAATCCACTAATTATTTTCTACATTACTGTACTTGGTGCATTATATTTTTTGGTAGGCCTGTATTATTTCCATGAAGTTACAGAGTTCACAGAGTAATAAATTAGAATTTGGTGAAATAAGCATTTTTCTGTCACATATTAGGCTCAAAAAATTTTTGCTGAATGAACCAGTGAAAAAAATGTTAATGGCCATAATTTATACTGTAGGAAAAAGAGTCATAGACCCTTTTCCACTAAGGGAAGTATGGGTAATTTAAATAAACTGTTTCTCATTGAGAACAACAAGAAGTTACGTATGGCATGGTTATTTATACTTAATCGTGCTGTCTTACTGCCTCATATACTTTGTTATGCTTTAGTGTATACTAGAAATTACATTTGAAAATGTGTTTCAATAAATAATCTGAAGCCTAGCATTTTCTTACTTTTTTCCAAAAACGACATTTAAAACAATTTGGTATGCCATGTACCTGATAGAACTAGTATGGCTGTTACCGTATCTCTGTGTGTGTGTGTGTGTGTGTGTGTGTGTGTGTGTGTGTGTATACACAAACTATGGAGTGATATCATAAGAGTCTGAAACAAAAGACTTTCTATCCAAAATTCAATTCAGCAGATTCTATACCCTTCAAAAATGAAGTCTAATGAAATATTTTTTGTAAGAAAAAATTGAGAGAATTTGGCATCAGCAGATTCATATGAAAGGAAATATCAGAATTTTTGGGGGTAGAAGAAGAAAGTGATAACAAGTGCAGAGTTTCAAATGCAGAAAGAAATATAAAGAAAATAGTAACTTTATTGTAAATCGAAGTGGATATTAACCTTATAGAACAAAAATACTTAAATTTAAAATGCATCTATAATTAAAACAGATGACAGTGCATAATCATTGATATCAAAAAGGGGCTAAGTGATTTTTAAATTATTTGATATTGCTTAGGTAGAAGGTAAAAATAAGTATCTTGTATGAAGAAAAAAAGCATTCTGAAATTGTCAGCTTAACCACTAAAAGATTAGTAAATGGGCCTTTATCTTTTTTTTTTTTTTGAGATGGAGTCTTGCACTGTCGCCCAGACTGAAGCGTAATGGCGCAATCTCGGATCACTGCAACATCCGCCTCCTGGGTTCAAGCGATTCTCCTGCCTCAGCCTCCTGAGTAGCTGGGATTACAGGTGCCCGCCACCACACCTGGCTAATTCTTTGTATTTTTAGTAGAGACAGGGTTTCACTATTTTGGCCAGGCTGGTCTTGAACTCCTGACCTCGTGATCCACCCGCCTTGGTTTCCCAAAGTGCTGGAATTACAGGCCTGAGCCACTGCATGTGGCTGGGCCTTTATCTTTTAAACAAAGAGAGAACAAATGGAATAGTGACTTTAAAATATTAATAATCATATTAAATATAAGCACCTACATGTCCACTCCAATGTAGTGATTAAAATTGACAAATTGACATTTTTTAGTTTAAAAATAATATATTGATAAAAATGCTAATAATCATCTGAGCCTTCAGCAAATAGTAATCTTTTCGCTAGTAATTTTTTTTTGCCTTAATATTGATAGCTGTTGACCATAGTGGTGACTGCTGAAGGTTGTGACAATTTCTTAAAATAAGACAACAGTGAAGTTTGCCACATGAATGAACTCATCCTTTCATGAAGGATTTGTCTGTAGCATGTGATGGTGTTTTAGAGCATTTTACTTAAAAAGACACATATAAAAGATAAGTATATATAAGAGTTAAAAGTAAAATAATGGAGAAAGATATGCCAAGATATACAAATAAAAGGAGTGCAGTGTAGTCCTATCAATATGGGTAAAGCAGATTTTATAAGAAAAAGCACAAGAGATAAATAAGATCCTTGAATGAGTGTAATCATGGAATGTTTTAAATGTACCTAACAAATTCCAAGTATGACAGTAAATTGTTAATTATAAAAATCAATTAAAAAATATGAATACGTTTTTACTTGTTTTTCTCCTTGAAATTGTTATTCTATTTCTCCCATAGAATTTTATCCCACTGTAATGTATTTTTATACTTGAATGTCATCATTACAATCATGCTATCATATTTCTACAACAGAAGTGTACAGATTTTTTATTTTCTGAAAAATTTTACACTCAAAAAAGTATTTTAGACTGCATTATAGTTACACTTAGCAGTGCACAGTTGAGACAAATAACATAAATTTTGGTAATTATTAACAAAAAATTTTAAATGTTTGAACATGCATCTTATATTGATATGGAGGGTGAATTATAGAGCTTTGATTAAATTAGACTTCTCTGACACCAATGTTTTTTACTTTCTGTGTATTTGGCATCCTAGAGTTTTTGTTTGTTTATCTGTTTTTGTCATTTCGGGTCAATGCATTATGATAAGCTCCAGATGTTTTAGTATTATATACTTTTCTGTGTAGTGTGAAAGTGAAAGATGGCAGTGGTAAAAAGGAAGATGGGATAGGAGAACCATGGGTAGAGTTTTCATGTAGATCAGTTGAGGATGTGGAAATCAGGTTCCTTGGAACACCTCAGTGAACCATCAGCATGAAAGCGTCCAGTGTGAGGCAACCAATCTAGACAGATGTATCTGATACTTTAATCTCCTTCTACCACATCCTTGCAGTTAAGTCAGTGATTACATTTATGCACAGGATCCTTCTCACTGGACTGCTAAAGTTTTCATGAGAACTGGAATTATTCTTATCTTATTCACAGCCTCAAGCACAGGAATAATATTAAATTGATATATTGAATAAACTCAATCAACACTGGTAGAATTGAATTAGGATTGTAGGGGATTTGCCACAACCCCTGGTGGGACAGTATTTATTTCATTAAAAAGAGGTTGGATAATAAAATGCTGAAGCCAATACCTTTTGTGGAAATTTATTATTATTTTTTAAATTTAAAACAATACTTGGTGCTGACTAGAAATGAGTCAGTCTCTGTAGCACTAGGAAAGAGCCAAAAAAAGTGAGGGAGGGGGGAGGGAAGAAACAAAACAAATAGCAGATGGCAATTGAGCCAAGCCACCCACTCTCCCTACAGGCCCTTTTGAAATCAACAGATCCAGTTTAGATTCCATGTTCTGGGAGTGATTCTGCTGCTTTAGGGACATGTCCCTGGCTCAGTTAGCCCCCTTGAAATTCGAGAATAAGAACACAGAGAAATAGGATGAGTTAGGGAAATTACTTCTTGAAATATTATTTAGGCATACTTTCATCTTGCCTTTCATTTTCTGTATATCAGTGTTATCTATTTTTTATCTGGTTTCCAAACTGTTACGTCACTCAATTTGGTAAATCCTACATCTCTTTAGGCGATGTACTATTCTGTTTAGTTTAATGGCTATATGCTTTCTCCTGTTTTAGAGAAGTTCATTTCCCATTTTCATGGACATGACAACTCTTCTGGGATCCTTCTCTCTGAATAGGGTTGCTTGGTGTGTCACAAACCCACCCTCCATTGAATTCATCCCAGAAAACTAAATTAAATAACCCAGAAAATGGGGCCATTCCAGGAAAGGTAATTTTTTTTTTTTTTTTTTTTTTTTTCTGGTGCATTGTATCCTTGAGAGGTGAAGGCAGCTGGGCTTCCGGGTCGGTGGGGACTTGGAGAACTTTTCTGTATAGCTAAAGGATTATAAATGCACCAATCAGCACTCTGTGTCTAGCTAAAGGTTTGTAAACACACCAATCAGCACTCTGTAAAAACGCACCAATCAGCACTCTGTGTCTAGCTAAAGGTTTGTAAATGTACCAATCAGCATGCCATAAAAACGGACCAATCAGCACTCTGTAAAATGGACCAATCAGCACTCTGCAAAATGGACCAATCAAAGTGCTGTAAAATAGACCAATCAGAAGGATGTGGGAAGGGCCAAATAAGGAAACAAAAGCAGGCCACCCAAGCCAGCAGCTGCAACCAGCTTCGGTCTTGTTCTGGGTTGTGGTAGCTTTGTTCTTATGCTTTTTGTAATAGCTCTTGTTGCTGTTCAGTTTTTGGCGTCTCCACTACTTTAAGGAGCTGTAACACTCTCTGGGAAGATCTGTGGCTTCGCTCCTGAAGTCAGCGAGACCGGGAACCCACCGGGAGGAACGAACAACTCGGGACGCTACACCTTTAAGAGCTGTAACATTCACTGCAAAGGTCTGCAGTTTCACTCCTGAAGTCTGCGAGACCACAAACCCACTAGGAAGAAGGAACACGTCACCTTTTAAGAGCTGTAACACTTATGGGGAAGGCCTGCGGTTTCACTCCTGAAGTCAGCAAGACCACGAACCCATGAGAAGGAAGAAACTCTGGACACATCTGAACATCTGAAGGAATGAGCTCCGGACCCACCGTCTTTAAGAACTCTAACACTGCGAGAGTCCGCGGCTTCATCCTTGGAAGTCAGCGAGACTGAAAACCCTCCGGAAGGAACCAATTCCAGACTCATCAAGTGAGGGACCTTTTTTATTTTCCTTTTTTTTTTTTTTTTTTTTACCTATGGATATTAGTTTCACGTAACTGCTTTTACTATAGAATAAAATGAGAATGAAATTCATTGCTGCGATGTGGTTAAAGACTGCTTACTTGGTATGAAGGGCTAATCACTAAATCACCCTTACTCTTTTGTAAGATAAATTGATTCTTTCAGAAACACCTATATGTCTCACTATGTTAACATTCTCATATTCACTGGTTTCAAAGTAAAGGGTTGCATTATCACAAAATTAGTGAATTCTGATTGGACCCAGGTTTAGATGTTTTCCTCGTTTTATCTTGTATATTCAAGCAACCAAGATGAAATTCTCCTTAATCAACTGGCAAATGTATTTCGTTTGATCAGTTCAAGACTGCTGATGTGAGTGGTAAATACTACACTTAAACTGTTTCTTTCCGTTGTGTCTTTACAGCATGAGATTTCATATAAGAGACAAGTGGTATTGAGTCCGATGAATACATTTAGTTTGATTGTGATTCAAAAATGAGTCATTAAATAGCTAGGCTTTGGTGCCCGAGATCCTCCTTTGTGCGAATAGCTTTATATGCTATAAGCTACATACTACTTTTTCCTATTTTACAGATATTGCAACTGAGGCTTAGAAAAGTTAAATGCTTTTGCCGAGGAGGTCCAACTGCTGGTAAGTGACAGACCTCAAAGTTTGGTTTTTGTGTTTGCTTGTCTTCACAGAAAGGACCCAATCCTGTCCTACTCACAGTCCCTCAGTGTCCATGGGAAGTTGGTTCCAGGACCCCATGGACACCAAAATTCATACATGCTCAAATCACTTACGTAATATAGTGTGGTATTCACATATCAATGCACATCCTCCTATATATTTTAAATTGTCTCTAAATTATAATACCTACTGAAGTCAAATAATATATAGAGGTGAATCTCTAAGTTTAAAATGTTTTATTTGGGAAGCAAAAACTGTGATTTAAGGAATGCACATATAGGTGGTCTTTGGCGTGTTCAAAGAACAGAGAGAATGTTGGGAGTTTATTAGAAAGGAAAATGTGACATATGGTTTTGAAAAAAAGCTCATTTTGAGAGGGGAAAAACTGATGGGTGAGTTGATGGTGCTATGTAAAACTAGCCTTAGAGCTCTGACAGGTCATTTCAGCAGCTATTAGGTAAAACTAGTCTTAGGTTACCGAAGGCTGTTTCAACAGGTGGGCTTGTAGAAAGTTTAATTCTTGGAGCAGGTAAATGTGCTCTGAGTGTTTTTCCCCACCGGTCCCTTGAATTTGATTTAGTTGGATATGTCAAGAATGTTACAATCTGTATAACCAACTTTCACAAACCTAAAACAATCTAAATGCTACTTACATAGTTGTTACACTGTGTTTTTGTTACTTTTAATTGTTATTTCAAAAAATATTTTGACCCAGAGTTGGTTGAATACCTGGACTTGGAACCTGCACATATGGAGGACTGACTGTATAAAAACATATTTGTGCTCCACCCAAAACTTGTATTGATTTTTATGTTCATTCCATATATATTTATTAAATGCCTTCTCCAACTAATGGTAAATACAATAACTAAAATATTGAGTGAGAAATAAAATCATAAAAGCATATCTATATATATAAGTCCTTATCTATCGTTTCAGTGTGACTCTGATCATCATAAGAAACCCATCATAGGGTTCTATTTAGGTGCATGTCTGCAACATTAGGATCAGTACTTAGAATAATTCGTTATGTGTGGTAGCTTAAAAAAAAAAAAAGTTGTAAATGAGTATTGTTGTCGGCCTCCACAGGAGGCTAATAAATTGTACCTCTCTTTGCCAGGATTTCTGAACAATTTGAACAATAACATTTAAAAAATGGAAGATGAAACTGTAACATTATCTTTATTACTGGAAAAAAATAAAAGTTAGAAGACTTGGTCTTAGGCCATGGCTCTGTATCTCCATGAAGTATCTCCACATTGACGAAGAGCACCTGGAGATTCCACAAAACCTTCTTTCCTAGGGGCAACTTGCAAACAAAAAAGGGAGAAAAAGAGGGTTAAGCCTCTTCAATGGGTGTGTGATTAAGGTAAAATTTCTATTAAAAAATGGGATTATCCCAGCAACTGATGAAGCTGAGCACGGAAAAGCAATGATTGCAGCTTGGAAGTCTGTAACTCGAAGGGACAGAATTCTTTATCTGCATATGTCACACATCAGAAGATCTGTTCACTAGTTACAATGCAGAGTGAATGTGGGACGTGGGTCTCTGTTACTTGCCGAAATTTCCCTGAGAAAAATGTGGCTTTTTGACGTAAGATAACTTTCTCTAGCTCAGCCAGTTCTGCTTCCGTACTCACAATGTCGGAGACCCTGCTTGTCTCATTCGCACACCATCATTAGCAGTTCCTTCAACAAAAACATTACATCTTTCAGTGTATGTATTCCGCACTGAATGAAAAACAAAAATGGCACTGCAGGACTTAAGCCTTTCTGGATTGGAGAGGAAGAGCAGAATATTAAGAATAAACAGAGAAAGACATTTCTTTCAGCTATTCTTCCTTATTTTTAGATAGCTAGAAAACACAGACACACACCAAACCTTTATTTAATTAACTGTCCTGCCATATATGAGAAAAGGCTGCTGGGTGTGGTGGCTCACGTTTGTAATTCCAGCACTTTGGGAGGCTGAGGCACATGATCACCTGAGCCTAGGAGTTGGAGACCAGCCTGGGCAACATGGTGATACACCATGTCCACAATTTTTTTTTTTTTTTAGTTGGGCATGGTGACATGTGCCTGTGGTCCCAGGTACTTGGGAGGCTGAAGTGGGAGGATTGCTTGATCCTGGGACGTCGAGGCTCCAGTGAGCCATATTTATGCCAATGTACTAGAGCCTGGGTTACAGAGGGAGACAGCGGGGAGACCCTGTCTCAAAAACAAAACAAAACAAAAAAGTCTGATACACAGAAGATACTCGAAATGGTTCCTATCGTTTAATATGATCATATGCATGACTCAGGATGGCATGATGTCTTATTAAACTTAAGTTCTTGATTTCTGGAGGGAACTCCTAGAGGATAGAGCTTCAAGTTGAACTTCTGTTGTCACCTAGCATGAAGTACTGCGAGTGATGCAAGTACTACATCTGGGCCTTCACATACATTTTCTGAAATAGTTTTCGGTGTCTACAGTTTTACCTCTTCCGAGGAAGACGAAAGAGTTCTCTGAATTAGGGAAGAGATGAGGGTATAGGCATCTATTGAGCCAAAAAATCGATTTTGCAGAATCCATAAAAGTCGAAAATTTAGTATTTATAGTTTAGTATTTATAGGTTAGTATTTATAGTTTCCATTAATGCCTCAAAAAACTTTACCTTCTTTATTCTGAAATGGTCACATAGTACTATGCATTTGCCAAGAAAAAAAGAAAGACAAATTTCTAGGGACAGTAAAATAGTTTAAAAAGATGATGATAGGAATGTATTTATTATTTTGGTAAAGCATTTTAATCTATATATTTATGCCTTGGTTTAAAAATACCCTATTTATGCTTAAAGATACCTGCAGTGAAATGTGAACCTTCACTTAAGTAATTTGCAGTGAAGATGGCTTCAAAAACGGAATCCCAGTATAGTAAAAATATACTTGAATTGAAAACTTGAATCTTATTCTTGACTTGAACATTTAAGAGGTTTTTGTTTTGGAAACACGCTTTAACATCTCTGAAACTCAGTTTACTTTAAAAACTGGGATTAAAAATTTTATTTATATCAAAAATTACAGTAAGGATTAAGCATAGTCATGCTGTAAATACAAAGCATTTCCATGAAATGTAGCAAATACTGATTTACTTACAATTTGTTTTAAATTATACCGTTAAAAGGCTCACCTCTGTTTCTTGACCTGGAGCAAGAATACACATGGAAATTGACGTGCTTAAATATTGAGGCGTACAACAAAACCATCAGATGTTACATAAAACGAGTATTTTTTTTGACAAATTAACTTCAAAATGATAAAATCAAATAATTTGTGCAATGTTACAGTGCTTATATGATCCAAACTGACTCAATATCAGGGACAACTGAAGTTAATTATTATTGCATATGCCCAGACAGTCTTTGGGGGCTAGTGATATTTGCATTTGTTTGTTATAATACAAAATTTCCTGTAAATTGTGTGATATTGAGTGTTATATCATAATTTTAAAATAATACATAAATTATGGAAGACTTCTAGCGCCATCTCAAAAGAACAGAATTCAACCTCAAAAGGCTGCCACCGGACAAATATGGAAGATTATGAGCATCACTAAGAAGAATAACTCCAATAGATGAAAATATATTAAATATTAATAAATGCATAAGTTAAAATGATTCTTACAATCATGATTTTGAAAGGTGCTAAGGATCTATATTATTATTTTTAAATTAGTAAATAAAGGGAAATAATCATTTATCTTGCCATGAATCCTGCCTTACCTATATATAAAATGTATCAGAGGCTAAACAAATAGTAGGTGAACTTTTCTGCAAGAATATTAAATGCAGGAAGAATAAGAGAATTAGAATATTAGCATTGTGCAACCTCTAATGAACTAAGACCTCTAGATTTGAACATCCAGTGCAGCTAATCCCATAAATAGAATGGTTCCCAGGGTTTATGTGCCTCTTGAAGAAAGAAGATAAAATCACCAATGTAGGATTCTTTCAAACAAATAACGGGTTGGATATGATCAAACCTGTAGTTAATATTCAACCACAGATTTACAGGAAATAAAAAGAACAGAAAGATAATGTTAAACTATACCACAGAGATGTAATTAACAAAATCCACAACCACGCTTTCAAAAGTAGTAGTTAATAGTAGCTACTTGCCACATGCAGCTATTTAAGTGTAAATTTAACATTAAAAAACCCGTTTAGTTCCTTGGAAACATTCTCTACGGGACTCAATAGCCATACGTGGCTAGTGGCGATTGTATTCAACAGCCCAGAACATTTCTGTAATTGCAGAAAGTTCTATTGGGCAGTCCTAATCTAAACTGTATAAAACACTACAAGACAATTGGTTTCTAAAACAATGAGAGAGTGAAAAAGAGAACACGAAGAAAAGCAAATGAGATAAACAAATTTGTAAATACTCAAAAGTTACATCAGTCGTGATCTGTGCAACATTGGGATTCCAATTTCAAAGAACTGTAGAACAAACAAATTTAAGTTATAACATTTATGAAGCCATTGGAATTTCTAAACTGACTGGATATTTCCTGATAATAGATAACTATTATAAATCTATTTTATGCATAATGTTAAACATAATTTTCATATTTTAATGTTATAAAAGATTAAGAGATGAAATGATATAGTTTGGATTAGTGTCTAAGTAATATAGGGGAGTGGATGATGGTGTTTATAGGGAAGAATTCTTAAGGCCAGGTGATGAGCACATGGGACTCCTAATACTTTTGTTTCTCCATCGTAAACTAAAAAAGAATAAAATATAATGCAATTGATTTAACATATAAAAATTTAGATGGATAATCATAAATGGTTGCAATGAACTAATGTTTATGATTTCCCTAAAATTCATTTGTTGAAACTTTAATCCAAACATAATTTTATTTGGAGGTAGGGCCTTTGAAAGTAATTAGTTCATGAGAGTGAAACCATCATGAATGGGATTAATGCCCTTGTAAGAAGAAGCCAAAGAGCCAGGCGCGGCAGCTCACGCCTGGAATCTCAGCACTTTGGGAGTCTGAGGCAGGTCGATCACTTGAAATCAGGAGTTCGAGACCAGCATGCCAAACATGGTGAAAATCCGTCTCTACTAAAAATACAAAAATTAGCTGGCTGTGGTGGTGGGCACCCGTAATCCCAGCTACTTGGGAGGCTTTGGCAGGAGGATCAATTGAACCCGGGAGGTGGAGGTTGCAGTGAGCCGAGATCATGCCACTGCACTCCAGCCTGGGTAATGAGAGCGAATCTCTGTCTCAAAAATAAAATTAAATTAAAAAATAAATAGAAGAAGCCAAAGAGCTACATAACTCACTTTCTGCCATGTGGAGATACGAGGAGGGGTCAGCAGTCCAGTCAGGGAGAATAAATAATATTCATGTTATTGGAGGAGGACGTATACCTTTAATCAATTTACCTTTTTTCTTAAACGTCCTCGTCCTCCCACCACTTAATTCTATCCTGTACCTCAGAGTATGGCCGTTCCTGGTATAGGCAGTGGCATATTTCATAAACAGTTACGGTGTTTAGATTCAGTCACCGTTTTTTCACATTAGGCAAGAATATGGATATGGAGAGACATTTCTCTCTAGCAGGCATAATTTCATATATACTTGGCCAGAATTAAGTCACATGTGCATACCTAAGCCTATCACTTGTTAAGATGGTTAGAAACAGCTTAATTAGCTTAAACTAAAGAAGGATTCAGCCTATTCTGTACCTGAAGATTTACAATGCCCATTCTTGAACAAGAGCAGTATTCTTGTAAGAAGGAAAGGAAAAGTGGGAGTGTAGAATGCTAGCTAGGTAAGCAACAATATTTTCCAGACTCACCCAACTTCTATTACATAGCATCAGAACACATTAGAAATGACTATAAATGATGAAAGATTGCAGAAATACACAAAATTACATTTTGTTTGTAGTAATGAAATGAATGGGAATCGCTGTACAATTGATTGAATGTGTCATTTGTTACAATGGTCCATCCAAGAAATAGTCTCACCCTAGATATAGTAAAAAAAATATGATTATAATCATGATGCTTTTCCAGCTCACCATTATCACTGTCATCATCACAATCATTATCTCAAAGTTTTTTTTTTTCTTTGAGACGGAGTCTCGCTCTGTCGCCCAGGCTGGAGTGCAGTGGCCAGATCTCAGCTCACTGCAAGCTCCGCCTCCTGGGTACGGCATTCTCCTGCCTCAGCCTCCCGAGTAGCTGGGACAAAAATTTAACACTTTCATAATCTCTTCAAAGCAGAGGTCAATAAACGTTTCCTGTAAAAGACTAGACAGGATTTGCAAACCATATGGTGTCTATTGCAATTATTCAACTCAGTAGTTGGAGCATGAATGCACTCATAGACAATTCATGCCAAATGAACCTAGCTGTGAATTAATAAACTTTATGTGTGGGTACCTCAATTTGAATTTCATATAATTTATATGTGTCAAGAAATATTCTGTTATCCCACTGGAGTGCAAGCTCTTGAAAGCAGGATCCTGCTTGAAAGCAGGATCATGTACTAACTCATTTTTATGTCCCACAAAGTGGCATAAAACAGACAAAAACCAAACATTTTTTTCTGAATGCAGAATAATATAGTAAGTGTAGATATAGTTCTCTAAGATTACATGGTCAAAATCTGAAGACAGGGCTCTTTAGTCATCCTCTACTCTCTAAGTGTCAGTTGCATTTCTATGCAAAGTCAGTCAGTCAGTAAGTCCTGTATCTACTCTCCTGTCAAAGCACTTAGGTCCTTTCCTATATATAACATAAATATTTAATTATCTGTTAATTACCTCTTTTAAAGCCATTGTGTGTCAGTTTATGCCACTAGCAGCAAACTCTTGGGGATAGGTTTAGGATTTTAAAACTGTCTTTGGATTGATTGCTTGCATGTCTAATGAAAGACAATTGGCACCACTAGCTGCAATGTCTTTGACCTGTACAATACAACTGCAGAAAAAAAAATATATACTTCAAGAAAAAAAACTCTTTTGTACAATGAAAGAGTATTCTGTTGGTCATACTCTTTGCATAGTATAGGTGACTGATAGCAAGAATACCAGGGAGAGAAGAATCATGGTAAATGCAGTGACTAAGAAAAGCAAGAAAACATGGACAATCATTGTTCTTTAACATAATATTAGAAGCAGTAAGTAAAGTAGTGCAAAATGAACGGATTACTTTTTTCTCAGTATTGGCACTCAGTTGGAAAGCAGTAAGCAAAAACACGTAGAATTCTGGTCACTGATTTAATATGCTAAGTGATCACTCTGGACTTAAAGCTTCATAAGGGTTGGGCATGTATGTGTCTCATAATCGTATATTTAGCTCCTAACAAATTCTTTACGTAAAGTCCCAGTGGGACATAAAATTGAATGAATAGCATGCACCATTATGTGATTAACATATGCTGTGTTTTTGCAGATTTCATAATATCCCTGAAAAAAAAATTATCTCCATTTTATAGATGAAACAACTAACGTTCAGTTTTTTTTGCCAACGGCAACACAAACCATAGTGATAAATCTAATATTCAAGAATAAATCTATTTTTCTAGGGCTCCTTTCAGTAAACCTACATAATTCTCAAAAATGCCTGTTCAATGAAGAATGTTGGTTTTAAGGTAAATTGAAAGCTACGAGGCACATTGATGAAATAATGAAAGGTTTTTCATAGAGTAGTGAAACATGTTGTCTTAGAAGGGGTGGTGATTCCCATCATGGATAATGAAAAAATGAAGCTCTAGGACCACTTAACTAGCAAAATAATTGTAACCAAGTGAAAATAACAAGATAATAAAAAACAAAAGGCATGAAAATAGTTCAAATAATTTATGTTAAATACTTTTCTCATTTAATCATTATACCAACACTTTGAGGTGATACTAATTGGAACTCCGATCTCAGAAAACTTTGAACATTGAGAAACCCCAACTGTAGTGATAATGAGTAACGTGTATGAATTATAAATATGACATGTTAATAGGTGGGGAGGCAGTTATTGCCAAGTAGCAAACCTGGGTTTATTTTGGATTTGGGGACTCAGATTTAAATTCATGTTCACATAATTTTAACACTGGATGTCTCAAGAAATACCATTCTTACCCAGAGTGTTCATTTGAGTCTTTGGAATTACAAGTAAGGCTTCTAAAATTTTCTCTATGGGGGTGTGTGTGTGTATTTTAAAGTTTGGCAGATACTTTTAATGTATGTTAGAGCAGTGGATCTCAGTCATTTTGGTCTCAGTACACATTTGCGCTCCTAAAAATTATTGAGAACTACAAAGTCCTTTTGTATAGATGGAAAATCTACTAAGTGTGTGTGTGTGTGTGTGTGTCTATAATCAAAATTAACTGTGAACAAATTTTGAAATATTTATTCTATTTGAAAATAACAAAAATAAATCAACTACCCATTAATTCACTATTAATAAAATTCATTGTATTTTCCAAAACAAAAATATACAGTAGAAATAATTGCATTGTTTTACATTTTTATAAATTGTACTAATTTGAGACTTAATAGAAGACAGTTCAGTTGCTGTAGCTGTTCTGCATTCAAATTCTAGCCTAGGTTATTTTGGTGGAGAAGAACATTTGACCTCATGCAGATACGTAGTTGGAAAGAGAATAAATTTAATAGCCTTCTAAGACAGTTGTGGTTATTCTTCTTAAATACTATAACAAAACTCAACAACTCTAAATTTCCTAATGGTTGGTTACAATGTGGAATCTGATTCCATATCATAAAGTTTTTGTTCTCTTTTATATTAAAATTCATTAAACTACCTTGCATTTTGAATAGATCTTTTACCCATGTTTTATTTTGTAACACAAACGTTTGCCATTTGGAAAACAATGGTTCATTGAGTAATGCTTATCTTCCAAATGTTGAGGCATTTCATTATAATACATAAAAAAATTCCGTTCACCAGTTTCACCACTAATCTCAACAGACGTTTTGAGTATTGAGAAGCTGTCAGGTTCATGGCGGAACAAATACACTTTCCAAATTCCTAAGTTTTCTTGAAAGCTAAAATTTTATTATTGGCACCAAATAATGCTAATTGTCTCAATAGAAATAAACTTACATCATACTTTTTAAAAAAAATTTTCTGCCAATTACCCAAAAGTAAATAACTATAGTTTATCAGTTGTTTTTTCAAGCAAAGAAGATTTCTGTAAATAAAAACAGCTATTTTGGCTCAGGACTCAAACAGTTGCCCAGTAATTTTCCTCAAGCTGTCTGCCATATTTCTGAAGGTAACAGACACATTTTATGCATGCTTTTTATTTCATCATACACACTGTTGAAGATATGAACTCAAAGCTTGACCTTTTAAAAAAATTAATGTTTTACTGCTTCATCCAGGACATTGTTAAGTGAAACTTTTATTGTTAAGTGAAACATATTAGTGGCATTGAAGAATGCAAAGATGGATAAAACAGCTTATTGCCACTACCGTGATCTGTGTTAGAGCACCCACAGTTTTACCCGTTGCTACTGTCATACTGTCACTACGAATATCTACACAGTACAAAGCAAATATTATTAAGAAAATAGTTTGGCATTATTGATCTCTTAAAGGAAGCTGGGAATTCCCAAATTTTAGTGGAGCACGTATTGATAACTTTTTTCTGAGAGCAACATCTTTAGCTTGTCTAAATTGTGACATCCTATAATTTTGCTAAAATTTAATTTGATGCTTCTTTTGCCTTGGGTAAATCTAGTAAGATCTGTTGTACATTTCCAGTGGCATGCTAAAATTCAGTCATATGAGCATACATAAGGTAATTGTAAGCATTTCTTCTTAATTTTGAATTCAGTTCAGTGATGTAATATTGATAGCTTAAATTTAGCCATTTTGAGAGAGTTTATACCACAAAATTGAGAAATGCTACATACATATGAGAACATTTTGCTTCTGAGAAGCTGGTTTTTAAACATTTATCTATACACTTTGGATGCATCATTAATATTACTTACATCATCACTATTAACAGCATATTAGTGTCATCTCAGACAATTCTTTACCTAGATTTAGACACGTATAAGCAGTTCAGGGATGCATCTGTTACAGGAGAGTTGTGATGATTATGACTTAGGAAAATCCATATTCTTCATTTGCATTGACCTTTTCATGCCTGTGGTATTTAACCAGGATATGTAGTGCAAATGGACACTCTTTTAAACAATTCATACCCTCTCATTCCATGGGTTATTTATTTATTTGCTTAATTATAAGACAATGAAAACATTTACAGATATTTTGCCTCAGTCAAATGTGATGAGCAGTGGTTTAGAATTAAAAATAAAAATAATCCTCAAATATGAAATTATAAATCCAATCCATTATTTGATAAAGAGAACTCACAAGCCAATAATCTCAATAGAATTTAATTATTAATAATCCTTAACTATTATTAAATAGTGAGGTATTTCCCCATGTTTGCATGTGAAAAACACAGAAGGTGCTATCAGTGGAATAATTCTTGTCTGTTGTAGGTTTATTCATAGAGTGACCCTATTTAAGCCATTTAACTTTTTTGATATTTTGCATTCTTATTTATAAAATGGCAGGGAATAATATAAATTTGGAAAGATAATCCTGAATATAATGCCTATCTTCTTTTTCACCTAGTTATTGCCTACTCATTATGTAAAACCCTCCTCATAGGTTCCCTCCCTGGAGAAACATTCTTTGATTCCTGATTAATGAGCACACATCTTTCCACAGTATATCCTGCCTATTTACTGCATTGTCTGTATTTACTTTACTGTGAGCTTCTTGAAGACAGAGACTGTGCTTCTCATCTCTGAATTTTTATGGCCTAACAGAGTGTTTGACACAGTAGGTGTTCAATAAATACTTGATGAATACATAAGTGAATGGTGATTTTGATGAAAAAAAACATCACAATAATGAAAACAAAGGCCCAAGTTATTTGCTTACTTCCTTGTAATTGCAAGACAATAGATGAATAGGCAAATGATCCTTGCTTATCCTATTACCAAATCAGTCATATTTCCCCATTTTAAAAGAATATTGTCTTTCTTTTACAGATGTCTATAGAATAGATATGGATGGCTCTGAGTAACTAATGCATTAAAACAGAGGCATGACACACACTGTGAACAGACCCTGCCTGAACATTTTAAAATGCCTTTTACAAGCCCTTTGCTATGAGCATTTTTTTTAGTGCATTTAAGATTAATGGTTGCTTTCCTGTATTCATGTTCTGTTTGTGGAAACAGATGGAATTTTAAGCATTAAAGCTATAATAAAATTTGTTACTTGCTATGACAAAGTATTCATTATACACTGTCAGAATAATACAGATCTGAAAAGTTGACTTTTTAGTAGTTTTCAGGCATAAATACTTGATTTACTTATTGTGGTAAAAAGTAATGCTGTGAGCTATTGAAACTGTAAACTACATTTCTATTTGCCTGATAATCCCTTTTATTAGCCATAGAACTGTAGATGTGTGGGAAGAACATTATTTCAGCCATAGGAGGGATTCTTCTTCATTAAATGCATGTTTTCAAAAAGAAGAGATTATTTACTTTTCACTAGAAACAACTACAGCGTCCACTCAAAAGCAAATTGTGTTCTCAGAGCAAAGATATTAAACTGATATTAATAGACATTCTATTCTTGAGCAACTGATTCTGTTGGTTCAGTTATTGCTCCACCTTTGGGAAATTGCAGAATCAATGACCTAAAAGGTTTCTTAGTCTCCAATATTTATGGTTTGGGTTTTTAGTGGATTAATAAAAAAAAAAAAAAGGTGTAATCGTTTCCCCTTAGAACCTTTACTGTGCCTTTGTTTCACAGCTTGGAAAAAGCTCTGAATTGATTTATGAGAAAAGCAAAGAGAAAATGGCAGGTTTAGTTGATAAAGTGTATCATAAGATTCAAACAGCCCAGAGTTACCACATTTTAGAGAAGATATATACTAATGTTTTGAAATATTTTGTTAAAGCCACTGTTATGTGATTTAACAACCAGTTTTCATCTTCTTTATCTAAAAATTCCAAGTGATAAAGTCAAATGAAATATAACAGGATCTTCAACTGGAGGTAATATACATAGCAGTACTTTGTGAGCTATCAAGCTCTACAAAAAGAGGACAAGCTAATTATATCTGTTCCTATGTTTAATTACTAATGCTGTTAAAGCCATAGGGTTGGAGGAAGTACCCCAAATTCTAAATTTAGAGAATAGCATCTAGGAAGGAAAAGAAAGAGAGAGAGAGAAAGAATATTGCGAAGAAATGGCTCAGAAAACATTATTCAACATTATCCAATTAAATAGCATTTTATTATTATATATAATATTAAATATGACTGCTTAAGTGGGAGGCTGTTCCCCAACAGTGGAAGAAAAGTTCTCCAGTGTTGTATCTCAGTATTTATGCTACAGATTACATCCTTAAATTCTGTGAGGTTCTTCATGGAATTTATCATTGCTCTTCAGCTTCAACTGTCTTTTGGTATCTTAGAGTCTCTTAAGTTCTCAAGGTTTATAAATTCTCCAATTTAAAAATTATCTAAAGAATATTAAATCTGTAGTTAGTAGGCACAGGTTTTCCTTCACTAGCTGTGTGTTGGTGGATATGAAACTTAAGAACCATTAGTTCTACAGTTGTTTTATCATCTGTAAAATAACAATAGTATTACCCAAGTCATAGGTTACTTACAAAGAGTCTGTGAGATGTTTATAACACATATAATATTGATGGTACACAGCGGTTGTTCAATAAATACTAAATTTCTTAAGACCCCTGAGTAATTCAAACTTTTAGCCACATTATATACTTCCAGCATGGCTTTTTGTGTTTTTCTTCTCTTCTTTCTTTTCTTCCTTTTTTTCTCCCTCCCTGCCTCCCTCCCTGCCTGTTTCTCTCCTTCCCTCCGCTTCATTCCTTCCTCCATCTTTCCCTCCCTTCCTCCTTCTTTCTCTCTTCTCTCCCTCCATCTTTCTTTCTCTTTCCCTTTTCTTTTTTCTTTCCCTCCCTCCCTCCCTCCCTCCCTCCCTCCCTCCCTTCCTTCCATCCATCCTCTTCCTTTTTCTTCAGGGAGACCACTTCCAACAGATCAACTGCAAATAAACAAACAGGTACATCCATTATCACTAAAGTTTAATTTCATTAATAGCTAAATTAGGAAACTGGAAATTAGAGGAGTTGGTCTTCATCTCAGTTTAATAGATTTTTATAATAAAATACTGCATATAAATCATTGAACCCCATGTCTAGTACATCATCATGTTTTATAAATGGCATTTCCTTTCTTTTCCACCCAGTACTTCTAGAGGGTAAAGTGATACCTTACTCATCTTGACTTCTCCTGTGTCTTGTATAAATATCTCAAAAGGTGTTGAAGAAATTCAGTTTCTAGAGAGAAGAAGAAAAGCAGTCTGGCATGTGAGCAAAGACAGCTTGGCGTTAGTGTTTGTGAAAATGGGAAAGGTTCACAGAAGCTAAGCCTCTGGGAATGGTAAATACAAACAACCAGAGGAAATGAACAGTATCAGGGAGTAGCACCAAGGGTCTGGATATGACTGGCCAACATGGCTCTACGCTGAAGGCAAGCAGCTATATTACAGGGTTTGTGCTATCACCAAAGAGACCATGAGAACTGAGGATAGACGCAGACCTAACCACAGAATTGTCCCTGACATGATACCTATAGGAATGGCTTTCTGTATTGATAAGATCATCTTTGAATATAAAGTCATATAATGCATAGCCATACAGCTTCAACCTTTAGGCTAATCTTGCTTAGTTTCAGTGGTTTTGTTGGATATAGTAGAATCCGGATAGAAAAGTAGAAAAGTTTAACTTTTACTTAAACTCAGGATGGCTTTTCTAAAATTATTAAATCCTCAAAGCAAGACAAAGTTAAATGCTAAATTTCCACAATGAATGAACATCCCATTGTAGCTAAAAACAAACGTGGTTTCAGTGTTTAATGATGCATTTGTATTTTGTTAGTAACAAAATGGTCTTCTCAAAAACAAAGCAAAACAAAAAAACAAAAAATCAAAACATGTTATGCATTCTACAATTGGAATTACCCTAGCGAAGAAGTTTAGTAGAAAATACTTGGAGACAAATTCTATTATTTTATTTTACTTTAGAATTGAAGGACTTTTATTAGGTTGTAAGCATAACTTTCATTCAGTTTTGCAAATTAGAACGCCATTGAATCTTGGCATGCAATGGCACAGTATTCAGCTTTTTCTAAAGGCATGTGGAAAAGCTACAGTTCTGGCCTAGAAAATATACCATGAGCTTCTAGGCCAGGGCGCAAGAGGAATTCAGCTAGAAAAAGAAACGTACCAGCAGTCAAGTATTATGTCTTAGGAGCGTCATTGTTCTCAACTTTATATTAAATCAGTACTTCTCACAACAGATCTGTTTTGGCACCATTTATGAAAAAAAACAAAACAAGAAATGTATATGCTAAAGAGTTTCCAAGAAATATTTGCTGAATAAATACATAAATAAATGGATAAATGATACAGAGCACACAGAACCTCTGGAGCAAAGAAAGCCGTAAGAAAGCCCTTGTACTTTCTCTGTCTTTTTAACACCACTTCCAACCAGTGCTATTAGTTTTCATTTTACTAAGTGAGGACTTTGAGGTGAGTCCATAAATGAAAAGGTCAGTCCAAAGTATGTGCTTGAACTCTAAGAAATATCAAGAAAAAAACTTTTCAAATTGTGAAATTCTTAGCAAGATAAATACAGAAAATGGAAATATAAATAATAATATCAAATAATTTCACCTTTAATATTGTTTTTATTTTAATTATTTTTTATAATGAGAATAAAATAACTAATATTACCCAATGGCACGTTCCACCATACTGTGTAGGCTTCCATACTTCTAAATTTTAGCAAGACCTTTTATTAAATCAATCTTATATATTTTTAAAGAAGGCAGAAAATTAGGATAAATTTAGCTTCACTACATTACTCAAAGATATTATGAAATGGTGCATATTAACTCTTAAACTATTTTAAGTAACATATATAATAGCATATATTTTTGCTACATATTTTTGCTATTTTTCATATATTATTTTGATATATATAAAATATATGAAAAATCTAAACAATTTAAAAAGGTAAATATGCTAAGAAACAAGTTTCTAAAATACTTATACAAGTATATCATTTAAGAAAAAATAGAAGGTCAATAAACTGGACAAATATTTAATAATCAAATTCAAATTAGATGCCAAGATGCATTTTTATTACAAAAATAAAGGCAAATTGGGGGTATTACAGACATTATTTTTAAAAAAAGAATTGCTAATGGAGGGCTTTTGGAAGTGTGTATGAGAGGTATAGAATTCTTCACAATTTTAAAATTGATTCTCATAACAATACTAATAAATTATAAACAATTTAAAACTGTAGTTTCAAGGATGTTTATCACAGTGCTCTTACAATAATAATACACTTGCAGAAATGTGAGTGCACAACAATAGAGAAATGATTAGTTCATATCCATTCAATGAAATGTACTGACTAAAATTATTATAAAATAGAAGTTTTGGGGGTGAGAGGGTTGGGAGGTGTGTATAATGGACAATAAAATCTTCTGGGGAAATTTTTCAAAATACACTTGCCAGCCAGAGTTATTCACCAAGACCATACTTAGTGTACACTACTTGTGCTCAGAAGTGTGGGTACAGGTTATTCTAGCAGATGCTCTTCATTTCTTGCCCTTAAAGAACCACTGTTCTTGGGTAGTGTACTAATGATATAGAAAAACATATTTAATATACTGTTAAGATAGAAAAGTGGTTTATAAAACTGTTAGCACTGACCTTTCATTTAAAGTGTATAGAGGAGCAAGATGGCCGAATAGGAACAGCTCCAGTCTCCAACTCCCAGCGCGAGCGACACAGAAGACCGGTGATTTCTGCATTTTCAACTGAGGTACTGGGTTCATCTCACTGGGGAGTGCCCGACGATCGGTGCTGGTCAGCTGCTGCAGCCCGACCAGCAAGAGCTGAAGCAGGGCGAGGCATTGCCTCACCTGGGAAGCGCAAGGGGGAAGGGAATCCCTTTTCCTCGCCAGGGGAACTGAGACACACAACACCTGGAAAATCGGGTAACTCCCACCCCAATACTGCGCTTTAAGCAAACAGGCACACCAGGAGATCATATCCCACACCTGGCCGGGAGGGTCGCACACCCACGGAGCCTCCCTCATTGCTAGCACAGCAGTCTGTGATCTACCTGCAAGGCAGCAGCGAGGCTGGGGGAGGGGCGCCCGCCATTGCTGAGGCTTAAGTAGGTAAACAAAGCTGCTGGGAAGCTCGAACTGGGTGGAGCTCACAGCAGCTCAAGGAAACCTGCCTGTCTCTGTAGACTCCACCTCTGGGGACAGGGCACAGTAAACAATAACAAACCCAGCAGAAACCTCTGCAGACGCAAACGACTCTGTCTGACAGCTTTGAAGAGAGCAGTGGATCTCCCAACACAGAGGTTGAGATCTGAGAAGGGACAGACTCCCTGCTCAAGTGGGTCCCTGACCCCTGAGTAGCCTAACTGGGAGACATCCCCCACTAGGGGCAGTCTGACACCCCACACCTCACAGGGTGGAGTACACCCCTGAGAGGAAGCTTCCAAAGCAAGAATCAGACAGGTACACTCGCTGTTCAGAAATATTCTATATTCTGTAGCCTCTGCTGCTGATACCCAGGCAAACAGTGTCTGGAGTGGACCTCAAGCAATCTCCAACAGACCTATAGCTGAGGGTCCTGACTGTTAGAAGGAAAACTATCAAACAGGAAGGACACCTACACCAAAACCCCATCAGTACATCACCATCATCAAAGACCAGAGGCAGATAAAACCACAAAGATGGGGAAAAAGCAGGGCAGAAAAGCTGGAAATTCAAAAAATAAGAGCGCATCTCCCCCGGCAAAGGAGCGCAGCTCATCGCCAGCAACGGATCAAAGCTGGACGGAGAATGACTTTGACGAGATGAGAGAAGAAGGCTTCAGTCCATCAAATTTCTCAGAGCTAAAGGAGGAATTACGTACCCAGCACAAAGAAACTAAAAATCTTGAAAAAAAAGTGGAAGAATTGATGGCTAGAGTAATTAATGCAGAGAAGGTCCTAAACGAAATGAAAGAGATGAAAACCATGACACGAGAAATACGTGACAAATGCACAAGCTTCAGTAACCGACTCGATCAACTGGAAGAAAGAGTATCTGCGATTGAGGATCAAATGAATGAAATGAAGCGAGAAGAGAAACCAAAAGAAAAAAGAAGAAAAAGAAATGAACAAAGCCTGCAAGAAGTATGGGATTATGTAAAAAGACCAAATCTACGTCTGATTGGGGTGCCTGAAAGTGAGGGGGAAAATGGAACCACGTTGGAAAACACTCTTCAGGATATCATCCAGGAGAACTTCCCCAACCTAGTAGGGCAGGCCAACATTCAAATCCAGGAAATACAGAGAACGCCACAAAGATACTCCTCGAGAAGAGCAACTCCAAGACACATAATTGCCAGATTCACCAAAGTTGAAATGAAGGAAAAAATTTAAGGGCAGCCAGAGAGAAAGGTTGGGTTACCACAAAGGGAAGCCCATCAGACTAACAGCAGATCTCTCGGCAGAAACTCTACAAGCCAGAAGAGAGTGGGGGCCAATATTCAACATTCTTAAAGAAAAGAATTTTAAACCCAGAATTTCATATCCAGCCAAACTAAGTTTCATAAGTGAAGGAGAAATAAAATCCTTTACAGATAAGCAAATGCTTAGAGATTTTGTCACCACTAGGCCTGCCTTACAAGAGACCCTGAAGGAAGCACTAAACATGGAAAGGAACAACCGGTACCAGCCATTGCAAAAACATGCCAAAATGTAAAGACCATCGAGGCTAGGAAGAAACTGCATCAATTAACGAGCAAAATAACCAGTTAATATCATAATGGCAGGAACAAGTTCACACATAACAATCTTAACCTTAAATGTAAATGGACTAAATGCTTCAATTAAAAGACACAGACTGGCAAACTGGATAAAGAGTCAAGACCCATCAGTCTGCTGTATTCAGGAGACCCATCTCACACGCAGAGACATACATAGGCTCAAAATAAAGGGATGGAGGAAGATTTACCAAGTAAATGGAGAACAAAAAAAAGCGGGGGTTGCAATACTAGTCTCTGATAAAACAGACTTTAAACCATCAAAGATCAAAAGAGACAAAGAAGGCCATTACATAATGGTAAAGGGATCAATTCAACAGGAAGAGCTAACTATCCTATATATATATATGCACCCAATACAGGAGCACCCAGATTCATAAAGCAAGTCCTTAGAGACTTACAAAGAGACTTAGACTCCCATACAATAATAAAGGGAGACTTCAACACTCCACTGTCAACATTAGACAGATCAACGAGACGGAAAGTTAACAAGGATATCCAGGAATTGAACTCATCTCTGCAGCAAGCAGACCTAATAGACATCTATAGAACTCTCCACCCCAAATCAAAATCAATATACATTCTTCTCAGCACCACATCGTACTTACTCCAAAATCGACCACGTAATTGGAAGTAAAGCACTCCTCAGCAAATGTACAAGAACAGAAATTATAACAAACTGTCTCTCAGACCACAGTGCAATCAAACTAGAACTCAGGACTAAGAAACTCAATCAAAACTGCTCAACTACATGGAAACTGAACAACCTGCTCCTGAATGACTACTGGGTACATAACGAAATGAAGGCAGAAATAAAGATGTTCTTTGAAACCAATGAGAACAAAGATACAACATACCAGAATCTCTGGGACACATTTAAAGCAGTGTGTAGAGGGAAATTTATAGCACTAAATGCCCACAAGAGAAAGCAGGAAAGATCTAAAATTGACACTCTAACATCACAATTAAAAGAACTAGAGAAGCAAGAGCAATGACATTCGAAAGCTAGCAGAAGGCAAGAAATAACTAAGATCAGAGCAGAAGTGAAGGAGATAGAGACACAAAAAACTCTCCAAAAAATCAATGAATCCAGGAATTGGTTTTTTGAAAAGATCAACAAAATTGACAGACCAGTAGCAAGACTAATAAAGAAGTAAAGAGAGAAGAATCAAATCGACGCAATTAAAAATGATAAAGGGGATATCACCACCGACCCCACAGAAATACAAACTACCATCAGAGAATACTATAAACACCTCTACGCAAATAAACTGGAAAATCTAGAAGAAATGGATAATTTCCTGGACACTTACACTCTTCCAAGACTAAACCAGGAAGAAGTTGAATCCCTGAATAGACCAATAGCAGGCTCTGAAATTGAGGCAATAATTAATAGCCTACCAACCAAAAAAAGTCCAGGACCAGATGGATTCACAGCTGAATTCTACCAGAGGTACAAGGAGGAGTTGGTACCATTCCTTCTGAAACTATTCCAATCAATAGAAAAAGAGGGAATCCTCCCTAACTCATTTTATGAGGCCAACATCATCCTGATACCAAAGCCTGGCAGAGACACAACAAAAAAAGATAATTTTAGACCAATATCCCTGATGAACATCGATGCAAAAATCCTCAATAAAATACTGGCAAACTGGATTCAGCAACACATCAAAAAGCTTATCCACCATGATCAAGTGGGCTTCATCCCTGGGATGCAAGGCTGGTTCAACATTCGCAAATCAATAAACATAATCCAGCATATAAACAGAACCAAAGACAAGAACCACATGATTATCTCAATAGATGCAGAAAAAGCTTTTGACAAAATTCAACAGCCCTTCATGCTAAAAACGCTCAATAAATTCGGTATTGATGGAACATACCTCAAAATAATAAGAGCTATTTATGACAAACCCACAGCCAATATCATACTGAATGGGCAAAAACTGGAAAAATTCCCTTTGAAAACTGGCACAAGACAGGGATGCCCTCTCTCACCACTCCTATTCAACATAGTGTTGGAAGTTCTGGCTAGGGCAGTTAGGCAAGAGAAAGAAATCAAGGGTATTCAGTTAGGAAAAGAAGAAGTCAAACTGTCCCTGTTTGCAGATGACATGATTGTATATTTAGAAAACCCCATTGTCTCAGCCCACAATCTCCTTAAGCTGATAAGCAACTTCAGCAAAGTCTCAGGATACAAAATTAATGTGCAAAAATCACAAGCATTCTTATACACCAGTAACAGACAAACAGAGAGCCAAATCAGGAATGAACTTCCATTCACAATTGCTTCAAAGAGAATCAAATACCTAGGAATCCAACTTACAAGGGATGTAAAGGACCTCTTCAAGGAGAACTACAAACCACTGCTCAGTGAAATCAAAGAGGACACAAACAAATGGAAGAACATACCATGCTCATGGATAGAAAGAATCAATATCGTGAAAATGGCCATACTGCCCAAGGTAATTTATAGATTCAATGCCATCCCCATCAAGCTACCAATGAGTTTCTTCACAGAATTGGAAAAAACTGCTTTAAAGTCCATATGGAACCAAAAAAGAGCCCGCATCTCCAAGACAATCCTAAGGCAAAAGAACAAAGCTGGAGGCATCACGCTACCTGACTTCAAACTATACTACAAGGCTACAGTAACCAAAACAGCATGGTACTGGTACCAAAACAGAGATATAGACCAATGGAACAGAACTGAGTCCTCAGAAATAATACCACACATCTACAGCCATCTGATCTTTGACAAACCTGAGAGAAACAAGAAATGGGGGAAGGATTCCCTATTTAATAAATGGTGCTGGGAAAATTGGCTAGCCATAAGTAGAATGCTGAAACTGGATCCTTTCCTTACTCCTTATACGAAAATTAATTCAAGATGGATTAGAGACTTAAATGTTAGACCTAATACCATAAAAATCCTAGAGGAAAACCTAGGTAGTACCATTCAGGACATAGGCATGGGCAAAGACTTCATGTCTAAAACACCAAAAGCAACGGCAGCAAAAGCCAAAATTGACAAATGGGATCTCATTAAACTAAAGAGCTTCTGCACAGCAAAAGAAACTACCATCAGAGTGAACAGGCAACCTACAGAATGGGAGAAAATTTTTGCAATCTACTCATCTGACAAAGGGCTAATATCCAGAACCTACAAAGAACTCAAACACATTTACAAGAAAAAAACAAAGAACCCCATCAAAAAGTGGGCAAAGGATATGAACAGACATTTCTCAAAAGAAGACATTCATACAGCCAACAGACACATGAAAAAATGCTCATCATCACTGGCCGTCAGAGAAATGCAAATCAAAACCACAATGAGATACCATCTCACACCAGTTAGAATGGCGATCATTAAAAAGTCAGGAAACAACAGGTGCTGGAGAGGATGTGGAGAAATAGGAACACTTTTACACTGTTGGTGGGATTGTAAACTAGTTCAACCATTATGGAAAACAGTATGGCGATTCCTCAAGGATCTAGAACTAGATGTACCATATGACCCAGCCATCCCATTACTGGGTATATACCCAAAGGATTATAAATTATGCTGCTATAAAGACACATGCACACGTATGTTTATTGCAGCACTATTCACAATAGCAAAGACTTGGAATCAACCCAAATGTCCATCAGTGACAGATTGGATTAAGAAAATGTGGCACATATACACCATGGAATACTATGCAGCCCTCAAAAAGGATGAGTTTGAGTCCTTTGTAGGGACATGGATGCAGCTGGAAACCATCATTCTTATCAATCTATCACAAGAACAGAAAACCAAACACCGCATGTTCTCACTCATAGGTGGGAACTGAACAATGAGATCACTTGGACTCAGGAAGGGGAACATCACACACAGGGGCCTGTCATGGGGAGGGGGCAGGGGGGAGGGATTGCATTGGGAGTTATACCTGATGTAAATGACAAGTTGATGGGTGCAGCACACCAACATGGCACAAGTATACATATGTAACAAACCTGCACGTTATGCACATGTACCCTACAACTTAAAGTATAATAATAATAAATTAATTAAAAAAAAGAAAGTGTATAAGCCCAAATATCTTGCTATTTGTATTATAAAAGGTGTATGTATATATATATGGTGTATATATATATAAAAGGTATTTATATATATAAATTTTATATATATAAAAGATGTATGTTTACATGTATGCAATTTTATATATATAAAAGGTGTATGTATAAAAGGTATTACCTTTTATATATATATGTATATCTTTTATAATATAATACATCACTTGGAACAATGGCTGGCATATAATAAACACCACATATGGTTTAGCTATTATGTCATTCGTCGTTATGATATCATTATGCTGTTTGTATTATTATTGATTTCTTATTATTACCTAATCTTGATTTGGATCATGGTAAAAAAGGGACATCTGCCATGATAATAATGAAGGGAAGAGGTTATGTCTTATGCCTAATCTGTCAGAAAGGCAGACACATAATTTGTAATATTGCATAATATGGCACATAAGAGTCACATGTCATTGCTTCTCATTATAGGTGTCACAAAAAGGGCTTTAGTTGTATGCTAAAAGTGGTGGTCACACCCCATTACTCCATTTGCCAGATATGTTAAATCACATGTATAATAGACAGCTGAAAATTGGGATGACTTTCAGAAGAATTTCAAGTAGTGTCCGTAATGCTGGAATTGGAAAGTTCCAGGCTCTTTGATTTAATTAATGATTTCCAGAAACTGTAGTTTAAATCTGTCTGGGCACATGGAAGTTGAAAATACAGGCTCAGAGGTTCAGATGTTGAGCTTGCCTTTGGATTTGGCAAAGGAAACACATCAGTGAGAGTTACTGCCTGTCTATGTTTGTGTAACCCTGATCCTGCTCTTGTGACTTCAGTCTCTTGACTTGATCTAGGATGGGTCTTCTTGAAGGACTAGGAAGGCACTAGGGAGACACTCCCAATTTACTGCCTGACATCCCTCTTGTCCTAATTAGTTGCATTGTAACATTTACCTCAGCTTGGTGAGCATTCATTTACCACTGTTACTGCAAGTCCCTGTGTTTCATTTCCGCCAAACCTCCCTTACAGCAAGCTTTCCTTCTTCCTGTTTCAGTGTAGCATCTAATGATCTAGACTCTGCATTCTGTGTCAAAGACTTTACATTCAATACAAAAGAAAGAAGCATGTGCATTTAAATTTTTGAACAGTGAATATACTGTCACAAATAAAAATATATCAGAGGTACACATAATTTCTGAAAAATTATTTGCACCTTCATTCTAATTTTCTGAATTGATCTAATGAGACAGAGAAGAGTTAATGATAGCTCACGGAAAGTCTTGGATTTAGATACTGTATTTACATTCACTGGAATTTATTTTATCTTACTACAAATCAGGCATAAGACAAAAAAGTGATCTTTTTTTTTTTACAGGGATCAAAATGTTAGGCCCAAGACAAATAAACATGTGAAAACAATTTTAAAACTATACTGTTTTATATAAATACGTGGAGGTATTATTGTCATTCTACTCTAATTGAACTATTATAATGTCAAAAACAGCAATTACTTTTGTGCCAACCTAATAATTAAAAAAATACAGTAAAACGCGTTGATAGTTACCTATATTATTTTATAAAGGGCCCTCAAATATACATATGTATAAAGCAGAAGTGCCCAAATGTGTCACTGTATTGTTACATGTATAGATGCTTTTTGTATTTTTTTAAACAAATTATATTTGTTATTCACATTGGTCTCAATGTTTCCTATTTCTGAGTTCTGGGATTGTGACTTAATTTTAATTGAAAGGATAAGGTAACACATAAATTAGACATCTAAAATATTTTCTAGTTCAAAGTGGGACATAGATAGATAGATAATTAAATGTATAAATAAACCATGGTATCAGCTTTAGGAAGTGTTCAGTGATTTTAGGATAACACACTTATTGTGCAGATAGAGAGATCAAAGAAGATGAATGATGTTTGCAGGATCATCAAATGAATGGCAGGGTAAGCTCAGGATACAATATCCTGACAGGTGCAATGGTGATGTGCTTTATGAATTTGTCAAAGACACCAAACATCTGTCTTAATTTCTCCAAATCTAAAAGATAATAATATCTACTTGACAGGGACACTGTAGGGGGTCAGTTTAGGTTTGTGCTTTGAATATGAGAGGTTCTCCACAAAAAGACACATTTTTATACTTTGTTCTTTTATCCAGTCTTTCTTCACTATAATACTCAAAATGTAAAAACAGGAACATAATGACACTTTCCTAGGAAATTTATTAAAACAAGTTCATTACAATCATTCCTTCTAATAAGCCATGAAACATGTATGGATAGAAGTGCACATGTCATGAAATTTTAATGTGTACATGCATATCAGGGTTGAAAATAACATTAAAGGATACTAATTTAGTAGTATTGAAGATACTCAATATTTGAGTTTAAAACTCAGTGCCGTACAGCTTTCAACAAACTTTCCTGAGTGTTAGGTTTGGCACTGATTTAATACTTGCCTGTTTGGAAGCTTGGCATGAAAACAATGAGGTGGTACATATGTACTGCAGACAATGAGGAAAACAGAACTTACCTTTACATTCATTTTTATATGTTTTCCTTCCATTTTTATTTTAATTATTTTTACTGTCTCACTAGTCTATTATAAATTTACTTCCAAGCAATCCCCCATGCTTAACCCAAATATATGTTCCCAATGAATATTTGTCGAATGAAGGAATGTCCTAAATTGCCACTCAGTCTATCCATATTACTTCAGAATTCATCTGAAATGTATTTCCATCATGAAGTGTTCAAGAAAATTGTTCTTTTCTCCTGCCTGAGCTCTAAAGATAGCTGCTTTCCTGTTCTTTACATGTCATTCCAGTCATTTATTTTCTGAATTATTATTTCAGACTTTAAGTACTTTTTACAGACTTAAATTATTATTACAGCCTAATGGAAGAGAAAGGCATGCAAATCAGTAATTGTAATGTAGTTTAGTAAACTCTAGGATATGTACGTCCAAAGTACTGTGCAAAAGGAGATGACAAAGAGAAAAGTTATTTGCTGATATGTTAATGAAAGCTCCATAGAGGACAGGCCATGTGAGCTGAAACTTGTTGAGAAAGAAGAATTTGAACAAATGAAAACTGGTGGGAAATTCATTCCATTCAGGAAACCATATAAAAATGTCATTAAGGGAAGACAGCCTGGGGGGTATCATGAATCTTTTGAATTTTCTGCTAATTATGTAATTTCCTTACATATGATGTGGTGAAACGGTATTCTTTATACTCATCCCTTTCATTTTCTTATTTCTCTGTCTCTCCTTCTAGTTTTTTCCTTCTTTAATTTTATTCTTCCTTTTTAGCTTTTTAAAATAATTTTTGCAACAAGATATTAAGCTGTTTTCTAAACACAACTCTGTTTCTGCTGTGAAATAATAAATTTGGGGAAGTTGTTTGTTGTTTGTAATTCAGTAGTATATGCTTTGATCTCTCTTCTGTTCATAACCATACCCCAAATTCTGAAAAGCAAAACAGAAACCATACCACAATTTTAATTTTACATTATATTGCTAAGTTTTTCCTCCTCTTTTAGATTTTGATCCTGACAGGAAGTACTTACACCATCTCTTTGCTTTGTACTTTTCCTGATCAAAGCAGGTATTCAGTATTTGCTGACTGAAGGATATGCTTTTGTTCTCACATTGCCCTAGCAAATTAGCAGCACTTTTGTGGTTGGTTAAAATTTATTTTAAAGGATAAGAGAGGAGCTGCGAACATCATACTAATAGTGTCAATAAACATTGAGATTAAATTTAAAAAATTAATTACATAACAATTTAAAAAAGTTTTTGATCAACAACAAAAAACTCTTTATATCTCTGTGTTAGTTGGCTAGGCTGATAGCAAACTGCCATAGCCTGGTGGTTCAGAAAACAAAAATTAATTTTATTTCAATTATGGAGGCTAGATGTTTGAGATCAAAATGTCCATGTCTGCGGGGTGAGCTCCTCCTGAGAGCATCTTTCCTTGACTTGCAGATGGTCATCTTCTCCTTGTGTCTTCACATTGTCCTTCCTCTGTATGTGGCTGTCCTAACACGCTCTTCTTATAAGAGCACCAATCATATGGGATTAGGTTTCACCCCAGTGACTTCATTTAACTTTACCTCTTTAAAGACTCTGTCTCCAACTACAGTCACACTCTCAGAAACTGGTGGTTAGGATTCCAACCTATGAATTTTAGGTGGTCTCAGTTCAGCTCCTAACACTCCCATTCAGAAGGAAGAGAACTTTTTGGCTTGAGAGCACCTTGGAAACAGAATAAAGGGGATTGATCTTTCTGAAAGTTTCTGAAAAAAAGGGGCAGTGTCTGTAGAACTGTGTGGGAAAAAGGTCACATGATAGAATGAGATCAACTGGAAAGTGTTTCTGGATAGTAAATGACATGGTTGTATGGTAGTTACTGTAGGAGTGTTAAAGGAGGAAGTGAAGGCCAGAATGCATCATTTTACTTATTTGGTAGCAACATGATCTCTGCTGCTTCTCTTTGTTAATACTTAAATCTTTTTACTAGCTGGCCCTTTATCTCCTCCTCCCCACTGTACCTTTAATTATATTCTTGTTGCTTTGTAAGTTGTTTTTAAAGTGATTTTAATAGAAATTTTATTTCATTTGATGCAACTTGTTTGAATGCTAGTGAATACCTAGTAAACGTTGACTGAGAACTGGATGATGTTGTCTCTGGGGCAATGATATGATAAAAGCTAGTACATTTTCCACTAGGGTCAAAGGGAGATAGAAGACAGCAATTTTTCAGGCACGGTATATCACACCTGTAATTCCAGCACTTTGGGAGGCTGAGGCAGGAGAATCAGTTGAGCCCTGGAGTTTGAGACCAGCCTGGGCAACACAGAGAGACCCTGTCTCTATCCAAAATGAAGAAGAAGAAGAAAGAAGAAGAAAGAAGAAGAAGGAGAAGGAGAAGAAGGGGGAGGGGGGAGGGGAAAAGAAAGGAGGAGGAGGAGGAGGAGAAGACAGAGATTATAAAAGGCAATAACTGAGAATGTGAGAGAAGTGTGTTTACCTAGCTGAACAAAGAAAGAGTGTTAGAAATTGTGGACAGTTGGTCATCTATGCTATCAACCAGATTTGGGAAAAGAAATGCACTTAATGGGCTATATAGCCTTGATAATATGCATTTTACTCTTTGTGTTGGCTTACCATGCCTTATTATTATCTTATATACCAGCTTAAAATATTCAGTACCATGGTAATACATACAGTAGAAGCAATATTTACAAATTTATTAGAAATTAACTTGGGCATGTAGAGGATTGAACATTAGAAAATAAAATAACTACAAAATGTCCAAGGTTGCCAACTAACATTTTTTCATGCATTGTTTAGCTTCAGTTTCAGTATAATAAAGGGTCTACAAAATCTGTTTTATGCTTCGTTCTCAGTCAGAATATGGAAAGAAAGTGTCGGCTTTTTAAAAAGAAACTATGGAAAAGCATGCAGCAATAGAAACTAATGCAAGATAAATACTATTGTGGAGGAAATGAGAAAGATGGACTTTTTTAAAGCTTTTATTTTTAGTGACCATGTTGGTTTATCTTAAACTTTCAAAAAGTTATTAATTCAACAAATATAACCTATTTATATGTTCAGATCTCAGGCAAACACAAAGACAAACCAAAGAGTTCAAAATTTAAGGAAAGAAAATATTTTAAAGTTCCATGGAAAAACAATGGAGGGAGATATAAAGTTTACTTTTGAGGAGAGAGAGAGGGTAGTTTTCACAGAAGCATGACATATATACTATGCCATAAAGTATGAATGGTTCACAGAAACACAAGTTAAAGATAAAAGTCCTAGTAAAGGTAACCAGGGTAGGAAAAGCTAAGAGGTGTGATAAATGTTTGTGGTGTGTGATGCTTAGAGGATTGGATTTTACCTGTAGACAGTGGGTAGACTGATAGTTTTTACATAAGAGCATGGTATGGTATAGTCTCATGGAGTAACCTGAAAAGACTGGAGATGGCAACTGAAGAATTGTTGCCATTGTCCAAGAAGAAGATGGTTAGTCATGAGAGAAACTGATAGTGAGAAAAATAAGAAATGAATTCAGGTCAATAGATTCAGATCCATGCAAGATCTTTGGTAATAAATAGCATCAGAGATTTCTAATGCTAAAATGGGTCAATTCTGTAAAAGCAAACCAACAAAAGCACTTAAAAAAGATCTCTTGAAATTATTTTGAGTAGGGAGTGAGATTTTCCAGTATCTTGGAGAATGTTGCCTGTATAATTACAATCCTGGAAGAGCAATAGAATAAGTCCAGGAGTTCAGCTGGTTGCAACCATATTTTATGGGCTTGTTCTAGGAGCTGGGTAATGGAGACATATGAGGACAGTGAGTCCTGGCTATAACAATTTGTAATATGGAGAAACTAACCAGTTTATTTTAGGGCCTTGAATTTCTACACCATTTAAAAAAAAATCTCCTATCTCCAAACACCAGAAAGATATTTGTTAAGACAATGTTTGACTTTAATCCAGATGTAAGGGCAAGAAAAGTTTGACATATTATAATCTGATGACCTCTGAGGTCCCTTGAAGCTTAAAAATTACAATACCTAATGCATGCAGGGCTTAAAACCTCAATGATGGGTTGATAGGTACAGCAAACCACAATGGCACATGTACACCTCTGTAACAAACCTGAACATTCTGCACATGTATCCCAGAACTTAAAGTAAAATTAAAAAAAAAAGAAAAACACAAAGTCCTCTCTTCTAATTCTTCTCTAAACTATTCCCCGTTATAGGGCAACAATTGGTATCTCCCATGGTAATTCACTCAATGTGGGAAAATTCATTTAAAATCAGAATCAAATTAAGAATATATATTGCCTTTCTCCATTATTCTTATTTTTCTTACCTCACCTGGGATCTTAAAAAAAACTAATGTTTTCATTAAACACAAGATTTTTCTCTCTTCAGTGTAAAGGAACTCTGAGATGCCAAATGTTCCTCAGAAGGCATGGTGGAAAGGCCCCTCATTTTCTCTGGCTACTCATTTCTAGATTGCCTGCATTGCATTTTCCTACATAGTACTTCATTTTGAAAGTGCGGTTCTTAAAATGAACTCAATCTCTAGGCATTTCATCCAGGTGAGGCAAAGTTGGACTGTCATGTCTATCATAGATAATGTCATAGCTGCAGCTTCGTTCTTCTTACAGCTACTGCAACTTGTGGTCCTCTTTGGCAATATAAGTAATGTTTATGACATAGATTCTTCTCACTAAGATATTTGTTGCTTAGGTATAAACCGTAACCTTTTAAATTCACCATTACCAAATGCTATACTTTTTGAAAAAATACAAATACATTGACAATATGAGAGACAATTCTAGGAGGTGCTCTAGAACTTTAAAAACAATACAAACCACACAAGCTAATTACATTTACTTAGGCCTTCTATTTTTGGAAAACAAAAATCAATAATTCCATGAACATAGCAAAGACTAACTTGTCTAATTCATCAAATTTACTACCTTGAACATAGCGAGGACTCAATAAATGATTATTAATATTTCTAATTTTAGCAATAAAATATCACTGTAGATATTGATGTTCAAATAACTGAAGAGATGTAACTTTGGGGGAGGCTTTCCTTCTTTTGTTCCTCCTTATATTGTTTTTCTCTCCTCTTCCTATTTTCCTATGCTTATTTCTCACCTTTTTAATTTTTTTTTTTTTTTTTGGCAAGAGATGTGTGTGTCTATATATACCTATGTATTATTCAGGACTATTTACAACAATATCTCAGAGATATCATTGTTTACAACTATTAGACTCTAAACATATTTTTGTTAGCTTCACCTCTTTATCTGTGAAAGGGCTAAAAGTACTCAGGCAATGATTACCAGTGTATTATACATTTGTTTACTGGTATTATAAAGTTGTTACAAACAGCTAGCTGTGGTAAGCAAACAGACTTAAGAATGAGTTAAATAATTTTGATAAAAAGACTCCATATTGCCTCACCTAAAAAATTTTTATTATCTTTTTCCAAGATGCAGTGCAACACTAGATTATGCTGTGGTGTTATGAAAAAAATTAAAGACTCATCTAATCAATAACTTTGGATTTAATGCTTATCAGTGCTAAGACCTGTACTAACACTGCTGACTGGAGATATAAAAATGATAAAAATTTTTCCCTTAAAGAGATAAAATGTTACCAAAGAATGCAAGTATGGAAATATATATGTGTGTATACACACACACACCTATACATACATGCATATATATGTATATATACACATATATACACACATAAATATACATATATATGCAAATAAAATAATATAAATGCATTAAAATGCATTGGGATCATATTAGAAGGAGAGCTTATGCCTAACAGAAGAGTGTGAAAGTTATAAAAAGTACCAGTAGAAAATGAATTAGTAAAAAGGATTAATAAAAGATGCCTTGAGAATTTCCCAGCTATTAAAACTTGAGCAAAAGCTGGGTGAACATTTCAAGCAAGACAAAGTTAAAGACACCTTAAAACTTACCGTAGAACTACTGAGTGTAAAGCACTGATATCATTGGGAGGTGAACACATTTTGAAAGGGATAGAATGCAAATACAAACAAAATGGTTTCTGCATTAGGCAAAACTACAGTAGAGTTTCCTGTAGAATGGAGGGTCTTTAGCATGTGGTGATAGCTGGATCTTGAAGGAAGAAAATAGTGGATTTAATAAATACAGAGGGGATATGGTATATGCTTGAAAGTGAAACAGAGAAAAACAATTTTTGATAAAGAATTGTTCCAGTTTCTTGATGTGAGGCACTAAAGCTGGCCTTTATGGAATGGAGAATTTGGAGATTATGAAAAATAAGGCTGTATATGTTTATAACAGATGTCTGCTTCCTCACTTCCTCTTACTCATGAGATTTTGGAATCTGAGAAAAATAGATTTCAGAGGCAGAAAAGAATTAATAATAAATCCAATCTTCTCATTTTTAAAAATGAGATTGCATTGTTTAAAGGAACAGATCCTGAAATGAATGGCACACTTGTAAAAGACAGCAAACAGTTTAGCTGAAATGCATAAAAAATGTACCAAGTATTACCAGGTAGGCAAGGGCTGACTCGTGAGGGGCCTTGACTCTTTGTCACCTAGTTTGATTTTCATCCTGGAAGGAATAAAGACCCCCTGAACCAGGATGATGCACATGCCTGCTCTGTAAAAGGAGTGGCACAGAGTGACACACGGTATTAGGCAAAGTTCACAGAAATACAAGTTGGTATCATTCCTCAATCTGTTAAAACCTAAGCGTTCTTAACTGATTATCTTGACCTAGTTGTGTAAACTTCTCACACTCTCTAGTCTTAAGATATGAGGCAGAACTTGGAGTACTACAATACATACCCCACCTTCCAATATAGTTAATCAACAACTTTATATGTTGACATTGGATTTTTCTTCTCTTTTATTAAAAAAAATAGTGTTAGATAACTGAAGCTGTTCTGACTGACTCCTGACCCCTGGCCCACATTATCCTTTCAAGGCTGGTTTCGGAGACCAAGGCCCAAAATGTTAATCAAAGGTCAAAGCAAGACCCCGTGAACTGAAGCTTGACAACTGAAACATATGTTTGCACAAATGCTGCTGATTTTCTAAGATGTGCAGCTGAAGGAAGGAAGAACTTGGAAGGTGTCAAATTGCCTTCTTAACACATTCATTGTTTCAGCTTTGAATTTAGATGTTAATATGCCAATACTGAAGTGATCAAAAAAATTGCTGCAGTTTTTGAGTACACAGCATATTGTGAAAGATAACATCTTGTATTTTAGGCTGAAAACAAATAAAACTTAGCTCATCTGCAGAACAATCCACAGAAATGAAGTGAATGCAGTTTAATAATTAAAGTTGTTCATAAGAACTGAGAAGATTTATTCATGTAACACTTGCCAAAGTAGAAGCCAGGCTGTGGTGCTTTTTACTTAGGAGATGGCAGTGCATTCTAGAAGTTAGTATTCTTCTCCAAAAGTGTTCTAACTCAGACCACTTTTCACATAACCCTGAAGTAAAAAACAGAAAAAAAATAAAATAAATCTGAGTAGTGACAAAAGAATGGCAGATCATCATTCATTCATTTCCCTACTTATACTTCCTAGCAGTAAAGCCATGATGAGTTACTGCTTTGATAAGAAAGCCCATGTTGAAGAGATTAGTTTTGTTCAATTTAGACGTATTGTCAATTGTTACACTCCTTTCTGCTTCCCTTTTTCCTTCCTTTCTTCCTTTTATCCTTCTTTCAGTAAGCATGTACTGAAAACCAGCTAATCCTAGGCAAAGTGTGGGCATACAAGAGTTAAAAAAAAAGTCAAGTTCCCTGCACTACAGATGAGTAAAATGGGTTAATAATTTTTTCCATAAAGGACCAAGAAATAAGAGTAAATATTTTAGATTTTGCAGGCCATAAGGTCTCTGTCACAATTACTCAATTCTTCTGTAGTGAAAAAGCAACCATAGCCACTAAGCACACTGATGTGCCTGTGTCCAAGTGAAACTGTATTCACAGAAGCAAATAGCAGGTTGGCAAACATACCTGATATTCCAGTGCACACAAAATGATGGGGAAGATGACGAGGTGTGCAAAATGCTCTGGGGCTATATTCCCAGCTCCATCCCTTTTTAGTTGCTTTGCTACTGATACAGTTATGTCATTTATAAATATTAGTATTGCTTGTTGTTTTCCTAATTTGACTTGTTGTGAGGATCACACTACAACACTGAATGTATTTAAATTTAAAATTATTTATTTATTTTTAGTTTATCAGAATCATATTATGCACTATCACATCAAATCTTTTGGGGTGAGTTTTATTCCTTGTGGACAGTTCTAGAAAGCTGTAGGAAGAGCAATCAAAAGACAGAGATCACCTTCTATATGTTATGTCTCTCAATGTGCTCTGTTTTGTAAATCATATACATTAGTACTTAATTCAATTTATTTTCCCATTTTCAAAACAGAGAAAATGACACACAAGATCTCTAAAATGACTGGTTCAACACTAAGGATTTATAGTGATGTAATCAAAGTAAGAATATGTGTTTTCTTATTACCTAAGCCATTATTAGAACATAATTTCTTTTAAAATTAAAAAAAAGTAAAATGCAGTCCCCTGAAATTATAATATGCACACAGAAAATATTATGTGAAGTGAGGATAATTTTACAGTAGCTAGAACTGTTTCTCCAATTTGTGAAGTGAAAATTTTAATGACTGATAAAGATTCTTAAGATTGTTAGTAAGATAATAAAATATAAGAAAGATATCCTTTCAGTAAAAATAGCTTTGCTGCTTCACAATTTACTCCAAACAACAAACTACGAGGAGATTTTAGCTAAAATTGTACCCTGTGCCCTTTTATCTAAATATCCTATTTTCTTTGAGCTATGACATTACAGCTCATCGTTACTGTTATTGTTGTTATTTAATGGAAAGTGTAGTGTGAGCTAATAGTCTCTTGGTGTGCAAGCTGCTTTTGAAACCACATTAATCTTGAGGCTATTGTACATTTATCTTGTCTCCTCTGACATAACTTCTGGGCTATAATTTAACCTTTCTGTATCACTGATGCTTAAAGAAGCTTTCAAATGGTCGTATTTTATTGCTTGAAGATTTTAGCAAGATCGAGTTATCAAATGTACACTCTTGTGAAAGGTACTTGTTGATATCCTGCTTATTGATGTTTATACAGAAAATGTCTTTTGGCATTGCCTCCCAACCCCATCTTGCTGTGGACCATATGCAGACTCTGAACATAGTGTGATGACGAAGGAGAGATTAGAAACAGGAGCTCTGTATCCTCAAGAAAAAACACACAAATTTTAAATTTCAATATTAAAAACTTCTAAACCTGGCATTTATGTCCCTCTACATTAATACCCCAAATGACATTATTCAGCCTTGTCTTCCTCTAATAGAAGAATATTTATTCCAGCAAAACTGGAGAGCAGTTCCCATGAAGGACAGCACTTTGTAATGTCTCCTTTTTGTTTTAATGCAGTGCTTTTAAAAAATAAACTTTGACTTCAGATAGAAAAATTTAGGGTGGCCATGCCCTAATGCCCCAGAGACATCTGTGTGTATGTACATCCAAGAGCCTGAAACTTACTGTAAAAGGTTCTGATTCAAGAAGACCTATGAATAAGAGATACTCTTCTTAACATAAGGTCATGAATAAGCTATGTCATATAAAGTAAATATCCTGAGCTGAGGCCTTATGAACAGGGCTGGGTTGAACTTTTCTGTGCTCTGTCTTATGAATCAGTAATTAGGTGATATGGAATCATGGGCATTGGCTAGACATCTAAGATTGAGCTAATTTTGTCCAACTACCTCCTGTCAGAAGAATTGAAAAGAACTTTGAATTATCAGGTAGAATCTGATTATTTAAGTTTGGTCTCCTATAGTGTGTCTGTAAGCCGTTGAGCAATCTGCAGTGATGTTCTGTGTCTCATTTGCCATCCATGAAGAGTGGAGAAGATGAAAAAATAAGGCAGATACTACAAATAACATTTACCTTTGAAAGGCGTAATAAATAGTTTAAAACTCTGGTCCTGTACAAGCAGATCATGCATCTCCTGAGAAACTAAGGGCCACCCCCTCATATGGTTTGGCTATGTCCCAACCCCAAATCTCATCTTGAATTGCAGCTCCCACATTTCCCACATGACATGGAAGGGACCCAGTGGGAGGTAACTGAATCGTGAGACAGGTCTGTTTTATCCTGTTCTGGTGATAGTGAATACAGCTCATGAGATCTGATTGTTTTATAAGGAAGAGTTCTCTTGCACAAGCTCTGTCTTCCCTGCTGCCATGTAAGATGTAAGATGTGACTTGCTCCTCCTTGCCTTCTGCCATGATTGTGAGGCCTCCCCAGCCATGTGGAACTCTTTTCTTTATAAAGTACTCAGTCTTGGGTGTGTCTTTATCAGCAGTGTGAAACAAACTAATCCACTCCCTTTGCCTCATAACTTTGAGTCATTTAAGTTAAAAAAAAAAAAAAAAAAAGAATATACTGGAACATAGGTTGGCATGAGAGCTATTCTCATCAACCCTGGACATTTTAGAGTTTTTTTGAGTTTAGTGCTGTCAAACTTATATGATTGTAAAAAGTCACAGGGATACTATGGATCATTCAGATCAATAACCTGAGTTCATGCCATCCTATTTTTTATTTATTCAAATTTTAAACTTCCATAACAAGAGTATTTCTTTGGGTCAGTTTAACCAATATGTGGTGACCCTAAGAAGCAGAATTTGCCAAAAGCTATTTCAGGGGAGATTAGACTTCTTCAAGATAAGATCCTATATTAGATTCTCATAGATAATTAAGGAAATTGATAATAGTCAGATCTGATATATCTAGTTCAACTCTTACATATACAGACAGGAAATCAAGTGTGGAAACACAAATGAATAATGAATAGCACATTTGTTTATATTGCATTACAATAGCTGGTAACATAATACTAGGTATGTTTCAAAACGTTATGATCTATCTGTACATATTATATAGAAACTCTCAAGTCTACTTTTTACTAAAAGTGGCAAATGTTATTGGAAGGCATTTTCAAATTTTATAGTCTATCCAGTAGATTCTAATGTGCACTTCCTTGTGTCACATAATATCTGACACAGAAAATGTGTATCATCTATCTCTGACCTTTGGCACTACTGAAAATACTCCTCTTGCCTTCCAGACTGTTCCCTTACATCTTTCTGTTAAATGCATATTTCTGGCTAAAGAACATTTAGTTTGGGTATCAAAGCCCAAATCACTGCACTAAAAAAAAGACTATGAAGACAACCAGTTTATTACTATTTAGGGGTTTGGTCTCTCACCCTCAAGTGGACTCTTTTGTCTACAGGCTAAAAATCTTTGAGTGGTTAAGTACCTTCTACAATATCCTAAGGAGACTTAAGTGGTCATGCATAATTATGGCTCTATCTGAACACTATTTTGATCCTTATCTCCTTGGTCACCTACTGGGCTTTTGAAGATAGGGGAAGGCTGTCTCTTATAGGAGGCCCTGGACATTCTACCTAATTGGGTCATTTGAGAACCCATCCAAATGAATGTCAATAAATAAATAAACAAATGTTAAGGCCAGGGATTTAAAACAAAGAGCTCTTCCGAGGTCTTCACTCTTCACCTCAAAGTTGTATCTATTCCTGGCTGCTGCTGTTGCCATGGCCTGGCCAGAGAGGGAAAGGGGAGACTGTTTATCTTTGCCTGCACCAGTGGTGGGTTCTGCTTCTGCAGAAAGTCACAGGCCTCACAGGTGTTAGCTTCCTCTGCTTCCATTGAGGGGGTGTTACCTTCCCTGGCCAGAGACCCATAGAACAGCTACCCTGCCCCACCTTAACATTTTGACTGTAGCCCAGCCCTCTGAAGCCCGTATTCTACCCTGAGGCTTCCACCTTTGTCACTACACCTCCTCCACACTGCCAGCCACACCACAGGGTCAGGGAGGGAGCAGGAAGACCAGGCACCTTCATATGGCCCAGTGAAGGATACCACCACTGCTCCTATGGGAGTGAGGTGCAAGCAGGCAACACACTTTACAACTGCCTGCCTCCACTGCTGCTGATGGGGGCCTGTCTTCACCAGTGACAAACCTGCAGCACAGCCACCCTGTCCCATCTAATTATTTCAGCTGTGGCCCTGAGCCCTCCTGAAGGCTCAGCCCAGAGAGGCTTTGGATCTGCCCTGTGGCTGCTGCTACCTTAGCGTTCGGTAACCACCTAAGTATTCTGCTTGTCCTCACCTGAGTGACCTGAGGATCAGCCTGCCTCACCCTATTACCACCCCTGAGGATCTGTGGGCAAGTCCATTGGTAAGTTCCTGGTCCAGTCTCTCTATGACTTATGGACTACTATGGAATAAAATTAGAAATAAACACCAAGAGGAGTTCCCAAAGTTATACAAATACATGGAAATTAAGCAAATTGCTCCTCAGCAATCTTTGGGTAAATTATAAAATTAAGGCAGAATTTTTTTTTTTTTTTAAATTGAAACAAACAAGAATAGTGACATAACATACCAAAACTTCTGGAATATAGTGAAAGCAGCACTAAAAGGAAGATCCATGTTATTAAATGCCTGCATCAAAAAGAAAGAAATATCTCCATTCATCAACCTAATACCTCAGGGAACTAGAAAAACAAGAACCAAGCAAACCCAAAGCTAACAGAAGACATGAATAAAGATCAGAGCAGAATTAAATGAAATTGAACCAAAAAATTAAAAAAAGATTAAAAATAATAAAAAGTTATTTCAAAAGAGAAAACAAAATTGATAGACTGTTAGCTACATTAACAAAAAAAAAGGTGAAAAGATTCAAATAAGCACAATAAAAAGAGATAAAGGTGACATTACAACTGATACCACAGAAATTCCAAAGGTCATCAACAACTACCATGAGCATCTCTATGCAGACATAAATTAGAGGAAATGGATACACTTTTGCAAACATAGGGCCTCCCAGGACTGAACCAGGAAGAAACAGAAACCGTACACAGACCAGTAAGAAGGAAATTGGAGCATTAAAAAAGACTTCCCACCAAAAAGCACCCAGGACGAAGACAGACTGGCAGTTGAATTTTACAAGACATACAAAGAAGAGCTTCCACAGCCTCCAAATAATTCCTAAAATTGGTATGGAATCAAAAAAGAGCCTGAATAATCAAAGCCGTCCTCAATAAAAATAATAAAGCTAAAGGTATCATGTTACCTGACTTTAAATCGTACTACAAGGCTAAAGTAACTAATACAGCATGATACTCATATAAATATCAACACATAAATAAATGGAACAGAACAGAGGACCCAGATTTAAAGCCACATACCTACAACCACCTAACTTTGACAGAGTCACCAAAATATACAATGGAAAAAGGACATCCTATTTAATAAATAGTGCTGAGAAAATCGGATAGCTATATGCAGAAGAATGAAACTGGACCCCTATCTCTCACCACAGACAAAAGTTAACCCAAGATGGATTCAAGACTTAAATGTAGTACCTGAAACCATAAAGGTCCTAGCAGAAAGCCTAAAACAAACACTTCTGGAAATTGACCTAGACAAAGAATTTACGACTAAGTTCTAAAAAGTAAATGCAACCAAAACATATATAAACAAGTGGGACTTAATTAAACTAAAAAGCTTCTGCACAGCAAAAGAAATAACAGAGTAAACAGATCACCTACAAAGTGGGAGAAAAATATTAGCAAACTACACATCTGACAAAGAACTAATATCCAGTATCTACAGGGAACTCAAAACAACTAACCAAGAAAGAAACAAATAACTCAAAAAGGAGGCAAAGGGCAAGAACAAATTTTTCTCAAAAGAAGACAAGCAGTCAACAAATACATGAAAAAATGCTCAAGATCACTAACCATCAGATAAAAACAAATTAAAGCCACAACAATGAAACCATCAACCACTAGTCAGATGGCTATTATTTAAAAGTTAAAAACAACAGCTGTTGGCCAGGTTGTGGAGAAAAGGGAACACTTAATACACTACTGGTGAGCATGTAAATTAGTACAACCTCTATAAAGAACAGTATGGAGGTTTCTCAAAAATAAAATAGAACTACTATTTGACTCCACAACCCATTATTATGTATCTCCCCAAAGAAAAGAAATTATTCTGTCAAAAAGACACAGCATGATAAAAAAGACATGTGGCATGATTAACAATAGCAAAGTCATGAAATCAATTTATGTGTCCATCAAGAGATGATTGAATAAAGAAAATATGGTATATATACAGCATGAAATACTATACAGTCAAAGGAGAGAATGAAATCATGTGTTTTGCAGCAACATGGATGGAAAGGGAGGCCATTATCCTACATGAAATAACTCAAAAGCAGAAAACCATATACTGCATGTTCTCACTTCTATATGGAAGCTAAACGATGAATACACATGGACATACAGAGGGAAATAATAAACACTGGGGACTCCAAAACAGGGGAGGATGGAAGGAGGTAAGAGTTGAAAAACTACCTATTGGATACCATATTTACTATTCAAGTGGTTGGTACACTAGAAGCCAACCTTACCACTATATCCATGTAAAAATCCTGCATAAATTTCTATCAAATCTACAAAAATTAAAAATTCCAAAACCAAAACAAAACTCTATTCTGTGCAATGTTGCCTTAGAAGGCAAGTTTTCCTTAAAGGTTAGATTTAAGGAATTAATTCAAGATACAGGTAATTGGCTATCTGTTCCTCCATGGGAAACCATCTGCTATAGTTAAGACTTATGTTTACTAAGAATCATATTCTTGGCCAATTTAACCACTAGGAGAATCTCACCCTCTTGAGTTCTAAGTGCTCTTTGGATTCTAATACACCCTATAAGTCCATCCTTTTGACCAATTAATTTTATGGGAAACATACCTAATTTTTTTGTAATGTAAAGTAGGTAGAGAGAGAGATCTATATTGAACACATTAACACAATTGTATGACCAGAATGAGTCAGAGACACAATAGGGAAAATACTCCTATAATTTACCTTTCTACTGTCTATGTATGTCTGTTTTTCTCAATGATCATGGTGTGGGTGGGTCAAATTTTTTTTCTGCGTTTCTTCCTTACTTGAAAAACGTGAGAAGTGTAAGTCCACATTAACCATCTCCTTCCCGATTATTTCCAGGTAACACATTAACTCACAGGTGTGAACTCACTCAGGCTCCCTGTACAAATAAGTAATAATTTTTACAAAGAAAATATGTAAAGTATGGCTGAGCACGGTGGCTCACACCTGTAATCCCAGCACTTTGGGAGGCCAAGGCAGGTGGATCACCTGAGGTCAGGAGTTTGAAACCAGCCTGGTCAACATGGCGAAACCCTGTCTCTACCAAAAGTACAAAAATTAGCTGGGTGTGGTGGTGGGCACCTGTAATCCCAGCTACTCAGGATGCCGAGGTAGGAGAATCCCTTGAACCAGGAGGCGGAGGTTGCAGTCAGTTGAGATCGCACCACTGCACTCCAGCCTGGGAGACAATAGTGAGACTCTGTCTCAAATAAAAAATAAATAGGAAAATATATAACATGCAATTGAATAAAAGAGAACTACTTGTTTTCTATGAGTTCAGGTGTACACATCCCTGTCAAGGCAGTAGGTCCTAGGCTATGTTTTCTGAGATTTGTACAAGGTCGACTAAAGACGGAATTGGCTTAGGAGAGCTGGCTTTTGCAGATGGGAAAATCTGAGAAGATTATATTATTCTCAGAGAAGCATTTATAATCAATTTCTAACCAAAAATCTAGCAAAATTTGTCAGTCTTGAATCATAATTTCATCTTTTAAAATTTCATCATCTGTAAATCCTACATTTCCTTACATCCTGATCAGAGGATAGTCTGAAATAAATCTTTTAAACTAATTGTGATAAATTATATAAATGGCATATTGTGGAATGGTGTACCTGGCCCTGAACAGTTCCTTGGATATATGCTGGATAATGGATGCCAAGATATAACTCAATCTCATCTTGGAATTCCTTTGACATATTTTGCTAGTATCTGAAACCTCCATAATATCATATAATTTCTTTTTTGCATTGTCTATTGTATTGTGTAGACTCAGAACCACTCCCTTCCTGTTTTCCTTCAAAATCTTCTTACACAGATACTATAAGTGTTTCTATGTTGTTAATGTCTTCCTTTAGATTTGGTCATGGAAAATCATATCAAGTTTTTGTTTGTTTGTTTTGTCATCGCTCTGCTTACTTCCCCAAAAAGCCCCCTCAAGCCACAGTCTTCCAATCCAGTGTCCACTATGTAGGACACAGCAAATACTACATAGTGGACGCTAGGAATTGAGGGAGGTTCAAGAAACTTAGGTTAATTCCCCAACTCTCTGACTGATTACACAGTTCTGTTCTTCCAAGTATCTTGGGCTGCCCCACTTAGACCCCTTGCAGAGCAATATCCTCGAAGATTACCAAAAGGAAGGTGGATCAAGAGATCTCTGGGTTCCACTTCCAGCATGATAGCATGAGAAGCTCTACTGATGAACTTCACTGTGGAACTATTATTAAAACAACAAAATTATTAAATTATTGAAAACCATAAGAACAAAAACCACAAAGTTAAAAACCAACCATTTAAAATTCCAGGAAATGTCCCTAAGGGTATATTAAAAATAAATATTTATCCAAGAAAATATAGTAAAATTCAGAAATATGAAGTTTTTGGTAGTTGAAATAAAACACTTATTTTTCCTTCTTCTACAGTTCAGTAAGAAAGAAACATAATCCTAAAGTGGTACAGGCATGAACACAGGGTTCCCTTTCCACCAGCTGGCAGTCATGCTATTTTCCTTGGAGAGGTAGGATTATCTCTGTGTCCAGCTATTAGTTACTGAGACAAACTTCTGAGCAAGTTCAGCCAAGAAGTGGAGATTGTCTTCATTTGGCTAATTCCCAATCGTGGGTTTAACATTCTATTTTGAGCAGAGCATGACTGATAATATTAGGGCCCTCATTACCCTTAGCCAGGCTCTTGGGGTATCCCAGAGAGGCTAGCAGAAGAGAGCGCTATCAGATGTGTGCCAAATACCAATCTCTCAGCTCCTAAATTGGGGGTGTCACTCAGAGAAAACAGCATCATTGGCCTAGTGGCCTTGCCATGAGCACCAGGGCTGGGAAGAGAAACAGGGACATAAAGTAGAGTTCCAAATACCTCCACAAATGACCTAACTTCATTTACAACAAAATGTGGAAAAGTTCAAGTTATTGTAAAAGGCATTTGGTAGGTGTGATGGTTAATATAAAGGTGTCACTGAAGGATGCACACTATTGTTTCTGGGTGTGTCTGTGAGGATGTTACTAGAGGAGATCAACATTTGAGTCAGTGGACTGGTAAAGAAGACCCACCCTCAATTTGTGTGAGCACCATCCAGTTGGCTGCCAGCACGGTTAGAAAAAGCAGGCAGAAGGAGGTGGACTAAGCTGGCTTGCTGAGACTTCTGGTTTTCATCTTTCTCCCATGTTGAATGCTTCCTGTCCTTGAACATCAGACTTCAGGTTCTTCCTCCTTTGGTCTCAGACTTACACCAGTGGTTTGCCAGGAGATCTCAGGCCTTCAACCATAGCCTGAAGCCTGTGCTGTTGGCTTCCCTACTTTTTTGGCTTTGAGACTTGGACTGAGCCACTACTGGCTTCCTTGCTCCTCACATTAGAGACAGCCTGTCATGGGACTTCACCTCACATGGGACTTCATCTTGTGATCATGTTAATCAATTCTCCTTAATATAAACTGTTTTTCATATACACATATATCGTATTAGTTCTATCCTTCCGGAGAACCCTGAATAATACAATAGGGGATTGACAGATTCATTGGAGATACAGGCTAAACTGTAGTTACCCAAATAGAAATTGGGGAGACATAGCCGAAAGAGCCCCGCTGAGGTCAAAAGAGTTATCAAAACTGACCTCAAGGAACTGTCCCTACAAAGGATCCCAAATTTGATTTGAAAAGTTGATGAGGTAATTTATGCCTCTGAACATCTTTTAAAATAGTAGAACAATCAGCCAGGAATAAGTGGAGTCAAAAAGCTAGTTTTAGTCAGGAAAAGAAAGAGGGGAAAAAAAAAAAAAAAAACCTCCTTCCAAATCCACTGGCATCCCAGGGTGAATATGAGCATATGCAAAGCTGTGTTACTTAGGAACAATATCATAGACTTTATTCTGAAAGGCAGAATTAGACTACCCTGAAATAATCTTGCCAGTCACTAAACAAGTAAACAAGCAAATAGTAGTAACAAGACCCAGAGGTGAAAACTTGGGCCTAGAATTGCTACAATGTATTATCTAAAATTTTCAGTTTCCAACACCAAGGATAAAAATACTAAACATAAGAAGAAACAAGAAAACTTGACCCATACACTTTAACAAAAAAGCAGGCAATAGAAACTTCCTGCAATGAGAGGCAGAGCAAGATGGCGGAATAGAAAGCTCCACCAATTGTCCTCCATGCCCCCTAATAAGTATACCAAGTTAACAACTATCTACACAGGAAAAATATGCATAAGAACCAAAAATCAGGTGAACATTCACAGTACCTGGTTTTAACTTCATGTTTCTGAAAGAAGCACTGAAAAGATTAAAAAAAAAAAAAAAAAAAGTCTTGAATCACTGATGCTACTCCTTCCCAACCCCCAGCAGCGGTTGCATGGTGCAAAGAGCAACTCTGGGTGCTAGGAGAGAGAGAACACAGCAATTGTAAAGCACTGAACTCAATGCTGTCCTGTTAGAGTCAAAAGGAAAACTGGAACAAATTCAGATGATGCCCACCCACAGAGGGAGCATTTAAGCCAGCCCTAGCCAGAGGGGAATCACTGATCCCAGCAGCCAAACTTGAGTGCCTGCAAACCTTGCTACCAAGAGTCAAAGTGCACTTGGTCTCTAAACAAAGTTGAAAGATGGTCTAGGCCATAAGAACTGCAACTCATTGGTGAGTCCTAGGGCTGAACTAGACACAGACAGTGGACTGGGTGTGTACAAGACATACCAAAGACACATTGGAGCACCCAGTGGAGTGTTGGCATCACTCCTCCTCTAACTCCAGACTGCACAGCTTCCAGTTCTAAAAGAGACCCCTTCCTTCTGCTTGAGGAGAGGAGAGGAAAGAGTGGGAGGACTTTGTCTTGCATCTTGGATACCAACTCAGCCACAGCAGGGTAGGGCACTGGTCAGAGTCATGAGGCCATGTGCAGGCCATAGGTCCCAGAAAACATTTCTAGATACACCCTAGGTCAGAAGGAAAGCTGCTGCCTTGAAGGAAAAGATCCAGTTCTTCCAGTGTTCATCCCCTGCTAACTGAAGAGTCCTTGGGCCCTGAATAACTAACAGCAATACCCAGTTACTATATACAGGGCCTTGGTGACCCTCTGAGACTTGCTGGCTTTGGTTCCCAACATGTCCACGGTGGAGTAGAGCACCAAGTGGGCTCTTGAGGTCCCTGATGCCAGGAATTGACTCTTGAATGGCATTTCTGAACCTGCTGTGGGCCAGAAGGTGGCCCATTGCCCTGAAGTGTGAGTACCAAGATAGGCAGTATTCATCACAAACTGATTTAAGAGACCTTGGGCATTAAGGGAACATCAGTGGTAGTCTGGCAGTATTCTTTGTATCCAGGGGTGGCAGTGGCTATAAGGTGAGGCTCCTCTGCCTTTGGAACAGGGAGAGAAGATTGGGAAGGATTGCATATTGTGGTTTGCATGCCAAATGAGCCATAATACAATAGAATACTAAGTAAACTTTTAAGGAAGGCTCTAGTCTCTGATTCCAGATGGCGCTTCGGGACTGATTCAGAACCCCACCACCCTGAAGGGAAGAACACAGGCCTGACTGGCTTTGCCACCTGGTGATTGTGGAGCCGGAGGGAATTGAGCAAACATAGGCAGTAACCAGGGAGTGGTTACAGCAGGCCTTGGGCGAGACCCAGAGCTGTGCTGGCTTCAGTTCTGACCCAGTGTAGTCATAGTGGTGGTGGACACAGGAGTTCTTGTGTCACTCCACACCCAGTTTGAGTTGCTTAGAACAGACAGAGACTCTGTATGTTTGGGAGAATCTAAGGGAAGATAACAAGTCTCTGCATGATAATCCAGAGAATTATCCTGTATATTGTCCAAGACCATCAAGGTGGTACCTCTATGTGTCTGCAAGAACTACAGTGTTACTGGGCTTGGGTTGCCCCCTAAAGCAGAAACAGTTAGATCACAACATTCAAGTTACTTCAAATATCTGGAAAGCCTTCTCAAGAAGGATAGCTATAAATAAGCACAGATAGTAAAGGCTACAATAAATACCTAACTTTTCAATGCCTAGACACAAAAGAACATCTACTAGCATCAACACCATGCAGGAAATAATGACCTCACCAAATGAATTAAATAAGGCATGAGGGATGAGTCCTGGAGAGCAGAGATATGTGATCTTTCAGACAGATAATTGAAAATAGCTGTGTTGAAGATATTCAAAGAAATTCAAGATAACACTGAGAAGGAATTTAGAATTCTATCAGTTAAATTTAACAAAAAGAGTTAAATAATAAGAATCAAACAGAAATTGTGGAGCTGAAAAACGCACTTAGCATACTCTTTTAATAGCAGAATGGATCAAGCAGAAGAAAGAATTAGTGAACATGAAGAAAAAGGTTATTTGAAAATATACAGAGGAGACAAAAGAAAAAAAATGAAGCATACCTACAGGATCTAGAAAATAGCTTCAAAAGGGCAAATCTATTGGTCTTAAAGAGGAGGTAGAGAAAGAGATAAAGGTAGAAAATTTTCTAAAAAGTATAATAACAGAAAACTTCACAAACCTTGAGAAAGATATCAATATCCAAATGTGAGAAAGTTACAGAACACCAAGCAGCTTTAACCCAAATAATATGTCATGGCATTTAATAATCAAACTTTCAAAATCAAACATAAAGAAAGGATCCTAAAAGCAACAAGATAAAAGAAACAAATAACATACAGTGGTGCTACAGTATATCTGGCCGCAGACTTTTCAGTGGAATATTACAAGCCAGGGGAGAGGGGGATGACATATTTAAAGTGTTGAAGGAAAAACACTTTTACCCTACAATGGTATATCTGTCAAAAATATCCTTCAAACATGAAGGAGAAATACAGACTTTCCCAGACAAACAATAGTTAGAAGATTTTATCAATACCAGACTTGTCCTACAAGAAATGCTAAAGAGAATATACTTCAATCAGAAAAATAAATTACCGAGCAATAAGTAATCACCTGAAGGTACAAAACTCACTGGTAATAGTACCTAGAAAAACATAGAATATTATAGCACTGTGGTGTGTAAACTACTCTTATCCCAAATAGAAAGACTAAACAATGAACTAATCAAAAACAATAACTATAACAACTTTTCACATTTCTCCTCTGTGGTGCCTTAGTAGAGGTAATCTATGAGGGTTCCACGCTTGGAGCAGACTTCTGTATGGACATCCAGGCATTTCCATACATCCTGTGAAATCTAGACAGAGGTTACCAAACCTTAATTCTTGCCTTCTGCACACTTGCAGGCCCAACACCACGTGAAAGCCACCAAGGATTGGGGCTTGTAACTTCTGAAGCCACAGCCCAAGATGTACCTTGGTTCTTTTTAGACATGGCCGGAACTGGAGTGACTGGGACACAGGCACCAAGTCCTGAGGCTGCCACAGAGAAGCAGGGCCCTGGGTCTGGTGCAAAAAAACCATTTTTCTTGTTTAGGCTTCCAGGCCTGTGATGAGAGGGGCTGCCATGAAGATCTCTGACATGCTCTGGAGACAGTTTTCCTATTGACTCAGCTGTTAACATTCAGCGCCTTGTTACTTACGCAAACTTCTGCAGCTGGCTTGAATTTCTCCTCGGGAAATGAGTTTTTATTTTCTACCACATGGTAGAGCTGCAAATTTTCCAAACTTTTATGCTCTGCTTCCCTTTTAAACATAAGTTTCAGTTTCAGTCTATCTGATTCTTCATGCATATATGTTTACACTTTTAGAAAAAGCCAGGTCACACCTTGAATGCTTTGATGCTTAGAAATTTCTTCCACCAGATACCCTAAATCATCTCTCTCAATTTCAGAGTTCCACATATCTCTAGAACAGGGGCAATGCCATCAGTTTCTCTGTTAAAGCATAGGAAGAATCACATTTACTCTTGTTCCAATATGTTTCTTATCTCTATCTGGACTTCATTGTTCATATCACTACCAGCATTTTAGTCAAAACCATTCAACAGGCTGGGTGTGGTGGCTCATGCCGGTAATCCCAGCACTTTAGGAGGCTGAGTCAGGCAGATCATCTGAGGTCAGAAGTTCAAAACCAGCTTGGTTAACATGGTGAAACCCCATCTCTACGAAAATACAAAAATTAGCTGGGCGTGATGGCAGGTGTCTGTAACCCCAGCTACTCGAGAGGCTGAGGTGGAAGAATCGCTTGAACTCAGGAGGCATAAGAAGCAGATGTTGCAGTGAGCCAAGATCATGCCATTGCACTCCAGCCTGGGTGACAGAGTGAGACTCCATCTCAAAATAAATAAATAAACAAACAATAAAAAATGAAACAAGTCTCTAGTAAATTGCCAGTTTTCCAACATCTTCCAGTCTTCTGTCTTCTTCTGAGCCTTACAAACTGTTCCAACCTCTGCCCGAAACCCAGTTCCCAGTTCCAATGTCACATTCACATTTTCTGTATTTTTGTAGCAGCACCCCACTCCTGGTACCAATTTTCTGCATTAGTCCATTCTCACACTGCTATAAAGACATACCTGAGACTAGGTAATTTATAAAGAAAATAGTTTTAATTGACTTACAGTTCTGCATGGCTGGGGAAGACTCAGGAAACTTACAATCATGGCAGAAAGCAAAGGGAAACAAGTCATGCCTTACATGGTGGCAGGAGAGAGAGAATGTAGGGGGAAGTGCCACACTTTTAAACCATCAGATCTTCTGAGAACTCACTCATTGGAAGAACAGCAAGAGGGAAATCTGCCCATGTGATTTAATTACATCCCCATTATGACCCTCCTTCAACACATGGAGATTACAATTTGAGATGAGATTTGGGTGGGGCACAGAGCGAAACCATATCAGTGCATATAGTTCACAATTCTGTAATGTACACATAAAAGTTGTTGAGAAGGTAAATTCATGTTATTTACTTTTATCACATAATATACAAATATAAAAGGATGGGAAAAATACATCATATAAATAGCAAACAGCAGAAAGCCATAGTGGCTATACTAAACAGATTTTAATGACAAAATTGATTTTAAAATAAAACATTAATATAAATGGAGACATTATATGATGGTAAAAGGTCAATACACAAATATGTAATAATTATAAGCATATATGCACCTAACAACAATAGCTAAATATATGGCACCTACAGAAACAAAGGGAGAAACAAACAATTAAACAGTAATAGTTAGACATGTCAATACTCAGGACCACATGGCTTTACTGAATACTAAATAACACAAGTAGACAGTGATCAAAGGAAATAGAAGACTTGAGCAACACTGTAAATCAACTTGACCTTATAGACATCTATAGAACACTCCACCAAAGTAGGATATGCAGCCTTCTCAAAGTGCACGTAAAGTATTCTCCAGGTAGATGACAGGCAAGACCATAAAACAAACCTCAAATATTTTAGAAGTATAGGAATTAAAATGTATGTTCTTTGAATGTATAGAATAAAATTAGACTTTAGTAAAAAATTTTGGAAAATCACACGTATGTGAAAATAAAACAATACAACCCCATATAAATAATGAAAAAAAGGAAAAATAAATATGAAAATCAGAAAATACTTTGAGATGAGTAAAACTGAAGGCACAATATAACAAAACTTATAAAATAAAGCTAAAGCAGTACATTGAGGGAAATGTACAGCTGCAAATTCGTGTGTTAAAAAGAAGAGAAATTTCAAACAACCTAACCATCAACTCTAAGACCATGGTAAAGACGACTAAACTAAACCTAAATCAAGCCAAAGAAAGATCTAATGAAGGTTAGAGTTGAAATTAATTAAATTGAGGCTAGAAAACATAGAGAAAATCAATGAAGCCAAAGTTAGTTATTTGAAAAGATTTCTTAAAAATTGGCAAACCTTAAGCTACACTGACCAAGAAAAAAAGAAGTGAAGATTCAAATTACTAGATTCACACTACTAAACTTACAGAAATAAAAGATTATAAGGGAATACTATGAATTATATGTCAGTAAAATAGATAACTTAGATGAAATAGAAGAATTCCCAGGGAGATATAAACTACTGAAATTGACTCAAGAAAAATGAAAAACCTGAATAGACCTGCAGCAAAAAAAGAGTTTAAGTCAGTAATCAAAAATATTCCCATTAAGGAAAGCCCAGGCGCCAATGACTTTACTACTAAATTTCACCATACTTTTAAAGAAAAATATATACAATTGTTTCACAAATACTTCCACAAATTAAGGAATTCTTTTTCAGTTCTTTATACAAGGCCAGCATTAACTGGATAACAGTGACAAAGACAAAAGAAAAACTACAGACTAAGATATCTTATGAATATGAATGTAAAAATTCTTAATGGAATTGTATAATGGCAAATCTAATTTATTAACATATCAAAAATTATATGTACTGCCCAAATAGGATTTATCCTGGGAATTCAAGGCTGTTTTAACATCCAACAATCAATTTATCTGATACAATATATCAATAAAAGAAAAAGCAAAAAAGTATATTTATGTCAACAGACACAGACAAATTATTGGACAAAACTCAATACCCTTTCATGAAAAAAAGTTCAGTAATTAGGAATAGAAGGGAACTTCCTCAACCTGATAAAGACCATCTATATAAATGTACACAGCTAACATACTTCATGATGAAAGATCAGAAACAAGACAACAAGATCTATTCTCACCAATGTTCTGGTGAACTAATACCAGAGGTTCTAGCCAGAGCAATTAGTCAAGAAAACAAACACAATTAATCTGTAACGGAAATCAAAATTAAAACAATCTATATCAGCAGATGATATGATCATGTAAATAGAAAATACTAAGGAACCTAATTAAAAGCATATGGCATTTAATAAACAACTTCAGCAAGGTTGCTTTATACAAGATCAATATATCAGTCAATTGTACTTCCATAAAATTGTAGTGAACAAACTGGGAAAAAAGGAAAAAAAATATTTACAATAACTTTTAAGATAATGTGTATAAATATATTTAACATAAATGTAAAAACTACATACTCTGAAAACTACAAAGCACTTTGGAAACAAAGATATAAATAAGTGGGAAAATATACTATGTCCATGTATCATAAATCAGAAGACTTAATATTGTTTTAATGACCACACTCCCTAAATTGGTCTACAGGTTCAATGCAATCCCTGTCAGGAACTGACAAACTTAAAATTTTTGTGGAATTATAAGGTACCCAGAAGAGCCAGAACAATTTTTTTTTTTTAAAAAAGGAAATGTAGTAAGACTCACATTTATATATTTCACACCTTACTGTAAAATAAAAGTAATTAATATAATGTTGTTTTGTAATAGTATAGACATATAGATCAATGGAATAGAATTGAGGATAAAGAAATAAAGACATGTGCCTATGGCCAGCTGAGTTTTGATGAGAATGCCAACATTGAATGGAGAAAGTGCAGTCTTTTTCAACAAATGGTGCTATAACTGAATAGCCATACAAAAAAAAGAAAAGAAATTGGAAACTTACTTCATGCCATGTCCAAATAAATAAATAAATAAATAAACACACACACAAAATGGATGTAAAAGCTAAAAACAAGAGTGAACATTATAAAACTGATTTAAAAACAGGATTAAATTTACATTACTTTGGGTTTGGCAATTGATTCTTAAATATGATACAGATAACACAAGCAACAGAAGAAAAGAATCATAAATTGGACTTAATCAAAACCAAATCATGTGCTTCAGGACAAATGTCAAAAAATATACAAATAAAATACATAGAATGGGATGAATATTTGTAAATCATGTATTAGATAAGGGGCTTGTATACGGAATATAAAAGGAAGGCTTACAACCCAATTAGAAATTAACAATTTAAAATCTGCAAGGGATATAAATAGATACTTCTCCAAAAAACATACGAATGGCTAACACATATGTGAAATGCTTTGCATTATTAGTCACTAAGGAATGACAAATCAAAACCACAATGAGATACCACTCTTTACCCAATAGCAAAGGGGAAATTAAACAGGTAGATAATAACAAGCATGTGGGTAAGGATACAGAGAAATTAGAACCTTCAAACACTGCTGATGGGACTGTAAAATCATGCAGTCATTGGGAAATAGACTGGCAGCTCCTTATATGGTTAAACAGAATTACCACCAAACCAAAAAATTCCACTCCTAGGTATATGACCAAGAAAAGTCAGACAGATGTATATGTAACAAAAAACAATGCATATAAGACAGTCTCTAGCACCATTTTTATAATAGCCAAGAGATGGAAAAAACTGAAATGTTTATTAATTGATAAATGGACAAACAAAATGTTGTATATAGAAACAATGGAATATTATTCAGGCATTTAAAAAACACAAATGAAGTACTGATTCATGCTGCAGCATGAATGGGTCTTGAAAGCGTTATTCTGTGAAAGAAGCCAGTCGTATAAGACCATATATTTTATTATGATATTTGTATGATATGTCCAATATAGGCATATCTATAGAGATAGAAATTAGATTCGTGTTTCCTTAGGGCTGAAGAGGGGTGGGGATTATGATATGATAGCTAAAGGGCAAAAGTTTCCTTTTGAGGTATAAAAATGTTCTAAAATTGACAGTGCTAATGGTTACATGTGTCTGTGAATATACTAAAAAATTTCCAGTTGTACATTTCATTATTGAAGTATATGTTATAATATGTGATATGGTATAATATATATCAACTTTATTATGATATATGAACTTTTAAAACTTTTCATTATCATGCAAACTATAGAAAAATGAACTACAAATATTAACATTCAAAATATATAATAAAGCTGATATGTATGTAAGTATATATCTTCTTTACTGAAATATAACTCACATATCATATAATTCACCAATTTAAGTGTACAATTCCGTGGTCCCTACCACATCACTACCACATGTATTACTCTTATGTTTGCAAACTACAAAGTCAACTTTTCTTTTTCTTTCCTTTTTCTTTCCGGCCAATACTTATTTATTTATTTATTTATTTATGAGACAGAGTCTCGCTCTGTCCCCCAGGCTGGAGTGCAGTGGCGCAATCTCGGCTCACTGCAACCTCGTCTCCCGGGTTCATGCCATTCTCCTCTGGCCAATAAATTTTTTAACAAAATATACACAGATTATGTATATGTCCCTTAGTATGTAACACAATAATTTTAATTTCTGTGTTCTTTCTGTACCTGGCTTATTTTACTTAATACACTAACCTCCAGTTCCATCTATGTTGTTGCAAATGATAGGATCACATTTTTTTTTCAATAGCTGAGTAGTACTCTAAATCTATTCATCTGTTAAAGAACACCTGGGTTGCTTTCAAATCTTTGCTATTGTGAATACTGCTGCAATAAATATGGGAGCGCAGATGCCTCTTCAGTATACTGATTTCCTTTCTTTCGGGTATATACCTAGCAGTGGGATTGCTTAATCATATTGTAGCTTTATTTTTAACTTTTCTTTTTTCTTTTCTTCCAAGACAGAGGCTTGCTCTGTCACTCACGTGGGAGTGCAGTGGTGTGATCTCTGCTCACTGCAACCTCTGCCTACCAGGTTCAAACAATTATCCTGCCTCAGCCTCCTGAGTAGCTGAGATTACAGGCATGCACCACCACGCTCAGTAAATTTTTGTATTTTTAGTAGAGACAGGGTTTCACCATGTTGGCCAGGCTAGTCTCAAACTCCTGACCTTGTGATCCACCCATCTTGGCCTCCTAAAGTTCTCAGATTACAGGTGTGAGCCACAGCTCCTGGCCATCTTCAACTTTTTGAGGAACCTCCAAACTGATCTCCATAATGGTTGTATTAATTTACATTCCCACCAACAGTGTATGAGAGTTCTGTTTTCTCCACATCATCACCAGTGTTAGTTATTGCCTGTCTTTTGGATAAAAGCCATTATAAGTGGGTTACAGGATTGTCATTTTGGTTTGCATTTTTCTGATGCTCAGTAAGGTTGAGCACCTTTTAATTTACCTATTAGCCATTTGTATGTCTTCTTTAGGAAATGTCTACTTAGAACTTTTTGCTCATTTAGAAAATCAGGTTATTATATATATCTTTTCCTATACAATTGTTTGAGCTCCTTATATATTCTAGGGATACCTTGAAAATATTTTCCATATTCTATGGGTTGTCTCTTCATTTTGTTGTTTCCTTTGCTGTGCAAAAGCTTTTTAACTACTGTGATCTCATTTGTCTTTTTGCTCTGGTTACCTATGTTTATGGGATATTAATTGGGAAATATTTGTTCAGTCCAATGTTCTGGAGAGTTTCCCTGATGTTTTCTTGTAGTAGTTGGATAGTTTGAGATCTTAGATTTAAGTCTTTAATCTACTTTGATTTGATTTTATATATGGTGAGAGGTAGGGGTCTAATTTCATTCTTTTGCATATGGATATCCAGTTTTCCCAGCACCATTTATTGGAGAGACAATTCTTTTCCCATTGTATGTTCTTGGCAACTTTGTCAAAAATAAGTTCACTGTATATGTCTGAATTAGTTTCTGGGTTCGCTATTCTGTTCCGTTGGTCTATTTGTCTGTTTTTATGCCAGTACCAAGCTGTTTAGGTTGCTATAACTCTGTAGTGTTATGATTCCTCTTGTTTTGTTCTTTTTGCTTAGAATAGCTTTGGGTATTCTCATCTTTTGTGATTCCTTATGAATTGTAGAATTTTTTTTTTATTTCTGTGAAGAATATCATTGGTATTTTGATAGGGATGGCATTGAATCTATAGATTGCTTTTGAGTAGTATTGACATTTTAACAATAATGAGTCTTTCAATGCATGAATGTAGAATATGTTTCCATTTTTTTGTCCTCATCAATTTCTTTCATCAATGTTTTATAGTTTTCATTGAGAGATCTTTTATTTTTTAGTTAAGTTCCTTTCTAGGTATTCATTTTTATTTGTAGATGTTGTAAATGAGATTACTTTTTTCAGATTGTATGCTTTTGGCATATAGAAATATGTTGATTTTATATCCTGCAACTTTTCTGAATTTGTTTATCAGTTCTAATTATTCAGTGAAGCCTTTAGTCTTCTCCAAATATAAGATCATATTATCTGCAAACAAGAATAATTTAACTTCTCCCTTTTCCATTTGGATACCTTTTATTTCTCTCTCTTGTTTGATTTCTGTAGCCAGGACATCCAGTACAGTGTTACATGGGAGTGGACATCCTTATTGTGTTCCAGATCTTAGAGAAAATGCTTTCAGTGTTTCCCCATTCATTATAATACTAGTTGTGAGTTTGTCATATATGGCTTTTATTATGTTTAGGTATGTTTCTTCTATACCTAGTTTTTTTTAGGGTTCTTTTTTAATCATGGAGGTTTATTGAGTTTTATCAAACACTTTTCCCAACATAAATTGAAATGATCATATGGTTTTTATCCTTCATTCTATTGATATATTATATTGTATCACATTAATTAATATGCATATGTTGAATGATCTTTGCATTCCTGGAATGAATCCCACTTCGTCATGATGAATCTTTTTAATGTGTTGTCGAATTTGATGATCTTGTATTTTGTTGAGGATTTTTGCATCAATGTTCATCAGAGGTAATGGCCTGTAGTTTTCTCTTTTTGATGAATCTTTGGTTTTGGTTTCAAGATAATATGGGCCTCGCAGAGTGTATTTGAATGAATTCCCTCCTCTTCTACTTTTCAGAATAGCTTGAGTACGATTGATGTTAATTCTTCTTTAAAAGATTGGGAAATTCATCAGTGAAGTCATCGGGTCCCAGGCTTTTCTTCGCAGGGAGAATTTTTATTACACCTTCAATCTCATTACTTGTTATTGGTCCGTTCATGTTTTTGAATTTCTTCCTAGTTCAGTATCGGTAGACGTATATGTCTAGAAATTTACCCCTTTTATGGTGTTTTAATTTATTGGCATATAGTTGCCTATAATAGTATCAATAATCCTTTGAATTTCCACGATATTGGTTGTAATGTCCCCTTTTTAATCTATGATTTTATTTACTTCAGTCTTTTTTTTTAAGTCTGCCAAAGAGTTTGTCAACTTTATCTTTTCAAAAATCCAGCTTTTCGTTTTGATTGTTTTGTATTTTTATTTCAATTTTTTTTTCTGTTCTGATCTTTATTATTATTATTTTTACTAACTTTGGGTTTGGTTTCCTTTTGCTTTTCAAGCTCTTTAAGATTCATTGTTAGGTGGTGTAAGTATTTCTTTTTTTTTTGATGTAGTCACTTACAGCTATAAATTTCTTTCTTAGTGCTGTTTTCACTGTATCCCATATGTTTTTGTATGTTCTGCTGCCATTATCATTCATTTCAATAATTTTTTCCATTTTCTTCCCCATCTCTTCAATGACACACTGGTCATTCATGAGCATATTGTTTAATTTCCATATGTTTTGGTAACTACAAATTCCTCTTAATATTGATTTCTAGTTTTATTCTATTGTGGTCAGAGAAGATACTTAGTATTTCAATGTTTTGAATGCTTTAAGACTTATTTTGTGGGTTGACATATAATTAATTCTTAAAATTGATGCAGTGTTGAAGATGAAGAGAATATGAATTGGCAGCAGTTGGATAAAATGTTCTTCAAATATTTATTAGGTCTGTTTAGTCTATAATGTAGATTAAGTCTGATGTTTCTTTATTCAATTTCTGTCTAAATGATCTGTCCAGTGCTGAGAGTAGGGTGTAAGCCTCCAGCTATTATTGTACTGGAGTCTATCTCTCTCATTAGCTTTAATAATATTTGCTTTCTGTATCTTTGTTCTCCAGTACTGGTTGCATATATGTTTACAATTGTTATATGCTCTTGCTGAGTTGACCCCTTCATCCTTATATAATGACCTTCCTTGTGTCTTTTTATAATTTTTTTCTTAAATATTTATTTTGTCTGATATAAGTATAGCTAATCCTACCCTTTTTAGTTTAGTTTTGTATGGAATATATTTTTCCTTTCTTTGTTTTCAGTCTGTGTGTGTCTTTATAGGTGAAGCATTCTTCTTGTTGGCAGCAGATCATGGGGTCTTAGATTTTTATTGATTCAGTCACTCTGTAACTTTTGATTGGATAGTTTATTTACTTTTAACGTTATTATTGATAAGTAACAATAACAGATGATTTCATTATTTGTATTCTGGTTGTTTTGTGGTCTTCTTTTTCTTGTGTCCTTCCTTCCTGTCTTACTTTTAGTAAAGGTGATTTTCTCTGGTGGTATGTTTTAATTTCTTGCTTTTAATTTTTATGTATTTGCTGTATGTTTTTAGAAATTAGGTTACCAGGAGGTTTTCAAATATCACATAAACCATATTTTATACTGATGATGACAACTCAACAGAGATTGCTAAACAACCAAGCAAAAAGGAAACCAATTAAAACTCTATGATTTAACTTCATCTCCCCATTTTAAATTTTTTGATGTTTCTATTCATATCTTACTGTACTTTTCATGTCTTGAAAAGTTGCTGTAGTTATTTTTAATCAGTTTACCCTTTTATCTTTTTTTTTTGAGACAGAGTCTTGTTCTGTCACTCACGCTGGAGTGCAGTGGCACAGTCACAGCTTTCTACAACTTTGACATCGTGGTCTAAAGGGATCCTCCCACCAAATCCTCCCAATTAGCTGGAAACACAGGCATTTGCCACCATACAGGCTATTTTAAAATGTTGTTGTGTGTGGAGACAAGATCTTTCCATGTTTCTCATGCTACTCTCAAACTCCTGGGCTCAATCAATCCTAACCACCTTGGCCTCCCAAAATGCTAGGATTATAGGCATGAACCACTGTGCCTGGCCTATCCTTTCCTCTTTCTACTTAGGATACAAATAGTTTATACACTATAGTTACCATACTATAATATTATTTGTTTTTTGGTGTACTTGCTATCACCAGTGAGTTTGTAACTTAAGATGATTTCATACTGCTCAGTAACATTTTTTTCTTTCAGATTGAAGAACTCTCTTTATCATTTCTTGTAGGAAAGGTGTGGTGTTGGTGAAATCCCTCAGCTTTTGTTTGTCTGGGAAAGTCTTTATTTCTGCTTTGTATTTGAAGGATATTTTTGCAAGATATACTATTCTAGGGTATAAGATTTTTACTTTGGTTTTGTTTTCCTTTAGCACTTTAAATATGTCATGTCACTCTTTCCTGACCTGTGAGGTTCTCACTGAAAAGTCTACTACCAGATGTATTGAAGTCCCATTGTTTATTATTTATTTCTTTTATTTTACTGCTTTTAGAATCTTTTCTTCATCCTTGATCTTTTGGAGTTTGATTATTAAATGTCTTGAGGTAGTCGTTGAGTGAAATCTGCTTGGTGTTCTATAACCTTCTTGTTATTTGATATTGGTATCTTTCTGTAGGTTTGAGAAGTTCTCTGGTATTATCTCTTTGAATAAACTTTGCTACTTATTGTAGACTCATTATCTGGGCTTGTTTGTACCTGTCCTTCTTTGGAAGGCTTTCCAGGAATTTGAAGGGACTTGGATGTTATGATCTGTTTTTGGTCACTGCAGCTATATCTGCATTAGGCAGCACCCCAGGTTCAGTAATGCTATGGTTTTCACAGACTTGTAGAGGTACCACCTTGGTGGTCTTGGATAAGATCTAGAAGAATTCTCTGGATTACCACGCAGAAATTCTAGTTCTTTTTCCTTACTTTCTCCCAAATTAATGAAATCTCTTTCTCTGTGCTAAGGTTCCTGGTGCTAAGGAAGGAGTGACGTGAGTACCCCTATGGCTGATACGAAAACTGCACTTGGTCAGACCTGAAGCCAGGACAGCACTGAGTCTTGCCCAAGGCCCACTCTGACTACTCTCTGGCTACTGCCTATGTTTGCTCAAGGCCCTAGGGCTCTACAGTCAGAGATGGTGAAGTCAACCAGTTTTGTGTCCTTTCCTTAAGGGTGCAAACTCCCCCAGACCCTGGGTAGGTTCAGTTGCTGTCCAGGAGACAAGGCCTAAGTCAAAAACCTTAGAAATCTACCTGGTATTCTATTCCACTGAGCCTGAGCTGGTGCTGAAACCCATAAGACAAAGTCCTTCTCACTCTTCCCCTTCCATTCCTCAGTCAGAAGAGACTCTCCTTGTGTCTACCATCACCATAGTCCCATAGGGAATACTGCTAGGATACCACTGATGTTTACTTTAGACCTAAGGGCTCTCCAGTCAGCTTGTGATGGATGCTGCCAGGCCTGGTACTCATTTTTCAGGCAGGGGCTCTCCTCTGGCTCAGGCTAGGTCTAGAGATACTGCTCAAGAGCCAAAGCCTGGTACTGAGGACCATAAGTGCCTGCTTGATGTTCTTCCCTACTGTGACCGAGCTGGTACCTATGTTCAAGACAAAGTCTTTACACCCCTCTCTGCTTTTTTCAAGCACAAGGTGTCTGTCATCTAGCCACCATGGTTATTAATGTGCTGGGTCTTACCTGAAGCCAGCATGTTTCAGAGTTTCATCCAAGGCCCATAGCATGTGCTACCTGGTTACTATTACTGAAAAGGGTCCAAGGGCTCTTCAGTCAGCATGGGATGAATCTTGCCAGGACTGGGTCCTTCCTTTCAAGGCCATTGGTTCCTTTCTGGCCAAGGAGGTGTCTGAAAGTGCTATCTGGGAGCTAGGGCCTGGGATGGGGGCATTAAGACTTTGTGGGTTGCCTTATCCTAATATGGCTGAGCTGGTATTCAAGTTGCAAGAGAAAGTCCTCTTTACTCTTCCCTATCCTCTTCTCAGGTGGAAGGAAGAGGGCTGTTTTTAGAGGAGTGAACTGCCCTGCCTGTGGTTGAATGAGAGGTGGCGCAAGCACTCCCTTAGCCACCCCAGCTGGTGTCTTACTAGGTTGCATACTTTCAAGTCTATTGAAGCCCATCAACTCACTAGGACTTGCCTAGCAGATGTAGTCCTTGTAACCTAGACAACTTTCAGGTTTATTTAGGACCCCAGGTTTATTTAGGCTGAGTTCTGCCTGGTGTTGGCAGCACTGAATTCCAATGCAAAGTTGCACAATCACTGCAGTCTTCCTTCCCTAGGCACACAGATTCTCTATGTCATGCAGCTGCTACCATGGGAATGGAGGAGGGATGACATCAGTCATACAGGACTCTATATTCTACTTTCTTCGGTGTCTCAGCATTATGAAATTAAAACCAAGCACTGCGCTTGCTCATCTGAGTTTTTGGTCTTATGAAGATACTTTTTGTGTGTAGATAATTGTTAAATCTGGTGTTCCTGCAGGGACAATGATTGGTAGAGCCTTTTATTCAGCTGTCGTCTTCTGCCCCCTCCCCAATGTATTATTTTCTTGATAAATTTATATATGTTTTCTAAATCACCACTTTTATAATTATTATTAATATAGTTTCCCATATTTGTGCTTTCTGAGATATCCTTTTTGTTTTCCCCGTAAGGTTTTTTCCTTTGATATAAGCCTTTGGACAATCAGTTATCCTTAATTTTTAAAACAAGACATTTAATTTTCAAGTATCTGGTAAACTTTGATTTCTACACAGTTTATTCCAAAAGCAAGCAACTCAAGCCTGTCAACATTAGGCAGATTGTGACTAATGCTACCTCCCAGTAGATTTTATTTCCTTAGTCATCTTTGTCTTTTTACTTTTCAGAGCTGAAGTGAGTGTGGGTTCTATTCAGTGACAAATAAGACCTTCAAAACTTCTTCTGAGCACAAAACCCCAAATCTGTAGCTGGTAATTCTAAAAATTAAAGAAAAAAGCAATATATTGCATATTTTAGGACCCCTTACTTACGATGTTTACTTCACCTCAAATAAAATCCAGAGATCATTTCAGCCCTGTGACAGATGAATTGCAACTGCTGCTGCTTCTCTGGGATGTATTGTAATGTTGCACCCTGCCTCCTAAGTCAGTCTTTCCTTTCGTTCACCTAATTATCTTAGCTGCAGGATCTCATGTTAAAGATTCTCCAAAACCTTGATTAATTTTAAGTAACCTAGAGTTTTTGCCCAGGATGACTATATCTTCTTTATAACTGAATCCTCAAATCTTGCCTTGTTCAACTTTTTGTACTTTTTAGCTCTTGAGGGACTCATACTACTTTAATAGCTATGAGAAAGTGTTTCTTGCTCCTCTTCTGGAGCAATAAGATATGATTCTGTTTCCTTAGTTTTCTCTATCCCTGCTATGTTCAGTGGCACCTAGGTGAGACATTAGATTTCTACATTGCTTCTATATTAAACTGGATGTTCCATCCTCAGTCATCTGAAGGGTTATCATCCTTGACCAGCTGCAATATATTCTTTTTTCTAAGATTTTTCCTTTACGTATTGGTACACATATGTATTTTATGACACTTTCCACTACAGGTTGGCTGTCTCTGTGCTTTCTCTTACAATCCTTTACCTCATCAGTGTTTGAGTATTTTCCTCAGCTCTTGGGACACAGTAGCCTCACCATCCTCAAGCACTGCATTGCCTTTAAATTATTGAACAATTTTATTTTGATCTGCTCGGTATTTTTTTCTCAGTCTTATTCTCAATTAACAATATTATCTTTCTTCCTCTGATATACAAATTTGAGCCACATTGTCAATCATTTGAAAAAACTATTGTTTTTCACATGAATCATTTGCTCCTTAACCTCCTGATCAAATTTGATTTTCAGAACAATGTGTTGAATGTGACTTTGTGTTTACTCCACTTCTTCATATGACTTATCTAGTAATTTTCATACCCTTCTGAGTCTTATGGTCTTGAAACTTCAGAGCTAGATTGAGTGAACATCTGACCAGTGAGAGACTCAATTCCCTTCTGAAAGACCAGTGACTATTCAAGAACAAAACAAAACAAAATATTGTGTTCTATCTTTTGCAACTCCATATTCATAAAATTTTCTCTGTCTCTCCATGCCCGGCAGGATCCAAAGGGATACATATTCCTATGATAGATTAGCTGAAACTGCTGCTTCCTGCTACAGAATTGCTTGGAAATATGAATTCTGCTTCGCAGATTAGTCTTCTTTCTTTTCCCCCATCTCTGCCTTGTAATATTACTGTGTATGTTTTTTGAAACCCTGTACCTTTGTACCTTCATGGGATTAGTAAGGACTGTTACATCTTTTGCTACATATTCAAAAAACGTTTTGTCCTTAAATAATTTTTTCTAGACATACTGATTTATTACTTTCTTTCTCTTTAAATAAATTGTTTCATTAAAATGGTTTTGCTGTCTGTAAGTGGGAGAATCCATCTTTATTTACAGTGTAGTGCTAATTTCTCACTTGGGCCTGTGTTTCTTGAGCTGTCTCTGAGAGAATAAGTCTAGGGTACATCCCGTGACAATGCTACCCTGCCTGACTGTTCTGAGAGAGCATCCCACAGTGACAGCAAGCATGTTGGATGAAAAATGTATTGCTAGGTTGGGCATGGTGGCTCACGCCTTTAATCCCAGCACTTTGGGAATCGGAGGCGGGTGGGTTGCTTGAACTGATGAGTTCAAGATCAGCCTGGGCCACATAGCGAAACCCCATCTCAACTAAAAATACAAAAAATTAGCCAGGCCTGGTGGCGTGCGCTACTCAGGAGGAGGCTGGGGTGGGAAAATCACCTGATTCTGGGAAGTCAAGGCCGCAGTAAGCCATGAGCATGCCACTATGATCCAGCCTGTGTGATGGCAATGAGACTCTGTCTCCAAACAAACAAACAAAAGTACCTTTTTCTTCCAGTTTTAGCTCTGATGAGTCAAGAGCTGGGGGGGCATTGTTTACGTCTTTACACTGAGAAAAAAGCAGAAGGAACTAAAAATAAATGACTTTACTTGAACTCATCAGAGCAGTGATGTGGTAGGGCAAATTACAACCTCAAAATCAGAAGAGATAGGTAAAGGCAGAGAATCATAGCCTTGGATTTACCCCAAGCACCCAAGTATAAGCTGCTTTGGAGCAAAACTAAGAGAGTATATTAATGGTAATTTTCAAAGATGGTTGGAGGCTGGGTGTGGACTGCACTAGTTTGAAAAAGAGAAACTACTACATGTTCCTCTCATAAGGAGGGCCCCACAATTTCATATACTTCACCTCCAAGAACACTACCAGCTTTCCATGGTAAACACCTCAGAAAAAGCCCCTTACACTTCTGGCAGGTATAAGAAAAAGTAACTATTTAAAAATATTCCAAGTATTTACCTTAACAAAGGCCTACTCTTTGGAAAGACTCTCAGAGAATTATCTCACCTGAGGGGAAATGCAATTACCTAACTCCAGCATTGTCTAGCCCTCCTGCCTTACCTTAAGTGGGTAAAACATATCTAGGAGACACTTATACAGGTCACAGCACAAGGATACAGGCCCACTGAAGGACTAAAATTTAATAATCAGATTATAGCATGCTGTTCATTTCCCACACTTTCCCACCACTCAGCAGGGCCCCAAGAAATAGCATGATTACAGATGAAAGACATGCACAGCACAGTCTATATTTTAAAAAGGAGTTTTTATGGAAATCGAAAGACAACAGGGGTGACAAAAATGAGGAAACTAGAGAAATTTGAAGCTTCTAGTAGCCGCAGCAAACATTAAACACAGCCTACCTTCTAGCAGAATAATATACAACGTCACCCTAAAGGTCGGTCTACCTTGGTTCCTGCTACCCTTTACATCATTTCCAGTTTTTAACAAAAGAAAATTAGAAGGCATGCTAATGGCAAGTGAAAATTTAGCTTATAGAGACAAAACAAACAGCAAAACTAGACTCTCACCAAAAAATGTTTTTAAAAGTTCTTCACATGGGAAAAAAATAGAGCATACGCTCATATCACAAAAAAGCAGGGAGGAATGTTGGAGAAGGAGGAAATAAAGTTAAAATAAAATATTTCATTTTCACTTATATATTCTTAATTAATTTCATAGAAAACTATTAAAAGGAATGATAGTGTTTTCAGGGAGTATAGCCTATTGATTAATAAATGGATGACAGTAATTTAATAAGGGATTAGATGGAGGAATAGGAAATACTCTTATTATAAAAGGTACATGAAATATCCATGAAGCAATATAAGGTTATTCAAAAGCCATCGTAGGTAGTTGCAAATATGATTGTAAACTCTAGGGCAATAACAAAAACAAAATTGAAATGAATTAAAATTGATATACTGAGTGGTGAAAGACTCAAATTATATTAAACATGTAATCAAAACTAGAGGCTGAGTACAGTGGCATCTGTTTTGCAGTTTGTACTGCTGAAGTATTGACCCCCAAAACCTCAGAGTGACCTTATTTGGAAATATGGATTTTGCAAATGTAATTAGTTAAGCTAAAATGCAGTCATACAGGAGGGGGTTGAGTCTCTAATATGGTATGACTAGTCTTATCACAGAAAGGAATTTGGACACAGGTATGCCCCCAGGGAGAACATCTTACGAAGACAGAAATGAAGGTGATACTTTCATAAGCCAAGTATTGTGGGCAACCTATGAGAAGTTGTGGGGAGACTTGAAACAAATTCATTCTCATAGCCTTCAGAAGGAACCAACCCCACTAACATGCTGTCTTAGGTTGTTTTGTGTTGCTCTTTCAACATGAAGTCTGAGGGGACACACATCCAACCTATAACAAATATCAAGGACAGCAATTCTGGCAACAATGCATAAAGTTCAAACACCTCCATGGTGCAAGATAACTAAAATCAGAGCTACTACATAAATTTTCATCTCTATTGGTTGTTTATTGAATCACAAGTGTCTACTTATCTTTTGTAGCCTAAACTGGACATTCTGAGAGTGACCATTATCATTATTATTATTATTTTAAGAAAGACTTTCACTCTGTCACTCAGGCTGGTGTGCAGTGGCACTGCAGCCTCCTCCTCAGGGGCCCAAGTGATCCTCTCACCTCAGCCTCCCGAGTAGCTGGGACCACGTGTGTGCACCACGAGGCCTGACTATTTTATTTATTTATTTATTTATTTATTTATTTTTCTGTAGAGACAAGGATCTCACCCTGTTGCCCCGGCTGGCCTGAAACTCCTGAACTTAATCAATCCATCCCCCTCGGCCTCCCAAAGTGCTGAGATTACAGGTGTGAACCACTGTACCCTGCCCAAGAATGGCCTTTAATAAAATTCCTCTTTTCTTTTGAATTATGAACCACACTAAAAATATACACTGGAGTCTGATGAAGATGAGTATTAATAACTGCTTTATTAATAGTAAATCTGTATTTGAGCTGGAAGCTATGACTTTTGACTCCACAAAACCTTTCCACGCTCTTCTAAAATTAGACATGCATACAGTTCACCATGTGGACTTCTGCTTCATACTTTCTTAGTCTTCAGAAATACAAGTCTAGATAAAGTGTGGGCACAAGCTCAACTTTGCCTCCATCTCACCAAGCAGGTCAGTCAGCCCTTTTTCCATTTCATGAGCTAGTGGTGGAAGTAGTGCAAAAGAAAGAAGTTGAACTGGTGCAGAAGCCTGCTCCTCAATCTTTTCTTGTAACTGGTGTGGGAAGAGAAAACCCATGTTTAATAAAAGAATATTGACAAAATTTTTAAAATGTGCCAGGCGGATCACGAGGTCAGGAGATCGAGACCATCCTGGTTAACACGGTGAAACCCCGTCTCTACTAAAAAATACAAAAAATTAGCCGGGCGCCGTGGTGGGCGCCTGTAGTCCCAGCTACTCGGGAGGCTGAGGCAGGAGAATGGCGTGAACCTGGGAGGCGGAGCTTGCAGTGAGCTGAGATCCGGCCACTGCACTCCAGCCCGGGCGACAGAGCAAGACTCTGTCTCAAAAAAAAAAAAAAAAAAAAAAAAAAAACTAGACTGCTTGTCTTTGAGATATAAAGTAGGTTAGTTCCTGTCCTAAATGCTGATTTTCTCATTTAATCCTCACTACAATATCTTTCAATAAGTTCCATATAATCTCTGCACTAAAATTTTACCACTTGTCCAATGCATGTCCTTTACAGGAAAATAATACAGTTCCAAATTACACATTGCATTTAATTGTTATGTTTCTTTTACCTCTTTCAATACAAATAGTTCTCATTATTTATTTATTTTATGTGATGCTCGTTAATTCGTTTTTCTGATGTTTTCTCATAATATTTAATTTATACATTGTTTACAGGAAGAACTCTAAAGTGATTTTCTATGTTCTCATTCCATCCTATCAGATTACACATGATTTTATTTTTCTCATACTTTTGATGTTCAGTTGATCACTTCATGAAGGAGAGCTCTTTCGGTCTTCTTAAGATTACTATTATTACTCTTTATAATTAGTATTTTTAGTAGAGTAAATGTGAGAGTGGCTAAATATTACACTTATAAAATTTTTTATTTGCACTTTAACGTCTCATGCCTGATCTTTTTCCCACACAGAAGCATTTCTCACCATGCACTGGGCATCAGTACTCTGCAGCATGCTACCATCTTTACTTTTGGATATGCTGGTCACTTGTTTGGCCTCCAGCACTCTACTTTGCAAAACTATGACTCTCCTCTCCCACCTTGGCATGAATATGTGCATTGCATGGCCTCTCTAGTTACTTTAGGGCTAAATTGTTAAAGAAAAAAAGCAGAAATAATCATTTTAATGTAAGGATGAAGGGCAATAGAGAATGATGGAGAATAACTGAGATGTGGATCCTTTCTTCAAGCTTATTTATTTATTTGTTCAACAAACTGATAGAGTGTTGGGGATATAATAAGGAAGAATCAGAATTCTCATACTGGTATAGTAAAATACAGTAATTTTCGTCCTTGCTTTGCTACTTATAAGATATTACATCTTGGACAACTTACTTTTCTTCTCTCAAGAACAATTGCTTCCACTGCAAATAAATTGTTTTCTTGAGTATAGTATGTAGCCCTTTGTTGCAATGATGTTCTTGGTTTTACTGAAGGTCAGTGAAAAGGTCCTTGATGAAGAAGCTGTGTTTCTCATAATCAGCGTTCATGGCTTTCATTGTGATTTCTTTGAGTAATCTTGTTTCATATCCAAAGTAAATTATTGATGGCGTTGAAAATAAAATTAATTCTCCTTTATCATTATTCTTGCAATTGGATATCTCTCCAATTTTTATGACTTCATTAAATCAACTAGAGGTAGAACCTGTTACTAGATTTGTATCTTGTAGTGAAATTCTAGGGTATATGGTAATTGAATTATATTTTCAGTAAGTAGGGAAATAATCATAGGATACGTCTGCCAATTTACTAGACCCACTGCAGCTTGAAGTTAGGTATAACATTCTGTCTTTGAAACCTGTAAATATGTTACCTTATGTGACAAAAATAACTTTGTATATGTGATTAAGACTGTTGAGATTGAGAGATTGTTCAGCCAAATCCAATATAATTTCAAAGTTTCTTATAAAGTGGTAGAAGGAACTGAGTTAAAGAAGCCCATGCAACAGTGGAAACAGAGGGGGATAAGTTGTGATAATAGAAACAGAGATCAGATAGAGAAACAGAAAGAGAGAGAGAGAGAGAGATTTGAAGATGTTACATTGTTGGAGTTAAAGCTTGAAGATGGAGGAAGGGGTCATATGCCAAGAAATATAGGTACCCTGTAGAAACCGAAAATGAAAAAAGAACATATCATCACTTAGAGCCTCCAGGAGAAATGCAACCATGCCTGATGGAATTTGGTTTAAGGACTTTTGACCTCCAGGGCTGTTATATAATACATGTGTCTTGCTTACCATCATTAAGTTTGAGGTAATTTGTTATAGCAGCAATCAGAAACTAATGCATAAAACAAATAATACTTAACTGATTGTTCTTTTTTTTTTTTTTTAGTCCTAGTGACAATTTAATCAGTTAGCTATTTGAATCATCTCAGTGAAACACTCACTGCCACTTGGTCTCTGCTCTTCCACAAATTTAGCACCATTATTGATATTAAGGAGAATATCTCTAGAGTGATATTTTCTACTGTTACAGTCTACAGAGGCAGCTCTCAAAGAACTTTTCTGAGATACTGTGCTCCCTTTACTAATTCCTTTTCAATGCCTAAGTGAAGAGAGTGTCTCCTGGACCTTCTTGAGAAATGTAATGGGGGGAGCATGGTTGTATAGTAACATCCACAGTAAATTAAAACAGGTGCTCCTGTCTTCCAAAACTTTTGGATTTTGTCCTCTACATTATGACAAGAAATTCTGGCAACTCAGCTTCATTAAATGTGGGTCACTATTGAATTTCAATTTCAATCAATCAGCCACACAAGTTTTTAAACTTCCAGCTACATAATCTAACAAAAGAAATCCAGAATCTCTGGTAAATACTCTCATGAGTAAATTTCACCCAATTCAGTGCCAATATTCCATTTTCCATGGACTTCAGAATCCATTCCCAAACATAATCCGTCCTCAAATATAATTTGCAACACATTTCTGTGTCACAAATTTCATGATCATGTAAATTGGAAGAAACATTTAAATTATTTAAGAAGTATTTAAAATATTTCTTTTAGGGTCAGATTTTATATTTTCCTCCCTGGTATATATTTACATTTGACTCCCAATATGGATCTCATGGCAGGAATTAATTGTGATGTGTCTCAAGGAAAATAGGTATCTGCTTATTAACTTACGAGGGTAGATTATTTCAGGATAATTTATGGGGAGAAGACAAGTGTAGTCAGATAGAAGAAGAAAGTATGCTTCTACTGTGAAAGGAGGTTCAGAGTGGCCTGGAAGTTGAAGATACACATTTTTTTTTCTATGTCCACATAGATGTTAATATTTCACATCTCACAGTCTCAGTATTTTCCTAGCCAATGACATTATCTCATCTTTCTTTTACATTAGAGACTTGGTAAGGCCGTGAATTGGTCATAGGTTGGATTTCCTAAGAAGCAAAGTTTCAAATAAAGTTAAGTAGCGCAATTGTTAGAAAATGCTTGTGACAACGTTTTTGGCAAGCAGGGAAAAGAAGCACAATTAAGCCTTAGATAATCCTATGAGGAGCTCAGAAGCTAAGATATCTCTTCAGCATTACACCAAGTGGTGGTGAGAGGACCGGGTTTTTAGCCAGCAGCATCAGTCAGTCATTGGGGATGTATAATGCCTCTGGAATGAGGTATGACCTTGAGAGAGGTATTTTTATACACTCAAATTATTCTCCAAAGAGAATGACACAACTAAGCTTTATCATCTAGCGCTGCCAGCAGATGGAAGACTAAGGTATTGATTGTTCAAGGGGAATTTGGCCAGCACATCACAACATCCACCATGAAAATCAACTTAGGTAGCAATTCTGCAGAACATACATTTACAATGTCATGTGAGATCAACCTTGAAGCTACAAAAATAAGAGATTCTTTTAGGGTCACCATAGAAGTTTTCTAGTTTCCAGATGAAGACTTAAGGTGATAATTTTAATACTTGAGTTTATTATTATTTTATTCTCCATAAGAGTTTCAGTGTAATCCAGAACAGTATCTCACTCTATGATCCTTTTGGTCATTGTCATTGCTGCAATAGCTAAGGGCATAATAGCTACTTGGTTCTTCAAAGAACTTTTTTCAAGTAAGGACATTATCACAATCAACCACAGATGATAATTGGATTAATCATGATGCCAGGGTATGACATGGATTTTTATCATCTCATTTTCCATTTTCAGGAGTTTCAATTCTGTGTTCAAGCTCAAGGACGCACTCAAGCTTATCACAAAACAAAACAAAACAAAAATCTTTGACCTTTGAGTGTCCGTGTCATGGAGACATCAGCATTTGAGAGAGAACTGGAAAAGCAATAAGGAAACACTAACTTTATATAGAGGTAATAACTGCAAAAGCAGCTTTTGTCTTCATGGTCAAAGAACAGAGGGAAGAGAAAAATGACTACTATAATTTAGAAATTTAGAGGAGGGTTACTGCAGAGTTGGGATGGAGGGTTGCTGCCCACTAGTGATGAGAGACCATAGGGTCATAGACAAGGGTCCCAGTTGAGCTGTGGATCATCCAGTTGCTGCTGCTGTCTTTGAGGAAGCATGATGAGACTAGTTTTTTGGGATATAAAAAAATATTAAAACCTGCAAAATGGACACAACAGTTGCTGACAGAATGAAGGGTGACTGGATTGATATTAATAGGAAGCAAAATAGAGTTAGCAAATCCTTCCCCTCTCCTCTGGCCTCTCTGTCTCTGTCTCTCTCTCTAGCACCATTCTACTGGCATAACCTAAGAGGGAACCAGCTGGAAAAATAGAAATTTGATTTGCAAAGTCTCACTTCTAACACAACAAAGAATAGAGATGAGTTTGAAGCTAAGAGAAAAAGCATAACATTTGTTCTTATAGGACTCATGTGGAAATTAATTTAAAATAATCTATTCATATATATATAAGAAATAGTCCTTGGGTATTGATTTGTAGGGTTTGGGAGTTGTTGACTTAACACTCTTCTCCCTTGCCTCTCTCCCTTTATATAAAGGCTAGAAATTAAAATATTTGATTCTCATTCTCGCTTGCATCTCAAATATATCATTTTGCTTATTTCTGATTAATGAGAACAAAATACCATGTATATAAAGGTAAAATCTTACCTTTTACTCTTCATCATTTTTCCTTTTCCTTTATAACCCAGATGTAAATCTCCAGTGTCAGCTGAGGACTACACATTCCTCAACCAAATGATGAGACTAAATGCCTAAAATTAGCAGAGTAAAAGCTAGATAATTGTTATCACCAATAGCACCTTTGTACTACTGAACCCACCCTGGACTGCCTATATCCAGATTTCTTACTCTGTAAGGTAATAAACTTGTATATCTTTAAGATGCATTGGTCAGATTTTCATTTATTAACTTCAAACCTTAAAATATCCAAATCTTAATGAATATGGCTATATGCATTATGAAAGTTTTCACTAATTTAGAAGCAATTGACTTACAGCTTATTATTAAAATAATCTATATTACCATAGTGAGGTATTTAAAATACAAGGTGTACATGTCTTTGTTTTCATTCATAAATTAACTATGTGATCTTGAAAAATTAATAAATATTTCTAGGTCTTAAATTTCCCCATGTATAAAATTTGCCCCATGACTTTCAACAAATCAGTTGATCAATTATAAGTTAGATTCATGTCTTCTCTCTATTAGAAAAAGATTGAATGGGCAAACAAATGCTAAAATAATTGAGCTGAGAACCACCAAGCGATGTTGAGATCCATAAAAATGTCATGGAAAGTACAGAAAACAGCAAGCCATGCATGAGGCTAACAATAGGGAAAGCACTTCAGCACTCATGTGTTAGAATACTAAGTGAGCAAGACTGAACTAAAAAGTCATCCTAGAATTCTGGTTTTAGCTCCGGCATGTAAAGCACTAAGGAGTCCACATTCCCATCTTTACAACAACAACAAAAACAAAAATAAAAAAAAAATACCAGCTATCAGCAACTTTTTAAAAGACACATCAAATAATAGGCTGCAGGTGAAATTGCCATCTCTTTACCCAGAAGAGAACCTGATGAAGGGACATATACATGATCATATTAAAGAATTTCTAGGGATTGACTATAGACTAGCGTGAGAATGAGAAACTCTTGGGGCCATAATTTATGGGGTCCCCTACATGAGCATTGGCATTTATTATGAATGAAATGTTTGTGTCTCCCCAAATATATATGTTGAAGAACTAATCCCAACTGTAATACTATTTGGAGGTGGAAGTTTTGATCATATCAGAATTATATTAGATTACAAGAGTGACATCCTTCTGATAGGATTTGTAGCTTTATAAGAAAATGTAGATAGAGAACAGGTGAGGGAGAGAGGGAGAGAGCGATAACTAGCGTGTGACAACACAATACGTAGATGGTCGCAAGATAAGAAGAGGGCCTTCATGAGAAACCAACTGTGCTGGCACACTGATCTCTGGCTTCCAGCCTTCGGGACTTGGAGAAAATACATTTGTGTTGTTTAAGCCACTCAGTCTATGGTATTTTGTTATGGCAGCCTGAACAGTCTAATACAGATTCTGTCAGGAAGCCTACTAGTTTCTCATAGTGAAAATACAAGAAATATTTCCTCTTGCCCTGAAAGAGAAAGAAGAAGAGTAAATACTGTGAAATACAACCTGAGCCTTATTTATAAAGAAGACTTACACTGTAGCAGAAAGGTTTTGGCAGAATACAATTCTGAATGGAGACCCAAGCTAGACAAAGAGAATTTCTCTCAATTCCAGCGACTCTTACTTTCCTGTGTCACCTAAGAGGATACAACGGTAACAAATGTAATAATAATAGTAAAATTAAAAAAAAAAAACACTGAAGAAAATATAATTAGGACTACTGGTTTCAGCTCCAAAAGAAATACAGAACTTGAAAGTTGTCATCTGTCCTTACAACCAGAAAACAAGGTGAACAAATTGAAAATTAATGACATTTTGGGGGCCTGTCAGAGAACTGTGGTTGTGGGGAAACCCCTCCCCGAAAAATCTGGAAAACAAGCTAATATAGAGAAACTACAATTGAGATCTGCTTATCTGCAGTAAAGCTGCCAGAGTTGTAAACTGGTAAGAACACTTAAATGGTAATTTCTGTGAACTGAGCAAGGCTGAGTGTGGACTAGCATAAGAGTAAGAAACTCTTGAGACCTCAGTTTCAGGGAATTGCCCATAATTTCATGGCTTTTGCCTCCAGAAATTCCATTAGAATGTAAGGATGAAGAACCAAAATGATACTTTTGGGGATCTGGTAAGAGTAAAGTAAAAATAATCACTGTGAAATACTCTAAATATTTTTAATAATAAAGATCTGATCTGTATGCTAAATAAACAAACAAGCCAACAACTTTACTAGATCCTAATCCAATCTAAGAGACTGGCATTTCTCTGCTTCCACACACCTCTAGTCTTCATATTTCTTCTAAGGGAAAAAGAAAATAAGCTAAGATACAATTGTTAAGACCACAGCATTGGGAACACAGGCCAACTAAAAGATAGAAATTTAATCATAATATTATAGAACACTTGCCCTTCCTTATACCTTTCCCCCAAAATAGAGCTCCAGTATTGTAACAGAAGATTAAAGTTGGCAGAGCTGCAAGATGCAGAGTCTATTTTAGGAGTTTTCAGGAAGTTCAAAGACATTGGGAAAGAAAACAAAAACAAGGGCAGTAGAGAAATTGGAAGCCTGTAGTACCTGCAGCCATAGCAAGCATTAAACACAGCCCAGCTGCAGCCTGATTAACTTAAAACCTCACAGTAAAAGCCTATTTATCTCAGTTTCTATTACCTAGAACATCAAGCCCTACTTTCAAGAATAAATTGAGATATGCTCAATGATGAACAAAAAATAACAGCCTGAAAGAACAAAGCAAGCATCAGACCTGACTCAGATATGACAGATTTTGAAATTTTGAGCAAACCACTTACAATGACTATAATTAATGTTAAGTACTATATTTTAAAAAATAGACAACATGCAAGAACAGATGGCTAATATAAGCAGGGAGGTGAAAACACTAAGAAGTATCAAAAGAAAAGGCTAGAAATTAAAAAAAAAAACCCACAAACAACTGTTACAGAGATAAAGAATGTCTTTAGTAGACTAGACCCAGCCAAGGGAACCATACATGAGCTTGAATATTTGTCAGTAAATATTTGCTTAACTAAAATGCAAATTGAAAAAAAAAATAGCAAAGGAAAATATAACAAAACATCTAAGAAGTGGTACAACTATAAAAATGTGTAATATAGTCTCAGAAAGAGTAAAAAATAAAAAAAGGGGAATACAAACCTTACCTATACATGTATACAGATAAGATTATAGCAAATATTTAACAGAAACTGTATCCAAGAAGAGAATGGATAAAATGTGTAAAATGTGGAAAGAAAGAAAAAAAGCCTTGAATTCGCTATGCAGTAAAATTAAACTTCAAAAGTGAAGAAGAAATAAGGACTTTCAGGAAAATAATTATCAGCATAATTGCCCTGCAAAAAATATTTTTAAAAGTTCTTTAGAGAGAATAATAATAATCTTGGATCTGCATAAGGAATGAAAATATATTAGATAATAAATAAAGATAAAATATTCTGTCTTTATTTTTTAATTAACTGGAAAAGTAAATGTTTAGTTACAGTAATAACAGTAACAATGTATTAGGTGATTATAACATAAGAATAAGTGAAACGAATTGTAGGAATGTCATGAGAGAGAGCAAAGAAGATTTGAGAATACCTTTAAAAGAATATTTTATAAGCATTTATAAGACTAGTTTATAAGTTACCTGCATGACAGGGAAGACAGAAGAGTGTCGTTTTTAGGTGGATATGGAATAGTTGTAAATGCATTTAATCAACTCTAGAACAATCAGTAATGTTTCTAAAGAAAGACTGATATTTTAAGAGAAGAAATTTAATTATGCAGAATTTTCAATAAGTACCAAAGAAGGAATGTAAGATGCAAAGATACTAACTCAACTATATTGTTAATTACTTTAAATATAAATTGTCTAAATATGCTAATTGAAAGACAAGGATTATTACTGGAATGGGTAAAAGAAAAAACAAATAACTATATGATTTCTACATAAACTCACTTTTAATGTGAAGACAAAAATAAGCTAAAAGTAAGGGATCACATCTTAATACTAACCAGTAAAGCTGGAGTGTCTATGTCAATTTCAGAAAAAGCAGACTTCAGAACAAGGCAAATTATAGAAATAAAAAGACACAGCAAATAATAAAAGGTCAATACTCAAGAAGATTTAAGAATGTCTTAATGTATATGTACCTAGCAACATAGCATCAAATTTGTAAAGCAAACCCTGATCTCAAGGAAAAATAGGCAAATTCACAATAGTTGGAGAATTCAACATTCTTAATCAGTAATAAGTAAATCCCATAAGCAAAAAATGATTAACTACATATTTACCTGAACAGCACTATTATTCAACTTGATCTGAGTGATAGTTATAGAATACTATATGCAACAACAGCAAGATTATGTAGGTGCACATCTTAATAAGGTAACCCCTCTTTAACCGCTCAGATGATTTTAAAGAACTGTAGTAATTATATGCTGGTCATTGAGCAAAATCTCACTCAAATGAGTCTTGTTCAAATGCAACCTCAGAATAGATGCTATTAAAAATATACAATGTGTCATAACCATCTATTAGCATCCCCCTATTTTTTCATTTCCTTTGCGTCATTTATTTCCTTCTGGTTTTAAGGTCTTGGTAAATTGGATCTAATTGTATTTTATAAGATGGTCTTATTTTATTTTTTTTCCAGAAAATCATCATACATATTTCTTCAGGAGGGTCAGAAAACTATATCCAATATTGCATAAGCTTTTGCAGCTGTACTCTGTTTTCCTTTGAGATCTTCATTCTTTAAATCCTTAGGAAATTTTCTCCCATTCTGAAGGTTGCTTGTTCACACTGATCAATATTTTCTTTTACCGTGCAGACGCTCCTTAGTTTAATTAGATTCCATTTTTCAATTTTGGCTTTTGTTGCAATTGCTTTTGGCATTTTTGTCATGAGGTCTTTGCCCATGCCTATGTCCTGAATGGTATTGCCTAGGTTTTCTTCTAGGATTTTTATGGTTTTGGGTTTACATTCAAGTCTTTAATCCATCTTGAGTTAATTTTTGTATAAAGTGTGAGGAAGGGAACCAGTTTCAGTATTCTGCATCTGGATAGTCAGTTTTCCAAATACCATTTATTGAACAGGAGATCCTTTTCCCACTGCTTGTTTTTGCCAGGTTTGTCAAAGATCAGATGGTTGTAGATGTGTGGTGTTACTTATGAGGTCTCTGTTCTGCTCCACTGGTCTATATGTCTGTTTTGGTAGCAGTACCATACTCTTTTGGTTACTGTAGCCTTGTTGTATAGTTTGAAGTCAGGTAGTGTGATGCCTCCAGCTGTGTTCTTTTTGCATAGGATTGTCTTGGCTATACAGGTTCTTCTTTGGTTCCATATGAAATTTAAAGTAGTTTTTTTCTAATTCTGTGAAGAATGTCAATGGTAGTTTGATGTGAATAGCATTGAATCTATAAATTACTTTGTGCAGTATGTCCATTTTCATGATCTTGATTATTCCTATCCATGAAGATGGAATGTTAGGTCTAATATCAAGAATTTACAAGGAACTCAAACAAATTTACAAGAATGAAAAACAAACAACCTCATCAAATAGTGGGCAAAGGATATGAACAGACACTTCCCAAAAGAAGACATTTACACAACCAACAAACATGAAAAGAAGCTCAACATCACTGATCATTAAAGAAATGCAACTCAAAACCACAATGAGATACCATGTTATGCCAGTCAGAATCATGATTATTAAAAAGTCAAGAAACAATGGATGCTGGCAAGGTTGCAGATAAATAGAAACACTTTTACACTCTTGGTGGGAATGTAAATTAGTTCAACCATTGTGGAAGATAGTGTGGTGATTCCTCAAAGATCTAGAACCAGAAATACCGTATGACCCATTACTGGGTATATTCCCAAAGGAATATAATAATTCTATTACAACGATACATGCATGTGTATGTTCATTGCAACACTATGTCTATGCCATGTCTTTGCTATTGTGAACAGTGCTGCAATGAACATATGCAAAGCAAAGACATGGAATCAACCCAAATGTCCATCAATGATAGTCTGGATAAAGAAAATGTGGTACGTATACACCATGAAATACTATGCAGCCAGAAAAAAAGGAATGAGATAATGTCCTATGCAGGGACATGGATGAAGCTGAAAGCCATAATCCTCAGCAAAGTAACACAGGAACAGAAAAACGAAAACAAGATGTTCTCACACATAAGTGGGAGTTGAGCAATGAGAACACATGGATACAGGGAGGGGAACAACACACACCAGGCCTTTTGCGGGGGTAAGGGGAGGGAACTTAGAGGACGGGTCAATAGGGGCAGCAAACCACCATGACACACATACACCTATGTAACAAACCTGCATGTTATGCACATGTATCCCAGAACCTAAGGTAAAAGAAAAAAACCTGGAAATGTTACTCTATATGTAAATACAGATTTATCTGTCTTATTTTTATTTAACAGCAATGAAAGTATTAATACATGGAAAACCAGAGCAGAGCAGATTTAAATAAAATATTTTTATGTGACATGAATCCCACATTTTGTGCAAATGATTAAGAATTCTAATTAGGTGTACCAGAATCTGTGTCAGCTTCCTAGGGTGGCTTTAATGAAGTACCATAAATTGGTTGAATTAAAACAGCATAAATTTATTTTCTCTCAGTTAAAAAAATAAATCCTTAGGAAAAAAGTAATATATTGTATGCTGTTTTCTTGTAAGCTGTGGGCATTTGCTGAGTAATTTATGATCTCTCTAAAGTTTATACTGCAAGTTAAAAATGTTAATATCCATCAAGAGAATGGCTTCACAATAATATTAAGTATATGACACACACAAGTCATTATAGAGATAGATGAGTATACAGTTGTCTACATGACGTTGTCACTGATAATTTATTATTATTTGGAGAATCACACACAAAATTATACAATCGGATTGGCAGAATCTAGCACATGTTGTCCAGCTTGCTCTGGAATTGCTCTAATAGCAGAAAAATATTACTTCCCTAGATTGTTCATTGTACTTTTGTATATAATTTATTGTAGAGTTGCAAACATTTTTCTGATCTTTTGGGGACACATTCAAGATTGGTATTAATGGTGCTATATTGATTATCATTCTGATGTTTGTTTTCTTAGGATAGTACTCAGTTTATTTCAATAATTTCTTTTGTAATACAATATAAAAATCTTTATACAAATAAAAATGAAATATTTGTGGGGGAAATGTGTAAATCTAAGGTATATACATATAGTGTCTCAACAAAATAGAATTTATGGACACAGAATTTGTATTTCACACATGAAACCATCGGAAATGCTCTTTTTAGTGTAGCCTTATTTCTCCATTTGACTATATCTAAGTATTTTTTTGCTCATCTTTTGTTTTGCTCAACCTAAATCTGGCAACTCAGTGCAAGCTCAGTTATGTTTGAGGTTGAATTTTTGGAATAATTTCTGTTAAGCAATTTCCTAAAACAATTTAGAGAGCACACAATCAGCTTTCATCACATTTAATCTCATCACGTGTTTAGGCTGAGCATCAGATCTTTTTAATGAGTCATGTGGAAAAGTTGCTTTCTGGCTTAGTAACTGCCTCTATGCTTCAGCAATTTAATTATAGTTAAACATAGAGCAAAAGAATTCAGGAGTCAGCATTGACCAGAATGCTGTTACAAAAAAAAAGTATAATCTTCAGTGGATTATGCTGAATTATATATACAAAATACTCAGTGTCTCGTTTTGTGACCTTCACCAAGAACAAAATAAATTTTAAATTAATTTGGGAAACTTATTTTAGGGAATATAACATTTCTTAAGTACCATGGCTCATATGCTTCATTTTGTGTATATACCACATTTTCTGTATTCATTCATCCATTGATGGACACTTAGGTTGAATCCATAGTTTGGTTATTGTGAATAGTGCTACAATAAATATGAGTCCAGGTATTCTTTTGATGTAATACTATCTGGTCCTTTGGATAGATATCCAGTCATGGAATTGCTAAATCATATGGTAGTTCTATTTTTAGTTTTCTGAGAATTCATACTCATTTTCATAGTGGCTTTGCTGATTTACATTCCAGGCTGAGAGTGTGTAAGAATTCCTTTCTCCACACCCTCTCCAGTATTTGTTACTTTTTCTCTTTCTAATAAAAGTCATTCTAATTGTGGTAAAATGATATTTCACTGTGGTTTGAACTGTATTTCCCTGATGAGTAGTGAGGTTAAGCCTTTTTTCATATACCTGTTTGTCATTTGTATGTCTTATTTTTAGAAATGTTTATTCATGTATCTGCCCACTTTTAATGGGATTATTTTGTTTATTCACTGCTGAGCTGGTTAAGTTATTCGTATATTCTAATTAAAATCCCATAATTAGATAAATAGTTTGCAAATATTTTCTCCCATTCTGTAGATTCTCTTCACTCTGTTGATTGTTTCCTTTGCTGTGCAGAAGCTTTTTACTTTAAATACAGTATCATTTGTCTATATTGGTTTTTATTGTCTGTTTCTGAGGCCTTACTCATAAATATTTTTCTAGATCAGTGTTCTGAAGTGTTTCCTCTATGTTTTATTCTAGTAGCTTTATACTTTTGGGTCTTAAATTTAAATCTTCAATCCACTCTGGTTTTTGCATATGGTGAGAGATAGACATCCAGTTTCATTCTGCATAAGGACATTTAATTCTCCCAGCATCATTTAATGAAGAAGGTGTCTTTTCCTTAATGTAAGTTCTTGTTGCCTTTGTTGGAAACCAGTTGGCTGTAAATATATAGATATATTTCTGGATGCTCTATTCTGTTCCATTGGTCTATGTGTGTGTGTTTATACCAGTACCATACTGTTTTTGCTACCATGCTCTCATATTTGGAATTCAGATAGTGTGATTCCTCCAGCTTTGTTCTTTTTGCTTAGCATAGCTTTCACTATTTGGGCTCATTTTGGATCCATAAAAATTTTAGAATTTTTTTTTCTAATTCTGTGAAAAATGACATTGGTATTTTGACAGGTATTGATTGCACTGAATTTACAGATTGTTTTGGGGGGTATGGTCATTTTAACAATATTAATTCTTTCTATTCATAAGCATGCTATGTTTTCCATTTGTGTTGCCTTCAGTTTACTTCATCAGTGCATTGTAAGTTTCCCTGTAGAAATATTGTACCTCCTTGCTTAAATTTATTTCCAGATATTTTAATTTTTGTCACCATTGTCAATAGAATTGCCTTCTTGATTTTTTTCAGCTTATTATTGGTGTATAATGCTATATATCATACGAAATCAAATGCTATAGATTTTTGTATAGTAATATTGTATCCCGCAACTTTACTAAATTTGCTAGGTCTAAAAGTTTTTATTGTCATCTTTAGGTTTTCCAAGACATAAGATGAGACAATGACAAAACAGATAATTTGACTTCCTCTTTTCATATTTGGATGCCTTTTATTTGGTTATCATACCTGTTTGCTCTAGCTAGGCCTTCTAGTACTATGTTGAATAGGAATGGTTAAAATGGGAATCCTTGTCATGTTACAGTTCTTAGAAAAAAGGGCTTTCAGCTTTTCCCCCATTAAGTATTATGTTTACTCTTGGTTTGTTATAAATCGCCTTTATTATATTGAGGTATATTCCTTCTGTATCTAGTTTGTCGAGAGTTTTTATCATGAAGAGATTACGAACTTTATGAAATGCTTTTTTACATCTATTGAAATGATTAGATAATTTTTGTATTTAAAACTTCATTCTGTTGATGTATCACATTTATTGATTTGTATATATTGAGTTATCTTTACACCCCTTAAATCAATTCCATTGTATAATTGTGTATATTTTTATGTGCTATGAGATGCAGTTTGCTAATGTTTTCTTGAGGTATTTTTCTGTCTATGTTCATCAGGGATATTGGCCTGTAGTTTTCTTTTCTTTTTCTTTTTTTTTTTTTTTGTTGCGTACCTATCTGATTTTTGTATCAGGATAATAATAGCCTCATGTAATTATTTAAGGAGAAAGCTCTCCTCTTGAATTATTTTGAATAGTGTAAGAATCATTGGTGTTCATTATTTTTTCAAAGTTTGGTGGAATTCAACAGTGAGTTTATCCAGTGCTGTACTTTTCTTTGATGACGGATCTTTTAATACTGCTTTGATCTTCCTTGTTACTGGTCCCTTCAGGCTTCCTATTTCCTCCTGATTTGGTCTTAGTAGATTGTATGTGTTCTGGAATGTCTTCACTTCCTCTGAGTTTTCAAGTATTTTAGTGCATAGTTGTTCATAGTAATCTCTGATACCCTCTTGCATTTTTGTGGGATCAGTTGTCTTCTTTTTTATTTCTACATTTGTTTGTCTTCTCTCTTTTTTCCTTATTCTAGCTAGTGGCTTAATAATCTTGTTTGACTTCAAAAAATCAACTTTTCATTTTATAGATTTTTTGTATTGTTATTTTAGTCTCTATTTCATGTAGTTATCTTCTGATCTTTATTTTTTTTTTTAGCTAATATTGGGTATGGATCATTCTTGCTTTTCTAGTACTTCATGGTAAATCATTAAATTGCTTATTTGAAATCTTTTGACTTTTTCAGTGTGGGCACTTAACTGGTATAAACTTTCCTCTTAAAATTGCTTTTGCTGAATCCCACACGTTTTAGTACAATGTGTTTTTATTTTCATTGGTTTCAAAAAGCTTCTTGACTTCCTCTTTAATTTCTTTCTTGACCAAATGTTTAATCAGGAGCACGTTGTTTAATTTTCATGTATTTGTAGAATTTCCAAAGTTCCTCTTGTACTTGATTTCTTGTTTTATTCCATTGTTTTCTGGGAATATATTTGATTATAATTTTTATTTTTTAAATTTTTGGCACTTGATTTGTGTCCTAACATATGGTCTATCCTTGAGATTGTTCCATATTCCAATGAGAAAAAGATACACTTTGTCACTGTTAAATGAAATGCTCTGTAAATGTCTGTTAGGTCCTTTTGGTCTAATGGGCGGTTTCAATCAAATGTTTCTTGTTAGCTTTTTTCTTTAATTTTCATTGTTTAATGCTTAGGGTGATTTGAATTTCCCAGCAATAATTGTATTGGAGTCTATATCTCCCTTTAAAGATTTTATATATATATATATATGTATATGTGTGTATATATCATATATATGTATATGTATGTAGGTCATGTGTATGTATATGTATATATATCTTATATATATCCATATATGTATTTATACACACACACAGATATAAATTATGTGATGTTGGTGGATATATGTTAAGAATTGTGATACCTCCTACTGAGTTGATCCTTCTGTCGTTATATAATTAGGTCTTTTCCTCTTCACTGGCTATACTGAAGTCTGTTTTATGTGATGCAAATATAATTATTTCTGCTCACTTTTGGTTTATTTTATCATGGGAAATCTTTTCACATGACTTTACTGTAAGTGTATGTATCTTTACAGGTGATATGAGTTTCTAGTAGGCAGCATACAGTTGGATCATTTTTTGTTTTGTTTTTTGTTCTTTTCCATTCAGCCAGTCTGCAACTTTTAAGTAGAAATTTTAATTTATTTACATTCGGAGTTATTACTGATATGTGGAAGATTATTCTTACCATTTTATTAATTTATTTTCTATTATTTTATTTCCCTCTTCTTGTTTATCATTGTGATTTGTTGGTTTTCTGTAGTGATAGCACTTGAATCTTTTCCTTGTCTGTGTGTTTGCTTTACCAGTGGTTTTTACATTTTCATGATGATACATAACAATCTTCATTTCCAAGTGTAAGCCTCCCTTATACATATCTTATTGGGTCAATCTAGTGATGATGAATACCCTCAACTTTTGCTTGTCTGGAAAATACTTTATTTCTCCCTCCTTTATGAAGGATAATTTTTCTGTGTATAGTATCCTTGGCTACCAGATTTTCCTTCAGCATTTTGCACATGTAATTCCATTCTCTCCTGGTCTGTATAATTTCTGCTGAGAAATCCACTGGTAGGCTGATAAAGCTTTCTTTATAAGTGACTAGACACTGTTCTCTTGCTGTTTTTAGACTTAATTGATTTTTGTAGTTTTTCAAAACATATCTTTGGATTTTACTATTTGGGAATATCTGAGCCTACTGTATATGGATGTCCAAATCTCTTGCTAGGCCTCAGAAGTTTTCATCAATTCTTTTAAAAGTGGGTTTTCTTTTTTTTTCTTTTCTTTTTTTTTTTTTTTACATTTTTGAAAGCCTTTTATTTTGGAAATAAATTTACATTTATAGAAGAGATGCAAAGATATATCCTTTGCCCAGTCTCCTCTAATATTAACATCCTACATAATCAAGGTATGTATATTACAATAAAGAGATGAACATTTGTACGAAACTACTAGTTAACTTGTGTAGTAAAACTTTTTTTGAGTGAATGTATAACATATAGTTGCTTTCCATTCTATTCTTTCAGTCTTTAAGGTGGTCTTTATACCTGAAAGGCTCTGTGAGAGGGTATTTAAGAGTCAAATTTAAGTTCTGTGTCACTATCTCTCCCTTTTATCTGTTGAGTAGGAGCAGCTTGCAAATTTCTAAAAGTGGGTTTTCTAATCCTTTTGTTCTCCGTCTCATGGGAACCTGAAAATTTGAAAATTTGGTCACTTTATGGTATCCCATATGTCTCATAAACTATGCTTATATTTAAAAAAATTCTATTTTCTTTACTTTAGTCTGATTGGGTTATTTCTAGAGGCTTGTCTTCAATTTCTGATATTTTTTTTCTGCTTCATCTAGTCTGTTGTTGAAGCTTGCAGATGTGTTTTGTATATAATTCAATGAATTCTTTACTTCCAGAATTTCTATTTGGTTATTTAAAAAAATATATCCTGTTGGTCAATTTCTCATTTGAATTCTTGTTTTCTGATTTTTTTGTATTGTTTTTCAGTATTGTATTATAACTCACTAAACTTCTTTAAAATCAATATTTTAAATTCTTTCTCCAAGATTTTGTAAATTTCTTTTTAATTGGTCTCTATTGCTAGAGAATTACTCTGTTCCTTTGGAGGTGTCATATTTTTTTTTTCATGGTTCCTCTGTCCTAACATTGATATATGTGCATCTGGTGTTAAAGTTACTTCTTTCAGCTTTTTTTTTAATTTGCCTTTTTCCTGAAGATGGATCTATCATGTTTGTTGGGTAGGGCACTTTTACTTTGATTCTGAGTTCCTGCAGTAGTGTAATCTCTGCATACAATTTCTTCAGCTGTAAGCAACATCAGAAATGTTTGTAATATCCTTGATGATTTAGGGTGCAGTTATTAGTAGCGGCAGTAATACAATTTTGTTTGGGACTGGGATGTCAGTTGGGGCAGTTTTGTAACCTTTGTGGTGGCATCAATTTGCTGAGCATGACAGTCCTTTGGCTCTAGAGCTCCATATGCTGGCACCAGTGTTATTGGGTCCAGGTGGGTCTATTCTTGGCCTTCAAGTGGCTTTCTCAGATAACATTAGTGCCAGCAGTTGGCAGGGCATTTGGATAGCAGAGGTGGTATATGCAATGCGGCACCAGTGTCAGGACAACCTCTGGGTACCAAATGTTGCACACTGCTGTTGGCAGTGGCTGTAATTGTCTGAGTGGACCAGTTTCCAGGCCACAGAAGTCATATGTAGGTAGGTGCAAGCTGTGGTGGTAACAGTAATGTGGGCTAGCTCAACCTCAGGACCCCAGGAGAAGTGCTCAGATACTAATAATGATGAACTGGGCTGGGAAATCCCCAGGCCACAGGACCTCATGCTCTGGCGTTGGGGGTATAGGCAAAGCCAGGCCAGATTACCTTGTCTTTAGGCCCTCCAATAATGTGTGCACATGTTGGCTGTAATAGGCAGAAGGGAAGTGATCCTCAGCACCCCAGTGGAATTCCTGAGTGGGGACTGCAGCAGCAGTGCTGCAGCCCTACTACTGGGGAGGGTGGGGTTGCTTTCAGTGACAGTAACAGTATGCAAATGAGTAGGAAACATGCACTTTACTTGTGCTTCAGTCCAGGCGGCAGTACCTCGGGCTTTCCTCACAGTTTAGCTCTGGCAGCAGCAGTCCACAGTAATGGCAGCTGAGGGCAGGGGACCCTGGGACTGTGAATATGTGTAGTGGCTCCTCTTCTGGAGGTAGTGGGGTCACCACCAAGTGGCCTGTGCTTTGGCTTCAGTGACAGCAGCCAGTCACAGCAGTGGTTGCAGACAGGGGTTGTTAGTGGACTTCCAGGGATATGGAGATGCAAGTGTGATTAAGCCTTATAGCAAGGTGCAATCTACTGGGGGCTTGGGTCTCAAAATGGCACCTTGCTATAGCTGCTTAGGACTTGAAAGGTCTGTGGGATCCAGAGCAAGGCTTTCTATGTTAGTTTCAGAGCCAGTGAGGATCAAGTGGCTCTCCTGTGGCTAGCATTGTAGGAATCCATGGTGAAAATATGGACTAGTTGGGGATCTCTCATTTAACCTTTCCCCATATTAGGAAGTCTCTCCAGGCTCCCAGCCAATCATGGACAATCAGGTGACCTTGCTTCCCTCTCTTTCCTCTTTTCTTGCTTTGCTCTCTTTCTTTTACATGTGTCTTGTCACTTCTTTGTTGAATTCCAGTTTTCTTTCTTAGATGACATATTCAAAGTGTGTTTTTCTACTCACTACTTACGTTCTTGTTTGTGGATATGTGCAAGATGTATCTAGTCAGCCACCTTAACGCTTTTCCTCAGTTAGATCTTTTGCAGTTGTCTAAGAAAGAAATGATGGTAGCTTGACCTGGGTTTCTAATAGTGGAAATGGTAAGTAGAAATTTCTGTATTGTTTATGGAGCCCAAGTAGAGTACGAAAGCAGAATTTCTGGTGACTAGAAGAAAAGCAATATGTGTGGATGGTTTATAGACACTAGAAGATTAACAATTAATTAAAGGAAGACAAAAATATTCCCCTCTGCTTACATCTACATTTTTCAATTATGGATGAAGCAAGGTTATTGCTGGTTGGAAAAAGATGTACTTGAGAAGAAAGGAAGACTTTAAAAGGTCTTTTTAAAGAGTGAGAAAAAGGAATCCTCTAGGTGATTAGGGTAAAATTACTGGTTTATGTAGAGTACTTGAAGGCTCTGAGAATTATTTTCTCTACCAAGTGATAAATCTCTAATGCATAAGCACAAAGGATGTCCTCTCTCCATAGCCTTTTATATTTTTGACTAATTTTCTTTATTTTCACCTTTCATTTGCTAATTTGGTAAGATAAATTATTTATGTGAAAAATTGTCAGGGTTGATATGTTCATTTTAGATAGTCAAAAATACCATTTGAGTAATTGAGTTAACCACAAAATAAAGGCTCAAAATATTTTGGCACTGCATTATATTAAATATTGTAAATATGGACATCTCAGAAATGTGCATATGTGTTTACCCAGATACATTTCTGCAAAGGTCATTAATGCAGTTTTATTTAGGGATATCAATGAACGCTATTCAGAGCACTTTCCATCAACTCCTCTTCACTAAATTTTGTTTCTACATTCTTGATGTGGAATTTCACTATTTTAAATATATGCATTTCCTTATTAAAGCTTCCTTATTCTCTGTACTAGAAAAAACATGTCAGTCCTTGTCTTAAGGAAATCACTGTCTTCTTGGGAAAAGACATGCAACTTGAAAATAGAAGACTATAGGTGATGAAAGCCCGTCAAACATTCCTTCAAATCATATAGATCTCCAAGGTCTTTGGTACAAGAGAAGAGGGTAATCAGAGAGGACATGGGGCTTAGATCAATGGAGTCAGCATAAGAACAATATGATAAATAGGATTTCATTTATGTAATGTTATATTGAGTGGCGTAGTAAGTTATTTCAAAGGACTCAATCCACTGGGCAGCCCCTCCTTTACTTAAAAGCTTCCCTTAATTAGTTATATCTCTATTTGTTACATTTTTTCTCATCTGCAGGTTAAGTAATACCAAAGACTTATGTCAAAGAGTGGCTCAGAGGCTTACATTAAATAAGTGGTAAGGATACATTTGTAACATATTACATAATATATACATATTAAGTTAATATTTTTCTCTTAATTAATAGATAAGTCCAGAAGAATCCAAACTGTCTCACTTATTAAATACTTTTTTTTAGAGATCAGAAATCTCTTACTATTCACTTATTTGTTCACTCATTTATGTATTTATTTTTCCTTGGATCAACAACATTTATGCTGGCCTAACTTTTTTCTGGGGCTGGGTTTGTGCTTGAACACAGTTCCTGTTCTCAAGAAAAGGCAAGGAACCAATTTGACAAAGCTTAGGCCCCTAAAGGTAAAAGCAAAGAAGCTTCTACCGGATGGTAGAATATTCCAAATGGGTTGATGGAGTTATGGTGTAAACTATCATCCATGCTTATTGTTGTTTTGCAAAGTCTTTAGGTAGTAGCAGGAAAGTTGCCAAAGAAAAATTTATAGAAAATATTTTTTTCTTAAATTATAGAAAGTGAAAAAATATCAAAATGTCAGAAATGTTCTAGCCAAGAAAGAAATGGCTGAATGAACTCTTTATGAGTCTTTTTATTTTATACATGAAATAATTTCCAAGACTAGAGGAAAGGCATTTGTTGGAAAGTGAGGCAGAGTAGTAGGATATAACCTGGCTTGTTCTATACTTTCCCCAAAATACTATCCAGTCAAACTACTGAAAGTTGTGAAGGTATGTTACTGTGTATCCTGATCCCATTCATTCATATAATAGCAATATTATTTTTTTTGAGAATAAAGGGGAAATTTCAAATGTTGTTAATGTCTGTATTTTCTTTTCAATATTTACCTGAGTACTTACTCACCAGCATGCCTTGATATAACCTAAACTTGGAATAATATCACCAAAAAGCAATCTATAAATTTTGGTCAGAAACACGTGAACATTTAACTATGGAAGCAGAGGTCTAAAACATATAAACTAATGTTAATGTTCATTATGCTGGCATGAGTGCTTTGTGTGCACTTTTCAATTAAATATTCTTAATAATTTGCAAAATAGATATTAATATTACAAAATTATATGTAAGAAAACGAGTCTCAGCTTAAGTTGTTCAATGTCACATTGTTATTAAGTAGAATAATTGAGATTTGAAGCATTTCTTCAATTGACATTTAGCTTTCAGAGTCTTTCTACTAGTTAATGGTATCTCTCCATGGTCTTATTCATAGCTTATATTTATTGTAAAGATATTATAGGTAAGACACTGTGGTATCTGTACTGGATAATGCCAAAGAACGTGAACTTTCCCTGATTTGACAAAGCTTTTGGTATACATAAAATGATACACACACACACGTACATACACTCCAAAATACAATATGTAATGTGTATGAATAAATAACAGTACTAGAAAAGGTCTTGAATCTTCAGTCTTGCAAAATATGTATCCAAAATATGTATCTTGGCCTTTTGTGTAGAAGGCCAAGTTTCACCTGTAACTTGAAAGGTGGGAATTTTTTTTTTAAAATTTATTTATTATTATACTTTAAGTTCTAGGGTACATGTGCATAACGTGCAGGTTTGTTACATATGTATACTTGTGCCATGTTGGCGTACTGCACCCATCAACTCGTCAGCACCCATCAACTCGTCATTTACATCAGGTATAACTCCCAATGCAATCCCTCCCCCCTCCCCCCTCCCCATGATAGGCCCCTGTGTGTGATGTTCCCCTTCCCGAGTCCAAGTGATCTCATTGTTCAGTTCCCACCTATGAGTGAGAACATGCGGTGTTTGGTTTTCTGTTCTTGTGATAGTTTGCTAAGAATGATGATTTCCAGCTGCATCCATGTCCCTACAAAGGACACAAACTCATCCTTTTTGATGGCTGCATAGTATTCCATGGTGTATATGTGCCACATTTTCTTAATCCAGTCTGTCACTGATGGACATTTGGGTTGATTCCAAGTCTTTGCTATTGTGAATAGTGCCGCAATAAACATAGGTGTGCATGTGTCTTTATAGCAGCATGATTTATAATCCTTTGGGTATATACCCAGTAATGGGATGGCTGGGTCATATGGTACATCTAGTTCTAGATCCTTGAGGAATCGCCATACTGTTTTCCATAATGGTTGAACTAGTTTACAATCCCACCAACAGTGTAAAAGTGTTCCTATTTCTCCACATCCTCTCCAGCACCTGTTGTTTCCTGACTTTTTAATGATCGCCATTCTAACTGGTGTGAGATGGTATCTCATTGTGGTTTTGATTTGCATTTCTCTGATGGCCAGTGATGATGAGCATTTTTTCATGTGTCTGTTGGCTGTATGAATGTCTTCTTTCAGTCTGCTGTATTCAGGAAACCCATCTTACATGCAGAGACATACATAGGCTCAAAATAAAGGGATGGAGGAAGATTTACCAAGCAAATGGAGAACAAAAAAAAGCAGGGGTTGCAATACTAGTCTCTGATAAAATAGACTTTAAACCATCAAAGATCAAAAGAGACAAAGAAGGCCATTACATAATGGTAAAGGGATCAATTCAACAGGAAGAGATAACTATCCTAAATATATATGCACCCAATACAGGAGCACCCAGATTCATAAAGCAAGTCCTTAGAGACTTACAAAGAGACTTAGACTCCCATACAATAATAATGGTGGGAAATGTTTTAATAAATCAGAGGACAGAAACATATCCACACAGGTTAAGACATGGAAAATCTCTAAGCATCTTTAGGTGATGGCAAGTCAAATGAGCATTTATTTGTAGTTTAGGATTGTAGGAGATGGGTTTAGAAACATAATTGCTATAGAAAAGTTTCTTGGTGAAAACCTCGGTTATAATTTTAAAACATGGAAAGGGTTATAATAGGCATATTAAATTTTTTTGACTCACTCCAACCTCCACCTCCTGGGCTCAAAATATCCTCTCACCTCAGCCTCCTAAATAGCTGGGACCACAGGCGTGCACCATCACACGCAGCTAATTTTTCTATTTTTTGTAGATAACAGGTTTGCCATGTTGCCCAGGCTGTTCTCAAACTCCCGAGCTCAAGCAGTCTGCCCACCTTGGCCTCCCAAATTGCTGGGATTACAGGCCTGAGCCACTGTGTCCAGCCTAAAACTTTAAAATGAAATAAAATGTTAGGAAATCAATGAATAGATTTAACAGCAGATTAGAAAAGGCTAGGTAAAGAATCATTGAACTGGAATATAGAACAGTAGAAAATTTTCCAATTAAAACATTGAGTGCACTAAAATCTTTGAAGATTCTGGAAAATGATAAAATTAATAATTTATATTGAAATTTAATAACAAAGATATATTCTATAAGCTTTAGAGTAACAACTAAAATAATAGCTAGGTGACATAATAAATTTGTCTCAGATAATAAATATTAAGAATATATAATAAAACCAACAAATGGAGAAAGAAGAAGAAAGGAAACATAAAACATTCAGGACAAATATAAAACAAATGCTAATATAGAATAGTAAGTCTAAATATACCAGATATTGTATTAAATATAAATTAAATATTCCAATTAAGAGACGAAGATTAAAAGGCGAAGTTTTAAAAAACAAACTATATCCATAATGCTTTAGGGGAAGTAAATTTACAACATTATTAAAATGTGCAAAAATCTGCTATATGATAAATGAGTTTTGCTTCTAGTAATTTACTTAAGAAAATACTTCCATGTATGTTAAAGATATATGCACAAGAAGTAACTATAAAAATTACTTAACTTTGTAATGACATGTATTATGAATATCTTTATTGATGTATAATTTACACAAAACAAAATGCACTAATTTTAAGTGTACAAATCAAGTTTGTTAAATGCTTGTGCCCATTTAATCATGACCAGAATCAACATAGCGTATATTTCCATCATTCAAAACTTTGTATTATGTACGTTTATAATCACTATTGCCTGCCCATGTCCCGAGCAAACATTAAAATGTTTTCTTACTATAAATTTTATTTCTCTTTCATAGAATTTGCATGAATGGAATTATATATAATATGCTCTTTTGTGTTTAGCTCCCTTTGCTCAGGGTAGAAATTTTGTCGTAATCCGTAAGACTGCACGTATTGGTAGCTTGTTTTTGTTATTGATAGGTAATATCCCATTGTATGGATATACCTTATTTTTTATCTAGCCACTTGTTGATGAACATTAGAGTGATTTCTAGTTTAGCATTATTATGAATAAAACTTCTAAAAACTTTCATGCACGTGTAGGTATGGACATGTTTTTATATCTCCTGGCCGATACCAAGAAATGTAATTACCAGATCAAGATGTGAGTCTATGTTTAATGTTATTTACTGTTTTCCAAGTTTTTGTACCATTTTATATTCCAACTAACAATATATGAGAACAATAATGGCCCCCTTTCTTTGACTAAACTTGGCATTGATGTACTACTTAATTTTAGCCATTCTAGCATTGTGTATTTTCATCTAATTCTGGATTAAATTTTCAATTTTAAGGACCAATATTATGCAACATCTTTAACTTTTTTATTAGTTATTCTTACAGTTCCTTCTAGGATGTTCTGCTTAAATCTTTTGCCCATTTTATGAATGATTTGTTATCTTATTATTGATTCATAAAAATTTATTGTATATTTTAGACATAAATTATTTGCCAGGCATATATACATTGCTAATATTTTTCTTCTCATCAGTGGTTTACATTTCAGTCTCTTAGCAGCATTTTAGAAAAATACATTTTTAATATGCTGACTCTGTCAGTTAATCAATATTTTTTTAGTTTCTTCTTAAATATTTGTTAATAGTCTCCATTGAAGCCATCTGGGCTTAAGAACTTTCTCACTGGATATTTTTTTTCAAATTACAAATTCTGTCTATTTAATATAGAGAGAGCTACTTGCTATTAAATGTTTTTATTTTTCTTTTGATACTTTATTTTAAGGAATTTGTTTATTTCATCATTTAAAAGCATATTGGCATCAAGTTTATCATAATATTCCATTATTTTCCTTTTAATTTATTTTTAATCTGTCATAATTGTCTCTCATCTCTGATCTCAGTAAATTATATTTTCTTTTATTGACTTTTTAATGGTTTATTGATATTATTCATCTTTTTGAAAAAGCAACTGATTTTGCTGATTTTCCTTGTATTTTTTCTGTTTTCTATTTTATTTCTACTTTTAATTATTTTCATCTATCTACTCACTTTAGGTTCAACGTGATTTTATTTTTCAAGTTTCTTGGTATTTAGACAGTTTATTTTAAACTTTTCTTCTTTCCTAATATATATATTTAAAGGTATATGATTTCCTCTAAGCAATACTTACTTGCAGTCCAAAATGCTTGATATGTTATGTTATCTTTATTGTGTTGAAAATATGTACTAATTTACTTTATAATTGTTCTTTCACACATTGTGAAAAGTGCATTGATTAGGTTTTACATATTGAAAAAAAACACTGTACTTATTACCTATTATTCTTAAGAGAGCATGCTATCTATGACTTAGTATTTTGAAAAAACTCTTTTTATAGCCCAGTCAATAGTCTATCTTGATGAGTATTGTATGCGTATTTTTTTAAAAGTGTCCTTTCTGCAGTTGTAAAATATAGTGTTCTGCAAACATTAATTAATTCTAAGCATTCATAATGTTTAAGTATTCTGTATATTTAGTAATGTTGTATCTTTTGATATTATTTTTGAAAGAGGATATATTAAAACACCACCTATGAGGGAAGAGAAAGATCCCCAATGCAGAAGAATTCCAAATACCTTAATAAAGATACTTTGGTTTCAAAGAGGTGGAGTATAACTTCTTACTCCCTATACAGTCTACAGATAATGACATTCTTCCAAAGACTAAGATATGGAAAAGATGAAAACAGCAACTTTACAGTAGAGAAGTCTGAGAAATATCACCTCAACCTGGTGATCAAGGTCAATATCCAAAGTGCTGAGTCATGTCGATACATGCTGATAGTATGTAGCCATGATATAATGTGATGTCGATGGTATTTTAACTCTATGGTCTTTCTCCCAAAAAACCATGACACCATTGTAATTACAGAATACACACACCCTAAATATGTAATTCAATTGAGCGACTGTCTGCAGAATATTTAACTAGTATTTCTCAAAACTTCTAAGGTCTTTAAGAATCAGCAAATCTGAGAAACTCTCATATCGAAGAAAAATCTTAGCAACATAACTGACAGTAATGCTGTGCCTTACATGGAATCCTCGAAAATAAAAAGGACATTAGGCAGAACTGAGGAAATAAGTAAATTTTAATAAATAAATAAGGACATTTAGCTAATAATAGTGTTACCAGTATTGGTTCATTAGTTGTAACAAATGTACCATCTTAATGTAAAATGCTAATAATAGGAGAAACTGGTAAGAGGTATATGGGAATCCTGTCAGCTTCACAATTTTATCTAGAGAATTTTCTATTTCTCTCTTTTCCTCCTCACTAACCACCTACCATACACACACAAAATCAGGGTATTTTTTTGAAAAATTAGAACAATAAAAGAAATTTTTATAGCTGTCTTAGATTTTTTTAAACCTGATACATTTATAAATAATTTAAGGTTGAATTAGATTATAAACTCAAAAAAGTTCTTAAAATATCTAAACAGAATGGAACAATAGAAATAACCAATAAAAATAAAAATACAACTATAAAGTCAGATGTTTTACAGATGCTAGAAATGCAGAGAGTAAAAAAAAGTCTTTCTCCTTACATAATGTTTAGTCTAGTGGAGAAGACATAATTTTAAGCAGAAATTTATGATTACTCAGACTAGGTTAAATCTGTTAATTACATGTTCCAAAATCACCCTGCAACTTTTCCTTCATGTATCCTCTATCCTTAAAAATTTGGTTTATTTTCTTTTTCTCTACCTTGTATTGTCTATGATGAATATGTCTCATTTATTTCAGTATTTTCAGAGCCTAATAAAATGTGATACATGTATTATTAATTGAACTATAATTAATTGTCATAAATCAGAGAAGGAAAGTTAACACTAAATATGAACAATATTTCAAAAAGTTGAAGCTATTTAAAAGTGTAAGGGACATCCTTGTAAAATGTAGAAGCCTCTACATCTTTGCAGTTCTAAGGGTTGAATTTGATGTCTATCCTTGTAAGGTCTCTTCTAATTTGAAGTTTTGCTAGTTCCATGAACATAATATGTTGACGCAAATTAAATGTAAGTTGCACATATTGATGTTAAGTTGATGAAGTAGCTCTAATGAAGAAAAAAGAATGTACCTAGGTTGAAGTCATCCTGAGAGTTACATTGAGTAAACATCTTTGGAACAATAAAATTATCAAAGCTTACAAATGTTAAGTAAAAAATAGGCTCGGGGTTGTAAAGGAAGGATAAAATCAAGGAATAATGGGAAAGGTCATGAGGGTAGAACATTGCTCGACATAATCCACTGGATATTTTTAACACATGGTGTGAAGGTAAAGGTAACATTCCTGAAACAGAAGCTGCAACTAAAAAGGCTCATCCTAAGTAAGCTGATATGATGAAAATGTCATCCATCTATATTTTAGTACAATTTCTGAGGGGTGATTCATACCCAAACTTTGGTATGAATATATGAACTGAGGTAAAGATCCACTGTCTTACATTCTAGTATTTTAATTTTTCATCAAAGTAAAATATATAATCATGATGCACATATTAAATACGTGGAGATCCTGTTATGCTATGAAGGAACCATTCAAATATGGTTCTGTTTCATATAATATTAATATTATAAGATACATTTGCTATGACATTCTTTTCTCTAAATTACCAACTTGAGTCCTCTAAACTTGAGTAATTAAATTTGATTATTTATATCTCTCACTTGGGTTGACCAATGACTTTTTAAAAATGATGTTTAAAATGACACAAAGCAAAATACTCTTAGCATATCATCTTTAATCCTCAAATGAATTCTCACACCAAATGTGAAAGTTAGATGTGATAATTATTTTATTAGAAGAGAAACTAAGGTGATAATAAGTAGTGTAACTAATAAAATCGAATACCTATAAAGTTTTAGGCAGGTAAATTGATTGAGTAGATGAGGGAGTGACAGAACGTGTGCTGAACTAGAAAAAAAGTCAGTACGTATTCTTTATTAAAAAGGCAACCTAATAAATCACCTAAAGGGAATTGCTACATTTTAGGTCATATTGTCTTTTTTTTTTTTCCTCTAAAAGTACCCGAATTCCTTTTATTCAATTCAGGGAGGAGACAAGGGTATTTATTTTAAAAAGGTGTCAGATTAAGAAAGGAAATAAAATTTTTGTTCAAATATCTACTATTAACAACTTAATACTTTACAAAGCAATAAAACATAGTTTTTGTATGACTTACAAATGGCTTTTGGAAGCTAGTTTAAAAGAGATATAAATATATTTTGAGTGGCAATAACAGTGTTAAAATAAGAATATTTACAGATAACTACCTGGAAGCACATATTTATTTGCATATCCAAGTCATTATTAATTTGTTAAAATGTCACATTTTTCTATATTCACAACTTATATCTTCCCATGTTGTAAATTTATATAAAATGTACAAGATTTAAAAATGTACCACTCTGATATTACTGTGATTGACTCTGTTGTATCTGTATAAGTACATTAACTTTCTGTGTTTAATCTCTTGCCCTTCTAATTCATCCTCCACACTCTGTGAGATATCTTCTAAAATGTAAATTGGATGATTTTACTCCTTTTCTTCAAGTTATTCAGTGCTCCTCCACCACCTTGAAGATAAATCTAAATATCTTCATGTGCTATATGTAGTGCCGCAATGTTGGAACTTGTGTCCTCTTTTCCAAATTTTATGCGCAGTGTTTACCATGAGAATCCCACAATATTAATAGCTCCCCGAGTGTTCCCTGCACTCTCATATTATCCTTTCTCTGTCTGGATTGTTCTTTCTCCAACATCCATCTAACTCTTCCTGGTACTTGGAGCCTCAGTTTCACATGTACATTCTTCTGAAAGATTGCTGTGATTATTCACTGCTTTCACTGTAGAGTTCGTTTGGTGCCTCTTCTGTGTGCTTTTGCTTCGTGTACAATTCATCACCTTGCTTGTTGCTATGTATTTTAAAGTCAATGCTCTTTTGTGTGTTTTCCACTAGATTCCTTATTTCTTCATGTTGAGACACTGATACTATGTCTAATATTAATACAAAGATCTTCATTGAATACTTTAGTAATAAGTGAATTTCTAAAATAATTAATTTACCCAAATAAAAAACCTAGGCCCTTTGCCACAGTAATATAGTCTGTATTTATACTGCACACTTTCTTCAAAGGAAGACTTCTTCAAAAAATATGTAAACCCCTTTATGTACCAACCTAATGTAGACTCTGATATAGTATCTCCCATACCTAAATGAGATTTAAAATGTTTTTAGTCAATCCCTGCATAAGCAGAATTTTAAAATTTCTCTTGTCAGGAGTAATAATTGAAAGGATATAATTATAACTAAGATATCTGGCTGCCAATCAGTACTAGTGAGAAAGAAGGAGAAAATGAAAGAAAAATTAAAAGAAAAATAAAACAAGAGATAGACAAATGTCGCAGAATCAAAGGCATTCAAATGGACTCTTTTGTAAATCTTCCCAACAGGTTTCCTACCTCATAAACATATTACTAACTTGTCTCTATCCACAGGTCTACCAACATTTCCCCCTTCTTTCTTTAAGGTTCAAACTTCTTTAAATCTTCTCAACATAAATCAATAGACAATATTAAAAATTAACAATTGTAAGTAATGTCCTGCTTTCCATGGCAACCTATTAGTGACTGCAGCATATGGAGGAATGAATCAGAGCAGGGTGGCAAGACAAGCCGGCAAGGGGCAAGAATGCACCAGAAGGGTCCTTGTTTTAGGCTAATTGCTTCTCCCCAAATTCATATGTTGAATCCCTAGTTTCAAGAACCTCAGAATGTGACTGAATTTGGAGGTGGGGCCATTAAAGAGGGGACTGAGTTAAAAATGAGGCTCTTAGGATGGGCCCCAATCCATTGTAACTGTGTCCTTATATGAAGAGGAAGAAATACCTGGGATGTGTGCTCACGCAGCAAAGGCTATCTCCAGTCAAAGGATAGAGGCTACAGGAGAAACCAAACATGCCGACAACTTGATCTCGTGCTTCAGCATCTAGAACTGTGAGAAACTAATTGCTATTATTTAAGCCACCCCCTCTATGGTATTTTGTCGTGCCATCTCTACCAACCTAATACAGGGTCCAAGCTGAGAGAAGGCCCTGTGGGAGTCAGGGCCTGAGCAAATGACTCATCCAGCCAAGGTGGAAGCTTATGTCAGCAGACTGGCTATATAAAGGATTTTTGAACAAGACAATAGCATTGAGAATAATGAGACACAGCCTTCCCACTCTTGAAGAAAAGAAGTACAGGTATGTAAAAGAAGAAAACTAGATTAAAGGAGGAGGTTCACTTTATGTCCTTTTTAACTGTTGATTGAAAGAACCTGAAAAACAAAAGCACTTTAGTAGAAATGAGCACAATTAGAGCTTACTTTTTGTTTTCTAAAAATTATTCTGGGCCGGGCGCGGTGGCTCAAGCCTATAATCCCAGCACTTTGGGAGGCCGAGACGGGCGGATCACGAGGTCAGGAGATCAAGACCATCCTGGCTAACACGGTGAAACCCCGTCTCTACTAAAAAAAATACAAAACACCAGCCGGGCGTGGTGGTGGGCACCTATAGTCCCAGCTACTCGGGAGGCTGAGGCAGGAGAATGGTGTAAACCTGGGAGGTGGAGCTTGCAGTGAGCTGAGATCCGGCCACTGCACTCAGGCCTGGACAACAGAGTGAGACTCCATCTCAAAAAAAAAAAATTATTCTGTATTAAAAGGAGCTACAAATGCTTGTATTTTAAGGGGCACTGAATAGCCTAATGATATTTAAAAAGAAGAACAAATTCAGAGATTCATACTTCCCAAATTTAAAACTTACTACAAAAGATGATAAACAGTGTGATACTGCCATAAAGATAGCTATATAGACCAATGAACTAGAATGGAGGAATTAAACTTAGACACTGCTAGCCAACTGATTTTCAACAAAGATTCGAAGACCATTCAATGAGTAAGAAAAAGTCTGTACCAAATAGTATTGAGGAAACTAGATGTCTACATATAACATAATAAAACTGGACTCGTATTTTATTCCATATACAAAATTTAACTCTAAATAGACCCTTACTTTAAAGCATATACAATAATCAATTTAAAATAGGTCAAGGATTTTTAAGTATAAAAGCTAAAACCAAAAAATCACTGAAAAAAATAGGCATAAATCTTTATATCATTGGATTTGGCAATGGATGATCAGAAATGACACTGAAAGCATGAACAAAAAAAAGATAAATTGGATTTTATCAAAATTAAATACTTTTGTGCATCAAAGTTAACTACCAAGAAAGTGACAAGACAACCTACAGAACAGGATAAAATATTTCTATGTCATGTATCTGATAAAAGTCTAATAATCAGAATACATAAAGAACTTTTATAAGTAAACACCCAAATGACAAATAATCCATTGAAAAGAAGAGAAAGGACTTGAATGGGCATTTCTCAGAAGAAGAAATAGAAATGACTAACAAGTATGTGAAAAGATACTCAACATTGTTAGTCACAAGGGAAATTCAAATGAAAACCACAATGAAATGCTGCTGAACACTGACTAGTATGACTAGAATCAAAAAGAAAAACAGGCTTTGGTATCAGGATGATGTTGGCCTCATAAAATGAGGTAGGAAGGATTCCCTCTTTTTCTATTGATTGGAATAGTTTCAGGAGGCATGGTACCAGTTCCTTCTTGTACCTCTACCTCTGGTGGAATTCGGCTGTGAATCCGTCTGGTCCTGGACTTTTTTTGGCTGGTAGGCTATTAATTATTGCCTCAATTTCAGAGCCTGTTATTGGTCTATTCAGAGATTCCACTTCTTCCTGATTTAGTCTTGGGAGAGTGTATGTGTCCAGGAATTTATCCATTTCTTCTAGGTTTTCTAGTTTATTTGCGTAGAGGTGTTTATAGTATTCTCTGATGGTAGTTTGTATTTCTTTGGGGTCGGTGGTGATATCCCCTTTATCATTTTTTATTGCATCTATTTGAATCTTCTCTCTTTTCTTGTTTATTAGTCTTGCTAGCAGTTTATCAATTTTGTTGATCTTTTCAAAAAACCAACTCCTGGATTCATTGATTTTTTGAAGGGTTTTTGTGTCTCTATCTCCTTCAGTTCTGCTCTGATCTTAGTTATTTCTTGCTTTCTGCTAGCTTTTGAATGTGTTTGCTCTTGCTTCTCTAGTTCTTGTAATTGTGATGTTAGGGTATCAATTTTAGGTCTTTCCTGCTTTCTCTTGTGGGCATTTAGTGCTATAAATTTCCCTCTACACTGCTTTAAATGTGTCCTGGAGATTCTGGTATGTTGTATCTTTGTTCTTACTGGTTTCAAAGAATATCTTTATTTCTGCCTTCATTTCTTTATGTACCCAGTAGTCATTCAGGAGCAGGTTGCTCAGTTTCCATGTAGTTGAGCGGTTTTGAGTGAGTTTCTTAATCCTGAGTTCTAGTTTGATTGCACTGTGGTCTGAGAGACAGTTTGTTATAATTTCTGTTCTTGCACATTTGCTGAGGAGTGCTTTACTTCCAACTGTGTGGTCAATTTTGGAATAAGCGCGATGTGGTGCTGAGAACAATGTATGTTCTGTTGGTTTGGGGTGGAGAGTTCTGTAGATGTCTATTAGATCTGCTTGGTGCATAGCTGAGTTCAATTCCTGGATATCCTTGTTAACTTTCTGTCTCTTTGATCTGTCTAATGTTGATAGTGGGGTGTTAAAATCTCCCATTATTATTGTGTGGGAGTCTAAGTCTCTTGGTAAGTCTCTGAGGATTTTAGGCCAATATTCCTGATGAACATCGATGCAAAAATCTTCAATAAAATACTGGCAAACTGAATTCAGCAGCACATCAAAAAGCTTATCCACCGTGATCAAGTGGGCTTCATCCCGTGGGATGCAAGGTTGGTTCAACATATGCAAATCAATAAATGTAATCCAGCATATAAACAGAACCAAAGACAAAAATCACATGATTATCTCAATAGATGCAGAAAAGGCCTTTGACAAAATTCAACAGCCCTTCATGCTAAAATCTCTCAATAGATTTGGTATTGATGGAATGTATCTCAAAATAATAAGAGCTATTTATGACAAACCCACAGTCAATATCATACTGAATGAGCAAAAACTGGAAGCATTCCCTTTGAAAACTGGCATAAGACAGGGATGCCCTCTCCCACCACTCCTATTCAACATAGTGTTGGAAGTTCTGGCCAGGACAATCAGGCAGGAGAAAGAAATAAAGGGTATTCAATTAGGAAAAGAGGAAGTCATCCAAGTAGTGTATATTTTACTCTTTAGGTAATTTCTCATTCCTCACCCTGCTCTCAATCTTCCACTTTTCTGAGTCTCCAATGTCTATTATTCCACTCTCCAAGTCCATGTGTGTACAAGTCCATTGTTTGGTCCCACTTCTAAGTGAGAACATGTGTTATTTGACCTTCCATTTCTGAGTTATTTTACCAAAGATAATGGCCTCCAGTTCCATCTCTGTTGCTGCACAAAACATGATTTCATTATTTTTATAGCTAATATTCCATGGTGTATATGTAGATTTGCTTTATCGAAGCATCTATTGATGGGCACTTAGGTTGTTTCCACACATTTGCTATTGTGAATAGTGTTGTGATAAATACATGAGTGCAGGTATCTCTTTTATATAATGAATACTGTTTGTTTTCATAGATACCCACTAGTGGTATTGTTGGATTGAATTATAGTTCTATTTTCAGTTCTTTGAGAAATCTCTATATTGTTTTCTATAGAAGTTTATTGATTTACATTTCTACCAACAGTGTATAGACATTCCTTTTTCTCCACATTCTAACCAACATCTACTTTATTATCTTCTATAATAATAATAGCCATTCTTGGCCGGGCATGGTGACTAATGCTTGTAATCCTAGAACTTTGAGAGGCCGAGGCAGGTAGATCACTTGAGATCAGGAGTTTGAGACCAGATTGGTCAATAAGGTGAAACACTTTCTCTACTAAAAGATACAAAAATTAGCCGGGCGTGGTGGGAATGTGTAATCCCAGCTACTTGGGAGGCTGAGACAGGAGAATCACTTGAACTGGGAAACCGAAGGTTTCAGTGAACTGAGATCACACCACTGCACTCCAGCCTAGGTGACATCTCAAAAAAAAAAAAAAAAAAAAAAAAAAAAAAGCCATTCTCATGAAAACAGACACATAGATCAGTGGAACAGACTAGATAACCCAGACGCAAATCTATACTTCTAGAGTGGACTCCTTTTTGGCAAAAGTGTCAAGAACATAAATTGGGGAAAGGGTAGTCTCTTCAATAAATGGTGCTGGGGAAACTGATTATTGTTATGCAAAAGAATGAAACTAGACCCCTGTCTCTGACAATATAGAAAAATCAAATCAAAATGTGGAAGAAAAACTTAAATCTAAGACCTTAAACTATGAAACTACTAAAAGAAAACATTGGGGGAAACTCTCCAGAACATTGGTCTGGACAAAGATTTCTTGAATAATACCCTACAGGCACAGACAATCAAAGCAAAAATGGGCTAATCGTATACATCAAGTTTAATAGCTTCTGCACAGCGAAGGACACAACCAATTGAAAAGACGACTAACAAAATGCGAGAAAATATTTGCAAACTACCCATCTGACAAGGGATTAATAACTAGAATATATAAGGAGTTCAAACACTTCTATAGGAAAAATATCTAATAATCTGATTTTAAAAATGGGCAAGGGCCAGGCGTGGTGGCTCAAGCCTGTAATCCCAGCACTTTGGGAGGTCGAGATGGGCAGATCTCGAAGTCAGGACATCGAGACCATCCTGGCTAACACGGTGAAACCCCGTCTCTACTAAAAAAATACAAAAAACTAGCCGGGCGAGGTGGTGGGCACCTGTAGTCCCAGCTACTCGGGAGGCTGAGGCAAGAGAATGGTGTAAACCCGGGAGGCGGAGCTTGCAGTGAGCTGAGATTCGGCCACTGCACTCCAGCCTGGGAAACAGAGTGAGACTCCGTCTCAAAAAAAAAAAAAAAAAAAAAAAAGGGCAAGAGGTCTGAATAGACATTTCTAAAAAGAAGATTAGCATGGCAAAGGCATATATGAAAAAGTGCTCACCATTTATGATCAGAGAAATGCAAATAAAGCTACAATGAGATGCCATCTCATTCCAGTTAGAATGGCTTTTATCGGAAAGTCAGGCAATAATAAACGCTGGCAAGGATGTGGAGTAAAGGGAACCCTGTTACACTGTTGGTGGCGATGTAAATTAGGAGAATCGTTTAGAAGTTCCTCAAAAAACTAAAAATAGAGCTGCCATGTGATCTGACAATCTTACTTTTAGATATATACCTAAAAAAAAAAAAAAGAAAGAAATCAGAACACTGAAGAGTATCTGCACTCCCCTGTTTATTGTGACACTATTCACAAAAGCCAAGATTTGGGAGTGACAGATGAATGGATAAAGAAAATGTAGTACATATACATGGTGGTCTACTATTCAGCCATGAAGAAGAATGAGTTCCTGTAATTTGCAACAACATAGATGGAACTGAAAGTCATTATGTTAGATGAAATAAGCCAGGTACAAAAAGACAAACTTTGCCTGTTCTCACTTATTTGTGGGAGCTAAAAATGAAAATAATTAAAATCATGGAGATAGAGAGTTAAAAGACTCTTACCAGAGGTAACGAAGGGCTGTAAGATGGTGAGGGAAAGTGGGGATGGTTGATAAGTAGAAAAAGTGTATTGGAAAGAATAAATGAGACCTAGTGCTTGCTAGCACAACCAGGGTGACAATAGTCAATAATAATTAATTGTACATTTTAAAATAGCCAAAATAGTGTATTTGGATTGTTGTAACAAAAAGGATAAATGCTGGAGGTGATGAATACCTCATTTTCCCTAATATGATTATTATGCATTGTATGCTTGTATCAACATATTTTATGTAACCCGTGAATAAATTCACCTATTGTGTACCCACAACAATTAAAAATAAAAATAAATAATAGGCCTGGCACAGTGGCTCATGCCTGTAATCCAGCACTTTGGGAGGCCGAGGTGGGATGGTGAAACTCCATCTCTACTAAAAATACAAACACAAAAAAATTAGCCGGGAGAGGTGGCGGGCGCCTGTAGTCCCAGCTACTCAGGAGGCTGAGGCAGGAGAATGGCGTGAACCCAGGATGCGGAGCTTACAGTGAGCCGAGATCGCGCCACTGGACTCCAGCCTGGGCAACAGAGCGAGACTCCATCTCAAAAAATAAATAAATAAATAAAAACCATTCCGTCTGGTATAACAAGGCATCTCATTGTGGTTTTGAGATGCATTTCTGTGATTACTCATTTTAAACATTAAAAAAAATTTTTTTTGGCCATTTGTATGCCTTCTTTTGCAAAATATCTCTTCATGTCTTTTTCCTTCCCACTTTTGAATGAGGTTTTTGTTGTGGTCGTGTTGTTGTTTGAGTTCCTTGTAGATTCTTGATATTAGTCCTTTGTCAGAGGCATGTTTTGTTAGTATTTTCACCCATTCTGTAGGTTGTTTGGTCACCTTGCTGATTACTTCTTTTGCTTTTCAGAAGCTTTTTAGTTTAATTAAATTCTATTTGTCTATTTTGTTATTGTTGAGTTTGCTTCTGATGTCTTAGTCATGAATTATTTGCTAGGCCAATGTCCAGAATAGTTTTTCTAGGTTTTCTTTTAGAATTCTTATAGTTTTAGTTCTTATATTGAAGCCTTTTTTTCATCTTGAGTTGACTTTGGTATATAGTAAGACTTAGGGGTCCAGTTATATTCTTTTGCATATGGTTATTCGATTTTCCCAGCACCATTTATTGAATAGGGTGTCCTTTTCCCAGTGTATGTTTTTGTCAGCTTTGTTGAAAATCAGTTGGTTGTGGATAAGAGGCTTTATCTCTGAGTTATCTATCCCATTACATAAATCTACATGTCCATTTCTATATCGGTACTATACTGTTTTGGTTACTATCACTTTGAAGTATAATCTGGTGTCAGGTAATGCCTTCAGATTTGTTTTTTGCTTAGGATTGCTTTGGATAGTCAAGCTTTTTGGGGGGGGGTTCCATATGAATTTTAGATTTCTTTTTCTAATTTTGTGGAAAATGGCATTGCATTGAATGTATTGTATTTTGATAGGGATTACATTGAATCTGCATATTGCTTTGGGCAGTATGGTCATTTCGATGATATTTCTTCTCATCCATGAGCAATGAGCATGGTGTATTTTTACAGTTGTTTGTGTCATCAACAATTTCTTTTATCAGAATTTTTCAGTTTTCTCTGCAATCTTTCACTTTCTTGGCTAAATGTGTTCCTAGGTGTTTTATTGTTTTATGTTAGCTGTTGTAAATGGGACTGACTTCTTAATTTGGCTCTCAGCTTGATCATTATTGGTATATAGAAATGCTATTGATTTTTGCACACAATTTTGTCTCCTGAAATTTTACTGATTTTATTTGTCAAATTGAGGAGTCTTTAGGGTTTTGTATGTATAAGATCATATTATCAGCAAACAGAGATAATTTTATTTACTTTTTCCAATTGAATGCATTTTATTTTTTTCCCTTGCCCGGTTGGTCTGCCTAGAACTTTGAGTATTATGTTAAATAGGAGTGGCAAAAATGGGCATCCTTGTTTTATTCCAGTTCTTAAGGGAATGCTTTCAATTTTTCCCCATTCAGTATGATGTTGGCTGTGGGTTTGTTGTACATGGCTTTTATTATTTTGAGTATGTTGCTTTTATTTCTGGTTGGTTGAGGGTTTTTATCATGAAGGGATTTTGAATCTAATCAAATGCTTTTTCTGCATATCTTGAGATGATTGTATTTTTAAAAAATTTTGATGAATCAAATTTATTAATTTGTGTATGTGCAATAATCTTTGCATCCCTGTAATAAAACTCACTGGAACAGAGTGCATTATCTTTTTGATGTCCAGTTGTATACTGTTTGCTAGTTTCATTGAGGATCTTTGCATCTATGTTCATAAGGGATATTGGCAATAGTTTTCTTTTTTTATTGTGTACTTACCTGGCATTGATATTAGAGTGATACCGGCTTTGTAAAATGAGTTAAGGAGAATTCCCTTTTCTTTAGTTTTTTGGAAAACTTTCAGTAAGATTGTTACTATTTCATCTTGTACAACTGGTAGAATTCAACAGTGAATTAATCTCATCCTGGGCCTTTTTTTTTTTTTTTTTTTTTGGTTGGGAGATTTTAAATTACTGATTCAATCTTATTACTTCCTATTGGTCTGTTCAGAATTTCTATTTTTTTCTCATTCAGTCTTGTGAAGTTGTATGTTTTCATGAATTTATCAATTTCCTATAGGTTTTCTAGTTTATAAGCATAGAAAAGTTCGTAATAGTCTTTGATAATCTTTGGTATTTTTATGGTATCAGTTGCAATGTACTATTTTTTGGCAAAATTTCCAGTTGTGCTTATTTGAATCTTCTCTCTTATCTTCCTCAGTCCAGCTAGTCGTATTTCAATTTTATATAACTTTTCAAAGAACCATTTTTTTCATTTCATTTATCCTTTTTTTATGTTGATTTCATTTAGTTCTGCTATGATTTAAGGCTATAAACTTCCTTCTTAACATTGATATCTTGTATCCCAGAGATTTCATATATCATGTCTTTATTTTTATTCATTTTGAATTTTTTAAAATTTCACCTTAATTTTGTTGTTGATCCCAAGTCATTCAGGATTATTTTGGATGACTTTGTTTAATTTTTATGGATTTGCATAGCTTCAAGAGTTCCCCTTGGAATTGATTTCTGTTGTCAAAGTGTCAGTGATCTCATGTGAGAAGAACTCGACCTATTATTGCTGGCTTTGAGAAGGAAGAGAAGCTGTGAGCCATTGGACTTGTTCAGCCTCTAGAAATTGTGACATTTAAGGAAATACATTCTCCCCTAGAACCTCTAGAATGCAGCACCTTGACAACACCTTGATTTTAGCCAGTGAGACCTTTTCAGATTTCTGATCTACAGATCTAATTTCTTCTAGCTAAGTGACAACCACTTGCCTGAGAAGTTCTCTTCATTGCCCAGGGAAAGCACACAATGATGGACTGACACTGGCATACAGAAGTCAGGCCCTTTGACTCAAAGTGAGACCAACTTTGTGGTGAAAGTCAGGCTTCTGGGCTCCCTATGAAATCAAGCTGAAGATGGTGGACTAGAGGTTTTGTTAGTATGCCTCACTTACTCAGAAATAGCAAAAACTGTATTTAGAGATGCACACAGTGAACGTATATCCGAGAAGGAAAACAGTTTTGCATTCTTTGTGCTATTTTTATACTTTCCTATACATTTTAAACATCACTAAAAGAAGATGCAGCAACTCTCAGAAAAAAAGTGGTTACTTAGTAACCATATCTCAAGAAAATATTTTGATATTAAAAATTACCTGTAAACCATGGTTATTCATACATCTATTTGAAAAGGTATTGTATTAAATAAGATAATGCATGTTAAGTATTCTGCAAATTTCCTGGTTTGTGCCACTCAATAAAAATCAACTATGGATGTATAATAACAAAGGGAAATTGGGACAATATCTCAATTGAGTTCCTTTACAAAAATGTATTTTAGAAATTGAAATTTAGTTCATACTGTTAAGAATAACAGGCTCAGACTATTTTTAATTACCTAATTAAAACTATAACATTCTTCAGTGTTCTTAACCAGTCTCAGTGCTTTGCTGCTTTTTGTTCACTTTAAAATATTACATATTTTATTGAAGAAATAATCTATGCATGTGTTTGAAATGTTTTGAAAAGTGTTAAGAGCAGTAGATAACAGATCTCTTTTAAACACTTTAGAATAAGTCATTGCAAGCATTATCTTACGTACATTTCCAAAATATTTCTTTCCAAAGACTCACCCTCACACATTAAAATGCACATTCAGATATAAAGACATTCACATTTCTACATTGTATTTTATCACCTAAAATTAAATTCTGAATATGTTTCTATTAAGCTTATATAAATCTTTCTATCCCATAATATTAAATTGTATTTCATTGTAGATATGCAGGGTTTTTATTTAAAATAATGAATAATTAGTACAAACACCGTCCCATCAGAATGACTGCCTGAACATTGAAAACAAACATAGTTGTAACAGTGCCACAAAGCAACAATTTCAATAGCTTATAATTTCAGGCATTTATTTCTCATTCCTGAGTTTACAGATTCACTGATTTTGAGTTCATATAGCTTTAGTGTTTCTTACTCTAGTGACTAGGCTTAAAGAGGAACTGTTCTCACTGTGGATCTTAGGAATGCAAGAGAGTTTGCCTAACCACACATTGTATTTAGAGCTTTATGCCTGCTTACACATCACTGGCTAAAGCAAAGTGTATGACTCAGGGGCATCAGGGCAGGAGCAGAATGTGAAGAAACATTTGTAAACAAATGCTGATGTTTATCAAACTGAATGTCAGTTCTGTATGGAATTAGCACTATGTTTTATTTTTAATTTTTGTGGGTACTTAGGTGAACTTTTTTTTTTTTTTTGAGATGGAGTCTTGCCCTGTTGCCCAGGCTGGAGTGCAGTGGCGCGATCTCGGTTCACTGCAAGTCCGGCAAGTCCTGCCTCCCGGGTTCACGCCATTCTCCTGCCTCAGCCTCCCGAGTAGCTG